>NW_025728455.1:190000-1661149 GCF_021461385.2 Schistocerca piceifrons | reverse complement strand
CCCGTTTTCCTTATGCACAGCGACGGCAGCGCCCCAAGCGGACAGTAACCTGCACTCCTGAAGACGATAAGGGATGAGAGCCGGTAGTAGTGTGTGTGTGATGACTTACAACACAGTTTTCACAAGAGGCAGCGTGTGTAGTGCAGTAAAAATCGGCATCAACTAAAAAAACTACACCGTATTTGTCTCTCTTTAGTTTGCTAAAGACCTCGGGAGGTACAGAGTGGTACATTAAGCGGGGTTTACACGGGCAGGTATCGGTCGCGCACGTCGACTTACACATGTAAAGGTGCGCGTGTGGACGACCAAAATAGCACGTCGTAGCAACTGGCGCACGTAGAGATGGAAATTCAAACCGGGTGTACCTAGTATCTTGGCTCGTTTTGACTTTATCCATTTACCTACCTTCGTGCAAAATTTGAACCCATTTATGCAAGTTAAAAGTACAGAAGCTGCACGTTTCAAAAAATTCCGGGATAAACGTGTTATCTGCATGTTATTGCACACAAAGTGCTATCGGTGCAACTACAAATGGTGTCATTAGCTGTGCATTAGTTTCATCCCAATTAAAATCTTTTGCAAAACGAATTAATCGCATTGCACAACTTGCCTGGGCGCCAGCTCGGGGTCGTCGTTCGAACCTCGCTTAATACAGTACACTGTAACGTAGCTGCAGTGAGACAGATGTCGAATGGCTACACAAATGGCCGCCGGTTCCAAGTAAACCAAAGGCAGTTAACCCTATGCAGCCAGCTCAGACAGGAACCGAGCACCAAAACCTCCCTCCCTCCCTCCCCCCACCCACCCACAGACACTGTTATAGTGCTCCTGCGTTGTAACGATAAGTAGCCCGGGACGGGAAAAACAGTCTCGTAGCGATCGTCATTCAATGTTTACTGTCAGTCATAACAAAAAGTTAAGCGAACTGTCGATGGTACTAGTCCCATGTTACCCAGTATACGTATTGGCAAAAATGTTACTCCAATTCTATCCAGTTAATGAATTTTTCGCCCCTGTATTTTGGACGGTGCGTCTTTTTCATTAAGCCAAAATTAAACTTCGTGGGAGATTAAAACTTGTGCCGACATTCGATGTCGGTCCGGCACACAGTTTTAGTCTGCCAGGAAGTTTCATATCAGCGCTGACTCCGCTGCAGAGTGAAAATCTCATTCTGGAAGCCAAAATTAGACGCACCTGTGCAACTGTGTTTTGTTAGTTTGCTGAGGATGACAACCAGATTCGCAGTGCGTCTCAAACTAACCGGTGCTCTTTCACCCTGCACTCAACACAGAGCATTTTCTTAGAGCAGGGTTGCCTAATCTGTGTCCTGTGGAACATTGGTGCTCCGCGAGGACAGAAAATGTGCTCCACGAAAAAATGTTTATAACATGGCGTTTTTTTCGCTAACATCTTGACGATATTAAGATTAAAGTTCAGTCTTGATCACGTTATGTCTGTTTTAATGAGTAACCGGTTTCGGTTTTTTCTATAAAACCATCATCAGACCCATTGGCTCCCTTGGGTTGGTAGGTGGAGCTCTCCTTGCTGCTGTGCAGTTGACTGCACAGCAGCAAGGAGAGCTCCACCTACCAACCCAAGGGAGCCAATGGGTCTGATGATGGTTTTATAGAAAAAACCGAAACCGGTTACTCATTAAAACAGACATAACGTGATCAAGACTGAACTTTAATCTAAATATAACAATTGATCACTGTATTCCAAAAATGTTTACCAAAATTGACGATATTAGTTTTTATTTCATTTTATTATGGTTCCTGTGTTAATAGTCATGAGCTAAGTTGAAGTAATCACTGAATAAAACAAATCCTTCTCATTTTTTTAAAGTTTCATTAACAGTCAAAAGGAACAAGGCGTTCCGTAAAAGTACCAGCATTCCCGAAGTGTTCCGTCAGAGGAAACGTTTGGAAACCCGTGTGTTAGATGCGTACTCGATATTACGTTGCAACTTCTGTTCCACGCAGTGTGCGTCTTTATACTGTATTCGGAGTAGATACCACCGAGACAAAGTACCTCACGCTTCCGAACACTTGCTGCGAGCTTACTGCCAGTACTTCAGACAGCAAGTAAACCATTTCATACACATGACTGAGTGATACACTCCTTTAAATAAAAATGACTTGGACCGAGCATGTGCACAATGCTCTTAGGTGAAATATGCCTTTAACGATATTTTTTTTAAAATTATCTGATATATTATTACTTGTATGTAGTTCATATTACAACATTTATTAACAGTGGCAATGGACGACACCGATAACAAACTCTTACTCTCACGAACGTTAGAGAAATATTTAATAAACATCAAAAACAGCTCACAGTGAATATTACACAATCTCTAATGAAGAATTTAAAGTTGCCTCATATGGATGTCTCATTCAACAGTGAATCTAGCTACGTGCGACTGCGGTGTCACTAAATAAGTAATGTTGCCTTCATTCCTCTTCATACTCTTTCCTGCTCTAATTTCATTCCAAATCACTAGTCAAATCTTGCTCCCCTGTCTCACAATATCCAGACACAGTTCACTTTAACTCAGACGCACCCACGGCCACCTCCACGCCTACTCTGCCACGAGTCCGCTGCTCGGCGCCTGCCTCGCTACCCCTCTGACGTCACAACTCCCGCACTCCTCGCTGCCAGGCAGACTCTGGCCAAAGACTGCCCGTGAAGAATAACAGACTCAAGATTGTCGTTTAGCGTCTCAGACACACATAGTACGTGTAAAATACTGAAATGCAAACGACAAACTCACAGAAGGTCGGAAGAAGAGTTTTAAGGATAAATACTGGGAGCTAAAAGAAACGTTAATGCTGAGTACAGGTTACTGTACTTGAAAACTGAAAAATTAAGTGATGTAATGTGGAGGAGAAGAATACAGTTTTTTGGAGGTATATTCGGAATGGATAACAACAGACTAACCAAACGTAGAATCTCATTACTCTGTAGCTACCAATCCAAACCCGCATGGTTCATAGAGAGTGGAAAGGGCATGGAAAACACTGGAATTACAATACACACAACAGAAAACAGAACACATTTCAGAAAGTCAGCACAAAAGGCAGAATTTCAGGAGGGAAAGAAAACAACTAGACGAGAGTGGACTCAACAAGAAAGAGAACAACACTCTAAAAGGAGGAAGGAAATATGACAACTAAGGAAATCTAATACAATGAAGAGTAGCCAAAGTTGATTCATCGTACCCTCCGAATTGGTTATTCTAAAGAAGAGGAAGAAGAAGAAGAAACTCATAGTAGGTCTATTTCACTACTTCACAGCCTCTCTGGGCAGAACTTTGCAGGAGGATTTTTACACATGCCAAAGATTGTACTGGAAACTTCGTCTACGTAATATTACACGAAAATAGTAGTAAGCTAGGAAGTGGAAGAGTATACTATAAAGAAATATGTAGAGATAACAGAATATGCAATATATACATGTTAAGTGCATATATGCACTATAAAGAAGTTTTGTAAGTAGCAGTGCTCTGTCGCTCATAAATTAATTTGCAAAAATCATCGTACATTTCGCGCTCAGCTGCACTCCAAATATAATGCTAATTACATTGGTGTTCAGGTGTATTTAGAATGCGCTACATTCCGTTTGAAGGCAGTGTGCACAAGTTTCGTGGTTTTCGTACACGAAGCTGCTGGCACGAGTGTTCACAGTACGCTGTGCAGCTCGTGCTGGAGTGTCTTCCAGCACTCACAACGCTGTAATATCTGACCAGGTGAGAGCGTCGTACCGTGACTGTGTGGGAGGCGGCTGAGGGCGGACTCAGTGGGTGCTGTACCTGTCCATAATGAACCCAGTGACAACTCAGAGCCAGACCGCTCACAAAAGGTACCTCCACGTCACTTTAACACAATGTCTGTGAAGCCATCTAAAATCACGATAATCGATGTGGCATGCCGTCGTAAAGAAAACGTCCATAATACGTCCAACTGTCTCACTGTGCAGAGAATAACTAAACTCGAGTCCATCAATGTGCTGTTTTCGCAAAGTACAGGGTGAGGCAGTGAAACGGCACGATTTCGATAGTGGTTGTCGGGCGCGGAGGGGGGTTTGCGAGAGTGGGGGAAGTGGCCTTGGGCGTCTAGAGTGGTGGAAGTTTCAGTAGCCATGGAGCGTTGCTCGAGTGCGCAACGTGCACATGCCGTAAAGGCATATTACAAAAACGCGGATAGTGTGGTTGGTGCTCAACGCGCCTTTCGTCGTGAATTCAACCTGCCGCCACGGGCTCCCGTGCCATCAAGGAAAGCCATTCTCCTTTGGGTTAAAACCTTTGAAGCTACTGCTAGCACAACAAAGAAAACAGGCGGCAGCACAAAAACAATCCGGACACCCGAGAACATTAATCGTGTGCGCGAAGCGTTGGGACGAAGTCCGCGAAAATCCGCGAGACGGCACAGCGCAGAACTTGGTCTCAGCAATCGATCAGTAAGACGGATTTTGAAGAGTGACCTTCACTATCATCCATACAAAATTCAGGTAGTGCAAGCCCTTAAACCTAATGACTACAATAACCGTATACGCTTTTGCCAGTCAATGCTTAACGTTATTGAACGAAATGAAGAAAGAGTGCATAACTTATGGATGAGTGATGAAGCCCACTTTCATCTTAGTGGGTACGTAAATAAGCAAAACTTCAGATATTGGTCCTCAGATAACCCGCACGAACTTCATGAAAAACCTCTCCATTCTGAAAAAGTAACAGTCTGGTGCGCAATGCCATCTCGTGGAATCGTGGGGCCCTATTTTTTTGAAGATGAAGATGGCAACACAGTGACGGTAAACTCTGGACGTTATGCTGACATGTTGACCATTTTTGGTCTGCCTGGAATTGATCGACATGATCCAGATGCTGAAACACTCTTCCAGCAAGATGGCGCAACAAGCCATACTGCTAATGTCTCAATGGAATTGCTCAGACTTGCATTTCCACGACGTCTAATCAGCAGGAATGGCGATTTCCCCCGGCCTGCCCGTTCACCAGATCTGACGGCACCAGACTTTTTTCTTTGGGGCTACCTCAAGTGCAAAGTCTTCCAGGAAAATCCACCATGAACAAAAGAAGACCTGAAGGAGCGAATTCGACAGGAAATTAACAACATTCCAGTACAGATGCTACGAAACGTCATGCGACAATTTCATCTCAGGCTTAGACAATGTGTGCAAAACCAAGGACGACACCTCACTGACACCATATTTAAAAAATGATTGTTTTTAAGTTAAATCTTTAATTTCCACTCTTGCACTTGAGATCCATGTTCAACTATTATGATTTTACTTGTAAATAAATCTTTGGTGGTTTTACAAAATCGTACCGTTTCACTGCCTCACCCTGTACGTGTATCCTGTTACAACGCAGTGAAAGAAAATAAATCTTTTACATTTATCTAAAACTACATATGGTGAATTCTCAGATTAAAAAATAAAGGATAACAAGCATTTCTTACGAATATTCAAACTACAATATAGACTGCTGTGTCGGCCGTGACATGTCAGACAGAATAATCATAATCAAAATCGGTTTCACGCTCTGAAAGAAAAGAAACATTAAAATACAGTAACCACTACACGTACAATGCGTTGTGAGAGTATCAATAGGCCAACATTGCCGTCTGTCTTCTTACTTTTCACACGAGCATGCGTCTGCCACTCGTGTTGTTATGCAAGCGCACCATACTGATTTCTGCAGCGTGTATGTTTTTACATACTCGAGTAGATGCCCATAAGGATACAGGCTAAAGGGAAGGGAAGGAATGAAATGTGAACAATATTTTACTTCTGTAAAGAAAAGAAAAAGAAATTATTATGAATGTCTTTTGCCTGTGAACCACGAAACATAAAGCAAATGAAAATGTGTTCAAGAAACCTTAACCTATCCACGTGCCAATTACTTAAAACTGCCCCAAATGCAAAATTTAAGTATTATCAGGAAGAGTACGTAATATCAATGAACAAGTAAAGTCAAGGTGCAGTACGGAAACAATTAAGAATTTATCTCTTTCCGGTTAAGTCTATTATCTAGAGGCGAAAAAGAATGAGAAATGGTATTATCCTGTAAATGAGAAAAAAATACACTAGCGAAAGCAAAGTCAGAAATTCATCAAAACAAGTACATCGTAATAAGCGTCTTCAAACCTTCTCATTGCTGTTCACAAAAAAATGCATATTTTTGAAACAATGTGTTTATCTTACTGTAAATTCGTAGCCTTCTATTATCGTTTTGCAACACCTTTTCTCAAACCATTAGAAGTACTACTCGTCAGAGATACACACCAAAACATAATCAACAAGGAATGCAACAAGGGCAAAATCATCACGTAGTCCGTGACAATCCCTAACATCGATATGCCATTTCATGTCATAAATAATAAACGTCTGCATAATAATCATAAAAAGTTCGCTATTCTCACTTCCTATTATCTCATCGTATTCTCATTATAAAAATCTATAAATCATTGCTACACATACTTCATCTATAATTAAGCCTTAAGTCTTCGCTTCACATACGACACCTACAATAAAATTCTGACAGTGAATGAAGAAATCCTGGTTATATCTCAGTCTTTTGAGTATCTCAGTGCAAGGCGCTTAAATTGAATATCTCCTCCGATTACTGACAGTACGTCTTATACGTGTCAAAAAATATATACCCTACCTGTTTTATCAGTACTGTCTGGAATCCGTTGTTGCATACTTCTGTACGTTAGCCTGTAAGAGAAAATGCTTTGCGACGCGCAAAATTCGATTTATTGCTTCTCGTGTTGCTTTTATCTTCTGTGATGCCATTGTCACTGAGGGAAAAATCATTGCTGTCTTCTTTTAAGTGATCTCTGCTTGTAAAATGATGTAATGTAAAGATCGGGGTGAGTTATGTTAGAGCATGACGTGGTATGTGCTCTGTTGTATCTATTGTTGTTGTTGTGGTCTTCAGTCCTGAGACTGGTCTGATGCAGCTCTCCATGCTACTCTATCATGTGCAAGCTTCTTCGTCTCCCAGTACCTACTGCATCCTACATCCTTCTGAATCTGCTTAGTGTATTCATCTCTTGGTCTCCCTCTACGATATTTACCCTCCACGCTGCCCTCCAATACTAAATTGGTGATCCCTTGATGCCTCAGAACATGTCCTACCAACCGATCCCTTCTTCTGGTCAAGTTGTGCCACAAACTCCTCTTCTCCCCAATCCTATTCAGTACCTCCTCATTAGTTATGTGATCTACCCATCTATCTATGTATCTATTACATAAAAATAATGACAGTGAAAATTAACATACAAAGTGGCTTGTACTTATAGCACCGTATGAGAAAAAATTGTTATTTTCATGTACACATACATGTCAGTGAAAGAAAACCTGTAGAAAAAGCTTAACTACTACTTGCAAACGCTTGACGTCATAAGAGAGTGAAATACGTGTTGTCAGAACATAAGTGTTATATTTTGGTATGGTGTAGCCATCTCAAGGAAGAGTAGAAAGTCAAATAATTATACAATGAAAGGTTTTATATTGGCGAGGTGATGGAAACCTCTGGAAACTTTCGTTCTGAGTGTTTCAAGATGTACTACGTTCGGAAGTGGGATCCGTCGACTCCGAAATCGTCCGTTATGGAGGAATACAAATATTTGACACCTATTCTTTGCTTTAGAAGACAAAGGGTGTGCTCGAACTAAAACTTTTTGTCCAACTTTGAATTTTCTATTGTGACTTACCTTCTTTATTAGCATTTTCCTTTTCTCAGCTGCCTTTTTTGTATTAGTAATTGCAATGTCAATCAATTCACGATGACGTAAACATTGTGACTTGCGGAGAGAAACAAGTTCTTTTATTTTGTCTGGCGGATTTTTATTCTTCAAAACTGAATGTGGCGAGAGCAAAGTTGAATCATTAGGAATTCTATTAACGCTGTGCTGAAATATCTGTCCCATTCAGTGCGTTGTTTGGTTCGTCTGTTGCTGCTTCACAAGTGTCTACCTTGGCTTTGATTCTTCACCCGTATTGGCGAGAGCAAAAGATGTGTCGGTGAAAAATTGTGTATACCATTGTGTATTGTTTGTGTGTGAAAAAAGCTCCAATCTGTTAATTTCCTATTCCTCGATGGAAATGCTCTTCTCAAACTCTAATGCAACTTGCTGGTTATTGTTGCATAGTAGAATAGAAGAGTCTTTAAAGCCCAAAATCGCTTCATGTTCTATCAAGAAATCCATACCCAGCATAACTTCCGTTATGAAATGTGGGATGATCAAAAACCCTGCATAAAATGTGTGGCCATGAAGAGTAAATTTTAAGTGTCCTCTAACTTTAGTCTTTTGTAACGGGATCGTAGAGCAAGAATTACTGGCATTGCGTTCATTACATGCTGCATCACAAAACAGTGTAACTGGAGAGCCACAGTCAGTTGCTGCGGTGAAATTATGTGAGTCAGTTGGTACGTTTATAACCGGATGGTACACATTCATTTGTTGCTGTTTCTTTGCCCTGCAATAGCGTGTGTCTTATGTCTTCCAACGAGATGATACGTTCTGTTACTTTGTTCATATTGTAAAAATGTGCAAACTCATTAAATCCTGAACTGTACTGTTAATCTCTTGAATTAAACAAAGTTGTCCCTGTGCTTCAGTGGTCTGCCAAATAATGTTGTACATGAAATTGCCCCTCTGCGCTGACCATTTTCGTAGCAAACAGATCGTGAAATGGAAATGTGTCACCTCGTAATGTAATTGCTTGGAAACGCAGTGCTTGCTTCTCTGCGCGTGCCAGTTGCAAAGTTCTGACTGCAGTTGCTGAGAGCTTACTGCCGATGCTCCAGCCAGAAAGTAAACTGTGTTGTACACACCACTGAGTGGGAGACTCCTTTAAATAAAAACGACTTGGACTGAGGATGTGGACAATGCTCTTAGGTGAAATATGCCCCGACAAACAGTTTTTACATTAACTGATACATTATTAATTCTATGAAATTTATGCTACAACATGCATTAACATTGAAAAAGGACAACATTGATGTCAAATGCTTACTCTCACAATTGTTAGAAAAATAATTGACAGACATGAAAAAACCCTTACAGTGAAAATTAAGCAATCTTTAATGAAAAATCTCAATTCCCTTCACATGGCTGTCTAATTCAACAATGAATCTAACTACGCGCGACTGCAGTGCCACCAAATAAAAAAATGTTTCCTTCATCCCAGCAGCGATGATAAAAACGAACACACCTTCCAGCGACACAGTTGCCCTGAGGAAAGACTGCGAGCGAATAATAAGCGACTCAGAAGTGTCTCTCAGCGTCTTAGCCATACGTAGTAGGTACAAAATCCAGAAGTGCAAATAACAGACTCCCAGTAGACCTGTCCAGTGACAGGTTTGTCCTCCTGCTCTTTCTCGGCAAGTTAAGCTGTGTGTTCTGGCTGCCACCATTTACTCTGTCACCTGCTGGGCTTTAACTCCAAATAAAGATGAGCTACTGGAAAACTGGCGTTGAGAAATGGGCAAATAAGTACTTCAGTCTTTCATCTGCTAAGCGATTACATCTGATTAACGATTTTAATATTACATCCTGGAACCTCGAATGCTGTCTACAGATTCCTGTATGAAATGTAGCAATGGCTTTGTTCGCCTTCTCTTTATCAGCAGGTTAATGAGCATCTTATGGGTACCGCCACTTACTCTGCCATCGACTGCGTTTTATTTGCAAAGGGAAGACGCGCTGCTGCAAAGCTGGCTTTCAAATGTAGAGAACTGATTACTTCCTTCTTTACTCTGGTAAGTAATTACGTGTGGCTACATTTTTAACATTACATTCTGCTATCTCGAATGCTGTCTACAGATTCCCTTATGAACTGCACTAATAGCATTGTTCTCCTGTTGTTTTTCAGCACATTTATGAATTTATTCTGGCTGCCACTATTTTTTCTGTCAACAACTGTGTTTTATTTGCAAAATGAAGATGCTCTGCCCGAAAGAACGCTTTTAAACACACAGAAATCAGTACGTCCTTCTTTCATTCGGTAAGTAATTACATCTGGTTAACATCTTTACTATTACGTTCTATATACTAAAAGCATCACCTCGGTTCCGAGACTTCCGGAAAATTAATAGATGCAAATTTGTCCACAAAACTGACAGAAATAGCTTAATTAAGAGATTAATGGTTGATTGTTAATAACGTCGAAATAATATATAATCAGAAAATTGAAACTACTGACTTATTTTAGTCTTTCATTATCATAAGAATGTATATTAATTCACTTGATGGCTGCCAGACACACAAATCCGTTTTGTTTTCATTTGATGTGGAAGCTGTAAACGAAGAGAGACCGGCAATATCACGAAACATACACACGGGTCACGTGGAGAATGACCCCGCACTGTAACTCAGCTTGCTCTGCGCAAGCGCGAATCTGGCATTATTAAAAAAAAATTTCTGGGTACCATCTGGCTGCTCGCTGCTGCTGCTCATACGGCAAACAGCCGCGTCTCAAGCAGCCAGGAGCGGGAGAAGGCACTGCTCATACGCGAATTCAGCTCTGCGCATGCGCACGAACGCGCTGGCAACTGCTCACAGGAACCTCGGGCTTGCTACGCAGTCGCCGCCGCGCGTGCGCAGTGACGCCTGTTTCCTGGCGCTCCCTGGCAGCTGCTCAGACGGACGTAAGCAGCCGTAGCAAGACGAAAGGCCCCACAAAATTGTCGCCATAAATAGAAAATACTTTTTTCCGTTACAGATGTGACACAGGCTGAACTTAATTTAATGTTTATCAGCGTATGACGCGGAATGTACAAGGTAGCTGTTTAGCGGAAGAGTGGAACTGTTTTCTGGCAACACTTCGATGATTAATTCTGGTTGGGAAAGACGGTAGCTTTTTAGTTTCATTCCGTTCAGCTAAACACAAATCTAGAAAGAAAAGGGATTTGGTTCGTGAAAGCGGAAGGAAAGCGTGACGCATTACAACTGTGACAACACTCATGTTGCCATTTTTCCAGATGTCGATGAGTCTATCACTACTTTGTGGGTGACGTTGACCTTTCCACAAGTCCTGCACTTTCCAGCCGATTGACACAGGTAACAATGGACATTGAGCCACCCAGAGTGATAATGTGTGTTACCCTGTATCCGCCTCTTCACGCCTCTCAATGAAAGCGTCCTTTTATCCCAAATTCAGAGACTGGTTTCATTGTTCACGGTAGACTCACTGTGAACAGCGGTCCTATTCTTTACATATCAAACAAAACGTACCAACAGCTAAATATGAATTATATACTTTTAAGACCTTCTTCTCGGTACCTTCTTTATTATCTTTCTGGACGTGATTTTCTGCGATGTTTTGGGAGCGGATAGTCCAACTTGGTGAAGCTACAAATGCTTTCACTCCTTATATCGTTAGCAATATCGGAAATCATGTCATGCAAGATGGTGTTTCTGTCACTGATTGACTTTTCTATTGCTTCATAGCAATAGGTCCAAACTGTGTACATTAAACGTCGCGATTATTAACGACCGGATTTCACGTTATCCTGCATCTTCCTATTCATCGGATTGCTTTCCATCAGGGCTACCAGTATGTAAGCATTCCTTACGACCCAGTTCTCAGCACGTTCTTTCATCCCATACACCAATACTTTCTGTACTTGCGGCATGGAAATTTTAACTCTTAAATTTATTTCGGAAACATTTGCTGGTCATCTAAGTCACTATGGTTGGCCGTTTCTTTACGAGAGTAACTGCCTACGATTTCTTCACTTCGGAGAACCAGCAGTCGGTTTTATCGAGCATTTCAGTCCCAACGAACCACATGCTGGACTATTTAAACGCTCATCTGGGAGGTTAACAACAATTTTGTTCTTCACACAGTCCTTACAGGTGTCTGCCTTTGATGCGTGTTTCACTTTGATGCATTCAGTTGGCGCCAATCCTAAATCTCCGTAGCAAGCTGCGAAACATTCACGGCACTCCCTATGACCTGGGTGGCGAGACTGAATGCGAAGAATTTTTTTAACACGAATTACGCTCATGAGGTGCTGGTAAGGATTTATTCCCTACTGGGCGTTGTGTAGCTGTGGCTGTGGATAAATGACGAAACGTGTAAGCAGTGGGCGTGGCGGGAATTGTGTACGACGTGAGATCGACTTAACGGCACTACTTTGAGTTCTGGAGGACACGGTGTGTGTTTTGCCGTAACCTCTCACACCTCGCTACAGCCGGCAGCTGGGTACAGGAGTGCGCTGTCTCACCTCTACACAGGGTGTTCAGTACCACGGCGACGGTGTGGAAGATTGCGTGCGACGTGGTACGAAATGTGTAATGCAGTTCCTATCGCAATATTGGGTATAAATATGAGAGGACGCGAAAAAACAAGACTAAAGCCAACAGGTGCTCGCCATCCAGAGTAGCGTAACTTGGGTCGGCGGACGAGAATCGGTGTATTCAAAGAGGTACATCCGTGTGGGCGTCTCTCCAGACATACAGAATTCACAACTGTCGGCCGAAACCGGGCAATATTTTATCCAAGGATGGCCTTCCTGCAATGTGTAGGATGCGGCAATGAAGTTACGTGTGTAAGTGGTGGTGAAGTGCTGGTCTGTTTCTACTGTACTCCACTCCGTTCCACCCTCGACTGGATTCAGGAGTTGATACTGCCGCTAAACTGGACGCTCACGCTTTTTGGAAAATTCCCATAATGCAGAAATATCTCGTGTCGGCGCTTAAATGAGAAATGGAAACAGGGTGTCTTATTTTCTGTGTCAATTTTGTTGAAGTCTGGGCCACAAATCTGAATGAACCTGTGAATTTCATAAATGAACTCAATATCTGTAGTATCGTTGTAATCATATTCGTAGTAGGTTTGTTGCCAACAGCACGGGTGTTGCTTCCTTTCACGGCAGTAGCAGGCAGTGTGTGTGTCGGGCGGTCTGGCTGTGTACTCGGCCTGCCGTGTGCTGGAGACAGCGTTAGCTCAGGGGGATTTTGTACCGACATACTTCGAGTAATGGAAAAATGTCCGTATTTCACATACTTGAAACTGTGTAGTTTTCTTTTTTTATGACATTGCGTATGTCTGAAGTTTGCAGCAGAAATTTTATAATGCAACGTTTTGTCTCATAAGTGAAACAACTCTTATCAAAATAGTGTTTAGTGTTTGTACACCGTATACGGCCATTAGGTAGATGTAAGCTGCTGAGATACAACTGCGAAATTACTGGTAGATCGGGAGAAAATATCTTTGTAATATCGTGACATTAACTGCCAGCCGGACGCTGGTGTGTGCAATCATGGCTGAATTTTGAATTGTCGAGTGCAACTGGAGCTCGTATCGCTAAACCGTGTTGCAGATTTTATATGCTAAGTGATAATCCCGATTTAGTTTCGGCCTCTCCGTCGCGTGGCCGGTCTTTCCTCTCTCTCTCTCTCTCTCTCTCTCTCTCTCTCTCTGCTCGCAGCGCCCCTACCGCCTGTTCCCGCCCCGCCCGCCGCTTCTGCGCATGCGCGGCCCTCGGCCGGATTCGCTGCCCGCATTCCGCGTCGCGCCCCCACCTACGACTTTTTCCACGGGGCGTAAATGTCGCCCCCTGAAGCTACTTGTACGTGGATAAAAGTGCCGTAAGCATTTTTGCCTAAACCACCAGACCGAATGTTTACGCAGGTTTTCGTCACGTAGAGAGTAACGCAACATGTTACAGGTGTGGATCGCTTCCCACAAAGAACTCTTTCTTTGGCTCGAGTTCCATGTTGACATTCGGATCTCTGACATTTGTGTACTGTTCTCTCGTGTTCTGGCGTGCGCCGAGGCGCACTTGTATGGAAATCGGTGCCTTATACTCATCGTTGTGATCCTAAAGCGTACTGTACGATGCTCTTCAACTTCTTCCACTGACACCCACGCTGTTTGCGCTGCAGAGGAAATTTTAGCGCTGACTTCTCAGGTAACCTGAAACCTGTTTCTCGTCGCTCTTGCTGAGCAGAACGACCTTCCCACCTTTCTTTGTATTCCTGTTTACAGTCGTCTTCAGAGATGCTGTAACGGCCTTGTGATCGCCGATTCCCAGTTCTACCCTGACACATTCGAAAAGTTCGGGTCTCTTTGTTACCGGCAGGCCTAAGATGTTATCTTCACCAGTCGCTTCTCAGATAAATGGCTCGAGGTAGTTTTTGGATAAAGCACTTGGATAAATTTATTATGATTCTCTGGCCCTACCACCATTTTTAGCCACATCAGTCTCCCTGTATAGATGGCAGGATAAAGTTTCCACCTAAAACTGTAACATGGACAGCAAATTCACGCGAAATATTCTCCAGGTTCTCCTCAAACTGTTCCGTCACTGTTGCTGCTGAGTCTATAGAAGCGTCCCATCACCACGTTTGATCCAGCTTTAATGCTTGTCTTGACACAAATCATTTTACATTGGGTATCTCCACTGATCTCTCTAATGTAATCCTACTTTTCACTGCTTTAAACAGCACCGATCGACCTCTCTTTACGACCTACGTTTCGACCGGAATTTAGAATCTCGTTGCTACTGGCGTCGCGTTTCACCCAGCTTTCTGTCCCTAAAGCTGTGTGGACGTTGTTACTGATTATAAGCGAGATTAGTTCTGAGAACTTTCCGTAGACGCTCCTGCAGTTAACTAATACCATGTTGAGACAGTGAGAACAATTCAAGGCCAAGTTATCCAGATTATAGCGTGCTGCATGCGTGACGGCGCTGGATCGGTTGTAATAAACACGTCACGAGTTGAGTGGATTCTGGGAGCAATGGCCGCCCAACGTCGGTCTGTCGCCAAAGGACGCTCTTAGTAGACGAGTAGTCCAAAGATATTTCTCGCACCGTCCCTGAGGGCTAGCCTGCCACAGCATTTCACTTACCAAATATTCTAGAGTCCTCCGTTCCGAATCATTGATACATGGGAAGCATGTCAACAGAAACGGCATAATTTCAGCTCCATTCTCGATTGGTTCCTGAGTTACAGTAAGCCTAGCGTCAGAATGAACCTTGTCCACTACAGTTGTGAAGCAGCTTTTTGGAAAAGGAGGACAATGCAATTTCATAATCTCAATACAGTTCAACAGAACTGTACAAAAATTAAATTTTGAACGGAAGTACGTGAAGGATGCGCTCGGCACTTCTGCTAATCGTAATGGGAAATGATACTTTGAGCTGAAACTTGTGAAAGCTGTTAACTCTTGTGGACGTGGAAATTTTTCAGTCGATTTCAAACTTTTTTATGAGAGTACAACACATTGGCGACTGCAACAGGAAAAGGCTGAAACTCCTGTGGTACTCAGAGTATCCTCCGCCACACACCAGAATGCATCTGTGAAGATATCGTATCATTTCAGACGTTTCTGATCGGTAAATTGTTTCAGAAAGGTGTTATTTGTCGATTTATAAGCAGTTTGACACAAACTCAGATGTGTTAAATTTTATGTTCATTTGCATTATAAGTACAAAAGCATTTCTGGCACAGTCATTGTTTCCATGTCTATAGATAAGGATTAACAGTATCCAGGGCCAAGATTTTAATCTAAGTCATTAGTTTTGTAGACAAGTTGCGTATATAAATTACATTCAAAACGGTCTGCTCTCTCGCAGGCAAATTGTTTGATGAACTGGCTAGAGGGGATTTCGCATCGTGCAGCGTGTCCTTCACATACATTTTTATACAGTTCTGTTGCACTGTATTGAGATTTACAGTATTTCGGTATCAAATTTCAACAATTACTCAGATACCAGACACACTTTAAAAGACGAGTTTACATAAATACGAACACGTTTCAAAAGATATCACTTTACTTTTATCACAACATATATGCTGTGAATGCCGTTGTGTTTGACGATGCGAGGAAAGGGGATGGAGTTCTGGGATGTTTCCCCTCTGCTGTAGCGTGCTGTGCCGTTCCAGTGAGCCGCAGTAGCAGACAACACCAGGTGGAGAGCGTCAGGCGCGTCCCGAACTTTCGGCGAGATGCACAACATGGCCCTCTGTTACCTCCACAAAGAGCGGTTAATATCACGGCGGAGGCGTGTAAGATTGTGTCTGATGTGGAAGTCGTAGTTGCACACAGAGCAACGAAACGTCAGCTTACATGTGCCACATGTGGGGAAGGCGCGGCAAAAAGAAGCACTCGAGTTAACTGCGATACTTCCCGATGAAGTTTCTCCTCTGTCTCCAGTACAACTGCTGTTTCTAAGAAACTCATTTAAAATGAAAGTGGCAGCTACGGACAATTTTGAAAGAAAATATCGGCAACGAGAGGGTCTGTGTGGGTAGGTGCCATGCGTCCATTTGCCGAGAATTGGCCAGGATTACAATGGGCGGTTGAACTTGCTAATAACTTGGACTGCGGGAGCAACACACTGAACTAAGGAGCATTCATAAGTATTTGAAATTATTGGCTGCAATAAACATACGTAAAGTTGTACTTCAAACCGGAGAAACATATGTTTCAAGTAGTATTAATAAGAGTCACGCTGAAGAATTAAATCAGCTGAGAAATGTTGGGATACTACACTCCTGGAAATTGAAATAAGAACACCGTGAATTCATTGTCCCAGGAAGGGGAAACTTTATTGACACATTCCTGGGGTCAGATACATCACATGATCACACTGACAGAACCACAGGCACATAGACACAGGCAACAGAGCATGCACAATGTCGGCACTAGTACAGTGTATATCCACCTTTCGCAGCAATGCAGGCTGCTATTCTCCCATGGAGACGATCGTAGAGATGCTGGATGTAGTCCTGTGGAACGGCTTGCCATGCCATTTCCACCTGGCGCCTCAGTTGGACCAGCGTTCGTGCTGGACGTGCAGACCGCGTGAGACGACGCTTCATCCAGTCCCAAACATGCTCAATGGGGGACAGATCCGGAGATCTTGCTGGCCAGGGTAGTTGACTTACACCTTCTAGAGCACGTTGGGTGGCACGGGATACATGCGAACGTGCATTGTCCTGTTGGAACAGCAAGTTCCCTTGCCGGTCTAGGAATGGTAGAAAGATGGGTTCGATGACGGTTTGGATGTACCGTGCACTATTCAGTGTCCCCTCGACGATCACCAGTGGTGTACGGCCAGTGTAGGAGATCGCTCCCCACACCATGATGCCGGGTGTTGGCCCTGTGTGCCTCGGTCGTATGCAGTCCTGATTGTGGCGCTCACCTGCACGGCGCCAAACACGCATACGACCATCATTGGCACCAAGGCAGAAGCGACTCTCATCGCTGAACACGACACGTCTCCATTCGTCCCTCCATTCACGCTTGTCGCGACACCACTGGAGGCGGGCTGCACGATGTTGGGTCGTGAGCGGAAGACGGCCTAACGGTGTGCGGGACCGTAGCCCAGCTTCATGGAGACGGTTGCGAATGGTCCTCGCCGATACCCCAGGAGCAACAGTGTCCCTAATTTGCTGGGAAGTGGCGGTGCGGTCCCCTACGGCACTGCGTAGGATCCTACGGTCTTGGCGTGCATCCGTGCGTCGTTGCGGTCCGGTCCCAGGTCGACGGGCACGTGCACCTTCCGCCGACCACTGGCGACAACATCGATGTACTGTGGAGACCTCACGCCCCACGTGTTGAGCAATTCGGCGGTACGTCCACCCGGCCTCCCGCATGCCCACTATACGCCCTCGCTCAAAGTCCGTCAACTGCACATACGGTTCACGTCCACGCTGTCGCGGCATGCTACCAGTGTTAAAGACTGCGATGGAGCTCCGTATGCCACGGCAAACTGGCTGACACTGACGGCGGCGGTGCACAAATGCTGCGCAGCTAGCGCCATTCGACGGCCAACACCGCGGTTCCTGGTGTGTCCGCTGTGCCGTGCGTGTGATCATTGCTTGTACAGCCCTCTCGCAGTGTCCGGAGCAAGTATGGTGGGTCTGACACACCGGTGTCAATGTGTTCTTTTTTCCATTTCCAGGAGTGTATTTACGCAGGAAGTTGCCAAGTAGCAGAAAATATTAGAATATCACCTGAAGTGAATGTAATGATTGATGACGGAGAGAAACGGCAAGGCAGAAGAAAACGCTTTGTTGATGAAGCAGCAGGGGACGATTTAAACCATAGCTCGAGGGACAGTTTTCAACTAAATGTTTGACACGTTATTACACAGCTGTAGGGAACTTGACTGTACCGCGTGCAGCCACATGCAACACGGAGACATTCCGTTTCCCGTGGAACTACGTAAGCGAAAACGATTCTGCGGTCCAAGAGCTTGTGGAAAACGACGAATCTTGCTACAGTGTAGACGTTAATAACGACGATCTCGGAGAAGAAATTTTACTGTTGAAAAGATTCGTGAAGGCAATGTTGTGTCTGCGCCTTGTCAGTACTGTTTGTGAGTGAAGTGTGAGTGACGGCCTCACGGACTGTTGTGCCGTTTGCCTGCTGGCGCCTCACAAGCAGAGGGGCCGCTGACAGTTGTGGCAGGAGCCACGGACTGGCGGGGAGCGGCGAGCTGCGTCAGCTGCGGCCACAGGGAATGAGGTGAGGTGACAGCAACTGAGTTGACAGGCGTACACTTTCCACTACACTTATTTACTCGATGTATGAGTGAAAGTAAGTGTAATTTTATTACCTGTAGCTCCACGACTTGCGTCACCGTCTCAGCTGTGCCGTTGTGACCGATGAGTGTGGAGACTCGTGTGCGTCGTTGCGAAATTGCTTTCGTGTGCTGAAACTCGGGCTCAGTGTTCTGTCTCCAATACAACTAGAATTACTTTGCTTGTTGCAATCCTTTACGTCAAGTAGAGACAACAGTACCAGATAGAGGATTTCCTTCATATTTTGTAAGCGTGTCATGTTGTGGTCTGATTGTGTTTAGTGAAATGTATACTGACTGTATGGGTCCAGATGATGGTCGCATTATGTGGTGTGAATACCGCTACTACTATGTCATTGTTATTAAACACAACAGGTACGGTAGAGTAGAATGTTTGCTGAATATGGAGAAGTAAATTGAGTCTGGTATCAGGAGCGAGAATTCCGGTGATAGAACTGATATAGCATTAATCTCGGTATGTTGCAAATTAGAATAGTCTGATGCAGCACCTTGCTGACTGGTATGAAATACTTTTCAGCGATCAGATATTATAGAGCAGTTGTGATTGTTCACAATGAACTGTTGACTTTTGCCAAGTTTAGTCTGGAAGTTTTACTCGGGACATTTTTCTTGAGAGAAGGATTGTCCGTTGTTACCTGAATTATTTTGCTGTTATCTGGCGTTGTCTCAGTTTTGCTACAGCATTGCTTAGAGTATTTGTGTGCTGTATGTTAGTTGAGGAGGCCTGAAATTAGTGAGTCACAATAGGATTGACTTTTTTGGATCTTTATTTAAAAAATTATGAATATTGCTCTCGTACAAACTCTTTCAGTTCATGTTTTTTTTGCACAGAGTTCGCTGGACTGTCTGCCTCATGACAGCATCTCCACCAGCCTCCTGTGGTTGTTGTGCCTGGCGAGGTCCAGCGCTGTCCGCCCATCATCAGTTGTGGCCCCCCTGTCGGCCCCCGCGACGAGCAGCGCAGCCGACACTTCTGTGTGGCCGTTGGCTGCCGCAAGATGCAGCGGCGTCCACCCACTCAGGTCATCCCTGGCGTCCACCGCCGCCCCCGCCCCCACCAGCAGCCCCGCCGCCACGACGTCTCCCTTGCGCGCTGCCCAGTGCAGGGCGGTCTGCCCCCACACGCCCCTCGCCCCCACGTCGGCCCCTGCGGCGATCAGCGCCCTCAGCTCCCCCACTGCCGCATGGACCAGCCTCCTGTCCCTCTCCTCTGCAGAGAGGCTCCTGCACAAAACACACAAACTGCCACTCTCTGCTACAAACACACAGCACACAGAATGGGGAAAACAGCCACACGAGGAAACAACTGTTGCGAATACAAATCTGTCCTGAAACAAACCTACCGTATTCCCCCTCCCACAGTACAAAACAGTGCACAATTGTGTGTATGTATTAAACTACAGTACATCTGTTCTATCACCCTCATAAGAAAATCTTCATTCATCGTCCATTACAAATAGCGTTATACAACCTCTGAAAGAATTTCATTACCACATTTTGTCTCACTCATTCCTTCAAGTCACTTCCTTCGCTCTCGGCACGCAACACGTAACCAGTCGCTCACCTCCACTACAGGACAGGCTTCTTGCAGCCAACACTGGTCTCTGTCTGCAGCTTCACTGTCAGAGGTCACACACAACAAGTATCCCGTCTCCTGGTTTTCAAACAGACACTTTCCTGGTATGCAGGCAAAAAAATTTCACTGCAGTTAACGGCAGTTTTCTTCATTCAGCCTCACCAAACACTGAAACTTTCTGACACACAGACAACAATTTATTCAAAACATGTGAGACAAACACCAACTCGGCAACACCACCCCCATAAAAAAACTGTGTGTGTGTGTGTATGTGTGTGTGTGTGTGTGTGTGTGTGTCTGTCTGCGACATTTTATGGCCTTATAGCATACGCACATGTATTTAACATGTGGTATCATGCTCAAAATCATGTGAACGATCTCAGTTGTCGTCCATCTTAATGTTTTTGCGGCGTTAGGACTGTCCCATAAAGTTTGTGGCGTGCAGCCGCATAAATTCAGTGGTTCGGTCCTCGGGTTTAAAAGGACGGACCAAGTGCGGCAGCGTCAGTCACTTCGGCTCACTCTGGGGATGGCGGGACGGTGTTCGGCCGAAATATTAGGAGAAGAGGCTGAATTTGTGCGGCTGCACGCCAGAAACTTTACGGAAAGATCTGAATTGTGTTTCGCCTGATTTGTAATCAGTCCTCATAACATTGTTCCTCTGCTCTCTTTTCGGTACAGTCTCTGCCTGTACAAAATGTTCACTGCATCAGGCCACAAGAGACAACTGCTCTGTGCGACCATCAGTTTAGATGCAAACTGACACTTCGATGATGCAAATACCAGGAAACGTGTTATTGTACATTACACAGCCATTACGCTTGCATATTCAAATGTATTGTAATAAATGAAACCTCAGAAAGCAGCATCCTCCTTTAAATGACACGACGAAAGTTTTCTCACTGCGCTACTATCCGGGAATACAATCTAACAAGTAAAGAAGAAATACCTCAGGTATGGTTTCAGTCACAAGTAACAAAGAGTGTCCAAGTTGAAACTTGAAATGATCTGCCATAAAGTTTTGTGTTTCCCGGAGATTCGAATGCAGCACTTAATAGGATGGTTAACTAAGCACAATGAAACTCCAGAAATCGTCATTTTTAACCAGGAATGGGATGACAAAGAAAAACCAGGAGACGAAAGTGTTTTGTGTTATGCGCGTTATGCGCACTCAAACTCAGTACCTATCGACACTGACCTGTAGTCACGCGTAGACGTTCTACACTGATTTACTTCATTAGCAGCGAAATGTGCGCATTTCTGTATTGTAAATACAATTATGAAAATTTTCTGCTGACTAGCAATCGAGCCCTGCACACAGTTGTTGACTACATACAAAGATACCTCGACTGTACTATTTTCTCTTTCACCAGTAGCTAGGAGTGGCATGTTTGAAACTGACATGACAGGACGAAAAGCTGCCCGTCTGACTTGGGACTCTAAACCAGTACCACCATTATTGTTAACAAAGCCCAGAGAATAGTTAAAATCATAATAATATCTCACATGTATTTTGGTGTGCATGTGTTGCAACTTAAAGTGACATGCCAGGATTCGAACCCAGGGATGTGTCTTTTGTGAACGTCTTTACGACTTTTCAGACAACCAGAGACAATGAAGCACTGGAAATTCATCATCTGAAAGTGATCAAACGTGACGAAAAGGGAGATCCGAGTTCGAATTCCAGTCCATCGTCAATATTTTCCACGTCTCAGGCTCGAATACAGTAAGAGTCAAGTGCGCTGCGGCCTTGTACAGCAATTGGCTCATTGATTTAAAAAAATATCGCTTAAGAAAGGTGACTGGTGACAGAGTTTCGACCCGGCGTGACTTCCGCCTCTGTCAGGGCCCAACCTGTAGCGACTCTCCTCCAGGCTACCAGAGGCGGGAGAGATGCTGCTTATGCTTGGTAAAAATGATTGCCGGATGTGAGAAACGAACCCAGACGTTCAGCATATGTAGCAAGAATCATTTCAACTTTTTCTTAACTAGCAACTATTGCCACGAATTAAAATTCATGCGAGTTGCGGTATTCGAGTCCACTACATGCAGACTACAAACTCGCGCCCTTAACCCCTTTTATTTCATTTAATTTTTTAACCATTCCGAGGTCTGGCCACGACGCCTCCCCCATACCTGTCACAGAGTCGCTGCGCTATTTTCGCGCATAATCTTTTTATTTTTTTCATTTCTAATTTTTTTTATTCTTAGCACTTCATCCGAAAGACCATGTTTGCACACAAACTAACTCAGCTGAGAGCGACGCCTTCCAAGCTCTGTGTTAACGATGGTTTGCTTTACGATTTATTTCTCAACATCTTGTAACTCGCCCAATGCCTCTGTTCCCGAGGCTCGTTTGGAAAGTTGGTCTTCTGCCATCCCTGAGCACTGCACGCGCTGGAAGCTCCGTGCTGCGATTCTTGATACAGCGGTTGGCGATGAATGTAACGCAGAACAGCAGAAATCAGTGCAGTCGCTTCTGGTTAAAAGGATTTTTGAAATACAGAATGAAGTAAAATAAAGTGTACTAAAAAGTAGCATGTGTTCTGTCGTGAGGACCAGCTTTTCCTCCGAGATTCCTTCAACACAAAATATAGTGCTTCTGACCTATGTATTTCAAATTAGATTTCTGTTTCCTTAAAAATAAATAAGGCAGTAAGAAACACCGTTTAACACAAAAGAGCTTAAGGACGATTCATTGCGATGTTCTTGCGTTCACGCCTTTTTCTATTCACTTTGTACACTGTTTCACGTAACTGTATGTACTGAAACATGTTGCGAAGTTCCTCTCGCAGTTTCCCGCCTCAGCGACGCACACGCCGCCCCGTGGCCCGCTTGTGCCCGGCGTGGGTGCGGCGACCCACCCAGCGCCAGCCCGTCTCGCTTCCCTCTGCTGGCAGGTGGTGCGTTGTCTGTCCTCTTAGCCAGTTTACAGCATTCCTTTATTCACACGGCACGTCGCTACGATTCAAAAAAATTGGAAGGCAAGGTACTGGGAGTAGAGTTCGTGTTATTGTGGCTAACAATTGTCTGATAACTCACCAGATGTCCTTCACTTGAGCACGTACGAACCTCGCCCGCTGTCAGGCCGTAGTTCTCTCACGTGCTGCCGACCACCCAGGTGGACTGCCTCAAGTTTCGCTTTCGTTGCTACTTTCCTGTTTACTGCCCTCTACCTACTTTTCACACTTGTTGGTAGGTGAGGGGTGCCAATGTTTGTCCAGATGGCCCTCCAGCTGTAGTGCGGCTACTTTTGTACAGTCACGTTTCCGCTTTTGCTTCTCATTAATTCCACGCACATGTTCTTGACTTTTACCATGTTCGACGGCCAACTCTGGTTTGAGTATAACTGAGTTGGAATCAAAATTGTTCAAAATGATGAAAGCCATTGGCGATGTGCCGTACATCTGTGGGTGGATTCAAGACAGTGGGAGTAATTTCGTCTGGTAAGTGCGGCGTGAGGGTCGTCTGTGTCTTCTTCCGCATGTCATGTGTTGAACACACGAATAAAGTTTCTCACTTTCTCCCAAAGTCGGTGAGATTTAATCCCCACCCCTGTTTCCGCCTGAGATGGTCCGTGTCAAACTTTATCTCAAAAATATTGCCACGAATTAGAAAATGATTCGTAGCTGACAGAAATCTTGCTGCTGTTTCACGTGGTATGGGTAAAACATGTGCCACGCAGTTGACTTTAGAGACCATCTACATACAGTATGCGCAAAGTGTTCCGTTTTGAGGTCGTTAACTCTTCTCGCCTTATATTCTTTGACTCCAACTGGCATGCTGGCAAGCACTTTCTTAGGGTTTGCAGCTGCAGTACGATTTACGTTAGACCTGTAGTCCAGAGGCAGAACTTGGACTGAGGTCTCGCATGTTTCGCAAAGATATTCCGCACCCCACATTCATGACGTGTGGTTTAGTGTTGCTTAGCTTTGAACCTGACGCAAGTTCGGATTTGCTGGTGACCTGCAGTGCCTTCTCCCAGTCGCTGTCGCCAACGATCACTACATCCACGTCACCTGTGTGTGGCCTACACACGATATTCTGGCGGTATGTGTGTGTGTGTGTGTGCGTGCAGCCCTCGTAGCTGTTTCTGCAGAGCGGCTAGCAGGGCCTCAGCGGCAGTGGCGAACGAGGCCCTCCACACAGGACCACCTCTCGTCGCACACAACTCTTGAGTGCGAGCTGCCTGGTTAGCTGACCACTCACTGATCATGACTTGCAAACTGCTGTTCCTCAACCTTATACCAATTACCTTGACAAAATATTGCAGAAAATACAGTACGGTCATTGTTTCAAGAAAGCACTGGTGACTCACCCTATCGAAAGCATTCCCAAAATCGAGCGACATTATGGCGCATTCGAGAGTGTGAACTTGTGCTGCAGCTAAAATGTCTCTATATTCACAGACACTTTGAATACTTGTTCTGTCTCTAGCCACCGTAGTTCGTTAGGGGCCAGTTACCTCATGCATTATCATTTTCACTCTCCAGGCAAGAACGCGCACCATTAATTTTGTAACCACCATTCAGGGCAGTAACTGATCTCAAGAGTCCCTTTAGTCAGCCATAGTGCCAGCAGTGCTAGTGTTTTGAATACAGTCCTTAGACAGGTAGTGCTTTTTTCATTGTTTTCTACAACAAGTGTCTACTAACCACAGTTCAGTCAACAGACAGCCGCCTTTAGTGAATTAGCAGTCTAGTTAAAAGTTGATTAACTCTCTACAGTAAATTGATTTCTTAGGACGGATAGGATGTGTGACTGCTGTGTACGGACGCAGGGGGAGCTGGCCACTGTTCGCGAACAGCTGAGCGTGTTGATGGCCGCGGTCAGCCGTCTTCAGGCTGCTGCATCGGAGTGTAGCTGCAGTGGGGAGTCTGGTGCGTCGCAAGGTACACCCCAGGTGTTACATGCTTCACACACTGTCCCTGCTGTCGAGACATCCTCGCGGGTACCGGGCGCGGTTCGGCCACCCTCTCCCCAAAGGGAGTAGCTGCGTTCCCGGCACACGAGGCGGAGGATCAATGTGGAGGCTGGCCGTGTGGCATCGCCCACTCTGCCTGTGAGTGGACATGTGGCCGCTCCTTCAGCAAGGTCCGAGCAGGCACACGGGGGGAGGGGTTTATTAGTTATTGGGAGCTCCAACGTTAGGCTGGTGATGGAGCCCCTTAGGGAAATAGCGAGAAGGTCGGGGAAGAAGGCCAGTGTTCACTGTCTGCTTGCCGGGGGGTCTCATCCGAGATGTGGAGGAGGCCCTGCCGGCGGCGATAGAGAGCACTGGGTGCACCCGACTGCAAATTGTTGCTCGTGTCGGCACCAATGACTCCTGCCGTCGGTTCAGAGGTCATCCTCAGTTCGTACAGGCGGTTGGCGGAATTGGTGAAGGCGGAAAGCCTCGCTCGCGGGGTGGAATCAGAGCTAACTATTTGTAGTATCGTTCCCAGAACCGATCGCGGTCCTCTGGTTTGGAGCCGAGTGGAAGGCTGAAACCAGAGGCTCAGACGATTCTGCGGAGATCTGTGGTGCAAATTTCTCGACCTCCGCTATCGGGTGGAGGAATGTAGGGCCCCAAGGAATAGGTCAGGCTTGAGGAAGCGGCTACAAGGGTAGCGGAGTACGTGTGGAGTGCACATGTGGGTTTTTTAGGTTAGAGAATTCCCTCCCTAGGCCCGACAAGACCCCTCTTGAGACGCGACAAGGTAGTAGTAGGCAAAACGCAACGGGGAATAACAATATTAATAAGCTATTAGTAAACTGCAGGAGCGTCTATACAAAGGTCCCGGAACTGCTCTAATTAATAAACGGTCACAATGCCCACATAGTACTAGGGACAGAAAGGTGGCTGAAACCGGATGTAACCAGTAATGAAATTCTAAACTCAGATAGGAATGTATACCGCAGAGACAGGCTGGACAGTGAAGGTGGAGGCGTGTTTATAGCGATAAGAAGTGAAATACTATCGAAGGAAATTGACGGAGATACGAAATGTGAAATAATTTGGGTGAAGGTCACGGTTAAAGCAGGCTCAGACATGGTAATTGGATGTCTCTATAGGCCTCCTGGCTCAGCAGTAGTTGTGGCTGAGCACCTGAAGGATAATTAGGAAAATATTTCGAGTAGATTTCCCCACCATGTTATAGTTCGGGGTGGAGATTTTAATTTGCCGGATAAAGACTGGGAGACTCAGACGTTCGTAACGGGTGGCAGGGACAAAGAATCCAGTGAAATTTTTTAAGTGCTTTATCTGAAAACTACCTTGAGCAGTTAAACAGAGAACCGACTCGTGGCGGTAACATTAGACCTTCTGGTGACAAACAGACCCGAACTATTTGAAACAGTTAACGCAGAACAGGGTTTCAACTATCAAACTCGTAACTGCATCGAGGATTTCAGAGGTAGATAGAAATATTAAAAAAAGGTAGGAAGATTTTTCTGTTTAGCGAAAGTGACAAAAAGCAGATTACAGAGTAGCTGACGGCTCAACACAAAAGTTTTGTCTCACATACAGATAGTGTTGAGGATCAGTGGACAAAGTTCAAAACCATCGTACAATATACGTTAGATGAGTATGTGCCAAGCAAGATCGTAAGAGATGGAAAAGAGCCACCGTGGTACAACAACCGAGTTAGAAAACTGCTGCGGAAACAAAGGGAACTTCACAGCAAACATAAATATAGCCAACGCCTTGCAGACAAACAAAAATTACGTGAAGCGAAATGTAATGTGAGGAGGGCCATGCAAGAGGCGTTCAATGAATTCGAAAGTGAAGTTCTATCTACTGACTTGGCAGAAAATCCTAAGAAATTTTGGTCAGCGGTAGATGGATCAAAACAAATTGTCCAGACACTCTGCGACCAAAATGGTACTGAAACAGAGGAGGACAGACTAAAGGCCGAAATACTAAGTCTCTTTTTCCAAACCTGTTTCACAAAGGAAGACTGCACTGTAGTTCCTTCTCTAGATTGTCGCACAGGTAACAAAATGGTAGATATCGAAATAGACGACAGAGGCAGAGAGGAACAATTAAAATCGCTCAAAAGAGGAAAGGCCGCTGGACCTGATGGGATACCAGTTCGATTTTACACAGAGTACGCGAAGGAACTTGCCCCCCTTCTTGCAGCGGTGTACTGTAGGTCTCTAGAAGAGCGTAGCGTTCCAAAGGATTGGAAAAGGGCACAGGTCATCCCCGTTTTCAAGAAGGGACGTCGAACAGATGTGCAGAACTATAGACCTATACCCCTAACGTCGATCAGTTGTAGAATTTTGGAACACGTATTACGTTCGAGTATAATGACTTTTCTGGAAACTAGAAGTCCACGAGACTCAAGAGGTTCCCACGTAGATGCCGTGTTTCTTGACTTCCGCAAGGCGTTCGATACAGATCACCACAGTCTTTTAATGAACAAAGAGCATATGGACTATCAGACCAATTGTGTGACTGGGTTGAAGAGTTCCTAGATAACAGAACACAGCATGTCATTCTGAATGGAGAGAAGTCTTTCGAAGTAAGAGTGATTTCAGGTTTGCCGCAGGGGAGTGTCTTAGGACAGTTGCTGTTCACAATATACATAAATGACCTTGTGGATGACATCGGAAGTTCACTGAGGCTTTTTGCGGATGATGCTGTGGTATATTGAGAGGTTGTAACAATGGAAAATTGTACTGAAATGCAGGAGGATCTGCGGCGAATTGACGCATGGTGTAGGGAATGGCAATTAAATCTCAATGTAGATAAGTGTAATGTGCTGCTAATACACAGAAAGAAAGATCCCATATTATTTAGCTACAATATAGCAGCTCAGGAACTGGAAGCAGTTAATTCCGTAAATTATCTGGGAGTACGCATTAGGAGTGATTTAAAATGGAAAGATCATATAAAGTTGATCGTCGGTAAAGCAGATGCCAGACAGATTCATTGGAAGAATCCTAAGGAAATGCAATCCGAAAACAAAGGAAGTAGGTTACAGTACGATTGTTCGCCCACTGCTCGAATACTGCTCAGCAGTGTGGGATCCGTACCAGATAGGGTTCATAGAAGAGAGAGAAGATCCAACGGAGAGCAGCGCGCTTCGTTACAGGATCATTTAGTAATCGTGAAAGCGTTACGGAGATGACAGATAAACTCCAGTGGAAGACTCTGCAAGAGAGACGCTCAGTAGTTCAGTACGGACTTTTGTCGGAGTTTCGAGAACACACCTTCACCGAGGAGTCAAACAGTATATTGCTCCCTCGTACGTCTCGTGAAGAGACCATGAGGATAAAATCAGAGAGATTAGAGCCCACACAGAGGCATACCGACAATCCTTCTTTCCACGAACAATACGAGACTGGAATAGAAGGCAGAACCGATAGAGGTACTCAAGGTATCCTCCGCCACACACCGTCAGGTGGCTTGCGGAGTATGGATGTAGATGTAGATTGTTTCTATTATTTGTGAGTTGTTCAACGTAGCATACTCTGTCGAGAGTATCGCTGTCTCCAATTCAGTTCCAGTTCCAGCATTAATTACAGCGACATACCCCAAGAGATCGTGTAGCGCAGTGGCCGTTAGTCCCTGATGTAGAATAACATCAGTGTCTGCCACGTACATGAAGTGTTTCAAGCTACATAATTCTGGTTGTTTAAAGCTGCAATCCTGTAAGTTTGACACGGGTTCGTAATGTACCACGTTTCATAGATTCGACTCTTTCATCGAATACACTCAGTACAAAACCTATTGACAAGTGTGACAGACGCATCCGCCTCCTGCCACTTGGGTCTGGGTGAGGTAACCGTTCGTTACCGGAGACTGACAGGTGCGCCTCTGGAAGCTGAACGAGTTTCTGCCGTTTCCCCATCTGCCGCCACCTCGTCCGCGCAGTTCTGCGATACCTCTGTGGGGAGCTGCGCTTGCGTCTCGCTGTACTTCCGCGGGGGCGGCGGCTGGTGTGTGGATGACAGGTCCAGGCTGAGTAGTGCGACTGGAACCTCCCTCCGCAGTTTCATTTAAGGCCGGTTCCCACTAGGGCTGCCGCGCGTCAAAACCGCGCGTCAGCGGCGTGGTTGCCATGGAAATTCTGGACTGCTTGTTGGACCTTTTCGCGCTTCAGTCGACCAGTTCGTGTCTGCTGTGCGGAGCTGACTCATACTAGCATCTCCCGACATTCACTAAGACACAAAGACTGCAGCGGAGAGCTGCGATAAGCTCTCAGACTCACCGCAGCTCTGAGCAGAGGTCCGCACGCGGCGGCCGCTGAAGGCAGCGGAATGTGCGCGTGTCTGGTTTGGAAATGACACGACAAAAATTCCTGTGGCGACTGGGAATCGAACCCTGCACATACCGTTCAACTACATGAAAAGAGACACTGACACTCTTTTTCACCACTAGCCAACAGCCTCTGACTAAATCGAAACCCATACTCATTGTTATTGTTGACAAAGTACGGAGAGGCGTCAAAAATCATAATTTGTCACATGAAATTTTGTGTGTCCTTCCTACAAAAGACAGACCAAGATTAGAACCCAGTCATGCATCTTTCGCCAAGACGGTAACGACTTTGGAATCGTGGGGAAACAACGGAACGGTGGAACTCTTTTTTTGTGGTAAGGTCTTATTGGACCCAACTGCTGAGATCATCGGTCCCTAAGCTTACACACTACATCATCTAACTTAAACTAACTTACGCTAAGGTCGACACACACGCCCATACCAGAGGGAAGACTCGAACCTCCGACGGGGGCAGCCGCGCAGACCGCAAGGAGAACGGTGGAAAGTATCAACACAAAGCCGTCAGACGTGACGAAAAGGGAGATCTGAGTTCGGATCTCAGTCCAGCACCGATATTTTCCACATCTCATGTCGAAATAAAATAAGAATCAGCTGCCCAGTGATCTTGCACGATCAGTGGCACATTCATCAAAAAACACTCTCGCGTAAAAAAGCTCACTGGTGACTGGCTTTCAACCTGGCATGATTAGGCCTCCGCCATGGCCCAACCTATAAGGACTCTCGCGCAACAAGTAGCAAAGTGACGTCTCTTATGTCCGTTTGGAACCACAGTGCAACACTACATTTTTCAAATGACATCAGAGTGTGTTTGTACTTCTTAAATTGATTGCCTTATGTGAGAACCTAGCCCCGACCATCACAAGAATCATTCCAAATGAACACCCGTCTGCACAGAGCATTGGTTCATGACTATGTCGTAATGGAGGCCTTTCCGCACTAATGGAAAATTCCGATTCCGTGGGGGTCGATTACAACCTGTTGGAAACGTTTCTCTGTTGGTCCACATCGACAGTCACTGGCCACCTTGGCTACCTGAGGCGTGCTCCTGACTTGGTTCTGTTACCGCCGAAATGAGATCACGCTCAGGGGCAGCTGCACGAACGGCCAACACGGTACAGTGCGCAGATTTCTGCAGGATGTGCCTCTCCACTTGCGGTTCTACGCTCACAGTATTTCGGGTCTATTCACAAATTTGTGTAAACCCCAAGACCAGATATCGAACATATTCTCCTCTTTGGTTTCGAAATTGCATTTCGTCTCGCATAATTGGATTCCTGCAGCATTTTATGGGGAGAGTACTGAAGTATGTAAGCAACCAGGGTAGATTATACCTAAAAAACTGCACAAGTTTCTGTCAAAACTTAAATCGTGTTTGCAGCTGCTAGTAACATAATTGGTTGGATGAAAACGTGCACTTTTGAAATGCAGCAAAAACAGCTGAAACTAGCCAATAATGTGGATTTAAAAACTTCGTTTCAAATAACTTCACTGCCTCAGCGAGGAAGATTAATAAAAGCCAAATTTCTTTAGCAAACTGACAAAAATAACTATTGTTCTGCAAGGCGATTAAGGTCCGACTGTCAGGAAGGTGGAAATAAAATAAAATCTGAAACTAACAACATATTTTAGTCTACTGTACTCTCATCAGTGTATTTTACTTCGCTTGATAGCTCGCGGCCACAGAAATCAATTTTGTTTTCGTTTGACGTGAGAGCAATAAACGAAGAGGAGACATCACAATCACTAAACGTAAACGCAGGTCACGTGGAGGTCAGCCACCTCCCCACCACAACTCACAAGGAGACGGCACGACCACGGGGTCGGGGATTTGTCCGAAATTTTGCGTGGACCCCTAACACCTCACGTGGTTAAAATATTAGAACGCACTACTCGGAAAATCCCGAGAAAAATCGATCCAAAGTTTCTCAGGTGCCTTATGAGTATAAAATGTTGGTCCAGTGCCGAGCCGCCGTTTCGCCTAGTCATTGTGGTATTATTTTGTGAATAGGAAATTTTCTACGAACTCCAGACTACATTCCATTCATCTGGCTGATTCCCCTTCGCGTACCACTTGCAACCTGATTGACAGAGATGAACATCAATTTGGCTGTGGAAATGCAGATAATATATGGTTGTCAATCAGAAAGAAATTAGCAACTATGCAGAGAAAACCGCCGTATTTGATAACGCCAACGTGCCTTTTATACCCGGCAAAAGAATTATACCCCACCTCAAAGAAAAATGCCGCCAACTGGTTGAAGGGACACGCGGTATTTTACCTGCTGTCCAGTAAAGAAAGGAGCAAAGGAGATTGTTGGACGTTAATCTCCGATCAGCATCACAAGCTACTACGCATAAATAATTACTATGATACATACGCCAACTTCCTCAGAAGAAGCGTCATGTGAACTCCATTTTCGATTATGCGATTCAGAACATGAAGAAACGAGAGACAATTTGATCTTTGAAAACCAAATACGATCAAGTGACGAACATCACTATCTGGTTTAGGCCTTGATTTCTTCTAAAATGTCAAGGAACCTGTAATTAATTTTCGTTTGTTTTATTACTTTTAAATGTTAGTTGATAATTATGTACTACTGTGGAATGTTATGACCAATTTTAAAAAATGGTTAGGGCTCGGACTCTTATGCCAGAGGCCTTGGGTTCTTTTTCTTCTGATTTTTTCTTTTGTTATTCCACCAATTATTCAAAAAGTTTCTCAAACTTACACTATTTTAGCTCAAGAATGTAAAGTTTTTCATTCTGAAAAATATTCGTGCTCGTTATTCTATTTCGTTTCATGGGGTTTCGAGATTTAGAGGGGCTTTGTAAGGGCCCCCTTGGGATTGTAACGGCCATCTGGGCATAGGACTGTGCGCGAGCCGTGAGAAGTAAACGGCAGTTTGTTTTTCGACTTCGTCGTGAACAGACATGCCCGTTTCAAATTTCGACGTGTTATTCCGATCCGCGGTTAAACACGTCGACTGAAGAAGTTGCTGGCTCATCTGGAATAGGAGAAGAAATTCCTGAAGAATCCGTTCATAGTGACCTATCAAAATTACGATTGAAGGGCGCAGTGATGTATTATGAAAAGCTGTCGACGGAAAATATTTTAATTGCATCGACATCTTCGGAAGAAATCTCTCACGATGCTATGTTAGTGGCCGGAGAACTTTATAATAATACACTGGAACTTTTGGGTGCAAAAACATTCGTAACTGAAGAGGAATTAATTCACGCTCAAGAGGATTGTGAAGAATGTGAGGAGAACGACCGACATTTCGAAGTGCCACAAAATGATTCGTCTCCAGACGAATATAAACCGTCACCGAAAAGATTTAAAAGTGACATGATTCCCTTTGCCCACAAAGTCGTGAATTTTGTGGAAGCAAGACAGCAATATCAGCAAGTTGCGACAAAAAATTTAAGGCAATGGACATTGGCTGCGGCTGCACAATTCGTCGATTTCAAATTCAAGGCGTCTGATCGATAGGTCACGGCATTTAAACAGAAGCACAGAATTTCACAACGCAAGCTCACGAAACTGGTTTCGAAAAAAGAGGCGGCGTCAATGGAGGCCATCCAGGCGTCTGCGGAGGCCTTTCGTCGGCAGACGTGCCGGTTAATCCCTCAATACCACGACGAGGATCATGCGATAAATACTGACCCAACAGGTAAATACATGTTTTGTGCGTACAAAATGTTTTTACCGATGTAAAATACAATTCAAATTTAATTATAGAAAAAGATATTTACATACACATTCGAATATTGTTTAATATTAAAAATACTATTGTTTTAGGATACCAATATCAATCTCACTGAAAAAGTAAGTAAAACAGTTTTCGTGAAAAAGTCGGATTTGAATGAAGTGACGCATTCGTACACCGCACAATATTCAATAACATTATCCGGAAAACTGCTCCCACATGTCTTCATATGCTTACAAGAAGCGACCGGTCATTTCGGACCTCGTATTCACTAATTAATAGATGGCTATGGCAATACTTATACGAACGTCATCGTAACATCATCGCAGTCCGGGAAAGGAACAACAGTTTTATACATGGATTTTCTCCGCAAATATATAAAATCTTTCGTCGGGGAGAGTAAATATTTACTTCTCATTGACTTGGGGAGTTCAAACGATTCCGGAGACATATGATGCAATTTTTCAAGATGACGAAAATATGCCAACTTGGTCTCTAAAAGTCATACCTCAAAAATGCATTTCTTTGGTGCAACCTTGTGATGTTTACGTTTACAGGCAAGTTAAAAATTTCGTAAAGCGCTTGCACAACTGCAGCGCATTGTAACAGGAGAATCGTGAAATAATTCCCGGGAAGATTGCATCAAAATTCATTCTATAATTCTCCATCAATCATCGTCACCAATATTCCGAGACATGATTCAGTATGACTGGTTTGCCTCAAAATTATCAGGAACATTTTCGTAAATGTTAATGGGGCATGTTTTTCTACGGATTTATTGCAAACGCCCGTTTTCATTTGTTTCGCAAGATGTCGCGAAAATTGCTTTGTTTTTACGATAATTGTCACTGCAGTTCTAGTTTATAATTATTATATGCATAAAAATTGAATTTTTCCCAATCGACTTTGTTATTCTGATAAAAAACCAATGTTTCTCCTCACATACTTTACAATGGAAAATGGAAAACCCACTGCCATGATTTGTGTTGTTGGACAAAAAGAAAGAAATGACAAATGAGGTGACAGATAATTGCAGTCATAAATTACAACATTCAAAGAATGAGGAATCATATTCAGTCTTTAGCAGTAGCACAATTTATTTAGCACCTTCACTGTCTCCTTCAGCTGGCGGCAGTTCAGCACGGCACATTTTCTTCTTCTGCAGCCTGAGGTTCCTCATCATTTCCCAGACCCAAACTAATCATTCAGCAAATCCTTGACGTGTGTTCCTTCCAGAGTAAATTACGTGGACAGAGGAGCAGTCCCGAACAGCGACATCGCAAAGTCCTTCACTGCCTTGTTATGTTTGTCAGTTCCAGCCTTCTAAACGCATCCTTGGGGAGTTCAAGATCTTCCTTCGTATCAGACACCAGATGTTTGCCGTCATATTCTTGTATCTGCTGTACTACTGATTTATTTTTCATGTGCGACTTGCAGGTGAGGTTGGGAACGTGAACTCAACCCATTCCCTCTCTACTAGGAATCCAGTTTCTATCCAATACCCATTCTTTTGAAAACAATTCGGAGCATGTTACCACATTTCTTATTGTGATTCTGATATTTCAGTATTTTCTCGAATTCATTTTCCATATTTTCATGTTTCCATCTTTCAGCTAAAATCGCCTTTGCTGTAACTTTTTTGGAGTTTAAAAGCTTTTTGCTGAGATAACTTAGTTACAGATTATACTCCCTAATGTGTTTTAGCTTAAAACCTATTTTTTGTATATTTATCGGCGGCTTAAGTGGTTCATGGTGTGGGTTCCTGTAGTCATGTCCTAGTTCATGAACCACGGGCAACGTACGAGTGGCCAAGTAAGTGGTCCCGACAGTCGGGATACCAGTTACTTTGGAATAAGGCTGGGCGTCTCGGACATATTCTGAGTCGTGGTCACCTTTGTGCTCATACGGAAAAGACTACCAAATCCACCGGTTAGTCCCTCAGCCGTCAGTGGTTAAACCCAATGGGACTCGGGGCAAGTAAGGCTAGCAACCTGCTTCCCTGGTACTTTAAATATGATGCTGGCAACAATCAGACCAAAATGCCTCGGACCTTTGGAGGTGACGGAGTCCCACCTCTAATTGACAAACCAGGGACTCCTAAGATACGACTCGGCAAACAAATGGTAATGAGATGGGGAGCTATTAATATCAATGGGGGCTACTCTGGGAAGAAGGTAGAGCTGGCAGAGGCTGCAAGTAAGATGGGGCTGGACGTTTTAGCTGTTAGTGACATTCGGGTAAGGGGTGAGAAAGAAGAGGAAGTGGGAGAATACAAGGTCTACCTGTCGGGAGTCAAAGCAGGAATAGCACAATGGGGTGTAGGGCTTTACATCAGGAAAGAAATGGAACCCAGCGTAGTTGCAATAAGGTATGTAAACGAACGACTGATGTGGATAGATTTGACAGTGTCTAGCAAGAAAATTAGGATTGTGTCGGTATATTCGCGTTGTGAAGGGGCAGATCAAGATAAGATGGATAGTTTTTATGAGGCACTCAGTGATGTAATTGTTAGAGTAAAGGACAAGGACAGTGTTCTGCTCATGGGTGATTCTAACGCTAGGATTGGAAACCGAACAGAAGGGTATGAAAAGGTTATGGGTAAATTTGGAGAGGATATGGAGGCCAACAGGAACGGGAAACAACTCTTGGATTTCTGTGCCAGTATGGGCTTAGTAATCACAAACTCCTTTTTTAAACATAAGAACATTCACCGGTATACTTGGGAAGGCAGGGGAACCAGATCTGTCATTGACTATATAATAACAGATCACGAATTCAGGAAGGCTGTGAGGGACACACGTGTATTCAGGGGATTCTTTGATGACACTGATCATTATTTAATCTGCAGTGAAATTGGGATTGTGAGGCCGAAAGTGCAGGAGGTCAGGTCCATATGTAGGAGGATAAGAGTGGAGAAACTTCAGGATAAGGAAATCAAGCAAAAGTACATAACAGCGATCTCAGAAAGGTACCAGTTAGTTGAATGTAGTCAATTACAGTCATTGGAAAAGGAATGGACAAGGTACAGGGACACAGTACTAGAAGTGGCTAAAGAATGTCTTGGAAAAGTAGTGTGTAAATGTAGCTTGGTGGAATGATACAGTCAAGGCAGCCTGTAAAAGGAAAAAGAAGGCGTATCAAAAATGGCTACATACCAGAACATAGGTAGACAGAGAAAATTATGTTGAAGAAAGAAACAAAGCCAAACATAATTGCAGCATCCAAGAAGAAATCGTGGGAAGACTTTGGAAACAGGTTGGAGACTATGGGTCAAGATGCTGGAAAACCATTCTGGAGTGTAATTAGCAGTCTTCGAAAGGGAGGTAAGAAGGAAATGACAAGTATTTTGGACAGGTCAGGAAAACTGCTGGTGAATCCTGTGGATGCCTTGGGCAGATGGAGGGAATATTTTGAAGAGTTGCTCAAATGCGATTAGTAATGTTTCAGATTTCGAGGTAGAATGGGAAAGGAATGATGATGGAAATAGGATCACATTTGAGGAAGTGGAAAAAATGGTCCATAGATTGCAGTGCAATAAAGCGGTTGGGATGGATGAAATTAAGTCGGAACTCATCAAATACAGTGGAATGTCAGGTCTTAAATGGCTACACAGGATAACTGAAATGGCCTGGGAGTTGGGACAGGTTCCATCAGACTGGACAAAAGCAGTAATCACACCAATCTTTAAACATGGAAACAGAAAATATTGTAACAACTACAGAGGTATCTCTTTAATCAGCGTTGTGGGTAAAATCTTCTCAGGTATTGTTGAAAGGAAAGTGCGAGTATTAGTTGAGAACCAATTGGATGAAAATCAGTGTGTGTTTAGGCCTCAGAGGTTGTCAGGACCAGATCTTTAGCTTACGGCAAATAATGGAGAAGTGTTATGAGTGGAACAGGGAATTGTATCTATCCTTTATAGATCTAGAAAAGGCATATGACCGGGTTCCTAGGAGGAAGTTATTGTCTGTTCTACAAGATTATGGAATAGGAGGCAAACTTTTGCAAGCAATTAAAGGTCTTTACATGGATAGTCAGGCAGCAGTTAGAGTTGACGGTAAATTGAGTTCATGGTTCAGAGTAGTTTCAGGGGTAAGACAAGGCTGCAACCTGTCTCCACTGTTGTTCATATTATTTATGGATCATATGTTGAAAACAATAGACTGGCTGGGTGAGATTAAGATATGTGAACACAAACAGTCTTGCATATGCGGATGACTTAGTTGCGATGGCAGATTCGATTGAAAGTTTGCAAAGTAATATTTCAGAGCTAGATCAGAAATGTAAGGACTATGGTATGAAGATTAGCATCTCCAAAACGAAAGTAATGTCAGTGGGAAAGAAATATAAACGGATTGAGTGCCAAATAGGAGGAACAAAGTTAGAACAGGTGGACGGTTTCAAGTACTTAGGATACATATTCTCACAGGATGGCAACATAGTGAAAGAACTGGAAGCGACGTGTAGCAAAGCTAATGCAGTGAGCGCTCAGCTAAGATCTACTCTCTTCTGCAAGAAGGAAGTCAGTACCGAGACTAAGTTATCTGTGCACCGTTCAATCTTTCGACCAACTTTGTTGTATGGGAGCGAAAGCTGGGTGGATTCGGGTTACCTTATCAACAAGGTTGAGGTTACGGATGTGAAAGTAGCTAGGATGATTGCAGGTACTAGTAGATGGGAACAATGGCAGGAGGGTGTCCACAATGAGGAAATCAAAGAAAAACTGGGAATGAACTCTATAGATGTAGCAGTCAGGGCGAACAGGCTTAGATGGTGGGGTCATGTTACACGCATGGGAGAAGCAAGGTTACCAAAGAGACTCATGGGTTCAGCAGTAGAGGGTAGGAGGAGTCGGGGCAGACCGAGGAGAAGGTACCTGGATTCGGTTAAGAATGATTTTGAAGTAATAGGTTTAACATCAGAAGAGGCACCAATGTTGGCACTGAATAGGGGATCATGGAGGAACTGTATAAGGGGGGCTATGCTCCAGACTGAACGCTGAAAGGCATAATCAGTCTTAAATGATGATGATGATGATGATCTATACTTTCTGGCCTGACAATGTCGTATAGTTTTGCTGTAGTGCACCCTGGATCATTACACATTATGCCCCATGTTCGTTTAACATACAATGCCATCGCTTTATACTTTATGTCAGACCCATTCCTCCATTGCTTGGATCCAAAACTGCTGTCTTCACCGGCACTCGAAACAATTCCCCTTTCCACAAGAACTTTGCTAAGGTGGACATGATCGCCTTCTCCACCATTGATGGGATGGGGAGAACCTGTGCTATGTAGTAGGCATTGGATAAAATATACGTGTTGATAAACAGTATTCTCTGGAACTGGTCTATACTACGTTGACAGTTTTCAATCAAAGCTCCCTTGATTTTTCTTGCCAGCTCCCGTCAAATTATTGCAATCATTTTTAAAAGGGGAGTTGTCAATGCTATTCCAAGAGCTTTGCATTCATTAACATGGTTCACCCACTCAATGCGCAAGTTAGCAAGCCGCTTTATATTTAGAAATTTACTTTTGTTTTCATTTACCCTCGGCACCTGATGCGGAACAGTATTTTGCAAGTACCATCTCTAGTTGCGTCACATCTGTTTGGTCTCTGATGATTACGCCTGCATCGTCAGCGTAAGCGCCTACCACGGTCATGGTAATGCCTGTCAGCCTGTGCTGTGGCTGTCTCAGGGGAGGTTCCAGCGATATAACGAACAGGAGCATGGATAAGGGGCTTCCTTGGGTAACACCCCTTTTTATTTCAATTAGTTGTGTCAGTTGACAGCTAACGGAGATTTGTGCAGTAACACCCATAGCCACGTTCTTGAGGATGTCGATGGTTTTTGGCAGGAAGTCCATTCGACGCATTGTCTCTATCAGGTATTTGTGATTAATTTGATCAAACGCGTTATGGAAGTCTATGAAAAGCGCGTTATGGAAGTCTATGAAAAGCAGTCCACATTTTATGTTACTTGCCTGCGCTAGCGCAATGACATCGCGATACAAAGCCGCAGTTTGTAAAATCGTCCTTCTGAAAGCACAAATCCGCTGTTGGTCTATGACGTCAGCGGTGCATGGTGTAAAGTGCTTGTTAATTTCTCGAGCTATAATTTTATAATCCGAATTTAAAAGCGAAATCGGCCGTAGGTTGTTTATTTTTTTCAACAACGAGACGTCTTAAGTCTCTTGAGTAAGTGAAGTTGTGGATTTGATCCTTTCGACTCAATACACAATTAAAATTTCCTCCTATTAAGTTGGAGGCGGTTTTTCCTCAGTAAAGAAGTTACGCTTTGATTAAAGAATGTGGCTCTTGCAGCTTTATTACTGCTGCCAGAAGAAGCATGTAAACTGACTATAGTGACTCCTGCTGCGTTTATTCGAATACCTCACCCCGATTCTAATTTATCAACGTTATGTACGGGGACAGGGACATGTCCCTCGACATGATGTCGAGGGACATGAAAGGGAAGCAGTGGTTGGGAAGGGAGTAAGACAGGGTTGTAGCCTCTCCCCGATGTTGTTCAATCTGTATATTGAGCAAGCAGTAAAGGAAACAAAAGAAAAATTCGGAGTAGGTATTAAAATTCATGGAGAAGAAGTAAAAACTTTGAGGTTCGCCGATGACATTGTAATTCTGTCAGAGACAGCAAAGGACTTGGAAGAGCAGTTGAACGGAAGGGACAGTGTCTTGAAGGGACGATATAAGATGAGCATCAACAAAAGCAAAACGAGGATAATGGAGTGTAGTCGAATCAAGTCAGGTGATGCTGAGGGAATTAGATTAGGAAATGAGACACTTAAAGTAGTAAAGGAGTTTTGCTATTTGGGGAGCAAAATAACTGATGATGGTCGAAGTAGAGAGGATATAAAATGTAGGCTGGCAATGGCAAGGAAAGCGTTTCTGAAGAAGAGAAATTTGTTAACATCCAGTATTGATATAAGTGTCGGGAAGTCATTTCTGAAAGTATTCGTATGGAGTGTAGCCATGTATGGAAGTGAAACATGGACGATAAATAGTTTGAACAAGAAGAGAGTAGAAGCTTTCGAAATGTGGTGCTACAGAAGAATGCTGAAGATTAGATGGGTAGATCACATAACTAATGAGGAAGTATTGAAGAGGATTGGGGAGAAGAGGAGTTTGTGGCACAACTTGACTAGAAGAAGGGATCGGTTGGTAGGACATGTTCTGAGGCATCAAGGGATCACCAATTTAGTATTGGAGGGCAGCGTGGAGGGTAAAAATCGTAGAGGGAGACCAAGAGATGAATACACTAAGCAGATTCAGAAGGATGTAGGTTGCAGTAGGTACTGGGAGATGAAAAAGCTTGCACAGGATAGAGTAGCATGGAGAGCTGCATCAAACCAGTCTCAGGACTGAAGACCACAACAACAGCATGTACGGGGATGCCTTCTCTAACTAAAATGGCCGTGCAACACTCGTTTCAGTGGAAATATTGTAAAAATCGACGTAACTGGACAAATTTAATTGTGGGAATACCACTTCCTGTAGGAGAGCAATATCCGTCGCTGACTCATACAGAAACTGTTTCAGAGCAGCTATTTTAACATCCGACTGTATCCTATTAATGTTTAGCGTGGTAATCATATATGACTAACATAGGGGAGTGACCTCTTTTCCCGCTAGTCTATCATTTGATGCCACTCCATGCCGGATACTTCCTGAGAATCTGACTGGAGACCACCGTCCCGGTTTGCATTAGAACCTTTCTTTATACTTTTCTTGCGATTTGCATTGAGTCTGGCCTCCACCGAATGTCTGCTCCGCCCACCCCCTGAGCAGTTCTCCACTGAGGGCGGTGTCGGTGGATCTGAGGGGCAGTCGTGTGCCACCATCTCGTCTCGTCTGCCAAAGGCGGCGCAGACGCAGTTTGCAAACGTTCTTCCAACGCCCCGTCACTTCTATGATCACTTTCGTTTGCTGTTTGTGTGTTATTGCTGTAAAACTCCGCTTCTTCGCCTTGGGATTTGGGCTGTGACGTCGCCTGTTGTTGACAATCACTCGCTACCTCGTCACGTTTGGTTTCAGTTGCATCTGCGAGTGAATCTGTCTGCATTGGTTGACGTACGGGTACTGCAGCGCGGGGCTGTGGCATCACGAAGACGAGCGCATTGCCATCTACCGGCGCGCCCAGCGCTACAGAGTGGGGCTGTGGTGTCACTTTGACCTGTTCGGGTGATGGTGGCGGGTTCGATTTGTCTACTGATGCACTTGAGTCAAGAGTTTGAATCTATGCTGACAATATTGTCTGAAACAGTAGTTCCCAGTACTGTTTTCTGAACGTCACCTACAGCTTTCAGCGACAGGCTGGTATCTTCTTCATCTGTGCTACTGCCGTTAAAAGTTCGACGTCTCTTGTTAGTGGCTATACTACTTTTTCCAGCCGGATTGTCTGCAGTGTCTTTCCTGAGTAAAGGTGGAAATGCTTCAAGAGTATTTTGTGGCCTTTCGTCCACATTTCCCGTAATGCTGGAAAGGTGACCGCCCGTCATTCATTTTCGGTCACAAGATCAGCCAGTGATAACCTTTTACGCTGTAGTAAATTATTCTGCAATACAAACACTTTTTTTGGACAGTTTTGCCGGAGTTGCCCACTTTCATATGTGACAAATCAAAGTCTGTCCATTGTATATAACGTGCGCTTTGTAGCCACAAACCAAAATATGAGATGGAATGTTCTGTTTGACATGCATATCGACAGAACAAATCTATGCTGGCTTGACCATCGTTCATTACAAATTTGCCTGATGTCACCTAATTTAGATAATACGTCTCTTAAGTAGCAGTTTTCTACCTCAGGGGGGAAATTAAATTCTCTGACTTGTTTATAATCAACATCAGCATTTGAAATGGTAACTCTACTCACCGAATTATCGCGATGGCGGAATTCGGCTATTCCTTCAAATTTCTGCAAAATCCGTTTCAGCACCAACGAGGAAAGCAGCTTCACAAAAAAGCAGTATTGCTCCAAGTTATAATAAGCAGTGTGCGTCTGGTCCGAAGTAACGCCAATAACGTCAACGATCCAGTCACGAGTTTCCAGTTAACTTGGCTGAACATTACGGCCTGCTTTGTCAAATCCAAATCTCGGGGTAAGCTTTCTGGGAAACGTGGTTGCCATGTCAGCAGTTAACAGCTCGGGAAAACAAGGAAACTAAAATGCTGCATCACCAGAATCAGTTTTACACAACACTGTAACGCAGAGACTGAACGTAAAGTCGTAAAACCCAAACAGAGGCGCCACAGCGCGCCCGCTCAGGACGGCCGCAAAAGCCGCTATTCTGCTATTCTGGTCCCAGACAAACGAAACTTTCGTGTAATTGCTTGTCGAAAGGCTATGAACGATAATGGACACCGCCCAAAGCACAACTGTCCGTATCCAAATATATTTTTAAATTATTTAGCAGTGCGAACCAAACTGCGATCTCTGTTTACGTTGCTACGCAGAGATACGATCTACGATACAGGGGTTCACTGATGTCGCTTTGAGTACTAAAAACTCAACGGAATTGCCCATTGCTCTGCTTCTTTCGATGCGTTGTATTTATATTTGACTTTTTTTCTTGGAAGGGTAATCGGAAGTTTGCGTCAATGACAGAGTTACCGCCACAATCTTATCTTTACGGATACAGACTAACATCGAATTTACTTGCGTTATTGCAGTGCCTGTGGTATTCCGAATTACGACGCAAAGTTCCTGTGCACCTCCGAAGGAACGGGCGAAGCGGCGACTACAGGTGCTATGAAATACGAGAAACGCTTCCGCAGTCGCGAATACGGACAACCGTCAGATGTACAGTGGAATGACGACAGGGAAAGTTTGTGTCGGACCGGGACTCGAAGCCGTGTTTCCCGCTTATCGCGACCGGTCGCAATATCGTATTTACTCACCGACATCAGGCAAACGACTTGCAGGTAAAATGTCTCACCTGTACAGATGTACGAGCACACGCTGTAGCCGCCGTAGTGCCTGTTCCACTGGAGACGCAAGCATATGCAGCGGAACTTCGCACTGTCATTCGGAATAACACGGGCTCTGCAGTGTCGTATTCAGTATATTGTACAACAAGTACGTTTAGATGAAACACCAGTTGTCTTAGTAATGTTACTGGAACCTGAATAAGCGTTACTAATCCGTACAAATATAAAAATACCAGTTATTGCTATTATATACGCGTGCCCTAATTGCTTTGTACATTAGCATTTCCAACGACAGAGTCCAATGTTATTTACACTAATGGGAAATGTCTAATTTTTCTGGAATGAAAAATTTTGTGAAGATAACATTAACAGCTATAAATTGTTTGCAGGCACGTGTTTGAGATGGACAGTGTTATGTAGAAATTGTCCCCACAAATCAAAATCTTTGACTGCAGCTGTGTCAAACAGAAGAAAAAATTAAATTTGGTAATGCAAGCGGCCAGTCCTACCTCGTACATTATGTTCGAACTTCGTCCTACGCAGTACTGTGAGTATGTACTAACTTTTGAGTTTTTTAGGTCCTTGCGGGAGAGTTTAAAATTCCAACTTTCCTCGGCGCTAGCGGCAACAATCATTCGCTGAGGTAGCGACAAAGGTCTGTGGGCTGCATTACACGGGGAATTAACGGAAAAGTCAACTCGGCTTCTCCATTAGTACCACGTGAATTTGTGATTAATGTCTGAACGTGCTCACAATCAGTAATGTGTCACTATTCAAGTATGGTGCTGGTTTCGTGATTTTGTAGATAGTGTGCTGGCTTTCTAGTGACATGGCGGAATGAAATGAAATGATCATTTGGCATTGTTGGGCGGGAGGCCCCACGCGTGGGAGTTCGGCCGCCGTATTGCAAATGCTTTTCAGTTGACGCCAATGATGATGACATGATGATGGACACACAACATCGTGTCGAGGCAGAGAACATCCCTGGCCTCGTCGAAAATCAAACCCGGGACTCCGAGCGCGGGAACCGAGAACACTGCGGCAAGACCACGAGCTGCTGACGCTTGGCGGAACACAGGCGGACGCCCGGGTTGCCGGTCATTCAGTGACAATGCATAACGCACCTAAGAAATGAATAATTTAAGCAGTGCTGCTGGAGCGAGGTTTGCCATCCAACAACATTATAAAGGGCGCGGAAGAAGAGTTTGACGAAAAGTGTAGGGTGGATGGACAGCATGAAACATAGGAATTTGAGTATAGCAACTGCGGGATCGCAACAGCTTATTTTCGGCGCTACCGGAGCATAATCTAAAACTGTCACGTGGACCTCTTTACTCAAAATAAAAGGTAATTCCCAGAAAATGTATGCATAAACACAGTCTTTGGACTAACCAGCTGTCACGATGAGAACAAGATAAACTGAAAGCATCACATTCACGTGTATCGTACTTTGGACTTCTTCAGAAATGAAAACAGTCACACGACCATGTGTCACGTATTAAAAAGGTCAAAGTGGAAATGAGTGTGCAGACATGCGGATGTGCTGATCATGTGCGCACATGTGCGGCAGCAAACGACAGTCACATCTGTTATTAGACGTGTGTCCTAAATGAACGGCGGCGGCTCCACTTCCCTGTTTATGTGGTACAAGCAAGACGGCAACACACCCAGTCCCGTTTACCCCTGGTGTCCAAAACCTTGACAGAAGTACTGAGAAATGGCAGGTACTGCGAAAAAGCAAAGGACTCGCCTCATGGCGAGTGGCGGACTGCAACGCATTCGCGTCTCTCTAGGCGGAGGGCCAATGTGGAGGCTGGCCTCGCCCGTTCGTCCTGTCAGTGGACAGGTGGCCGCTCCTTCAGCAGGGCCCGAGCAGGCACACGGGGGCAAAGGCTTGCTGGTTATTGGGAGCACCAACGTTAGGCGGGTGATGGAGCCCCTTAGGGAAGCAGCGTACAGGGCTGCAAAGAATTCCAACGTGCACTCTGTTTGTCTGCCGGGGGGCCTCATCCGAGATGTGGAGGCGGCCTTGCCTGTGGCTATCGAGCGCACGGGGCACAGTTGCCTGCAAGTAGTTGCTCACCAATGATGCCTGTCGCTCGGGTTCTGAGACGATCGTCAGTTCGTACGGGCAGCTGGCGGATTTGGTGAAGACCGCTGGCCTCGCACGCGGGGTGCAAGCAGAGCTCTCTATTTGCAGCATCGTTCCCAGAGTGGATTGGGGTCCATTTGTTTGCAGCCGAGTGGAGGGTCTCAACCAGAGGCTTCGTCGTCTGTGACGGTCTTGGCTGCAGATTTCTAGACTTCCACTTTTGGGTGGGGAATTTTAGGACGCCCCTAGATAGGTCAGGGGTGCACTACACAAAGGAAGCGGCTACTCGGGTAGCAGAGTACTTGTGGCATGCACATGGGTTTTGTTTAGGCTAGGCAGTAGTGCGAGGTGTCCTGATGAACGCTCACCAGTCGACGTGCAGGCAGAGAAATCAAGACGCGCTCTGTGTAAAGACACTTCAGCTATCAAGATATCAGCAGTAAGTTTTCAGAGTGTTCAGAATAAAGTTCCTGAATTTACTACCCTCCAGGAAGTGTGTGGCGCGCAAATTATTCTCGGGGTTGAGACCTGGCTAAACCCCAAGACAGAAAGTTCTGAAATATTTAGTGAGAGTTGGAACATGTATCGGAAAGACAGATTAGACACCATACTAGGTGGTGTCTTCAATGCAGTTGACAAAAATATTGTGTCTACTGAGGTCGAAGTAGAGTGTGATAGTGAAGTTACTGGACACGTTTAACAGGGCTAGGGGAAATAAAGTTAATTGTGGGGTGTTATTATCAGCCACCAGGTCCCACCGTGACAGTTCTAGAAATCATTCAAAGGGAGTCTACATTCTGTATCGCAGAAGTACCCGGATCATGCAATATTAGTCGGAGGCGACTTCAACCTACGTAGTATAGACTGGGATCTCTATGGATTCATTACAGGTGGTACAGACAAGCCGTCGCGTGAATTACTTTTCAACACATTATCCAAAAACTGTCTTGAGCAGCTGAATCGACAGCCAACGCGTAATGGAAATATTTTAGATCTGGTAGCCACAAACAGACCAGACCTTATCTATGGTGTCAGTGTTGAGACAGTGATTAGTGATCATGATGTTGTCATTACGACTATGGTTACGAAAGTTAAAAAGTCCCTCAAGAAGGCTAGCAGAGTATATTCTTACTAGAAAGAGCAGATAAGCAGTTGTTAGCATCCCACTTAGTAAATGAATCGACTTCATTGACTTCCGGTACGATGGACGTGGAAGTATTACGGGCAAATTTTAAACACATTATAAATCACGCATTGGACAAGTGTGTGCCGAAAATGTGGGTTACGGACGGGAAAGACCCACCGTGGTTTAACAGCGCAATTCGGAGAATGCTCAGGAAGCAAAGGCAGTTGCACTCACGGTGCAAGAAAGATCGGGAGAATGAGGACAGGCAAAAGTTATTAGAGATTCGCGCTGCTGTAAAAAGAGCAGTGCGCAAAGCATTCAACCACTACCACCGTCATACCTTAGCAAAAGATCTTGCTGAAAACCCAAGGAAATTCTGGTCTTACGTAAAACTGGTAAGCGTGTCGTAGGCTTCCATCCAGTTACTCACTGATCAGTCTGGCCTGACAACCGAAGACAGCAGAACGAAAGCTGAAATTTTAAATTTAGCATTTGAGAAATCTTTCACGCAGGAGGATCGTACAAACATACCACCGTTTGAGTCTCGTACAGATTCCCATATGGAGGACATAGTGATAGACATCCCTGGGGTTGCGAAGCAGCTGAATGGGTTGAAAATAAATAAATTGCCAGGTCCTGATGGGATTCCAATTCGGTTCTACAGAGAGTACTCTACTGCATTGGCTCCTTACTTAGCTTGCTTTTATCGCAAATCTCTTGCCCAACGTAAAGTCCCGGGCGACTGGAAAAAAGAGTAGGTGTCGCCTGTATGTAAGAAGGGTAGAAGGGCAGATCCTCAAAATTGCAGACCAATATCCATAAAGTCGGTTTATTGCAGGATTCTTGAACATATTCTCAGTTCGAATATAATGAATTTCCTTGAGACAGAGAAGTTGCTCTCCATGAATCAGCACGGCTTTAGAAAGCACCGCTCCTGCAAAACGCAACTTGCGCTTTTTTCACATGATATCATGCGAACCATAGATGAAGGGTATCAGACGGATGCCATATTCCTTGACTTTGGGAAAGCGTTTGTCTCGGTGCCCCACTGCAGACTCCTAACTAAGGTATGAGGATATGGGATTGGTTCCCAAGTATGTGAGTACCTCGAAGACTTCTTAAATAATAGAACCCAGTACATTGCCCTCGATGGTGAGTGTTCATTGGAGGTGAGGGTATCATCTGGAGTGCCCCAGTGAAATGTGGTAGGTCCGCTGTTGTTTTTTGTCTACATAAATGATCTTTTGGATAGGGTGGATAGCAATGTGTGTCTGTTTGCTGATGATGCTGTGGTGTACGGGGAGGTGTCGTCGTTGAGTGACTGTAGGAGGATACAAGAGGACTTGGACAGGATTTGTGTAAAGAATGGCAGCTAACTCGAAATATAGATAAATGTAAATTAATGCAGATGAATAGGAAAAAGAATCCTGTAATGTTTGAATACTCCATTAGTAGTGTAGCGCTTGACACAGTCATGTCGATTAAATATTTGGGCGTAACATTGCAGAGCGATATGAAGTGGGACAAGCATGTAATGGCAGTTGTGCAGATGGTCATCTTTGGTTGATTGGTAGAAATTTGGGAAGATGTGGTTCGTCTGTAAAGGAGATCACTTATAGAACGCTGGTGCGACTTATTCTTCAGTACTGCTCGAGCGTTTGGGATCCCTAACAGGTCGGATTGAGGGAGGACATAGAAGCAATTCAGAGGCAGGCTGCTAGATTTGTTACTGATAGGTTCGATCATCATGCGAGTGTTACGGAAATACTTCAGGAACTCGGGTGGGAGTCTCTAGAGGAAAGGGGGCGTTCTTTTCGTGAATCGCTACTGAGGAAATTTAGAGAACCAGCATTTGAGGCTGACTACAGTACAATTTTACTGCCGCCAACTTGTATTTCGCAGAAAGACCACAAAGATAAGATAAGAGAGATTAGGGCTCGTACAGAGGCATATAGGCAGTCATTTTTCCCTCGTTCTGTTTGAGAGTGGAACAGGGAGAGAAGATGCTAGTTGTGGTACGAGGTACCCTCCGCCACGCACCGTATGGTGGATTGCGGAGTATGTATGTAGATGTAGATCTATGTTCTCAGTTGTTTAAAAATGACTGGGTACTGCAATTCTTTTTTGTAGCCATTGGTGAAAACTCGGTGTGTGCTGTGCCACCGAATAATAGGCAGCCAACGTAAGTTTTCAATTGAAAGACACTACAATACGTATCACAAAGACGAGTGTAGTGTACTCAACAGTGAAGAACGGCAAGCAAAATTAAATGTCCTTAAGAAAGTGGATGAGACACATCAACTCGATTTTACAGTACGTCAGAGTAGCTGATACTTCTTAGTTTCTTGTGTTACATTTATGTCTATTTTACTGTATGCTGTACAATGAACTGTTTTCAATTTTCCAGAATGACAACCACACTATATCTTCACTGCAAGCAAGTTTTAAAATCGCATTAAGAATTGCGCAATCTGGGAAACCCTTTTAGGAAGGGGAGTTTGTGAAAGGGTGTCTCACTGATGCTGCAGAACTTTAGTGTCCCACGAACGTTAGCAGGTTTCAAGAAATCAGTCTATCCAAACAAACAGTGACAAAGACGTATCAGTGCTATGGCCGGCGATGTGCACAGGCAGCTAATAAATAAGGCAAAAGACTTTGTTGCTTTCTCTGTTATACTCGATGAAGCAACAGATCTTACAGATACAGCCCAAGTTGTGATATACATACGAGGTGTCGATAACGCACTTTGTGTAACAGAGGACGTTTTGGACTTAGTACCTTTGAAAGGGACTACTACATGTGCGGACTTACTCCAAGCTGTCGAGCAAGCGATTGATGGCGTAGGTATGGATTGAAATTTGTGAGTCTCAGTGACCACATATGGAGCACCATCAATGCAAGGCCATCGGAGAGGACTCATAGCACGGATGCGCCAAAAGCTAGGGCGCACAAATGGGACGTATGAAATTCACTGCATTCTGCATCGAGAGGCGCTTTGTGCAAAATCAGTAACATTAGCAAACGTCATGCAAATTATTGTGCATACTATAAACTACCTGAAGACACATGGGCATAAGCATCGCCAGTTTCGGCGGTTCTTGGAGGAATTAGGAGCGGAGTACGGCGACATAGCTTACTATACTGAAGTAGGCTGGATCAGTTGAGGTAAAATGCTGAAAATATTTTTTGATTTACGTTTGGTCATAGTAACATTCTTACATGAGAAGGGAAAAAGTGAACCTATGTTGGAAGACCCTTGTTGGATATCAGACCTTGCATTTCTTGTGGACATTACGTCTCACATGAACAGCCTGAACATTAGTTTGGAAGGTGAAAATAATTTCTGACATGTTGGAAAAAGTAAATGCCTTTGAAAGGAAGCTTGCGCTTTGGGAGCGCCAGCTAATGACAGAAAACACTGCACATTTCCCGACTCTTGGACTGGTCCATGAAAGTGCTAGATTTCAAGAATACATATCAATAATTGTAAAAATTAAGGAACAATTTCGAGCACAATTTGCAGATGATACGAGTTTGTCTCCTGCCATTGGCCTCTTTGCTCAACCGTTCTCGTCGTCAGTTGAAGATGCTCCGAATGTTCTACAGAGGGAACTGATCGACCTACAGTGCAATACAAGACTGAAGGACAAGTTCTTTGAAGTGGGAAGTTCAAAAGAATTCTACGAAAATTTTTCACAACAAGAATTTCCACGCCTGCACAAAGATGCCGCAAGACTTATGTCCATGTTTGGGTTGACATATGTTTGTGAAAGGTTTTTCTGGGTGATGAAAATGAATAAATCAAGGTTTCTGTCAAGCATAAGTGATGAAAATCTACACAACTGCTTGCGTTCGTCAATGAGCTAATCTTTTACGCCCGATATTAACTATATCATTCCTCATGACCAGTGATAAACGTGTTTGGATTTATTCCTTTCATAATTAAAAATTATTGTTTACTAACTGTGCATTATTGCATCATTCTGCTCCATGGTACATTATTATCAGGAAAATTGCTCATTAAACCGATTGTTCCAATGTATACTTACATTTAGGGTTTTTTTAATGTGTGAAGGGCTACGCTCAGCTGAAGTCGATAAACAATAACCTTCATCTAATTGTCTGTTATTATCCAGATTTTAGACGGAACTGATAATAGTATTGAAATAGCAGGTGATCGAGAGGTCTGCGGTTATCATTCTGTTCAGAGGTCAGTGAGACAGAAATTATGTGGGTGTAACTGAGGGCACCGAGAATTAGTTATAGGAAACCTTGCATTAGTTTAATGTTATTTGAAATCATGAATAAGGTTCGCTGGAAGTCGCTGACTGCTCTCTTTCTTAAATACTAGATCAAAAACATTACGCGTATTTGCGTGCCGTCAGCCAAGCTGCCTTAATAAAAACCCACGGTTGGTAACTGTATTACTTGTCTTACTGGGTTAAACTGGTAACGTAAAAGTAGACGTCTCAATGAGTAGACTGTGACAGTATTTTAAATGTTTTAATACGCAAAATACCTCCCCATGGTTTGCTTGCAAGCTGTGGAAAGAGCACTAGAATGCGCTGGTACAGAGTACCCCAGCAAGTGGATAAAGCGACATCTGTGCATAGAAACGTGCACTATATGAACGCTGGCGGCTGCGGCATGCACGCTGTGACCCGGAAGTTGCACATGTGCAGGAGCACCGCACGCGTGCAGAATTTCTGGCCGGCCCTGAGAAAGCGGAATTTATTACTATCTTAGAAAGCAACAGTAGATCATTTTCGGCTAACCCGGACTGGCTCAAAATTTTGGATACTGTATTGCAACTCTGGATCCATTCTTTGTGGAACCGTATTCGGTACCTTTTTCTAAAAAACAGGCCGTACAGAATGAAACAGATAAGATTATGGAATGAGGAGTGATATAACACAGTAACAGCGAATATATCAGTCCACTTATCATTGTAAACAAGGATGGAGGAGTACATGTGGCCATTGATGCACAAACTCTAAACAAAGTAAAAAGAGAGGTGCACAGGCCTGAAAATCTGGACAAAATGTTGCAAAAATTTCATAATGAGGTATTTAACCAGTTTCGACATGACTGCTGGCTATTGGCAAATCCCATTAAGTCCAGAATTGCATGAATATAAAGCAATCCTGTTTACCGGGAAATGTTATCGATACAAAGTCAGTGTTTATTAGAGCTCTGGACTTTGTGTTAGGGGAGGAGTTGAGTTCCAGGTTAACTATCTATGTAGATGATTTATTTATCTACAATGAAAACTGCAAAAAAAGCTCCAAATTGTTGCTCTTCAAGCAGGAGGCATCACTTTAAAATTATAGAAATGTGAACTTGTAAAATTAGAAATTAAATTCTTGAGCCATATAATTACTACTACCGGCATTAATAAGGACCTGGAGAAAGCTACGTGCCTTAGAAAAATTTCCCCCACCAAAAAATAGCAAACAGTTGTAAGCCTTTTTAGGTTGGTGTGGATTTTACAGAAAATTTGTTAAGGGGCAACCCTTCAATAATCCACATTTGAACAATCTATAAAAAGATTTAGTGCTTTTGTTTGGACAGATGAGAGTCGGCAGGATTGTGAATCTTTAAAGATTAAACTTTGACATGATAATGTTTTACATCACCCAGTACTGTCAGAGACTTCCAATATGAATACTGACAGTAGCATCTATTGGATTGGTATTGAAATTTTCCAGGAGATAAATGGTACAGGAAATTTAGCACATAGAACTATAGCTTTTGCCAGCAGGGCATTGACAGGAAACAAAAGGAACCATACCATATCAGAGGAGATAGCCTTGGCCATATTATGGGACCTAAAGAAATTTATAGGTTGGTGGGGTTTTACGATCTTCACACATTGACCACAAAGCTCAAACATTCCTTAAAGGTTGTTGCCTTCTAAATGGCAGGCTCACCCAATGGGCTTAATACCTGGAACAATTTCATTATGAAATCTGCTATGTAAAGGGTACAAAAAATTATGTGGCAATGAATTGTCCCAATGGTACTGATGTACCCAAGGAATGCAATGGAGATGGAACTTTCCAAATTAATTACATGAAGAAGATCAGGCAAAAATGAATCTGAACAGATTTGCAAAACCATGCGATATCATCAAAATGAGCAACCAAATTGGAAATCTGTATAAGTAAATTTTGATTTTTAAAAGTATCTTGTATAAGAGGAAAGGCTTCATTACTGAAGAATGGATGGTGTGTTGGCCTACCCAATTTGATACAGATGTCAGATTATTTTCACTAGCATTGGGCCAAAGGAGTGTCTAGATAAATTGGCTAGTGTTATAGTGATTGCCAATAGTACGAGTCGAAAGGTAACTGAACGTATTAGGTCTTGTGACATCTGCCAGATAGCTAAGGTAACCAATCGAACTAATCAAGGCCCAATGCAGAACACGTTACCTAAAGATACCATGGATTTACTGTCTGTGGACCTGTATGGACCCCTCCCCACAACTTCTGGTAATTGTAAATGTATTTTAGTGATTTCGGAAGTATTTTCTACATTTATAAAATTGTATCTCCTGAAAAAGGTGACAGCAATGTCAGTATTCGATAGGATGATTCAGTATTTGAGAACCATTGGAAAACCCAGTGCAGTACTGCCCAATAATGGCCCCAATTTAATTTCAAAACCTGGAAAGATGGAATGGAGCAGAATGGTGTAGAAACTAAATATATTAATGAAGACGTTGCCTCATGGGTTTACCGAGTTCACACCTGGGGAAATTCTGCTCAATACAAAGAGCAAATGTTTAAATGAGGAAAAACTAGAGTTCCCACCGTTTACAGATTTGGGATTAGCCCAGAAGAAAGAATTGGTAAAAGAAAAAACAAAGCCGAAACGAGATCTAAAACGAGCAACCTGAAGTTTTCCATGTTCAAAATTGGAGACTATGTTCTTCTGAAGACCCATGAATAATCAGGTGAACTTAACCACGAAATTTCTAAATTTATGTATATATAATGGGCCCCCGAAATTTCTAAATTTATGTATATATAATGGGCCATTCACAGTACAAGACACACCTCACAACAATGCCTACTATTTAATCTACCCAGAGTCAAAGAAGCTCCTTGATGTCCATAATGTAGTGGATCTCAAACTGTATGTACCTAGGAATGAATAAATGAAAAAATCATACCAGACTAAAAATGTGTATTATGCTGTAGATGAAATAATGTATCTATCTTATGAAGCTACGATACTGTATTTAACTGTAATTTATGTTCCTATAAAAATGTTACCTATGTAAAATTGCTGTTACTATCTTAGAAGTTTCAGATTCTAAAACCTGTTGTAAAATATGTGAAACCCTGTACTGAAAGGGCTACAAGCAAATGTTGCCAAATTGAAAAGAAATGTGGAATGCCTTAAATACAGAATGGGCAGCATAGAAGACTTGCCAAAGTGGGGAAAAAAAAACTGTTTATAATAGACTGCCAAAACCCAATATGGGCAGCCAATTGATTAATGTGATATGTAATTTGTTAATGTTGTCAAATGCAATGCAAGATGCTATTGCAGGTAGCAAAATTATTTTATTTTCATATCTATTAGTGTTGTATGTGTTTTGCTACAGTTTTCAAAGAGGGACTGTGTTTCAAATAAAGGCAGTAAGAAAAGAATAGTAGGTTCAGTTTAAATATGTTTGTTTATGTAAATATCGAAGAATGGACTACTATTATTAGAATCAGCATTGATAGTTTCCTCCTTTGTAAATTCAAAATCATGCTATAGGATGTGTTGCATGTACAATGTCAAATTGCTTGTGATATTTGTAGAGTGTATACTTTTATGTGTATACCTACATTTCTTAATGCTTACAAAATGCTACTCAATATTCTTGGCAATACAGATAAATTTTGCTTACTACTCAACTTACTGTTTCACAAAATGAGAGTCAGATGTGACAGGTGTACATAATTGAATAATGTTGCTTATGTCTTGTTTTGATAATGAAGTGTATAGTGGTTTAATGTGTTTTGCAATGTATTCTTCTCATGCTCAGCTCTGGATGAAGTGATTATTATTTTCGACTGCTTGATACCATTAAGGTGTTATTGATGTTTGCCTAGCAGGAATCTTCAGTGAACCATGGGGCATATGTAACATCCATTTTTGACCTACTTTGTATTGATATTTCTATTTGTAGAGTTGCTTATGTAGAGTGCTGTATCTGTCATATGCAGAGTGTTTTACCTGTCACGGAAATTCTTAGACAATGTATACATATTTCAGTTATGTGAACTTTTTGAACAATGTTCAATTTATGCTTATGAATGTAAATAACTCCCGGAATGATTATTATATAATGTACTGTAAATGACTTGGTCCATAGTTAGGGAATGCAGGGTTGAATGTAAAAAATGTGGGGAATCCCTGCAGCTACAGAAGTAGCCGGGCAGAATGGAAAAGGTGTCGTTGACGCAAGCGGCAACTCGTCCCTTGCGACGGCTAAGGAGTCTGGCTTGAGCAGTGCTGTGGTTAATATCTCGCTAGCAGTAGCAGAACATTGAAGTTCATATTTTTGGAGTATTGAGGCAGAGGAACTTAAGAGTGTTACATATGGACCTCAGATGCTGCATTTGGTGATACCATGTATAAAGGCATTGTTTTTGGCCCTGCAAAAATATAATTCAGAAGGTCTATAACACGGCGAGGCCAACAGTACTGCCACGACTACATCGCTGCCATGTTAACAGCCACTGCAAATCATGCCACCAGTGGCAGTGCCACCAGCCTTCCAGCAAAATGTTTATATTTGGCACTCTGTAAATGGACCAGGTATTTGTGAAATTTGGTTGATTTTAATAATAATCACGGTATTGCTAAAAGCTCTATCTTGCACCTGTGATTATCCCAAATCACAAACCTCACCAGGAATCCTATCCTAGTGAATTTAATTCCGAGTGAGCTAATTTATTATGAAAAGACTATTCAGCAGCCGTAAAAATAGTTGTGATTGCTTTCTAATGTGTGGAGTTATTGTGTTTCAAGTTCAGTTTAATAGTTTGAGAAATACTCCACTTCCAGTGCATTTTTAAATTGATTTGCATTACTTTTCTTAAATACTTTGCCTTACTTAAAAGCTGTCCAAAAATAGTAAAGTTGTTAGTTAAAAGAATAATAATAGTGATTAGAAGTGAAAAAGATTATTAATTGTTGCATTTATGCACTTTAATCAGACTTACAAAGTTTTATTACCGTTCATTCCATGAGAAGGTGTTTGAACTTTAATTTAATGGTGTTGGCATTTGCCCACCCAACTATATTTTGAGAAGGTTAAAAGACTACTTTTCAAAGCACACTTGTTATTTGAGGAGTTATAGTTTGTTGTGCTTCACTTAATGAATAAATTATTGATGAGAATACTCACCATTTTCCGTACACACTTGTGAAGATTTGTTAATGAGCGTGGCTCTTCAAACCATGAAACTTTGAGGCACTCATGTGCTAAACTAGTTAGTTAATGAAGCAAAGCAAAGGTACCTCCACAGCTAGTGTAGTTAGATTTCCATTCTGTTTAATTGCTTCAAACTGAGCTCAATAAAGAAATATTTACTGCATTAGCTACTTTAATGCAAGGTGGTTAATGTAAAGGTACAGAGACCCTGTACTAGCAATGATGTTATATGGTATGATCATAATAGACCTCTTGATTTAAATCAATCATTTCATGCTCTGCCCTGTTTAGTATTGCTATTAGTATCATGTGTGTTGGTGACTGGTTCTATTAACTGCTGCATCTAGTTCATTCAAGGCAGGGCTTCATTTCTAAACTTTTAGGTGCCGTAAGGCGCCCCCTTCTACCACTCCCCCCACTGGCCATGGAGAGAGACTTGTGATAAGACTTACAATGAGAAATTCTTTTTTAGAAAATATAGTTCTGAAAATTCAGGTTTTTAAACCATAATATCTTATAATCAAAAACATAACACCACAAGGTTCCACCACCTGCCGTACCAGTGTCACTTTGCTCCATAGTTCTGCTTCACACGTATTGGCACCAAGTCATACTCACGACATCACGTTTTCAAATGCTGCCAGCCACAACGTTCAAACAGTTTTTTGTAGCTGCTCTATGAACCTGTGTTCAGTATTCATCAACAAGGCATTTAGCAGTTAATGACTAAGATATTCCTGCTCCATCTGGGTCTAGTACAATTTCGATTTCCCACGTCTTCACGCAATGTTAATTCTGTGAGCATTTTGTATTATAGCAGCTGATCGTTGCGTCACGCCTGAGTTGATAACAATGCAAGATAAAGTTAAAACATTTCCCCCTCCCACTTCCTCACCCTGAGGCTGCCGTAATCTTTCTCCTCTCCTCTCGTCTCCTCTCCTCCCCACATGTTACACTGCCATGGGAAAAACCTATATGTAATGTTCTTCAGTCAGATTTTGTCATTTGAAACTTTCATGATAGTGAGTGAAAAAGAAATCACAAGTTTTATTTATACAGGTAATAAATAAATTCCCTTCTGAATGTAAAATGTAACTAATAGACGAAAAATATCTATGACTTAACTTTTACACTCGTAAAAAATTTAGTTGTTCCTATGTTACTAGCCAAAGAGAAAGGTCTTTACCATTTAATTAACATGAGACCCTACGTGTAAAAATTGAACTGAAAAAACACTATTGTTCCCAGAATGAGATTCCCACTCTGCGGCGGAGTGTGCGCTGATATGAAACTTCCTGGCAGATTAAAACTGTGTGCCGGACCGAGACTCGAACTCGGGACCTTTGCTTTTTGTGGGCAAGTGTTCTTTATGTTATAATATTCAGGAAATGATAAACTCGTCATAGAGATGGCAGATTTGTTCTTTTCCATAAGCCCATAGTGTCTTAACTGAGAAAAACATACTTCATGGGTAGCCACTGCAAACTGAATATTTATTTATTAAACCACAAAAAATCAAAAGGGACCTGTTATTATAAATGTTAACACATTTGCTGCAATCTGACCGAAAAATGTTTTACATGTAGAATACATCTTGTAGGAAAAGCAATCAATGCATTTGGCATTGGGAGAGAATTATTACAAAAATAAACATGCACTTATATTAAAATCAGCTTCACAGTGAAGTCGACCATTTCAGTCAAAGTCGCACTTATAACAATCATCCATCTTTGGCGAATATTTTACAAAAATGTCAAAGATTCTTGAGTTCCATTATAGCTCTGTTAAAATTACTTTTTCATTTCCAATAACATACTGTGTATATAAAAAAATTAGTTTGTACGTTAAACCATTATTTAAACAATTTTACTTCAGCGGGCTGCACGAAGATGTTATACTGTTTCAAACAGCAGTTGAAACTTCAAGAATCCCACATCTCAGTAGATTTTTAGCTCGATTTGCCGTTCAACAATTAAACCGCTAATGACCAATAAACTGAATCGGTGGGATTGAGTATTGATCTGTTAACTCATATATGATAAAATTACAAATGATTCCAAATCAAGAATATCACATTAATAATAAATTGTACCGAGCGTTAATTTTGAGATTACAGTTTTGTAGTTAGAAATATGAATTTCATTTCCCTTCACTCATAAAATAACAAGTCCTGTCAACATGCAGTATATATCTTTGACCTAAGGGTATACAACTTTGTTTAAATATTTCCCTTTAAATTTTATTACACTTTCAACATAGTGCATTAACTTAAAATGACAAACATCTGTTATCCTGACAAAAGTCAGTGGCATATGAGGAGTCAGTTTATACAGAATATACATTGTGTATTTATTGTTAAAAAGTACCTTTTTAGGATGTATTATTAACTGAACTCATAGTTTTAACTAAGTTCATACTCAGTGGCTCAAATAAAGGAAGAAAAAGTAAGCACTGTGAAATTATTTGAAACACAATCAATGGAGATGGATTACGAAAAACATTTCCATAATACAGAATTATCCTCATTATACACTTTATCACTTCGTGCTTTTGACTGTGTAGCAAGTGCAGAATGATATCCCCTCGCCATCCAAGACGCCCATTTTCATATCCAGCTACAGGTGGTCCCAGGAGTCTGATGCGTAATGAACTACAAACAGTGCAGATGTAGAGCGACGATCTCAGTGGTGTCATAATTAAGTTCATTGCAGAAATGCCACGTTCACACTCTGCAATCGACACTGCAATGCTGTTTATTATTGATACAAAATTTTTGAACATTGGTGGCTGTACAAGAACAGTTGGCACTTCTCCACTTAGTAGTGGTTTCAGACCCTATTTGTACTCCCTGAAGTCCTCCATTATTTCAGAGGGCTATTAATCTTAAATCTTTCACACATTCGAAAAATCTCATTTTCTCCATAAGTGATCGATATGTTTTTAGGCCACAATTTCAGGTGAATGGCCTTCATGTAGTTCATATCATCATCGTAGCTTTCAGATGCATTCACTGTTGATAGCAACCTGGATCACAAATTATTTGCCAAGCTGCGATTAAACTGTTCATCAGGAATCTTAGAAATAATTGTTCTTTGAGAAAGTTTAACACATTGAAAGTTCATATTTTCCAGTGCAATGTTAGCTACATTTGCATGTTGTCCCATTGCATCAAACAGACTTTCAAACATTTTTAATAAAAGTGTAATGTCGTCGTGAGCTTGAGCAAGGTTAACACTTGATCTTTGAAGCTGTAGGGATAGATCGGCCAACTCTTCTAAGGCATCAGAGATTACAGCTAGGTTGGAGACGAAAGTTGTAGATGACAATGTATTACAAAGCCCTTTGTAAGAAGACCGTTGTTTTGAGTCTCGTTTCGTGTCCTCTGATACTTCTAAAAAATGACTGTACAGAGCCATGCAATCTTTCCACACAGCTTTTACTGCCAATAAACTGGAGGCCACCCAACGAGTGTCAAAACACATGACCAATTTTTAAATTTCTAGCTCCAAACCTTTAGCAGCAACTGCCAACTCACTGCTGTTTTTCGGGGAGCAGCTGAAGATATTGCTAACTTTATCCATGAATATTTTAAAGTGATTAATTCCCACCACTTCTTCTATCGTGTCATGCATGGTGAGTTCTGAACGATGATTCAAACAATGCAAGATGAATAAGTTTGGAAACATCAGCTTTGCAAGGTCAGACTTTTTTCCTAACACGACAGAAGCTCCATCGCAAGTCAAAGCGATTAAATGGTCTTTCAAAAACTCACAGCCTAGTCCTAGTGATTCTAACTGCTTTAAAAGTTCTTTCAAGATATCAGATGCTGTTGTGTCATTTAGCCCAAAAAGTCGCAAAGAAATTGTCATGGCGTTTTCCCTTTTAACAATGTTCTGAACTAGACAATCAAAGCTTTTTTGTGTGAAAGTGAAGTGGCTTTATCCAAAAGAAGTGAAAATTTGGAGTCACTTTTTATTAAATTATTTATTAGATCTGATGTCATCTGGTCAGAAATATGAATCACTATATTAGATCAAGCAACATTTGAACATAGTATTCGGCCCATATCCAAACCAATTTTAATTTGGAGATCAATTTCTGTCTGAAACTCATTAAACAGTCTATTTAACTTTGCTTGCTTATAAGCTGTCCAAAAATACGCTCAGTAACAACTTTTTGTTCCTTTACTGTGGAAGCGACGGAGTTCTGAATGTGATATTTTTCTGCGTAGTCTGGATTTTGTTTGCTAAACCGTGAGCTTCAAATGTGCAGTGATCAAACAGTTTTTTCCTAAGAGACGTTATTTGATCATGTCCCACATGAGCTTACAGTTCCTAAAAGCCATTGCTCACTCAGTTTTAACCGTTTTGTTTTTTCAGCACCTAGTGTATATCTACAAACTTGGCCTTTTTTTAATAATCAACCACGGGTTTTTAGCTTTATAATCTGTACATTGTTCGACAGACCGACAATCTGGCTTTTCATCATCATTACAATTATCAATACTGTCTATAGATGTTTTGTCTGTATCCATATCCACCAACTTATAGAAATTTTCATTTTGCAACAATGACATAGGAGAAGGATTGTCTGCTTTGTTGTTTGCATCTTCTTCTCCAGCCACAGCTGACGTCATGGATTCTACATCTAAACTGTAGTTTTCATTGCCCTCACTAACGTTTTGTCTTTTAGGTTTAAAGAAGTCACTAATTTTTGTAGAGATATACATTACTATTAAACTCTCCTGTCCACTGAGTCACAATGTGTAAATAAACACTACGAACAAACCAAAACAATGCTGTCGGTTCTGAGCAGAACAACTGCACTGCAAGCGATTGACGTACAGAGAGTGATTGAGTAATATTGTTGAACGTGAATTCCTGAAGTGCCTGTTGGATTGTTTGTTGGCTTCTCTGTGAGGCAGCGATGGCTAACAAGGTAAACTGATTCAAATTGAAAAAGCCATAGACACGACCTGTCTGAATCGTGGACTAAAAAGACTGAATTCACATAGAAACATACAGACAGGCAACTGTAATGCGAGAACCACTTATGGGATTTACTTGTTTCTTTCTTTAACTCACAGATATATTCATTTACTATCTATTATTATATATTTAGCTACTTTAGGTAGCACAAGAAATAAGCTGTGGCTATAATTGTAAGTCAAGTCGCAAGAAACTGGGCTGCCGTCGTGCTCCTTACACTATTAGAGCAAAATCATTTGATTTTTTAATGAATTGTAGACCTCAAAAAGAACCACAAAAAGTCAGCAAGAGCATATGTTTGTCTTTCACAGTTGAGTCACACTCAATTTTTCTGCTTTGTGGGTGTTTAAACAGCTGACTTCAGAAGACAAAAATCATCATTATTCTTCAACCTTAATCTTTTATTTAGGTACATCTTTTTGAGCTCTACAGTTTGGTACTACATAACGTGATATAGTTCTTATGGATTATGTAATGTATTTCAAGAGAGCATGCTGGCAGAAAACATTTTTACTTCACATAGCTGATGACATTTAAACGGCTGAACAGACTTTCAGAAATATAGCTAAGAACCGTCCCCATTAAACCAGCTTTCAAATAAAAAAACGGCTTTAAAATTGGAACTTTCGTTTGAGAACTATGTTGGGGCAGACAGACAGACTTAAGGGTCAAACATATACATGTCCGTTCTGCATTGGGAGTTCAAATTTGCCCCCTGTGGGAGCTCCCCTCTACTGTATAGCGTCAACCATGTTCTAACGAGGGTGCGGGCAGATAAAGACAAAGGTCAAGAGTGCCGTGGGCAAAGGGACATATCGGGTCGCAAGGCTGCCAACTCTTAGTCATGTTTGCTCCATTCGTACATATGATTTTTAGCTGTGACGTAAATTACAACATGGAATAAAATGATTTCGTGAAAGCACATTATAAAGACGTTCACATTCAAACATGGCTTACATTATTTCTCATTAACACACATAACATGAGATGTTGCCTTGCTACTACATTGCCGAGGTTGTTGGCAGTCGTATACAAAAGGCAATATGCACCAATCACAACTTTAGAATGCACACACACACACACACACACACACACACACACTCTACCCCCTGCCCGTCACATCATGTTGGCGAGCCATTGTCATGTTCACTTGTGCTGGTGCAGCGGAAAATTACGGTTACGGTTTGATTTAATACACATGTACTACTTCAAATCTCCGGTACTGTACTGTTAAAAAAAAGGGGGGGGGGGGGGGAGAAAAGAGAGAATTAGAAGAAAGGGAGTTTCTGGGAGGTGCCAGAATGCATTGTGGCGAAAATTAAGCCCTGATTCAAGGTACATGTTGTTGTTAGGCATATGCTACAGTTTGCAATCTTATTGGCCATTTGTTTGACCTCCAAATTAGTATTACATTTATCTGCAAGGTTACGTTGCTCTGGTGTAATGTGAACAGATATAAAGAAACAGGTGTGTGTGTGTGTGTGTGTGTGTCAAGGAAGGTTAGGTTAGCCTTAGCACTGCCTTCTGCTTTATTACATTGTTTGACAAGAATTCCTAATTAGGCTGGCGACTGATATTAATACATAACTAATATGTAATTAATAAGACTTGCTTTTGTGCTGGAGAACATCTGTTCCTCACACAAATGTTAAGTGTTGGTTATACTCTGCTGGAGTGTTTTGGAAACGAATCCCAGTCTGTTTGTCCTGTTCCCATTAGGTTATATTGTGGTCACAACTTTCTCAAAAATTTCTCACAGCGGTTTAAGGTTAGCACTGATTGCCTTTTATGGTTGGCCACATTACCGCTAAAAGCAGTCCCTTTGGAGGGGCCCTCCTGCACAATTCCACCACATGTGGGTGGCTGACTTTCTGCAAGGCTGTGCCCTGTATTCTGTGACATTTGTATGGCTGCTTCGGTATCTTGGCATTTTCAGCTCTTCAGGAGGAAGGCAGAGCTTTAGTTGGTAAAGACATTTCCAGCTGGAGTACATCACAACCAGACACACACTCTAGAATCAGGTATTGAATTGTAAGGTGTATCCAGCAACAGATGTGCACTCGGAGCACAATTCAGGTATGATAATGAGTGAACTAAATTTTAAGAGAACTGTTATGAGAATTCAGTGTGTAAATAAATAGGATAGCGAAGTACCCAGGAATGGAATGGGAATTTTAACTTCTACAAGGCTCTAGACAACGTGATAATGAACGGCAATCAAGCGAGTATCCACATTTGTCTGCATAATCCGTGAGACAGGAGTCATAGCAACAGAATGCCAGAGAAACACCATCCAGATACTACAGAAGCAACCAAGCACTTGTAAGTGCAATAGCTAAACAGCTCATGAATAGAGCTTTTTGAAAAAATAACAACAACATGAAGAAGAATGGAAGACAAAGGTGATTATCTGTTTGAGGAAGATAAATTTGGAGTAAAGGATCCAGGGATAGTGGATGGAATGTGTAAGAAAAATCAAGGTATCTTTATTGGATTTGAAGATCTTTACATGACATTTGACAGCATGAAATAATGAAAGTGTGTGAAATTTTTTTAAAAGGTACATATAAGATATATTGAACAGCAGGTAACATAGAATATGTACAATAATCAACAAGAATTGGTATTCTGAATTAAAGATTGTTAAAGATAAGGATGCAGGTAATCTCCACACACGTTCAGATGAACACTGAAGAATCATTTGTGGAACTGAAGAAACTTATAGCAATTTAATTAAAACTGAAGTTGAAAAGGATATCATTGATAAAATTCATTGGTGATATTTCTGTGTTCACCAAAAGTCAGACTGAATCACCAGAATTGGTGAATGTAATAAACAGTTGAATGAGTGCCAAATCAGGATTAATGAATGGAAGAAAGAGGAAAGTATTGGGGTGTGGCAGAAGTAACATTGGTGGCAAAGTTTACAGAATTAAGGACCACACAGTAGACCACTTGTACGGACTCTGGTACATGTGATGCTAATTTACACTGAGGGTCAAAGCACGGTTGTTATAAGGAATAATGTAGCATGGAAAAACAGGAGATTCCCCGCAAAACAAAGTTACTAATAACAAAGATATGCCTTAATTTGTATTAGACATACCTGAATGTATGCTTGGAGCAGAGTACTGCATAAAAATTAATCATGGATTATGGAAAAAACAAGAGGGGAATCGGAGCATTGTAAATGCGGTGCTATTGACGGATGTTTAAACTAGGTGAACTCATAACAGAAGAACTATCGAACATCTCTGCAGAATAGGTGAGGATAGTGTGATATGTGGAAAACTGTGACAAGTACAAGGGTCAGCAGAGTAAGTTATATTTGAAGGCATCAGGGAATAACCGCTGTGGAACTAGAGGTGGTTGCTGAGGTTAAAAACTGTAGGGAAAGACAGAGATAGGAAGGCATGTAATTGTGGACTCTGGGAGCTCATGGCACTGCAAATCTGCTGCTCAGACAGACAGACACATTGTCAACAGAAGGCACAGTTTCCCCTTTGCATGTCTGTGGTTACCGAGACTGGCTGTTACAGCAGACTACAGTGGGGCAACCAAGGTGGTGCACAACCTGGCAAGCTGAGGCTCTGCTGGCGTTTGCTTCTGTTTGGTGATTGCCGAGTATATTTCTTGTTACTAACAGAAACTATAGCAAATTATTGGGTTCTTTCTCCTCTCTCATTCCTGACAAACACCAAAAATGGTCTCATAAATGTGTGTGTATGTGTGTGACCTCTGCTAGACCATTCCAATACATCTAAAGTAATAGACATTTATCTCATCTGACAGTTTTACACATTCAGTGCACTCATACTCTCCCCATCACTAAATTTTCTGGGCATGACATTGTCTGAATTATTGAAACTTCCTGGCAGATTAAAACTGTGTGCCGGACCGAGACTCGAACTCGGGACCTTTGCCTTTCGCGGGCAAGTGCTCTACCAATTGAGCTACCCAAGCACGACTCTCATTCTGGAAACATCCCCCAGGCTGTGGCTAAGCCGTGTCTCCGCAATATCCTTTCTTTCAGGAGTGCTAGTTCTGCAAGGTTCGCAGGAGAGCTTCTGTAATGTTTGGAGGGTACGAGCCGAGGTACTGGCAAAAGTAAAGCTGTGAGGACTGGGCTTGACTCGTGCTTGGGTAGCTCAGTTGGTAAAGCACTTGCCCACGAAAGGCAAAGGTCCCGAGTTCGAATCTCGGTCCAGCAGACAGTTTTAATGTGCCAGGAAGTTTCATATCAGCGCACACTCCGCTGCAGATTGAAAATCTCAGTCTGAATTATTGTTGGCATTGGTTTGCTGGTCTTGATGAATAAGACACTGAACTGTTGACAATAACTATTTTTCCTACCAACCTATTCTTAACTAACCTCTCTTCCATGGTACTATGATCTAGTCGTGGGGATACCACCTCTGATTGTATGTTTTGATTTTATTCCCAGTTCACTTTGCTGACCTTCATTAAATCTAGACTGAGCATTTACACTTTGCTTTTCAGTATTTATATCTTATCTACCATATAATGTTGTGTGCACACGCGTGTGCGTGTGTGTTTTGAGGGAACTCACCGCATTTGAGAGACTGTGGCCTCATCAGGTGGAGGAGTCGTGGGCTGCGCAGCAGCAGGTGTCTGGCGAGGTGCGCTGGCAGAGGTGGCGGTGGCAGCGGTGGTGGTGGTGGTGGTGGTGGTGGTGGTGGTTCTGGTTGTGGTTGTGGTGCTGGTGGTAGTGGTGGTCCTCAGCTCTGTAACGACTGGTGCACTGCACATACAGAGAGGCAGGGTGTGAGCTGGCTAGGCGTGTCCTCGTGGGGATGTGGAGGTGGCTCACTATGGCCAGCACTGCTGAGGGACCATCCACACAGGGGATAGGGCTCCAGTTAATACAAATGAATTACCAGTAAGCTAATAACAATCAGTTGTACCATCCGAGCTTTCCACGGCAGTCGCTCAACCCCGTACAACAGGTAGTTCAAATCTAAGTGCAGCCAGAAGGTACATACAACGCCCAATACTTGCACAAAACATAATTACAGAATTACTGGACAGGTTAGCTCAGGTGCTATCGCCATCAAAACTATCCAAACGGCCTGAATTCCACTCCACCTAAATTGTATGATGATGATGAAGTCCCATATTCCTTGACAGAGTGTAGGGGAACGACGAATGCCCCCACATAATGTTACTGTCTTGTAGTTCCTCTGATCTCTTTTCGATATGGGCATTTCACTCTACAAAATGATTACTAAAAGACCCCACTTGAAGCAACTGATTTGTAACACTGAGTCCACAATCAGACTAATATCACGATAATGTGAATATCGAAACCTGTTATAATTAGATGGCAGCTTGTAAACTCAAGTTTATTGCAATAAGTGACTTTTTGGAAACTAAGTTTCAACTTGAAATTAAGTGACGAAAACATTTGTATTAAGACTACCATCCAGGATTCCAACTGAGCACCTATTGTCTCTGTTAACTAAGTACAAAAGATCTTAAATATCATTTCAGCCACAGGTAAGCATGTGTGTATGTGTGCATGTTGGAATGTTGAAATGGCTTCGCATTGTGTTCGATGATTCAAACCTAGCAACTAATAGGATTGTTAACTAAGTGCAGTAATACATTACATATCCAAATATAGCAATATGAGAATCTGAACTGTCGAGAAAAAGTATTTTGTTCCTTTACTGGGACCTGAATCCACCACTTCTCATTGTTTTCTAACCACAAATACATGTTAAACATCTGCTTAGTTTAGCTGTAGCAGGATGTGCCCATATATATACTGGAAATAACCTAACAGAACATTCTGTGTAGGGTGGGAATCTATCCCCGCGTGCTGCATGCACCATCGTTGTTGACTGCACACAAGATGATGATGATTATCGAATTCTTTTTCGCCACTTGCTACGAGGTACGTGTTTTAACTTTTCAAGCAATCATTTAAAGTTTTGTGTGACAGACTTGAAATCGACACCAGCTGTCATAGTTGACAAGACATGCAGAGGTGATAAAAATCAAAATTGCTTTTCTCCTCTGGTTTTATGTGCACGACAATGAAAATCATTGCAGACAACCATGAATACAATGGATGCTAATAACGATGGACATATCCGTGGGAAGAACTTCGTAACACAAAAGAGCTTCATTACACCAGATGTGTACTGTTACATTCTGAGGACTCACATTAGCCTCTGATTTTACGTTTTTTTGTCAGGACCAAACATTTTTGTTTTATGAAGGTAAAGCCAAATAGTTCAAATGCCCATCCAACCATCCTGTTTTAAGTTTTCCTTTATTTTCTTAAACTAAGCAATGCAAATACTGTGACCTTTCCTTTGAAATGGCACTATCTATTTCCTTTCTAACATTTGAGAGCTGTAGATTCTACTTTGTCTCTAATGGTCTTGCAGTCGATGGGATGTTTGACAATTTCTTCTTTCTTTCTTCCTCAACATTTCCTATTGAATTAAAGTGCCGCATGATGGCTAATTGGTCACATTTCAAAACATTTGGCAGTAATCGATTGAGCCATACTGGTAAAACCAACCAACTGAAAATGAGAAAATTATTTCCTGACGTAATTTCTTTGACACACTTACCACGTACGTGCACAAAATAATACAACAAAACAAACATTTCCAGAATACAAAAGGACTCACAAGCTGAAAACTTACAAACGCACTCAACAAACACACACTGAGAACACCACACAGAAAAGAACCAGATGGTACACCATGACCTACACACATAAACTAACACACATAAGCAGAGCCAAAATAAAAAAAATACCACACACACACACACACACACACACACACACACACACACACACACACACACATACACAAACAGATGACATACTTCAATAATTACACTCGAAAGTTTGGCAATAACATTCGATCTTTGGTAAAAACATTTGACAGTCGGCAACAGAAACCAAAACATTGCATTGAAACAATCTTTCAGTTCATAGTGCTGTGGAGTGTGGGAAAAAACTGCAAATTGGCATTCATAAGAAGAACACCAAAAATGCAATGGAAGTGTAATATGTAAGAAATTGTCCACACAACCTGTAAGTACAGTTCAAAACATTACTACTTAATAGGAAATACCAACCACCAGACCTGTTTATAACCTATAGGCACAGTGACAAAAATGTAAATTAAATAGCTAACATATGTACATATTCCAGGCCACTGATAACGTCTTGCACAAAATAAACTCAAAACGCGTATGGCACTAAAATTGTGTTTTATTCAGTTGCTGTCAGATGGTCCATAAGTAAAAATTATCAATATACTGTGACGCACAAAATACTTCATGCACCATTTTCGAAGGTTTAAACAACAATCCTCATGACCTTCAAGAGTACAATATTCAATAAGTCACTCCATGAATACTTTATAGCTACAAATAAAAAATTATGATTGATAAATATACTTATTCCAACATGCATGACAACATGTCAGACAAAAGTCTATGATATTATGCATGAATCTACCTGTTTCAGTTAAATTATGGGTGGTCCTTTTAGGCTACATGCATCAATGTAGTATGCTACATGAGGAAAATTTATGGACTTTCTTACGCACTTGCACGGTACATTTTTAGGCCTCCTTTTTCCACATGGAATTTATATGGAGGGATTATCTGTGCTACATGAGCTACATTTACTAAAGACAAGCCTCGTCTTTGCCAAGATTGATGGTGTTAATAGTAACGGAAGAAATTATAATAATGCATCTCTTCTTTTAGTAAAATTATAAGCCTCTATCACAATAATAAAGAACTAGAAAATAATTAACGTTCCTTGACACAATGGCACACTACTGCAGTTATAAATGTGACAATGGAGAACATTCTGGAAGTTTGATTGATACTTGTTGCTGAGTTTGTTTTGTACGATCTAGTGTTGGTGTAACTTAAACTCTTACAAGATCACAGCAGCTCAGGTGGGAAAAAACACTTCCTGCAGAAATTTCTGTAGCCTACAATAATGCCAGTAGTGCAGCTGACAATTATGTGATTTTATTTCAGTGATTACAAAAACAACTCTAAAGTACATATTAGGTAGCTGAGGCAACTAGTGGCCATTGATATGGATTAACAAGGAAAAGAATGTTTTGTAAAGGCTGTAATGAACCTCCAGGGAAACAGAACGCTCATCCAGTGACGAGGAAAACAGTGGCACTGCATTGAAAGTAGTTTGGTGGTCTGTTAAAATTTCTCTACCTTCATTTGCTTAAGCTCTGTGTTCGAGTCACTGATCAGCCAAACACTTAACAAGTATTAACAGACCCTCTTTGCCTCCGGTGACTTCTGTTGAACAACATAAGGTTCCACTTTCCTTCCTAATCTACAATAAAGCCGACACTCCTTCACTACCTGCTGGAGGAGAGTCGGTGTATGTTGGACCATGACAGAGGCAGACGTCCGGCTAGTGGAAGCTCACCATTAACCTTTCTTGCACCAGAAATTTTACTTCATCCCTGAAACAATTGTCATGTAAAGTCACAGCACACTTATTTGAACTTGCAATGTTGAAAATGTTGGTGCTGAACTGGGAATCTAACTTGGATATCTCTTTCTGCCATTTTGAACATTTTTCGGACAATACAGTTCCATCGTTTTGTTGGGTCCCCAACATTCCATAGTTATCCAGGTTTCAATGAAATGGGAAGGTCTGGTTTTAAATACTGGTTGGGTACAAAAATTTTCGCTGTGTGATTTCAAGTTGTAGCATTCGCACTGCAAGTAATATGTGGAAAGCAATTATGATTTTTAGCATTTGTGCATGCAATGTCAACAATAACAATTCGTGCCAATTTTGACCCTGAAACAGGCAGAGAACTTTTTATCCTATCATTTCAGATTTATAAATTCCAGTCCTAGTGGCTGGTGGAAAAGTATTTGACAGGTGTATAGCCAGTGGTGATAGCATATACAGGGTTAAGAGTCCCAGTCAGCACAGAACTTTTCCTCGCATAATTTCTAGTTCAGACATGAGCATATCTCACTGGTGGTGAAATAAACCGACATTGTGTATCTATATGTGGCTAGAAAACAACATGATATATGCTGGGTTCGAAACGCAGCAGGGGAATACTTTGGTGTATAATCATTTCAGTTTCATCATCCCTCTAGCGGTGAAAAATTTCGATACATAAAATTATAACAGTTTATTGAGCTTCATTCACAATCCCTGCCCAAAACAAAACTTTATGCCCCATCATATCAAGTTTGAAAAAGTGCATATGATGTCACATGCAGTTACAATGATAGTTAAGATCTGTAGTGACTGGATTGGAGTCCTGGATCGCAGTCCAATACAAAAGCATGTAGTTTGAAGCTGAATCTTGCTTTTTGAAATCTCATTTATTGTAATTCACTTCAGTTTACAAGCACTGAGGACCGTCATCTCTGGTAAAGGGCTTTCTGATATTTACATTACTGTGGTATTGGTTTTCATATGGACGATAATAGACAAAGTGCAAGAAAGTTATGTGGCTGCATACAAACCAGGTGGAACGCAGTTCAGGAAATTTGGCTGCTTCTGAGCATGTTAACACATGCATATAAATTTGACAGGCACGACACTCGTCTGATTGTCAAACATTTCGTATTGTAATTAATGTGATACTTTGATCATCAGACATCGTTCAAAGCCTGTCTTAAAACTGGTCTTTGAAAGGTACAGCTACAAAATGGTTGACAGCGTGTTTCAAATTGAGCTGGAGAAGGAATTCAGTACAGCGGGCAGTAAGGCACGGTGAACCTCGTGATTTGACAACAGAAAGAGGCTGTGGTTGTGCAACAGTTACGTGTCATAACAGTATTACCACATTCGTCTAAATTTCATTCATTAAATATGGTTGACAGGAATTTAAGTATTTTTCAAGTGAGCATCCTCACTTTGTAAGCACACATGAAACCATGGGGTAGTTGAAGTAAGCTGTGTCATTCCCCAGTGATGGAAAAACACACACTAATGTGTGTGTGTGTGTGTGTGTGTGGGGGGGGGGGGGGGGTGATGAGCAATGTTTGTGATTGATGATGTAAGTTGTGCTGTGAACTTGCTACTGAAATAAAATTATGTTTTGTCCTCCACATACAGTAGGTGTGAATGGTAAATTCCGTAAGAATTTGATGTCTATCTAGAAGGGCTGGCATGGATACAAGGGGGAGTAGGATGAACATGGGATAGTGAGACATCCTCCCCAAAAAATGGGAAAACACTGTATCACTTCACTGTGTGAAGTGGACACTGTATGAAGTAAAAAATAATTCTGCTTACACGTGGTTTTATACATCTTATTTTAATTATTGTTAAAATCATAGGCACCTGTCGTGTATAAAATTTGAGTGTGACACTATGTATAATTTTGAGAGGTTGGGGGGGGGGGGGGGGTTGAGTGGAATCATTGAAAGACAGAGGCAGTTCCAGAACCAAACATTGTGTATCTGTCTGTAAGTGACACCCAATAGTGTGGGAAGTATGAGGCAGTGAACTAGGTGAAGATCACGACAAGAATCTATTATACATCATGAAGAGAATTTTTAAAATGTACACAAAGATTACTGCTAGTAAAAAGATTCCCATTAACAAAAATTTTTTCAAACATAAGAGCTTGAGTAATTTCACACAGCGTGCATAACGAGTTTGGAATAATATAATGTTTTAAATTTTTTTCAAGAATGTAAACAATTGTAATATGTTTGTTGTTTAAACAAGGAATGTTGATGTTAATCTTTATTGAATAAAAGAGAAAGACACTGAATGATTTACAACACTGGCTCTATGTTCATTACAATTGGTTCAGGGAATGCACAGTGTCATCTCGAACACAAGATTTCTGATATGTCAAATAGCACATAAAATACTACATCATCATCATCATCATCATCATCATCATCATCATCATCATCATCATCATCTAAGACTGATTATGCCTTTCAGTGTTCAGTCTGGAGCATAGCCCCCCTTATACAGTTCCTCCATGATCCCCTATTCAGTGCTAACATTGGTGCCTCTTCTGATGTTAAACCTATTACTTCAAAATCATTCTTAACCGAATCCAGGTACCTTCTCCTCGGTCTGCCCCGACTCCTCCTACCCTCTACTGCTGAATCCATGAGTCTCTTGGGTAACCTTGCTTCCCCCATGCGTGTAACATGACCCCACCATCTAAGCCTGTTCGCCCTGACTGCTACATCTATAGAGTTCATTCCCAGTTTTTCTTTGATTTCCTCATTGTGGACACCCTCCTGCCATTGTTCCCATCTACTAGTACCTGCAATCATCCTAGCTACTTTCACATCCGTAACCTCAACCTTGTTGATAAGGTAACCTGAATCCACCCAGCTTTCGCTCCCATACAACAAAGTTGGTCGAAAGATTGAACGGTGCACAGATAACATAGTCTTGGTACTGACTTCCTTCTTGCAGAAGAGAGTAGATCGTAGCTAAGCACTCACTGCATTAGCTTTGCTACATCTCGCTTCCAGTTCTTTCACTATGTTGCCATCCTGTGAGAATTGCATCCTAAGTACTTGAAACCGTCCACCTGTTCTAACTTTGTTCCTCCTATTTGGCACTCAATCCGTTTATATTTCTTTCCCACTGACACTTTCGTTTTGGAGATGCTAATCTTCATACCATAGTCCTTACATTTCTGATCTAGCTCTGAAATATTACTTTGCAAACTTTCAATCGAATCTGCCATCACAACTAAGTCATCCGCATATGCAAGACTGCTTATTTTGTGTTCACATATCTTAATCTCACCCAGCCAGTCTATTGTTTTCAACATATGATCCATAAATAATAAGAACAACAGTGGAGACAGGTTGCAGCCTTGTCCTACCCCTGAAACTACTCTGAACCATGAACCCAACGCCTCCTATTCCATAATCATGTAGAACAGACAATAACTTCCTCCTAGGAACCCGGTCATATGCCTTTTCTAGCTCTATAAAGCATAGATACAATTCCCTGTTCCACTCATAACACTTCTCCATTATTTGCCGTAAGCTAAAGATATCTGGTCCTGACAACCTCTAAGAGGCCTAAACCCACACTGATTTTCATCCAATTGCTCCTCAACTAATACTCGCACTTTCCTTTCAGCAATACCTGAGAAGATTTTACCCACAACGCTGATTAAAGAGATACCTCTGTAGTTGTTACAATCTTTTCTGTTTCCATGTTTAAAGATTGGTGTGATTACTACTTTTGTCCAGTCTGATGGAACCTGTCCCGACTCCCAGGCCATTTCAATTATCCTGTGTAGCCATTTAAGACCTGACATTCCACTGTATTTGATGAGTTCCGACTTAATTTCATCCACCCCAGCTGCTTTATTGCACTGCAATCTATTGACCATTTTCTCCACTTCCTCAAACGTGATCCTATTTCCATCATCATTCCTATCCCATTCTACCTCGAAATCTGAAACATTACTGATCGTATTTTCACCTACATTGAGCAACTCTTCAAAATATTCCCTCCATCTGCCCAAGGCATCCACAGGATTCACCAGCAGTTTTCCTGACCTGTCCAAAATACTTGTCATTTCCTTCTTAGCTTCCTTTCAAAGACTGCTAATTACACTCCAGAATGGTTTTCCAGCAGCTTGACCCAATGTCTCCAACCTGTTTCCAAAGTCTTCCCAAGATTTCTTCTTGGATGCTGCAATTATCTGTTTGGCTTTGTTTCTTCAACATAACTTTCTCTGTCTACCTGGGTTCTGGTATGTAGCCATTTTTTATACGCCTTCTTTTTCCTTTTACAGGCTGCCTTGACTGTGTCATTCCACCAAGCTGTTTGCTTCCTCCTACTTTTACACACTACTGTTCCAAGACATTCTTTAGCCACTTCTAGTACTGCGTCCCTGTACCTTGTCCATTCCTTTTCCAATGACTGTAATTGACTACATTCAACTAACTGGTACCTTTCTGAGATCGCTGTTATGTACTTTTGCTTGATTTCCTTACCGTGAAGTTTCTCCACTCTTATCCTCCTACATATGGACCTGACCTCCTGCACTTTCGGCCTCACAATCCCAATTTCACTGCAGATTAAATAATGATCAGTGTCATCAAAGAATCCCCTGAATACACGTGTGTCCCTCACAGCCTTCCTGAATTCCTGATCTGTTATTATATAGTCAATGACAGATCTGGTTCCCCTGCCTTCCCAAGTATACCGGTGAATGTTCTTATGTTTAAAAAAGGAGTTTGTGATTACTAAGCCCATACTGGCACAGAAATCCAAGAGTTGTTTCCCGTTCCTGTTGGCCTCCATATCCTCTCCAAATTTACCGATAACCTTTTCATACCCTTCTGTTCGATTTCCAATCCTAGCGTTAGAATCACCCATGAGCAGAACACTGAAATACTGCATAAGTATTAAAATCTAAACGAAAAATAAATCATCATTTATCAGTGTTAGTGGCTATTAGACTTGTATGAACATATGTAACTGTAAGATGGTGCAGAAAAATGGTAACTCTGGTCGCACAGCCACTTTAAGCGTCACAGACTATCAGAGGTGGAACAGCAACAACAATGGATGGGATAGATAATGTCATAAGGTGTGCCACAGGAGAATGGAAGCCTGTAGTGTTCACTGGGTGGCTATAGTAAAGCCATAGATCCACTGAAACACACACACACAGGGGTGGACACCTGTTCGTCGAATACACAGTAAGGCACGGTATTCTGTGTGTCACAGAAGGGAACGTATCCAAGCACTGCGTGAGCTTTATGTAATGCTGAGTACAGAGGCGAACAAAATGAGGTGGGAAGACTCAATTTTAATGGACCAGCTGGAACTGCTGGTAGGTCTGGCCTGTGATCCTGCGAGGTGGTCTGAGGCTGCAAGAGGTGTGAGCAGCCAGACACTGGGGCCCCGATGCTTACTTCACCTGGTTTTCTGAACATCTTCCATACAAGCCCTCACAGCAGAGCATTCTTTTATATTATGCGCCTTTAGAGCAATTAACATCTTCCGTGTACTGTCTGGATTTGGAGAGAACTAAGAATTATCTTGGAATAGTTACTGGTATATGGCTTGCACGTGGAAAGAAAGTGACAGACAACTACGTAACAGCCAAAGCTGTAATACTAAGGTGTGAATAGTGATTACTCTGATAGTCTCCTTTACTACATGAAGAAAATTCCACAGGTCAACATCAGCAATATAAAATTGTAGATAAGTTGCCGCCCTCCTCTAATCATTCTGCAGTACACTACCTTTCTCGAGGTGTCGGCTGTAAGTGACTTACTCGGTCATCATCTTCATGCAGTGTGGCACTATTCAAAGGTGTCTCATTGTCATCAGCCACAGAGGCAATGGACAACTTTAGAGACCACTTCATGGGAACAGGGCTACAGCAACCAGTACAGGCTGCCGGTTGCAAACTACACCCATCACTGTGTCTGAGCCTGTGCTGGGCAATACAGCTTTGTGTTCACAGCAGTCTGGGTCATGCTCTATTCACACAGTGAGTGTACCCTCTGTCATGACAGTTGATGCTAAAACCTAAACAACCACTTTCTGTATAGATGTAGTTTAGTATAATGCCTACAAACTGGCTCTTTGATGATTTTTGTTAGCTAACATACCTGGTAATGAACACTGCTCAGTTTAGGGGTTCACTGAAACTGCTACACGAGGGTAATGATAGCATTGTGAGCTATCGTGAAATGACTGTCTATGATGGTGTATTTTACAGCAGACACACATCTACGAAAATTCAGTGGGAAAAATTATACAGTTGGAAATACACACACCTAGAACCGAGAGACACGAATGAGTGGGTTGTCTCACACTTACCTGGTTTGTGGTGGTGGATCGTACAGCAACCGGCTCACTTCGATCAAGTCTTCCGGCTGCTTCCGCATGGCATCTGCCCAACCCTGAGTGGCCATCACCTCGTGGGTACGTGCCTTAATAAATTCGATGGCGGCTCGCCTGAGGTCACTGCAGGAGTGGCGGACTGCGAGGACGGCCGCGGCCGCCGCGGTCTCCACGGTCAGCTGAGCGGCCACCTGCCGCTCGCACTCCGCCTTCAGCCGCGACGCCCCGTACTTATCCGCTGCAGTCAGCAGCTGGGGGGCCGTGCCGGGCAGCTGGGGGGCCCGCTGGGTGTACAGGTAGGAGACCAGCTGCCTCAGCACCGAGCCCCCGATGTCGGCAATCCTCACCACGCCAGTGCAGGCCTCGAGGGTGTCGTGGGCGAACATCGCCGCGAACACAGGGCTCCTGTCCGCCAGGACGGCCCTGTGCACCACCAGCCGAGTCTCACCTGCCTCGAGTATCACCATGGCGTCGTCCCCGGCGTCCAGCAGGTCCCCCAGGTCGACAGCCACCGTCTCTGTGATGTCCTTAACTGCTTCCATTGCGGACGATTCTGAAACACGGCAACACGGAGCAGCCGTTTCAGCATACAGGTGACTGACGATACCTCTACGAGTGACAGCCACACCTGTCTCCAGCGACAGTTGATAAATACAGGGTGAGTCACCTAACGTTACCGCTGGATATATTTCGTAAACCACATCAAGTACTGACGAATCAATTCCACAGACCGAACGTGAGGAGAGGGGCTAGTGTAATTGATTAGTACAAACCATACAAAAACGCACGGAAGTATGCTTTTTAACACAAACCTACGTTTTTTTAAAAATGGAACCCCGTTAGTTTTGTTAGCACATTTGAACATACAAACAAATATGTAATCAGTGCCGTTTGTTGCATTCTAAAATGTTAATTACATCCGGAGATATTGTAACCTAAACTTGACGCTTGAATACCACTCCTCTGTTGTTCAATCGTCTGTATCGGAGAGCACCGAATTACGTAGGGATCCAAAGGGAACAGTGATGGACCTTAGGTACAGAAGAGACTGGAACAGCACATTACGTCCACACGCTGACACCTTTTTATTGGTCTTTTTCACTGACACACATGTACATTACCATGAGGGGTGAGGTACACGTACACACGTGGTTTCTGTTTTCAATTGCGGAGTGGAATAGTGTGTCCCGACATGTCAGGCCAATAGATGTTCAATGTGGTGGCCATCATTTGCTGCACACAATTGCAATCTCTGGCGTAATGAATGTCGTACACGCCGCATTACACCTGGTGTAATGTCGCCGCAGGCTGCCACAATACGTTGTTTCATATCCTCTGGGGTTGTAGACACATCACGGTACACATTCTCCTTTAACGTACCCCACAGAAAGAAGTCCAATTTATGCGTCCTCCACGTCCTATGAAACGCCCGTCGAACATCCTGTCAAGGGTCAGCCTAGTGTTAATTGCGGAATGTGCAGGTGCACCATCATGCTGATACCACATACGTCGACGCGTTTCCAGTGGGGACATTTTCGAGGAACGTTGGCAGATCATTCTGTAGAAACGCGATGTATGTTGCAGCTGTTTGGGCCCCTGCAATGAAGTGGGGACAATGTTTCAAGCGTCAACTTCAGGTTACAATATCTCCGTATGTAATTAACATTTTACAATGCAACAAACGGCACTGATTACGTATTTGTTTATATGTTCAGATGTGCTAACAAAACTAACGTGGTTCCATTTAAAAAACGTTGGTTTGTGTTAAAAAACTTACTTCCGTGCATTTTTGTATGGTTTGTAGTAACCAATTACACTAGCCCCTCTCCGCACGTTCGGCCTGTGGAATCGGTTCGTCAGTATTTGATGTGGTTTAGGAAATATATCCAGCGGTAACGTTAGGTGACTCAACCTGTACAGTCCATCCTTAGTCGGTTCCAGCAGTATCACACCCTTTATGTCCGACTGATGCCATTGGTGAATAACAGCAGATCTTTAATAATACCATTTTCAAGCTTTACCTTTTCTTTCAGCATATTTCATTTGTAGAACAAGCTCCAGAAGCGGCAAGGACATTATTTCCATCATTTTTTCTACAGTGCAATGTTATTTGGTATGGAAATGGTTTGAAATAGACGTCTACCAAAATACTAAATAGGCTGTACAGAACTATAGTATTACTCTATTCAACGAGATGTTCTCTTTACTTCTCCTGTTATTCAAGAAAACAACACTGTTTTATGACCTTAATCTGTATTATTCGTCATTTAACAAGCAGTCATGCGTGTACCCTTGCAGGAGTTGCTTCACACAGCGGATGAAGCCCGTGTGTCGGGAGACTGACTCGTGCGTTCACAGTGAAAGGTCGTGAAGTGGGTTCAGCCGAGTACGCAGTTCAAATTGTCATCCACCAGGGTACAGTAGCGGACAGACACATTCAAGAAACAGTGAATTGTACTGTTTATTTCTTGAAGGATTTTTCTTTTATGTTTGTACAGTTTTGTGTATGTTTTTAGTAGTGTGGATGATGCGTGAATGTGGTCTAAAGTAAATATGTAGATCATTGTTATAGCGACAAATGCCGTACGAAGTAACGTGAGAAATTCTTAATACACTGAATGAAGACGACGGGGAATTTTGTATTATAGTGTGTCAAGTAAGTTTATGCTGAAGGGAAGCTAATTTCAGTATAAATGAAAAAAGTTAAATAATGTAAAGTATAAATAAAGTATCAGAATGTTAAATATTTTGGAAAAAGTACAGTTCGAGTGTGTTGTTTATTGATTTGTTAGTCAAGAAAAAACCGCGCTAACACAGGAGAACAATATTTTTGTATTGGCCTTAATGTAGACTGAGCAATCAGAACAGAGTATTCTTCACGCATCTCTTCTCTTGCAAACGGAGAATGCTTACACCAATCTAAGAAGTCTGAGCCCAACCTTTCAATGGTACGGTCGTGTGTAGTATGAGCTCCGAAGGAAGTAGTTGTTTGCCAGTTTCGTGTCTACATGTGCTACATGTCACAACAGTGCTTTACAGTGAAGGTAAATAAATTCATTCATAGCGGTATCAACGAGCAGCAATACGGCAGGGCAGCGCTGCCAACTTACACGACGAGCGGGGACCCTGAAACTGGGACGGCGGCAGACGGAGGACGTCTGACACTCAGTTTCAGCACGCCGAGGCTGCAGCATTCGACGAAAGATAAGTTTGTTAGAACTGTTGTGTGTGTGTGTGTGTGTGTGTGTGTGTGTGTGTGTGTGTGTGTGTGTGTGTGTGTGTGTGTGTGCGCGCGCGAGCTGCGGACTGAGTAACATGGTAAGTGATAAAGATTTTGTAAATACGAAAAAAGGATTCTCATTCAGTGGAAGTGCTTCACAAACTAGCACGCTTGAACAGAGAGGAGGAGTAGATGTTAAAGTAAAAGAGGAGGTTTTTGAGGATATTTCTTTGTTATTTACAGACGGTGAAGTAGACTCTGCTTCAAGTACGTCAGTTAATGTAACTAGTGGAGACAATGAAGATCCTGAAAGTCACATTAAGCCGGCCAGAGTGGCCGAGCGGTTGTAGGCCCTACAGTCTGGATCCGCGCGACCGCTGCGGTCGCTGGTTCTTCCTACAGGACACATTACGAGCTTTCCACAAATAACTTACTGTAACAGAAAACGAGTACTTCTGAACATTTTCATGTATGACATCGGTAGCACCTATTATCACAGTGGGTAACGCAAAGTTGTTCAATGCGCTAACAGTTTCGCAAACTGTCGACTTTTACACGCATGTTCGGCACAAACTGTTCTCCTGGTTCACCGATGACATTGTAATTCTGTCAGAGACAACAAAGGACTTGGAAGAGCAGTTGAACGGAATGGACAGTGTCTTGAAAGGAGGGTATAAGACGAGGATAATGGAGTGTAGTCGAATCAAGTCGGGTGATGCTGAGGGAATTATATTAGGAAATGAGACACTTAAAGTAGTAAAGAAGTTTTGCTATTTGGGGAGCAAAATAACTGATGATGGGCGAACTAGAGAGGATATAAAATGTAGACTGGCAATGGCAAGGAAAGCGTTTCTGAAGAAGAGAAATTTGTTAGCATCGAGTGTAGATTTAAGTGTCAGGAAGTCGTTTCTGAAAGTATTTGTATGGAGTGTAGCCATGTATGGAAGTGAAACATGGACGATAAATAGTATGGACAAGAAGAGAACAGAAGCTTTCGAAATGTGGTGCTACAGAAGAATGCTGAAGATTAGATGGGTAGATCACATGACTAATGAGGAGGTGCTGAATAGGATTGGGGAGAAGAGGAGTTTGCGGTACAACTTGATTAGAAGAAGGGACCGGTTGGTAGGACATGTTCTGAGACATCGAGGGATCACCAATTTGGTATTGGAGGGCAGTGTGGAGGGTAAAAATCGTAGAGGGAGACCAAGAGATGAATACACTAACCAGATTCAGAAGGATGTAGGCTGCAGCAGGTAGTGGGAGATGAAGAAGCTTGCACAGGATAGAGTAGCATGGAGAGCTGCATCAAACCAGTCTCAGGACTGAAGACCACAACAACAACAACAACAACAACAACAACACCAACTAGGAAAATATTGTTTCGCTAGCTGTCGATAACTCAAGAAATTAGTACCAATGGAGTCAAAAAAATAAGAACGGAAGTATAAGTACTGAAATATCGCAAAAGATAAAGTTCCCTGTGTTAGCAAAATATTCTCCTTGTGTGCTATCATTCGCCAATCTTTCGTTTCGATGTCTCGAGCGGTTTAGGAGATAAGAGAGATGTTGCGAGTATTTCATTCTCGCGGGCGTGAGACTGGAAGTGAGCGCGCCACATAGGATCCGTTTTCTCGAGATCGGAGAGCTCCTCCCAAGTCTAAACAAAAATTCAACATGTTGGCTAAATTTCAAACGCAACAACATATGGTGTAACCAAACGCAAAATCATAGCGACCCGTATTTTTCATTGCAGACTTTTCGAAGTTTGCGTAGCGTCTTACTATAATGTGTATACCGCAATAAGTATGACAATTGGCGAGATGATGGGCACTTGGCCACGAAGCTGCCATATAACGCTACAAGCAAGTAAAAAATGAAATATTTTTACTGAGTAGTTTCTGTAAAATCGTTTGAGAAAGATTACAGTGTGCGCGCGCTTCGATTCTGTCAGCGGAGAGCGCCGTCAGCCGGCGCGTGCAAAACACGTGCACGCGTCTCGACCTGCGTTGGTCACGCGCGCCACGCGTGATTCGTGCGCGTCGCGCTGTAGCCTCGTGTCGCGCCTCAGTCCGCGCCCAGGCCTAAAGACGGCCCTTCCTCAGCAACGGGCGGGCTGGCACCAGCGGGGCTCTGGTGGGAGTGTCGCGGACTCGGTGGCGGCAGGAACGCTCTGCGGAAGCGTGGAGCAGGAAAGAGGACGCTGGCCGCCAATCGACGAACCACAAAACCGTACAATTTGTGTTGTCAAAGTACGCCAGCATGTAAACAATTATATTATTTATACGAACTGAAGGGAACTTGTTCCACCCGTAACCCGTAAATTTTAAGTGGTCCCAGTGTTTCCCGTTACGAATGTACCGGTATACTCTCATCTGCATAATTGTTAATTCGTTACATCGCCCCTTACCCGTAGCAATCAAATCTAAACATGAAGTACTAAAAACTAATATTGCGATGCATTATGTAGCAGGAATGAGTTACCACCTGCACTTTACGGTGTGTGGTGGAGGGTATTTCGTGCACCGAGGCCATTCTACTCTGCGCCTCGCTGGCTTCCCGCCCACCCCCGCCAGTCAAATCGACTATCACCAGCGTGGCCGCGTGACGTCACCTCCCGCCGCTGCCGACCCTGGACTGGCGACACGCACTTATCTGCACCCACCGCGCGGACGCCCGCTTCCTGCCGACAAACCGCAGTGCCGCAGTGCAAGCGTGTCTCCTCGACGCTTTCAGGCCTGCAGCGAAATGAGCGAGACGAGAAAATTCGAGAAACTGCAGCCTACACACGGGCTTACCGACGATGACGCCAGCCACGTACCACTCGCGAGCGGCACAGCCAAGGCGGATGGGAGCAGTCAGTGGTACCCTCTGCCACACACTGCCACGCGGCTTGCCGGCACGTACATACAGACTTAGGTCTTAAAGTTTGCTGAAAGTCCTACAGCGGCATGAGGTACACTGCACAGGTCTCACAAGTCTCACAAGTCACATCCAGTATAAACCCCACCCCACGCCCGATTCTGTCAAGACTACAACTCGCACTTATACTGCACATGTAATCTATTACTTTACAAATGCGCCACTGTCTCGAATATTTGACGTTATGCATGGAAGCGAGAGAAACTTTTGAGAAGGTTTGAGATAATGTTCAAACTTTGTTGCAAGTTGCCAAGTGCTGTCATTCCCAGACAATGGATGAACGTATCGTGGGTTATTTGGGCTCCACGAGATGCGATGGCAATCTCCGTATCTGTCTCGTTCAGCGTAATACTTGTCTCGCTGTAAGAGGGTTTTAACACAAGTTTCTACCTCTTAGCGAGCAGTTTACGACAGAACTTTTAAATTCGCCGGATAACAGAGTGAAATACTGAGAATAAAATTTTTGTTGCCTCCAGAAGTCGTTTGAGGCGCCTTAGTTAACGCCATAGGTTCACCTACGTAACTATTTGTAAGAGGCTTGTACAAACGACGTGGCCCATTTCTAGTTTGATGTAGGCTTGTCGATATAAACGAATTTTATTTAGTCAAGACGGAGTCCGAAGTATCCTACTTACTTCACCAGAGTACTTTCAGTCAGAGTTTCACTTCTAAACATGGAATAAAATTTCCAGAATGAAATTTTCGCTCTGCAGCGGAGTGTGCACTGATATAGAACTTCTTGGAAGATTAAAACTGGGTGCCCGACCGAGGCTCGAACTCCCGACCTCTGCCTTTCGCGAGCAAGTACTCTACCACTTGTTTTTTTTTTTTTTTTTTTTTTTTTTTTTTTTTTTTTTTTTTTGCAGAGGCCATACAGCCCTCTGACCGAATACGCTGAGCTACCGTGCCGGCTTACCTGAGCTACCGAAGCACAACTCAAAACACCTCCTCATAGCTGTACTTCCGTAGCAGAGCACTTGCCCGCGAAAGGCAAATGACCCGAGTTCTCGACTCTCGGCCCGGCACACAGTTTTAATCTGCCAGGAAGTTGCGTGCAATAAAATTTGTTTCGCGAGAGGCCGTGTCTGAGGGAACAAGTAATTTTCTTTCATTTCTATTCTGTCACTTAGTAGCAAGCTGAGTTTATTGCACCTAAATGAGATGTGAAATGCATCTTCCTGCCTTTTCAGATCACTACAACGAGAAAATTAATTTGTTTGAGATTAAACTGAGTACATGCAGTCAATTATTACATCTGTCTGTACTTTGCGGCTCTTTATACTGAATTCAACTATTAGTACCGGCAATAGTTGCAACATTTTTTGCAAACAAATCTTGCACTCTTCAGACAGCACGAGGCGATTGCGCGTCGTCCTACCTGCTGCTGCTGCGCCCACACGCAAACTCGCCCGCCCTGCCGTAGGAAAGCGACTGAGCGCCGCCTCGCTGCCCCACAAGCGGCGGGGCGGGCCGGCCCGGGGCAGCGGCTCTCAGGTCACGTGACCCCCTCCGCCGCCAGCAGCAACGAAAGCCGCAAGCCACGACCTTGGCGCTTCGTGGCAGCGTTTCATTCCCTTCTCCGAGAAGCGAGCACACGCAACGCTTACTGCGACAGAACGCTGCCTAACGAATAAACAACTCCGTCGCTCGCTTCTCCCTACGTCATCGCCTGTATTTTCCGTAGTTATTTTGATTTCAGTCTTAACCGAGAAGCTCATAGGTCACAAGAACATAACGTAATTAATTCGCATGATCTGGCCATTCATCTTATAGCGTTTCAGTTGACTGCCTGCTGCCTTGGTGTCCATGCAAGAGCTTAAAATTTTCTGTCTGCTCCTATGTACTGCGCAAAGTACGACGGTCGAAATGTTTATTTTGCAGCAGCAGTTTTTGCAGTAAGCGGTAGTAATATTTAACAGTTCGTAATAAGAGGGTGTCATCTGTGCTGTGATTGGCTGAGGCAGAACACACTGAGCAGTCGTCGTATCCGGTTTCATACTATCGGCGCTTTGGTGCCACATTTGCTCACTTTGTATTGAAACTTACGTCCAAAGCAAAAAAGGCCACCGAACACTCGATATACCTGCGCAATTTCTTACAATACAACGGCACAAAATAACCGAACACCAAAACGTTATCCCCGTAAGCTGCAGTTACTTTAGGGTCAAATACCAAGTTTAATTTCCGCCGCTTCAGTGTAAGGCCAACACTGTGGATCACCGCACAAAACTGTTGAGGTCATAGTAGTTTTCTATACTCCTGTCTGAAAAATTTCGTTCCAGAAAAACCACGTTCATAAACTTTTGCATCAGCTGGAAACACTGTACTATTCGTCATGTAAAGAGTGGGTATTGCATAATGCAAGAAAAGACCCTACCACACCAATTACTACACTTTTTTCAAGACCTTCCCAGTGACCTCTGCTCGTGTTGAGACAGTATTTGACTGCCGTGTCCTTTACTGAGTCCTGACTACTGGACCGACGTAAGGGGTCGTGGGTTCTCTCCCAGCAGTTGCTTTCCTGCTCAGAAATCCGCGCCCCGCCGTGGTGTGTAAGAACGTGGCGGTATCTGCTGGACCGCGGACACACAGAACGGGCCTGGGAATTATTTTTGCATTTTTCATTATTATTCACTATCGTTGTTGGTTCGAGTGTTTAGCTTTGCTGCCACTCGTTCTCGGCCGACGATAAACTGCTACAAAGATAATAAACCTCAAATAAAAATTTGATTAATAAAAAGATAAAAAATCAGCTCCTTATTCTCATATCAAGTCGACAGACTTTCACCCCAATTCTGAGACGACAGATAAAGTACGACAGATAAGACTGCTTACTTCCAAAAGTGATGTACATCGAAGATATCCCTAAAATATAGATAGGCTTCTCGTCCAATTTCGCATCGAGAACTTACATTTCACCATACAATATGCAACAAAGTTTTCCAGACTAATCATTCACAAAATTTATGCCACCCAACATTTTCACCGTGTACATGATCGTACCCGTGGTCTAGGGGTATCGCCTTTGTTTCATAATCAAAACGTCTTCGGCCCCGGGTTCGATCCCCGCCACTGCCTAAATTTTGATAAATAATCAGCATTGGCGGCCGAAGACTTCCGGCATAAGATGTCAGCCTCATTCTGCCAACAGCCTTGTCAAAGAGGGCGGAGGAGCGGATAGAGGTTCAGGGCACTCTTGTCCTAGGGGTGGGAAATTGCCCCTAAAGGCGGAAGAATCAGCAATGATCAACGACATGAGGATGCAGAAGGCAATGGAAACCACTGCATTAAAGACACGTAATGTGTATCCACAGGACATGTGGCCTGTAATTGAAGAAGTGTCATGATGGTCTCTCCATAGGCAAAAGATTCCGGAATAGCCCCCCATTCGGATCTCCGGGAGGGGACTGCCAAGGGGGAGGTTACCATGAGAAAAAGATTGAATAATCAACGATAGGATAACGTTCTACGAGTCGGGGCGTGGAATGTCAGAAGCTCGAACGTGGTAGGGAAACTAGAAAATCTGAAAAGGGAAATGCAAAGGCTCAATCTAGATATAGTAGGGGTCAGTGAAGTGAAGTGGAAGGAAGACAAGGATTTCTGGTCAGATGAGTATCGGGTAATATCAACAGCAGCAGAAAATGGTATAACAGGTGTAGGATTCGTTATGAATAGGAAGGTAGGGCAGAGGGTGTGTTACTGTGAACAGTTCAGTAACCTGGTTGTTCTAATCATAATCGACAGCAGACCAACACCGACAACGATAGTTCAGGTATACATGCCGACGTCGCAAGCTGAAGATGAACAGATAGAGAAAGTGTATGAGGATATTGAAAGGGTAATGCAGTATGTAAAGGGGGACGAAAATCTAATAGTCATGGGCGACTGGAATGCAGTTGTAGGGGAAGGAGTAGAAGAAAAGGTTACAAGAGAATATGGGCTTGGGACAAGGAATGAAAGAGGAGAAAGACTAATTGAGTTCTGTAACAAGTTTCAGCTAGTAATAGCGAATACCCTGTTCAAGAATCACAAGAGGAGGAGGTATACTTGGAAAAGGCCGGGAGATACGGGAAGATTTCAATTAGATTACATCATGGTCAGACAGAGATTCCGAAATCAGATACTGGATTGTAAGGCGTACCCAGGAGCAGATATAGACTCAGATCACAATATAGTAGTGATGAAAAGTAGGCTGAAATTCAAGACATTAGTCAGGAAGAATCAATAAGCAAAGAAGTGGGATACGGAAGTACTAAGGAATGACGAGATACGTTTGAAGTTCTCTAACGCTATAGATACAGCAGTAAGGAATAGCACAGTAGACAGTACAGTTGAAGAGGAATGGACATCTCTAAAAAGGGCCATCACAAAAGTTGGGAAGGAAAACATAGGTACAAAGAAGGTAGCTGCGAAGAAACCATGGGTAACAGAAGAAATACTGCAGTTACTTGATGAAAGGAGGAAGTACAAACATGTTCCGGGAAAATCAGGAATACAGAAATAGAAGTCGCTGAGGAATGAAATAAATAGGAAGTGCAGGGAAGCTAAGACGAAATGGCTGCAGGAAAAATGTGAAGACATCGAAAAAGATATGATTGTCAGAAGGAGACTCAGCATACAGGAAAGTCAAAACAACCTTTGGTGACATTAGAAGCAACGGTGGTAACATTAAGAGTGCAACGGGAATTCCACTGTTAAATGCAGAGGAGATAGCAGATAGGTGGAAAGAATACATTGAAAGCCTCTCTGAGGGTGAGGATTTGTCTGATGTGGTAGAAGAAGAAACAGGAGTCGATTTAGAAGAGATAGGGGATCCGGTATTAGAATCGGAATTTAAAAGAGCTTTGGAGGACTTACGGTCAAATAAGGCAGAAGGGATAGATAACATTCCATCAGAATTTCTGAAATAATTGGGGGAAGCGGCAACAAAACGACTATTCACGTTGGTGTGTAGGATATTGAGTCTGGCGATATACCATCTGACTTTCGGAAAAGCACCATCCACACAATTCCGAAGACGGCAAGAGCTGACAAGTGCGAGAATTATCGCACAATCAGCTTAACAGCTCATGCATCGAAGCTGTTTACAAGAATAATATACAGAAGAATGGAAAAGAAAATTGAGAATGCGCTAGGTGACGATCAATTTGGCTTTAGGAAAAGTAAAGGGACGAGAGAGGCAATTCTGACGTTACGGCTAATAATGGAAGCAAGGCTAAAGAAAAATCAAGACACTTTCATAGGATTTGTCGACCTGGAAAAAGCGTTCGACAATATAAAATGGTGCAAGCTGTTCGAGATTCTGAGAAAAGTAGGGGTAAGCTATAGGGAGAGACGGGTCATATACAATATGTACAAGAACCAAGAGGGAATAATAAGAGTGGACGATCAAGAACGAAGTGCTCGTATTAAGAAGGGTGTAAGACAAGCCTGTAGCCTTTCGCCCCTACTCTTCAATCTGTACATCGAGGAAGCAATGACGGAAATAAAAGAAAGGTTCAGGAGTGGAATTAAAATACAAGGTGAAAGGATATCAATGATACGATTCGCTGATGACATTGCTATCCTGAGTGAAAGTGAAGAAGAATTAAATGATCTGCTGAACGGAATGAACAATCTAATGAGTACACAGTATGGTTTGAGAGTAAATCGGAGAAAGACGAAGGTAATGAGAAGTAGTAGAAATGAGAACAGTGAGAAACTTATCAGGATTGATGGTCACGAAGTCAATGACGTTAAGGAATTCTGCTACCTAGGCAGTAAAATAACCAATGACGGACGGAGCAAGGAGTACATCAAAAGCAGACTCGCTATGGCAAAAAAGGCATTTCTGGCCAAGAGAAGTCTACTAATATCAAATACCGGCCTTAACTTAAGGAAGAAATTTATGAGGATGTACGTCTGGAGTACAGCATTGTGGTGAAACATGGACTGTGGGAAAACCGGAACAGAAGAGAATCGAAGCATTTGAGATGTGGTGCTATCGACGAATGTTGAAAATTAGGTGGACTGATAAGGTAAGGAATGAGGAGGTTCTACGCAGAATCGGAGAGGAAAGGAATATGTGGAAAACACTGATAAGGAGAAGGGACAGGATGATAGGACATCTGCTAAGACATGAGGGAATTACTTCCATGGTACTAGAGGGAGCTGTAGAGGGCAAAAACTGTAGAGGAAGAAGAAGAGATTGGAATACGTCAAGCAAATAATTGAGGACGTAGGTTGCAAGTGCTACTCTGAGATGAAGAGGGCGGGCCGCATCAAGCCAGTCAGTAGACTGATGAAAAAAAAAAAAAATGATTACGGCGCGATTCACTCTTAAGAGCCTGGCAGAAGGTTGATCGAATTACCCTGCGACTAATTCTTTCCCGTTATACTTTCCCACGAGCGCGCGAGAAAAATGCACACTTCAAGACGTTCCACGACAACTTTAATTCTCTTGTTTTATTGCGATGGTCATTTCACTATGCAGCAAAGTATTCTTGTATTGGCAGGACAAAACTGGTGACTGAAATTTCGTGAAAAGATCTCGCCCCGACGAAATGGCCTTTCACTTATTGTCATCGCAACTCGCGTGTCATATCCGTGACACTTTCTCCCCTACTTAGTAATAAAACAAAACTAACTGTCCTTCTTTGGACTTTTTCGATGTTCTCAGTCAATCGCATCTGGTAAGCATCCCTTCACCACAGCAAACATTCCGAACGAGGAGACGTCAAGGGATCACCAATTTAGTAATTTGGTACACGCGTGGTGTCGGCCGTCTCTCCAGTAGCTCTATTGTATCTACTAAGTGTTCTGCCCATAAAATGCGCTCTTTGGTTCGCCTTCACAACAACATTTTCTGTGTGTTCTTTCCAATTTAAGTTGTCCGTAATGGTAATTTCAGACGGTTTTGCATAAAGCTTAACACGTCATTATGTAGGATCAGTTGCCAGTATTCGTACAAACAAGTTACCGTCTCCAAATCATTTTGCATTTGGTTTCGATGATCTGCTGACCTTACCAGACGGTAAATGTCATTTTATACAGTCTAAAATGGCTGCTCACATTATCTAGTAAAGCAATTACGTACGTCAGGAACGGCAGAGGGCCTTCAACACTTCCTCGGAGCACCATAGATGCACCTTCTGTTTTACTCGATGACTTTCCTCGAATGGCTACGAACTGCGACCTTTCTGCGAGGAAATGACGAATCCAGTCGCACAACTGGGAAGGCACTCCCTGGACACGCCGTTTCAAATGGTTCAAATGCCTCTAAGCACTATGGGACTTAACATCGGAGGTCATCAGTGCCCTAGACTTAGAACTACTTAAACCTAACTAACCTAAGGCCATCACACACATCCGTGCCCGATGCAGGATTCGAACCTGCGACCGTAGCAGCAACGCGGTTCCGGACTGAAGTGCCTAGAACCGATCGGCCACAGCGGCGGCGACACGCAGTTCGATTACAAGTTGCATGTGAGGACCGCTGTCAAGAGCATTCCCGAAATTCATAAATATGGAATAGATTTGAGATCCTCTGTCGACAACGCTCGTTATTTGGTGTGAAAAAGAGCTAGTTGTGCTTTACAAGAAATTTTTTCTGAACAAATCGCTTTCTTTGAGGTAACTCATTTTCGAAATTATTCTGCAGATTGATTCCAGTGATACGAGGCTGTCTTTCATCCCATTACTGCCATTTCCTTTCTTGAGTATTGGTGTGACCCGTGCGACTTTCCCGTCTTTAGCTACGGATGTTTCTTCGTGTGAGTGGTTGTACGGGGTCCATCGGACGAGCCTTGATGCTGACTATTTACTTTACCAAAGTAGAATATTCAACAAGTAGAAGATTAATCACCTCTAAAGTATCACTGCACTGTTGTGTTCCACAACAACGTCTGAAGCAAGAGATCAAACTGGTAACTGTATCTTTCAGCATCACTCAGTACGGCTGTAAATACATATACAGAGGCCGGCAGGTTATGTGAGGGCTCAGCATGAAAATATCACCAGCGGCTGTCTTGAGCACCAGTGGGCAGAGTTCGGCAGTACTGTGCGACACGCTTCCGGCACGGGTGCGCCGGCCAGAGTGGTGACGGAGGGCCGACACCCGCCGAGGTTCCGCACCAGCGTTAGGAGGCAAACACAGCTCCACTGCAAAACTACGCGCGGCCAAAACCCCACAGCAGAACTAAATTAGAGTAAGGAGAGCCTTATGTGCAGCATTCAACGAATTTAGAAGGCAAATCCTGTCTACCAACTTGACAGGATGTACTGGTACCAGGAAGTTTTAGTCCCACTTTAAGTGAATAAATAGGTCGAAACCATCTGTCCACCCCAACCCCCCTGTTTTACACTTCCCTCCACTACTAAATTGGGGATCCCTTGCTGTCTGAGAATGTGTCCTGTCAACTGAGGCCTTCTTCTAGTCAGGTTGTGTCACAAATTTCTTTGCGCGGCCATTCTATTCAGTATCTCATTACTTACGTGATCTACACATCAATTCTTGTGCATTCTTCTGTAGCACTGCAATCTAAAACCTTTGTTCCTTTCCTGTCTGAACTTTTTATCGTCGACATTTCACTTCCAGAAAAGGCTACCACTAATACTGTCAGGAAAGACTTCTTAATATTTAAATTTATATTCGAATTTTAAACATTTCTCTTCTTCGGAAACGCTTTTCTCGCCCTTACCAGTGTGCATTTTATATCTTCTCTACTCTGTCTACCATCAGTTAAGCATAACTAGGAAAGGTCACCTACTACTTTTAGCGTCTTTTCCTAAACTAATTTCGTCAAAATCGCCTAATATAATCTGGCTACATTGTATCGCTTTTGTTGATGATCTTGTATCTTCCTTCCACGACACTGTCCATTACGTTTAACTCTTCATCCAATTCCTCAGAAAACCTCAAAAACTTGGATTACAGAGAAAAGCCCCAAATACTAAACGTCCTTTTCCAAAACTGTTTCACTGACGAATATTAGTCCGTAGTTCCGCCTTTAATAATCGCACAAACGTCAAAATAGCAGATACCGAAAGATGCGAGCATGTGATAGAAAACCAAGTGGAATCTCAAGAGAAAGTGCTACTGCGCTTTTTCTGAGAACTGTCTTGAGCCGCTATTTCGGGAACCCACACACATTGGGAACGTTTTAGACGATTAAACTACAAAGTGACCTGACTTTATAGATATTGCAACTATAAGGACAGGAATTGATGATCTCTATTTCAACGTAGGGACGATGGTTACTGAAGCTAATACATGCTTCACGAAGCCTAGGAGAATATCTATGATGGATATAGTAGATAAGCAGGTATTAGTATCTTAAGGCAATGAATAGGCATCATTTAATTTCGATGTGATGGACGTGAAGGAATTATGGACAAGGTGTAAAATAATTGGAAATTGCGCTCTGAAGCAGTACGAGCCAAGTGAGTGGATTAAGGGCAGTTTAATCACAAAATTGCGGTAAACCCAAAGCATACAACTTCCATGTCATAAGTCACTTTGGCAAGTACCTGAGAAAATTCTAATCCCACGGCACAGCTGGGGTGTGATCCAAAAGGAGAAAGTAACCTACTTCCAGCCGCTTTACGGTGTGTGGTGGAGGGTACTTTCAGCACCAGGGCCTTTCTGCGCTCCGCCGGCGCGCCGCCTTGTCTGCCGCACATTCCCCTTCCCCCCCTCCCCCCCCCTTCCATCAACCACTACTGCCAGTACTTTTCCGCGTGTGTGGCCGCATTGCGTCAGCTGCTCGGGGAAGTCCCGGCCTCTGTGCAGCCCGGGCTGGCCGCAGCGGACGCAGAGGTCTCCACCGGCGGACGGCCGCTCCCTGGCGGCAGACCGCTCTCTCCCGGCGGCTTTGTGTCTCCCCAGTGTCCAGGCTTGCGGACACAGTGTTTACTTCCGCGCCTGTCTGTCAACAGGACGCCAGCCGCACCCGAGTATTCTGGCTGTTGTGTCGTTTGTGCCCCGAAAGAGGCTTCCAGCGCGGAAGCTTCACTCTTGCCAGCTGAGCTAGCCGCCCACGCCTTACGACACAACTTTAAACATGTCCAGATACGCAAGCTTCATCTGTCGTGCGTCACAAAATTAAAATGGCAGCAAGTTTTACAACAGTATACGCAACCCTGAAGCGTTCACGGTTCATTCTGTTACCTCCTTTATACGGAAGATATGCAAGCGTCACATCTGACACACTAAAAAAACTTACAAAATTGCAATTTGTGATGTTTTTCCGATAGACAATCTGTCTGCGTGTGAGAAACATAACCTCAGTAGAAACGTTACCACCGATCTGTGGTTCATCTAGCTTGGAAAGAGTTTTACATTTATTGTGAAATTTATTCAAATTTCGCGAATCCGAATTGACGTCCGCTATTCGCGAAACATGAAACGTTTTGCCGGAGCGGGACTCGAACCCAAATCCCGCACAAACTTCCATGTGCCACAAACGGCTCACGTAAATCCAGATTCGTGAAATGCGAATCCATTTCGCTTTATTTACGCAGCTGTAATCGTGAGACGAGAGTGTATGCATCTCCCAAGGGCAGTATAATGTGATACAGAGATGGTATTGACACAGCCATTGTAACCATCGAGTTCTATTTGTTTCAGAATATCTAGGCGTTACATTAGCTCGATTAAGGATCTAGTTGAATACACTGGAATATGCAGTTGGAACTATCGTGCACTGACGGAGACGGAGACTACTGGGTTAAGATTTCCCACAGCAGTCTTGTCAGGGCGCGAACAAGCGGATAAGTCTGTGACGTGGCCCACTTGTACTTTGATAGCGATTTGTCTCTACTTCGAAATTACGCTGTCTGCTTCGCGAGCGGTAGTTTCAGCTGTCATTCCTTGCACAGAAGGAAGGACGTTTCTAAGGCAACCTGTAATTTTCTTTCATTTCCATTCCGAGCTCAGCAGCAAACTGCACTCGTGAATGGCGCTAGCAGGGCGGTGTCGTACACATTGATGTCTTCTGATGTCACTTAAACGATGTGAAAGCGGCGTCTTCCTTACAGGTAAAACACAGCACATGTCGATAATTTTGAAATTCGTCTCTGCTTGTACGTATTTAAACTGATGTCTGCATATAACTACCGAAAACAGGAATCACGTTTTTGTGAATATAGTTAACACACTAGAGAGAACAAGACGGGCTGCATGTCGTAGAGAGAAGTGTGCCCGCCGATATGCAGCATCTAACACCATAGCTCTAATGCTGTACTGATTCATTTTGCCTTTTGTTTTATTTAATGTCAGATCGTTGAGTTTCTGTAAATGATGTTTGATTGAATCGATGACAAAATTGTATAGTCCTTTCTTTGTAAAAACTCTGATGTCATGGTTTGATTCTATGCAATGTAGTGTATCTATCATTTAAATTCTTTGTCTCATTTGGAGGGAGACAAAACTTGATGTACATAATTGTAATTTTGTTTAAATAATTTTTTTGTAGAAATGTCAATATATGCTAATGTTCTGTTTTTTTTTAACGTTTGTTTGCTGTTATGTAAACTGCTGACCTTCACTTAGGGTTCTTAAGTTATTTCATATGTAAAAGGTGTTGTGGTTCCCCTCGGGAACGCAACTCCGTAGCACGCGCTAAACGTGGTGGGCATGTACAGAAAGGTGGAACCAAGAGTCAGTCGGGACCGAGCTACCAAACTGTCAACTGCTCATGTAAAAGTTGTGTATTGTGCTGGTACTGAGAGAGGCTTTCCGTGGCGCTTTCCAATGCCTCGGATGGATGGATGGATAAAGAGCTGGAGCTATTCTTGAATTGGTATCTATCATCGCCACCAAGAAATGACAGTCCAGCAGTTCTACCTGCAAATCCACCTACCTAGATGCAATCGCCACCACATTGCGCAGCCACTGAAAAGGAACCAAGGAATAGTAGAAGTGTATGGTGAAGGATCAGCTCACTGGATGTTTTAGTGCGGACAAATACAAGGTAACTTATACTCGAACTCTTATACCTACCTTGATTTTTTTATCCTTAGTCACACAACCTCTTAGGGTCCTTCCCACTCTAAAGTGATTACCGAGTGTCTTTATTGAAAGAACATTTGAAGCTCAGTGTTTGAGCAGAACTGAGTAATACAGTAAATAATGCTTGCTGAAAATAATTTCTCTATTAAAACTGCTTATTAAAATTTTATTGCCAACTTCTAAAGTGAAAGTCCTCAAAACTGAGGCTTATGAAGTTTGCTTAGTAAATGATGACAGTGCAGTCTGTTGAAAATCAACCAAAGGCGAGCTATTGTCTTATAACCACATCGAGTTGTGTTCTACTGCAGTAAGAGTTGAGAACTAATACTATTGAAGGTTACATGTTCATACTTGTTAAGGCCTTGTTTCTTTAGTGTATTGAAATTGTGTTTAGTATGCTCTGCTACAGTGGTCATGATTAAGGGCCCCTCTCCACTCAAAGTAGTTTCTACTATTCTTGCTATTCAAGTGAAATTCTGTACAATATTGGGTTCCTCTTGTGTATTAAAGGTGACCATTAATGGTGTAACAGGAGCAACAGTTTGTCTATTGTGCCCATGCTAGATAACGATTCATAGAAAGACCACTATCTATGAAAACAATAATTTCTTTATTCAAAAGATAGTGAGGAGTAATCTGTTAGTTAATTCCATTTAATTTTCATTTTAAGTAGAAAGGTGCTTAGTAGCGAAAGACTAAATCTACGCACAGTAACTAAATTTGCTGTGGACCATATCCATATTTCATGTCAGATAGGTTTAATATTACTTTTCAAACAAATTCCTATGTCCAATTTACGATTCTACAGTGAATATTAGTAGTAACGATATTGAGAGCACTAAGTCTTCAAGGTAATAGTATGTTTTGTTATCTGTTATATTTATGGAAATAGTTTGTTCTGATTTGGTAGCTCCAACCTTAACGTGAAAATGCTATATTCAGATGCCAGAGTTCATTGCACTCGTGTGTGGCAAAGTATATGTTGTGTTGGTCCGTTACAGTTACTCTCACCTATTTTGTTGAACAAGAATGTCAATCATTCTCTTGCCTAATTAGGCTGGCGACCGCTTTCTTTATTCTTTGAACAGTGTAGATAGGTAAGATACTGTTTGTTACTGTTTATATATATACGTAATTTTGTGTTTCACTTCCGATAAACCACCTCCGTTAGGTACAACACGGTCAACATAACGAAATTCCTCTCAGAGGGTAACACTGCTCCGTTGCTTTATACTATAATTGCTTGAATACAAATAATTTCATTATACGAACTGGGTCCAGTTTTGAGGTTATGGTATAACAGTAGGTGTATTTGACAAAAGTGTTATACGTGGCTTTTCCGGGACAGGACTATTTGCTCTTTTGGGGCATAGCACGTAATATACCAAATTTGGTATGATTGCACACGCTACGTACAACCGGTTGCAGTGTTACAAGCAGCCTGCGTCGGCAGCTTCGGCAGCATTTGGTCTGGACTGGGGACACGGCACGACGCTGCAGAAACAGTCTGTGTGCGCCTCGCGCCGCCCTGTACCACCTGTGGGGCAGTCGCCAACGGCACTCTTAAACCTGAACTCCAGAAAGTAAGTTGCTCATACACGAACGCTACTGAAGAAGACATGAGATAATGTTTTCCTAGCAGAATATATGAATCAAAATCAACTGACAAAGTATTGGCGCATTTGTGGACGTCACGGACACACGCACTCTGAGAATAGAGATTGGCCAATGGCGAGTGTCTCAGAAACAGCCACTCAGCAGCGATCCGGTAACATTCTCGCTCGCCACCCTGTCGTGACACGGGAATATTACTATCCGTGAGTTCAGCAGCGCAATTCGCCTGGAAGAGCTGAAGAAACTGGCACTCGCGACCCCACTGCGTGGTTCGGCCTCTGCCAGCCCGACTGCCGTCCCTCCACTCCTGAGGGCGTGGAGCGGCTCCCACTCCCTCCCTCCCTCCCACAGCACGTCTCTGCGCTCAGCGTCCCGGGCAGTTTCCCCGTCGGCGCTATGCGACACGGCGTTTTACCGCGGGGGAAAATGCGCGGTTTGCCGGCAGGGGAAGCTGTCAGGGCGTAGGCGGGAGTGCGCGCATTTCCCGCCGCGGGCAAATTGTTCGTACGAAGCGCTGTTCCACAGGACACTTTCTCCCGGCAGAAAACGCGCGGATTTTCGGTGGCAGAACCGACTGTCAGTCTGCTGTGTGGAGCGGGACAGGGTGGACGACGACGTCGTTTGGCTGTCGCTGTGCGCACTTCCGGTTCTGAAACTGTACGGCTGCTCGAGCAAGAAGAGGAGGAGGACACCAACATTTTCGACGAAGAAATGGCTGCAAAGAAGAGAGGATAGTCTCTCATCCAGAAATGTTGCCAGTTTTAGAGTGTGGTGATATCGACAATTACCTAAGAATGGATGGAGAAACTTACCAGCACTTGCTCCCCCTTCGTGAGCCCTTTACTACAAAGACGGGAGACACAGATGGGGAGAGCTGCGGCACCGCATGAGAAATCAGCGCCAACATTAAGGTACTTAGCTACTGGCCCTACATACCGTCATCTGCACCACTGTGTTGCTATTTCAAAACTGGGTCTCTCGAAAATTATGCCAGATACTTGTGCCGCAATTTTCTATGCTTTGATAAATGAACACATGGAGGTAGGTTGTAAATTAAAAAAAAAGGTTGACGTTATATGTAGCTGTGTTTTTCCTTCCTATGTTACAGTTCCCAAGGTCTCAGGATGGATGGATTTACAATGCAGAAGAGTTCCGAAATGTCTTGATCATATCGACGGCGAACACGTGCGCATTAATCGTCCCTCCTCCTGGAGAGTGGTAACTACAATGGCTACTGCAACATGGTGCTGCTTGCAACAGTAAACGCAAATTACGAGTTCACTATGGAGGCTTTGGAACCAGACGGGATACCTGATGGTGGCGTTGTGCGAAACACAGTATTTTGCAACAAACCGAAGAAAAGTAAGTTAAGAATACCGTGTGAATCTTGTGTCATACGTCACAAACTGCCGTATGTTTTTGCAGGAGAAATGCCTTCTGCGTAAGGCACGATTTTATTGATCCCTATAGTCTCAAGGTACTAAATTCTGAGAAGGTGGTTTGCTATTATCCCCAATCCCGTTGTCGAAGAACTGTGGAGAACGTGTTTCCGACTCTCTCTTCCACATTCCAGTCCTTTAAAAATTGATGCAGAAAATATGCAGAATGCGGTGCCTGCCTGCTGTGTACTCTGTAACTACTTACGACGAAGATGCGGCCAGCTCTAAGCACCACCAAGCACGTTTTACGCACAAAACCCGGAGGAAAGTGCTTTTGCTGAAGTAGAGGTACCAAGTTCTGAATATTGCCACGATTGGATGTGGGGAGCAGTCCCTTCAGGAAAACTAATAACAGAGTAGTCTACGCCTAATCTTGCCGTTATTGCACTGGAAATGACAAAATTCTACCGTCGTTGTAGGCTGGACGTGAAAATTTACGCTACTCTTTAATCGTGTCATTTGAACCTCAACTAAAGAAGTTTGTAAGTGACAGCGTCAGTCGTCCATTCTTTCGTAACAAAGGATGCTATTAACGCCCAAGCACGACTGCGGCAAATTTTTTGCACAAAAAGCCACACAGAACTCGAGGCGTTTCGGAGAGATCCCTTGTGCTTTGCTTTGTCAGCACGCCATGGACTTCTCACGCAAATTTTAACACAAGAACAGCCAAACAAAGCACTGCAGCGTTGCATAGTACAAAAAAAAGTGTTGTGTCTCATAGCTTCCGTTTCATCAGCTAATCTCAAAGCAGGAGACGTGACGTCACAGATGAAAAGAGAAATATGCAATATTTGATTTCACGAAGCAAAACATCACGACAACACTTCGAGAATTCGCCCGCTGCTAATCCAGCCTTCGCCTCAGTCTAACCGAGGCGCAGGGGAGCGCAGCAGGTCTCTCGCTCACCACAGCGTTAGTTCCATAAAATTGTGAAAATACCGAAATGAAGAAGGTTGTATACAAAGAAGAATCCTGGAGATACTAGAAGGTATCAGAAAGATTATATAATGGTAAGACAGAGATTTAGGAACCAGGTTTTAAACTGTAAGACATTTGCAGGAGCAGATGTGGACTCTGACCGCAAGCTATTGGTTATGAACTGTAGATTAAACACTGAAGAAACCGCAAAAAGGTGGGAATTTAAGGAGATGCGACCTGGATAAACTGACTAAACCAGACGTTGTACAGAGTTTCAGGGAGAGCGTGAGGGAACAATTGACAGGAATGGGGGAAAGATATACAGTAGAAGAAGAATGGGTAGCTCTCAGGGATGAAGTAGTGAAGGCATCAGAGGACCAAGCAGGTAAAAAGACGAGGGTTAGTGGAAATCCTTGGGTAACAGAAGAAATATTGAATTTAATTGATGAAAGGAGAAAATATAAAATGCAGTAAATGAAGCAGGCAAAAAGGAATACAAATGTCTCAAAAATGAGATCGACAGGAAGTGCAAAATGGCTAAGCAGGGATGGCTAGAGGACAAATGTAACGATTTAGAGGCTTATCTCACGAGGGGTAAGATAGATACTGCCTACAGGACAGTTAAAGAGACCTTTGGAGAGAAGAAAACCACTTGTATGAACATCAAGAGCTCAGATGAAAACCCAGTTCTAAGCAAAGAGGTGAAAGCAGGAAGGTGGAAGGAGTATATAGAGGGTCTATACGTACTTAAGGACAATATTCTGGAAATAGAAGAGAATGTAGATGAAGACGAAATGGGAGATACAATACTGCGTGAAGAGTTTGACAGAGCACTGAAAGACCTAAGTTGAAACAAGGCCCCGGGAGTAGACAACATTCCATTTGAACTATTGACGGCCTTGGGAGAGCCAGTCTTGACAAAACTCTACCATCTGGTGAGCAAGATGTATGAGACAGGCGAAATACCGTCAGACTTCAAGAAGAATATAATAATTCCAATTCCAAAGAAAGCAGGTGTTAACAGATGTGAAAATTACCGAACTATCAGGTTTAAGTCACAGCTGCAAAATACTAACGCGAATTCTTTACAGACGAATGGAAAAACTGGTAGAGGCCGACCTCGGGGAAGATCAGTTTGGATTCCGTAGAAATGTTGGAACACGTGAGGCAATACTGACCTTATGACTTATTTTAGAAGCTAGATTAAGAAAAGGCAAACCTACGTTTCTAGCATTTGTAGACTTAGAGAAAGTCTTTGACAATGTTGGCTGGTATACTCTCTCTCAAATTCTAAATGTGGCAGGGGTAAAATACAGGGAGCGAAAGGCTATTTACAATTTATACAGAAATCAGATGGCTCTTATAGTCGAGGGGCATGAAAGGGAATCAGTGGTTGGGAACGGAGTGAGACAGGGTTGTAGCCTCTCCTCGATGTTATTCAATCTGTATATTGAGCAAGCAGTAAAGGAAACAAACGGAAAATTCGGAGTAGGTATTAGAATCCATGGAGAATAAACAAAATCTTTGAGGTTTGCCGATGACATAGTAAATCTGTCAGAGACAGCAATGGCCTTGGAAGAGCAGTTGAATGGAATGGACAGTGTCTTGAAAGGAGGATATAAGATGAACATCAACAAAAGCAAGACGAGGATAATGGAATGTAGTCGAATAAGTCGGGTGATGCTGAGGGAATTAGATTAGGAAATGAGACAAAGTAGTAAAGGAGTTTTGCGATTTGGGGAGAAAAATAACTGATGAATGTCGAAGTAGAGAGGAAAGCGTTTCTGAAGAAAAGAAATTTGTTAACATCGAGTATAGATTTAAATGCCAGGAAGTCGTTTCTGAAAGTATTTGTATGGAGTGTAGCCATGTATGGAAGTGAAACGTGGACGATACATAGTTTAGTCAAGAATAGAAGCTTTCGAAATGTGGTGCTACAGAAGAATGCTGAAGATTAGATGGGTAGATCACATAACTAATGAGGAGGTATTGAATAGATTTGGGGAGAAGAGGAGTTTGTGGTACAACTTGACCAGAAGAAGGGATCGGTTGGTAGGACATGTTCTGAGGCATCGAGGTATCACAAATTTAGTATTGGTGGGCAGCGTGGAGAGTAAAAATCGTAGAGGGAGACCAAGAGATGAATACACTGAGCAGATTCAGAAGTATGTAGGCTGCAGTAGGTAGTGGGAGATGAAGAAGCTTGCACAGGATAGGGTAGCATGAAGAGCTGCATCAAACCAGTCACAGGACTGAAGACCACAACAACAACAAACTGAAATGAACGCAAGTGCTGCGTTTCATCGCCACAACCATGTCGGGATGACGTCACGGGTTCTGATTCGCGAGTGGATTACAGGACACGCAATGCCGACACACGAAATAGCGCCCGACGACTGGTTGCTTTATAAATGAGTTAACGCGTGTGATATCCTACGTTACGCATGTATGAGAGGAGTTTGGGAACGGTTTGAAATTATTCTTAACGTGTGTTCGATGTGGACAAGTGCTCTCATTCTGAAACACAGCTGGATTACAGTGTGGCTAGTTGACACTCCTTTTTAAACAAAAGGAAGTCTCTCGCGCGACTAAATGTTCGACATGCCAATCTCCCGGTGCGCGCGCATGTTTATGTGCGTGTGTGCGTGTGTGTGCGTGTGTGTATGTGTGTGGGGCGGGGTGACATTAGGGGAAATTATCTCAAGTGTTTGAAATGTTGTCTGAAGTTGGTTCCGGGTCGCTAACTGCCATCATTCTGAAGTACTGGGTGAATGACGACCATGTATTTCAGAACTGTGAGTTACGTCATCTCGAGACACGCCAAGTTTCCAGCTGTGATACATCCCATTTTCTTAGCAATCACGGAGACCACAAGAAGAACTGCACCACAAGATGATTATTTCTACACCAAGCCAGGTATTTCCATTGCAGCTCTTCAACATATATCAGAACAACCATCAGATTTCATAAAACCATACTCAACATTAAGTTCAATAAACTATGTTTGGCTTATAAAATTGTACCTAACTATATAACAATAACTAAACAACATGTTACCAGCAGCACAGCAGACAAAACGTAAAGCAGAAATCATGTGAATAAAGCAAGAAATCCGGTCTCTGTATTCCAAAAAACTGACTCTGAATATTGAATTATACAGATTGCATATAGAACTAGCTAATCACATAACACACCCACCATTTTTTGATGAACTAATGTACAGGGTTAGAGCATACACAGATACCATAATAGGCAGGAAACAGACAATCCAACAAAAGCAACTCACAAAAATGTTAAATCACACAAACACCCACCATTCCCACCACCGATACAACAAACACACCTTTCACAAAGGAGTGATTAATCTAACAGACATAAAATTATCTGAACAAGAAAGCAGCCTACTTGAAAAGGGTCCCAAACATAACATTAACACAGTGGTGTCACACAGGACAGTAGAAAATATAACAGAAGCTGAAAACATCATAAAGCAACAAGAAAGACTAAACACACCTGTATTCAATGCAAACCTAACAAGAGACCTAATTGCTGAGGAAATAAACATAATCAAAGAGAACAAAACCACCATAAAAGAAAACACTAGGACTCCTGAAGAAAAAACCTACAGAAAACTACAGAATAAATTAACACAAGAAAATGCCATCATCACAAAATCTGACAAAGGTAATTCAATAGTAGTCATAAACAAACAGGAATACATTCACAAAATATTAGAACTCATCCAAAGCAACAACATCACAGAATTAACCAGTGACCCAACAAACCGATACCAAAGTGAGTTACAGAAAACCCTGAGAAACAGAAACAATTTTCACAGAAAAACAGATTAAAAAATGATACAGTAAAATCCCAAGGCCCCCACCCTAAAATCATTGCCTTAAGTTCACAAACCCAGAATACCCATATGTCTTAATAAACTTCACCAAACACACTCTGCTACAGACAATATACAAATACACTGACAACAGAAGTCTTAGACAAAGTAAGAAATGAAAACATACCAAACACAGCAACATTGGTTTCATTTGATATAATTTCAATGTACACACACACCCCCCAACAGAAGAAACCATCAACATAATAGAAAGAAACCCCCAACTGCAAGGAGACATACCCACAACAAACATACAAGAAATATTATCCATACTCAGGCTCATCACAGAACAAAACTACTTCACATTCAACGACAGATTTTACTCTCAACAAGATGGACTACCCATGGGATCCCCAATCAGTGGCCTACCTGACATTGTCCTCAGTCAGATGGAAAAAACAAATCTTTGACAAAATAGTAATACCAAAACAGTACAAAATAATACACTCCTGGAAATTGAAATGAGAACACCGTGAATTCATTGTCCCAGGAAGGGGAAACTTTATTGACACATGCCTGGGGTCAGATACATCACATGATCACACTGACAGACCCACAGGCACATAGACACAGGCAACAGAGCATGCACAATGTCGGCACTAGTACAGTGTATATCCACCTTTCGCAGCAATGCAGGCTACTATTCTCCCATGGAGACGATCGTAGAGATGCTGGATGTAGTCCTGTGGAACGGCTTGCCATGCCATTTCCACCTGGCGCCTCAGTTGGACCAGCGTTCATGCTGGACGTGCAGACCGCGTGAGACGACGCTTCATCCAGTCCCAAACATGCTCAATGGGGGACAGATCCGGAGGTCTTGCTGGCCAGGGTAGTTGACTTACACCTTCTAGAGCACGTTGGGTGGCACGGGATACATGCGGATGTGCATTGTCCTGTTGGAACAGCAAGTTCCCTTGCCGGTCTAGGAATGGTAGAACGATGGGTTCGATGATGGTTTGGATGTACCGTGCACTATTCAGTGTTCCCTCGACGATCACCAGTGGTGTACGGCCAGTGTAGGAGATCGCTCCCCACACCATGATGCCGGGTGTTGGCCCTGTGTGCCTCGGTCGTATGCAGTCCTGATTGTGGCGCTCACCTGCACGGCGCCAAACACGCATACGACCATCATTGGCACCAAGGCAGAAGCGACTCTCATCGCTCAAGACGACACGTCTCCATTCGTCCCTCCATTCACGCCTGTCGCGACACCACTGGAGGCGGGCTGCACGATGTTGGGGCGTGAGCGGAAGACGGCCTAACGGTGTGCGGGACCGTAGCCCAGCTTCATGGAGACGGTTGCGAATGGTCCTCGCCGATACCCCAGGAGCAACAGTGTCCCTAATTTGCTGGGGCGGTGCGGTCCCCTACGGCACTGCGTAGGATCCTACGGTCTTGGCGTGCATCCGTGCGTCGCTGCGGTCCGGTCCCAGGTCGACGGGCACGTGCACCTTCCGCCGACCACTGGCGACAACATCGATGTACTGTGGAGACCTCACGCCCCACGTGTTGAGCAATTCGGCGGTACGTCCACCCGGCCTCCCGCATGCCCACTATACGCCCTCGCTCAAAGTCCGTCAACTGCACATACGGTTCACGTCCACGCTGTCGCGGCATGCTACCAGTGTTAAAGACTGCGATGGAGCTCCGTATGCCACGGCAAACTGGCTGACACTGACGGCGGCGGTGCACAAATGCTGCGCAGCTAGCGCCATTCGACGGTCAACACCGCGGTTCCTGGTGTGTCCGCTGTGCCGTGCGTGTGATCATTGCTTGTACAGCCCTCTCGCAGTGTCAGGATCAAGTATGGTGGGTCTGACACACCGGTGTCAATGTGTTCTTTTTTCCATTTCCAGGAGTGTATATTGGTACAGATACATAGATGACATAATTTGCTTAATAGATGAACCACTGTCTCGCATAAAAGAACTTCATGATAAACTCCATCCACCCACAAATACAATTCACCATAGAAACACAAACAGATGAAAAACTTCATTTCTTAGATCTCACTATACACAAGAGAAACAACAAACATGAATTCACAATCTAAAGAAAACCCACACCCACCAGCACCATTATTCATAACCAATCCAATCACCCCATATCTCACGAACAAGCCAGCTTCAGATATTTACTTCACAGGCTGAACACAATACCCACAAACAAGCATGACTACACACAAGAACTGAACACGATAAAGCAAATTGCAAAGGAGAATGGATATGACGCAAAGAGACAAAATAAACCAGAAAATACAGAAACAAACAGCACATAACCATCAAACACACACATCACACAACAAATCAGCAGGCAGTAAGCAACAAATGGCACATGATGACTTGCAACAACAAGGTCACACACAGGGTGGGTAATATACTAAAGAAACAAGGACTGAACATAGCATACAGAACCAACAACACAATACAGAGCAGACTCGGAAGAAATATCACCAACACTGACAAATACAGCCAGTCCGGCATCTACCAACTTACTTGCAACTGCTGTCAATCTGTATATGTGGGCCAAACATGCAGGACCTTCAGAACCAGATATAATGAACACCTCAGAGCATTGAAAAGCAATAGCACACACAACATTTGCAGACCACCTGGTAGCACACAACCACCACCCAACAACTGACCTTCACATCCTAAAAACTAGCAGCAGCCTATACCAAAAATTAGCTACAGAAGAAAACTACCACATCCAAAAATCAAGAGCCCAAGTAAGTAAAGTACTCAGTAAATACACATCACTGTGCAACAAAACCCTCTTCGCTACAACAGAAGAACTATACAAGTAACACACACACACACACACACACACACACACACACACCACTAACGCCAAATGTAATTGAAGCTCGCGCGCCTCACCCAGCAGAACACGCTACGAAACAAATGAACGCCACAGAGCCACAACAACACGTAATGGCAGCGAAAACTCCGCCCATGTTTTGACAAACTGCATTGCCACGCGAACAAAGGCACAGAAGTAAGCCTATTTACTGCCCCAACAATACAGGGAAACGTACCACAACTTCAAAACTGTAAGTTACGGAAAGAAAACGCGATACAGTCTTATTTCCGTTCGTAAATGCATAACAAACAAAAAATCGTAAGACAACACACAAATGTAATACTTACTAATATAAATCCACCCGATGACGGAGGTTTAAACCTTCGAAACGCGTCGTGGAAATAAATAAAACGGTGACTGGTAACAGTGAACTACTTGTTTCATTTAATGTCAGCAACAGTCACGGTAAAGCCTAACCTAAAAATGTTCGCATTTAAAATAAATTACGTTTTGCTGTTTGCAGATGACAAGTTGTATATTGTGTAGCAAAACAGCTACCAAAATAAGTGGACAATAATATCATGTAACGCATGTTACTCATGATTACACCCACTTTTCGCCAATTAAGTTATAAATGCAACTTTTACATAATGTTGTAAACGACACAAATGTTAATATGTTAAGAACAAATTTACAGTTCAAAATGGTTCAAATGGCTCTGAGCACTATGGGACTTAACTTCTGTGGTCATCAGTCCCCTAGAACTTAGAACTACTTAAACCTAACTAACCTAAGAACATCACACACATCCATGCCCGAGGCAGGATTCGAACCTGCGACCGTAGCAGTCCCGCGGTTCCGGACTGCGCGCCTAGAACCACTACAAATTTACAGTTAAAAACAGACATAGAACCCACTGACTAAAGCACAAAAGTGCTGAAACATGTATGTGTGAAATAAAGAAAAAAGGTGTCTTGCATAAGGCCGAGCTTCTCATCCCATTTTCTTAGCAAGCACGGAGACAACAAGAAGGGCTGCACCACAAGACGATTATGTGATACTTTCCTTACTGCGTGTCAGATTATACCTCTTAATCAGTACATTACAACATTTTAGATGTTTAAAGCCGGCCGAAGTAACCGAAATACGGAAGCTATAATTAACGAGTTCCCGTTATCAGCTTTCGTAACTAGGGCGCCATTATTCTCCAGTTTACGATTAAAACTTTTCACGGTTCTATAACGTAATGCTTTGATTGAGCGACAGACAATTCATTTCCTAAGATTTCACAGAATTCTTAGCCTAACCGCGTTTGAACATTCTTTGGCGTTTTGGTACACTCCAAACCTAATTTAAGGCCTGCTATGAAATTGTCTACCACGTGTGGTTCTTTAATCGCAGGTGCGATATTGAATTTCAGCCCTTTGGACAGTAACTGGGTCTTAGCTGTTGGAAATATAAGTTTTACTAATAACGCGTTCACAGAACGTGGGTTTAAAACTTTATTATTCGAACATCCTTGTTGGTCACCTCTGATAACACCCTTACACAAATTTGACGCTTTTTCGCACGACTTGCAGCGTGTTTCTTCTTTCTGTTTACCAATGAAATCATTGGCCAGTGCCCAAAAATCATCTATTCGATAATTTTAAGACTTCGAATAGTGCATCAATATTTCAAGATACAACAAGTAAGCTTTCTCGTTTAACCCATCTTTATTTGTATAGAATTCCGCAATTCTGTTATTGAGGATCTGAGCTATGAATTTCTTTTTGAAAGTAGGCGATTTGTAATATAATTTTCCTACATAATTGCGAGTACTAGCATGGCCATTTCATTTATTAATAAGTGTAAACAGAATAACGTGACCCCGAAGCTTGTCAGCGGATATTCGATGCCGCAAAACACAATCTTTCTTTCCGTTGAACGGACAGCACGGCTCTTATCAGAGACCCATCTGAGAAGAAATTCGCATGTTCTAGGTCAAAATGCGAGTAGATTTTTGTTTTGTAGAACATCTTCACATCCCCCCCCCCCCCCCCACAGAGACAAAACGCGACGTTGTTAAGGCGGTAATGAACGGAAAAATTTCGAAACACTGACTACTTCTAGCAGGAAAGAGAGGCGGTGAGCCCCACACAGCGTATCCCAGACCGACTCGTGTTCACGGTCGGTGCAGCGGTGTCCGCAGTCCGTGGTTAGCGTCCCAGGTTCGATTCCCGACAGAGTCGCTAGTTTCCTTCTCTCGGGGTCTGGGTGTTTGCGCCGCCCCCGTAACTTCGGCTCATCTCACCGCCGAGCAGATGGGCCAAGTCGAGTGAAACGGGACGGCTTTCTCCCACCGGCCGAGCAACCCCGGGAGCAAATCTCCCGGCCAACACCGCCACCTCATTCTGTTTCCATGGCTCCGCAGCTCAGTCGGTACAAACTAAACTCTTGTAGGACCACTCGTGTGTGTGTGTGTGTGTGTGTGTGTGTGTGTGTGTGTGTGTTCGCGCCAGTCCACAGACAACTTTTACTATATCTAAACAGGAACGAAAAATTTATACAATTACTGTTGTCAAATTATGCCAACATGTACACTTCTGTATGATTTATACAAGCTGAAGGAAACGTTCTTCTGCCTGAAAACTTCCTGTGGCGTACACATTTTACGCCCCAGTGTTTTCCGTATCAGCGTGAAACATCTTTCAAACGATATGAACCACACAAAATGCACCGCAATGAATGTACCTGTATACCCTCATGTGCATAACCGTAATACGTTATAGCGCTCTTTTCCAACACACTTCTCATGTATGAATCAAATCTAAACATAAGCACCACAAAATTAATGTCTTGATGGGGCATGCAGTAAAACTAAGTAACCACCTACAGATTCAAACCTCACACGACTTTGCGGAATATGGAGGAAGGTACTTTGTTCACCGAAGCCGTTCTTCGCTGCGCCGTGACGTCAGTCTCGCTGCTGCCCCCCCCCCCCCTTCCTGAAACTGTGTTTCTCACTGCAGCCGGTTTCCACCAGCCTCGCCGCGTGACGTCACCCGCTGACCCTGGACTGGCGACCCGCAGTTATCTGCACTGTGCGGACGCCCGCTTCCTGCCCACAAACCGCTGTTCCGCTGTGCCAGCGCATCTCCTCGAAGCTTCCAGGCTTGCAGCGAAATCACAACGACGAGAAAAATCGAGAAACTGCGGCCAATAAAGACGCCTTACGGAGGATCACCCTACCCACGCGCCATTCGTGGGCGGAAGAGGAACCTAAATTTTTCCTGTCTGTTCCGTTGTGCTGCGCCGAGTACGATGGCCAGAAGTTATTTTATGGCGGCTGTTTTTTGCAGTAACCCTTATATATTTGCGCTGGTCACTTTCAGCGGTTCCCAGTAAGTGGCTGTTGTCTGCGCTCTGATTCGTTGATGCAGAGGAGACTGACCGGTCGCCGTATTCGGTTTTATACTACCGGAGCACTGGTGCCACATTTAGTGGCTTTGTACTGAAGAAAGAGCAAGGAAAAAAATCCCTCGAAATCCCTTAGTTAAATATACGAATTCTTACAATCTAACCGCGTAAAATATCGTTATATGACGTCATCCCCGCAAGCTGCAATTACTTTAGGTTCAAATACCAAGTTTAATTTCTGACGCTTCAAACTAAGCACAATAAGAAACTAACTACAGTAAGGTCCGCACTGTGGATCACTACACAAAAACTGCCAAGAGTGGACGCCATCGTTTTCTTTAGTCCTGTCTGAAATATTTCGGTCGAGAAAAGTCACGTTAATAAATCTTTGCGTGAGTTTATAAAAAACTGCACCGTTCATCATGTAATGAATATATTTTTAAAGCACCTACATGAAAGAGGCTACAAAGATGGTAGTAATTCTCTTTTAGCCAATTTAGAGACTAACCGTCCATAGATATATTTTTCATGTTTTACGTCCATCTAGGTGGTAACGATTATTCGCATATTTTTAAGTAAATAAGTAAAAATGAGGAAATAGTTTGTACACGCGGTAAGTATAAAGAAATACGCAATACTAATTTCTGTAAGAGAAAAAGAAAGAGAAACAGCTGTTTGAAACTCAGATAAGGAGCCAAAAATCCCTGACTTGCCGGTCGTCTTGTTTCCTTGGAGTAGGCAAAATTCACACGACAAAAGAAAGAAGGCATGGAACGTCGGGGACATATTTTGATGAACAGTAAGGAGAACGATATTTGCTATCAGCAGATTTGCCCAAGTATTAAGCATTTTAATCGTCAGTAAACGAGAGACGGAATTATTCGTGAGTGGTAACGAAAATTCATTGTATCAGCTGTGCAACTCAGAGACAAGCAAAGGTCCTGCAGTGCTTTAGAGAGGGCGTTACTTCACCTACTGTGGCATTTCGTAACTTGTAATCGCAGTTTTACGTACGGAAAGGAACGACGCTTCAGTGACACTAAGTGAACTAAGGGTAGGTAGGGCGTGAATTACAAGTTAATGAACAGCAACACTGACAGCTCACCATACACTAGGTATTTACGTGTTAGAAAGCACTTGTGTATAAATTTCTCAGCATTATTTTGAAAGAAGAATAAAGCCACTGATGCATTGGTTTCCGTACTTGGCTCTCCACATAACGAACTTCTACATCCAATTTTAGAATTCAAACACTTACACTCGACGTATTAACGATACCTGCGTCTTCGTATACGTCAGTTACACGCGGAACTGCATCGGTTACATGTACGTACATAATTAACTTGTGTACCACGGAGGAGTAATATGGGTTCAGTAGAAGTAGGCATATACTCATCGTTTACGTACATTATCTTTCATTGCTTACGGAAAGATTCCCGACACTAAGGTACACAGTGTATGTACTGGGATTAAAGTCAGCACGTGAAGTGTAACCAAGCGCGTTCAAAAAGTAAGAGATTCTGTGAATTAAAATTAGGCGCTGCAGTGATTAATTGTAAGGGCACAGAAGTACTTTGATGGTTAACATTTCGCGGGTGTTCCTGGAGGCACATTACGTGCACAGATATTACGTACGTTATTGAAATAATTCGTAAATGCAATGTTGTCAACCAGACTGACTAAGAATTTAAAGACTTCTTGGCCTTGTGTAAAATGAGCAAGGGGATCGAGACCATGAGTTGGGCTGCTCAGCACCGTACTGGTGTAGAAACTGAAGACGACGGGTAAAAGGCGAGACAGAGGGCTACCATCAACGATTCACTCGTTTCCAGAATTCGAATTTTTCCGCAGTATTAGATGTACGAATATGATTGCATGCCATTACGAATTCAGCGCCTTGCCAAAATGCCGACAAGGCAAGGGAAGACTTTTCGTGTGTTGTAACATGCGTGGTATTTGACCAAATGTGGCAGGTGCAAAAAACCGTGTAAGGGGTGGGGGGCTGAACGAGATTTTTGTACGCAGTCCACACAAGTCAACAGCACGCAAAAGCCACGAACTCTGAACACCGCAGCAAAGTGTGTGGAAGACAGTGCGTCGGCGGTTACACTCCAAACCGTACCGTCTGGATCCCTTACAACAATGAAAAGCGGACTGTTACGGCCGGCGCCTCCACATTTGCGCCACATTGCAGGGATCAATTGAGGATGGACATTTCGCCCCCACGCTGATATTCAGCGACAAAGCAACTAACACTTTACTGAAAAAGTTTACCTCCGCAATGTGAGAGTGTGCCGTACTGAAAAACCTCAGGTAATTTCGGCGCATGAAGGAGATTCGCCGAGGGTTAATGTATCCTGTGCTGTGTGACAGGCGAAGCTGAATGGGCCGTTTTAATACTGAGAGACAACTGTGCCGGGTACATCTTACCTCGATATGTTGCAGTTGTGGTTGTTTCGACTACTCATTCCTTCAGGGAGCATCGATGTTTGTTGCTACCTAAACGACGAAATTTCGCATCGCTGCATTGGCCGTAGGCGGTTAACGCAAGTACTGATCAGCTTGCAAAAGCACTTAGTGGATGCTTGAAAATCTGAAACTGGTCACGGGTTTGTGTAATTAAACTGTGTGTGTGTGTGTCGTAATTGCGGTTGGCTCCTATATTGAAGTTATAATGTTTATAATTCTACTACAGCCCTATTTCTCTAAATGTTTATTTTCGAAAATCTAGCGATTAAAATAGGGTTTCATTGCACTGTGGCTGACTCAAATGAACTTGAAATATTAGCAGAAGGCCACTCCATCACTGACTACACAAAGTAGAGGCCATAATGGATGTTACCGAGAACTCGCGCCACAGGTATGTATGCACGATGATCTTCAGAGCCATTTTGTTTCTGTTTAGACCACTCGGCCAATGGGCTTGCGAAAATTTGAAAGGGCGCGAGACACAGGAACGTAACAGTGAGACGCAGTACAAAAAACAGACAAAAAAACACCGCGGGCGGGAGAGCGCCGTCTGCGCCCGTCCGGAGAGTGGGGGCTGCCGCTGTCTGCCGTGCTCACGTGTCGGCTGGTCGGCCGGCTGCACAGGTGTGGACCTGCCTCCACACCAGGGGCAAGCGGCGCCCAGCACCGAACCTGCCGATTCCAACTGTGCGTCACCAAAACGGACATACAACACTCTTCGAAAGCTAACATGCGTGAAATACGTGCCACACAAAAATTGTTACTGTAGCATTCCGTTTCTTTGGCTCCGCTGAGTGACAACCATACTGTAACCTGACAACCTGTACCAGAACTCTGGCCAAGCAACGGATCACTTCTCCACAACACTCTTTACAGAAAATAATATAGCAGCCACGCGTTCTGTTGTATCTGTGAGTGTGTGTGACGTCACGCAGCACACCATTACGCCACGGGTCAATGTCGACGGCCGCTATCAGCAGCTGCGAGCTGCTCCAGTTTAGGCAGCCGCCTGTACTGGAAATACGGGTACTGGCAGAGCCTTGATGCTTTGAGAAAAGTGAAACACACGACGGAACTCTGAGAAAACTGCAGATTTTTTTAACTGATTCACTACTAAATGGTTTATGACCACATGGGCCACGAAGGCGACAGCGAAATTTTCTCGAACCGTTTTTTTCTCCGTCTGAGACATTCAAGTACCGGGTGCTCGTAAGTAAAATGCAGCTACTGACCCAAGTCCACTGTGGTCTGTGAGTATGGTAAGGCAGCGAAACACTGTAGACATGGTAATGCGTTAACGCGAAACCAGTTGGCGCCGGAGGAAATCAATTCCAATGTTGGTTACCAGGTGCGAATCTGTCACTGTGCAACACCTCGCGGAAGTCTCCGGTGCTGATACTGAACAAGTTCAGCAAGTGGCGGTTAATAATATCGACATTCTGCCTTTCTCACTTGTTTGTCCCTTCCTGTCCACATTCCGTTCCCAATGCATTAGATATGGGAACATTTCTTTCCAGTGTAAATCGGTTCCGCAAGGGCGCATTAGCATACCAAGTTTCGCCGCCATACAGCAGTTACAGCCCACGATGGACCTCTGTGAGTGGCTCTTCAGACTACAAGCACACAGTGGTACAGCGAATGACGGACATTAGCCACGCTGGACATTTGCCACACTTGCCCCTCCGCCAGGTAGCTTGACTAGCGATCCCTCAGGTTAGGGACGCCCTCGTACTACTTCTGTCCGCTTTCAAACCGGCGTCTTCCCATCTTACTCGATGCAACCAGTACGTAAGGGGGAAATACAGAGCTGCTTCTCCGAAATCGAAACATTTATAACATTTGGGAAACGAAAGCAATACCGACGACTAAGTCGGTATGTGATTAGTTGTGCCAAGTATAAATACAGATCCCTCTATCTGTACGGGCCGGCCGGTGTGGCCGTGCGGTTAAAGGCGCTCCAGTCTGGAACCGCGTGACCCCTACGGTCGCAGGTTCGAATCCTGCCTCGGGCATGGATGTGTGTGATGTCCTTAGGTTAGTTAGGTTTAATTAGTTCAAAGTTCTAGGGGACTGATGACCACAGATGTTAAGTCCCATAGTGCTCAGAGCCATTTGAACCATTTTTTTTTTTGTCTGTACGGTAGCTTCCTTTCACGCTTACTTATTGAGATAGAAACAGTCTATTGCCATGGGAACAACAAGAACGGAAAGATGTAAAAGAGAGTGCGAATGTACGCTAATCATTTCTTTTTGGTCACTGCAATGTGCCTACTTTAATAACTACAACTGCATGCCCAAAAGACAATAAGGAAAGAAGAAATGGGTATGTGAACGTTTGACAAGAAGAACGACATACTCCATATTAATTTACTCTCTAAAATCTTGTGAAGAACATTAACTACTTGCTTCTCGCCATTAACGGTGTTCCACCCGCGTGTTTCATTACGAAGCAGGAAGCAGTGTAGTCCATTTTCGCGGTACGTATGAACAGCGAGACAATCAGAGCACAAGTACTGGTTACAGAGACACTGACTGTACACAATTTTTAAGGTAAAAGTTACGTAGGTAAAGTACGATTAAAATAGACGTTGATGGCTGTTAATACGTCAGAATGTCTGACAGGTTCATCCACACTGACATAGTAGTAAGGTATCGAACACTTAAGTTGGACCTACTTCCAAGAGCGGAGCACCACCAGTGGTAAGAGAGCTACGGCTGCTGACCAGTCAGCGCGCTTGCGTTTGTTTACATCTGGTTTGCTCTTATGCTTAAGTACATGCTACATACGAACCCCGTAGCCCCACCCTTTATTTCGCATTCACGTTCATTGTCCTACCCGTCTCACAGCCATACCACCTTACTCCACACCAACCTAGATCTCTCGCTGTGCTACGGAGTACTGAAAGCTTGTTCCCAACAAATAAGTAGGAGCCTCAGCCAGATATGTATTTTTCCTGATAGACTGAAATACGCTGTTGTTCAAAAACTGCGTAAAAATGAGGGGTCGACAGAAGCGTCCGATCCCACGCGTCGGCTTTGACCCGTGACGTAAGGGTGTCGTGTGTGACGTCACGACGGCGCAGAGTTTGGTTTGTGAGTGTGGCGTGTTTGTAGATGTCGTCGTGTTGTGGTTTGTTGTGCTCTCTGGTGGTGTGTTCAGGGTTTTCGTTCGTGTGGTGTAATGGGCTCAGTTTGCTTTTGTTCATTATCCAGAATTGTTCGAGTGTCGGCTGTGTTTGTGGTGGAATTCGTTTCAGTGAGTTAACGATTTTGTGTGAAAGTTAATTTAGTGTTCGCTGTACATCGTGTGGTAATTTTAGTAAAATTAATCGGTTGTTGTTTTTGTTCAGGAATGGATATGACGGATAAAATTAACAGTGCACAGGTCAAGGGAAGTGTTCGATCCCAATGTGTGGCTGCGTATGTTGCTATTGGTATCGGGAGATGTTTTTCGAGCTATATAGGCCAAGGAAAGTGTTTGATCCTCATTTATGGGATCGGGAGCTGCTGTTGAGCTATATAGGTCAAGGGAAGTGTCCGATTCCAGATGATATTGTGTTTAATGGTATTTGGAGAGTTTTGTGTTGTTTTGTATTGGGGTGGGTGTCTAAATTAGTTTATATTTAGTTTGCCCCCACCCAAAAACACCCCATTTCCCGCGCTTGTCCCGTTAGTCCCATTAGGCTTTTTGTGGAAAGTGTGTGTGTTTGTTTTTCGATTTTCGTCCTCATAATGTGTACGTAACGACTTTATATGCGCCATATTGGAATCGTGGTTTATGGTCGTTTCCGCCATATTTGTGACGTCAAAGCAGATGGGCGGGATCGGACGCTTGCGTATTTCCAAAATGGGGATAGGTCTGATGCTAACAACTACCAGCCAGTCTCACTTCTGATAGCTTTATTCAAAAGTCTTGAAAAAGTAATGTATTCAGGAGTAGCATCACGTACCTGTAAAAATGAAGTACTAACAAAATGTCAATTTGGTTTTCAGAAAGGATTTTCAAGAGAAAATGCTATAAATATGCTTTCACTGATCAATATTAAATGCAGTGAATAATCAAACATCACCCATTAGGATATTTTGTCACCTCTCAAAGGCTTTTGATGGTGTGAATCATGAATTTCTTCTACACAAGCTTAAGTATTGTGGCATGAATGGGACAGTGCACAAATGGTTTAATTCATATTTAACTGGAAGAATGCAGAAGGCTGAAATTAGCACTACAGATTGTCTGCAAAAATCAGCAGAGTCCTTTAACTGAGGAGGTATCAAGAATGGTGTCCCACAGAGTTCAGTCTTGGGTCCCTTACTGTTCTCAATATATATTAATGACTTGCTACTCTATATTCATGAAGATGCAAAGCTAGTTCTTTTTGCTAATGATACAAGTACAGTAATCACACTCAAGGAAATTATAAATAATGTTTTTCACAAAATTATTAAGTGGTTCTCTGCAAATGGACACTCATTAAACTTCGAGAAAAAACAGTGTATGCAATTCTGTGCAGTAAATGGCGTAACAACATTGATAAATATAGGCTATGAAAGCAAGTTGTTGCTAACGCAAAGTATTCAAAATTTCTGGATGTGTACACTGATGAGAAATTGAATTTGAAGAAACATCAATTATCTGCTGAAGTGATTAGGTTGAGCTACTTATGCTACTGGGGTTATTGCAAAATATTGGTGATGAACATCATTAAATTAGCCTACTATGCCTATTTTCATTCACTGCTTACACATGGTATCGTATTTGGGGGCAATTCGTCACTAAGAGGAAAAGTATTCATAGCACAGAAGGGTGTGATCAGGCTAACAGCTGGAGCCCACCAAAGATCACGTTGTGGACATTTATTCAATGAACTTGAGATATTCACAGTACCTTCGACATACATATATTCATTTATGAAATTTGTCATTAATGACCCACCCCAATTCAAAAATAACAGCAAAGTGCATAGCTACAACACTAGAAGAAACGAAGATCTTCACTACTCTGGATTAAATCTCACTTTGTCACAAAAAGGTGTGAATTATGCTGCCACAAAAATATTTGGTCATTTGCCAAACAGCATTAAAAATCCAGCAGATATCTAAACAACATTTAAAAGAAAAAAGTATTCCTGAATGACAGCTCCTACTGAATAGATGAATCTTTAGACATGAAGTATTAACTATAAAAATATTTACTATTTTGTATAAAGAAAACTTATGTTAAAGTGATACATCCCACATCATTACGAAATGTATTAATGCGCTATGTAACAAGGATCAATGTATGTATGTATGTATGTATGTATCTATGTATGCAGACCAATTTGTCAACACAACCCATATTTCAGGGAGGTGGCTATCGTTATCAGCCCTTCTTTGTGGAAGTTTGTCTACAACCACCTGCATTGCTATTTTTCATTTACTTCCACAAAAGACGATGAAATTACTCTTAACGTATTAATGTCAAGAGATCTGCTTGCTGTGATATAAACTGTGTATTCCTTCCTCTACGCAACAGCAACACACTTCATACTGTAGGCAACTACAGATGTAACAATGCGTTCTTCTTAAAGCCTCAACAGTTGAATAATTGTTTGTCCTAATAAAGTATTACTCAGCAGCACCCGTTTGGTTTCAGTTTCTCCCAACTTATGTTTTGATGAAACAGTCCACAGGTGAACTGCCTGTTCGTAGTGTCCAACGTGCACGCTATGAACCGAAAGTACAGCTATGGACTGTTCCATCAAGAATATATATAATAGTTGAGTTCTGCAGTGAGATTTGTAACTGATACTCTGTATTTTGATATCGTTCTGAGCAATGACAAACACTTATCAGAAAAGATTCTGAGGATGGCTGGTTTTACTGCAAAAATGTTTGAGTACTGGTCCTTTACGTGGGATACTGCTTCACTCGTCCAGATACCCCCTTAGCAGAAAACCGACTATTTTTTTGGGAAGTGTACGGCACAGTCACTGCCTGGAGATGCACGATTATTAACAGAAGTGAAGACTAAGCCCCTAACGCCGGGAATTTTGACAACTTTTCTAGCAAGAGGATCAATTTTAGGTCATCGTAAGAATTCATTAATTTCTCCACTTACACGTATAGAACAAAGATGAAATGGAGGGTAACATTATCTGTCTTACTGAGTAACCAACAGACTACGTTGTCACCAAAAACATTATTCTAGAAAAGTAAAAATATCGAAATTCAATGGAACAGCGTTCTGTACTAAAACACATTTGCGTGGCTTAACGTGCTGACGATTGCTAATGCAGGACTGGGAGAAAGAAGCTGACATATCAGTTGTACTAAATTCGGCAGTTTTCGTGGAGCTGACTGCTTCGGAAAATACCGGATTCAATGCTCCACTATCGAACTGTCAAAATGCGTCTAGCTTGGTTTGATTTCAAACCATTAGGAATAGGATCAGACTGTCCCTAGGTCTACGCAGTATCCTGACGGAAAGGAATTGTTTAATTTCTCAATAGTCGAAGTTGCCATAGCATCTTATCTACTTGTACATGCAGTGTTCCGTCATTGTGTTCTGTTATTCCTAATACGCAGAATAATCCTTTTATGGATCACATGTGTACAAATACGAACCTATATTTCGGAAAAAAAAATCAACAAAATGGCGCGAATACGAGTAGAAATCTCGTCCGAGCCTATGCTTTTTCTCTCATGCCTAAAGTCCGTAGAACAGCAGAATTAATAGGAATGTCGGTAGGACTTTAAAATAAGATTTGTAATACGAAATTCGTTAGTATTTTGAGAGTGTAATAAACGAACGCGGTTTGCTTTATAAGCGATAGTCTCCATAGTGAACGTAAATGAAACCTCACAGCTATCGTGACTTTGCAAAAACAAACCAAAAGAAAACAAACAAAATAATTCAACACTACAGGAACGCATGAAAACAGTCGTCCTTACCTTATTAAGGGTGTGGGTGTAGCAGAAGAAATTCTCGGCGCAGCAGCAGCACGAAATCCCAACGCAGAACGTCACACTGGACACGACTGGCTACAAATGCGACAGACGCCTGAAGCGGCAGGGCTGTGGCACGCAGTCAGTGCTGCCAACGGCTGCGAGGCCGGCAGGTACCAACTGCAGCCTGCTACGGGGGCTTCACACAGGGGGCAGCGCTTCCAGGGACCCCGCGCAGAACGTGCGAATGTAATACGAAGACTTGTCGTCCTAATTTTGTTATTGCGGACAAGCTGAAAAAAATAAAGTAACATGTTTGTGAAAGTACTTTTCACTTAATGTAATCCAATTCTACGCTCACTGTGACACTGCTGTGGCCACTGGAGTACCTCTCAGAAAATTATGCCCGCATCGGGGTAGAGGGAACCAGCGGCTGTGAGACGGACGCGCCGCAGCAGTATCTGTGCCAACACACGGCCGCTGCCCATGCGTCAATTCCATTCATTGCTGCTCGCTGCCTCTCTGCGCCATTTCTAGTCATTGCTGTGGATAACAATCAAGCATTAGATCCCACCCGTCAGCAGGTTGTTTCCCACAGAATGATTTTTTTTATTGTCGTCGGTTTAAACATATGCCTGACGTACTTTCCCACTTCACGTGTTGCGTTTGCATTGTGTGTGAAGATACAGTGTTTTTCCCCGCCCCGTGGAGTTCAAAGTGCGAACAGGGAAACGTTTCGTGATAGGACAGGTTTAAAAAATACGATTCACGTGCTCAAAAGATCAAGAAAAAGCTACAACTGAACAGTTTTTCAACTCACAAGAAGGCGCTTCCGAAAAATTTCTCCGACCAACAACGTCAGACAGTGAGAGTTAAGCGTGCTTAAAAGGCCATGTCCTTAACAGCAGCCTCTCATCGTGTGGTGCTTCAGATGCAAGTGTACACAAGCACTGGAATACGGACCCCCAGCTGTCCCACATTCGGGTAGGCCTACTGCTAGCAGTTGTGAAGCAATCACGAGTTTGGACCCAGGCACTTGGCCTAATAGGTTAACATCCACAATGATAAAAGAAATTTTACATAAAGGCCCTACTAAAATTGTAAGTTTTGAGTATCCTTTAAACGAGAATGGAAGAAAATTGTCAACTCATTTTTAATATAAGAAGTTTGCCAAATTGAGAAAAACAATGATCGTAAATGGCTTATGTATTCGAAACCTACCGACACGCTCTTTGTTTTTATTGTAAACATATTCGATCTCCTTCAAACAAGCTATCAGGTGATGGACTCTGTGACTGGCTTCATTTAGGAAATCGGCTTCAAGAGCATGAACAATAATTTAACAACATAAACACTACAAGAAAGTGGATAGAATGCGAGGTAATTTGAAACAACAAAGTGTTATTGATCATACTGACCTTGAACTACTGGAAAAAGAGAAAGAACATTAGCGTCAGTTTCTAAAATAAATTATACTCACCGTCAGGTACCTACTTCAAAGCAATATTGCCTTAAAGGGAGGCAGCGACAAGCTCTATCAGGGAAATAATGGTAGTTTTCTTGGTTTGATGGAAATGACAGCAGAATTAGACCCTGTTTTGCAGGAAGATTAGAGGTGGCTAAAGGCTCAAGTAAGTCTTGACCATTTTCTTGGAAAAAACCATTCAACATGAACTCATAAATTTGCTTGCCAACAAAGTAAAAAACAGCATTCTTAATTCTGTAATCGAAAGTAAATATGTTTCTGACGTACTTGATTGTACTTCCGACACATGCCACAAGGAACAAATTCCATTTCCAGGAGTGTATGTAGTAAAAACAGAAGAAAATCTCCCGTTTCGTCTTTTGTTTCGTAATGACGTAATGACTGATCGTCACAATTGTCGCCCTTCTCTCAGAAACGTTTACATTTATCGTTTGGAAACTTACGGCTTGTGCTGAAGTTTTCGATGGCACTACAAGCAACAAAACAGAGCCTTCTGAGTTGAAGCAATCGGCAAGAAAGAAGTGGTAAAATTAATGTTTTGGTTTTCGAAAATTCAATTATTAGCCGGAGTTAGTGCCTTGCAGTTGACCGAGGACCTTGAGGTTTTGCATGAACTGAGGTCTCACCGCCACAGAGCTTGAGAAAGTGTGAAAAGTGTTAATATGTAGTACAAACGGAAAAAAATCTCCCGTTTCGTCTTTTGTTTCGTAATGACGTAATGACTGATCATCACATTTGTCGCCCTTCTCTCAGAAACGTTTACATTTATCGTTTGGAAACTTACGCCGTGTGCTGAGGTATTCGATGGCACTACAAGCAACAAAACAGAGCCTTCTAAGTTGAAGCAATCCGCAAGAAAGAAGTAGTAAAATTAATGTTTTGGTTTTCGAAAATTCAATTACTAGCCGGAGTTAGTGCCTTGCAGTCGACCGAGGACCTTGAGGTTTTGCATGAACTGAGGTCTCGCCGCCACAGAGCTTGAGAAAGTGTGAAAAGAGTTAATATGTAGTAAAAACGGAAGAAAATCTCCCGTTTCGTCTTTTGTTTCGTAATGACGTAATGACTGATCGTCACAATTCTACATCTACATCTACATCTATACTCCGCGAGCCACCTTACGGTGTGTGGTGGAGGGTACTTATTGTACCACTATCTGATCCCCCCTTCCCTGTTCCATTCACGAATTGTGCATGGGAAGAACGACTGCTTGTATGTCTCCGTATTTGCTCTAATTTCTCGGATCTTTTCGTTGTGATCATTACGCGAGATATATGTGGGCGGTGGTAATATGTTGCCCATCTCTTCCCGGAATGTGCTCTCTCGTAATTTCGATAATAAACCTCTCCGTATTGCGTAACGCCTTTCTTGAAGTGTCCGCCACTGGAGCTTGTTCAGCATCTCCGTAACGCTCTCGCGCTGACTAAATGTCCCCATGACGAATCGCGCTGCTTTTCGCTGGATCATGTCTATCTCTTCTATTAATCCAACCTGGTAAGGGTCCCATACTGATGAGCAATACTCAAGAATCGGACGAACAAGCGTTTTGTAAGCTACTTCTTTCGTCGATGAGTCACATTTTCTTAGAATTCTTCCTATGAATCTCAACCTGGCCCCTGCTTTTCCCACTATTTGTTTTATGTGATCATTCCACTTCAGATCGCTCTGGATAGTAACTCCTAAGTATTTTACGGTCGTTACCGCTTCCAATGATTTACCACCTATGGCATAATCGTATTGGAATGGATTTCTGCCCCTATGTATGCGCATTATATTACATTTATCTACGTTTAGGGAAAGCTGCCAGCTGTCGCACTATGCATTAATCCTCTGCAGGTCTTCCTGGAGTACATACGAGTCTTCTGATGTTGCTACTTTCTTGTAGACAACCGTGTCATCTGCAAATAGCCTCACGGAACTACCGATGTTGTCAACTAAGTCATTTATGTATATTGTAAACAATAAACAATAAAGGTCCTATCACGCTTCCTTGCGGTACTCCCGAAATTACCTCTACATCTGCAGATTTTGAACCGTTAAGAATGACATGTTGTGTTCTTTCTTCTAGGAAATCCTGAATCCAATCACAAACCTGGTCCGATATTCCGTAAGCTCGTATTTTTTTCACTAAACGTAAGTGCGGAACCGTGTCAAATGCCTTCCTGAAGTCCAGGAATACGGCATCAATCTGCTCCCCAGTGTCTACGGCACTGTGAATTTCTTGGGCAAATAGGGCGAGCTGAGTTTCACATGATCTCTGTTTGCGGAATCCATGTTGGTTATGATGAAGGAGATTTGTATTATCTAAGAACGTCATAATACGAGAACACAAAACATGTTCCATTATTCTACAACAGATTGACGTAAGCGAAATAGGCCTATGATTATTCGCATCTGATTTATGACCCTTCTTGAAAATGGGAACGACCTGCGCTTTCTTCCAGTCGCTAGGTACTTTACGTTCTTCCAGCGATCTACGATAAATTGCTGATAGAAAGGGGGCAAGTTCTTTAGCATAATCACTGTAGAATCTTAAGGGTATCTCGTCTGGTCCGGATGCTTTTCCGCTACTAAGTGATAGCAGTTGTTTTTCAATTCCGATATCGTTTATTTCAATATTTTCCATTTTGGCGTCCGTGCGACGGCTGAAGTCAGGGACCGTGTTACGATTTTCCGCAGTGAAACAGTTTCGGAACACTGAATTCAGTATTTCTGCCTTTCTTCGGTCGTCCTCTGTTTCGGTGCCATCGTGGTCAACGAGTGACTGAATAGGGGATTTAGATCCGCTTACCGATTTTACATATGACCAAAACTTTTTAGGGTTCTTGTTTAGATTGTTTGCCAATGTTTTATGTTCGAATTCGTTGAATGCTTCTCTCATTGCTCTCTTTACGCTCTTTTTCGCTTCGTTCAGCTTTTCCTTATCAGCTATGATTCGACTACTCTTAAACCTATGATGAAGCTTTTTTTGTTTCCGTAGTACCTTTCGTACATGATTGTTATACCACGGTGGATCTTTCCCCTCGCTTTGGACCTTAGTCGGTACGAACTTATCTAAGGCGTACTGGGCGATGTTTCTGAATTTTTTCCATTTTTGTTCCACATCCTCTTCCTCAGAAATGAACGTTTGATGGTGGTCACTCAAATATTCTGCGATTTGTGCCCTATCACTCTTGTTAAGCAAATATATTTTCCTTCCTTTCTTGGCATTTCTTATTACACTTGTAATCATTGATGCAACCACTGACTTATGATCACTGATACCCTCTTCTACATTCACAGAGTCGAAAAGTTCCGGTCTATTTGTTGCTATGAGGTCTAAAACGTTAGCTTCACGAGTTGGTTCTCTAACTATCTGCTCGAAGTAATTCTCGGACAAGGCAGTCAGGATAATGTCACAAGAGTCTCTGTCCCTGGCTCCAGTTCTGATTGTGTGACTATCCCATTCTATACCTGGTAGATTGAAGTCTCCCCCAATTACAATAGTATGATCACGAAACTTCTTCACGACGTTCTGCAGGTTCTCTCTGAGGCGCTCAACTACTACGGTTGCTGATGCAGGTGGTCTATAGAAGCATCCGACTATCATATCTGACCCACCTTTGATACTTAGCTTAACCCAGATTATTTCACATTCGCATTCGCTAATAACTTCACTGGATATTATTGAATTCTTTACTGCTATAAATACTCCTCCACCATTGGCGTTTATCCTATCCTTGCGGTATATATTCCATTCTGTGTCTAGGATTTCGTTACTGTTCACTTCCGGTTTTAACCAACTTTCCGTTTCTAATACTATATGCGCACTATTTCCTTCAATAAGAGATACTAATTCAGGAACCTTGCCCTGGATACTCCTGCAGTTTACCAATATTACGTTAACTTTTCCTGTTTTTGGTCTCTGAGGACGGACGTTCTTTATCAACGATGATAATGTCCTCTCTGGTAAGCCGTCAGGTATTTTATTGTTTCGCCCAAGGGGGGGTCCCTCTAACCTAAAAAACCCCCGTGTGCACGCCACACGTACTCTGCTACCCTAGTAGCTGTTTCCGGTGTGTAGTGCACGCTTGACCTGTCTAGGGGGGCCCTACAGTTCTCCACCCAATAACGGAGGTCGATGAATTTGCAACCATTATAGTCGCAGAGTCGTCTGAGCCTCTGGTTTAGACCCTCCACACGGCTCCAAACCAGAGGACCGCGATCGACTCTGGGCACTATGCTGCAGATATTAAGCTCAGCTTGCACTCCGCGTGCGATGCTGGTTGTCTTCACCAAATCAGCCAGCCGCCGGAAGGAACCAAGGATGGCCTCAGAACCCAAGCGGCAGGCGTCATTCGTTCCGACATGTGCTACTATCTGCAGCCGGTCACACCCAGTGCGTTCAATAGCTGCCGGAAGGGCCTCCTCCACATTACGGACGAGACCCCCCGGCAAGCACACCGAGTGCACACTGGCATTCTTCCCCGACCTACCCGCTATTTTCCTGAGGGGCTCCATAACCCGCCTAACGTTGGAGCTCCCTATAACTAATAGGTCCGCCCTCTGTGACTGTCGGGACCTTGCCGGACAATCGGCCACTGGCCCAACAGGCGAGGCATCCTGTGGTGGCTCGGAAACGATGTCATCACCACTAGGAAGCACCCCGTACCTGTTGGAAAGGGGTAAGGCTGCTGCCACGCGGCCAGATCCCACCTTCGCCTTTCGGCCAGGCACGCGCGAGCCCACCACTGTCCGCCATTCACCCTGGAATGATGGCTGACCGATAAGATGCTCACTGCCGGAAGACGCAGCGACATCAGGGGTTCCATGTGATTCCAAGGCCACCGAAGTAGGCATAGGTCTCACCACAGTTGCCCCAACGCCACTACGAGCCGACGCCTGCGCCTCGAGCTCGATGAGCCTAACAGACAAAGCCTCCACCTGCCCCCGAAGAGTGGCCAATTCTCCTTGCGTCCGCTCACAACAACCACAGTCCCTACACATGACTATGTTTACCCTATCCTATACGGTGACAAATTCCCAAGATAATCTTCTGATAAGCTACTCTGATAATCAAGAAACACTCACTGAAACACGAGACGCGAAAACTACGCTAGGTTTTCCCAGAAAAACTATTTAAAAGCTAAGCGCAGCAAATAAGTACAAAAACGCTTTATACAAACAGTACTCGCTGCTGCTGGTGCTCTCGCTCTGGCTGTCACAAGACAACTGCTGATTCAAGTTACTAGTGGCTAACGGCCGCGAAACAAACAAAAGACGGTTTTGGGGCGCTTTCTGTTCTAAACGATCAAGAAAACACTAAGAAATCTAACACGAAAACTACGTAAAGATTTATCAAGAACTGTTACTATGCAGAGCAGATAAACACAAATAGAATCCCTTCCTTAATGGAAGGTCGTAAACAAAATGCAAAGTAAACGCTTTATACAAACAGTACTCGCTGCTCCTGGTGCTCTCGCTCTGGCTGTCACAAGACAACTGCTGATTCAAGTGACTAGTAGCTAACGGCCGCGAAACAAACAAAAGACGGTTTTAGGGCGCTTTCTGTTCTAAACGATCAAGAAAACACTAAGAAATCTAACACGAAAACTACGTAAAGTTTTATCAAGAATTGTTAGTTACTATGCAGAGCAGAGCAATTGTCGCCCTTCTCTCACAAACGTTTACATTTATCGTTTGGAAACTTACGAGGGGTGCTGAGGTATTCGATGGCACTACAAGCAACAAAACAGAGTCTTCTAAGTTGAAGCAATCAGCAAGAAAGAAGTAGTAAAATTAATGTTTTGGTTTTAGAAAATTCAAGTATTAGCCGGAGTTAGTGCCTTGCAGTTGACCGAGGACCTCAAGATTTTGCATGAACTGAGGTCTCACCGCCGCAGAGCCTGAGAAAGTGTGAAAAGTGTTAATATGTAGCAAAAACGGAAGAAAATCTCACGTTTTGTCATTTGTTTCGTAATGACGCAATGACTGATCGTCACAATTGTCGCCCTTCTCTCAGAAACGTTTACATTTATCGTTTGGAAACTTACGGCGGGTGCTGAGGTATTCGATGGCACTACAAGCAACAAAACAGAGCCTTCAAAGTTGAAGCTATCGGCAAGAAAGAAGTAGTAAAATTAATGATTTGGTTTTCGAAAATTCAATTATTAGCCGGAGTTAGTGCTTTGCAGTTGACCGAGGACCTTGAGGTTTTGCATGAACTGAGGTCTCGCCGCCACTGAGACTGAGAAAGTGTGAAAAGTGTTAATATGTAGTAAAAACGGAAGGAAATCTCCCGTTTCGTCTTTTGTTTCGTAATAACGTAATGACTGATCGTCACATTTGTCGCCCTTCTCTCAGAAACGTTTACATTTATCGTTTGGAAACTTACGGCGGGTGCCGACGTATTCGATGGCACTACAAGCAACAAAACAGAGCCATTTAAGTTGAAGCAATCGGCAATAAAGAAGTAGTAAAATTAATGTTTTGGTTTTCGAAACTTCAATTATTAGCCGGAGTTAGTGCTTTGCAGTTGACCGAGGACCTTGAGGTTTTGCATGAACTGAGGTCTCGCCGCCACAGAGCTTGAGAAAGTGTGAAAAGTGTTAATATATAGTAAAAACGAAAGAAAATCTCCCGTTTCGTCTTTTGTTTCGTAATGACGTAATGACTGATCGTCACAATTGTCGTACCTCTCTCAGAAACGTTTACATTTATCGTTTGGAAACTTACGCCGTGTGCTGAGGTATTCGGTGGCACTACAAGCAACAAAACAGAGCCTTCTAAGTTCAAGCAATCGGCAAGAAAGAAGTACTAAAATTAATGTTTTGGTTTTCGAAAATTCAATTATTAGCCTGAGTTAGTGCCTTGCTGTTGACCGAGGAGCTTGAGGTTTTGCATGAACTGAGGTCTCGCCGTCACAGAGCTTGAGAAAGTGTGAAAAGTGTTAATATGTAGTAAAAACGGAAGAAAATCTCCCGTTCGTCTTTTGTTTCGTAATGACGTAATGACTGATCGTCACATATGTCGCCCTTCTCTCAGAAACGTTTACATTTATCGTTTGGAACTTACGGCGGGTGCTGAGGTATTCGATGGCACTACAAGCAACAAAACAGAGCCTACTAAGTTGAAGCAATCGGCAAGAAAGAAGTAGTAAAATTAAGGTTTTGGTTTTCGAAAATTCAATTATTAGCCGGAGTTAGTGCCTTGCAGTTGACCGAGGACCTTGAGGTTTTGCATGAACTGAGGTCTCACCGCCATAGAGCTTGAGAAAGTGTGAAAAGTGTTAATATGTAGTAAAAACGGAAGAAAATCTCCCGTTTCGTCTTTTGTTTCGTAATGAAGTAATGACTGATCGTCACAATTGTCGCCCTTCTCTCAGAAACGTTTACATTTATCGTTTGGAAACTTACGGCGGGTGTTGTGATATTCGATGGCACTACAAGCAACAAAACAGTGCTTTCTAAGTTGAAGCAATCGGCAAGAAAGCAGTAGTAAAATTAATGTTTTGGTTTTCGAAAATTCAATTATTAGCCAGAGTTAGTGCCTTGCAGTTGACCGAGGACCTTGAGGTTTTGCATGAACTGAGGTTTCGCCGCCACAGAGCTTGAGAAAGTGTGAAAAGTGTTAATATGTAGTACAAACGGAAAAAAATCTTCCGTTTCGTCTTTTGTTTCGTAATGACGTAATGACTGATCACCACATTTGTCGCCCTTCTCTCAGAAACGTTTACATTTATCGTTTGGAAACTTACGGCGGGTGCTGAGGTATTCGATGGCACTACAAGCAACAAAACAGAGCCTTCAAAGTTGAAGCTATCGGCAATAAAGAAGTAGTAAAATTAATGTTTTGGTTTTCGAAACTTCAATTATTAGCCGGAGTTAGTGCATTGCAGTTGACCGAGGACCATGAGGTTTTGCATGAACTGAGGTCTCGCCGCCACAGAGCTTGAGAAAGTGTGACAAGTGTTCATATGTAGTAAAAACGGAAGGAAATCTCCCGTTTCGTCTTTTGTTTCGTAATGACGTAATGACTGATCGTCACAATTTTCGCCCTTTTCTCAGAAACGTTTACATTTAACGTTTGGAAACTTCCGGCGGGTGCTGAGGTATTCGATGGCGCTACAAGTAACAAAACAGAGCCTTCTAAGATGAAGCAATCGGCAAGAAAGAAGTGGTAAAATTAATGTTTTGGTTTTCGAAAATTCAATTATTAGCCAGAGTTGGTGCCTTGCAGTTGACCGAGGACTTTGAGGTTTTGCATGAACTGGGGTCTGGTAGCCATATAGCATGAGAAAGAGCGAAAAGTGTTAATATATAGTAAAAACGGATGAAAATCTCCCGTTTCGTCTTTTGTTTCGTAATGACGTAATGACTGATCGTCACAATTGTCGTACCTCTCTCAGAAACGTTTACATTTATCGTTTGGAAACTTACGCCGTGTGCTGAGGTATTCGGTGGCACTACAAGCAACAAAACAGAGCCTTCTAAGTTCAAGCAATCGGCAAGAAAGAAGTACTAAAATTAATGTTTTGGTTTTCGAAAATTCAATTATTAGCCTGAGTTAGTGCCTTGCTGTTGACCGAGGAGCTTGAGGTTTTGCATGAACTGAGGTCTCGCCGTCACAGAGCTTGAGAAAGTGTGAACAGTGTTAATATGTAGTAAAAACGGAAGAAAATCTCCCGTTTCGTCTTTTGTTTCGTAATGACGTAATGACTGATCGTCACATATGTCGCCCTTCTCTCAGAAACGTTTACATTTATCGTTTGGAACTTACGGCGGGTGCTGAGGTATTCGATGGCACTACAAGCAACAAAACAGAGCCTACTAAGTTGAAGCAATCGGCAAGAAAGAAGTAGTAAAATTAACGTTTTGGTTTTCGAAAATTCAATTATTAGCCGGAGTTAGTGCCTTGCAGTTGACCGAGGACCTTGAGGTTTTGCATGAACTGAGGTCTCACCGCCATAGAGCTTGAGAAAGTGTGAAAAGTGTTAATATGTAGTAAAAACGGAAGAAAATCTCCCGTTTCGTCTTTTGTTTCGTAATGAAGTAATGACTGATCGTCACAATTGTCGCCCTTCTCTCAGAAACGTTTACATTTATCGTTTGGAAACTTACGGCGGGTGTTGTGATATTCGATGGCACTACAAGCAACAAAACAGTGCTTTCTAAGTTGAAGCAATCGGCAAGAAAGAAGTAGTAAAATTAATGTTTTGGTTTTCGAAAATTCAATTATTAGCCAGAGTTAGTGCCTTGCAGTTGACCGAGGACCTTGAGGTTTTGCATGAACTGAGGTTTCGCCGCCACAGAGCTTGAGAAAGTGTGAAAAGTGTTAATATGTAGTACAAACGGAAAAAAATCTTCCGTTTCGTCTTTTGTTTCGTAATGACGTAATGACTGATCACCACATTTGTCGCCCTTCTCTCAGAAACGTTTACATTAATCGTTTGGAAACTTACGGCGGGTGCTGAGGTATTCGATGGCACTACAAGCAACAAAACAGAGCCTTCTAAGTTGAAGCAATCGGTAAGAAAGAAGTAGTAAAATTAATGTTTTGGTTTTCGAAAATTCAATTATTAGCCGGAGTTAGTGCCTTGCAGTTGACCGAGGACCTTGAGGTTTTGCATGAACTGAGGTCTCGCCGCCACAGAGCTTGAGAAAGTGAGAAAAGTGTTAATATGTAGTAAAGACGGAAGAAAATCTCCCGTTCCGTCTTTGTTTCGTAATGACGTAAGGACTGATCGTCACAATTGTCGCCCTTCTCTCAGAAACGTTTACATCTATCGTTTGGAAACTTACGGCGGGTGCTGAGGTATTCGATGGCACTACCAGCAACAAAACAGAGCCTTCTAAGTTGAAGCAATCGGCAAGAAAGAAGTAGTAAAAGTAATGTTTTGGTTTTCGAATATTCAATTATTAGCCAGAGTTGGTGCCTTGCAGTTGACCGAGGACCTTGCGGTTTTGCATGAACTGAGGTCTGGTAGCCACATAGCATGAGAAAGAACGAAAAGTGATAATATATAGTAAAAACGGAAGAAATCCCCCGTTTCGTCTTTTGTTTCGTAATGACGTAATGACTGATCGTCACAATTGTCGCCCTTCTCTCAGAAACGTTTACATGTATCGTTTGGAAACTTACGGCGGGTGCTGAGGTATTCGATGGCACTACAAGCAACAAAACAGAGCCTTCTGAGTTGAAGCAATCGGCAAGAAAGACATAGTAAAATTAATGTTTTGGTTTTCGAAAATTCAATTATTAGCCGGAGTTAGTGCCTTGCAGTTGACCGAGGTCTTGAGGTTTTGCATGAACTGATGTCTCGCCGCCACAGACCTTGAGAAAGTGTGAAAAGTGTTAATATGTATTAAAAACGGAAGAAAAACTCCCGTTTCGTCCTTTGTAACGTAATTACGAAATGACTGATCGTCACATTTGTCGCCTTTCTCTCAGAAACGTTTACATTTATCGTTTGGAAACTTACGGCGGGTGCTGAGGCATTCGATGGCACTACAAGCAACAAAACAGAGCCTTCTAAGTTGAAGCAATCGGCAAGAAACAAGTAGTAAAATTAATATTTTGGTTTTCGAAAAGTCAATTATTAGCCGGAGGTAGTGCCTTGCAGTTGACCGAGGACCTTGAGGTTTTTGCATGAACTGAGGTCTCGCCGAAACAGAGCTTGAGGAAGTGTGAAAAGTGTTAATATGTAGTAAAAACGGAAGAAAATCTCCCGTTTCGTCCTTTGTTTCGTAATTACGTAATGACTGATCGTCACATTTGTCGCCTTTCTCTCAGAAACGTTTACATTTATCGTTTGGAAACTTACGGCGGGTGCTGTGATATTCGATGGCACTACAAGCAACAGAACAGAGCCTTCTAAGTAGAAGCAATCGGCAAGAAAGAAGTAGTAAAATTAATGTTTTGGTTTTCGAAAATTCAATTATTAGCTGGAGTTAGTGCCTTGCAGTTGACCGAGGACCTTGAGGCTTTGCATTAAGTGAGGTCTCGCCGCCACAGACCCTGAGAAAGTGTGAAAAGTGTTAATATGTAGTAAAAACGGAAGAAAATCTCCCGTTTCGTCTTTTGTTTCGTAATGACGTAATGACTGATCGTCACATTTGTCGCCTTTCTCTCAGAAACGTTTACATTTATCGTTTGGAAACTTACGGCGGGTGCTGAGGTATTCGATGGCACTACAAGCAACAAAACAGAGCCTTCTAAGTTGAAGCAATCGGCAAGAAACAAGTAGTAAAAGTAATGTTTTGGTTTTCGAATATTCAATTATTAGCCGGAGTTAGGGCCTTGCAGTTGACCGAGGACCTTGAGGTTTTGCATGAACTGAGGTCTCGCCGCCACAGAGCTTGAGGAAGTGTGAAAAGGATTAATATGTAGTGAAAACGGAATAAAATCTCCCGTTTCGTCTTTTGTTTCGTAATGACGTAATGACTGATCGTCACATTTGTCGCCCTTCTCTCAGAAACGTTTACATTAATCGTTTGGAAACTTACGGCGGGTGCTGAGGAATTCGATGGCACTACAAGCAACAAAACAGAGCCTTCTAAGTTGAAGCAATCGGCAAGAAAGAAGTAGTAAAATTAATGTTTTGGTTTTCGAAAATTCAATTATTAGCCAGAGTTAGTGCCTTGCAGTTGACCGAGGACCTTGAGGTTTAGCATGAACTGAGGTTTCGCCGCCACAGAGCTTGAGAAAGTGTGAAAAGTGTTAATATGTAGTACAAACGGAAAAAAATCTTCCGTTTCGTCTTTTGTTTTGTAATGACGTAATGACTGATCACCACATTTGTCGCCCTTCTCTCAGAAACGTTTACATTAATCGTTTGGAAACTTACGGCGGGTGCTGAGGTATTCGATGGCACTACAAGCAACAAAACAGAGCCTTCTAAGTTGAAGCAATCGGCAAGAAAGAAGTAGTAAAATTAATGTTTTGGTTTTCGAAAATTCAATTATTAGCCGGAGTTAGTGCCTTGCAGTTGACCGAGGACCTTGAGGTTTTGCATGAACTGAGGTCTCGCCGCCACAGAGCTTGAGAAAGTGAGAAAAGTGTTAATAAGTAGTAAAAACGGAAGAAAATCTCCCGTTTCGTCCTTTGTAAAGTAATTACGTAATGACTGATCGTCACATTTGTCGCCTTTCTCTCAGAAACGTTTACATTTATCGTTTGGAAACATACGGCGGGTGCTGAGGCATTCGATGGCACTACAAGCAACAAAACAGAGCCTTCTAAGTTGAAGCAATCGGCAAAAAAGAAGTAGTAAAAGTAATGTTTTGGTTTTCGAATATTCAATTATTAGCCAGAGTTGGTGCCTTGTAGTTGACCGAGGACCTTGATGTTTTGCATGAACTGAGATCTGGTAGCCACATAGCATGGGAAAGAGCGAAAAGTGTTAAGATGTAGTAAAAACGGAAGAAAATCTCCCGTTTCGTCTTTTGTTTCGTAATGACGTAATGACTGATCGTCACAATTGTCGCCCTTCCCTCAGAAACGTTTACATTTATCGTTTGGAAACTTACGGCGGGTGCTGTGATATTCGATGGCACTGCAAGCAACAAAACAGAGCCTTCTAAGTTGAAGCAATCGGCAAGAAAGAAGTAGTAAAATTAATGTTTTGGTTTTCGAAATTTCAATTATTAACCGGAGTTAGTGCCTTGCAGTTGACCGAGGACCTTGAGGTTTGCATGAACTGAGGTCTCGCCGCCACAGAGCTTGAGGAAGTGTGAAAAGGATTAATATGTAGTGAAAACGGAATAAAATCTCCCGTTTCGTCTTTTGTTTCGTAATGACGTAATGACTGATCGTCACATTTGTCGCCCTTCTCTCAGAAACGTTTACATTTATCGTTTGGAAACTTACGGCGGGTGCTGTGATATTCGATGGCACTACAAGCAACAGAACAGAGCCTTCTAAGTAGAAGCAATCGGCAAGAAAGAAGTAGTAAAATTAATGTTTTGGTTTTCGAAAATTCAATTATTAGCTGGAGTTAGTGCCTTGCAGTTGACCGAGGACCTTGAGGCTTTGCATTAAGTGAGGTCTCGCCGCCACAGACCCTGAGAAAGTGTGACAAGTGTTAATATGTAGTAAAAACGGAAGAAAATCTCCCGTTTCGTCTTTTGTTTCGTAATGACGTAATGACTGATCGTCACATTTGTCGCCTTTCTCTCAGAAACGTTTACATTTATCGTTTGGAAACTTACGGCGGGTGCTGAGGTATTCGATGGCACTACAAGCAACAAAACAGAGCCTTCTAAGTTGAAGCAATCGGCAAAAAAGAAGTAGTAAAAGTAATGTTTTGGTTTTCGAATATTCAATTATTAGCCAGAGTTGGTGCCTTGTAGTTGACCGAGGACCTTGATGTTTTGCATGAACTGAGATCTGGTAGCCACATAGCATGGGAAAGAGCGAAAAGTGTTAAGATGTAGTAAAAACGGAAGAAAATCTCCCGTTTCGTCTTTTGTTTCGTAATGACGTAATCACTGATCGTCACAATTGTCGCCCTTCCCTCAGAAACGTTTACATTTATCGTTTGGAAACTTACGCCGTGTGCTGACGTATTCGATGGCACTGCAAGCAACAAAACAGAGCCTTCTAAGTTGAAGCAATCGGCAAGAAAGCAGTAGTAAAATTAATGTTTTGGTTTTCGAAAATTCAATTATTAGCCGGAGTTAGTGCCTTGCAGTTGACCGAGGACCTTGAGGTTTTGCATGAACTGAGGTCTCGCCGCCACAGAGCTTGAGGAAGAGTGAAAAGGATTAATATGTAGTGAAAACGGAATAAAATCTCCCGTTTCGTCTTTTGTTTCGTAATGACGTAATGACTGATCGTCACATTTGTCGCCCTTCTCTCAGAAACGTTTACATTAATCGTTTGGAAACTTACGGCGGGTGCTGAGGTATTCGATGGCACTACAAGCAACAAAACAGAGCCTTCTAAGTTGAAGCAATCGGCAAGAAAGAAGTAGTAAAATTAATGTTTTGGTTTTCGAAAATTCAATTATTAGCCAGAGTTAGTGCCTTGCAGTTGACCGAGGACCTTGAGGTTTAGCATGAACTGAGGTTTCGCCGCCACAGAGCTTGAGAAAGTGTGAAAAGTGTTAATATGTAGTACAAACGGAAAAAAATCTTCCGTTTCGTCTTTTGTTTCGTAATGACGTAATGACTGATCACCACATTTGTCGCCCTTCACTCAGAAACGTTTACATTAATCGTTTGGAAACTTACGGCGGGTGCTGAGGTATTCGATGGCACTACAAGCAACAAAACAGAGCCTTCTAAGTTGAAGCAATCGGCAACAAAGAAGTAGTAAAATTAATGTTTTGGTTTTCGAAAATTCAATTATTAGCCGGAGTTAGTGCCTTGCAGTTGACCGAGGACCTTGAGGTTTTGCATGAACTGAGGTCTCGCCGCCACAGAGCTTGAGAAAGTGAGAAAAGTGTTAATATGTAGTAAAAACGGAAGAAAATCTCCCGTTTCGTCCATTGTAACGTAATTACGTAATGACTGATCGTCACATTTGTCGCCTTTCTCTCAGAAACGTTTACATTTATCGTTTGGAAACTTACGTCGGGTGCTGAGGCATTCGATGGCACACAAAGCAACAAAACAGAGCCTTCTAAGTTGAAGCAATCGGCAAGAAACAAGTAGTAAAATTAATGTTTTGGTTTTCGAAAAGTCAATTATTAGCCGGAGGTAGTACCTTGCAGTTGACCGAGGACCTTGAGGTTTTGCATGAACTGAGGTCTCGCCGCCACAGAGCTTGAGGAAGTGTGAAAAGTGTTAATATGTAGTAAAAACGGAAGAAAATCTCCCGTTTCGTCCTTTGTTTCGTAATTACGTAATGACTGATCGTCACATTTGTCGCCTTTCTCTCAGAAACGTTTACATTTATCGTTTGGAAACTTACGGCGGGTGCTGTGATATTCGATGGCACTACAAGCAACAGAACAGAGCCTTCTAAGTAGAAGCAATCGGCAAGAAAGAAGTAGTAAAATTAATGTTTTGGTTTTCGAAAATTCAATTATTAGCTGGAGTTAGTGCCTTGCAGTTGACCGAGGACCTTGAGGCTTTGCATTAAGTGAGGTCTCGCCGCCACAGACCCTGAGAAAGTGTGAAAAGTGTTAATATGTAGTAAAAACGGAAGAAAATCTCCCGTTTCGTCTTTTGTTTCGTAATGACGTAATGACTGATCGTCACATTTGTCGCCTTTCTCTCAGAAACGTTTACATTTATCGTTTGGAAACTTACGGCGGGTGCTGAGGTATTCGATGGCACTACAAGCAACAAAACAGAGCCTTCTAAGTTGAAGCAATCGGCAAAAAAGAAGTAGTAAAAGTAATGTTTTGGTTTTCGATTATTCAATTATTAGCCAGAGTTGGTGCCTTGTAGTTGACCGAGGACCTTGATGTTTTGCATGAACTGAGATCTGGTAGCCACATAGCATGGGAAAGAGCGAAAAGTGTTAAGATGTAGTAAAAACGGAAGAAAATCTCCCGTTTCGTCTTTTGTTTCGTAATGACGTAATGACTGATCGTCACAATTGTAGCCCTTCCCTCAGAAACGTTTACATTTATCGTTTGGAAACTTACGCCGTGTGCTGACGTATTCGATGGCACTGCAAGCAACAAAACAGAGCCTTCTAAGTTGAAGCAATCGGCAAGAAAGAAGTAGTAAAATTAATGTTTTGGTTTTCGAAAATTCAATTATTAGCCGGAGTTAGTGCCTTGCAGTTGACCGAGGACCTTGAGGTTTTGCATGAACTGAGGTCTCGCCGCCACAGAGCTTGAGGAAGTGTGAAAAGGATTAATATGTAGTGAAAACGGAATAAAATCTCCCGTTTCGTCATTTGTTTCGTAATGACGTAATGACTGATCGTCACATTTGTCGCCCTTCTCTCAGAAACGTTTACATTTATCGTTTGGAAACTTACGGTGGGTGCTGAGGTATTCGATGGCACTAGAAGGAACAAAACATAGCCTTCTAAGTTGAAGCAATCGGCAAGAAAGAAGTAGTAAAATTAATGTTTTGGTTTACGAAAATTCAATTATTAGCCGGAGTTAGTGCCTTGCAGTTGACCGAGGACCTTAAGGTTATGGATGAACTGAAGTCTCGCCGCCACAGAGCTTGAGAAAGTGTGAAAAGTGTTAATATGTAGTAAAAAGGGAAGAAAATCTCCCGTTTCGTCTTTTGTTTCGTAATGACGTAATGACTGATGGTCACAATTGTCGCCCTTCTCTCAGAAACTTTTACATTTATCGTTTGGAAACCTACGGCGTGTGCTGAGGTATTCGATGGCACTACAAGCAACAAAACAGAGCCTTCTAAGTTGAAGCAATCGGCAAGAAAGAAGTAGTAATAATAATGTTTTGGTTTTCGAAATTTCAATTATTAGACGGAGTTAGTGCTTGCAGTTGACTCAGGACCTTGAGGTTTTGCATGAACTGAGGTCCCGCCGCCACAGAGCTTACCAAAGTGTGAAAAGTGTTAATATGTAGTAAAAACGGAAGAAAATCTCCCGTTTCGTCTTTTGTTTCGTAATGACGTAATGACTGATCGTCACAATTGTCGCCCTTCTCTCAGAAACGTTTACATTTATTGTTTGGAAACTTACGGCGGGTGCTGTGATATTCGATGGCACTACAAGCAACAAAACAGGGCCTTCTAAGTTGAAGCAATCGGCAAGAAAGAAGTAGTAAAAGTAATGTTTAGGTTTTCGAATATTCAATTATTTGCCAGAGTTTTTGCCTTGCAGTTGACCGAGGACCTTGAGGTTTTGCATGAACTGAGGTCTGGTAGCCACATAGCATGAGAGAGAACGAAAAGTTGTAATATATAGTAAAAACGTAAGAAAATCTCCCGTTTCGTCTGTTGTTTCGTAATGACGTAATGACTGATCGTCACAATTGTCGCACTTCTCTCAGAAACGTTTACATTTATCGTTTGGAAACTTACGCCGTGTGCTGAGGTACTCGGTGGCACTACAAGCAACAAAACAGAGCCTTCTAAGTTGAAGCAATCGGCAAGAAAGAAGTATTAAAATTAATGTTTTTGTTTTCGAAAATTCAATTATTAGCCGGAGTTAGTGTCTTGCAGTTGACCGAGGACCTTGAGGTTTTGCATGAGCCGAGGTATCGGCGGCACAGAGCTTGAGAAAGTGTGAAAAGTGTTAATATGTAGTAAAAACGGAAGAAAATCTACCGTTTCGTCTTTTGTTTCGTAATGACGTAATGACTGATCGTCACATTTGTCGCCTTTCTCTCAGAAACGATTACATTTATCGTTTGGAAACTTACGGCGGGTGCTGAGGTATTCGATGGCACTACAAGCAACAAAACAGAGCCTTCTATGTTGAAGCAATCGGCAAGAAAGAAGTAGTAAAAGTAATGTTTTGGTTTTCGAATATTCAATTGTTAGCCAGAGTTGGTGCTTGGAGTTTACCGAGGACCTTGAGGTTTTGCATGAACTGAGATCTGGTAGCCACATAGCATGGGAAAGAGCGAAAAGTGTTAAGATATAGTAAAAACGGAAGAAAATGTCCCGTTTCGTCTTTTGTTTCGTAATGACGTAATGACTGATCGTCACAATTGTCGCCCTTCTCTCAGAAACGTTTACATTTATCGTTTGGAAACTTACGCCGTGTGCTGACGTATTCGATGGCACTGCAAGCAACAAAACAGAGCCTTCTAAGTTGAAGCAATCGGCAAGAAAGAAGTAGTAAAATTAATGTTTTGGTTTTCGAAAATTAAATTATTAGCCGGAGTTAGTGCCTTGCAGTTGGCCGAGGACCTTGAGGTTTTGCATGAACTGAGGTCTCTCCGCCACAGAGCTTGAGGAAGTGTGAAAAGGGTTAATATGTAGTAAAAACGGAATAAAATCTCCCGTTCGTCTTTTGTTTCGTAATGACGTAATGACTGATCGTCACATTTGTCGCCCTTCTCTCAGAAACGTTTACACTTATCGTTTGGAAACTTATGGGGGGTGCTGAGGTATTCGATGGCACTACAAGCAACAAAACAGAGCCTTCTAAGTTGAAGCAATCGGCAAGAAAGAAGTAAAAGTATTGTTTTGGTTTTCGGATATTCAATTATTAGCCAGAGTTGGTCCCTTGCAGTTGACCGAAGACCTTGAGGTTTTGCTTGAACTGAGGTCTGGTAGCCACATAGCATGAGAAAGAGCGAAAAGTGTTAATATATAGTAAAAACGGAAGAAATCTACCGTTTCGTCTTTTGTTTCGTAATGACGTAATGACTGATCGTCACATTTGTCGCCCTTCTCTCAGAAACGTTTAGATTTATCGTTTGGAAATTTACGGCGGGTGCAGAGGTATTCGGTAGCACTACAAGCTACAAAACAGAGCTTTTTAAGTTGATGCAATCGGCAAGAAACAAGTAGTAAAATTAATGTTTTGATTTTCGAAAATTCAATTATTAGCCGGTGTTAGTGCGTTGCAGTTGACCGAAGACCTTGAAGTTTTGCATGAGCTGAGGTCTCGCCGCCACAGAGCTAGAGAAAGTGTGAAAAGTGTTAATATCTAGCAAAAACGGAAGGAAATCTCACGTTTCGTCTTTTGTTTCGTAATGACGTAATGACTGATCGTCACATTTGTCGCAATTCTGTCAGAAATGTTTACATTTATCGTTTGGAAACTTACGGCGGGTGCTAAGGTATTCGATGGCACTACAAGAAACAAAACAGAGCCTCCTAAGTTGAAGCAATCGGCAAGAAAGAAGTAGTAAAATTAATGTTTTGGTTTTCCAATATTCAATTATTAGCCTGAGGTGGTGCCTTGCAGTTGACTGAGGACCTTCAGGTTTTGCATGAACTGAGGTCTCGTGGCCACATTGCATGAGAAAGAGCGAAAAGTGTTAATATATAGTAAATACGGAAGAACATCTCCCGTTTCGTCTTTTGTTTCCTAATGACGTAATTATCGATCGTCACAATTGTCGCCCTTCTCTCAGAAACGTTTACATTTTTCGTTTGGAAACTTACGCCGTGTGCTGAGGTACTCGATGGCAGTACGAGCAACAAAACAGAGCTTTCTCAGTTGGAGCAATTGGCAAGAAATGATTAGTAAAATTAATGTTTTGGTTTTCGAATATTCAATTATTAGCCGGAATTGGTGCCTTGCAGTTGACCGAGGACATTGAGGTTTTGCATGAACTGAGGTCTCGCTGCCACAGAGCTTGAGAAAGTGTTAAAAGTGTTAATACGTAGTAAAAACGGAAGAAATCCCCCGTTTCGTCTTTTGTTTCGTTATGACGTAATGACTGATCGTCACAATTGTCGCCCTTCTCTCAGAAACATTTACATTTATCGTTTGGAAACTTACGGCGGGTGCTGTGATATTCGATGGCACTACAAGCAACAAAACAGTGCTTTCTAAGTTGAAGCAATCGGCAAGAAAGAAGTAGTAAAATTAATGTTTTGGTTTTCGAAAATTCAATTACTAGCCGGAGTTAGTGCCTTGCAGTTGACCGAGGACCTTGAGGCTTTGCATGAACTAAGGTCTCGCCCCACAGAGCTTGAGAAAGTGTGAACAGTGTTAATATGTAGTAAAAACGGAAGAAAATCTCCCGTTTCGTCTTTTGTTTCGTAATGACGTAATGACTGATCGTCACATTTGTCGCCTTTCTCTCAGAAACGTTTACATGTATCGTTTGGAAACTTACGGGGGGTGCTGAGGTATTCGATGGCACTACAAGCAACAAAACAGAGCCTTCTGAGTTGAAGCAATCGGCAAGAAAGACATAGTAAAATTAATGTTTTGGTTTTCGAAAATTCAATTACTAGCCGGAGTTAGTGCCTTGCAGTTGACCGAGGTCCTTGAGGTTTTGCATGAACTGATGTCTCGCCGCCACAGACCTTGAGAAAGTGTGAAAAGTGTTAATATGTATTAAAAACGGAAGAAAATCTCCCGTTTCGTCCTTTGTAACGTAATTACGTAATGACTGATCGTCACATTTGTCGCCTTTCTCTCAGAAACGTTTACATTTATCGTTTGGAAACTTACGGCGGGTGCTGAGGCATTCGATGGCACTACAAGCAACAAAACAGAGCCTTCTAAGTTGAAGCAATCGGCAAGAAACAAGTAGTAAAATTAATGTTTTGGTTTTCGAAAAGTCAATTATTAGCCGGAGGTAGTGCCTTGCAGTTGACCGAGGACCTTGAGGTTTTGCATGAACTGAGGTCTCGCCGCCACAGAGCTTGAGGAAGTGTGAAAAGTGTTAATATGTAGTAAAAACGGAAGAAAATCTCCCGTTTCGTCCTTTGTTTCGTAATTACGTAATGACTGATCGTCACATTTGTCGCCTTTCTCTCAGAAACGTTTACATTTATCGTTTGGAAACTTACGGCGGGTGCTGTGATATTCGATGGCACTACAAGCAACAAAACAGGGCCTTTTAAGTTGAAGCAATCGGCAAGAAAGAAGTAGTAAAAGTAATGTTTAAGTTTTCGAATATTCAATTATTTGCTAGAGTTTTTGCCTTGCAGTTGACCGAGGACCTTGAGGTTTTGCATGAACTGAGGTCTGGTAGCGAAATAGCATGAGAGAGAACGAAAAGTGTTAATATATAGTAAAAACGAAAGAAAATCTCCCGTTTCGTCTGTTGTTTCGGAATGACGTAATGACTGATCGTCACAATTGTCGCACTTCTCTCAGAAACGTTTACATTTATCGTTTGGAAACTTACGCCGTGTGCTGAGGTACTCGGTGGCACTACAAGCAACAAAACAGAGCCTTCTAAGTTGAAGCAATCGGCAAGAAAGAAGTAGTAAAATTAATGTTTTGGCTTTCGAAAATTCAATTATTAGCCGGTGTTAGTGCCTTGCAGTTGACCGAGGACCTTGAGGTTTTGCATGAACTGAGGTCTCTCCGCCACAGAGCTTGAGGAAGTGTGGAAAGGGTTAATATGTAGTGAAAACGGAATAAAATCTCCCGTTCGTCTTTTGTTTCGTAGTGACGTAATGACTGATCGTCACATTTGTCGCCCTTCTCTCAGAAACGTTCACATTTATCGTTTGGAAACTTATGGGGGGTGCTGAGGTATTCGATGGCACTACAAGCAACAAAACAGAGCCTTCTAAGTTGAAGCAATCGACAAGAATGAAGTAAAAGTATTGTTTTGGTTTTCGGATATTCAATTATTAGCCAGAGTTGGTGCCTTGCAGTTGACCGAAGAGCTTGAGGTTTTGCATGAACTGAGGTCTGGTAGCCACATAGCATGAGAAAGAGCGAAAAGTGTTAATATATAGTAAAAACGGAAGAAAATCTACCGTTTCGTCTTTTGTTTCGTAATGACGTAATGACTGATCGTCACATTTGTCGCCTTTCTCTCAGAAACGTTTACATTTATCGTTTGGAAACTTACGGCGGGTGCTGAGGCATTCGATGGCACTACAAGCAACAAAACAGAGCCTTCTAAGTTGAAGCAATCGGCAAGAAACAAGTAGTAAAATTAATGTTTTGGTTTTCGAAAAGTCAATTATTAGCCGGAGGTAGTGCCTTGCAGTTGACCGAGGACCTTGAGGTTTTGCATGAGCTGAGGTATCGCCGGAACAGAGCTTGAGAAAGTGTGAAAAGTGTTAATATGTAGTAAAAACGGAAGAAAATCTCCCGTTTCGTCTTTTGTTTCGTAATGACGTAATGACTGATCGTCACATTTGTCGCCTTTCTCTCAGAAACGTTTACATTTATCGTTTGGAAACTTACGGCGGGTGCTGAGGTATTCGATGGCACTACAAGCAACAAAACAGAGCCTTCTAAGTTGAAGCAATCGGCAAGAAAGAAGTAGTAAAAGTAATGTTTTGGTTTTCGAATATTCAATTGTTAGCCAGAGGTGGTGCTTGGAGTTTACCGAGGACCTTGAGGTTTTGCATGAACTGAGATCTGGTAGCCACATAGCATGGGAAAGAGCGAAAAGTGTTAAGATATAGTAAAAACGGAAGAAAATCTCCCGTTTCGTCTTTTGTTTCGTAATGACGTAATGACTGATCGTCACAATTGTCGCCCTTCTCTCAGAAACGTTTACATTTATCGTTTGGAAACTTACGCCGTGTGGTGACGTATTCGATGGCACCGCAAGCAACAAAACAGAGCCTTCTAAGATGAAGCAATCGGCGGGAAAGAAGTAGTAAAATTAATGTTTTGGTTTTCGAAAATTAAATTATTAGCCGGTGTTAGTGCCTTGCAGTTGACCGAGGACCTTGAGGTTTTGCATGAACTGAGGTCTCTCCGCCACAGAGCTTGAGGAAGTGTGAAAAGGGTTAATATGTAGTGAAAACGGAATAAAATCTCCCGTTCGTCTTTTGTTTCGTAATGACGTAATGACTGATCGTCACATTTGTCGCCCTTCTCTCAGAAACGTTCACATTTATCGTTTGGAAACTTATGGGGGGTGCTGAGGTATTCGATGGCACTACAAGCAACAAAACAGAGCCTTCTAAGTTGAAGCAATCGACAAGAATGAAGTAAAAGTATTGTTTTGGTTTTCGGATATTCAATTATTAGCCAGAGTTGGTGCCTTGCAGTTGACCGAAGAGCTTGAGGTTTTGCATGAACTGAGGTCTGGTAGCCACATAGCATGAGAAAGAGCGAAAAGTGTTAATATATAGTAAAAACGGAAGAAAATCTACCGTTTCGTCTTTTGTTTCGTAATGACGTAATGACTGATCGTCACATTTGTCGCCCTTCTCTCAGAAACGTTTAGATTTATCGTTTGGAAATTTACGGCGGGTGCAGAGGTATTCGGTGGCACTACAAGCTACAAAACAGAGCTTTTTAAGTTGATGCAATCGGCAAGAAACAAGTAGTAAAATTAATGTTTTGATTTTCGAAAATTCAATTATAGGCGGTGCTAGTGCGTTGCAGTTGACCGAAGACCTTGAAGTTTTGCATGAACTGAGGTCTCGCCGCCACAGAGCTTGAGAAAGTGTGAAAAGTGTTAATATGTAGTAAAAACGGAAGAAAATCTCACGTTTCGTCTTTTGTTTCGTAATGACGTAATGACTGATCGTCACATTTGTCGCAATTCTCTCAGAAATGTTTACATTTATCGTTTAGAAACTTACGGCGGGTGCTGAGGTATTCGATGGCACTACAAGAAACAAAACAGAGCCTCCTAAGTTGAAGCAATCGGCAAGAAAGAAGTAGTAAAATTAATGTTTTGGTTTTCCAAAATTCAATTATTAGCCTGAGTTGGTGCCTTGCAGTTGACTGAGGACCTTCAGGTTTTGCATGAACTGAGGTCTCGTGGCCACATTGCATGAGAAAGAGCGAAAAGTGTTAATATATAGTAAAAACGGAAGAATATCTCCCGTTTCGTCTTTTGTTTCCTAATGACGTAATTATTGATCGTCACAATTGTCGCCCTTCTCTCAGAAACGTTTACATTTTTCGTTTGGAAACTTACGCCGTGTGCTGAGGTACTCGATGGCAGTACAAGCAACAAAAAAGAGCTTTCTAAAATGGAGGAATTGGCAGGAAAGGGATAGTAAAATTAATGTTTTGGTTTTCGAATATTCAATTATTAGCCGGAGTTAGTGCCTTGCAGTTGACCGAGGACCTTGAGGTTTTGCATGAACTGAGGTCTCGCTGCCACAGAGCTTGAGAAAGTGTGAAAAGTGTTAATACGTAGTAAAAACGGAAGAAAATCTCCCGTTTCGTCTTTTGTTTCGTAATGACATACTGACTGATCGTCACAATTGTCGCCCTTCTCTCAGAAACGTTTACATTTATCATTTGGAAACTTACGGCCGGTGCTGAGGTATTCGATGGCACTACAAGCAACAAAACAGAGCCTTCTAAGTGGAAGCAATCGGCAAGAAAGAAGTAGTAAAATTAATGTTTTGGTTTACGAAAATTCAATTGTTAGCCGGAGTTAGTGCCTTGCAGTTGACCGAGGACCTTCAGGTTATGCATGAACTGAAGTCTCGCCGCCACAGAGCTTTAGAAGGTGTGAAAAGTGTTAATATGTAGTAAAAAGGGAAGAAAATCTCCCGTTTCGTCTTTTGTTTCGTAATGACGTAATGACTGATGGTCACAATTGTCGCCCTTCTCTCAGAAACGTTTACAATTATCGGTTGGAAACCTACGGCGGGTGCTGAGGTATTCGATGGCACTACAAGCAACAAAACAGAGCCTTCTAAGTTGAAGCAATCGGCAAGAAAGAAGTAGTAAAATTAATGTTTTGGTTTTCGAAAATTCAATTATTAGACGGAGTTAGTGCCTTGCAGTTGACTGAGGACCTTGAGGTTTTGCATGAACTGAGGTCTCGCCGCCACAGAGCTTACCAAAGTGTCAAAAGTGTTAATATGTAGTAAAAACGGAAGAAAAACTCCCGTTTCGTCTTTTGTTTCCTAATGACGTAATGACTAATCGTCACAATTGTCGCCCTTCTCTCAGAAACGTTTACATTTATTGTTTGGAAACTTACGGCGGTTGCTGTGATATTCGATGGCACTACAAGCAACAAAACAGAGCCTTCTAAGTTGAAGCAATGGGCAAGAAAGAAGTAGTAAAAGTAATGTTTAGGTTTTCGAATATTCAATTATTTGCCAGAGTTTTTGCCTTGCAGTTGACCGAGGACCTTGAGGTTTTGCATGAACGGAGGTCTGGTAGCCACACAGCATGAGAAAGAACGAAAAGTGTTAATATATAGTAAAAACGTAAGAAAATCTCCCGTTTCGTCTTTTGTTTCGTAATGACGTAATGACTGATTGTCACAATTGTCGCCCTTCTCTCAGAAACGTTTACATTTTTCGTTTGGAAACATACGCCGTGTGCTGAGGTACTCGGTTTCACTACAAGCAACAAAACAGAGCCTTCTAAGTTGAAGCAATCGTCAAGTAAGAAGTAGTAAAAGTAATGTTTTGGTTATCGAATATTCAATTGTTAGCCAGAGTTGGTGCCTTGTAGTTGACCGAGGACCTTGAGGTTTTGCATGAACTGAAGTCTGGTAGCCACATAGCATGAGAAAGAGCGAAAAGTGTTAATATATAGTAAAAACGGAAGAAAATCTCCCGTTTCGTCTTTTGTTTCGTAATGACGTAATGACTGATCGTCACATTTGTCGCCCTTCTCTCAGAAACGTTTACATTTATCGTTTGGAAATTTACGGCGGGTGCAGAGGTATTCGGTGGCACTACAAGCTACAAAACAGAGCTTTTTAAGTTGATGCAATCGGCAAGAAAGAAGTAGAAAAATTAATGTTTTGATTTTCGAAAATTCAATTATTAGCCGTTGTTAGTGCCTTGCAGTTGACTGAGGACCTTGAAGTTTTGCATGAACTGAGGTCTCGCCACCACAGAGCTTGAGAAAGTGTGAAAAAGTGTTAATATGTAGTAAAAACGGAAGAAAATCTCCCGTTTCGTCTTTTGTTTCGTAATGACGTAATGACTGATCGTCACAATTGTCACCCTTCTCTCAGAAACGTTTACATTTATCGTTTGGAAACTTACGCCGTGTGCTGAGGTATTCGATGGCACTACAGGCAACAAAACAGTGCCTTCTAAGTTGAAGCAATCGGCAAGAAAGAAGTAGTAAAATTAATGTTTTGGTTTTCGAAAATTCAATTATTAGCCGGAGTTAGTGCCTTGCAGTTGACCGAGGACCTTGAGGTTTTGCAAGAACTGAGGTCTTGCCGCCACAGAGCTTGAGAAAGTGTGAAAAGTGTTAATATGTAGTAAAAACAGAAGAAAATCTCCCGTTTGGTCTTTTGTTTCGTAATGACGTAATGACTGATCGTCACATTTGTCGCAATTCTCTCAGAAATGTTTACATTTATCGTTTGGAAACTTACGGCGGGTGCTGAGGTATTCGATGGCACTACAAGCAACATAACAGAGCCTTCTAAGTTGAAGCAATCGTCAAGTAAGAAGTAGTAAAATTAATTTATTAGTTTCCGAATATTCAATTATTAGCCGGAGTTAGTGCCTTGCAGTTCCCCGAGGACCTTGAGATTTTGCATAAAACTGTGGTCTCGCCGCCACAGAGCTTGAGAAAGTGTGAAAAGTGTTAATATGTAGTAAAAACGGAAGAAAATCTCCCGTTTCGTCTTTTGTTTCGTAATGACATAATGACTGATCGTCACAATTGTCGCCCTTCTCTCAGGAACGTTTACATTTATCTTTTGGAAACTTACGGCCGGTGCTGAGGTATTCGGTGGCACTACAAGCAACAAAACAGAGCCTTCTAAGTTCAAGCAATCGGCAAGAAAGAAGTAGTAAATATAATGTTTTGGTTTTCGAATATTCAATTATTAGCCAGAGTTGGTGCCTTGCAGTTGACCGAGGACCTTGAGGTTTTGCATGAACTGAGGTCTCGCAGCCACAGAGCTTGAGAAAGTGTGAAAACTGTTAATACGTAGTAAAAAGGGAAGAAAATCTCCCGTTTCGTCTTTTGTTTCGTAATCACATAATGACTGATCGTCACAATTGTCGCCCTTCTCTCAGGAACGTTTACATTTATCTTTTGGAAACTTACGGCCGGTGCTGAGGTATTCGATGGCACTACAAGCAACAAAACAGAGCCTTCTAAGTTGAAGCAATCGGCAAGAAAGAAGTACTAAAATTAATGTTTTGGTTTTAGGATATTCAATTATTAGCCTGAGTTAGTGCCTTGCAGTTGACCGAGGACCTTGAGGTTTTGCATGAACTGAGGTCTCGGCGCCACAGAGCTTGAGAAAGTGTGAAAAGTGTTAATATGTAGTAAAAACGGAAGAAAATCTCCCGTTTCGTCTTTTGTTTCGTAATGATGTAATGACTGATCCTCACATATGTCGCCCTTCTCTCAGAAACGTTTACATTTATCATTTGGAAACTTACGGCCGGTGCTGAGGTATTCGATGGCACTACAAGCAACAAAACAGAGCCTTCTAAGTTGAAGCAATCGGCAAGAAAGAAGTACTAAAATTAATGTTTTGGTTTTCGAAAATTCAATTATTAGCAGGTGATAGTGCCTTGCAGTTGACCGAGGACCTTGAGGTTTTGCATGAACTGAGGTCTCGCCGCCACAGAGCTTGAGAAAGTGTGAAAAGTGTTAATATGTAGAAAAATGGAAGAAAATCTCCCGTTTCGTCTTTTGTTTCGTAATGACGTAATGACTGATCGTCACATATGTCGCCCTTCTCTCAGAAACGTTTACATTTATCGTTTGGAATCTTACGGCGGGTACTGAGGTATTCGATGGCACTACAAGCAACAAAACAGAGCCTTCTAAGTGGAAGCAATCGGCAAGAAAGAAGTAGTAAAATTAATGTTTTGGTTTTCGAAGATTCAATTATTGGCCGGAGTTGGTGCCTTGCAGTTGACCATGGACCATAAGGTTTTGCATGAACTGAGATCTCGCCGCCACAGAGCTTGAGAAAGTGTGAAAATTGTTAATATGTTGTAAAAACCGAAGAAAATCTCCCGTTTCGTCTTTTGTTTCGTAATGACGTAATGACTGATCGTCACATTTGTCACCTTTCTCTCAGAAACGTTTACATTTATCGTTTGGAAACTTACGGCGGGTGCTGAGGTATTCGATGGCACTAGAAGGAACAAAACCCAGCCTTCTAAGTTGAAGCAATCGGCAAGAAAGAAGTAGTAAAATTAATGTTTTGGTTTACGAAAATTCAATTGTTAGCCGGAGTTAGTGCCTTGCAGTTGACCGAGGACCTTCAGGTTATGCATGAACTGAAGTCTCGCCGCCACAGAGCTTTAGAAGGTGTGAAAAGTGTTAATATGTAGTAAAAAGGGAAGAAAATCTCCCGTTTCGTCTTTTGTTTCGTAATGACGTAATGACTGATGGTCACAATTGTCGCCCTTCTCTCAGAAACGTTTACAATTATCGGTTGGAAACCTACGGCGGGTGCTGAGGTATTCGATGGCACTACAAGCAACAAAACAGAGCCTTCTAAGTTGAAGCAATCGGCAAGAAAGAAGTAGTAAAATTAATGTTTTGGTTTTCGAAAATTCAATTATTAGACGGAGTTAGTGCCTTGCAGTTGACTGAGGACCTTGAGGTTTTGCATGAACTGAGGTCTCGCCGCCACAGAGCTTACCAAAGTGTCAAAAGTGTTAATATGTAGTAAAAACGGAAGAAAAACTCCCGTTTCGTCTTTTGTTTCGTAATGACGTAATGACTGATCGTCACAATTGTCGCCCTTCTCTCAGAAACGTTTACATTTATTGTTTGGAAACTTACGGCGGTTGCTGTGATATTCGATGGCACTACAAGCAACAAAACAGAGCCTTCTAAGTTGAAGCAATCGGCAAGAAAGAAGTAGTAAAAGTAATGTTTAGGTTTTCGAATATTCAATTATTTGCCAGAGTTTTTGCCTTGCAGTTGACCGAGGACCTTGAGGTTTTGCATGAACGGAGGTCTGGTAGCCACACAGCATGAGAAAGAACGAAAAGTGTTAATATATAGTAAAAACGTAAGAAAATCTCCCGTTTCGTCTTTTGTTTCGTAATGACGTAATGACTGATCGTCACAATTGTCGCCCTTCTCTCAGAAACGTTTACATTTTTCGTTTGGAAACATACGCCGTGTGCTGAGGTACTCGGTGGCACTACAAGCAACAAAACAGAGCCTTCTAAGTTGAAGCAATCGTCAAGTAAGAAGTAGTAAAATTAATGTTTTGGTTTTCGAAAATTCAATTATTAGCCGGAGTTAGTGTCTTGCAGTTGACCGAGGAACTTGAGGTTTTGCATGAGCTGAGGTATCGCCGCCACAGAGCTTGAGAAAGTGTGAAAAGTGTTAATATGTAGTAAAAACCGAAGAAAATCTCCCGTTTCTTCTTTTGTTTCGTAATGACGTAATGACTGATCGTCACATTTGTCGCCTTTCTCTCAGAAACGTTTACATTTATCGTTTGGTAACTTACGGCGGGTGCTGAGGTATTCGATGGCACTACAAGCAACAAAACAGTGCCTTCTAAGTTGAAGCAATCGGCAAGAAAGAAGTAGTAAAAGTAATGTTTTGGTTATCGAATATTCAATTGTTTGCCAGAGTTGGTGCCTTGTAGTTGACCGAGGACCTTGAGGTTTTGCATGAACAGAGGTCTGGTAGCCACATAGCATGAGAAAGAGCGAAAAGTGTTAATATGTAGTAAAAACGGGAGAAAATCTCCCGTTTCGTCTTTTGTTTCGTAATGACGTAATGACTGATCGTCACATTTGTCGCCCTTCTCTCAGAAACGTTTACATGTATCGTTTGGAAATTTACGGCGGGTGCAGAGGTATTCGGTGGCACTACAAGCTACAAAACAGAGCTTTTTAAGTTGATGCAATCGGCAAGAAAGAAGTAGAAAAATTAATGTTTTGATTTTCGTAAATTCAATTATTAGCCGTTGTTAGTGCCTTGCAGTTGACTGAGGACCTTGAAGTTTTGCATGAACTGAGGTCTCGCCACCACAGAGCTTGAGAAAGTGTGAAAAAGTGTTAATATGTAGTAAAAACGGAAGAAAATCTCCCGTTTCGTCTTTTGTTTCGTAATGACGTAATGACTGATCGTCACAATTGTCACCCTTCTCTCAGAAACGTTTACATTTATCGTTTGGAAACTTACGCCGTGTGCTGAGGTATTCGATGGCACTACAGGCAACAAAACAGTGCCTTCTAAGTTGAAGCAATCGGCAAGAAAGAAGTAGTAAAATTAATGTTTTGGTTTTCGAAAATTCAATTATTAGCCGGAGCTAGTGCCTTGCAGTTGACCGAGGACCTTGAGGTTTTGCAATAACTGAGGTCTTGCCGCCACAGAGCTTGAGAAAGTGTGAAAAGTGTTAATATGTAGTAAAAACAGAAGAAAATCTCCCGTTTGGTCTTTTGTTTCGTAATGACGTAATGACTGATCGTCACATTTGTCGCAATTCTCTCAGAAATGTTTACATTTATCGTTTGGAAACTTACGGCGGGTGCTGAGGTATTCGATGGCACTACAAGCAACATAACAGAGCCTTCTAAGTTGAAGCAATCGTCAAGTAAGAAGTAGTAAAATTAATTTATTAGTTTTCGAATATTCAATTATTAGCCGGAGTTAGTGCCTTGCAGTTCCCCGAGGACCTTGAGATTTTGCATAAAACTGTGGTCTCGCCGCCACAGAGCTTGAGAAAGTGTGAAAAGTGTTAATATGTAGTAAAAACGGAAGAAAATCTCCCGTTTCGTCTTTTGTTTCGTAATGACATAATGACTGATCGTCACAATTGTCGCCCTTCTCTCAGGAACGTTTACATTTATCTTTTGGAAACTTACGGCCGGTGCTGAGGTATTCGGTGGCACTACAAGCAACAAAACAGAGCCTTCTAAGTTCAAGCAATCGGCAAGAAAGAAGTAGTAAATATAATGTTTTGGTTTTCGAATATTCAATTATTAGCCAGAGTTGGTGACTTGCAGTTGACCGAGGACCTTGAGGTTTTGCATGAACTGAGGTCTCGCAGCCACAGAGCTTGAGAAAGTGTGAAAACTGTTAATACGTAGTAAAAAGGGAAGAAAATCACCCGTTTCGTCTTTTGTTTTGTAATCACATAATGACTGATCGTCACAATTGTCGCCCTTCTCTCAGGAACGTTTACATTTATCTTTTGGAAACTTACGGCTGGTGCTGAGGTATTCGATGGCACTACAAGCAACAAAACAGAGCCTTCTAAGTTGAAGCAATCGGCAAGAAAGAAGTACTAAAATTAATGTTTTGGTTTTAGGATATTCAATTATTAGCCTGAGTTAGTGCCTTGCAGTTGACCGAGGACCTTGAGGTTTTGCATGAACTGAGGTCTCGCCGCCACAGAGCTTGAGAAAGTGTGAAAAGTGTTAATATGTAGAAAAATGGAAGAAAATCTCCCGTTTCGTCTTTTGTTTCGTAATGACGTAATGACTGATCGTCACATATGTCGCCCTTCTCTCAGAAACGTTTACATTTATCGTTTGGAATCTTACGGCGGGTACTGAGGTATTCGATGGCACTACAAGCAACAAAACAGAGCCTTCTAAGTGGAAGCAATCGGCAAGAAAGAAGTAGTAAAATTAATGTTTTTGTTTTCGAAGATTCAATTATTGGCCGGAGTTGGTGCCTTGCAGTTGACAATGGACCATAAGGTTTTGCATGAACTGAGATCTCGCCGCCACAGAGCTTGAGAAAGTGTGAAAATTGTTAATATGTTGTAAAAACCGAAGAAAATCTCCCGTTTCGTCTTTTGTTTCGTAATGACGTAATGACTGATCGTCACATTTGTCACCTTTCTCTCAGAAACTTTTACATTTATCGTTTGGAAACTTACGGCGGGTGCTGAGGTATTCGATGGCACTAGAAGGAACAAAACACAGCCTTCTAAGTTGAAGCAATCGGCAAGAAAGAAGTAGTAAAATTTTGTTTTGGTTTACGAAAATACAATTGTTAGCCGGAGTTAGTGCCTTGCAGTTGACCGAGGACCTTCAGGTTATGCATGAACTGAAGTCTCGCCGCCACAGAGCTTTAGAAGGTGTGAAAAGTGTTAATATGTAGTAAAAAGGGAAGAAAATCTCCCGTTTCGTCTTTTGTTTCGTAATGACGTAATGACTGATGGTCACAATTGTCGCCCTTCTCTCAGAAACGTTTACAATTATCGGTTGGAAACCTACGGCGGGTGCTGAGGTATTCGATGGCACTACAAGCAACAAAACAGAGCCTTCTAAGTTGAAGCAATCGGCAAGAAAGAAGTAGTAAAATTAATGTTTTGGTTTTCGAAAATTCAATTATTAGACGGAGTTAGTGCCTTGCAGTTGACTGAGGACCTTGAGGTTTTGCATGAACTGAGGTCTCGCCGCCACAGAGCTTACCAAAGTGTCAAAAGTGTTAATATGTAGTAAAAACGGAAGAAAAACTCCCGTTTCGTCTTTTGTTTCGTAATGACGTAATGACTGATCGTCACAATTGTCGCCCTTCTCTCAGAAACGTTTACATTTATTGTTTGGAAACTTACGGCGGTTGCTGTGATATTCGATGGCACTACAAGCAACAAAACAGAGCCTTCTAAGTTGAAGCAATCGGCAAGAAAGAAGTAGTAAAAGTAATGTTTAGGTTTTCGAATATTCAATTATTTGCCAGAGTTTTTGCCTTGCAGTTGACCGAGGACCTTGAGGTTTTGCATGAACGGAGGTCTGGTAGCCACACAGCATGAGAAAGAACGAAAAGTGTTAATATATAGTAAAAACGTAAGAAAATCTCCCGTTTCGTCTTTTGTTTCGTAATGACGTAATGACTGATCGTCACAATTGTCGCCCTTCTCTCAGAAACGTTCACATTTTTCGTTTGGAAACTTACGCCGTGTGCTGAGGTACTCGGTGGCACTACAAGCAACAAAACAGAGCCTTCTAAGTTGAAGCAATCGTCAAGTAAGAAGTAGTAAAATTAATGTTTTGGTTTTCGAAAATTCAATTATTAGCCGGAGTTAGTGTCTTGCAGTTGACCGAGGACCTTGAGGTTTTGCAAGAACTGAAGTCTTGCCGCCACAGAGCTTGAGAAAGTGTGAAAAGTGTTAATATGTAGTAAAAACAGAAGAAAATCTCCAGTTTGGTCTTTTGTTTCGTAATGACGTAATGACTGATCGTCACATTTGTCGCAATTCTCTCAGAAATGTTTACATTTATCGTTTGGAAACTTACGGCGGGTGCTGAGGTATTCGATGGCACTACAAGCAACATAACAGAGCCTTCTAAGTTGAAGCAATCGTCAAGTAAGAAGTAGTAAAATTAATTTATTAGTTTTCGAATATTCAATTATTAGCCGGAGTTAGTGCCTTGCAGTTCCCCGAGGACCTTGAGATTTTGCATAAAACTGTGGTCTCGCCGCCACAGAGCTTGAGAAAGTGTGAAAAGTGTTAATATGTAGTAAAAACGGAAGAAAATCTCCTGTTTCGTCTTTTGTTTCGTAATGACATAATGACTGATCGTCACAATTGTCGCCCTTCTCTCAGGAACGTTTACATTTATCTTTTGGAAACTTACGGCCGGTGCTGAGGTATTCGGTGGCACTACAAGCAACAAAACAGAGCCTTCTAAGTTCAAGCAATCGGCAAGAAAGAAGTAGTAAATATAATGTTTTGGTTTTCGAATATTCAATTATTAGCCAGAATTGGTGCCTTGCAGTTGACCGAGGACCTTGAGGTTTTGCATGAACTGAGGTCTCGCAGCCACAGAGCTTGAGAAAGTGTGAAAACTGTTAATACGTAGTAAAAAGGGAAGAAAATCACCCGTTTCGTCTTTTGTTTCGTAATCACATAATGACTGATCGTCACAATTGTCGCCCTTCTCTCAGGAACGTTTACATTTATCTTTTGGAAACTTACGGCCGGTGCTGAGGTATTCGATGGCACTACAAGCAACAAAACAGAGCCTTCTAAGTTGAAGCAATCGGCAAGAAAGAAGTACTAAAATTAATGTTTTGGTTTTAGGATATTCTATTATTAGCCTGAGTTAGTGCCTTGCAGTTGACCGAGGACCTTGAGGTTTTGCATGAACTGAGGTCTCGGCGCCACAGAACTTGAGAAAGTGTGAAAAGTGTTAATATGTTGTAAAAACGGAAGAAAATCTCCCGTTTCGTCTTTTGTTTCGTAATGATGTAATGACTGATCTTCACATATGTCGCCCTTCTCTCAGAAACGTTTACATTTATCATTTGGAAACTTACGGCCGGTGCTGAGGTATTCGATGGCACTACAAGCAACAAAACAGAGCCTTCTAAGTTGAAGCAATCGGCAAGAAAGAAGTACTAAAATTAATGTTTTGGTTTTCGAAAATTCAATTATTAGCAGGTGTTAGTGCCTTGCAGTTGACCGAGGACCTTGAGGTTTTGCATGAACTGAGGTCTCGCCGCCACAGAGCTTGAGAAAGTGTGAAAAGTGTTAATATGTAGAAAAATGGAAGAAAATCTCCCGTTTCGTCTTTTGTTTCGTAATGACGTAATGACTGATCGTCACATATGTCGCCCTTCTCTCAGAAACGTTTACATTTATCGTTTGGAATCTTACGGCGGGTACTGAGGTATTCGATGGCACTACAAGCAACAAAACAGAGCCTTCTAAGTGGAAGCAATCGGCAAGAAAGAAGTAGTAAAATTAATGTTTTGGTTTTCGAAGATTCAATTATTGGCCGGAGTTGGTGCCTTGCAGTTGACAATGGACCATAAGGTTTTGCATGAACTGAGATCTCGCCGCCACAGAGCTTGAGAAAGTGTGAAAATTGTTAATATGTTGTAAAAACCGAAGAAAATCTCCCGTTTCGTCTTTTGTTTCGTAATGACGTAATGACTGATCGTCACATTTGTCACCTTTCTCTCAGAAACGTTTACATTTATCGTTTGGAAACTTACGGCGGGTGCTGAGGTATTCGATGGCACTAGAAGGAACAAAACACAGCCTTCTAAGTTGAAGCAATCGGCAAGAAAGAAGTAGTAAAATTAATGTTTTGGTTTACGAAAATACAATTGTTAGCCGGAGTTAGTGCCTTGCAGTTGATCGAGGACCTTCAGGTTATGCATGAACTGAAGTCTCGCCGCCACAGAGCTTTAGAAGGTGTGAAAAGCGTTAATATGTAGTAAAAAGGGAAGAAAATCTCCCGTTTCGTCTTTTGTTTCGTAATGACGTAATGACTGATGGTCACAATTGTCGCCCTTCTCTCAGAAACGTTTACAATTATCGGTTGGAAACCTACGGCGGGTGCTGAGGTATTCGATGGCACTACAAGCAACAAAACAGAGCCTTCTAAGTTGAAGCAATCGGCAAGAAAGAAGTAGTAAAATTAATGTTTTGGTTTTCGAAAATTCAATATTAGACGGAGTTAGTGCCTTGCAGTTGACTGAGGACCTTGAGGTTTTGCATGAACTGAGGTCTCGCCGCCACAGAGCTTACAAAGTGTCCAAAAGTGTTAATATGTAGTAAAAACGGAAGAAAAACTCCCGTTTCGTCTTTTGTTTCGTAATGACGTAATGACTGATCGTCACAATTGTCGCCCTTCCTTCTCAGAAACGTTTTACATTTATTGTTTGGAAACTTACGGCGGTTGCTGTGATATTCGATGGCACTACAAGCAACAAAACAGAGCCTTCTAAGTTGAAGCAATCGGCAAGAAAGAAGTAGTAAAAGTAATGTTTAGGTTTTCGAATATTCAATTATTTGCCAGAGTTTTTGCCTTGCAGTTGACCGAGGACCTTGAGGTTTTGCATGAACGGAGGTCTGGTAGCCACACAGCATGAGAAAGAACGAAAAGTGTTAATATATAGTAAAAACGTAAGAAAATCTCCCGTTTCGTCTTTTGTTTCGTAATGACGTAATGACTGATCGTCACAATTGTCGCCCTTCTCTCAGAAACGTTTACATTTTTTCGTTTGGAAACTTACGCCGTGTGCTGAGGTACTCGGTGGCACTACAAGCAACAAAACAGAGCCTTCTAAGTTGAAGCAATCGTCAAGTAAGAAGTAGTAAAATTAATGTTTTGGTTTTCGAAAATTCAATTATTAGCCGGAGTTAGTGTCTTGCAGTTGACCGAGGAACTTGAGGTTTGCAATGAGCTGAGGTATCGCCGCCACAGAGCTTGAGAAAGTGTGAAAAGTGTTAATATGTAGTAAAAACCGAAGAAAATCTCCCGTTCGTCTTTTGTTTCGTAATGACGTAATGACTGATCGTCACATTTGTCGCCTTTCTCTCAGAAACGTTTACATTTATCGTTTGGAAGCTTACGGCGGGTGCTGAGGTATTTGATGGCACTACAAGCAACAAAACAGTGCCTTCTAAGTTGAAGCAATCGGCAAGAAAGAAGTAGTAAAAGTAATGTTTTGGTTATCGAATATTCAATTGTTAGCCAGAGTTGGTGCCTTGTAGTTGACCGAGGACCTTGAGGTTTTGCATGAACTGGAGATCTGGTAGCCACATAGCATGAGAAAGAGCGAAAAGTGTTAATATATAGTAAAAACGGAAGAAAATCTCCCGTTTCGTCTTTTGTTTCGTAATGACGTAATGACTGATCGTCACATTTGTCGCCCTTCTCTCAGAAACGTTTACATTTATCGTTTGGAAATTTACGGCGGGTGCAGAGGTATTCGGTGGCACTACAAGCTACAAAACAGAGCTTTTTAAGTTGATGCAATCGGCAAGAAAGAAGTAGAAAAATTAATGTTTTGATTTTCGAAAATTCAATTATTAGCCGTTGTTAGTGCCTTGCAGTTGACTGAGGACCTTGAAGTTTTGCATGAACTGAGGTCTCGCCACCACAGTGATTGAGAAAGTGTGAAAAAGTGTTAATATGTAGTAAAAACGGAAGAAAATCTCCCGTTTCGTCTTTTGTTTCGTAATGACGTAATGACTGATCGTCACAATTGTCACCCTTTCTCTCAGAAACGTTTACATTTATCGTTTGGAAACTTACGCCGTGTGCTGAGGTATTCGATGGCACTACAGGCAACAAAAACAGTGCCTTCTAAGTTGAAGCAATCGGCAAGAAAGAAGTAGTAAAATTAATGTTTTGGTTTTCGAAAATTCAATTATTAGCCGGAGTTAGTGCCTTGCAGTTGACCGAGGACCTTGAGGTTTTGCAAGAACTGAGGTCTTGCCGCCACAGAGCTTGAGAAAGTGTGAAAAGTGTTAATATGTAGTAAAAACAGAAGAAAATCTCCCGTTTGGTCTTTTGTTTCGTAATGACGTAATGACTGATCGTCTCATTTGTCGCAATTCTCTCAGAAATGTTTACATTTATCGTTTGGAAACTTACGGCGGGTGCTGAGGTATTCGATGGCACTACAAGCAACATAACAGAGCCTTCTAAGTTGAAGCAATCGGCAAGATAGAAGTAGTAAAATTAATTTATTAGTTTTCGAATATTCAATTATTAGCCGGAGTTAGTGCCTTGCAGTTCCCCGAGGACCTTGAGATTTTGCATAAAACTGTGGTCTCGCCGCCACAGAGCTTGAGAAAGTGTGAAAAGTGTTAATATGTAGTAAAAAAGGAAGAAAATCTCCCGTTTCGTCTTTTGTTTCGTAATGACATAATGACTGATCGTCACAATTGTCGCCCTTCTCTCTGGAACGTTTACATTTATCTTTTTTAAACTTACGGCCGGTGCTGACGTATTCGGTGGCACTACAAGCAACAAAACAGAGCCTTCTAAGTTCAAGCAATCGGCAAGAAAGAAGTAGTAAATATAATGTTTTGGTTTTCGAATATTCAATTATTAGCCAGAGTTGGTGCCTTGCAGTTGACGGAGGACCATGAGGTTTTGCATGAACTGAGGTCTCGCAGCCACAGAGCTTGAGAAAGTGTGAAAACTGTTAATACGTAGTAAAAAGGGAAGAAAATCTCCCGTTTCGTCTTTTGTTTCGTAATCACATAATGACTGATCGTCACAATTGTCGCCCTTCTCTCAGGAACGTTTACATTTATCTTTTGGAAACTTACGGCCGGTGCTGAGGTATTCGATGGCACTACAAGCAATAAAACAGAGCCTTCTAAGTTGAAGCAATCGGCAAGAAAGAAGTACTAAAATTAATGTTTTGGTTTTAGGATATTCAATTATTAGCCATAGTTAGTGCCTTGCAGTTGACCGAGGACCTTGAGGTTTTGCATGAACTGAGGTCTCGGCGCCACAGAGCTTGAGAAAGTGTGAAAAGTGTTAATATGTAGTAAAAACGGAAGAAAATCTCCCGTTTCGTCTTTTGTTTCGTAATGATGTAATGACTGATCCTCACATATGTCGCCCTTCTCTCAGAAACGTTTACATTTATCGTTTGGAAACTTACGGCGGGTACTGAGGTATTCGATGGCACTACAAGCAACAAAACAGAGCCTTCTAAGTGGAAGCAATCGGCAAGAAAGGAGTAGTGAAATTAATGTTTTGGTTTTCGAAGATACAATTATTAGCCGGAGTACGTGCCCAGCAGTTGACCAAGGACCATAAGGTTTTGCATGAACTGAGGTCTCGCCGCCACAGAGCTTGAGAAAGTGTGAAACTTGTTAATATGTTGTAAAAACCGAAGAAAATCTCCCGTTTCGTCTTTTGTTTCGTAATGACATAATGAGTGATCGTCACATTTGTCGCCCTTCTCTCAGAAACGTTTACCTTTATCTTTTGATAATATACGGCGGGTGCTGAGGTATTCGATGGCACTACAAGCAAGAAAACAGAGCCTTCTAAGTTGAAGCAATCGGCAAGAAAGAAGTAGTAAAATTAATAATTTGGTTTTCGAAAATTCAATTATTAGCCGGAGTTAGTGCATTGCAGTTGACCGAGGACCTTGGGGTTTTGCATGAACTGAGGTCTCGCCGCCACAGCGCTTGAGAAAGTGTGAAAAGTGTTAATATGTAGTAGAAACGGAAGAAAATCTTCCGTTTCGTCTTTTGTTTCCTAATGACGTAATGACTGATCGTCACATTTGTCGCCCTTCTCTCAGAAATGTTTACATTTATCGTTTGGAAACTTACGGCGGGTGCGGAGGTATACGATGGCACTACAAGCAACAAAACAGAGCCTTCTAAGTTGAAGCAATCGGCAAGAAAGAAGTAGTAAAATTAATGTTTTGGTTTTCGAAAATTCAATTATTAGCCGGAGTTAGTGCCTTGCAGTTGACCGAGGACCTTGAGGTTTTGCGTGTAATGAGGTCTCGCCGCCACAGAGCTTGAGAAAGTGTGAAAAGTGTTAATATGTAGTAAAAACGGAAGAAAATCTCCCGTTTCCTCTTTTGTTTCGTAATGACGTAATGACTGATCGTCACAATTGTTGCCCTTCTCTCAGAAACGTTTACATTTATCGTGTGGAAACTTACGGCGGGTGCTGAGGTATTCGATGGCACTGCAAGGAACAAAACAGAGCCTTCTAAGTTGAAGCAATCGGCAAGAAAGAAGTAGTAAAATTAATGTTTTGGTTTTCGAATATTCAACTATTAGCCGGAGTTAGTGCCTTGCAGTTGACCGAGGACCTTGAGGTTTTGCATGAACTGAGGTCTCGCCGCCACAGAGCTTGAGAAAGTGTGAAAAGTGTTAATATGTGGTACAAACGGAAGAAAATCTCCCGTTTTGTCTTTTGTTTCGTAATGACGTAATGACTGATCGTCACAATTGTCGCCCTTCTCTCGGAAACGTTTACATTTATCGATTAGAAACTTACGGCGGGTGCTGAGGTAAACGATGGCACTACAAGCAAAAAAACAGAGTCTTCTAAGTTGAAGCAATCGGCAAGAAAGAAGTAGTAAAATTAATGTTTTGGTTTACGAATATTCAACTATTAGCTGGAGTTAGTGCCATGCAGTTGACCGAGGACCTTGAGGTTTTGCATGAACTGAGGTCTCGCCGCCACAGAGCTTGAGAAAGTGTGAAAAGTGTTAATATGTAGTAAAAACGGAAGAAAATCTCCCGTTTCGTCTTTTGTTTCGTAATGACGTAATGACTGATCGTCACAATTGTCGCCCTTCTCTCAGAAACGTTTACATTTATCGTTTGGAAACTTACGGTGTGTGCTGAGGTATTCGATGGCACTACAAGCAACAGAACAGAGCTTTCTAAGTTGGAGCAATCGGCAAGAAAGAAGTAGGAAACTTAATGTTTTGGTTTTCGAAAATTCAATTATTAGCCATAGTTAGTGCCTTGCAGTTGACCGAGTACCTTGAGGTTTTCCATGAACTGAGGTCTCGCTACCACAGAGCTTGAGAAAGTGTGAAAAGTGTTCATATGTACTAAAAACGGAAGAAAATCTCCCGTATCATCTTTTGTTTCGTAATGACGTAATGACTGATCGTCACAATTGTCGCCCTTCTCTCAGAAACGTTTACATTTATCGTTTGGAAACTTACGGCGGGTGCTGTGATATTCGATGGCACTACAAGCAACGAAACAGAGCCTTCTAAGTTGAAGCAATCGGCAAGAAAGAAGTAGTAAATGTAATGTTTTGGTTTTCGAAAATTCAATTATTAGCCGGAGTTAGTGCCTTGCAGTTGACCGAGGACCTTGAGGTTTTGCATGAACTGCGGTCTCGCCGCCACAGAGCTTGAGAGAGTGTGAAAAGTGTTAATAAGTAGTAAAAACGGAAGGAAATCTCCCGTTTCGTCATTTGTTTCGTAATGACGTAATGACTGATCGTCACAAATGTCGCCCTTCTCTCAGAAACGTTTACATTTATCGTTTGGAAACTTACGGCGGGTACTGAGGTATTCGATGGCACTACAAGCAACAAAACAGAGCCTTCTAAGTGGAAGCAATCGGCAAGAAAGGTGTAGTGAAATTAATGTTTTGGTTTTCGAAGATACAATTATTAGCCGGAGTACGTGCCCAGCAGTTGACCAAGGACCATAAGGTTTTGCATGAACTGAGGTCTCGCCGCCACAGAGCTTGAGAAAGTGTGAAACTTGTTAATATGTTGTAAAAACCGAAGAAAATCTCCCGTTTCGTCTTTTGTTTCGTAATGACATAATGAGTGATCGTCACATTTGTCGCCCTTCTCTCAGAAACGTTTACCTTTATCTTTTGATAACTTACGGCGGGTGCTGAGGTATTCGATGGCACTACAAGCAAGAAAACAGAGCCTTCTAAGTTGAAGCAATCGGCAAGAAAGAAGTAGTAAAATTAATAATTTGGTTTTCGAAAATTCAATTATTAGCCGGAGTTAGTGCATTGCAGTTGACCGAGGACCTTGGGGTTTTGCATGAACTGAGGTCTCGCCGCCACAGCGCTTGAGAAAGTGTGAAAAGTGTTAGTATGTAGTAGAAACGGAAGAAAATCTTCCGTTTCGTCTTTTGTTTCCTAATGACGTAATGACTGATCGTCACATTTGTCGCCCTTCTCTCAGAAATGTTTACATTTATCGTTTGGAAACTTACGGCGGGTGCGGAGGTATACGATGGCACTACAAGCAACAAAACAGAGCCTTCTAAGTTGAAGCAATCGGCAAGAAAGAAGTAGTAAAGGTTATGTATTGGTTTTCGATTATTCAATTATTAGCAAGAGTTGGTGCCTTGCAGGTGACCGAGGACCTTGAGGTTTTGCATTAACTGAGGTCTGGTAGCCACATAGCATGAGAAAGAGCGAAAAGTGTTAATATATAGTAAAAACGGAAGAAAATCTCCCGTTTCGTCTTTTGTTTCGTAATGACGTAATGACTGATCGTCACAATTGTCGCCCTTCTCTCAGAAACGTTTACATTTATCATTTCGAAACATACGCAGTGTGTTGAGGTATTCGATGGCACTACAAGCAACAAAACAGAGCCTTCGAAGTTGAAGCAATCGGCAAGAAAGAAGTAGTAAAATTAATGTTTTGGTTTTCGAAAATTCAATTATTAGCCGGAGTTAGTGCCTTGCAGTTGACCGAGGACCTTGAGGTTTTGCGTGTAATGAGGTCTCGCCGCCACAGAGCTTGAGAAAGTGTGAAAAGTGTTAATATGTAGTAAAAACGGAAGAAAATCTCCCGTTTCCTCTTTTGTTTCGTAATGACGTAATGACTGATCGTCACAATTGTCGCCCTTCTCTCAGAAACGTTTACATTTATCGTGTGGAAACTTACGGCGGGTGCTGAGGTATTCGATGGCACTGCAAGGAACAAAACAGAGCCTTCTAAGTTGAAGCAATCGGCAAGAAAGAAGTAGTAAAATTAATGTTTTGGTTTTCGAATATTCAACTATTAGCCGGAGTTAGTGCCTTGCAGTTGACCGAGGACCTTGAGGTTTTGCATGAACTGAGGTCTCGCCGCCACAGAGCTTGAGAATGTGTGAAAAGTGTTAATATGTGGTACAAACGGAAGAAAATCTCCCGTTTTGTCTTTTGTTTCGTAATGACGTAATGACTGATCGTCACAATTGTCGCCCTTCTCTCGGAAACGTTTACATTTATCGATTAGAAACTTACGGCGGGTGCTGAGGTAATCGATGGCACTACAAGCAAAAAAACAGAGTCTTCTAAGTTGAAGCAATCGGCAAGAAAGAAGTAGTAAAATTAATGTTTTGGTTTACGAATATTCAACTATTAGCTGGAGTTAGTGCCATGCAGTTGACCGAGGACCTTGAGGTTTTGCATGAACTGAGGTCTCGCCGCCACAGAGCTTGAGAAAGTGTGAAAAGTGTTAATATGTAGTAAAAACGGAAGAAAATCTCCCGTTTCGTCTTTTGTTTTGTAATGACGTAATGACTGATCGTCACAATTGTCGCCCTTCTCTCAGAAACGTTTACATTTATCGTTTGGAAACTTACGGTGTGTGCTGAGGTATTCGATGGCACTACAAGCAACAGAACAGAGCTTTCTAAGTTGGAGCAATCGGCAAGAAAGAAGTAGGAAACTTAATGTTTTGGTTTTCGAAAACTCAATTATTAGCCATAGTTAGTGCCTTGCAGTTGACCGAGGACCTTGAGGTTTTCCATGAACTGAGGTCTCGCTACCACAGAGCTTGAGAAAGTGTGAAAAGTGTTCATATGTACTAAAAACGGAAGAAAATCTCCCGTATCATCTTTTGTTTCGTAATGACGTAATGACTGATCGTCACAATTGTCGCCCTTCTCTCAGAAACGTTTACATTTATCGTTTGGAAACTTACGGCGGGTGCTGTGATATTCGATGGCACTACAAGCAACGAAACAGAGCCTTCTAAGTTGAAGCAATCGGCAAGAAAGAAGTAGTAAAAGTAATGTTTTGGTTTTCGAAAATTCAATTATTAGCCGGAGTTAGTGCCTTGCAGTTGACCGAGGACCTTGAGGTTTTGCATGAACTGCGGTCTCGCCGCCACAGAGCTTGAGAGAGTGTGAAAAGTGTTAATAAGTAGTAAAAACGGAAGAAAATCTCCCGTTTCGTCATTTGTTTCGTAATGACGTAATGACTGATCGTCACAAATGTCGCCCTTCTCTCAGAAACGTTTTTATTTATCGTTTGGAAACTTACGGCGGGTGCTGAGGTATTCGATGGCACTACAAGCAACAAAACAGAGACTTCTAAGTTGAAGCAATCGGCAAGAAAGAAGTAGTAAAAGTATTGTTTTGGTTTTCGAAAATTCAATTATTAGCCGGAGTTAGTGTCCTGCAGTTGACCGAGGACCTTGAGGTTTTGCATCAACTGAGGTCTCGCCGCCACAGAGCTTGAGAAAGTGTGAAAAGTGTTAATATGTAGTAAAAACGGAAGAAAATCTGCCGTTTCGTCTTTTGTTTCGTAATGACGTAAGGACTGATCGTCACAATTGTCGCCCTTCTCTCAGAAACGTTTACATTTATCGTTTGGAAACTTACGCCGTGCGCTGAGGTATTCAATGGCACTACAAGCAACAAAACAGAGCCTTCTAAGTTGAAGCAATCAACAAGAAAGAAGTAGTAAAAGTAATGTTTTGGTTTTCAAAAATTCAATTATTAGCCTGAGTTAGTGCCTCGCAGTTGACCGAGGACCTTGAGGTTTTGCGTGTACTGAGGTCTCGCCGCCACAGTGCTCGAGAAAGAGTGAAAAGTTTTTATATGTAGTAAAAACGGCAGAAAATCTCCCGTTTCGTCTTTTGTTTCGTAATGACGTAAGGACTGATCGTCACAGTTGTCGCCCTTCTCTCAGAAACGGTAACATTTATCGCTTGGAAACTTACGCCGTGTGCTGAGGTATTCGATGGCACTACAAGCAACAAAACAGAGCCTTCTAAGTTGAAGCAATCGGGAAGAAAGAAGTAGTAAAATTAATGTTTTGGTTTTCGAAAATTCAATTATTAGCCGGAGTTAGTGCCTTGCAGTTGACCGAGGACATTGACGTTTTCCATGAACTTGAATTATCGCCTCCACAGAGCTTGAGAAAGTGTTAAAAGTGTTAATATGTGGTACAAACGGAAGAAAATCTCCCGTTTCGTCTTTTGTTTCGTTATGACGTAATGACTGATCGTCACAATTGTCGCCCTTCTCTCAGAAACGTTTACATTTATCGATTAGAAACTTACGGCGGGTGCTGAGGTATTCGATGGCACTACAAGCAAAAAAACAGAGTCTTCTAAGTTGAAGCAATCGGCAAGAAAGAAGTAGTAAAATTAATGTTTTGGTTTACGAATATTCAACTATTAGCTGGAGTTAGTGCCTTGCAGTTGACCGATTACCTTGAGGTTTTGCATGAACTGAGGTCTCGCCGCCACAGAGCTTGAGAAAGTGTGAAAAGTGTTAATATGTAGTAAAAACGGAAGAAAATCTCCCGTCTCGTCTTTTGTTTCGTAATGACGTAATGACTGATCGTCACAATTGTCGATCTTCTCTCAGAAACGTTTACATTTATCGTTTGGAAACTTACGCCGTGTGCTGAGGTATTCCATGGCACTACAAGCAACAGAACAGAGCTTTCTAAGTTGGAGCAATCGGCAAGAAAGAAGTAGGAAACTTAATGTTTTGGTTTTCGAAAATTCAATTATTAGCCATAGTTAGTGCCTTGCAGTTGACCGAGGACCTTGAGGTTTTCCATGAACTGAGGTCTCGCCACCACAGAGCTTGAGAAAGTGTGAAAAGTGTTCATATGTACTAAAAACGGAAGAAAATCTCCCGTATCATCTTTTGTTTCGTAATGACGTAATGACTGATCGTCACAATTGTCGCCCTTCTCTCAGAAACGTTTACATTTATCGTTTGGAAACTTACGGCGGGTGCTGTGATATTCGATGGCACTACAAGCAACGAAACAGAGCCTTCTAAGTTGAAGCAATCGGCAAGAAAGAAGTAGTAAAAGTAATGTTTTGGTTTTCGAAAATTCAATTATTAACCGGAGTTAGTGCCTTGGAGTTGACCGAGGACCTTGAGGTTTTGCATGAACTGAGGTCTCGCCGCCACAGAGCTTGAGAGAGTGTGAAAAGTGTTAATAAATAGTAAAAACGGAAGAAAATCTCCCGCTTCGTCATTTGTTTCGTAATGACGTAATGACTGATCGTCACATATGTCGCCCTTCTCTCAGAAACGTTTACATTTATCGTTTGGAAACTTACGGCGGGTGCTGAGGTGTTCGATGGCACTACAAGCAACAAAACAGAGCCTTCTAAGTTGAAGCAATCGGCAAGAAAGAAGTAGTAAAAGTATTGTTTTGGTTTTCGAAAATTCAATGATTAGCCGGAGTTAGTGGCTTGCAGTTGACCGAGGACCTTGAGGTTTTGCATGAACTGAGGTCTCGCCGCCACAGAGCTTGAGAATGTGTGAAAAGTGTTAATATGTAGTAAAAAAGGAAGAAAATCTGCCGTTTCGTCTTTTGTTTCGTAATGACGTAAGGACTGATCGTCACAATTGTCGCCCTTCTGTCAGAAACGTTTACATTTATCCTTTGGAAACTTACGCCGTGCGCTGAGGTATTCAATGGCACTACAAGCAACAAAACAGAGCCTTCTAAGTTGAAGCAATCAACAAGAAAGAAGTAGTAATAGTAATGTTTTGGTTTTCAAAAAATCAATTATTAGCCTGAGTTACTGCCTTGCAGTTGACCGAGGACCTTGAGGTTTTGCATGAACTGAGGTCTCGCCGCCACAGAGCTTGAGAAAGTGTGAAAAGTGTTAATATGTAGTAAAAACGGAAGAAAATCTCCCGTTTCGTCTTTTGTTTCGTAATGACGTAATGACTGATCGTCACAATTGTCGCCCTTCTCTCAGAAACGTTTACATTTATCGTTTGGAAACTTACGCCGTGTGCTGAGGTATTCCATGGCACTACAAGCAACAGAACAGAGCTTTCTAAGTTGGAGCAATCGGCTAGAAAGAAGTAGGAAACTTAATGTTTTGGTTTTCGAAAATCAATTATTAGCCATAGTTAGTGCATTGCAGTTGACCGAGGACCTTGAGGTTTTCCATGAACTGAGGTCTCGCCACCACAGAGCTTGAGAAAGTGTGAAAAGTGTTCATATGTACTAAAAACGGAAGAAAATCTCCCGTATCATCTTTTGTTTCGTAATGACGTAATGACTGATCGTCACAATTGTCGCCCTTCTCTCAGAAACGTTTACATTTATCGTTTGGAAACTTACGGCGGGTGCTGTGATATTCGATGGCACTACAAGCAACGAAACAGAGCCTTCTAAGTTGAAGCAATCGGCAAGAAAGAAGTAGTAAAAGTAATGTTTTGGTTTTCGAAAATCAATTATTAGCCAGAGTTAGTGCCTTGCAGTTGACCGAGGACATTGAGGTTTTGCATGAACTGAGGTCTCGCCGCCACAGAGCTTGAGAGAGTGTGAAAAGTGCTAATAAGTAGTAAAAACGGAAGAAAATCTCCCGCTTCGTCATTTGTTTCGTAATGACGTAATGACTGATCGTCACATATGTCGCCCTTCTCTCAGAAACGTTTACATTTATCGTTTGGAAACTTACGGCGGGTGCTGAGGTATTCGATGGCACTACAAGCAACAAAACAGAGCCTTCTCAGTTGAAGCAATCGGCAAGAAAGAAGTAGTAAAAGTATTGTTTTGGTTTTCGAAAATTCAATGATTAGCCGGAGTTAGTGGCTTGCAGTTGACCGAGGACCTTGAGGTTTTGCATGAACTGAGGTCTCGCCGCCACAGAGCTTGAGAAAGTGTGAAAAGTGTTAATATGTAGTAAAAAAGGAAGAAAATCTGCCGTTTCGTCTTTTGTTTCGTAATGACGTAAGGACTGATCGTCACAGTTGTCGCCCTTCTCTCAGAAACGTTAACATTTATCGTTTGGAAACTTACGCCGTGTGCTGAGGTATTCGATGGCACTACAAGCAACAAAACAGAGCCTTCTAAGTTGAAGCAATCGGGAAGAAAGAAGTAGTAAAATTAATGTTTTGGTTTTCGAAAATTCAATTATTAGCCGGAGTTAGTGCCTTGCAGTTGACCGAGGACATTGACGTTTTACATGAACTTGAATTCTCGCCTCCACAGAGCTTGAGAAGGTGTTAAAAGTGTTAATATGTGGTACAAACGGAAGAAAATCTCCAGTTTCGTCTTTTGTTTCGTTATGACGTAATGACTGATCGTCACAATTGTCGCCCTTCTCTCAGAAACGTTTACATTTATCGATTAGAAACTTACGGCGGGTGCTGAGGTATTCGATGGCACTACAAGCAAAAAAACAGAGTCTTCTAAGTTGAAGCAATCGGCAAGAAAGAAGTAGTAAAATTAATGTTTTGGTTTACGAATATTCAACTATTAGCTGGAGTTAGTGCCTTGCAGTTGACCGATTACCTTGAGGTTTTGCATGAACTGAGGTCTCGCCGCCACAGAGCTTGAGAAAGTGTGAAAAGTGTTAATATGTAGTAAAAACGGAAGAAAATCTCCCGTCTCGTCTTTTGTTTCGTAATGACGTAATGACTGATCGTCACAATTGTCGCCCTTCTCTCAGAAACGTTTACATTTATCGTTTGGAAACTTACGCCGTGTGCTGAGGTATTCCATGGCACTACAAGCAACAGAACAGAGCTTTCTAAGTTGGAGCAATCGGCAAGAAAGAAGTAGGAAACTTAATGTTTTGGTTTTCGAAAATTCAATTATTAGCCATAGTTAGTGCCTTGCAGTTGACCGAGGACCTTGAGGTTTTCCATGAACTGAGGTCTCGCCACCACAGAGCTTGAGAAAGTGTGAAAAGTGTTCATATGTACTAAAAACGGAAGAAAATCTCCCGTATCATCTTTTGTTTCGTAATGACGTAATGACTGATCGTCACAATTGTCGCCCTTCTCTCAGAAACGTTTACATTTATCGTTTGGAAACTTACGGCGGGTGCTGTGATATTCGATGGCACTACAAGCAACGAAACAGAGCCTTCTAAGTTGAAGCAATCGGCAAGAAAGAAGTAGTAAAAGTAATGTTTTGGTTTTCGAAAATTCAATTATTAACCGGAGTTAGTGCCTTGGAGTTGACCGAGGACCTTGAGGTTTTGCATGAACTGAGGTCTCGCCGCCACAGAGCTTGAGAGAGTGTGAAAAGTGTTAATAAGTAGTAAAAACGGAAGAAAATCTCCCGCTTCGTCATTTGTTTCGTAATGACGTAATGACTGATCGTCACATATGTCGCCCTTCTCTCAGAAACGTTTACATTTATCGTTTCGAAACTTACGGCGGGTGCTGAGGTATTCGATGGCACTACAAGCAACAAAACAGAGCCTTCTAAGTTGAAGCAATCGGCAAGAAAGAAGTAGTAAAAGTATTGTTTTGGTTTTCGAAAATTCAATGATTAGCCGGAGTTAGTGGCTTGCAGTTGACCGAGGACCTTGAGGTTTTGCATGAACTGAGGTCTCGCCGCCACAGAGCTTGAGAATGTGTGAAAAGTGTTAATATGTACTAAAAACGGAAGAAAATCTCCCGTATCATCTTTTGTTTCGTAATGACGTAATGACTGATCGTCACAATTGTCGCCCTTCTCTCAGAAACGTTTACATTTATCGTTTGGAAACTTACGCCGTGTGCTGAGGTATTCCATGGCACTACAAGCAACAGAACAGAGCTTTCTAAGTTGGAGCAATCGGCTAGAAAGAAGTAGTAAAAGTAATGTTTTGGTTTTCGAAAATCAATTATTAGCCAGAGTTAGTGCCTTGCAGTTGACCGAGGACATTGAGGTTTTGCATGAACTGAGGTCTCGCCGCCACAGAGCTTGAGAGAGTGTGAAAAGTGCTAATAAGTAGTAAAAACGGAAGAAAATCTCCCGCTTCGTCATTTGTTTCGTAATGACGTAATGACTGATCGTCACATATGTCGCCCTTCTCTCAGAAACGTTTACATTTATCGTTTGGAAACTTACGGCGGGTGCTGAGGTATTCGATGGCACTACAAGCAACAAAACAGAGCCTTCTCAGTTGAAGCAATCGGCAAGAAAGAAGTAGTAAAAGTATTGTTTTGGTTTTCGAAAATTCAATGATTAGCCGGAGTTAGTGGCTTGCAGTTGACCGAGGACCTTGAGGTTTTGCATGAACTGAGGTCTCGCCGCCACAGAGCTTGAGAAAGTGTGAAAAGTGTTAATATGTAGTAAAAAAGGAAGAAAATCTGCCGTTTCGTCTTTTGTTTCGTAATGACGTAAGGACTGATCGTCACAGTTGTCGCCCTTCTCTCAGAAACGTTAACATTTATCGTTTGGAAACTTACGCCGTGTGCTGAGGTATTCGATGGCACTACAAGCAACAAAACAGAGCCTTCTAAGTTGAAGCAATCGGGAAGAAAGAAGTAGTAAAATTAATGTTTTGGTTTTCGAAAATTCAATTATTAGCCGGAGTTAGTGCCTTGCAGTTGGCCGAGGACATTGACGTTTTCCATGAACTTGAATTCTCGCCTCCACAGAGCTTGAGAAGGTGTTAAAAGTGTTAATATGTGGTACAAACGGAAGAAAATCTCCAGTTTCGTCTTTTGTTTCGTTATGACGTAATGACTGATCGTCACAATTGTCGCCGTTCTCTCAGAAACGTTTACATTTATCGATTAGAAACTTACGGCGGGTGCTGAGGTATTCGATGGCACTACAAGCAAAAAAACAGAGTCTTCTAAGTTGAAGCAATCGGCAAGAAAGAAGTAGTAAAATTAATGTTTTGGTTTACGAATATTCAACTATTAGCTGGAGTTAGTGCCTTGCAGTTGACCGATTACCTTGAGGTTTTGCATGAACTGAGGTCTCGCCGCCACAGAGCTTGAGAAAGTGTGAAAAGTGTTAATATGTAGTAAAAACGGAAGAAAATCTCCCGTTTCGTCTTTTGTTTCGTAATGACGTAATGACTGATCGTCACAATTGTCGCCCTTCTCTCAGAAACGTTTACATTTATCGTTTGGAAACTTACGCCGTGTGCTGAGGTATTCCATGGCACTACAAGCAACAGAACAGAGCTTTCTAAGTTGGAGCAATCGGCTAGAAAGAAGTAGGAAACTTAATGTTTTGGTTTTCGAAAATTCAATTATTAGCCATAGTTAGTGCCTTGCAGTTGACCGAGGACCTTGAGGTTTTCCATGAACTGAGGTCTCGCCACCACAGAGCTTGAGAAAGTGAGAAAAGTGCCCATATGTACTAAAAACGGAAGAAAATCTCCCGTATCATCTTTTGTTTCGTAATGACGTAATTACTGATCGTCACAATTGTCGCCCTTCTCTCAGAAACGTTTACATTTATCGTTTGGAAACTTACGGCGGGTGCTGAGGTATTCGATGGCACTACAAGCAACAAAACAGAGCCTTCTCAGTTGAAGCAATCGGCAAGAAAGAAGTAGTAAAAGTATTGTTTTGGTTTTCGAAAATTCAATGATTAGCCGGAGTTAGTGGCTTGCAGTTGACCGAGGACCTTGAGGTTTTGCATGAACTGAGGTCTCGCCGCCACAGAGCTTGAGAAAGTGTGAAAAGTGTTAATATGTAGTAAAAAAGGAAGAAAATCTGCCGTTTCGTCTTTTGTTTCGTAATGACGTAAGGACTGATCGTCACAGTTGTCGCCCTTCTCTCAGAAACGTTAACATTTATCGTTTGGAAACTTACGCCGTGTGCTGAGGTATTCGATGGCACTACAAGCAACAAAACAGAGCCTTCTAAGTTGAAGCAATCGGGAAGAAAGAAGTAGTAAAATTAATGTTTTGGTTTTCGAAAATTCAATTATTAGCCGGAGTTAGTGCCTTGCAGTTGGCCGAGGACATTGACGTTTTCCATGAACTTGAATTCTCGCCTCCACAGAGCTTGAGAAGGTGTTAAAAGTGTTAATATGTGGTACAAACGGAAGAAAATCTCCAGTTTCGTCTTTTGTTTCGTTATGACGTAATGACTGATCGTCACAATTGTCGCCCTTCTCTCAGAAACGTTTACATTTATCGATTAGAAACTTACGGCGGGTGCTGAGGTATTCGATGGCACTACAAGCAAAAAAACAGAGTCTTCTAAGTTGAAGCAATCGGCAAGAAAGAAGTAGTAAAATTAATGTTTTGGTTTACGAATATTCAACTATTAGCTGGAGTTAGTGCCTTGCAGTTGACCGATTACCTTGAGGTTTTGCATGAACTGAGGTCTCGCCGCCACAGAGCTTGAGAAAGTGTGAAAAGTGTTAATATGTAGTAAAAACGGAAGAAAATCTCCCGTCTCGTCTTTTGTTTCGTAATGACGTAATGACTGATCGTCACAATTGTCGCCCTTCTCTCAGAAACGTTTACATTTATCGTTTGGAAACTTACGCCGTGTGCTGAGGTATTCCATGGCACTACAAGCAACAGAACAGAGCTTTCTAAGTTGGAGCAATCGGCAAGAAAGAAGTAGGAAACTTAATGTTTTGGTTTTCGAAAATTCAATTATTAGCCATAGTTAGTGCCTTGCAGTTGACCGAGGACCTTGAGGTTTTCCATGAACTGAGGTCTCGCCACCACAGAGCTTGAGAAAGTGTGAAAAGTGTTCATATGTACTAAAAACGGAAGAAAATCTCCCGTATCATCTTTTGTTTCGTAATGACGTAATGACTGATCGTCACAATTGTCGCCCTTCTCTCAGAAACGTTTACATTTATCGTTTGGAAACTTACGGCGGGTGCTGTGATATTCGATGGCACTACAAGCAACGAAACAGAGCCTTCTAAGTTGAAGCAATCGGCAAGAAAGAAGTAGTAAAAGTAATGTTTTGGTTTTCGAAAATTCAATTATTAACCGGAGTTAGTGCCTTGGAGTTGACCGAGGACCTTGAGGTTTTGCATGAACTGAGGTCTCGCCGCCACAGAGCTTGAGAGAGTGTGAAAAGTGTTAATAAGTAGTAAAAACGGAAGAAAATCTCCCGCTTCGTCATTTGTTTCGTAATGACGTAATGACTGATCGTCACATATGTCGCCCTTCTCTCAGAAACGTTTACATTTATCGTTTGGAAACTTACGGCGGGTGCTGAGGTATTCGATGGCACTACAAGCAACAAAACAGAGCCTTCTAAGTTGAAGCAATCGGCAAGAAAGAAGTAGTAAAAGTATTGTTTTGGTTTTCGAAAATTCAATGATTAGCCGGAGTTAGTGGCTTGCAGTTGACCGAGGACCTTGAGGTTTTGCATGAACTGAGGTCTCGCCGCCACAGAGCTTGAGAATGTGTGAAAAGTGTTAATATGTAGTAAAAAAGGAAGAAAATCTGCCGTTTCGTCTTTTGTTTCGTAATGACGTAAGGACTGATCGTCACAATTGTCGCCCTTCTCTCAGAAACGTTTACATTTATCCTTTGGAAACTTACGCCGTGCGCTGAGGTATTCAATGGCACTACAAGCAACAAAACAGAGCCTTCTAAGTTGAAGCAATCAACAAGAAAGAAGTAGTAATAGTAATGTTTTGGTTTTCAAAAAATCAATTATTAGCCTGAGTTAGTGCCTTGCAGTTGACCGAGGACCTTGAGGTTTTGCATGAACTGAGGTCTCGCCGCCACAGAGCTTGAGAAAGTGTGAAAAGTGTTAATATGTAGTAAAAACGGAAGAAAATCTCCCGTTTCGTCTTTTGTTTCGTAATGACGTAATGACTGATCGTCACAATTGTCGCCCTTCTCTCAGAAACGTTTACATTTATCGTTTGGAAACTTACGCCGTGTGCTGAGGTATTCCATGGCACTACAAGCAACAGAACAGAGCTTTCTAAGTTGGAGCAATCGGCTAGAAAGAAGTAGGAAACTTAATGTTTTGGTTTTCGAAAATCAATTATTAGCCATAGTTAGTGCATTGCAGTTGACCGAGGACCTTGAGGTTTTCCATGAACTGAGGTCTCGCCACCACAGAGCTTGAGAAAGTGTGAAAAGTGTTCATATGTACTAAAAACGGAAGAAAATCTCCCGTATCATCTTTTGTTTCGTAATGACGTAATGACTGATCGTCACAATTGTCGCCCTTCTCTCAGAAACGTTTACATTTATCGTTTGGAAACTTACGGCGGGTGCTGTGATATTCGATGGCACTACAAGCAACGAAACAGAGCCTTCTAAGTTGAAGCAATCGGCAAGAAAGAAGTAGTAAAAGTAATGTTTTGGTTTTCGAAAATCAATTATTAGCCAGAGTTAGTGCCTTGCAGTTGACCGAGGACATTGAGGTTTTGCATGAACTGAGGTCTCGCCGCCACAGAGCTTGAGAGAGTGTGAAAAGTGCTAATAAGTAGTAAAAACGGAAGAAAATCTCCCGCTTCGTCATTTGTTTCGTAATGACGTAATGACTGATCGTCACATATGTCGCCCTTCTCTCAGAAACGTTTACATTTATCGTTTGGAAACTTACGGCGGGTGCTGAGGTATTCGATGGCACTACAAGCAACAAAACAGAGCCTTCTCAGTTGAAGCAATCGGCAAGAAAGAAGTAGTAAAAGTATTGTTTTGGTTTTCGAAAATTCAATGATTAGCCGGAGTTAGTGGCTTGCAGTTGACCGAGGACCTTGAGGTTTTGCATGAACTGAGGTCTCGCCGCCACAGAGCTTGAGAAAGTGTGAAAAGTGTTAATATGTAGTAAAAAAGGAAGAAAATCTGCCGTTTCGTCTTTTGTTTCGTAATGACGTAAGGACTGATCGTCACAGTTGTCGCCCTTCTCTCAGAAACGTTAACATTTATCGTTTGGAAACTTACGCCGTGTGCTGAGGTATTCGATGGCACTACAAGCAACAAAACAGAGCCTTCTAAGTTGAAGCAATCGGGAAGAAAGAAGTAGTAAAATTAATGTTTTGGTTTTCGAAAATTCAATTATTAGCCGGAGTTAGTGCCTTGCAGTTGGCCGAGGACATTGACGTTTTCCATGAACTTGAATTCTCGCCTCCACAGAGCTTGAGAAGGTGTTAAAAGTGTTAATATGTGGTACAAACGGAAGAAAATCTCCAGTTTCGTCTTTTGTTTCGTTATGACGTAATGACTGATCGTCACAATTGTCGCCGTTCTCTCAGAAACGTTTACATTTATCGATTAGAAACTTACGGCGGGTGCTGAGGTATTCGATGGCACTACAAGCAAAAAAACAGAGTCTTCTAAGTTGAAGCAATCGGCAAGAAAGAAGTAGTAAAATTAATGTTTTGGTTTACGAATATTCAACTATTAGCTGGAGTTAGTGCCTTGCAGTTGACCGATTACCTTGAGGTTTTGCATGAACTGAGGTCTCGCCGCCACAGAGCTTGAGAAAGTGTGAAAAGTGTTAATATGTAGTAAAAACGGAAGAAAATCTCCCGTTTCGTCTTTTGTTTCGTAATGACGTAATGACTGATCGTCACAATTGTCGCCCTTCTCTCAGAAACGTTTACATTTATCGTTTGGAAACTTACGCCGTGTGCTGAGGTATTCCATGGCACTACAAGCAACAGAACAGAACTTTCTAAGTTGGAGCAATCGGCAAGAAAGAAGTAGGAAACTTAATGTTTTGGTTTTCGAAAATTCAATTATTAGCCATAGTTAGTGCCTTGCAGTTGACCGAGGACCTTGAGGTTTTCCATGAACTGAGGTCTCGCCACCACAGAGCTTGAGAAAGTGAGAAAAGTGCCCATATGTACTAAAAACGGAAGAAAATCTCCCGTATCATCTTTTGTTTCGTAATGACGTAATGACTGATCGTCACAATTGTCGACCTTCCCTCAGAAACGTTTACATTTATCGTTTGGAAACTTACGGCGGGTGCTGTGATATTCGATGGCACTACAAGCAACGAAACAGAGCCTTCTAAGTTGAAGCAATCGGCAAGAAAGAAGTAGTAAAAGTAATGTTTTGGTTTTCGAAAATTCAATTATTAACCGGAGTTAGTGCCTTGCAGTTGACCGAGGACCTTGAGGTTTTGCATGAACTGAGGTCTCGCCGCCACAGAGCTTGAGAGAGTGTGAAAAGTGTTAATAAGTAGTAAAAACGGAAGAAAATCTCCCGTTTCGTCATTTGTTTCGTAATGACGTAATGACTGATCGTCACATATGTCGCCCTTCTATCAGAAACGTTTACATTTATCGTTTGGAAACTTACGGCGGGTGCTGAGGTATTCGATGGCACTACCAGCAACAAAACAGAGCCTCCTAAGTTGAAGCAATCGGCAAGAAAGAAGTAGTAAAAGTATTGTTTTGGTTTTCGAAAATTCAATGATTAGCCGGAGTTAGTGGCTTGCAGTTGACCGAGGACCTTGAGGTTTTGCATGAACTGAGGTCTCGCCGCCACAGAGCTTGAGAAAGTGTGAAAAGTGTTAATATGTAGTAAAAACGGAAGAAAATCTGCCGTTTCGTCTTTTGTTTCGTAATGACGTAAGGACTGATCGTCACAATTGTCGCCCTTCTCTCAGAAACGTTTACATTTATCGTTTGGAAACTTACGCCGTGCGCTGAGGTATTCAATGGCACTACAAGCAACAAAACAGAGCCTTCTAAGTTGAAGCAATCGGGAAGAAAGAAGTAGTAAAATTAATGTTTTGGTTTTCGAAAATTCAATTATTAGCGGAGTTAGTGCCTTGCAGCTGACCGAGGACCTTGAGGTTTTGCATGAACTGAGGTCTCGCCACCACAGAGCTTGAGAAAGTGTGAAAAGTGTTAATATGTAGTAAAAACGGAAGAAAAACTCCCGTTTCGTCTTTTGTTTCGTAATGACGTAATGACTGATCGTCACAATTGTCGCCCTTTTGTCAGAAACGTTTACATTTATCGTTTGGAAACTTACGCCGTGTGCTGAGGTATTCGATGGCACTACAAGCAACAAAACAGAGCCTTCTAAGTTGAAGCAATCGGGAAGAAAGAAGTAGTAAAATTAATGTTTTGGTTTTCGAAAATTCAATTATTAGCGGAGTTAGTGCCTTGCAGCTGACCGAGGAGGTTTTGCATGAACTGAGGTCTCGCCACCACAGAGCTTGAGAAAGTGTGAAAAGTGTTAATATGTAGTAAAAACGGAAGAAAAACTCCCGTTTCGTCTTTTGTTTCGTAATGACGTAATGACTGATCGTCACAATTGTCGCCCTTTTGTCAGAAACGTTTACATTTATCGTTTGGAAACTTACGCCGTGTGCTGACGTATTCGATGGCACTACAAGCAACAAAACAGAGCCTTCTAAGTTGAAGCAATCGGGAAGAAAGAAGTGGTAAAATTAATGTTTTGGTTTTCGAAAATTCAATTATTAGCGGAGTTAGTGACTTGCAGCTGACCGAGTACCTTGAGGTTTTGCATGAACTGAGGTCTCGCCACCACAGAGCTTGAGAAAGTGTGAAAAGTGTTAATATGTAGTAAAAACGGAAGAAAAACTCCCGTTTCGTCTTTTGTTTCGTTATGACGTAATGACTGATCGTCACAATTGTCGCCCTTTTGTCAGAAACGTTTACATTTATCGTTTGGAAACTTACGCCGTGTGCTGAGGTATTTGATGGCACTACAAGCAACAAAACAGAGCCTTCTAAGTTGGACCAGTCGGCAAGAAAGAAGTAGGAAAATTAACGTTTTGGTTTCAAAAAATTCAATTATTAGCCATAGTTAGTGCCTTGGAGTTGACCGAGGACCTTGAGGTTTTCCATGAACTGAGGTCTCGCCGCCACAGAGCTTGAGAAAGTGTGAAAAGTGTTAATATGTAGTAAAAACGGAAGAAAATCTCCCGTATCATCTTTTGTTTCGTAATGACGTAATGACTGATCGTCACAATTGTCGCCCTTCTCTCAGAAACGTTTACATTTATCGTTTGGAAACTTACGGCGGGTGCTGAGGTATTCGATGGCACTACAACCAACAAAACAGAGCCTTCTATGTTTAAGCAATCGGCAAGAAAGAAGTAGTAAAAGTAATGTTTTGGTTTTCGATAATTCAATTATTACTCGGAGTTAGTGCCTTGCAGCTGACCGAGGACTTTGAGGTTTTGCATGAACTGAGGTCTCGCCGCCACAGAGCTTGAGAAAGTGTCAAAAGTGTTAATATGTAGTAAAAACGGAAGAAAAACTCCCGTTTTGTCTTTTGTTTCGTAGTGACGTAATGACTGATCGCCACAATTGTCGCCCTTCTCTCAGATACGTTTACATTTATCGTTTGGAAACTTACGCCGTGTGCTGAGGTATTCGATGGAACTACAAGCAACAAAACAGAACCTTCTAGTTTTAAGCAATCGGCAAGAAAGAAGTAGTAAAAGTTATGTTTTGGTTTTCGATAATTCAATTATTAGCCGGAGTTAGTGCCTTCCAGTTGACCAAGGACCTTAAGGATTTTGAATGATCTGAGGTCTGGTAGCCACAGTGCTTGCGAAACTGTGAAAAGTGTTAATATGTAGTAAAAACGGAAGAAAATCTCCCGTTCCGTCTTTTGTTTCGTAATGACGTAATGACTGATCGTCACAATGGTCGCCCTTCTCTCAGAAACGTTTACATTTATCGATTAGAAACTTACGGCGGGTGCTGAGGTATTCGATGGCACTACAAGCAACAAAACAGAGACCTCTAAGTTGAAGCAATCGGCAAGAAAGAAGTAGTAAAAGTAATGTTTTGGTTTTCGAATATTCAAATTTTAGCCTGAGTTGGTGCCTTGCAGTTGACCGAGGACCCTGAGGTTTTGCATGAACTGAGGTCTGGTAGCCACATAGCATGAGAAAGAGCGAAAAGTGTTAATATATAGTAAAAACGGAAGAAAATCTACCATTTCGTCTTTTGATTCGTAATGACGTAATGACTGATCGTCACAATTGTCGCCTTTCTCTCAGAAACGTTTACATTTATCGTTTGGAAACTTACGGCGGGTGCTGAGGTATTCGGTGGCACTGCAAGAAACAAAACAGAGCCTTCTAAGTGGAAGCAATCGGCAAGAAAGAAGTAGTACAATTAATGTTTTGGTTTACGAATATTCAACTATTAGCTGGAGTTAGTGCCTTGCAATTGACCGTGGACCTTGAGGTTTTGCATGAACTGAGGTCTCGCCGCCACAGAGCTTGAGAAAGTGTGAAAAGTGTTAATATGTAGTAAAAACGGAAGAAAATCTCCCGTTTCGTCTTTTGTTTCGTAATGACGTAATGACTGATCGTCACAATTGTCGCCCTTCTCTCAGAAATGTTTACATTTATCGTTTGGAAACTTACGCCGTGTGCTGAGGTATTCGATGGCACTACAAGCAACAGAACAGAGCTTTCTAAGTTGGAGCAATCGGCAAGAAAGAAGTAGGAAACTTAATGTTTTGGTTTTCGAAAATTCAATTATTAGCCATAGTTAGTGCCTTGCAGTTGACCGAGGACCTTGAGGTTTTCCATGAACTGAGGTCTCGCCGCCACAGAGCTTGAGAAAGTGTGAAAAGTGTTAATATGTAGTAAAAACGGAAGAAAATCTCCCGTATCATCTTTTGTTTCGTAATGACGTAATGACTGATCGTCACAATTGTCGCCCTTCTCTCAGAAACGTTTACATTTATCGTTTGGAAACTTACGGCGGGTGCTGAGGTATTCGATGGCACTACAAGCAACAAAACAGAGCCTTCTATGTTAAAGCAATCGGCAAGAAAGAAGTAGTAAAAGTAATGTTTTGGTTTTCGATAATTCAATTATTACGCGGAGTTAGTGCCTTGCAGCTGACCGAGGACTTTGAGGTTTTGCATGAACTGAGGTCTCGCCGCCACAGAGCTTGAGAAAGTGTGAAAAGTGTTAATATGTAGTAAAAACGTAAGAAAAACTCCCGTTTTGTCTTTTGTTTCGTAGTGACGTAATAACTGATCGTCACAATTGTCGCCCTTCTCTCAGATACGTTTACATTTATCGTTTGGATACTTACGCCGTGTGCTGAGGTATTCGATGGCACTACAAGCAACAAAACAGAGCCTTCTAAGTTGAAGCAATCGGCAAGAAAGAAGTAGTAAAAGTAATGTTTTGGTTTTCGAATATTCAAATTTTAGCCTGAGTTGGTGCCTTGCAGTTGACCGAGGACCTTGAGGTTTTGCATGAACTGAGGTCTGGTAGCCTCATAGCATGAGAAAGAGCGAAAAGTGTTAATATATAGTAAAAACGGATGAAAATCTCCCGTTTCGTCTTTTGATTCGTAATGACGTAATGACTGATCGTCACAATTGTCGCCCTTCTCTCAGAAACGTTTACATTTATCGTTTGGAAACTTACGCCGTGTGCTGAGGTATTCGATGGCACTACAAGCAACAGAACAGAGCTTTCTAAGTTGGAGCAATCGGCAAGAAAGAAGTAGGAAACTTAATGTTTTGGTTTTCGAAAATTCACTTATTAGCCATAGTTAGTGCCTTGCAGTTGACCGAGGACCTTGAGGTTTTCCATGAACTGAGGTCTCGCCACCACAGAGCTTGAGAAAGTGTGAAAAGTGTTCATATGTACTAAAAACGGAAGAAAATCTCCCGTATCATCTTTTGTTTCGTAATGACGTAATTACTGATCGTCACAATTGTCGCCCTTCTCTCAGAAACGTTTACATTTATCGTTTGGAAACTTACGGCGGGTGCTGAGGTATTCGATGGCACTACAAGCAACAAAACAGAGCCTTCTATGTTAAAGCAATCGGCAAGAAAGAAGTAGTAAAAGTAATGTTTTGGTTTTCGATAATTCAATTATTACGCGGAGTTAGTGCCTTGCAGCTGACCGAGGACTTTGAGGTTTTGCATGAACTGAGGTCTCGCCGCCACAGAGCTTGAGAAAGTGTGAAAAGTGTTAATATGTAGTAAAAACGTAAGAAAAACTCCCGTTTTGTCTTTTGTTTCGTAGTGACGTAATAACTGATCGTCACAATTGTCGCCCTTCTCTCAGATACGTTTACATTTATCGTTTGGATACTTACGCCGTGTGCTGAGGTATTCGATGGCACTACAAGCAACAAAACAGAGCCTTCTAAGTTGAAGCAATCGGCAAGAAAGAAGTAGTAAAAGTAATGTTTTGGTTTTCGAATATTCAAATTTTAGCCTGAGTTGGTGCCTTGCAGTTGACCGAGGACCTTGAGGTTTTGCATGAACTGAGGTCTGGTAGCCTCATAGCATGAGAAAGAGCGAAAAGTGTTAATATATAGTAAAAACGGATGAAAATCTCCCGTTTCGTCTTTTGATTCGTAATGACGTAATGACTGATCGTCACAATTGTCGCCCTTCTCTCAGAAACGTTTACATTTATCGTTTGGAAACTTACGCCGTGTGCTGAGGTATTCGATGGCACTACAAGCAACAGAACAGAGCTTTCTAAGTTGGAGCAATCGGCAAGAAAGAAGTAGGAAACTTAATGTTTTGGTTTTCGAAAATTCACTTATTAGCCATAGTTAGTGCCTTGCAGTTGACCGAGGACCTTGAGGTTTACCATGAACTGAGGTCTCGCCACCACAGAGCTTGAGAAAGTGTGAAAAGTGTTCATATGTACTAAAAACGGAAGAAAATCTCCCGTATCATCTTTTGTTTCGTAATGACGTAATTACTGATCGTCACAATTGTCGCCCTTCTCTCAGAAACGTTTACATTTATCGTTTGGAAACTTACCGCGGGTGCTGAGGTATTCGATGGCACTACAAGCAACAAAACAGAGCCTTCTAAGTTGAAGCAATCGGAAAGAAAGAAGTAGTAAAAGTAACGTTTTGGTTTTCGAAAATTCAATTATTAGCCGGAGTTAGTGCCTTGCAGTTAACGGAGGACCTTCAGGTTTTGCATGAACTGAGGTCTGGTAGCCACATAGCATGAGAAAGAGCGAAAAGTGTTAATATAAAGTAAAAACGGAAGAAAATCTCCCGTTTCTTCTTTTGTTTCGTAATGACGTAATGACTGATCGTCACAATAATCGCCCTTCTGTCAGACACGTTTACATTTATCGTTTGGAAACTTACGCCGTGTGCTGACGTATTCGATTTCAGTACAAGCAACAAAACAGAGACTTCTAAGTTGAAGCAATCGGCAGAAAGAAGTAGTAAAAGTAATGTTTTGGTTTTCGAATATTCAAATTTTAGCCAGAGTTGGTGCCTTGCAGTTGACCGAGGACCTTGAGGTTTTGCATGAACTGAGGTCTGGTAGCCACATAGCATGAGAAAGAGCGAAAAGTGTTAATATATGGTAAAAACAGAAGAAAATCTCCCGTTTCGTCTTTTGTTTCGTAATGACGTAATGACTGATCGTCACAATTGTCGCCCATCTCTCAGAAACGTTTACATTTATCGTTTGGAAACTTACGGCGTGTGCTGAGGTATTCGAAGGCACTACAAGCAACAAAACAGAGCCTTCTAAGTTGAAGCAATCGGCAAGAAAGAAGTAGTAAATTTAATGTTTTGGTTTTCGAATAATCAAATATTAGCTAGAGTTGGTGCCTTGCAGTTGACCGAGGACCTTGAGGTTTTGCATGAACTGAGGTCTGGTAACCACATAGCATGAGAAAGAGCGAAAAGTGTTAATATATAGTAAAAACGGAAGAATATCTCCCGTTTCGTCTTTTGTTTCGTAATGACGTAATGACTGATCGTCACAATTGTCACCCTTCTGTCAGAAACGTTTACATTTATCGTTTGGAAACTTACGCCGTGTGCTGAGGTATTTGATGAGACTACAAGCAACAAAACAGAGCCTTCTAAGTTGTACCAGTCGGCAAGAAAGAAGTAGGAAAATTAATGTTTTGGTTTTCGAAAATTCAATTATTAGCCATAGTTAGTGCCTTGCAGTTGACCGAGGACCTTGAGGTTTTGCATGAACTGAGGTCTCGCCGCCACAGAGCTTGAGGAATTGTGAAAAGTGTTAATGTGTAGTAAAAACGGAAGAATATCTCCCGTTTCGTCTTTTGTTTCGTAATGACGTAATGACTGATCGTCATAATTGTCGCCCTTCTCTCAGAAACGTTTACATTTGTCGTTTGGAAACTTACGCCGTGTGCTGAGGTATTCGATGGCACTACAAGCAACAAAACAGAGCCTTCTAAGTTGAAGCAATCGGCAAGAAAGAAGTAGTAAAAGTAATGTTTTGGTTTTCGAATATTCAAATTTTAGCCTGAGTTGGTGCCCTGCAGTTGACCGAGGACCTTGAGGTTTTGCATGAACTGAGGTCTGGTAGCCACATAGCATGAGAAAGAGCGAAAAGTGTTAATATATAGTAAAAAAGGATGAAAATCTCCCGTTTCGGCTTTTGATTCGTAATGACGTAATGACTGATCGTCACAATTGTCGCCTTTCTCTCAGAAATGTTTACATTTATCGTTTGGAAACTTACGCCGTGTGCTGAGGTATTCGATGACACTACAAGCAACAAAACAGAGCCATCTAAAGTGAAGCAATCGGCAAGAAAGAAGTAGTAAAATTAAGGCTTTTGTTTTCGAAAATTCATTATTAGCAGGAGTTAGTTCCTTGCAGTTGACCGAGGACCTTGAGGTTTCGCATGAACTGAGGTCTCGGAGCCACAGAGCTTGAGAAAGTGTGAAAAGTGTTAATATGTAGTAAAAACGGAAGAAAATCTCCCGTTTCGCCTTTTGTTTCGTAATGACGTAATGACTGATCGTCACAATTGTCGCCCTTCTCTCAGAAACGTTTACATTTATCGTTTGGAAACTTACGCCGTGTGCTGAGGTGTTCGTTTGCACTACAAGCAAGAAAACTGAGCCATCAAAGTTTAAGCAATCGGCAAGAAAGAAGTAGTAAAAGTAATGTTTTGGTTTTCGAATATTCAATTTTTAGCCAGAGTTGGTGCCTTGCAGTTGACCGACGACCTTGAGGTTTTGCATGAACTGAGGTCTCGCCGCCACAGAGCTTGAGAAAGTGTGAAACGTGTTAATATGTAGTAAAAACGGAAGAAAAACTCCCGTTTCGTCTTTTGTTTCGTAATGACGTAATGACTGATCGTCACAATTGTCGCCCTTCTCTCAGAAACGTTTACATTTATTGTTTGGAAACTTACGCCGTGTGCTGAGGTATTCGATGGCACTACAAGCAACAAAACAGAGCCTTCTAAGTTGAAGCAATCGGCAAGAAAGTATTGGAAAATTAATGTTTTGGTTTTGGAAAATTCAATTATTAGCCAGAGTTAGTGCCTTGCAGTTGACCGAGAACCTTGAGGTTTTGCATGAACTGAGGTCTCGCCGCCACAGAGCTTGAGAAAGTGTGATACGTGTTAATATGTAGTAAAAACGGAAGAAACTCTCCCGTTTCGTCTTTTGTTTCGTAATGACGTAATGACTGATCGTCACAATTGTCGCCCTTTTGTCAGAAACGTTTACATTTATCGTTTGAAAACTTACGGCGGGTGCTGAGGTATTCGATGGCACTACAAGCAACAAAACAGAGCCTTCTAAGTTGAAGCAATCGGCAAGAAAGTATTGGAAAATTAATGTTTTGGTTTTGGAAAATTCAATTATTAGCCAGAGTTAGTGCCTTGCAGTTGACCGAGGACCTTGAGGTTTTGCATAAACTGAGGTCTCGCCGCCACAGAGCTTGAGAAAGTGTGAAACGTGTTAATACGTAGTAAAAACGGAAGAAAATCTCCCGTTTCGTCTTTTGTTTCGTAATGACGTAATGACTGATCGTCAAAATTGTCGACCTTTTGTCAGAAACGTTTACATTTATCGTTTGAGAACTTACGGTGGGTGCTGAGGTATTCGATGGCACTACAAGCAACAAAACAGAGCCTTCTAAATTGAAGCAATCGGCAAGAAAGAAGTAGTAAAATTAGTGTTTTGCTTTTCGAAAATTTAATTATTAGCCGGAGTTAGTGCCTTGCAGTTGACCGAGGACCTTGAGGTTTTGCATGAACTGAGGTCTCACCGCCACAGAGCTTGAGAAAGTGTGAAACGTGTTAATATGTAGTAAAAACGGAAGAAAAACTCCCGTTTCGTCTTTTGTTTCGTAATGACGTAATGACTGATCGTCAGAATTGTCGCCCTTCTCTCCGAAACGTTTACATTTATCGTTTGGAAACTTACGCCGTGTGCTGAGGTATTCGATGGCACTACAAGCAACAAAACAGAGCCTTCTAAGTTTAAGCAATCGGCAAGAAAGAAGTAGTAAAAGTATTGTTTTGGTTTTGTAATATTCAATTTTTAGCCAGAGTTGGTGCCTTGCAGTTGACCGAGGTCCTTGAGGTTTTGCATGAACTGAGGTCTGGTAGCCACATAGCAAGAGAAAGAGCCAAAGGGTTAATATATTGTAAAAACGGAAGGTAATCTCCCGTTTCGTCTTTTGTTTCGTAATGAGGTAATGACTGATCGTCAAAATTGTCGCCCTTCTCTCAGAAACGTTTACATTTATTGTTAGGAAACTTACGCCATGTGCTGAGGTATTTGATGGCACTACAAGCAAGAAAACAGAGCCTTCTAAGTTGAAGCAATCGGCAAGAAAGAAGTAGGAAAATTAATGTTTTGGTTTTCGAAAACTCAATTATTAGACGGAGTTAGTGCCTTGCAGTTGACCGAGGACCTTCAGGTTTTGCATGAACTGAGGTCTCGCCGCCACAGAGCTTGAGGAATTGTGAAAAGTGTTAATATGTAGTAAAAACGGAAGAATATCTCCCGTTTCGTCTTTTGTTTCGTAATGACGTAATGACTGATCGTCATAATTGTCGCCCTTCTCTCAGAAACGTTTACATTTATCGTTTGGAAACTTACGCCGTGTGCTGAGGTATTCGATGGCACTACAAGCAACAAAACAGAGCCTTCTAAGTTGAAGCAATCGGCAAGAAGGAGGTAGTAAAAGTAATGTTTTGGTTTTCGAATATTCAGTTGTTAGCCAGAGTTGGTGCCTTGCAGTTGACCGAGGATCCTGATGTTTTGCATGAACTGAGGTCTGGTAGCCACATAGCATGAGAAAGAGCGAAAAGTTTTAATATATAGTGAAAACGGGAGAAAATCTCCCGTTTCTTCTTTTGTTTCGTAATGACGTAATGACTGATCGTCACAATAATCGCCCTTCTCTCCGAAACGTTTACATTTATCGTTTGGAAACTTACGCCGTGTGCTGAGGTATTCGATGGTACTACAAGCAACAAAACAGAGACTTCTAAGTTGAAGCAATCGGCAAGAAAGAAGTAGTAAAAGTAATGTTTTGGTTTTCGAATATTCAAATTTTAGCCAGAGTTGGTGCCTTGCAGTTGACCGGGACCTTGAGGTTTTGCATGAACTGAGGTCTGGTAGCCACATAGCATGAGAAAGAGCGAAAAGTGTTAATATATAGTAAAAACAGAAGAATATCTCCCGTTTCGTCTTTTGTTTCGTAATGACGTAATGACTGATCGTCACAATTGTCGCCCTTCTTTCAGAAACGTTTACATTTATCGTTTGGAAACTTACGCCGTGTGCTGAGGTATTCGATGGCACTACAAGCAACACAACAGAGCCTTCTAAGTTGAAGCAATCGGCAAGAAAGAAGTAGTAAGAGTAACGTTTTGGTTTTCGTATATTCAATTATTAGCCAGAGTTGGTGCCTTGCAGTTGACCGAGGACCTTGAGGTTTTGCATGAACTGAGGTCTGGTAGCCACATAGCATGAGAAAGAGCGAAAAGTGTTAATATATAGTAAAAACAGAAGAATATCTCCCGTTTCGTCTTTTGTTTCGTAATGACGTAATGACTGATCGTCACAATTGTCGCCCTTCTCTCAGAAACGTTTACATTTATCGTTTGGAAACTTACGCCGTGTGCTGAGGTATTCGATGGCACTACAAGCAACACAACAGAGCCTTCTAAGTTGAAGCAATCGGCAAGAAAGAAGTAGTAAAAGTAACGTTTTGGTTGTCGAATATTCAATTATTAGCCAGAGTTGGTGCCTTGCAGTTGACCGAGGATCCTGAGGTTTTGCATGAACTGAGGTCTGGTAGCCACATAGCATGAGAAAGAGCGAAAAGTTTTAATATACAGTAAAAACGGAAGAAAATCTCCCGTTTCTTCATTTGTTTCGTAATGACGTAATGACTGATCGTCACAATAATCGCCCTTGTCTCCGAAACGTTTACATTTATGGTTTGGAAACTTACGCCGTGTGCTGAGGTATTCGATGGCACTACAAGCAACAAAACAGAGCCTTCTAAGTAGAAGCAATCGGCAAGAAAGAAGTAGTAAAATTAATGTTTTGGTTTTTGAAAATTCAATTATTAGATAGAGTTGGTGCCTTGCAGTTGACCGAGGACCTTGACGTTATGCCTGAACTGACGTCTGGTAGCCAAATAGCATTAGAAAGAGCGAAAAGTGATAATATATTGTAAAAACGGAAGAAAATCTCCCGTTTCGTCTTTTGTTTCGTAATGACGTAATGACTGATCGTCACAATTGTCGCCCTTCTCTCAGAAACGTTTACATTTATCGTTTGGAAACTTACGGCGTGTGCTGAGGTATTCGATGGCACTACAAGCAACAAAACAGAGCCATCAAAGTTTAAGCAATCGGCAAGAAAGAAGTAGTAAAAGTAATGTTTTGGTTTTCGAATATTCAATTTTTAACCAGAGTTGGTGCCTTGCAGTTGACCGAGGACCTTGAGGTTTTGCATGAAGTGAGGTCTGGTAGCCACATAGCATGAGAAAGAGGCGAAAGGGTTAATATATTTAAAAAACGGAAGAAATTCTCCCGTTTCGTCTTTTGTTTCGTAATGACGTTATGACTGATCGTCACAATTGTCGCCCTTCTCTCAGAAACGTTTACATTTATCGTTTGGAAACTTACGCCGTGTGCTGAGGTATTCGATGGCACTACAAGCAACAAAACAGACCCTTCTAAGTTTAAGCAGACGTCAAGAAAGAAGTAGTAAAAGTCATGTTTTGGTTTTCGAAAATTCAATTATTAGCCGGAGTTAGTGCCTTGCAGTTGACCGAGGACCTTGAGGTTTTGCATGAACTGAGGTCTCACCGCCACAGAGCTTGAGAAAGTGTGAAACGTGTTAATATGTAGTAAAAACGGAAGAAAAACTCCCGTTTCGTCTTTTGTTTCGTAATGACGTAATGACTGATCGTCAGAATTGTCGCCCTTCTCTCCGAAACGTTTACATTTATCGTTTGGAAACTTACGCCGTGTGCTGAGGTATTCGATGGCACTACAACCAACAAAACAGAGCCTTCTAAGTTTAAGCAATCGGCAAGAAAGAAGTAGTAAAAGTATTGTTTTGGTTTTGTAATATTCAATTTTTAGCCAGAGTTGGTGCCTTGCAGTTGACCGAGGTCCTTGAGGTTTTGCATGAACTGAGGTCTGGTAGCCACATAGCAAGAGAAAGAGCCAAAGGGTTAATATATTGTAAAAACGGAAGGTAATCTCCCGTTTCGTCTTTTGTTTCGTAATGAGGTAATGACTGATCGTCAAAATTGTCGCCCTTCTCTCAGAAACGTTTACATTTATTGTTAGGAAACTTACGCCATGTGCTGAGGTATTTGATGGCACTACAAGCAAGAAAACAGAGCCATCAGAGTTTAAGCAATCGGCAAGAAAGAAGTAGGAAAATTAATGTTTTGGTTTTCGAAAACTCAATTATTAGACGGAGTTAGTGCCTTGCAGTTGACCGAGGACCTTCAGGTTTTGCATGAACTGAGGTCTCGCCGCCACAGAGCTTGAGGAATTGTGAAAAGTGTTAATATGTAGTAAAAACGGAAGAATATCTCCCGTTTCGTCTTTTGTTTCGTAATGACGTAATGACTGATCGTCATAATTGTCGCCCTTCTCTCAGAAACGTTTACATTTATCGTTTGGAAACTTACGCCGTGTGCTGAGGTATTCGATGGCACTACAAGCAACAAAACAGAGCCTTCTAAGTTCAAGCAATCGGCAAGAAGGAGGTAGTAAAAGTAATGTTTTGGTTTTCGAATATTCAGTTGTTAGCCAGAGTTGGTGCCTTGCAGTTGACCGAGGATCCTGATGTTTTGCATGAACTGAGGTCTGGTAGCCACATAGCATGAGAAAGAGCGAAAAGTTTTAATATATAGTAAAAACGGGAGAAAATCTCCCGTTTCTTCTTTTGTTTCGTAATGACGTAATGACTGATCGTCACAATAATCGCCCTTCTCTCCGAAACGTTTACATTTATCGTTTGGAAACTTACGCCGTGTGCTGAGGTATTCGATGGTACTACAAGCAACAAAACAGAGACTTCTAAGTTGAAGCAATCGGCAAGAAAGAAGTAGTAAAAGTAATGTTTTGGTTTTCGAATATTCAAATTTTAGCCAGAGTTGGTGCCTTGCAGTTGACCGAGGACCTTGAGGTTTTGCATGAACTGAGGTCTGGTAGCCACATAGCATGAGAAAGAGCGAAAAGTGTTAATATATAGTAAAAACAGTAGAATATCTCCCGTTTCGTCTTTTGTTTCGTAATGACGTAATGACTGATCGTCACAATTGTCGCCCTTCTTTCAGAAACGTTTACATTTATCGTTTGGAAACTTACGCCGTGTGCTGAGGTATTCGATGGCACTACAAGCAACACAACAGAGCCTTCTAAGTTGAAGCAATCGGCAAGAAAGAAGTAGTAAGAGTAACGTTTTGGTTTTCGTATATTCAATTATTAGCCAGAGTTGGTGCCTTGCAGTTGACCGAGGACCTTGACGTTATGCCTGAACTGACGTCTGGTAGCCAAATAGCATTAGAAAGAGCGAAAAGTGATAATATATTGTAAAAACGGAAGAAAATCTCCCGTTTCGTCTTTTGTTTCGTAATGACGTAATGACTGATCGTCACAATTGTCGCCCTTCTCTCAGAAACGTTTACATTTATCGTTTGGAAACTTACGGCGTGTGCTGAGGTATTCGATGGCACTACAAGCAACAAAACAGAGCCATCAAAGTTTAAGCAATCGGCAAGAAAGAAGTAGTAAAAGTAATGTTTTGGTTTTCGAATATTCAATTTTTAACCAGAGTTGGTGCCTTGCAGTTGACCGAGGACCTTGAGGTTTTGCATGAAGTGAGGTCTGGTAGCCACATAGCATGAGAAAGAGGCGAAAGGGTTAATATATTGAAAAAACGGAAGAAATTCTCCCGTTTCGTCTTTTGTTTCGTAATGACGTTATGACTGATCGTCACAATTGTCGCCCTTCTCTCAGAAACGTTTACATTTTTCGTTAGGAAACTTACGCCGTGTGCTGAGGTATTCGATGGCACTACAAGCAAGAAAACAGAGCCTTCTAAGTTGAAGCAATCGGCAAGAAAGAAGTAGTAAAATTAATGTTTGGGTGTTCGAAAATTTAATTATTGGCCGGGGTTAGTGCCTTGCAGTTGACCGAGGACCTTGAGGTTTTGCATGAACTGAGGTCTGGTAGCCACATAGCATGAGAAAGAGCGAAAAGTGTTAATATATAGGAAAAACAGAAGAAAATCTCCCGTTTCGTCTTTTGTTTCGTTATGACGTAATGACTGATCGTCACAATAATCGCCCTTCTCTCAGAAACGTTTACTTTTATCGTTAGGAAACTTACGGCGTGTGCTGAGGTATTCGATGGCACTACAAGCAACAAAACAGAGCCATCAAAGTTTAAGCAATCGGCAAGAAAGAAGTAGTAAAAGTAATGTTTTGGTTTTCGAATATTCAATTTTTAACCAGAGTTGGTGCCTTGCAGTTGACCGAGGACCTTGAGGTTTTGCATGAAGTGAGGTCTGGTAGCCACATAGCATGAGAAAGAGGCGAAAGGGTTAATATATTTAAAAAACGGAAGAAATTCTCCCGTTTCGTCTTTTGTTTCGTAATGACGTTATGACTGATCGTCACAATTGTCGCCCTTCTCTCAGAAACGTTTACATTTATCGTTTGGAAACTTACGCCGTGTGCTGAGGTATTCGATGGCACTACAAGCAACAAAACAGACCCTTCTAAGTCTAAGCAATCGGCAAGAAAGAAGTAGTAACATTATTGTTTTGGTTTTCTAATATTCAATTTTTAGCCAGAGTTGGTGCCTTGCAGTTGACCGAGGTCCTTGAGGTTTTGCATCAACTGAGGTCTGGTAGCCACATAGCAAGAGAAAGAGCCAAAGGGTTACTATATTGTAAAAACGGAAGGTAATCTCCCGTTTCGTCTTTTGTTTCGTAATGACGTAATGACTGATCGTCAAAATTGTCGCCCTTCTCTCAGAAACGTTTACATTTATCGTTAGGAAACTTACGCCGTGTGCTGAGGTATTTGATGGCACTACAAGCAAGAAAAAAGAGCCTTCTAAGTTGAAGCAATCGGCAAGAAAGAAATAGGAAAATTGTTTTGGATTTCGAAAATTCAATTATTAGACGGAGTTAGTGCCTTGCAGTTGACCGAGGCCCTTGAGGTTTTGCATGAACTGAGGTCTCGCCGCCACAGAGCTTGAGGAATTGTGAAAAGTGTTAATATGTAGTAAAAACGGAAGAATATCTCCCGTTTCGTCTTTTGTTTCGTAATGACGTAATGACTGATCGTCATAATTGTCGCCTTCTCTCAGAAACGTTTACATTTATCGTTTGGAAACTTACGCCGTGTGCTGAGGTATTCGATGGCACTACAAGCAACGAAACAGAGACTTCTAAGTTGAAGCAATCGGCAAGAAAGAAGTAGTAAAAGTAATGTTTTGGTTTTCGAATATTCAGTTATTAGCCAGAGTTGGTGCCTTGCAGTTGACCGAGGATTCTGAGGTTTTGCATGAACTGAGGTCTGGTAGCCACATAGCATGAGAAAGAGCGAAAAGTTTTAATATATAGTAAAAACGGAAGAAAATCTCCCGTTTCTTCATTTGTTTCGTAATGACGTAATGACTGATCGTCACAATAATCGCCCCTTCTCTCCGAAACGTACATTTATCGTCTGGAAACTTACGCCGTGTGCTGAGGTATTCGATGGCACTACAAGCAACAAAACAGAGACTTCTAAGTTGAAGCAATCGGCAAGAAAGTATTGGAAAATTAATGTTTTTGTTTTCGAAAATTTAATTATTAGCCGGAGTTAGTGCCTTGCAGTTGACCGAGGACCTTGAGGTTTTGCATGAACTGAGGTCTCGCCGCCACAGAGCTTGAGAAAGTGTGAAATGTGTTAATATGTAGTAAAAACGTAAGAAAATCTCCCGTTTCGTCTTTTGTTTCGTTATGACATAATGACTGATCGTCACAATAATCGCCCTTCTCTCTGAAACGTTTACATTTATCGTTAGGAAACTTACGCCATGTGCTGAGGTATTTGATAGCACTACGAGCAAGAAAACAGAGCCTTCTAAGTTGAAGCAATCGGCAAGAAAGAAGTAGGAAAATTAATGTTTTGGCTTTCGAAAATTCAATTATTAGACGGAGTTAGTGCCTTGCAGTTGACCGAGGACCTTGAGGTTTTGCATGAACTGAGGTCTCGCCGCCACAGAGCTTGAGAAAGTGTGAAATGTGTTAATATGTAGTAAAAACGGAAGAAAATCTCCCGTTTCGTCTTTTGTTTCGTAATGACTTAATGACTGATCGTCACAATTGTCGCCCTTTTGTCAGAAACGTTTACATTTATCGTTAGGAAACTTACGCCGTGTGCTGAGGTGTTTGATGGCACTACAAGCAAGAAAACAGAGCCTTCTAAGTTGAAGCAATCGGCAAGAAAGAAATAGGAAAATTGTTTTGGCTTTCGAAAATTCAATTATTAGACGGAGTTAGTGCCTTGCAGTTGACCGAGGACCTTCAGGTTTTGCATGAACTGAGGTCTCGCCGCCACAGAGCTTGAGGAATTGTGAAAAGTGTTAATATGTAGTAAAAACGGAAGAATATCTCCCGTTTCGTCTTTTGTTTCGTAATGACGTAATGACTGATCGTCATAATTGTCGCCCTTCTCTCAGAAACGTTTACATTTATCGTTTGGAAACTTACGCCGTGTGCTGAGGTATTCGATGGCACTACAAGCAACACAACAGAGCCTTCTAAGTTGAAGCAATCGGCAAGAAAGAAGTAGTAAGAGTAACGTTTTGGTTTTCGTATATTCAATTATTAGCCAGAGTTGGTGCCTTGCAGTTGACCGAGGACCTTGACGTTATGCCTGAACTGACGTCTGGTAGCCAAATAGCATTAGAAAGAGCGAAAAGTGATAATATATTGTAAAAACGGAAGAAAATCTCCCGTTTCGTCTTTTGTTTCGTAATGACGTAATGACTGATCGTCACAATTGTCGCCCTTCTCTCAGAAACGTTTACATTTATCGTTTGGAAACTTACGGCGTGTGCTGAGGTATTCGATGGCACTACAAGCAACAAAACAGAGCCATCAAAGTTTAAGCAATCGGCAAGAAAGAAGTAGTAAAAGTAATGTTTTGGTTTTCGAATATTCAATTTTTAACCAGAGTTGGTGCCTTGCAGTTGACCGAGGACCTTGAGGTTTTGCATGAAGTGAGGTCTGGTAGCCACATAGCATGAGAAAGAGGCGAAAGGGTTAATATATTGAAAAAACGGAAGAAATTCTCCCGTTTCGTCTTTTGTTTCGTAATGACGTTATGACTGATCGTCACAATTGTCGCCCTTCTCTCAGAAACGTTTACATTTTTCGTTAGGAAACTTACGCCGTGTGCTGAGGTATTCGATGGCACTACAAGCAAGAAAACAGAGCCTTCTAAGTTGAAGCAATCGGCAAGAAAGAAGTAGTAAAATTAATGTTTGGGTGTTCGAAAATTTAATTATTGGCCGGGGTTAGTGCCTTGCAGTTGACCGAGGACCTTGAGGTTTTGCATGAACTGAGGTCTGGTAGCCACATAGCATGAGAAAGAGCGAAAAGTGTTAATATATAGGAAAAACAGAAGAAAATCTCCCGTTTCGTCTTTTGTTTCGTTATGACGTAATGACTGATCGTCACAATAATCGCCCTTCTCTCAGAAACGTTTACTTTTATCGTTAGGAAACTTACGGCGTGTGCTGAGGTATTCGATGGCACTACAAGCAACAAAACAGAGCCATCAAAGTTTAAGCAATCGGCAAGAAAGAAGTAGTAAAAGTAATGTTTTGGTTTTCGAATATTCAATTTTTAACCAGAGTTGGTGCCTTGCAGTTGACCGAGGACCTTGAGGTTTTGCATGAAGTGAGGTCTGGTAGCCACATAGCATGAGAAAGAGGCGAAAGGGTTAATATATTTAAAAAACGGAAGAAATTCTCCCGTTTCGTCTTTTGTTTCGTAATGACGTTATGACTGATCGTCACAATTGTCGCCCTTCTCTCAGAAACGTTTACATTTATCGTTTGGAAACTTACGCCGTGTGCTGAGGTATTCGATGGCACTACAAGCAACAAAACAGACCCTTCTAAGTCTAAGCAATCGGCAAGAAAGAAGTAGTAACATTATTGTTTTGGTTTTCTAATATTCAATTTTTAGCCAGAGTTGGTGCCTTGCAGTTGACCGAGGTCCTTGAGGTTTTGCATCAACTGAGGTCTGGTAGCCACATAGCAAGAGAAAGAGCCAAAGGGTTAATATATTGTAAAAACGGAAGGTAATCTCCCGTTTCGTCTTTTGTTTCGTAATGACGTAATGACTGATCGTCAAAATTGTCGCCCTTCTCTCAGAAACGTTTACATTTATCGTTAGGAAACTTACGCCGTGTGCTGAGGTATTTGATGGCACTACAAGCAAGAAAAAAGAGCCTTCTAAGTTGAAGCAATCGGCAAGAAAGAAATAGGAAAATTGTTTTGGATTTCGAAAATTCAATTATTAGACGGAGTTAGTGCCTTGCAGTTGACCGAGGCCCTTGAGGTTTTGCATGAACTGAGGTCTCGCCGCCACAGAGCTTGAGGAATTGTGAAAAGTGTTAATATGTAGTAAAAACGGAAGAATATCTCCCGTTTCGTCTTTTGTTTCGTAATGACGTAATGACTGATCGTCATAATTGTCGCCCTTCTCTCAGAAACGTTTACATTTATCGTTTGGAAACTTACGCCGTGTGCTGAGGTATTCGATGGCACTACAAGCAACGAAACAGAGACTTCTAAGTTGAAGCAATCGGCAAGAAAGAAGTAGTAAAAGTAATGTTTTGGTTTTCGAATATTCAGTTATTAGCCAGAGTTGGTGCCTTGCAGTTGACCGAGGATTCTGAGGTTTTGCATGAACTGAGGTCTGGTAGCCACATAGCATGAGAAAGAGCGAAAAGTTTTAATATATAGTAAAAACGGAAGAAAATCTCCCGTTTCTTCATTTGTTTCGTAATGACGTAATGACTGATCGTCACAATAATCGCCCTTCTCTCCGAAACGTACATTTATCGTCTGGAAACTTACGCCGTGTGCTGAGGTATTCGATGGCACTACAAGCAACAAAACAGAGACTTCTAAGTTGAAGCAATCGGCAAGAAAGTATTGGAAAATTAATGTTTTGGTTTTCGAAAATTTAATTATTAGCCGGAGTTAGTGCCTTGCAGTTGACCGAGGACCTTGAGGTTTTGCATGAACTGAGGTCTCGCCGCCACAGAGCTTGAGAAAGTGTGAAATGTGTTAATATGTAGTAAAAACGGAAGAAAATCTCCCGTTTCGTCTTTTGTTTCGTTATGACATAATGACTGATCGTCACAATAATCGCCCTTCTCTCTGAAACGTTTACATTTATCGTTAGGAAACTTACGCCATGTGCTGAGGTATTTGATAGCACTACGAGCAAGAAAACAGAGCCTTCTAAGTTGAAGCAATCGGCAAGAAAGAAGTAGGAAAATTAATGTTTTGGCTTTCGAAAATTCAATTATTAGACGGAGTTAGTGCCTTGCAGTTGACCGAGGACCTTGAAGTTTTGCATGAACTGAGGTCTCGCCGCCACAGAGCTTGAGAAAGTGTGAAATGTGTTAATATGTAGTAAAAACGGAAGAAAATCTCCCGTTTCGTCTTTTGTTTCGTAATGACTTAATGACTGATCGTCACAATTGTCGCCCTTTTGTCAGAAACGTTTACATTTATCGTTAGGAAACTTACGCCGTGTGCTGAGGTGTTTGATGGCACTACAAGCAAGAAAACAGAGCCTTCTAAGTTGAAGCAATCGGCAAGAAAGAAATAGGAAAATTGTTTTGGCTTTCGAAAATTCAATTATTAGACGGAGTTAGTGCCTTGCAGTTGACCGAGGACCTTCAGGTTTTGCATGAACTGAGGTCTCGCCGCCACAGAGCTTGAGGAATTGTGAAAAGTGTTAATATGTAGTAAAAACGGAAGAATATCTCCCGTTTCGTCTTTTGTTTCGTAATGACGTAATGACTGATCGTCATAATTGTCGCCCTTCTCTCAGAAACGTTTACATTTATCGTTTGGAAACTTACGCCGTGTGCTGAGGTATTCGATGGCACTACAAGCAACAAAACAGAGCCTTCTAAGTTGAAGCAATCGGCAAGAAGGAGGTAGTAAAAGTAATGTTTTGGTTTTCGAATATTCAGTTGTTAGCCAGAGTTGGTGCCTTGCAGTTGACCGAGGATCCTGATGTTTTGCATGAACTGAGGTCTGGTAGCCACATAGCATGAGAAAGAGCGAAAAGTTTTAATATATAGTAAAAACGGGAGAAAATCTCCCGTTTCTTCTTTTGTTTCGTAATGACGTAATGACTGATCGTCACAATAATCGCCCTTCTCTCCGAAACGTTTACATTTATCGTTTGGAAACTTACGCCGTGTGCTGAGGTATTCGATGGTACTACAAGCAACAAAACAGAGACTTCTAAGTTGAAGCAATCGGCAAGAAAGAAGTAGTAAAAGTAATGTTTTGGTTTTCGAATATTCAAATTTTAGCCAGAGTTGGTGCCTTGCAGTTGACCGAGGACCTTGAGGTTTTGCATGAACTGAGGTCTGGTAGCCACATAGCATGAGAAAGAGCGAAAAGTGTTAATATATAGGAAAAACAGAAGAATATCTCCCGTTTCGTCTTTTGTTTCGTAATGACGTAATGACTGATCGTCACAATTGTCGCCCTTCTTTCAGAAACGTTTACATTTATCGTTTGGAAACTTACGCCGTGTGCTGAGGTATTCGATGGCACTACAAGCAACACAACAGAGCCTTCTAAGTTGAAGCAATCGGCAAGAAAGAAGTAGTAAGTGTAACGTTTTGGTTTTCGTATATTCAATTATTAGCCAGAGTTGGTGCCTTGCAGTTGACCGAGGACCTTGAGGTTTTGCATGAACTGAGGTCTGGTAAGCACATAGCATGAGAAAGAGCGAAAAGTGTTAATATATAGTAAAAAGAGGAGAATATCTCCCGTTTCGTCTTTTGTTTCGTAATGACGTAATGACTGATCGTCACAATTGTCGCCCTTCTCTCAGAAACGTTTACATTTATCGTTTGGAAACTTACGCCGTGTGCTGAGGTATTCGATGGCACTACAAGCAACACAACAGAGCCTTCTAAGTTGAAGCAATCGGCAAGAAAGAAGTAGTAAAAGTAACGTTTTGGTTGTCGAATATTCAATTATTAGCCAGAGTTGGTGCCTTGCAGTTGACCGAGGATCCTGAGGTTTTGCATGAACTGAGGTCTGGTAGCCACATAGCATGAGAAAGAGCGAAAAGTTTTAATATACAGTAAAAACGGAAGAAAATCTCCCGTTTCTTCATTTGTTTCGTAATGACGTAATGACTGATCGTCACAATAATCGCCCTTGTCTCCGAAACGTTTACATTTATGGTTTGGAAACTTACGCCGTGTGCTGAGGTATTCGATGGCACTACAAGCAACAAAACAGAGCCTTCTAAGTAGAAGCAATCGGCAAGAAAGATGTAGTAAAATTAATGTTTTGGTTTTTGAAAATTCAATTATTAGATAGAGTTGGTGCCTTGCAGTTGACCGAGGACCTTGACGTTATGCCTGAACTGACGTCTGGTAGCCAAATAGCATTAGAAAGAGCGAAAAGTGATAATATATTGTAAAAACGGAAGAAAATCTCCCGTTTCGTCTTTTGTTTCGTAATGACGTAATGACTGATCGTCACAATTGTCGCCCTTCTCTCAGAAACGTTTACATTTATCGTTTGGAAACTTACGGCGTGTGCTGAGGTATTCGATGGCACTACAAGCAACAAAACAGAGCCATCAGAGTTTAAGCAATCGGCAAGAAAGAAGTAGTAAAAGTAATGTTTTGGTTTTCGAATATTCAATTTTTAACCAGAGTTGGTGCCTTGCAGTTGACCGAGGACCTTGAGGTTTTGCATGAAGTGAGGTCTGGTAGCCACATAGCATGAGAAAGAGGCGAAAGGGTTAATATATTGAAAAAACGGAAGAAATTCTCCCGTTTCGTCTTTTGTTTCGTAATGACGTTATGACTGATCGTCACAATTGTCGCCCTTCTCTCAGAAACGTTTACATTTATCGTTAGGAAACTTACGCCGTGTGCTGAGGTATTCGATGGCACTACAAGCAAGAAAACAGAGCCTTCTAAGTTGAAGCAATCGCCAAGAAAGAAGTAGTAAAATTAATGTTTGGGTGTTCGAAAATTTAATTATTGGCCGGGGTTAGTGCCTTGCAGTTGACCGAGGACCTTGAGGTTTTGCATGAACTGAGGTCTCGCCGCCACAGAGCTTGAGAAAGTGTGAAATGTGTTAATATGTAGTAAAAACGGAAGAAAATCTCCCGTTTCGTCTTTTGTTTCGTTATGACGTAATGACTGATCGTCACAATAATCGCCCTTCTCTCAGAAACGTTTACTTTTATCGTTAGGAAACTTACGGCGTGTGCTGAGGTATTCGATGGCACTACAAGCAACAAAACAGAGCCATCAAAGTTTAAGCAATCGGCAAGAAAGAAGTAGTAAAATTAATGTTTTGGTTTTCGAATATTCAATTTTTAGCCAGAGTTGGTGCTTTGCAGTTGACCGAGGACCTTGAGGTTTTGCATGAAGTGAGGTCTGGTAGCCATATAGCATGAGAAAGAGGCGAAAGGGTTAATATATTGAAAAAACGGAAGAAATTCTCCCGTTTCGTCTTTTGTTTCGTAATGACGTTATGACTGATCGTCACAATTGTCGCCCTTCTCTCAGAAACGTTTACATTTATCGTTTGGAAACTTACGCCGTGTGCTGAGGTATTCGATGGCACTACAAGCAACAAAACAGAGCCTTCTAAGTCTAAGCAATCGGCAAGAAAGAAGTAGTAAAATTATTGTTTTGGTTTTCTAATATTCAATTTTTAGCCAGAGTTGGTGCCTTGCAGTTGACCGAGGTCCTTGAGGTTTTGCATCAACTGAGGTCTGGTAGCCACATAGCAAGAGAAAGAGCCAAAGGGTTAATATATTGTAAAAACGGAAGGTAATCTCCCGTTTCGTCTTTTGTTTCGTAATGACGTAATGACTGATCGTCAAAATTGTCGCCCTTCTCTCAGAAACGTTTACATTTATCGTTAGGAAACTTACGCCGTGTGCTGAGGTATTTGATGGCACTACAAGCAAGAAAAAAGAGCCTTCTAAGTTGAAGCAATCGGCAAGAAAGAAATAGGAAAATTGTTTTGGATTTCGAAAATTCAATTATTAGACGGAGTTAGTGCCTTGCAGTTGACCGAGGCCCTTGAGGTTTTGCATGAACTGAGGTCTCGCCGCCACAGAGCTTGAGGAATTGTGAAAAGTGTTAATATGTAGTAAAAACGGAAGAATATCTCCCGTTTCGTCATTTGTTTCGTAATGACGTAATGACTGATCGTCATAATTGTCGCCCTTCTCTCAGAAACGTTTACATTTATCGTTTGGAAACTTACGCCGTGTGCTGAGGTATTCGATGGCACTACAAGCAACGAAACAGAGACTTCTAAGTTGAAGCAATCGGCAAGAAAGAAGTAGTAAAAGTAATGTTTTGGTTTTCGAATATTCAGTTATTAGCCAGAGTTGGTGCCTTGCAGTTGACCGAGGATTCTGAGGTTTTGCATGAACTGAGGTCTGGTAGCCACATAGCATGAGAAAGAGCGAAAAGTTTTAATATATAGTAAAAACGGAAGAAAATCTCCCGTTTCTTCATTTGTTTCGTAATGACGTAATGATTGATCAATTGTCGCCCTTCTCACAGAAACGTTTCCATTTACCCTTTGGAAACTTACGCCGTGTGCTGAGGTATTCGATGGCAGTACAAGCAACAAAACAGAGCCTTCTAAGTTGAAGCAATCGGCAAGAAAGAAGTAGTAAAAGTTTTTTTTTTTTTCGAATATCAATTATTAGCCGGAGTTAGTGCCTGCAGTTGACCGAGGACCTTGAGGTTTTCCATGAACTGAGGTCTGGTAGCCACATAGCATGAGAAAGAGCGAAAAGTGTTAATATATAGTAAAAACGGAAGAAAATCTCCCGTTTCGGCTTTTGTTTCGTAATGACATAATGACTGATCGTCACAATTGTCGCCCTTCTCTCAGAAACGTTCACATTTATCGTTTGGAAACTTACGCCGTGTGCTGAGGTATTCGATGGCACTACAAGCAACATAACAGAGCCTTCTAAGTTGAAGCAATCGGCAAGAAAGAAGTAGTAAAATTAATGTTTTGGTTTTCGAAAATCAATTATTAGCCAGAGTTAGTGCCTTGCAGTTGACCGAGGACCTTGAGGTTTTGCATGAACTGAGGTCTGGAAGCCACATAGCATGAGAAAGAGCGAAAAGTGTTAATATATAGTAAAAACGGATGAAAATCTCCCGTTTCGTTATTTGTTTCGTAATGACGTAATGACTGATCGTCACAATTGTCGCCCTTCTCTCAGAAACGTTTAGGTTTATCGTTTGGAAACTTACGCCGTGTGCTGAGGTATTCCATGGGACTACAAGCAACAAAACAGAGCTTTCTAAGTTGAAGCAATCGGCAAGAAAGAAGTAGAAACAGTAATGTTTTTTTTTTTCTAATATTCAATTTTTAGCCATAGTTGGTGCCTTGCAGTTGACCGAGGACCCTGAGGTTTTGCATGAACTGATGTCTGGTAGCCACATAGCAAGAGAAAGAGCCAAAGGGTTAATATATTGTAAAAACGGAAGAAAATCTCCCGTTTCGTCTTTTGTTTGGTAATGACGTAATGACAGATCGTCACAATTGTCGCCCTTCTCTCAGAAACGTTTACATTTATCGTTTGAAAACTTACGGCGGGTGCTGAGGTATTCGATGGCACTACAAGCAACAAAACAGAGCCTTCTAAGTTGAAACAATCGGCAAGAAAGAACTAGGAAAATTAATGTTTTGGTTTTCGAAAATTCAATTATTAGCCGGAGTTAGTGCCTCGCAGTTGCCCGAGGACCTTGAGGTTTTGCATGAACTGAGGTCTCGCCGCCACAGAGCTTGAGAAACTGTGAAAAGTGTTAATATGTAGTAAAAACGGAAGAATATCTCCCGTTTCGTCTTTTGTTTCGTAATGACGTAATGACTGATCGTGACAATTGTCGCCCTTCTCTCAGAATCGTTTACATTTATCGTTTGGAAACTTACGGAGGGTGCTGAGGTATTCGATGGCCCTACAAGCAACAAAACAGAGCCTTCTAAGTTGAAGCAATCGGCAAGAAGGAAGTAGTAAATTTAATGTTTTGGATTTCGAAAATTCAATTATTAGCCGGAGTTAGTGCCTTGCAGTTGACCGAGGACCTTGAGGTTTTGCATGAACTGAGGTCTCGCCGCCACAGAATTTGAGAAACTGTGAAAAGTGTTAATATGTAGCAAAAACGGAAGAATATCTCCCGTTTCGTCTTTTGTTTCGTAATGACGTAATGACTGATCGTCACAATTGTCGCCCTTCTCTCAAAAACGTTCACATTTATCGTTTGGAAATTTACGCCTTGTGCTGACGTATTCGATGGCACTACAAGCAACCAAACAGAGCCTTCTAAGTTGAAGCAATCGGCAAGAAAGATGTAGTAAAATTAATGTTTTGGTTTTCGAAAATTCAATTATTAGCCGGAGTTAGAGCCTTGCAGTTGACCGAGGACCTTGAGGTTTTGCATGAACTGAGGTCTCGCCGCCACAGAGCTTGAGAAAGTGTGAAAAGTGTAAATATGTAGTAAAAACGGAAGAAAATCTCCCGTTTCGTCTTTTGTTTCGTCATGACGTAATGACTGATCGTCACAATTGTCGCCCTTCTCTCAGATACGTTTACATTTATCGTTTGGAAACTTACGCCGTGTGCTGAGGTATTCGATGGCACTACAAGCAACAAAACAGAGCCTTCTAAGTTGAAGCAATTGGCAAGAAAGAAGTAGTACAATTAATGTTTTGGTTTTCGAAAATTCAATTATTAGCAGGAGTTAGTGCCTTGCAGTTGACCGAGGACCTTGAGGTTTTGCAAGAACTGAGGTCTCGCCGCCACAGAATTTGAGAAACTGTGAAAAGTGTTAATATGTAGCAAAAACGGAAGAATATCTCCCGTTTCGTCATTTGTTTCGTAATGACGTAATGACTGATCGTCACAATTGTCGCCCTTCTCTCAGAAACGTTTACATTTATCGTTTGGAAATTTACGCCTTGTGCTGACGTATTCGATGGCACTACAAGCAACCAAACAGAGCCTTCTAAGTTGAAGCAATCGGCAAGAAAGAAGTAGTAAAATTAATGTTTTGGTTTTCGAAAATTCAATTATTAGCCGGAGTTAGAGCCTTGCAGTTGACCGAGGACCTTGAGGTTTTGCATGAACTGAGGTCTCGCCGCCACAGAGCTTGAGAAAGTGTGAAAAGTGTTAATATGTAGTAAAAACGGAAGAAAATCTCCCAGTTCGTCTTTTGTTTCGTAATGACGTAATGACTGATCGTCACAATTGTCGCCCTTCTCTCAGATACGTTTACTTTTATCGTTTGGAAACTTACGCCATGTGCTGAGGTACTCGATGGCACTACAAGCAACATGACACAGCCTTCTAAGTTGAAGCAATCGGCAAGAAAGAAGTAGTAAAAGTAATGTTTTGGTTTTCGAATATTCAATTATTAGCCAGAGTTGGTGCCTAGCAGTTGACCGAGGACCTTGAGGTTTTGCATGAACTGAGGTCTCGCCGCCATAGAGCTTCAGAAAATGTGGAAAGTATTTATATGTAGTAAAACGAAAGACAATCTCCCGTTTCGTCTTTTGTTTCGTAATGACGTAATGACTGATCGTCACAATTGTCGCCCTTCTCTCAGAAACGTTTACATTTATCGATTGGAAATTTACGCCTTGTGCTGACGTATTCGATGGCACTACAAGCAACAAAACAGAGCCTTCTAATTTGAAGCAATCGGCAAGAAACAAGTAGTAAAATTAATGTTTTGGTTTTCGAAAATTCGATTATTAGCCGGAGTTAGTGCCTTGCAGTTGACCGAGGACCTTGTGGTTTTGCATGAACTGAGGTCTCGCCGCCACAGAGCTTGAGAAGGTGTGAAAAGTGTTAATATGTAGTAAAAACGGAAGAAAATCTCCCGTTTCGTCTTTTGTTTCGTAACGACTTAATGACAGATCGTCACAATTGTCGCCCTTCTCTCAGAGACGTTTGCATTTATCGTTTGGAAACTTACACCATGTGCTGAGGTATTCGATGGCACTACAAGCAACAAAACAGAACCTTCTAAGTTGAAGCAATCGGCAAGAAAGAAGTAGTAAAAGTAATGTTTTTGTTTTCGTAAATTCAATTATTAGCCGGAGTTAGTGCCTCGCAGTTGACCGAGGACCTAGAGGTTTTACACGAACTGAGGTCTCGCCGTCACAGAGCTTGAGAAAGTGTGAAAAGTGTTAATATGTAGTAAAAACGGAAGAAAATCTCCCGTTTCGGCTTTTGTTTCGTAATGACGTAATGACTTATCGACACAATTGTCGCCCTTCTCTCAGAAACGTTACATTTACCGTTTGTAAACTTACGGCGGGTGCTGAGGTACTCGATGGCACTACAAGCAACAAAACAGAGCCTTCTAAGTTGAAGCAATCGGCAAGAAAGGAGTAGTAAAATTTATGTTTTGGTTTTCGAAAAATCAATTATTAGCATTAGTTAGTGCCTTGCAGTTGACCGAGGACCTTGAGGTTTTGCATGAACTAACATCTCGCCGCCACAGAATTTGAGAAACTGTGAAAAGTGTTTATATGTAGTAAAAACGGAAGAAAATCTCCCGTTTCGTCTTTTGTTTCGTAATGACGTAATGACTGATCGTCACAATTGTCGCCCCTTTCTCAGAATCGTTTACATTTATCGTTTGGAAACTTACGGCGGGTGCTGAGGTATTCGATGGCACTACAAGCAACAAAATACAGCCTTCTAAGTTGAAGCAATCGGCAAGAAAGAAGTAGTAAAATTAATGTTTTGATTTTCGAAAATTTAATTATTAGCCGGAGTTAGTGCCTTGCAGTTGACCGAGGACCTTGAGGTTTTGCATGAACTGAGGTCTCGCCGCCACAGAGCTTGAGAAAATGTGAAAAGTGTTAATATGTAGTAAAAACGGAAGAATGTCTCCCGTTTCGTCTTTTGTTTCTTAATGACGTAATGACTGATCGTCACAATTGTCGCCCTTCTCTCAGAAACGTTTACATTAATCCTTTGGAAATTTACGCCGTGTGCTGATGTATTCGATGGCACTACAAGCAACAAAACAGAGCCTTCTAAGTAGAAGCAATTGGCAAGAAAGAAGCAGTAAAATTAATGTTTTGGTTTTCGAAAATTCAATTATTAGCCGGAGTTAGTGTCTTGCAGTTGACCGATTACCTTGAGGTTTTGCAAGAACTGAGGTCTCGCCGCCACAGAGCTTGAGAAAGTGTGAAAAGTGTTAATATGCAGTAAAAACGGAAGAAAATCTCCCGTTTCATCTTTTGTTTCGTAATGACGTAATGACTGATCGTCACAATTGTCGCCCTTCTCTCAGAAACGTTTACATTTATCGTTTGGAAACTTACGGCGGGTGCTGAGGTTTTCGATGGCACTACAAGCAACAAAACACAACCTTCTAAGTTGAAGCAATCGGCAAGAAAGAAGTAGTAAAATTAATGTTTTGGTTTTCGAAAATTCAATTATTAGCCGGGGTTAGTGCCTTGCAGTTGACCGAGGACCTTGAGGTTTTGCATGAACTGAGGTCTCGCCGCCACAGAGCTTGAGAAGGTGTGAAAAGCGTTAATATGTAGTAAAAATGGATGAAAATCTCCCGTTTCGTCTTTTGTTTCGTAACGACTTAATGAAAGATCGTCACAATTGTCGCCCTTCTCTCAGAGACGTTACATTTATCGTTTGTAAACTTACGGCGGGTGCTGAGGTATTACATGGCACTACAAGCAACAAAACAGAGCCTTCTAAGTTGAAGCATTCGGCAAGAAAGAAGTAGTAAAATTAATGTTTTGGTTTTCGAAAATTCAATTATTAGCCGGAGTTAGTGCCTCGCAGTTGACCGTGGACCTTGAGGTTTTACACGAACTGAGGTCTCGCCGTCACAGAGCTTGAGAAAGTGTGAAAAGTGTTAATATGTAGTAAAAACGGAAGAAAATCTCCCGGTTCGTCTTTTTGTTTCGTAATGACGTAATGACTGATCGTCACAATTGTCGCCCTTCTCTCAGAAACGTTACATTTATCGTTTGTAAAATTACGGCGTGTGCTGAGGTATTCGATGGCACTACAAGCAACAAAACAGAGCCTTCTAAGTTGAAGCATTCGGCAAGAAAGAAGTAGTAAAATTAATATTTTGGTTTTCGAAAATTTAATTATTAGCCGGAGTTAGTGCCTTGCAGTTGACCGAGGACCTTGAGGTTTTGCATGAACTGAGGTCTCGCCCAAACAGAGCTTGAGAAAGTGTGAGAAGTGTTAATATGTAGTAAAAACGGAAGAAAATCTCCCGTTTCGTCTTTTGTTTCGTAATGACGTAATGACTGATCGTCATAATTGTCGCCCTTCTCTCAGAAACGTTTACATTTATCGTTTGGAAACTTAGGGCGGGTGCTGAGGTTTTCGATGGCACTACAAGCAACAAAACAGAACCTTGTAAGTTGAAGCAATCGGCAAGAAAGAAGTAGAAAAATTAATGTTTTGGTTTTCGAAAATTCAATTATTAGCCGGAGTTAGTGCTTTGCAGTTGACCGAGGACCTTGAGGTTTTGCATGAACTGAGGTCTCGCCGCCACGGAGCTTGAGAAAGTGTGAAAAGTGTTAATATGTAGTCAAAACGGAAGAAGATCTCCCGTTTCGTCTTTTGTTTCGTTATGACGTGATGACTGATCGTCACAATTGTCGCCCTTCTCTCAGAAACGTTACATTTATCGTTTGTAAACTTACGCCATGTGCTGAGGTATTCGATGGCACTACAAGCAACAAAACAGGGCCTTCTAATTGGAAGCAATCGGCAAAAAACAAGTAGTAAAATTAATGTTTTGGTTTTCGAAAATTCAATTATTAGCCGGAGTTAGTGCCTTGCAGTTGACCGAGAACCTTGAGGTTTTGCATGAACTGAGGTCTCGCCGCCACGGAGCTTGAGAAAGTGTGAAAAGTGGTAATATGTAGTCACAACGGAAGAAAATCTCCCGTTTCGTCTTTTGTTTCGTTATGACGTGATGACTGATCATCACAATTGTCGCCCTTCTCTCAGAAACGTTTACATTTATCGTTTGGAAAATTACGCCATGTGCTGAGGTATTCGATGGCACTACAAGCAACAAAACAGAACCTTCTAAGTTGAAGCAATCGGCAAGAAAGATGTAGTAAAATTAATGTTTTGGTTTTCGAAAATTCAATTATTAGCCGGAGTTAGAGCCTTGCAGTTGACCGAGGACCTTGAGGTTTTGCATGAACTGAGGTCTCGCCGCCACAGAGCTTGAGAAAGTGTGAAAAGTGTTAATATGTAGTAAAAACGGAAGAAAATCTCCCAGTTCGTCTTTTGTTTCGTAATGACGTAATGACTGATCGTCACAATTGTCGCCCTTCTCTCAGAAACGTTACATTTACCGTTTGTAAACTTACGGCGGGTGCTGAGGTACTCGATGGCACTACAAGCAACAATACAGAGCCTTCTAAGTTGAAGCAATCAGCAAGAAAGAAGCAGTAATGGTAATGTTTTGGTTTTCGAATATTCAATTATTAGCCAGAGTTGGTGCCTTGCAGTTGACCGAGGACCTTGAGGTTTTGCATGAACTGAGGTCTCGCCGCCACAGAATTTGAGAAACTGTGAAAAGTGTTAATATGTAGTAAAAACGGAAGAAAATCTCCCGTTTCGTCTTTTGTTTCGTCATGACGTAATGACTGATCGTCACAATTGTCGCCCTTCTCTCAGATACGTTTACATTTATCGTTTGGAAACTTACGCCGTGTGCTGAGGTATTCGATGGCACTACAAGCAACAAAACAGAGCCTTCTAAGTTGAAGCAATTGGCAAGAAAGAAGTAGTACAATTAATGTTTTGGTTTTCGAAAATTCAATTATTAGCAGGAGTTAGTGCCTTGCAGTTGACCGAGGACCTTGAGGTTTTGCATGAACTGAGGTCTCGCCGCCACAGAGCTTGAGAAAGTGTGAAAAGTGTTAATATGTAGTAAAAACGGAAGAAAATCTCCCAGTTCGTCTTTTGTTTCGTAATGACGTAATGACTGATCGTCACAATTGTCGCCCTTCTCTCAGATACGTTTACTTTTATCGTTTGGAAACTTACGCCATGTGCTGAGGTACTCGATGGCACTACAAGCAACAAAACAGAGCCTTCTAATTTGAAGCAATCGGCAAGAAACAAGTAGTAAAATTAATGTTTTGGTTTTCGAAAATTCGATTATTAGCCGGAGTTAGTGCCTTGCAGTTGACCGAGGACCTTGTGGTTTTGCATGAACTGAGGTCTCGCCGCCACAGAGCTTGAGAAGGTGTGAAAAGTGTTAATATGTAGTAAAAACGGATGAAAATCTCCCGTTTCGTCTTTTGTTTCGTAACGACTTAATGACAGATCGTCACAATTGTCGCCCTTCTCTCAGAGACGTTTGCATTTATCGTTTGGAAACTTACACCATGTGCTGAGGTATTCGATGGCACTACAAGCAACAAAACAGAACCTTCTAAGTTGAAGCAATCGGCAAGAAAGAAGTAGTAAAAGTAATGTTTTTGTTTTCGTAAATTCAATTATTAGCCGGAGTTAGTGCCTCGCAGTTGACCGAGGACCTAGAGGTTTTACACGAACTGAGGTCTCGCCGTCACAGAGCTTGAGAAAGAGTGAAAAGTGTTAATATGTAGTAAAAACGGAAGAAAATCTCCCGTTTCGGCTTTTGTTTCGTAATGACGTAATGACTGATCGACACAATTGTCGCCCTTCTCTCAGAAACGTTACATTTACCGTTTGTAAACTTACGGCGGGTGCTGAGGTACTCGATGGCACTACAAGCAACAAAACAGAGCCTTCTAAGTTGAAGCAATCGGCAAGAAAGGAGTAGTAAAATTTATGTTTTGGTTTTCGAAAAATCAATTATTAGCATTAGTTAGTGCCTTGCAGTTGACCGAGGACCTTGAGGTTTTGCATGAACTGACATCTCGCCGCCACAGAATTTGAGAAACTGTGAAAAGTGTTTATATGTAGTAAAAACGGAAGAAAATCTCCCGTTTCGTCTTTTGTTTCGTAATGACGTAATGACTGATCGTCACAATTGTCGCCCCTTTCTCAGAATCGTTTACATTTATCGTTTGGAAACTTACGGCGGGTGCTGAGGTATTCGATGGCACTACAAGCAACAAAATACAGCCTTCTAAGTTGAAGCAATCGGCAAGAAAGAAGTAGTAAAAGTAATGTTTTGATTTTCGAAAATTTAATTATTAGCCGGAGTTAGTGCCTTGCAGTAGACCGAGGACCTTGAGGTTTTGCATGAACTGAGGTCTCGCCGCCACAGAGCTTGAGAAAATGTGAAAAGTGTTAATATGTAGTAAAAACGGAAGAATGTCTCCCGTTTCGTCTTTTGTTTCTTAATGACGTAATGACTGATCGTCACAATTGTCGCCCTTCTCTCAGAAACGTTTACATTAATCCTTTGGAAATTTACGCCGTGTGCTGATGTATTCGATGGCACTACAAGCAACAAAACAGAGCCTTCTAAGTAGAAGCAATTGGCAAGAAAGAAGCAGTAAAATTAATGTTTTGGTTTTCGAAAATTCAATTATTAGCCGGAGTTAGTGTCTTGCAGTTGACCGATTACCTTGAGGTTTTGCAAGAACTGAGGTCTCGCCGCCACAGAGCTTGAGAAAGTGTGAAAAGTGCTAATATGCAGTAAAAACGGAAGAAAATCTCCCGTTTCGTCTTTTGTTTCGTAATGACGTAATGACTGATCGTCACAATTGTCGCCCTTCTCTCAGAAACGTTGACATTTATCGTTTGTAAACTTACGGCGGGTGCTGAGGTATTACATGGCACTACAAGCAACAAAACAGAGCCTTCTAAGTTGAAGCATTCGGCAAGAAAGAAGTAGTAAAATTAATGTTTTGGTTTTCGAAAATTCAATTATTAGCCGGAGTTAGTGCCTCGCAGTTGACCGTGGACCTTGAGGTTTTACACGAACTGAGGTCTCGCCGTCACAGAGCTTGAGAAAGTGTGAAAAGTGTTAATATGTAGTAAAAACGGAAGAAAATCTCCCGGTTCGTCTTTTTGTTTCGTAATGACGTAATGACTGATCGTCACAATTGTCGCCCTTCTCTCAGAAACGTTACATTTATCGTTTGTAAAATTACGGCGTGTGCTGAGGTATTCGATGGCACTACAAGCAACAAAACAGAGCCTTCTAAGTTGAAGCATTCGGCAAGAAAGAAGTAGTAAAATTAATATTTTGGTTTTCGAAAATTTAATTATTAGCCGGAGTTAGTGCCTTGCAGTTGACCGAGGACCTTGAGGTTTTGCATGAACTGAGGTCTCGCCGAAACAGAGCTTGAGAAAGTGTGAGAAGTGTTAATATGTAGTAAAAACGGAAGAAAATCTCCCGTTTCGTCTTTTGTTTCGTAATGACGTAATGACTGATCGTCATAATTGTCGCCCTTCTCTCAGAAACGTTTACATTTATCGTTTGGAAACTTAGGGCGGGTGCTGAGGTTTTCGATGGCACTACAAGCAACAAAACAGAACCTTGTAAGTTGAAGCAATCGGCAAGAAAGAAGTAGAAAAATTAATGTTTTGGTTTTCGAAAATTCAATTATTAGCCGGAGTTAGTGCTTTGCAGTTGACCGAGGACCTTGAGGTTTTGCATGAACTGAGGTCTCGCCGCCACGGAGCTTGAGAAAGTGTGAAAAGTGTTAATATGTAGTCAAAACGGAAGAAGATCTCCCGTTTCGTCTTTTGTTTCGTTATGACGTGATGACTGATCGTCACAATTGTCGCCCTTCTCTCAGAAACGTTACATTTATCGTTTGTAAACTTACGCCATGTGCTGAGGTATTCGATGGCACTACAAGCAACAAAACAGGGCCTTCTAATTGGAAGCAATCGGCAAAAAACAAGTAGTAAAATTAATGTTTTGGTTTTCGAAAATTCAATTATTAGCCGGAGTTAGTGCCTTGCAGTTGACCGAGGACCTTGAGGTTTTGCATGAACTGAGGTCTCGCCGCCACAGAATTTGAGAAAGTGTGAAAAGTGGTAATATGTAGTAAAAACGGAAGAAAATCTCCCAGTTCGTCTTTTGTTTCGTAATGACGTAATGACTGATCGTCACAATTGTCGCCCTTCTCTCAGAAACGTTACATTTACCGTTTGTAAACTTACGGCGGGTGCTGAGGTACTCGATGGCACTACAAGCAACAAAACAGAGCCTTCTAAGTTGAAGCAATCAGCAAGAAAGAAGCAGTAATGGTAATGTTTTGGTTTTCGAATATTCAATTATTAGCCAGAGTTGGTGCCTTGCAGTTGACCGAGGACCTTGAGGTTTTGCATGAACTGAGGTCTCGCCGCCACAGAATTTGAGAAACTGTGAAAAGTGTTAATATGTAGTAAAAACGGAAGAAAATCTCCCCGTTTCGTCTTTTGTTTCTTCATGACGTAATGACTGATCGTCACAATTGTCGCCCTTCTCTCAGATACGTTTACATTTATCGTTTGGAAACTTACGCCGTGTGCTGAGGTATTCGATGGCACTACAAGCAACAAAACAGAGCCTTCTAAGTTGAAGCAATTGGCAAGAAAGAAGTAGTACAATTAATGTTTTGGTTTTCGAAAATTCAATTATTAGCAGGAGTTAGTGCCTTGCAGTTGACCAAGGACCTTGAGGTTTTGCATGAACTGAGGTCTCGCCGCCACAGAGCTTGAGAAAGTGTGAAAAGTGTTAATATGTAGTAAAAACGGAAGAAAATCTCCCAGTTCGTCTTTTGTTTCGTAATGACGTAATGACTGATCGTCACAATTGTCGCCCTTCCTCTCAGATACGTTTACTTTTATCGTTGGAAACTTACGCCATGTGCTGAGGTACTCGATGGCACTACAAGCAACATGACACAGCCTTCTAAGTTGAAGCAATCGGCAAGAAAGAAGTAGTAAAAGTAATGTTTTGGTTTTCGAATATTCAATTATTAGCCAGAGTTGGTGCCTAGCAGTTGACCGAGGACCTTGAGGTTTTGCATGAACTGAGGTCTCGCCGCCATAGAGCTTCAGAAAATGTGAAAAGTATTTATATGTAGTAAAACGAAAGACAATCTCCCGTTTCGTCTTTTGTTTCGTAATGACGTAATGACTGATCGTCACAATTGTCGCCCTTCTCTCAGAAACGTTTACATTTATCGTTTGGAAATTTACGCCTTGTGCTGACGTATTCGATGGCACTACAAGCAACAAAACAGGGCCATCTAATTTGAAGCAATCGGCAAGAAACAAGTAGTAAAATTAATGTTTTGGTTTTCGAAAATTCGATTATTAGCCGGAGTTAGTGCCTTGCAGTTGACCGAGGACCTTGTGGTTTTGCATGAACTGAGGTCTCGCCGCCACAGAGCTTGAGAAGGGTGTGAAAAGTGTTAATATGTAGTAAAAACGGATGAAAATCTCCGTTTCGTCTTTTGTTTCGTAACGACTTAAATGACAGATCGTCACAATTGTCGCCCTTCTCTCAGAGACGTTTGCATTTATCGTTTGGAAACTTACACCATGTGCTGAGGTATTCGATGGCACTACAAGCAACAAAACAGAACCTTCTGAGTTGAAGCAATCGGCAAGAAAGAAGTAGTAAAAGTAATGTTTTTGTTTTCGTAAATTCAATTATTAGCCGGAGTTAGTGCCTCGCAGTTGACCGAGGACCTAGAGGTTTTACACGAACTGAGGTCTCGCCGTCACAGAGCTTGAGAAAGAGTGAAAAGTGTTAATATGTAGTAAAAACGGAAGAAAATCTCCCGTTTCGGATTTTGTTTCGTAATGACGTAATGACTGATCGACACAATTGTCGCCCTTCTCTCAGAAACGTTACATTTACCGTTTGTAAACTTACGGCGGGTGCTGAGGTACTCGATGGCACTACAAGCAACAAAACAGAGCCTTCTAAGTTGAAGCAATCGGCAAGAAAGGAGTAGTAAAATTTATGTTTTGGTTTTCGAAAAATCAATTATTAGCATTAGTTAGTGCCTTGCAGTTGACCGAGGACCTTGAGGTTTTGCATGAACTGACATCTCGCCGCCACAGAATTTGAGAAACTGTGAAAAGTGTTTATATGTAGTAAAAACGGAAGAAAATCTCCCGTTTCGTCTTTTGTTTCGTAATGACGTAATGACTGATCGTCACAATTGTCGCCCCTTCTCAGAATCGTTTACATTTATCGTTTGGAAACTTACGGCGGGTGCTGAGGTATTCGATGGCACTACAAGCAACAAAATACAGCCTTCTAAGTTGAAGCAATCGGCAAGAAGAAGTAGTAAAATTAATGTTTTGATTTTCGAAAATTTAATTATTAGCCGGAGTTAGTGCCTTGCAGTTGACCGAGGACCTTGAGGTTTTGCATGAACTGAGGTCTCGCCGCCACAGAGCTTGAGAAAATGTGAAAAGTGTTAATATGTAGTAAAAACGGAAGAATGTCTCCCGTTTCGTCTTTTGTTTCTTAATGACGTAATGACTGATCGTCACAATTGTCGCCCTTCTCTCAGAAACGTTTACATTAATCCTTTGGAAATTTACGCCGTGTGCTGATGTATTCGATGCACTACAAGCAACAAAACAGAGCCTTCTAAGTAGAAGCAATTGGCAAGAAAGAAGCAGTAAAATTAATGTTTTGGTTTTCGAAAATTCAATTATTAGCCGGAGTTAGTGTCTTGCAGTTGACCGATTACCTTGAGGTTTTGCAAGAACTGAGGTCTCGCCGCCACAGAGCTTGAGAAAGTGTGAAAAGTGCTAATATGCAGTAAAAAACGGAAGAAAATCTCCCGTTTCGTCTTTTGTTTCGTAATGACGTAATGACTGATCGTCACAATTGTCGCCCTTCTCTCAGAAACGTTGACATTTATCGTTTGGAAACTTACGGCGGGTGCTGAGGTTTTCGATGGCACTACAAGCAACAAAACACAACATTCTAAGTTGAAGCAATCGGCAAGAAAGAAGTAGAAAAATTAATGTTTTGGTTTTCGAAAATTCAATTATTAGCCGGAGTTAGTGCCTCGCAGTTGACCGTGGACCTTGAGGTTTTACACGAACTGAGGTCTCGCCGTCACAGAGCTTGAGAAAGTGTGAAAAGTGATAATATGTAGTAAAAACGGAAGAAAATCTCCCGGTTCGTCTTTTTGTTTCGTAATGACGTAATGACTGATCGTCACAATTGTCGCCCTTCTCTCAGAAACGTTACATTTATCGTTTGTAAAATTACGGCGTGTGCTGAGGTATTCGATGGCACTACAAGGCAACAAAACAGAGCCTTCTAAGTTGAAGCATTCGGCAAGAAAGAAGTAGTAAAATTAATATTTTGGTTTTCGAAAATTTAATTATTAGCCGGAGTTAGTGCCTTGCAGTTGACCGAGGACCTTGAGGTTTTGCATGAACTGAGGTCTCGCCGAAACAGAGCTTGAGAAAGTGTGAGAAGTGTTAATATGTAGTAAAAACGGAAGAAAATCTCCCGTTTCGTCTTTTGTTTCGTAATGACGTAATGACTGATCGTCATAATTGTCGCCCTTCTCTCAGAAACGTTTACATTTATCGTTTGGAAACTTAGGGCGGGTGCTGAGTTTTCGATGGCACTACAAGCAACAAAACAGAACCTTGTAAGTTGAAGCAATCGGCAAGAAAGAAGTAGAAAAATTAATGTTTTGGTTTTCGAAAATTCAATTATTAGCCGGAGTTAGTGCTTTGCAGTTGACCGAGGACCTTGAGGTTTTGCATGAACTGAGGTCTCGCCGCCACGGAGCTTGAGAAAGTGTGAAAAGTGTTAATATGTAGTCAAAACGGAAGAAGATCTCCCGTTTCGTCTTTTGTTTCGTTATGACGTGATGACTGATCGTCACAATTGTCGCCCTTCTCTCAGAAACGTTACATTTATCGTTTGTAAACTTACGCCATGTGCTGAGGTATTCGATGGCACTACAAGCAACAAAACAGGGCCTTCTAATTGGAAGCAATCGGCAAAAAACAAGTAGTAAAATTAATGTTTTGGTTTTCGAAAATTCAATTATTAGCCGGAGTTAGTGCCTTGCAGTTGACCGAGGACCTTGAGGTTTTGCATGAACTGAGGTCTCGCCGCCACGGAGCTTGTGAAAGTGTGAAAAGTGGTAATATGTAGTCACAACGGAAGAAAATCTCCCGTTTCGTCTTTTGTTTCGTTATGACGAGATGACTGATCATCACAATTGTCGCCCTTCTCTCAGAAACGTTTACATTTATCGTTTGGAAAATTACGCCATGTGCTGAGGTATTCGATGGCACTACAAGCAACAAAACAGAACCTTCTAAGTTGAAGCAATCGGCAAGAAAGATGTAGTAAAATTAATGTTTTGGTTTTCGAAAATTCAATTATTAGCCGGAGTTAGAGCCTTGCAGTTGACCGAGGACCTTGAGGTTTTGCATGAACTGAGGTCTCGCCGCCACAGAGCTTGAGAAAGTGTGAAAAGTGTTAATATGTAGTAAAAACGGAAGAAAATCTCCCAGTTCGTCTTTTGTTTCGTAATGACGTAATGACTGATCGTCAAAATTGTCGCCCTTCTCTCAGATACGTTTACTTTTATCGTTTGGAAACTTGCGCCGTGTGCTGAGGTATTCGATGGCACTACAAGCAACATGACAGAGCCTTCTAAGTTGAAGCAATCAGCAAGAAAGAAGCAGTAATGGTAATGTTTTGGTTTTCGAATATTTAATTATTAACCAGAGTTAGTGCCTTGCAGTTGACCGAGGACCTTGAGGTTTTGCATGAACTGAGGTCTCGCCGCCACAGAATTTGAGAAACTGTGAAAAGTGTTAATATGTAGTAAAAACGGAAGAAAATCTCCCGTTTCGTCTTTTGTTTCGTAATGACGTAATGACTGATCGTCACAATTGTCGCCCTTCTCTCAGATACGTTTACATTTATCGTTTGGAAACTTACGCCGTGTGCTGAGGTATTCGATGGCACTACAAGCAACAAAACAGAGCCTTCTAAGTTGAAGCAATCGGCAAGAAAGAAGTAGTAAAATTAATGTTTTGGTTTTCGAAAATTCAATTATAAGCAGGAGATAGTGCCTTGCAGTTGACCGAGGACCTTGAGGTTTTGCATGAACTGAGGTCTCGCCGCCACAGAATTTGAGAATTTGTGAAAAGTGTTAATATGTAGCAAAAACGGAAGAATATCTCCCGTTTCGTCTTTTGTTTCGTAATGACGTAATGACTGATCGTCACAATTGTCGCCCTTCTCTCAGAAACGTTTACATTTATCGTTTGGAAATTTACGCCTTGTGCTGACGTATTCGATGGCACTACAAGCAACCAAACAGAGCCTTCTAAGTTGAAGCAATCGGCAAGAAAGAAGTAGTAAAATTAATGTTTTGGTTTTCGAAAATTCAATTATTAGCCGGAGTTAGAGCCTTGCAGTTGACCGAGGACCTTGCGGTTTTGCATGAACTGAGGTCTCGCCGCCACAGAGCTTGAGAAAGTGTGAAAGTGTTAATATGTAGTAAAAACGGAAGAAAATCTCCCAGTTCGTCTTTTGTTTCGTAATGACGTAATGACTGATCGTCACAATTGTCGCCCTTCTCTCAGATACGTTTACTTTTATCGTTTGGAAACTTACGCCATGTGCTGAGGTATTCGATGGCACTACAAGCAACATGACACAGCCTTCTAAGTTGAAGCAATCGGCAAGAAAGAAGTAGTAAAAGTAATGTTTTGGTTTTCGAATATTCAATTATTAGCCAGAGTTGGTGCCTAGCAGTTGACCGAGGACCTTGAGGTTTTGCATGAACTGAGGTCTCGCCGCCATAGAGCTTCAGAAAATGTGAAAAGTATTTATATGTAGTAAAACGAAAGACAATCTCCCGTTTCGTCTTTTGTTTCGTAATGACGTAATGACTGATCGTCACAATTGTCGCCCTTCTCTCAGAAACGTTTACATTTATCGTTTGGAAATTTACGCCTTGTGCTGACGTATTCGATGGCACTACAAGCAACAAAACAGAGCCTTCTAATTTGAAGCAATCGGCAAGAAACAAGTAGTAAAATTAATGTTTTGGTTTTCGAAAATTCGATTATTAGCCGGAGTTATTGCCTTGCAGTTGACCGACGACCTTGTGGTTTTGCATGAACTGAGGTCTCGCCGCCACAGAGCTTGAGAAGGTGTGAAAAGTGTTAATATGTAGTAAAAACGGATGAAAATCTCCCGTTTCGTCTTTTGTTTCGTAACGACTTAATGACAGATCGTCACAATTGTCGCCCTTCTCTCAGAGACGTTTGCATTTATCGTTTGGAAACTTACACCATGTGCTGAGGTATTCGATGGCACTACAAGCAACAAAACAGAACCTTCTAAGTTGAAGCAATCGGCAAGAAAGAAGTAGTAAAAGTAATGTTTTTGTTTTCGTAAATTCAATTATTAGCCGGAGTTAGTGCCTCGCAGTTGACCGAGGACCTAGAGGTTTTACACGAACTGAGGTCTCGCCGTCACAGAGCTTGAGAAAGTGTGAAAAGTGTTAATATGTAGTAAAAACGGAAGAAAATCTCCCGTTTCGGCTTTTGTTTCGTAATGACGTAATGACTGATCGTCACAGTTGTCGCCCTTCTCTCAGAAACGTTACATTTACCGTTTGTAAACTTAAGGCGGGTGCTGAGGTACTCGATGGCACTACAAGCAACAAAACAGAGCCTTCTAAGTTGAAGCAATCGGCAAGAAAGGAGTAGTAAAATTTATGTTTTGGTTTTCGAAAAATCAATTATTAGCATTAGTTAGTGCCTTGCAGTTGACCGAGGACCTTGAGGTTTTGCATGAACTGACATCTCGCCGCCACAGAATTTGAGAAACTGTGAAAAGTGTTTATATGTAGTAAAAACGGAAGAAAATCTCCCGTTTCGTCTTTTGTTTCGTAATGACGTAATGACTGATCGTCACAATTGTCGCCCCTTTCTCAGAATCGTTTACATTTATCGTTTGGAAACTTACGGCGGGTGCTGAGGTATTCGATGGCACTACAAGCAACAAAATAGAGCCTTCTAAGTTGAAGCAATCGGCAAGAAAGAAGTAGTAAAATTAATGTTTTGATTTTCGAAAATTTAATTATTAGCCGGAGTTAGTGCCTTGCAGTTGACCGAGGACCTTGAGGTTTTGCATGAACTGAGGTCTCGCCGCCACAGAGCTTGAGAAAATGTGAAAAGTGTTAATATGTAGCAAAATCGGAAGAATGTCTCCCGTTTCGTCTTTTGTTTCTTAATGACGTAATGACTGATCGTCACAATTGTCGCCCTTCTCTCAGAAACGTTTACATTAATTCTTTGGAAATTTACGCCGTGTGCTGATGTATTCGATGGCACTACAAGCAACAAAACAGAGCCTTCTAAGTAGAAGCAATTGGCAAGAAAGAAGCAGTAAAATTAATGTTTTGGTTTTCGAAAATTCAATTATTAGCCGGAGTTAGTGTCTTGCAGTTGACCGATTACCTTGAGGTTTTGCAAGAACTGAGGTCTCGCCGCCACAGAGCTTGAGAAAGTGTGAAAAGTGTTAATATGTAGTAAAAACGGAAGAAAATCTCCCGTTTCGTCTTTTGTTTCGTAATGACGTAATGTCTGATCGTCACAATTGTCGCCCTTCTCTCAGAAACGTTTACATTTATCGTTTGGAAACTTACGGCGGGTGGTGAGGTTTTCGATGGCACTACAAGCAACAAAACACAACCTTCTAAGTTGAAGCAATCGGCAAGAAAGAAGTAGAAAAATTAATGTTTTGGTTTTCGAAAATTCAATTATTAGCCGGGGTTAGTGCCTTGCAGTTGACCGAGGACCTTGAGGTTTTGCGTGAACTGAGGTCTCGCCGCCACAGAGCTTGAGAAGGTGTGAAAAGTGTTAATATGTAGTAAAAATGGATGAAAATCTCCCGTTTCGTCTTTTGTTTCGTAACGACTTAATGAAAGATCGTCACAATTGTCGCCCTTCTCTCAGAGACGTTACATTTATCGTTTGTAAACTTACGGCGGGTGCTGAGGTATTAGATGGCACTACAAGCAACAAAACAGAGCCTTCTAAGTTGAAGCATTCGGCAAGAAAGAAGTAGTAAAATTAATGTTTTGGTTTTCGAAAATTCAATTATTAGCCGGAGTTAGTGCCTCGCAGTTGACCGTGGACCTTGAGGTTTTACACGAACTGAGGTCTCGCCGTCACAGAGCTTGAGAAAGTGTGAAAAGTGTTAATATGTAGTAAAAACGGAAGAAAATCTCCCGGTTCGTCTTTTGTTTCGTAATGACGTAATGACTGATCGTCACAATTGTCGCCCTTCTCTCAGAAACGTTACATTTATCGTTTGTAAAATTACGGCGGGTGCTGAGGTATTACATGGCACTACAAGCAACAAAACAGAGCCTTCTAAGTTGAAGCATTCGGCAAGAAAGAAGTAGTAAAATTAATATTTTGGTTTTCGAAAATTTAATTATTAGCCGGAGTTAGTGCCTTGCAGTTGACCGAGGACCTTGAGGTTTTGCATGAACTGAGGTCTTGCCGCCACAGAGCTTGAGAAAGTGTGAGAAGTGTTAATATGTAGTAAAAACGGAAGAAAATCTCCCGTTTCGTCTTTTGTTTCGTAATGACGTAATGACTGATCGTCATAATTCTCGCCCTTCTCTCAGAAACATTTACATTTATCGTTTGGAAACTTAGGGCGGGTGCTGAGGTTTTCGATGGCACTACAAGCAACAAAACAGAACCTTGTAAGTTGAAGCAATCGGCAAGAAAGAAGTAGAAAAATTAATGTTTTGGTTTTCGAAAATTCAATTATTAGCCGGAGTTAGTGCCTTGCAGTTGACCGAGGACCTTGAGGTTTTGCATGAACTGAGGTCTCGCCGCCACGGAGCTTGAGAAAGTGTGAAAAGTGTTAATATGTAGTCAAAACGGAAGAAGATCTCCCGTTTCGTCTTTTGTTTCGTTATGACATGATGACTGATCGTCACAATTGTCGCCCTTCTCTCAGAAACGTTACATTTATCGTTTGTAAACTTACGCCATGTGCTGAGGTATTCGATGGCACTACAAGCAACAAAACAGGGCCTTCTAATTGGAAGCAATCGGCAAGAAACAAGTAGTAAAATTAATGTTTTGGTTTTCGAAAATTCAATTATTAGCCGGAGTTAGAGCCTTGCAGTTGACGAGGACCTTGAGGTTTTGCATGAACTGAGGTCTCGCCGCCACGGAGCTTGAGAAAGTGTGAAAAGTGGTAATATGTAGTCAAAACGGAAGAAAATCTCCCGTTTCGTCTTTTGTTTCGTTATGACGTGATGACTGATCATCACAATTGTCGCCCTTCTCTCAGAAACGTTTACATTTATCGTTTGGAAAATTACGCCATGTGCTGAGGTATTCGATGGCACTACAAGCAACAAAACAGAACCTTCTAAGTTGAAGCAATCGGCAAGAAAGAAGTAGTAAAAGTAATGTTTTGGTTTTCGAAAATTCAATTATTAGCCGGAGTTAGTGCCTCGCAGTTGACCGTGGACCTTGAGGTTTTACACGAACTGAGGTCTCGCCGTCACAGAGCTTGAGAAAGTGTGAAAAGTGTTAATATGTAGTAAAAACGGAAGAAAATCTCCCGTTTCGGCTTTTGTTTCGTAATGACGTAATGACTGATCGTCACAATTGTCGCCCTTCTCTCAGAAACGTTACTGTTATCGTTTGTAAACTTACAGCGGGTGCTGAGGTATTCGATGGCACTACAAGCAACAAAACAGAGCCTTCTAAGTTGAAGCATTCGGCAAGAAAGAAGTAGTAAAATTAATGTTTTGGTTTTCGAAAATTTAATTATTATCCGGAGTTAGTGCCTTGCAGTTGACCGAGGACCTTGAGGTTTTGCATGAACTGAGGTCTCGCCGCCACAGAGCTTGAGAAAGTGTGAGAAGTGTTAATATGTAGTAAAAACGGAAGAAAATCTCCCGTTTCGGCTTTTGCTTCGTAATGACGTAATGACTGATCGTCACAATTGTCGCCCTTCTCTCAGAAACGTTACATTTATCGTTTGTAAACTTACGGCGGGTGCTGAGGTATTCGATGGCACTACAAGCAACAAAACAGAGCCTTCTAAGTTGAAGCATTCGGCAAGAAGGAAGTAGTAAAATTAATGTTTTGGTTTTCGAAAATTCAAATATTAGCCGGAGTTAGTGCCTTGCAGTTGACCGGGGACCTTGAGGTTTTGCATGAACTGAGGTCTCGCCGCCACAGAGCTTGAGAAAGAGTGAGAAGTGTTAATATGTAGTAAAAACGGAAGAAAATCTCCCGTTTCGTCTTTTGTTTCGTAATGACGTAATGACTGATTGTCACAATTGTCGCCCTTCTCTCAGAAACGTTTACATTTATCGTTTGGAAACTTACGCCGTGTGCTGAGGTACTCGATGGCACTACAAGCGACAAAACAGAGCCTTCTAAGTTGAAGCAATCGGCAAGAAAGAAGTAGTAAAATTAATGTTTTGGTTTTCGAAAATTGAATTATTAGCCGGAATTAGTGCCTTGCAGTTGACCGAGGACCTTGAGGTTTTGCATGAACTGAGGTCTCGCCGCCACAGAGCTTGAGAAAGTGTGAAAAGTGTTAATATGTAGTAAAAACTGGAGAAAATCTCCCGTTTCGTCTTTTGTTTCGTAATGACGTAATGACTGATCGTCACAATTGTCGCCCCTCTCTCAGAATCGTATACATTTATCGTTTGGAAGCATACGCCGTGTGCTGAGGTATTCGATGGCACTACAAGCAACAAAACAGAACCTTCTAAGTTGACGCAATCGGCAAGAAAGAAGTAGTGAAATTAATGTTTTGGTTTTCGAAAATTCAATTATTAGCCGGAGTTAGTGCCTTGCAGTTGACCGAAGACCTTGAGGTTTTGCATGAACTGAGGACTCGCCGCCACAGAGCTTGAGAAAGTGTGAAAAGTGTTAATATGGAGTAAAAACGGAAGAAAATCTCCCGTTTCATCTTGTGTTTCGTAATGACGTAATGACTGATCGTCACAATTGTCGCCCTTCTCTCAGAAATGTTTACTTTTATCGTTTGGAAACTTACGGCGGGTGATGAGGTATTCGATGGCACTACAAGCAACAAAACAGAGCCTTCTAAGTTGAAGCAATCGGCAAGAAAGAAGTAGTAAAATTAATGTTTTGGTTTTCGAAAATTCAATTATTAGCCGGAGTTAGTGCCTTGCAGTTTACCGAGGACCCTGAGGTTTTGCATGAACTGAGGTCTCGCCGCCACAGAGCTTGAGAAAGTGTGAAAAGTGTTAATATGTAGTAAAAACGGAAGAAAGTCTCCCGTTTCGACATTTGTTTCGTAATGACGTAATGACTGATCGTCAAAATTGTCGCCCTTCTCTCAGAAACGTTTACATTTATCGTTTGGAAACTTACGCCGTGTCCTGAGGTATTCGATGGCACTACAAGCAACAAACCAGATCCTTCTAAGTTGAAGCAATCGACAAGAAAGAAGTAGTAAAATTAATGTTTTGGTTTCGGAAAATTCAATTATTAGCCGGAGTTAGAGCCTTGCAGTTGACCGAGGACCTTGAGGTTTTGCATGAACTGAGGTCTCGCCGCCACAGAGCTTGAGAAAGTGTGAAAAGTGTTAATATGTAGTAAAAACGGAAGAAAATCTCCCGTTTCGTCTTTAGTTTCGTAATGACGTAATGACTGATCGTCACAATTGTCGCCCTTCTCTCAGATACGTTTACGTTTATCGTTTGGAAAATTACGCCATGTGCTGAGGTATTCGATGGCACTACAAGCAACATGACAGAGCCTTCTAAGTTGAAGCTATCGGCAAGAAGGAAGTAGTAAAAGTAATGTTTTGGTTTTCGAATATTCAATTATTAGCCAGAATTGGTGCCTTGCAGTTGACCGAGGACCTTGAGGTTTTGCATGAACTGAGGTCTCGCCGCCACAGAGCTTGAGAAAATGTGAAAAGCGTTTATATGTAGTAAAAACGGAAGAATATCTCCCGTTTCGTCTTTTGTTTCGTAATGACGTAATGACTGATCGTCACAATTGTCGCCCTTCTCTCAGAAACGTTTACATTTATCGTTTGGAAACTTACGCTGTGTGCTGAGGTATTCGATGGCACTACAAGCAACAAAACAGAGCCTTCTAAGTTGAAGCAATCGACAAGAAAGAAGTAGTAAAATTAATGTTTTGGTTTTTGAAAATTCAATTATTAGCCGGAGTTAGAGCCTTGCAGTTGACCGAGGACCTTGAGGTTTTGCATGAACTGAGGTCTCGCCGCCACAGAGCTTGAGAAAGTGTGAAAAGCGTTAATATGTAGTAAAAACGAAAGAAAATCTCCCGTTTCGTCTTTTGTTTCGTAATGACGTAATGACTGATCGTCACAATTGTCGCCCTTCTCTCAGAAACGTTTACATTTATCGTTTGGAAACTTACGCCGTGTGCTGAGGTATTCGATGGCACTACAAGCAACAAAACAGAGCCTGCTAAGTTGAAGCAATCGGCAAGAAAGGAGTAGTATAATTTATGTTTTGGTTTTCGAAAATTCAATTGTTAGCATTAGTTAGTGCCTTGCAGTTGACCGAGGACCTTGAGGTTTTGCATGAACTGAGGTCTCGCCGCCACAGAATTTGAGAAACTGTGAAAAGTGTTAATATGTAGTAAAAACGGAAGAAAATCTCCCGTTTCGTCTTTTGTTTCGTAATGACGTAATGACTGATCGTCACAATTGTCGCCCTTCTCTCAGAAACGTTTACATTTATCATTTGGAAACTTACGGCGGGTGCTGAGGATTTCGATGGCACTACAAGCAACAAAACAGAACCTTCTAAGTTGAAGCAATTGGCAGGAAACAAGTAGAAATATTAATGTTTTGGTTTTCGAAAATTCAATTATTAGCCGGAGTTAGTGCCTTGCAGTTGACCGAGGACCTTGAGGTTTGCATGAACTGATGTCTCGCCGCCACAGAGCTTGAGAAAGTGTGAAAAGTGTTAATATGTAGTAAAAACGGAAGAAAGTCTCATATTTCTTCTTTTGTTTCGTAATGACGTAATGACTGATCGTCAAAATTGTCGCCCTTCTCTCAGAAACGTTTACATTTATCGTTTGGAAACTTACGCCGTGTGCTGAGGTATTCGATGGCACTACAAGCAACAAAACAGAGCCTTCTATGTTGAAGCATTCGGCAAGAAAGAAGTAGTAAAATTAATGTTTTGGTTTTCGAAAATTCAATTATTAGCCGGAGTTAGTGCCTTGCAGTTGACCGAGGACCTTGAGGTTTTGCATGAACTGAGGTCTCGCCGCCACAGAGCTTGAGAAAGTGTGAGAAGTGTTAATATGTAGTAAAAACGGAAGAAAATCTCCCGTTTCGTCTTTTGTTTCGTAATGACGTAATGACTGATTGTCACAATTGTCGCCCTTCTCTCAGAAACGTTTACATTTATCGTTTGGAAACTTCCGCCGTGTGCTAAGGTACTCGATGGCACTACAAGCAACAAAACAGAGTCTTCTAAGTTGAAGCAATCGGCAAGAAAGAAGTAGAAAAATTAATGTTTTGGTTTTCGGAAATTGAATTATTAGCCGGAGTTAGTGCCTTGCAGTTGACCGAGGACCTTGAGGTTTTGCATGAACTGAGGTCTCGCCGACACAGAGCTTGAGAAAGAGTGAGAAGTGTTAATATGTAGTAAAAACGGAAGAAAATCTCCCGTTTCGTCTTTTGTTTCGTAATAACGTAATGACTGATCGTCACAATTGTCGCCCTTCTCTCAGAAACGTTTACATTTATCGTTTGGAAACTTACGCCGTGTGCTGAGGTATTCGATGGCACTACAAGCAACAAAACAGAGCCTTCTAAGTTGAAGCAATCGGCAAGAAAGAAGTAGTAAAAGTAATGTTTTGGTTTTCGAATATTCAATTATTAGCCAGAGTTTATGACTTGCAGTTGACCGAGGACCTTTAGGTTTTTGTATGAACTGAGGTCTCGCCGCCATAGAGCTTGAGAAAGTGTGAAAAGTGTTAATATGTAGTAAAAACGGAAGAAAATCTCCCGTTTCGTCTTTTGTTTCGTAATGGCGTAATGACTGATCGTCACAATTGTCGCCCTTCTCTCATATAAGTTTACATTTATCGTTTGGAAACTTACGCCGTGTGCTGAGGTATTCGATGGCACTGCAAGCAACAAAACAGAGCCTTCTAAGTTGAAGCAATCGGCAAGAAAGAAGTAGTAAAAGTAATGTTTTGGTTTTCGAATATTCAATTATTAGCCAGAGTTGGTGCCTTGCAGTTGACCGAAGACCTTGAGGTTTGCATGAACTGATGTCTCGCCGCCACAGAGCTTGAGAAAGTGTGAAAAGTGTTAATATGTAGTAAAAACGGAAGAAAATCACCCGTTTCGTCATTTGTTTCGTAATGACGTATGACTGATCGTCACAATTGTCGCCCTTCTCTCAGAAACGTTTACATTTATGATTTGGAAACTAACGGCGGGTGCTGAGGATTTCGATGGCACTACATGCAACAAAACAGAACCTTCTAAGTTGAAGCAATTGGCAGGAAACAAGTAGAAATATTAATGTTTTCTTTTTCGAAAATTCAATTATTAGCCGGAGTTAGTGCCTTGCAGTTGACCGAGGACCTTGAGGTTTGGCATGAACTGAGGTCTCGCCGCCACAGAGCTTGAGAAACTGTGAAAAGTGTTAATATGTAGTAAAAACGGAAGAAAGTCTCATATTTCTTCTTTTGTTTCGTAATGACGTGATGACTGATCGTCAAAATTGTCGCCCTTCTCTCAGAAACGTTTACATTTATCGTTTGGAAACTTACGCCGTTTGCTGAGGTATTCGATGGCACTACAAGCAACAAAACAGAGCCTTCTAAGTTGAAGCTATCGGCAAGAAAGAGGTAGTAAAAGTAATGTTTTGGTTTTCGTATATTCAATTATTAGCCTGAGTTGGTGCCTTGCAATTGACCGAGGACCTTGAGGTTTTGCATGAACTGAGGTCTCGCCACCACAGAATTTGAGAAACTGTGAAAAGTGTTAATATGTAGTATAAACGGAAGAAAATCTCCCGTTTCGTCTTTTGTTTCGTAATGACGTAATGACTGATCGCCAAAATTGTCGCCCTTCTCTCAGAAACGTTTACATTTATCGTTTGGAAACTTACGCCGTGTGCTGAGGTATTCGATGGCACTACAAGCAACAAAACAGAGCCTTCTAAGTTGAAGCAATCGGCAAGAAAGAAGTAGTAAAATTAATGTTTTGATTTTCGAAAATTTAATTACTAGACGGTGTTAGTGCCTTGCAGTTGACCGAGGACCTTGAGGTTTTGCATGAACTGATGTCTCGCCGCCACAGAGCTTGAGAATATGTGGAAAGTGTTAACATGTAGTAAAAACGGAAGAAAATCTTCCGTTTCGTCTTTTGTTTCGTAATGACGTAATGGCTGATCGTCAAAATTGTCGACCTTCTCTCAGAAACGTTTACATTTATCGTTTGGAAACTTATGCCGTGTGCTGAGGTACACGATGGCACTACAAGCAACAAAACAGAGCCTTCTAAGTTGAAGCAATTGGCAGGAATGAAGTAGTAAAATTAATGTTTTGGTTTTCGAAAATTCAATTATTAGCCGGAGTTAATGCCTTGCAGTTGACCGAGGACTTTGAGGTTTTGCATGAACGGAGGTCTCGCCGCCACAGAGCTTGAGAAAGTGTGAAAAGTGTTAATATGTGGTAAAAACGGAAGAAAATCTCCCGTTTCGTCTTTTGTTTCGTAATGACGTAATGACTGATCGTCACAATTGTCGCCCTTCTCTCAGATACGTTTACATTTATCGTTTGGAAACTTACGCCGTGTGCTGAGGTATTCGATGGCACTACAAGCAACAAAACAGAGCCTTCTAAGTTGAAGCAATCGGCAAGAAAGAAGTAGTAAAAGTAATGTTTTGGTTTTCGAATATTCAATTATTAGCCAGAGTTGGTGCCTTGCAGTTGACCGAGGACCTTTAGGTTTTTGTATGAACTGAGGTCTCGCCGCCACAGAGCTTGAGAAAGTGTGAAAAGTGTTAATATGTAGTAAAAACGGAAGAAAATCTCCCGTTTCGTCTTTTGTTTCGTAATGACGTAATGACTGATCGTCACAATTGTCGCCCTTCTCTAATATACGTTTACATTTATCGTTTGGAAACTTACGCCGTGTGCTGAGGTATTCGATGGCACTACAAGCAACAAAACAGAGCCTTCTAAGTTGAAGCAATCTGCAAGAAAGAAGTAGTAAAAGTAATGTTTTGGTTTTCGAATATTCAATTATTAGCCAGAGTTGGTGCCTTGCAGTTGACCGAGGACCTTGAGGTTTGTATGAACTGAGGTCTCGCCGCCACAGAGCGTGAGAAAGTGTGAAAAGTGTTAATATGTAGTAAAAACGGAAGGAAATTACCCGTTTCGTCATTTGTTTCGTAATGACGTATGACTGATCGTCACAATTGTCGCCCCTCTCTCAGAAACGTTTACATTTATCGTTTGGAAACTTACGGCGGGTGCTGAGGTTTTCGATGGCAATACAAGCAACAGAACAGAACCTTCTAAGTTGAAGCAATCGGCAAGAAAGAAGTAGAAAAATTAATGTTTTGGTTTTCGAAAATTCAATTATTAGCCGCAGTTAGCTACTTGGAGTTGACCGAGGACCTTGAGGTTTGGCATGAACTGAGGCCTCGCCGCCACAGAGCTTGAGAAAGTGTGAAAAGTGTTAATATGGAGTAAAAACGGAAGAAAATCTCCCGTTTCGTCTTTTGTTTCGTAATGCCGTAATGACTGATCGTCACAATTGTCGCCCTTCTCTCAGAAACGTTTACATTTATCGTTTGGAAACTTATGGCGGGTGCTGAGGTATTCGATGGCACTACAAGCAACAAAACAGAGCCTTCTAAGTTCATGCAATCGGCAAGAAAGAAGTAGTAAATTTAATGTTTTGGATTTCGAAAATTCAATTATTAGCCGGAGTTAGTGCATTGCAGTTGACCAAGGACCTTGAGGTTTTGCATGAACTGAGGTCTTGCCGCCACAGAGCTTGAGAAAGTGTGAAAAGTGTTAATATGTAGTAAAAACGGAAGAAAATCTCCCGTTTCGTCTTTTGTTTCGTAATGACGTAATGACTGATCGTCACAATTGTCGCCCTTCTCTCAGAAGCGTTTACATTTATCGTTTGGAAACTTTCGCCGTGTGCTGAGGTATTCGATGGCCCTACAAGCAACAAAACAGAGCCTTCTAAGTTGAAGCAATCGGCAAGAAAGAAGTAGTAAATTCAATGTTTTGGATTTCGAAAATTCAATTATTAGCCGGAGTTAGTGTCTTGCAGTTGACCGAGGACCTTAAGGTTTTGCATGAACTGAGGTCTCGCCGCCACAGAGCTTGGGAAAGTATGAAAAGCGTTAATATGTAGTAAAAACGGGAGAAAATCTCCCGTTTCGTCTTTTGTTTCGTAATGACATAATGACTGATCGTCACAATTGTCTCCCTTCTCTCAGAAACGTTTACATTTATCGTTTGGAAACTTACGCCGTGTGCTGAGGTTTTCGATGGCACTACAAGCAACAAGACAGAGACTTCTAAGTTGAAGCAATCGGCAAGAAAGAAGTAGTAAAATTAATGTTTTGGTTTTCGAAAATTCAATTATTAGCCGGAGTTAGAGCCTTGCAGTTGACCGAGGACCTTGAGGTTTTGCATGAACTGAGGTCTCGCCGCCACAGAGCTTGAGAAAGTGTGAAAAGTGTTAATATGTAGTAAAAACGGAAGAAAATCTCCCGTTTCGTCTTTTGTTTCGTAATGACGTAATGACTGATCGTCACAATTGTCGCCCTTCTCTCAGATACGTTTACTTTTATCGTTTGGAAACTTACGCCATGTGCTGAGGTATTCGATGGCACTACAAGCAACATGACAGAGCCTTCTAAGTTGAAGCAATCGCCAAGAAAGAAGTAGTAAAAGTAATGTTTTGGTTTTCGAAAATTCAATTATTAGCCGGAGTTAGAGCCTTGCAGTTGACCGAGGAGCTTGAGGATTTGCATGAACTGAGGTCTCGCCGCCACAGAGCTTGAGAAAGTGTGAAAAGTGTTAATATGTAGTAAAAACGGAAGAAAGTCTCCCGTTTCGTCTTTTGTTTCGTAATGACGTAATGGCTGATCGTCAAAATTGTCGACCTTCTCTCAGAAACGTTTACATTTATCGTTTGGAAACTTATGCCGTGTGCTGAGGTACACGATGGCACTACAAGCAACAAAAGAGAGCCTTCTAAGTTGAAGCAATCGGCAAGAAAGAAGTAGTAAAATTAATGTTTTGGTTTTCGAAAATTCAATTATTAGCCGGAGTTAGTGCCTTGCAGTTGACCGAGACCTTGAGGTTTTGCATGGTCTGAGGTCTCGCCGCCACAGAGCTTGAGAAAGTGTGAAAAGTGTTAATATGTAGTAAAAACGGAAGAAAATCTCCCGTTTCGTACTTTGTTTCGTAATGACGTAATGACTGATCGTCAAAATTGTCGCCCTTCTCTCAGAAACGTTTACATTTATCGTTTGGTACTTACGCCGTGTGCTGAGGTACACGATGGCACTACAAGCAACAAAACAGAGCCTTTTAAGTTGAAGCAATCGGCAAGAATGAAGTAGTAAATTTAATGTTTTGGTTTTCGAAAATTCAATTATTAGCCGGAGTTAGTGCCTTGCAGTTGACCGAGGACCTTGAGGTTTTGCATGAACTGAGGTCTCGCCGCCACAGAGCTTGAGAAAGTGTGAAAAGTGTTAATATGTAGTAAAAACGGAAGAAAATCTCCCGTTTCGTCTTTTGTTTCGTAATGACGTAATGACTGATCGTCACAATAGTCGCCCTTCTCTCAGATACGTTTACATTTATCGTTTGGAAACTTACGCCGTGTGCTGAGGTATTCGATGGCACTACAAGCAACAAAACAGAGCCTACTAAGTTGAAGCAATCGGCAAGAAAGAAGTAGTAAAATTAATGTTCTGGTTTTCGAAAATTCAATTATTGGCCGGAGTTAGTGCCTTGCAGTTCACTGAGGACCTTGAGGTTTTGCATGAACTGAGGTCTCACCGCCACAGAGCTTGAGAAACTGTGAAAAGTGTTAATATGTAGTAAAAACGGAAGAAAATCTCCCGTTTCGGCTTTTGTTTCGTAATGACGTAATGACTGATCGCCACAATTGTCGCCCTTCTCACAGAAACGTTTACATTTATCGTTTGGAAACTTACTCCATGTGCTGAGGTATTCGATGGCACTACAAGCAACAAAACAGAGCCTCCTAAGTTGAAGCAATCGGCAAGAAAGAAGTAGTAAAAGTAATGTTTTGGTTGTCGAAAATTCAATTATTAGCCGGAGTTAATGCCTTGCAGTTGACCGAGGACTTTGAGGTTTTGCATGAACTGAGGTCTCGCCGCCACAGAGCTTGAGAAAGTGTGAAAAGTGTTAATATGTGGTAAAAACGGAAAAAATCTCCCGTTTCGTCTTTTGTTTCGTAATGACATAATGACTGATCGTCACAATTGTCGCCCTTCTCTCAGAAACGTTTACATTTATCGTTTGGAAACTTACGGCTTGTGCTGAAGTTTTCGATGGCACTACAAGCAAGAAAACAGAGCCTTCTGAGTTGAAGCAATCGGCAAGAAAGAAGTAGTAAAATTAATGTTTTGATTTTCGAAAATTTAATTATTAGACGGAGTTAGTGCCTTGCAATTAACCGAGGACCTTGAGGTTTAGCATGAACTGAGGTCTCGCCGCCACAAAGCTTGAGAAAATGTGAAAAGTGTTAATATGTAGTAAAAACGGAAGAAAATCTCCCGTTTCGTCTTTTGTTTCGTAATGACGTAATGACTGATCGTCACAATTGTCGCCCTTCTCTCAGAAACGTTTACATTTATCCTTTGGAAATTTACGACGTGTGCTGACGTATTCGATGGCACTACAAGCAACAAAACAGAGCCTTCTAAGTTGAAGCAATTGGCAAGAAAGAAATAGTAAAATTAATGTTTTGGTTTTCGAAAATTCAATTATTAGCCGGAGTTAGTGCCTTGCAGTTGACCGAGAACCTTGAGGTTTTGCATGAACTGAGGTCTCGCCGCCACACAGCTTGAGAAAGTGTGAAAAGTGTTAATATGTAGTAAAATCGGAAGAAAATCTCCCGTTTCGTCTTTTGTTTCGTAATGACGAAATGACTGATTGTCACAACTGTCGCCCTTCTCTCAGAAACGTTTACATTTATCGTTTGGAAACTTACGCCGTGTGCTGAGGTACTCGATGGCCCTACAAGCAACAACACAGGGCCATCTAAGTTGAAGCAATCGGCAAGAAAGAAGTAGTAAATTTAATGTTTTGGATTTCGAAAATTCAATTATTATCCGGGGTTAGTGCCTTGCAGTTGACCGAGGACCTTAAGGTTTTGCATGAACTGAGGTCTCGCCGCCACAGAGCTTGAGAAAGTGTGAAAAGTGTCAATATGTAGTAAAAACGGAAGAAAATCTCCCGTTTCGTCTTTTGTTTCGTAATGACGTAATGACTGATCGTCACAATTGTCACCCTTCTCTCAGAAACGTTTACATTTATCGTTTGGAAACTTACGGCGGGTGCTGAGGTTTTCGATGGCACTACAAGCAACAAAACAGAACCTTCTAAGTTGAAGCAATCGGCAAGAAAGAAGTAGTAAAATTAATGTTCTGGTTTTCGAAAATTCAATTATTAGCAGGAGTTAGTGCCTTGCAGTTTACCGAGGACCTTGAGGTTTTGCATGAACTGAGGTCTCGCCGCCACAGAATTTGAGAATCTGGAAAAGTGTTAATATGTAGTAAAAACGGAAGAAAATCTCCCGTTTCGTCCTTTGTGTCGTAATGACTTATTGACCGATCGTCACAATTGTATCCCTTCTCTCAGAAACGTTTACATTTATCGTTTGGAAACTTATGCCGTGTGCTGAGGTACTCGATGGCACTACAAGCAACAAAACAGAGCCTTCTAAGTTGAAGCAATCGGCAAGAAAGAAGTAGTAAAATTAATGATTTGGTTTTCGAAAATTCAATTATTAGCCGGAGTTAGTGCCTTGCAGTTGACCGAGGACCTTGAGGTTTTGCATGAACTGAGGTCTCGCCGCCACAGAGCTTGAGAAAGTGTGAAAAGTGTTAATATGTAGTAAAAACGGAAGAAAATCTCCCGTTTCGTCTTTTGTTTCGTAATGACGTAGTGACTGATCGTCACAATTGTCGCCCTTCTCTCAGAAACGTTTACATTTATCGTTTGGAAACTTACGCCGTGTGCTGAGGTATTCGATGGCCCTACAAGCAACAAAACAGAGCCTTCTAAGTTGAAGCAATCGGCAAGAAAGAAGTAGTAAATTTAATGTTTTGGATTTTGAAAATTCAATTATTAGCCGGAGTTAGTGCCTTGCAGTTGACCGAGGACCTTAAGGTTTTGCATGAGCTGTGGTCTCGCCGCCACAGAGCTTGAGAAAGTGTGAAAAGTGTTAATATGTAGTAAAAACGGAAGAAAATCTCCCGTTTCGTCTTTTGTTTCGTAATGACGTAGTGACTGATCGTCACAATTGTCGCCCTTCTCTCAGAAACGTTTACATTTATCGTTTGGAAACTTACGCCGTGTGCTTAGGTATTCGATGGCACTACAAGCAAGAAAACAGAGCCTTCTGAGTTGAAGCAATCGGCAAGAAAGAAGTAGTAAAGTTAATGTTTTGGTTTTCGGAAATTCAATTATTAGCCGGAGTTAGTGCCTTGCAGTTGACCGAGGACCTTGAGGTTTTGCATGAACTGAGGTCTCGCCGCCACAGAGCATGAGAAAGTGTGAAAAGTGTTAATATGTAGTAAAAACGGAAGAAAATCTCCCATTTCGTCTTTAGTTTCGTAATGACGTAATGACTGATCGTCACAATTGTCGCCGTTCTCTCAGAAACGTTTACATTTATCGTTTGGAAACTTACGGCGGGTGCTGAGGTTTTCGATGGCCCTACAAGCAACAAAACAGGGCCATCTAAGTTGAAGCAATCGGCAAGAAAGAAGTAGTAAATTTAATGTTTTGGATTTCGAAAATTGAATTATTTGCCGGGGTTAGTGCCTTGCAGTTGACCGAGGACCTTAAGGTTTTGCACGAACTGAGGTGTCGCCGCCACAGAGCTTGAGAAAGTGTGAAAAGTGTCAATATGTAGTAAAAACGGAAGAAAATCTCCCGTTTCATCTTTTGTTTCGTAATGACTTAATGACTGATCGTCACAATTGTCGCCCTTCTCTCAGAAACGTTTACATTTATCGTTTGGAAACTTACGGCGGGTGATGAGGTATTCGATGGCACTACAAGCAAAAAACAGAGCCTTCTAAGCTGAAGCAATCGGCAAGAAAGAAGTAGTAAAATTAATGTTTTGGTTTTCGAAAATTCAATTATTGGCCGGAGTTAGTGCCTTGCAGTTCACTGAGGACCTTGAGGTTTTGCATGAACTGAGGTCTCACCGCCACAGAGCTTGAGAAATTGTGAAAAGTGTTAATATGTAGTAAAAACGGAAGAAAATCTCCCGTTTCGTCTTTTGTTTCGTAATGACGTAATGACTGATCGCCACAATTGTCGCCCTTCTCACAGAAACGTTTACATTTATCGTTTGGAAACTTACTCCATGTGCTGAGGTATTCGATGGCACTACAAGCAACAAAACAGAGCCTCCTAAGTTGAAGCAATCGGCAAGAAAGAAGTAGTAAAAGTAATGTTTTGGTTGTCGAAAATTCAATTATTAGCCGGGGTTAATGCCTTGCAGTTGACCGAGGACTTTGAGGTTTTGCATGAACTGAGGTCTCGCCGCCACAGAGCTTGAGAAAGTGTGAAAAGTGTTAATATGTGGTAAAAACGGAAAAAATCTCCCGTTTCGTCTTTTGTTTCGTAATGACGTAATGACTGATCGTCACAATTGTCGCCCTTCTCTCAGAAACGTTTACATTTATCGTTTGGAAACTTACGGCTTGTGCTGAAGTTTTCGATGGCACTACAAGCAACAAAACAGAGCCTTCTGAGTTGAAGCAATCGGCAAGAAAGAAGTAGTAAAATTAATGTTTTGATTTTCGAAAATTTAATTATTAGACGGAGTTAGTGCCTTGCAATTAACCGAGGACCTTGAGGTTTAGCATGAACTGAGGTCTCGCCGCCACAAAGCTTGAGAAAATGTGAAAAGTGTTAATATGTAGTAAAAACGGAAGAAAATCTCCCGTTTCGTCTTTTGTTTCGTAATGACGTAATGACTGATCGTCACAATTGTCGCCCTTCTCTCAGAAACGTTTACATTTATCCTTTGGAAATTTACGACGTGTGCTGACGTATTCGATGGCACTACAAGCAACAAAACAGAGCCTTCTAAGTTGAAGCAATTGGCAAGAAAGAAGTAGTAAAATTAATGTTTTGGTTTTCGAAAATTCAATTATTAGCCGGAGTTAGTGCCTTGCAGTTGACCGAGGACCTTGAGGTTTTGCATGAACTGAGGTCTCGCCGCCTCAGAGCTTGAGAAAGTGTGAAAAGTGTTAATATGTAGTAAAAACGGAAGAAAATCTTCCGTTTCGTCTTTTGTTTCGTAATGACGTAATGACTGATCGTCACAATTGTCGCCCTTCTCTCAGATACGTTTACATTTATCATTTGGAAACTTACGCCGTGTGCTGAGGTATTCGATGGCACTACAAGCAACAAAACAGAGCATCCTAAGTTGAAGCAATCGGCAAGAAAGAAGTAGTAAATTTAATGTTTTGGATTTCGAAAATTCAATTATTAGCCGGAGTTAGTGCCTTGCAGTTGACCGAGGACCTTGAGGTTTTGCATGAACTGAGGTCTCGCCGCCACACAGCTTGAGAAAGTGTGAAAAGTGTTAATATGTAGTAAAATCGGAAGAAAATCTCCCGTTTCGTCTTTTGTTTCGTAATGACGAAATGACTGATTGTCACAACTGTCGCCCTTCTCTCAGAAACGTTTACATTTATCGTTTGGAAACTTACGCCGTGTGCTGAGGTACTCGATGGCCCTATAAGCAACAACACAGGGCCATCTAAGTTGAAGCAATCGGCAAGAAAGAAGTAGTAAATTTAATGTTTTGGATTTCGAAAATTCAATTATTATCCGGGGTTAGTGCCTTGCAGTTGACCGAGGACCTTAAGGTTTTGCATGAACTGAGGTCTCGCCGCCACAGAGCTTGAGAAAGTGTGAAAAGTGTCAATATGTAGTAAAAACGGAAGAAAATCTCCCGTTTCGTCTTTTGTTTCGTAATGACGTAATGACTGATCGTCACAATTGTCACCCTTCTCTCAGAAACGTTTACATTTATCGTTTGGAAACTTACGGCGGGTGCTGAGGTTTTCGATGGCACTACAAGCAACAAAACAGAACCTTCTAAGTTGAAGCAATCGGCAAGAAAGAAGTAGTAAAATTAATGTTTTGGTTTTCGAAAATTCAATTATTAGCCGGAGTTAATGCCTTGCAGTTGACCGAGGACCTTGAGGTTTTGCATGAACTGAGGTCTCGCCGCCACAGAGCTTGAGAAAGTGTGAAAAGTGTTAATATGTAGTAAAAACGGAAGAAAATCTCCCGTTTAGTCTTTTGTATCGTAATGACGTAATGACAGATCGTCACAATTGTCGCCCTTCTCTCAGATACGCTTACATTTATAGTTTGGAAACTTACGCCGTGTGCTGAGGTATTCGATGGCACTACAAGCAACAAAACAGAGCCTTCTAAGTTGAAGCAATCGGCAAGAAAGAAGTATTAAAAGTAATGTTCTGGTTTTCGAATATTCAATTGTTAGCCAGAGTTGGTGCCTTGCAGTTGACCGAGGACCTTTAGGTTTTTGTATGGACTGAGGTCTCGCCGCCACAGAGCTTGAGAAAGTGTGAAAAGTGTTAATATGTAGTAAATACGGAAGAAAATCACCCGTTTCGTCATTTGTTTCGTAATGACGTATGACTGATCGTCACAATTGTCGCCCTTCTGTCAGAAACGTTTACATTTATCGTTTGGAAACTTACGGCTTGTGCTGAGGTTTTCGATGGCACTACAAGCAACAAAACAGAGCCTTCTAAGTTGAAGCAATCGGCAAGAAAGAAGTAGTAAAATTAATGTTTTGATTTTCGAAAATTTAATTATTAGACTTAGTTACTGCCTTGCAATTGACCGAGGACCTTGAGGTTTAGCATGAACTGAGGTCTCGCCGCCACAAAGCTTGAGAAAATGTGAAAAGTGTTAATATGCAGTAAAAACGGAAGAAAATCTCCCGTTTCGTCTTTTGTTCCGTAATGACGTAATGACTGATCGTCACAATTGTCGCCCTTCTCTCAGAAACGTTTACATTTATCCTTTGGAAATTTACGACGTGTGCTGACGTATTCGATGGCACTGCAAGCAACAAAACAGAGCCGTCTAAGTTGAAGCAATCGGCAAGAGAGAAGTAGTAAATTTAATGTTTTGGATTTCGAAAATTGAATTATTAGCCGGAGTTAGTGCCTTGCAGTTGACCGAGGACCTTAAGGTTTTGCATGAACTGAGGTCTCGCTGCCACAGAGCTTGAGAAAGTGTGAAAAGTGTCAATATGTAGTAAAAACGGAAGAAAATCTCCCGTTTCATCTTTTTTTTTCGTAATGACTTAATGACTGATCGTCACAATTGTCGCCCTTTTCTCAGAAACGTTTACATTTATCGTTTGGAAACTTACGGCGGGTGATGAGGTATTCGATGGCACTACAAGCAAAAAACAGAGCCTTCTAAGCTGAAGCAATCGGCAAGAAAGAAGTAGTAAAATTAATGTTTTGGTTTTCGAAAATTCAATTATTGGCCGGAGTTAGTGCCTTGCAGTTCACTGAGGACCTTGAGGTTTTGCATGAACTGAGGTCTCGCCGCCACAGAGCTTGAGAAACTGTGAAAAGTGTTAATATGTAGTAAAAACGGAAGAAAATCTCCCGTTTCGTCTTTTGTTTCGTAATGACGTAATGACTGATCGCCACAATTGTCGCCCTTCTCACAGAAACGTTTACATTTATCGTTTGGAAACTTACTCCATGTGCTGAGGTATTCGATGGCACTACAAGCAACAAAACAGAGCCTCCTAAGTTGAAGGAATCGGCAAGAAAGAAGTAGTAAATTTAATGTTTTGGATTTCGAAAATTCAATTATTAGCCGGGGTTAGTGCCTTGCAGTTGAACGAGGACCTTAAGGTCTTGCATGAACGGAGGTCTCCCCGCCACAGAGCTTGAGAAAGTGTGAAAAGTGTCAATATGTAGTAAAAACGGAAGAAAATCTCCCGTTTCGTCTTTTGTTTCGTAATGACGTAATGACTGATCGTCACAATTGTTGCCCTTCTCTCAGAAACGTTTACATTTATCGTTTGGAAACTTACGCCATGTGCTGAGGTATTCGATGGCACCACTAGCAACATGACAGAGCATTCTAAGTTGAAGCAATCGGCAAGAAAGAGGTAGTAAAAGTAATGTTTTGGTTTTCGAAAATTCAATTATTAGCCGGAGTTAGAGACTTGCAGTTTACCGAGGACCTTGAGGTTTTGCATGAACTGAGGTCTCGCCGCCACAGAATTTGAGAAACTGTGAAAAGTGTTAATATGTAGTATAAACGGAAGAAAAACTCCCGTTTCGTCTTTTGTTTCGTAATGACGTAATGACTGATCGTCACAATTGTCGCCCTTCTCTCAGAAACGTTTACATTTATCGTTTGGAAACTTACGCCATGTGCTGAGGTATTCGATGGCACTACAAGCAACAAAACAGAGCCTTCTAAGTTGAAGCAATCGGCAAGAAAGAAGTAGTAAAATTAATGTTTTGGTTTTCGAAAATTCAATTATTAGCCGGAGTTAGAGCCTTGCAGTTGACCGGGGACCTTGAGGTTTTGCATGAACTGAGGTCTCGCCGCCACAAAGCTTGAGAAAATGTGAAAAGTGTTAATATGTAGTAAAAACGGAAGAAAATCTCCCGTTTCGTCTTTTGTTTCGTAATGACGTAATGACTGATCGTCACGATTGTCGCCCTTCTCTCGGAAACTTTTACATTTATCCTTTGGAAATTTACGACGTGTGCTGACGTATTCGATGGCACTACAAGCAACAAAACAGAGCCTTCTAAGTTGAAGCAATTGGCAAGAAAGAAGTAGTAAAATTAATGTTTTGGTTTTCGAAAATTCAATTATTAGCCGGAGTTAGTGCCTTGCAGTTGACCGAGGACCTTGAGGTTTTGCATGAACTGAGGTCTCGCCGCCACAGAGCTTGTGAAGCTGTGAAAAGTGTTAATATGTAGTAAAAACGGAAGAAAATCTTCCGTTTCGTCTTTTGTTTCGTAATGACGTAATGACTGATCGTCACAATTGTCGCCCTTCTCTCAGATACGTTTACATTTATCATTTGGAAACTTACGCCGTGTGCTGAGGTATTCGATGGCACTACAAGCAACAAAACAGAGCCTCCTAAGTTGAAGCAATCGGCAAGAAAGAAGTAGTAAATTTAATGTTTTGGATTTCGAAAATTCAATTATTAGCCGGAGTTAGTGCCTTGCAGTTGACCGAGGACCTTGAGGTTTTGCATGAACTGAGGTCTCGCCGCCACACAGCTTGAGAAAGTGTGAAAAGTGTTAATATGTAGTAAAATCGGAAGAAAATCTCCCGTTTCGTCTTTTGTTTCGTAATGACGAAATGACTGATCGTCACAACTGTCGCCCTTCTCTCAGAAACGTTTACATTTATCGTTTGGAAACTTACGCCGTGTGCTGAGGTACTCGATGGCCCTACAAGCAACAACACAGGGCCATCTAAGTTGAAGCAATCGGCAAGAAAGAAGTAGTAAATTTAATGTTTTGGATTTCGAAAATTCAATTATTATCCGGGGTTAGTGCCTTGCAGTTGACCGAGGACCTTAAGGTTTTGCATGTACTGAGGTCTCGCCGCCACAAAGCTTGAGAAAGTGTGAAAAGTGTCAATATGTAGTAAAAACGGAAGAAAATCTCCCGTTTCGTCTTTTGTTTCGTAATGACGTAATGACTGATCGTCACAATTGTCACCCTTCTCTCAGAAACGTTTACATTTATCGTTTGGAAACTTACGGCGGGTGCTGAGGTTTTCGATGGCACTACAAGCAACAAAACAGAACCTTCTAAGTTGAAGCAATCGGCAAGAAAGAAGTAGTAAAATTAATGTTTTGGTTTTCGAAAATTCAATTATTAGCCGGAGTTAATGCATTGCAGTTGACCGAGGACCTTGAGGTTTTGCATGAACTGAGGTCTCGCCGCCACAGAGCTTGAGAAAGTGTGAAAAGTGTTAATATGTAGTAAAAACGGAAGAAAACCTCCCGTTTAGTCTTTTGTTTCGTAATGACGTAATGACAGATCGTCACAATTGTCGCCCTTCTCTCAGATACGCTTACATTTATCGTTTGGAAGCTTACGCCGTGTGCTGAGGTATTCGATGGCACTACAAGCAACAAAACAGAGCCTTCTAAGTTGAAGCAATCGGCAAGAAAGAAGTATTAAAAGTAATGTTTTGGTTTTCGAATATTCAATTGTTAGCCAGAGTTGGTGCCTTGCAGTTGACCGAGGACCTTTAGGTTTTTGTATGGACTAAGGTCTCGCCGCCACAGAGCTTGAGAAACTGTGAAAAGTGTTAATACGTAGTAAAAACGGAAGAAAATCACCCGTTTCGTCATTTGTTTCGTAATGACGTATGACTGATCGTCACAATCGTCGCCCTTCTCTCAGAAACGTTTACATTTATCGTTTGGAAACTTACGGCTTGTGCTGAGGTTTTCGATGGCACTACAAGCAACAAAACAGAGCCTTCTAAGTTGAAGCAATCGGCAAGAAAGAAGTAGTAAAATTAATGTTTTGATTTTCGAAAATTTAATATTAGACTTAGTTAGTGCCTTGCAATTGACCGAGGACATTGAGGTTTAGCATGAACTGAGGTCTCGCCGCCACAAAGCTTGAGAAAATGTGAAAAGTGTTAATATGTAGTAAAAACGGAAGAAAGTCTCCCGTTTCGTCTTTTGTTCCGTAATGACGTAATGACTGATCGTCACAATTGTCGCCCTTCTCTCAGAAACGTTTACATTTATCCTTTGGAAATTTACGACGTGTGCTGACGTATTCGATGGCACTGCAAGCAACAAAACAGAGCCTTCTAAGTTGAAGCAATTGGGAAGAAAGAAGTAGTAAAATTAATGTTTTGGTTTTCGAAAATTCAATTATTAGCCGGAGTTAGTGCCTTGCAGTTGACCGAGGACCTTGAGGTTTTGCATGAACTGAGGTTTCGCCGCCACAGAGCTTGAGAAAGTGTGAAAAGTGTTAATATGTAGTAAAAACGGAAGAATATCTTCCGTTTCGTCTTTTGTTTCGTAATGACGTAATGACTGATCGTCACAATTGTCGCCCTTCTCTCAGATACGTTTACATTTATCATTTGGAAACTTACGCCGTGTGCTGAGGTATTCGATGGCACTACAAGCAACAAAACAGAGCCTCCTAAGTTGAAGCAATCGGCAAGAAAGAAGTAGTAAATTTAATGTTTTGGATTTCGAAAATTCAATTATTAGCCGGAGTTAGTGCCTTGCAGTTGACCGAGGACCTTGAGGTTTTGCATGAACTGAGGTCTCGCCGCCACAGAGCTTGAGAAAGTGTGAAAAGTGTTAATATGTAGTAAAATCGGAAGAAAATCTCCCGTTTCGTCTTTTGTTTCGTAATGACGAAATGACTGATTGTCACAACTGTCGCCCTTCTCTCAGAAACGTTTACATTTATCGTTTGGAAACTTACGCCGTGTGCTGAGGTACTCGATGGCCCTACAAGCAACAAAACAGGGCCATCTAAGTTGAAGCAATCGGCAAGAAAGAAGTAGTAAATTTAATGTTTTGGATTTCGAAAATTCAATTATTAGCCGGGGTTAGTGCCTTGCAGTTGACCGAGGACATTAAGGTTTTGCATGAACTGAGGTCTCGCCGCCACAGAGCTTGAGAAAGTGTGAAAAGTGTCAATATGTAGTAAAAAGGGAAGAAAATCTCCCGTTTCGTCTTTTGTTTCGTAATGACGTAATGACTGATCGTCACAATTGTCACCCTTCTCTCAGAAACGTTTACATTTATCGTTTGGAAACTTACGGCGGGTGCTGAGGTTTTCGATGGCACTACAAGCAACAAAACAGAACCTTCTAAGTTGAAGCAATCGGCAAGAAAGAACTAGTAAAATTAATGTTTTGGTTTTCGAAAATTCAATTATTAGCAGGAGTTAGTGCCTTGCAGTTGACCGAGGACCTTGAGGTTTTGCATGAACTGAGGTCTCGCCGCCACAGAGCTTGAGAAAGTGTGAAAAGTGTTAATATGTAGTAAAAACGGAAGAAAATCTCCCGTTTCATCTTTTGTTTCGTAATGACTTAATGACTGATCGTCACAATTGTCGCCCTTCTCTCAGAAACGTTTACATTTATCGTTTGGAAACTTACTGCGGGTGATGAGGTATTCGATGGCACTACAAGCAACAAAACAGAGCCTTCTAAGTTGAAGCAAGCGGCAAGAAAGAAGTAGTAAAATTAATGTTTTGGTTTTCGAAAATTCAATTATTAGCCGGAGTTAGTGCCTTGCAGTTCACTGAGGACCTTGAGGTTTTGCATGAACTGACGTCTCGCCGCCACAGAGCTTGAGAAAGTGTGAAAAGTGTTAATATGTAGTAAAAACGGAAGCAAATCTCCCGTTTAGTCTTTTGTTTCGTAATGACGTAATGACAGATCGTCACAATTGTCGCCCTTCTCTCAGATACGTTTACATTTATCGTTTGGAAACTTACGCCGTGTGCTGAGGTATTCGATGGCACTACAAGAAACAAAACAGAGCCTTCTAAGTTGAAGCAATCGGCAAGAAAGAAGTAGTAAAATTAATGTTTTGGTTTTCGAAAATTCAATTATTAGCCGGAGTTAGTGCCTTGCAGTTGACCGAGGACCTTGAGGTTTTGCATGAACTGAGGTGTCCCTGCCACAGAGCTTGAGAAAGTGTGAAAAGTGTTAATATGTAGTAAAAACGGAAGAAAATCTCCCGTTTCGTCTTTTGTTTCGTAATGACGTAATGACTGATCGTCACAATTGTCGCCCTTCTTTTAGATACGTTTACTTTTATCGTTTGGAAACTTACGCCATGTGCTGAGGTATTCGATGGCACCACAAGCAACATGACAGAGCATTCTAAGTTGACGCAATCGGCAAGAAAGAGGTAGTAAAAGTAATGTTTTGGTTTTCGAATATTCAATTATTAGCCTGAGTTGGTGCCTTGCAGTTGACCGAGGACCTTGATGTTTTGCATGAACTGAGATCTCGCCGCCACTGAATTTGAGAAACTGTGAAAAGTGTTAATATGTAGTAAAAACGGAAGAAAATCTCCCGTTTCGTCTTTTGTTTCGTAATGACGTAATGACTGATCGCCACAATTGTCGCCCTACTCACAGAAACGTTTACATTTATCGTTTGGAAACTTACTCCATGTGCTGAGGTATTCGATGGTACTACAAGCAACAAAACAGAGCCTTCTAAGTTGAAGCAATCGGCAAGAAAGAAGTAGTAAAATTGATGTTTTGATTTTCGAAAATTTAATTATTAGACGGAGTTAGTGCCTTGCAATTGACCGAGGACCTTGAGGTTTAGCATGAACTGAGGTCTCGCCGCCACAAAGCTTGAGAAAATGTGAGAAGTGTTAATATGTAGTAAAAACGGAAGAAAATCTCCCGTTTCGTCTTTTGTTTCGTAATGACGTAATGACTGATCGTCACAATTGTCGCCCTTCTCTCAGAAACGTTTACATTTATCCTTTGGAAATTTACGACGTGTGCTGACGTATTCGATGGCACTACAAGCAACAAAACAGAGCCTTCTAAGTTGAAGCAATTGGGAAGAAAGAAGTAGTAAAATTAATGTTTTGGTTTTCGAAAATTCAATTATTAGCCGGAGTTAGTGCCTTGCAGTTGACCGAGGACCTTGAGGTTTTGCATGAACTGAGGTCTCGCCGCCACAGAGCTTGAGAAAGTGTGAAAAGTGTTAATATGTAGTAAAAACGGAAGAAAATCTTCCGTTTCGTCTTTTGTTTCGTAATGACGTAATGACTGATCGTCACAATTGTCGCCCTTCACTCAGAAACGTTTACATTTATCGTTTGGAAACTTACGTCTTGTGCTGAGGTTTTCGATTACACTACAAGCAACAAAACAGAGCCTTCTAAGTTGAAGCAATTGGCAAGAAAGAAGTAGTAAAATTAATGTTTTGATTTTCGAAAATTTAATTATTAGACAGAGTTAGTGCCTTGCAATTGATCGAGGACCTTGAGGTTTAGCATGAACTGAGGTCTCGCCGCCACAAAGCTTGAGAAAATGTGAAAAGTGTTAATATGTAGTAAAAACGGAAGAAAATCTCCCGTTTCGTCTTTTTTGTTTCGTAATGACGTAATGACTGATCGTCACAATTGTCGCCCTTCTCTCAGAAACGTTTACATTTGTCCTTTGGAAATTTACGACGTGTGCTGACGTATTCGATGGCACTACAAGCAACAAAAGAGAGCCTTCTAAGTTGAAGCAATTGGCAAGAAAGAAGTAGTAAAATTAATGTTTTGGTTTTCGAAAATTCAATTATTACCCGGAGTAAGAGCCTTGCAGTTGACCGGGGACCTTGAGGTTTTGCATGAACTGAGGTCTCGCCGCCACAAGCTTGAGAAAATGTGAAAAATGTTAATATGTAGTAAAAACGGAAGAAAATCTCCCGTTTCTTGTTTTGTTTCGTAATGATGTAATGACTGATCGTCACAATTGTCGCCCTTCTCTCAGAAACGTTTACATTTATCCTTTGGAAATTTACGACGTGTGCTGACGTATTCGATGGCACTACAAGCAACAAAACAGAGACTTCCAAGTTGAAGCAATTGGCAAGAAAGAAGTAGTAAAATTAATGTTTTGGTTTTCGAAAATTCAATTATTAACCGGAGTTAGTGCCTTGCAGTTGACCGAGGACCTTGAGGTTTTGCATGAACTGAGGTGTCCCCGCCACAGAGCTTGAGAAAGTGTGAAAAGTGTTAATATGTAGTAAAAACGGAAGAAAATCTCCCGTTTCGTCTTTTGTTTCGTAATGACGTAATGACTGATCGTCACAATTGTCGCCCTTCTCTCAGATACGTTTACATTTTTCGTTTGGAAACTTACGCCATGTGCTGAGGTTTTCGATGGCACTACAAGCAACAAAAAAGAGCCTTCTAAGTTGAAGCAATCGGCAAGAAAGAAGGAGTAAAATTAATGTTTTGGTTTTCGAAAATTCAATTATTAGCCGGAGTTAGTGCCTTGCAGTTGACCGAGGACCTTGAGGTTTTGCATGAACTGAGGTCTCGCCGCCACAGAATTTGAGAAACTGAGAAAAGTGTTAATATGTAGTATAAACGGAAGAAAATCTCCCGTCTCGTCTTTTGTTTCGTAATGACGTAATGACTGATCGTCACAATTGTCGCCCTTGTCTCAGATACGTTTACATTTATCCTTTGGAAATTTACGACGTGTGCTGACGTATTCGATGGCACTACAAGCAACAAAAGAGAGCCTTCTAAGTTGAAGCAATCGGCAAGAAAGAAGTAGTAAAATTAATGTTTTGGTTTTCGAAAATTCAATTATTAGCCGGAGTTAGTGCCTTGCAGTTGACCGAGGACCTTGAGGTTTTGCATGAACTGAGGTCTCGCCGCCACAGAATTTGAGAAACTGTGAAAAGTGTTAATATGTAGTATAAACGGAAGAAAATCTCCCGTCTCGTCTTTTGTTTCGTAATGACGTAATGACTGATCGTCACAATTGTCGCCCTTCTCTCAGATACGTTTACATTTATCCTTTGGAAATTTACGACGTGTGCTGACGTATTCGATGGCACTACAAGCAACAAAAGAGAGCCTTCTAAGTTGAAGCAATCGGCAAGAAAGAAGTAGTAAAATTAATGTTTTGGTTTTCGAAAATTCAATTATTACCCGGAGTAAGAGCCTTGCAGTTGACCGAGGACCTTGAGGTTTTGCATGAACTGAGGTCTCGCCGCCACAAAGCTTGAGAAAATGTGAAAAGTGTTAATATGTAGTAAAAACGGAAGAAAATCTCCCGTTTCTTGTTTTGTTTCGTAATGACGTGATGACTGATCGTCACAATTGTCGCCCTTCTCTCAGAAACGTTTACATTTATCCTTTGGAAATTTACGACGTGTGCTGACGTATTCGATGGCACTACAAGCAACAAAACAGAGCCTTCCAAGTTGAAGCAATTGGCAAGAAAGAAGTAGTAAAATTAATGTTTTGGTTTTCGAAAATTCAATTATTAACCGGAGTTAGTGCCTTGCAGTTGACCGAGGACCTTGAGGTTTTGCATGAACTGAGGTGACCCGCCACAGAGCTTGAGAAAGTGTGAAAAGTGTTAATATGTAGTAAAAACGGAAGAAAATCTCCCGTTTCGTCTTTTGTTTCGTAATGACGTAATGACTGATCGTCACAATTGTCGCCCTTCTCTCAGATACGTTTACTCTTATCGTTTGGAAACTTACGCCATGTGCTGAGGTATTCGATAGCACCGCAAGCAACATGACAGAGCATTCTAAGTTGAAGCAATCGGCAAGAAAGAGGTAGTAAAAGTAATGTTTTGGTTTTCGAAAATTCAATTATTAGCCGGAGTTAGTGCCTTGCAGTTGACCGAGGACCTTGAGGTTTTGCATGAACTGAGGTCTCGCCGCCACAGAATTTGAGAAACTGAGAAAAGTGTTAATATGTAGTATAAACGGAAGAAAATCTCCCGTCTCGTCTTTTGTTTCGTAATGACGTAATGACTGATCGTCACAATTGTCGCCCTTCTCTCAGATACGTTTACATTTATCGTTTGGAAACTTACGCCATGTGCTGAGGTTTTCGATGGCACTACAAGCAACAAAACAGAGCCTTCTAAGTTGAAGCAATCGGCAAGAAAGAAGTAGTAAAATTAATGTTTTGGTTTTCGAAAATTCAATTATTAACCGGAGTAAGAGCCTTGCAGTTGACCGGGGACCTTGAGGTTTTGCATGAACTGAGGTCTCGCCGCCACAAAGCTTGAGAAAATGTGAAAAGTGTTAATATGTAGTAAAAACGGAAGAAAATCTCCCGTTTCTTGTTTTGTTTCGTAATGACGTAATGACTGATCGTCACAATTGTCGCCCTTCTCTCAGAAACGTTTACATTTATCGTTTGGAAACTTACGCCATGTGCTGAGGTTTTCGATGGCACTACAAGCAACAAAACAGAGCCTTCTAAGTTGAAGCAATCGGCAAGAAAGAAGTAGTAAAATTAATGTTTTGGTTTTCGAAAATTCAATTATTAACCGGAGTAAGAGCCTTGCAGTTGACCGGGGACTTTGAGGTTTTGCATGAACTGAGGTCTCGCCGCCACAAAGCTTGAGAAAATGTGAAAAGTGTTAATATGTAGTAAAAACGGAAGAAAATCTCCCGTTTCTTGTTTTGTTTCGTAATGACGTAATGACTGATCGTCACAATTGCCGCCCTTCTCTCAGATACGTTTACATTTATCGTTTGGAAACTTACGCCATGTGCTGAGGTTTTCGATGGCACTACAAGCAACAAAACAGAGCCTTCTAAGTTGAAGCAATCGGCAAGAAAGAAGTAGTAAAATTAATGTTTTGGTTTTCGAAAATACAATTATTAACCAGAGTAAGAGCCTTGCAGTTGACCGGGGACCTTGAGGTTTTGCATGAACTGAGGTCTCGCCGCCACAAAGCTTGAGAAAATGTGAAAAGTGTTAATATGTAGTAAAAACGGAAGAAAATCTCCCGTTTCCTGTTTTGTTTCGTAATGACGTAATGACTGATCGTCACAATTGTCGCCCTTCTCTCAGAAACGTTTACATTTATCGTTTGGAAACTTACGCCATGTGCTGAGGTTTTCGATGGCACTACAAGCAACAAAACAGAGCCTTCTAAGTTGAAGCAATCGGCAAGAAAGAAGTAGTAAAATTAATGTTTTGGTTTTCGAAAATTCAATTATTAACCGGAGTAAGAGCCTTGCAGTTGACCGGGGACCTTGAGGTTTTGCATGAACTGAGGTCTCGCCGCCACAAAGCTTGAGAAAATGTGAAAAGTGTTAATATGTAGTAAAAACGGAAGAAAATCTCCCGTTTCTTGTTTTGTTTCGTAATGACGTAATGACTGATCGTCACAATTGTCGCCCTTCTCTCAGAAACGTTTACATTTATCGTTTGGAAACTTACGCCATGTGCTGAGGTTTTCGATGGCACTACAAGCAACAAAACAGAGCCTTCTAAGTTGAAGCAATCGGCAAGAAAGAAGTAGTAAAATTAATGTTTTGGTTTTCGAAAATTCAATTATTAACCGGAGTAAGAGCCTTGCAGTTGACTGGGGACTTTGAGGTTTTGCATGAACTGAGGTATCGCCGCCACAAAGCTTGAGAAAATGTGAAAAGTGTTAATATGTAGTAAAAACGGAAGAAAATCTCCCGTTTCTTGTTTTGTTTCGTAATGACGTAATGACTGATCGTCACAATTGTCGCCCTTCTCTCAGATACGTTTACATTTATCGTTTGGAAACTTACGCCATGTGCTGAGGTTTTCGATGGCACTACAAGCAACAAAACAGAGCCTTCTAAGTTGAAGCAATCGGCAAGAAAGAAGTAGTAAAATTAATGTTTTGGTTTTCGAAAATTCAATTATTAACCAGAGTAAGAGCCTTGCAGTTGACCGGGGGACCTTGAGGTTTTGCATGAACTGAGGTCTCGCCGCCACAAAGCTTGAGAAAATGTGAAAAGTGTTAATATGTAGTAAAAACGGAAGAAAATCTCCCGTTTCTTGTTTTGTTTCGTAATGACGTAATGACTGATCGTCACAATTGTCGCCCTTCTCTCAGAAACGTTTACATTTATCGTTTGGAAACTTACGCCATGTGCTGAGGTTTTCGATGGCACTACAAGCAACAAAACAGAGCCTTCTAAGTTGAAGCAATCGGCAAGAAAGAAGTAGTAAAATTAATGTTTTGGTTTTCGAAAATTCAATTATTAACCGGAGAAAGAGCCTTGCAGTTGACCGGGGACCTTGAGGTTTTGCATGAACTGAGGTCTCGCCGCCACAAAGCTTGAGAAAATGTGAAAAGTGTTAATATGTAGTAAAAACGGAAGAAAATCTCCCGTTTCTTGTTTTGTTTCGTAATGACGTAATGACTGATCGTCACAATTGTCGCCCTTCTCTCAGAAACGTTTACATTTATCGTTTGGAAACTTACGCCATGTGCTGAGGTTTTCGATGGCACTACAAGCAACAAAACAGAGCCTTCCAAGTTGAAGCAATCGGCAAGAAAGAAGTAGTAAAATTAATGTTTTGGTTTTCGAAAATTCAATTATTAACCGGAGTAAGAGCCTTGCAGTTGACCGGGGACCTTGAGGTTTTGCATGAACTGAGGTCTCGCCGCCACAAAGCTTGAGAAAATGTGAAAAGTGTTAATATGTAGTAAAAACGGAGGAAAATCTCCCGTTTCTTGTTTTGTTTCGTAATGACGTAATGACTGATCGTCACAATTGTCGCCCTTCTCTCAGAAACGTTTACATTTATCCATTGGAAATTTACGACGTGTGCTGACGTATTCGATGGCACTACAAGCAACAAAACAGAGCCTTCCAAGTTGAAATAATTGGCAAGAAAGAAGTAGTAAAATTAATGTTTTGGTTTTCGAAAATTCAATTATTAACCGGAGTTAGTGCCTTGCAGTTGACCGAGGACCTTGAGGTTTTGCATGAACTGAGGTGTCCCCGCCACAGAGCTTGAGAAAGTGTGAAAAGTGTTAATATGTAGTAAAAACGGAAGAAAATCTCCCGTTTCGTCTTTTGTTTGGTAATGACGTAATGACTGATCGTCACAATTGTCGCCCTTCTCTCAGAAACGTTTACATTTATCCTTTGGAAATTTACGACGTGTGCTGACGTATTCGATGGCACTACAAGCAACAAAACAGAGCCTTCCAAGTTGAAGCAATCGGCAAGAAAGAAGTAGTAAAATTAATGTTTTGGTTTTCGAAAATTCAATTATTACCCGGAGTAAGAGCCTTGCAGTTGACCGGGGACCTTGAGGTTTTGCATGAACTGAGGTCTCGCCGCCACAAAGCTTGAGAAAATGTGAAAAGTGTTAATATGTAGTAAAAACGGAAGAAAATCTCCCGTTTCTTGTTTTGTTTCGTAATGACGTAATGACTGATCGTCACAATTGTCGCCCTTCTCTCAGAAACGTTTACATTTATCCTTTGGAAATTTACGACGTGTGCTGACGTATTCGATGGCACTACAAGCAACAAAACAGAGCCTTCCAAGTTGAAACAATTGGCAAGAAAGAAGTAGTAAAATTAATGTTTTGGTTTTCGAAAATTCAATTATTAACCGGAGTTAGTGCCTTGCAGTTGACCGAGGACCTTGAGGTTTTGCATGAACTGAGGTGTCCCCGCCACAGAGCTTGAGAAAGTGTGAAAAGTGTTAATATGTAGTAAAAACGGAAGAAAATCTCCCGTTTCGTCTTTTGTTTCGTAATGACGTAATGACTGATCGTCACAATTGTCGCCCTTCTCTCAGATACGTTTACATTTATCGTTTGGAAACTTACGCCATGTGCTGAGGTTTTCGATGGCACTACAAGCAACAAAACAGAGCCTTCTAAGTTGAAGCAATCGGCAAGAAAGAAGTAGTAAAATTAATGTTTTGGTTTTCGAAAATTCAATTATTAACCGGAGTTAGAGCCTTGCAGTTGACCGGGGACCTTGAGGTTTTGCATGAACTGAGGTCTCGCCGCCACAAAGCTTGAGAAAATGTGAAAAGTGTTAATATGTAGTATAAACGGAAGAAAATCTCCCGTCTCGTCTTTTGTTTCGTAATGACGTAATGACTGATCGTCACAATTGTCGCCCTTCTCTCAGATACGTTTACATTTATCCTTTGGAAATTTACGACGTGTGCTGACGTATTCGATGGCACTACAAGCAACAAAACAGAGCCTTCTAAGTTGAAGCAATCGGCAAGAAAGAAGTAGTAAAATTAATGTTTTGGTTTTCGAAAATTCAATTATTAACCGGAGTTAGTGCCTTGCAGTTGACCGAGGACCTTGAGGTTTTGCATGAACTGAGGTGTCCCCGTCACAGAGCTTGAGAAAGTGTGAAAAGTGTTAATATGTAGTAAAAACGGAAGAAAATCTCCCGTTTCGTCTTTTGTTTCGTAATGACGTAATGACTGATCGTCACAATTGTCGCCCTTCTCTCAGATACGTTTACATTTATCGTTTGGAAACTTACGCCATGTGCTGAGGTTTTCGATGGCACTACAAGCAACAAAACAGAGCCTTCTAAGTTGAAGCAATCGGCAAGAAAGAAGTAGTAAAATTAATGTTTTGGTTTTCGAAAATTCAATAATTAACCGGAGTTAGTGCCTTGCAGTTGACCGAGGACCTTGAGGTTTTGCATGAACTTAGGTGTCCCCGCCACAGAGCTTGAGAAAGTGTGAAAAGTGTTAATATGTAGTAAAAACGGAAGAAAATCTCCCGTTTCGTCTTTTGTTTCGTAATGACGTAATGACTGATCGTCACAATTGTCGCCCTTCTCTCAGATACGTTTACATTTATCGTTTGGAAACTTACGCCATGTGCTGAGGTTTTCGATGGCACTACAAGCAACAAAACAGAGCCTTCTAAGTTGAAGCAATCGGCAAGAAAGAAGTAGTAAAATTAATGTTTTGGTTTTCGAAAATTCAATTATTAACCGGAGTTAGTGCCTTGCAGTTGACCGAGAACCTTGAGGTTTTGCATGAACTGAGGTGTCCCCGCCACAGAGCTTGAGAAAGTGTGAAAGGTGTTAATATGTAGTAAAAACGGAAGAAAATCTCCCGTTTCGTCTTTTGTTTCGTAATGACGTAATGACTGATCGTCACAATTGTCGCCCTTCTCTCAGATACGTTTACATTTATCGTTTGGAAACTTACGCCATGTGCTGAGGTTTTCGATGGCACTACAAGCAACAAAACAGAGCCTTCTAAGATGAAGCAATCGGCAAGAAAGAAGTAGTAAAATTAATGTTTTGGTTTTCGAAAATTCAATTATTAACCGGAGTTAGTGCCTTGCAGTTGACCGAGGACCTTGAGGTTTTGCATGAACTGAGGTGTCCCCGCCACAGAGATTGAGAAAGTGTGAAAAGTGTTAATATGTAGTAAAAACGGAAGAAAATCTCCCGTTTCGTCTTTTGTTTCGTAATGACGTAATGACTGATCGTCACAATTGTCGCCCTTCTCTCAGATACGTTTACATTTATCGTTTGGAAACTTACGCCATGTGCTGAGGTTTTCGATGGCACTACAAGCAACAAAACAGAGCCTTCTAAGTTGAAGCAAACGGCAAGAAAGAAGTAGTAAAATTAATGTTTTGGTTTTCGAAAATTCAATTATTAACCGGAGTTAGTGCCTTGCAGTTGACCGAGGACCTTGAGGTTTTGCATGAACTGAGGTGTCCCCGCCACAGAGCTTGAGAAAGTGTGAAAAGTGTTAATATGTAGTAAAAACGGAAGAAAATCTCCCGTCTCGTCTTTTGTTTCGTAATGACGTAATGACTGATCGTCACAATTGTCGCCCTTCTCTCAGATACGTTTACATTTATCGTTTGGAAACTTACGCCATGTGCTGAGGTTTTCGATGGCACTACAAGCAACAAAACAGAGCCTTCTAAGTTGAAGCAATCGGCAAGAAAGAAGTAGTAAAATTAATGTTTTGGTTTTCGAAAATTCAATTATTAACCGGAGTTAGTGCCTTGCAGTTGACCGAGGACCTTGAGGTTTTGCATGAACTGAGGTGTCCCCGCCACAGAGCTTGAGAAAGTGTGAAAAGTGTTAATATGTAGTAAAAACGGAAGAAAATCTCCCGTCTCGTCTTTTGTTTCGTAATGACGTAATGACTGATCGTCACAATTGTCGCCCTTCTCTCAGATACGTTTACATTTATCGTTTGGAAACTTACGCCATGTGCTGAGGTTTTCGATGGCACTACAAGCAACAAAACAGAGCCTTCTAAGTTGAAGCAATCGGCAAGAAAGAAGTAGTAAAATTAATGTTTTGGTTTTCGAAAATTCAATTATTAACCGGAGTTAGTGCCTTGCAGTTGACCGAGGACCTTGAGGTTTTGCATGAACTGAGGTGTCCCCGCCACAGAGCTTGAGAAAGTGTGAAAAGTGTTAATATGTAGTAAAAACGGAAGAAAATCTCCCGTTTCGTCTTTTGTTTCGTAATGACGTAATGACTGATCGTCACAATTGTCGCCCTTCTCTCAGAAACGTTTACATTTATCCTTTGGAAATTTACGACGTGTGCTGACGTATTCGATGGCACTACAAGCAACAAAACAGAGCCTTCCAAGTTGAAGCAATTGGCAAGAAAGAAGTAGTAAAATTAATGTTTTGGTTTTCGAAAATTCAATTATTAACCGGAGTTAGTGCCTTGCAGCTGACCGAGGACCTTGAGGTTTTGCATGAACTGAGGTGTCCCCGCCACAGAGCTTGAGAAAGTGTGAAAAGTGTTAATATGTAGTAAAAACGGAAGAAAATCTCCCGTTTCGTCTTTTGTTTCGTAATGACGTAATGACAGATCGTCACAATTGTCGCCCTTCTCTCAGATACGTTTACTCTTATCGTTTGGAAACTTACGCCATGTGCTGAGGTATTCGATAGCACCACAAGCAACATGACAGAGCATTCTAAGTTGAAGCAATCGGCAAGAAAGAGGTAGTAAAATTAATGTTTTGGTTTTCGAAAATTCAATTATTAACCGGAGTAAGAGCCTTGCAGTTGACCGGGGACCTTGAGGTTTTGCATGAACTGAGGTCTCGCCGCCACAAAGCTTGAGAAAATGTGAAAAGTGTTAATATGTAGTAAAAACGGAAGAAAATCTCCCGTCTCGTCTTTTGTTTCGTAATGACGTAATGACTGATCGTCACAATTGTCGCCCTTCTCTCAGATACGTTTACATTTATCGTTTGGAAACTTACGCCATGTGCTGAGGTTTTCGATGGCACTACAAGCAACAAAACAGAGCCTTCTAAGTTGAAGCAATCGGCAAGAAAGAAGTAGTAAAATTAATGTTTTGGTTTTCGAAAATTCAATTATTACCCGGAGTAAGAGCCTTGCAGTTGACCGGGGACCTTGAGGTTTTGCATGAACTGAGGTCTCGCCGCCACAAAGCTTGAGAAAGTGTGAAAAGTGTTAATATGTAGTAAAAACGGAAGAAAATCTCCCGTTTCGTCTTTTGTTTCGTAATGACGTAATGACTGATCGTCACAATTGTCGCCCTTCTCTCAGAAACGTTTACATTTATCCTTTGGAAATTTACGACGTGTGCTGACGTATTCGATGGCACTACAAGCAACAAAACAGAGCCTTCCAAGTTGAAGCAATCGGCAAGAAAGAGGTAGTAAAAGTAATTTTTTGGTTTTCGAAAATTCAATTATTAACCGGAGTAAGAGCCTTGCAGTTGACCGGGGACCTTGAGGTTTTGCATGAACTGAGGTGTCCCCGCCACAGAGCTTGAGAAAGTGTGAAAAGTGTTAATATGTAGTAAAAACGGAAAAAAATCTCCCGTTTAGTCTTTTGTTTCGTAATGACGTAATGACAGATCGTCACAATTGTCGCCCTTCTCTCAGATACGTTTACTCTTATCGTGTGGAAACTTACGCCATGTGCTGAGGTATTCGATAGCACCACAAGCAACATGACAGAGCATTCTAAGTTGAAGCAATCGGCAAGAAAGAGGTAGTAAAAGTAATGTTTTGGTTTTCGAAAATTCAATTATTAGCCGGAGTTAGTGCCTTGCAGTTGACCGAGGGCCTTGATGTTTTGCATGAACTGAGGTCTCGCCGCCACAGAATTTGAGAAACTGAGAAAAGTGTTAATATGTAGTATAAACGGAAGAAAATCTCCCGTCTCGTCTTTTGTTTCGTAATGACGTAATGACTGATCGTCACAATTGTCGCCCTTCTCTCAGATACGTTTACATTTATCGTTTGGAATCTTACGCCATGTGCTGAGGTTTTCGATGGCACTACAAGCAACAAAACAGAGCCTTCTAAGTTGAAGCAATCGGCAAGAAAGAAGTAGTAAAATTAATGTTTTGGTTTTCGAAAATTCAATTATTACCCGGAGTAAGAGCCTTGCAGTTGACCGGGGACCTTGAGGTTTTGCATGAACTGAGGTCTCGCCGCCACAAAGCTTGAGAAAATGTGAAAAGTGTTAATATGTAGTAAAAACGGAAGAAAATCTCCCGTTTCTTGTTTTGTTTCGTAATGACGTAATGACTGATCGTCACAATTGTCGCCCTTCTCTCAGAAACGTTTACATTTATCCTTTGGAAATTTACGACGTGTGCTGACGTATTCGATGGCACTACAAGCAACAAAACAGAGCCTTCCAAGTTGAAGCAATTGGCAAGAAAGAAGTAGTAAAATTAATGTTTTGGTTTTCGAAAATTCAATTATTAACCGGAGTTAGTGCCTTGCAGTTGACCGAGGACCTTGAGGTTTTGCATGAACTGAGGTGTCCCCGCCACAGAGCTTGAGAAAGTGTGAAAAGTGTTAATATGTAGTAAAAACGGAAGAAAATCTCCCGTTTCGTCTTTTGTTTCGTAATGACGTAATGACTGATCGTCACAATTGTCGCCCTTCTCTCAGATACGTTTACATTTATCGTTTGGAAACTTACGCCATGTGCTGAGGTTTTCGATGGCACTACAAGCAACAAAACAGAGCCTTCTAAGTTGAAGCAATCGGCAAGAAAGAAGTAGTAAAATTAATGTTTTGGTTTTCGAAAATTCAATTATTACCCGGAGTAAGAGCATTGCAGTTGACCGGGGACCTTGAGGTTTTGCATGAACTGAGGTCTCGCCGCCACAAAGCTTGAGAAAATGTGAAAAGTGTTAATATGTAGTAAAAACGGAAGAAAATCTCCCGTTTCTTGTTTTGTTTCGTAATGACGTAATGACTGATCGTCACAATTGTCGCCCTTCTCTCAGAAACGTTTACATTTATCCTTTGGAAATTTTCGACGTGTGCTGACGTATTCGATGGCACTACAAGCAACAAAACAGAGCCTTCCAAGTTGAAGCAATTGGCAAGAAAGAAGTAGTAAAATTAATGTTTTGGTTTTCGAAAATTCAATTATTAACCGGAGTTAGTGCCTTGCAGTTGACCGAGGACCTTGAGGTTTTGCATGAACTGAGGTGTCCCCGCCACAGAGCTTGAGAAAGTGTGAAAAGTGTTAATATGTAGTAAAAACGGAAGAAAATCTCCCGTTTCGTCTTTTGTTTCGTAATGACGTAATGACTGATCGTCACAATTGTCGCCCTTCTCTCAGATACGTTTACATTTATCGTTTGGAAACTTACGCCATGTGTTGAGGTTTTCGATGGCACTACAAGCAACAAAACAGAGCCTTCTAAGTTGAAGCAATCGGCAAGATAGAAGTAGTAAAATTAATGTTTTGGTTTTCGAAAATTCAATTATTACCCGGAGTTAGTGCCTTGCAGTTGACCGAGGGCCTTGAGGTTTTGCATGAACTGAGGTCTCGCCGCCACAGAATTTGAGAAACTGAGAAAAGTGTTAATATGTAGTATAAACGGAAGAAAATCTCCCGTCTCGTCTTTTGTTTCGTAATGACGTAATGACTGATCGTCACAATTGTCGCCCTTCTCTCAGATACGTTTACATTTATCGTTTGGAAACTTACGCCATGTGCTGAGGTTTTCGATGGCACTACAAGCAACAAAACAGAGCCTTCTAAGTTGAAGCAATCGGCAAGAAAGAAGTAGTAAAATTAATGTTTTGGTTTTCGAAAATTCAATTATTACCTGGAGTAAGAGCCTTGCAGTTGACCGGGGACCTTGAGGTTTTGCATGAACTGAGGTCTCGCCGCCACAAAGCTTGAGAAAATGTGAAAAGTGTTAATATGTAGTAAAAACGGAAGAAAATCTCCCGTTTCTTGTTTTGTTTCGTAATGACGTAATGACTGATCGTCACAATTGTCGCCCTTCTCTCAGAAACGTTTACATTTATCCTTTGGAAATTTACGACGTGTGCTGACGCATTCGATGGCACTACAAGCAACAAAACAGAGCCTTCCAAGTTGAAGCAATTGGCAAGAAAGAAGTAGTAAAATTAATGTTTTGGTTTTCGAAAATTCAATTATTAACCGGAGTTAGTGCCTTGCAGTTGACCGAGGACCTTGAGGTTTTGCATGAACTGAGGTGTCACCGCCACAGAGCTTGAGAAAGTGTGAAAAGTGTTAATATGTAGTAAAAACGGAAGAAAATCTCCCGTTTCGTCTTTTGTTTCGTAATGACGTAATGACAGATCGTCACAATTGTCGCCCTTCTCTCAGATACGTTTACTCTTATCGTTTGGAAACTTACGCCATGTGCTGAGGTATTCGATAGCACCACAAGCAACATGACAGAGGATTCTAAGTTGAAGCAATCGGCAAGAAAGAGGTAGTAGAAGTAATGTTTTGGTTTTCGAAAATTCAATTATTAGCCGGAGTTAGTGCCTTGCAGTTGACCGAGGACCTTGAGGTTTTGCATGAACTGAGGTCTCGCCGCCACAGAATTTGAGAAACTGAGAAAAGTGTTAATATATAGTATAAACGGAAGAAAATCTCCCGTCTCGTCTTTTGTTTCGTAATGACGTAATGACTGATCGTCACAATTGTCGCCCTCCTCTCAGATACGTTTACATTTATCGTTTGGAAACTTACGCCATGTGCTGAGGTTTTCGATGGCACTACAAGCAACAAAACAGAGCCTTCTAAGTTGAAGCAATCGGCAAGAAAGAAGTAGTAAAATTAATGTTTTGGTTTTCGAAAATTCAATTATTACCCGGAGTAAGAGCCTTGCAGTTGACCGGGGACCTTGAGGTTTTGCATGAACTGAGGTCTCGCCGCCACAAAGCTTGAGAAAATGTGAAAAGTGTTAATATGTAGTAAAAACGGAAGAAAATCTCCCGTTTCTTGTTTTGTATCGTAATGACGTAATGACTCATCGTCACAATTGTCGCCCTTCTCTCAGAAACGTTTACATTTATCCTTTGGAAATTTACGACGTGTGCTGACGTATTCGATGGCACTACAAGCAACAAAACAGAGCCTTCCAAGTTGAAGCAATCGGCAAGAAAGAGGTATTAAAAGTAATGTTTTGGTTTTCGAAAATTCAATTATTAACCGGAGTAAGAGCCTTGCAGTTGACCGGGGACCTTGAGGTTTTGCATGAACTGAGGTGTCCCCGCCACAGAGCTTGAGAAAGTGTGAAAAGTGTTAATATGTAGTAAAAACGGAAGAAAATCTCCCGTTTCGTCTTTTGTTTCGTAATGACGTAATGACTGATCGTCACAATTGTCGCCCTTCTCTCAGAAACGTTTACATTTATCCTTTGGAAATTTACGACGTGTGCTGACGTATTCGATGGCACTACAAGCAACAAAACAGAGCCTTCCAAGTTGAAGCAATTGGCAAGAAAGAAGTAGTAAAATTAATGTTTTGGTTTTCGAAAATTCAATTATTAGCCGGAGTTAGTGCCTTGCAGTTGACCGAGGACCTTGAGGTTTTGCATGAACTGAGGTCTCGCCGCCACAGAATTTGAGAAACTGAGAAAAGTGTTAATATGTAGTATAAACGGAAGAAAATCTCCCGTCTCGTCTTTTGTTTCGTAATGACGTAATGACTGATCGTCACAATTGTCGCCCTTCTCTCAGATACGTTTACATTTATCGTTTGGAAACTTACGCCATGTGCTGAGGTTTTCGATGGCACTACAAGCAACAAAACAGAGCCTTCTAAGTTGAAGCAATTGGCAAGAAAGAAGTAGTAAAATTAATGTTTTGGTTTTCGAAAATTCAATTATTACCCGGAGTAAGAGCCTTGCAGTTGACCGGGGACCTTGAGGTTTTGCATGAACTGAGGTCTTGCCGCCACAAAGCTTGAGAAAATGTGAAAAGTGTTAATATGTAGTAAAAACGGAAGAAAATCTCCCGTTTCTTGTTTTGTTTCGTAATGACGTAATGACTGATCGTCACAATTGTCGCCCTTCTCTCAGAAACGTTTACATTTATCCTTTGGAAATTTACGACGTGTGCTGACGTATTCGATGGCACTACAAGCAACAAAACAGAGCCTTCCAAGTTGAAGCAATTGGCAAGAAAGAAGTAGTAAAATTAATGTTTTGGTTTTCGAAAATTCAATTATTAACCGGAGTTAGTGCCTTGCAGTTGACCGAGGACCTTGAGGTTTTGCATGAACTGAGGTGTCCCCGCCACAGAGCTTGAGAAAGTGTGAAAAGTGTTAATATGTAGTAAAAACGGAAGAAAATCTCCCGTTTCGTCTTTTGTTTCGTAATGACGTAATGACTGATCGTCACAATTGTCGCCCTTCTTTTAGATACGTTTACTTTTATCGTTTGGAAACTTACGCCATGTGCTGAGGTATTCGATGGCACCACAAGCAACATGACAGAGCCTTCTAAGTTGACGCAATCGGCAAGAAAGAGGTAGTAAAAGTAATGTTTTGGTTTTCGAATATTCAATTATTAGCCTGAGTTGGTGCCTTGCAGTTGACCGAGGACCTTGATGTTTTGCATGAACTGAGATCTCGCCGCCACAGAATTTGAGAAACTGTGAAAAGTGTTAATATGTAGTAAAAACGGAAGAAAATCTCCCGTTTCGTCTTTTGTTTCGTAATGACGTAATGACTGATCGCCACAATTGTCGCCCTACTCACAGAAACGTTTACATTTAAACTTTGGAAATTTACGACGTGTGCTGAGGTATTCGATGGCACTACAAGCAACAAAACAGAGCCTCCTAAGTTGAAGCAATCGGCAAGAAAGAAGTAGTAAATTTAATGTTTTAGATTTCGAAAATTCAATTATTAGCCGGAGTTAGTGCCTTGCAGTTGACCGAGGACCTTGAGGTTTTGCATGAACTGAGGTCTCGCCGCCACAGAATTTGAGAAACTGAGAAAAGTGTTAATATGTAGTATAAACGGAAGAAAATCTCCCGTCTCGTTTTTTGTTTCGTAATGACGTAATGACTGATCGTCACAATTGTCGCCCTTCTCTCAGATACGTTTACATTTATCGTTTGGAAACTTACGCCATGTGCTGAGGTACTCGATGGCCCTACAAGCAACAAAACAGGGCCATCTAAGTTGAAGCAATCGGCAAGAAAGGAGTAGTAAATTTAATGTTTTGGATTTCGAAAATTCAATTATTAGCCGGGGTTAGTGATTTGCAGTTGACCGAGGACCTTAAGGTTTTGCATGAACTGAGGTCTCGCCGCCACAGAGCTTGAGAAAGTGTGAAAAGTGTCAATATGTAGTAAAAACGGAAGAAAATCTCCCGTTTCGTCTTTTGTTTCGTAATGACGTAATGACTGATCGTCACAATTGTCGCCCTTCTCTCAGAAACGTTTACATTTATCCTTTGGAAATTTACGACGTGTGCTGACGTATTCGATGGCACTACAAGGAACAAAACAGAGCCTTCTAAGTTGAAGCAATTGGCAAGAAAGAAGTAGTAAAATTAATGTTTTGATTTTCGAAAATTCAATTATTAGCCGGAGTTAATGCCTTGCAGTTGACCGAGGACTTTGGGGTTTTGCATGAACTCAGGTTTCGCCGCCACAGAGCTTGAGAAAGTGTGAAAAGTGTTAATATGTGGTAAAAACGGAAGAAAATCTCCCGTTTCGTCTTTTGTTTCGTAATGACGTAATGACAAATCGTCACAATTGTCACCCTTCTCTCAGATACGTTTAGTTTTATCGTTTGGAAACTTACGCCATGTGCTGAGGTATTCGATGGCACCACAAGCAGCATGACAGAGCATTCTAAGTTGAAGCAATCGGCAAGAAAGAGGTAGTAAAAGTAATGTTTTGGTTTTCGAAAATTCAATTATTAGCCGGAGTTAGAGCCTTGCAGTTGACCGAGGACCTTGCGGTTTTGCATGAACTGAGGTCTTGCCGCCACAGAATTTGAGAAACTGTGAAAAGTGTTAATATGTAGTATAAACGGAAGAAAATCTCCCGTTTCGTCTTTTGTTTCGTAATGACGTAATGACTGATCGTCACAATTGTCGCCCTTCTCTCAGAAACGTTTACATTTATCGTTTGGAAAGTTACGCCATGTGCTGAGGTATTCGATGGCACTACAAGCAACAAAACAGAGCCTTCTAAGTTGAAGCAATCGGCAAGAAAGAAGTAGTAAAATTAATGTTTTGGTTTTCGAAAATTCAATTATTAGCCGGAGTTAGAGCCTTGCAGTTGACCGGGGAACTTGAGGTTTTGCATGAACAGAGGTCTCGCTGTTATGTCCTAGCCAGTAATGCCAACCGAGCCCGCTGCCAAAAGGTTGGCAGCATCAAAGTTCGGACGCCGTCCGCATAAGCAGCGCCAGCGAGACAGGAAATCGCCGCAAGTCTGCGCGCGCCACCGCTGGCTTCTGGCTTTTTAAGCGCTGGAGTCGCGAGCGCTAGGACAGTTCTGTGTTCGCCGCTCAGTTGTATACTCGCCACCGAAGTGTGTACTTGCTAGTCAGTTGGGTGTTCATCGCAGCAGAGTTGTTGTTTGTCGTCAGTCGACGCTGACCTAGCCGCGCCGACTCGAACTAGACAGATTTCTGTAGACACCGAGTTCAGTATTGTGTTACTGTATCTTCACTAATAAAAGATAAGTACCGACTTTTATTTAATATGAGTGTTTGGGTTTTCATCTTTCTGTTCACTGTTCCAGCGGACCGGTCGGCCCGCTATTAAAAGTGTGGCGGTGACTTCGTAAGCCATTTCCACAGCCAAGTGTTTGACGCTACGAACACCGCCACAAAACTGGCGACGAGGTTTTCCGAACTCGTGTGCAGGGCTGGTTCAACTTGTTCTTGTTATACTAATTATAGCGATAAACTTTTGGGGGCTGGTTTAATTTGTGTTCACTATGTCTGCCGAATTACAACAGTTGATCTTGTTACAGAGTCAGCAAATACAAAGTCTGGTGGAAGCAATCGCCAAACAAGCGGCTAATCCTCCAACACAAAAGGAACAAACACAGGCAGCACCACAGTTTCGTGCATTTGATTCCTCCAGAGAAGAATGGAGCGAATATTTCGCGCAGTTGCAGGCGCACATGTCAGTCTACAAAATCACAGGTACTGAGCGGGAGCTTTATTTAATTTCCACTGCAGGCGTGGAAATCTATCGACTCCTTTGTAAGTTGTTCCCGGAATCCCAGCCAGAAGCTTTAGACTATGACGTTGTTGTTAACAAGCTTGCTGAGTATTTCGAGTCGCGAGTTCATGTGGCAGCGGCCAGATTCAAGTTCTTCAGATTAAAGAAACTGCCACATCAATCTAATAAACAGTGGTTAACAGATTTACGGGGCCTCACCCGTCAGTGCCGATTTAATTGTGTGTGTGGAGCTTCCTACAGTGATGTCATGTTACGAGACGCTATTACGCAAAACATTGCAGATTCTCGTATTCGTGCTGCTATCTTAAAGTTGCCTGACCCGTCATTAGAGACTGTGATGAACATCCTTGAAGCCCAAGATACTTTTGACTATGCTGAGTGTCAGTTAGGTCAGCCATGTGTTTCTCAAATTGCCTGTGCTACGCAAGTTATGTCACGCCCGCGGCCCCACCGGCGGAGTCAGACTGTAAACACTAGCCGGCCGCGTCATGTTAAACGTATTCGTCAGCCGCGTGTGCAACATGATAGAGTTAAGTCTTGCCCTAAGTGTGTTCTTGCTCATCCTCGTGAACGTTGCCCGTTAAGAAACGCGGTTTGTCACTTTGTCAAAGGAAAGGACACATCCAGACTGTTTGTTTGCGTAAACGCAAGAACAATTCTAGTGCTGCCCAGCCCATGGATATTCATGTTCTTCAAAGCCAGCCCGCCCAGAAGGTCGCGTTTAAAGACTCTTCCACGGTTCGTGTGGGTAATAAGCCACCCACCCAGCCCTCTGCTATGCGACCCAAGCGTAATTCAAACGCTGTAAAAAGTGATGTACAGACTGCAAGTGACGCGGGGGTTGTTGTTCCACCCGCCCAACCCACGAGTTGTCGTAAGCAGCGAACACGCGCTAAACGCGCTGATTTTGTGTCTTCCGCCTCCACTGCACCGATCCAGAGACAGTGTAATAAACTATTTGTGAAGCTACGCATCCAGGATAAGACCTTCAATTTTCAATTAGACACTGGTGCGTCTGTGACTCTCATAAATAGTGCTACGTATGCGGCTATCGGCCGCCCTAAACTTTCAGCGGCAAAAAATTCTTTGGCTACTTATAGTGGAGAACAAATTCCTGTGTTAGGTGTATGTAGCGTGCCAGCCACATTCCGTGGCAATACAAAAACAGTTTCATTCACAGTGCTCCGCGCTACAGACAGTGTAAACATTTTCGGATTAGACTGTTTTGACTTGTTTGGCCTGTCTATCCAAGACAATGTGTTGCAAATTAGTTCTGTTGTTGTTCCGCAAGACAGCATAACCGATTTGTGTAAACGATACAGTGACATATTTAAAGACGAACTAGGTTGTGCTGCGAACTTTGCCGCTCATATTACGTTAAAAGATACTGCTCAGCCTCGATTTTTTCGTGCTCGTCCAGTGCCTCACGCCCTCCGGGCACCTGTAGCAGATGAACTTCGTCGTTGGCAAAACAACGGTGTTATTCAACCCGTTTCAGCGAGCCAGTGGGCTTCTCCCTTAGTTATTATAAAGAAACCGTCTGGCAAGTTACGTTTGTGTGCTGATTTTAAGTCGACAGTTAATCCTCAGACTGTCATTGATTCTTTTCCTTTGCCTAGACCGGACGAGCTGATGGATAAGTTAGGGGAAGCTCGTTTCTTTTCCAAAATTGATCTCCGTGAAGCATATTTGCAATTGCCCCTCGACGAGCAATCACAACAGTATTTTGTCATAAACACGTCGTTGGGGTTGTTCCGTTTTCTGCGTTTGCCTTTTGGTTGTGCGTCAGCTCCAGCTGTTTTTCAGCGTTTTTTGTCGCAACTTCTGGCTAATGTGCCATCATGTTGCAACTATTTAGACGATATTGTTGTGTCCGGTCGGACGCCTGCAGAACATTTCCGTAATTTGGAGTGTTTGTTTAAAGTGTTGTCTCAGGCAGGCCTACGTTGCAACATCGATAAATGTTCATTTTTCCTTACGGAGATGGAGTATCTGGGACATGTTATTAATGCTCAAGGCATTCATCCCTCCCAGTCACATTTAGCAGCAATTCGTGATTTGCCCGCCCCTCGCAATCTGCAGGAATTGCAAGCAGTTCTTGGCAAATTGACATATTATATTAGGTTTATCCCTAATGCATCACAGATTGCTGCATCGTTGCATCGTCTCCGCCGTAAGAATGTTCCGTTTGTGTGGTCACCTGATTGCCAATCAGCCTTTCAGCAGCTTAAAGAGGCTTTATTGAATGATCGTTGTCTGGTCCATTACGACCCTAACAAGCCTCTGGTGTTAGCTTGTGATGCCTCTTCTTTCGGCCTCGGTGCTGTGTTGTCTCACCGAGTCGGTAACACCGAACGTCCTATTGCGTTCGCATCTAAATTGCTCAACAAAGCTCAGTGTAATTATAGCCAATTGGACAAGGAAGCGTTGGCTATTGTGTTCGGTGTCACAAAATTCCATCACTACCTCTATGGTAGACCGTTCTATTTAGTAACAGATCACAAGCCCCTGACGTCACTGTTTCATCCGTCTAAACCAGTTCCTCAGCGGACAGCTCAGAGACTACAACGTTGGGCTCTTTTGTTATCACAATACCAGTATGAGATACTGTATCGCCCTACAGCTCAGCATGCAAACGCTGACGCGCTTTCTAGATTGCCGGTTGCTGCGGATGATGTCTTCGATTCCTCTGACGACTCTTGCCATCAGATTGACGCCGATGAGCATCAATCCCTCCGGGATTTTCCGATTGATTATCGTCAGGTGGCACGTGAGACAGCTACGGATCCTCATCTGAGTTTACTATTACGTTTTGTTCAACGTGGTTGGCCGTCCAAGGCAAAGGACATATCGGATCCTGTGGTTCGTCGCTATTATCCGCAACGTCATCTGTTGTCTGTTTCGCACGGAGTTTTGCTGCTACGCACCGAGAATGACCAGCTTCTTGTAGTGGTTCCCCAAGTGCTCCAATCCAAGGTCCTCGACTTGTTGCATCAAGGTCATTGGGGAGTGGTCCGCACCAAGCAGCTTGCCCGCCGTCATTGTACATGGATCGGCATTGATAAGCAGATTACGCTATGTCTACAGATTGTTCGACGTGTGCCGAACACCAAGCTGCTCCGCCTCAACGCTATTTTGAGTGGGCACGCCCTGCCAGTCCTTGGCAGCGAGTACATATTGATTTCGCTGGTCCATATTGGCATTCTCGTTGGCTCATCGTGATAGATGCATTTAGTAATTTTCCGTTTGTTGAGCCCATGCAGTCTACAACGTCTGTACAAACTATACAGGCGTTGACTTCAATTTTTTGTATTGAGGGTCTTCCAGAAGTTTTAGTGTCTGACGATGGTCCACAATTTACCTCTGCTGAATTTGAAAGTTTTTGTTCTGCCAATGGCATTCGCCATGTTCTTACTCCGCCGTTCCACCCTCAATCGAATGGTGCAGCGGAACGTTTTGTACGCACATTCAAGGATCATATGGACCGCCTTCGTGCTACGCACTCTCGTCAGCAGGCCCTCATCACGTTCCTGTCGTCGTACCGGACCACGCCACGCGACGGCCCTTCGCCTGCGGAGCTTCTCCACGGCCGTCGTCACCGCACCCTACTACGGTTGTTGCACCCCCCGGATCGATCCGCCGCTTCTGAGCATCGCACGCGTTTTCAGCGCAAAGACGCCGTTTTTTTCAGAGTTTATCACGGTCGCCGTCGTTGGGAACGTGGTACGGTGATAAGTGTCCAGGATCGCGGTTTTTATACTGTTCAAGGTGCTACTGGGGTGCACAGGAGGCATCAGAACCAGTTGCGCCGCGCTGGCCGCCCGGATTCTGCTGCTCGTTCTTTGTCCACAGATTTGGTCCGCGGCGGGTTCCAGCCGCGCCTTCCGACTTTGCTGCCGCTCCCAGGGCAGCAGCAGCAGCCGTCGCCGCTACCACGCCGACAGCCCGTCCCGTTGATGCCTCCCACGCAGCTTCATCCGGGAGCGCCCCAGGTGGTCGCTCCGGCGCCTGCGGTCCCTCTTCAGTCGCCACCGCCTTCGGAGCTGATGGACGTCGACCCCTCAGCCGGGCCGCCTTCCCAAGCGGTGGCTGTGCAGCCTGTCCTGCAGCCGCTTTCCTTGGGCACCCCCAAGGAGTCTGACACCGCAGCGCCTTGTCCGGCGCCCTCTCAGCAGCCGTCGACGCAGCGTCAGGAGACGCTGCCTCTCTTCGTGGGTCCCGACGCCCCGTCGCGTCCAGTACCAGAAGCTGCGCCCGTGGTCACAGGCGTGCACCCTGACCTCGGTTTTCAGTCGGTGTTTCCCGAGGCCCCGCGCAGCCCATGCTGGGGTGCGGACTGGGGACTGCCACCGACAACAGTCTCTTCTGCTACGCCTGCGGCCAGACCCCTCCCCCGCCGTCGACGCTCGCCACGTCATTATTCAACGACGGTGCGGCGATTTGGGGGGGGGGGGAGGAGTGTTATATCCTAGCCAGTAATGCCACCCGAGCCCGCTGCCAAAAGGTTGGCAGCATCAAAGTCCAGACGCCGTCCGCATAAGCAGCGCCAGTGAGACAGGAAATCGCCGCTAGTCTGCGCGCGCCACCGCTGGCTTCTGGTTTCATAAGCGCTGGAGTCGCGAGCGCTAGGACAGTTCTGTATTCGCCGCTCAGTTGTATACTCGCCACCGAATTGTGTACTTGCTAGTCAGTTGTGTGTTCATCGCAGCAGAGTTGTTGTTTGTCGTCAGCCGACGCTGACCTAGCCGCTCCGACTCGAACTAGACAGATCTCTGTAGACACGGAGTTCACTATTGCGTTCTGTATCTTCGTTAATAAAGAGAAGTACCGACTTTTATTTAATCAGAGTGTTTGGGTTTTCATCTTTCTGTTCACTGTTCCAGCGGACCGGTCGGCCCGCTATTAAAAGTGTGGCGGTGACTTCGTAAGCCGTTTCTACAGCGAATTGTTTGTCGCTACGAACACCGCCACAAAATATTCCAACACAGGGGAGACGTTTCTGTATAAAGTCGCCTGCCTACAGTCGGATGATGAATACGACACTGCAAAGCCTGTGTTATTCGGAATTATGATGCAGGCACGTCGAAACGAGCTTCACGTTGTAATTCGGAATAACACAGGCACTGCAATATCGTATCGTTTTATAAACCCGTCGATAACTGCGTTTGTAACAAAAATAAATTTGTTGATCAAGATGATTGTCGATGGATACGTTATGCAGGAAATACGCTACTGAGCGAACACATGACCACGACGGCAGTCCGGGAAGTTGAATGCCGCCAGGTACTGCTTAGTGTGTGTATATATTGTAGTAAGTGTGAGGTGTCGAGATGGCTACTATTGGCGAGAAAACTGCGCTACTAGTATATTAGTTGAAAAGACGAAGCCACCACATCAGCTGGGGGGGGGGGGGGGAGAGTAGGTGGTGGTTGTGAGGGGAGGGGTGGAGAGGGGGGGGTACGCCTGGGGGGGATTCCTTCGAAATGGAGAAAGCTGCACCCCTATACTCGGATCTGAAAATCGCAACACCAAGGAGCAGTTCTGCAACTGAAACGTAAGTTGGGAGGCGTCTTTCTGCTTCAGAATGATGATGTCTATCCAGATTTAAGAGCAGTGCCAGTCGCACAAGAGTGTGGCTAGCAGTGCCTCTATGGGGATACAAATCAAGTTTCTTTTAAATACTTGCTGCAACGTTCGTGAGCGTTAATTACCTTTGAAACTGTCCGCCCCCGGTTGCTAAGTGGTCAGTGCGACAGAATGTCAATCCTACGGGCCCGGGTTCGATTCCCGGCTGGGTCGGACATTTTCTCCGCTCAGGGACTGGGTGCTGTGTTGTCCTAATTATCATCATTTCGTCCGCATCGACGCGCAAGTCGCGAAAGTGGCGCCAAATCGCAAGACTTGCGCCTGGCGAACAGTCTACCCGACGGGAGGCCCTAGTCACATGACATTTCATTTATCTTTGAAATTGGACTTTGCCATTTGATGTTTGTCACTGGGACTGAAAGAGGTTGTGTATTAGGGCTACAAGAAGGTCCATGTTCCTTTTGCAACATTACAGAAAAACTTGCCCCGAATGTTGCCACTGTACATCATTGTTGCCAGAAACGGTCACGACAATGTACTGCGGAGCCAATATGATTGGACTCCAAACGGCCACGTGGAACTACAGAGAGGGAGAACAATTGTGTTTGGCGTATGGCTCTGGCGTACCGTACTGCATCTGCAGCGGCAGCTTATGTGGTAGTTGGCACCACAATGACACAATGAGCTGTTACAAAGTGGTTACTTCAGGAACAGGTCTGAGGTGGATGCCTTGTAGCGTGCATTCTACTACCTACAGACCAGCGACATTGGAGAGTTGAGTGGTGTCAAGCGAGAACTCAGTGGAGCGCAGCAGGGTGGAGGTGTCGTGTGTTTCCTGGTGGAGGCTGGTTCCACCTCGGTGCCAGTGATGGCCGGGAGTCGACTAGGAGGAGGCGACTTGAGTGCCTGCAGCCGACCCGCCTGCCTGCTAGACACGCAGGACCCACACCCGGGGCTACGGTCTGCAGTTTGGCTTCGTGTGACTGCAGGATCACTCACGTGGTTACTCCATGCACCCTGACCGCTAAGTTGTACGCCAGTCTGGCGATTCGACCTGTTGTCCTCAGAAGCGACCTCCGAGTTCTGCTTTGCTGCCGTGAGGCGATAAGCGAATGAACTGTTTACTGAACTCTGCATTCCGTTATAAATTCCCCAACGTGATTCTTATGCACTTAATGATACCAAGGTAATGCTGTTCCTTATCTATATAAACGATTTCGGAGACAATTGATGAATCGTCTGAGGTTGTTTGTAGATGGGCTCTGAGCACTATGGGACTTAACTTCAGAGGTCATCAGTGCCCTAGAACTTAGAACTGCTTAAACCTAACTAACCTAAGGACATCACACACATCCATGCCGGAGGCAGGATTCGAACCTGCGACCGTCGCGCTCGTGCGCTTCCAGACTGAAGCGCCTAGAACCGCTCTGCCACTCCGGCCGGCTTGTTTGTAAATGATGCTGTCATTTACCATCTAGTAAAGTCATTAGAATATCAAAACCAATTTGAAAAACGATTAGAAAAGATATCTGTATGTTGCGAAAATTGGCAGTTGCCCCTAAATAATGAAAAGTGTGAGGTTCTCCACATGAGTGCTAAACGGAATCGGTGAAACTTCGATTAGACGATAAATCAGTCAAATCTAAAGGCCGTAAATTCAACTAAACACCTAGGCATCACAATTATGAACAACAATAATTGGGAAGCACACATAGGAAATGTTGTGGGTAGGTGAGCCAAAGACTGCGTTTTATTGGCTGAAGATGCCACAGATCTACTAGAGAGACTGCCTACACCACGCTTGTCCGTCCTCTTCTGGAGCGCTGCTGTACGGTGTTGGATCCCTACCAGACAGAATAAACGGACTACATCGAGAGTGTTCAAAGAAGAACAGCATATTTTGTATTATCGAGAAACAGGGGAGACAGTGTCACTGACACGATACAGGATCATCATTAAAACACAGGCGTTTTTCGTTGCGGCAGAAACTTATCACGAAATTTCGATCACCAGCTTTCGCCTCAGAATGCCAAAAAATTTTTTGACGCCGACCTACACGGGAAGAAACTATCATCATCATAAAATAAGGAAATCAGAGCTCGCTCAGAAGGATATAGGTGTTCGTTTTTTCCGCACGCTGTTTGAGACTGGAATAATAGAGGATTATCCTGGAGGTGGTTCGATAAACCGTTTGCCAGGCACGTAAATGTATTTTGCAAAGTATCCCTGTAGGTGTAAATATAGATTAAGGGTTTACTACGAGTGATATTACGGACTTGAAAGGCCGTCTATGGTTCTTTCACTTGCTTGCATAAACTAATTTAATGCATGAAACTTCCTTGCACATTAAAACTGTGTGCCGGACCGAGACTCGAACTCGGGACCTTTGCCTTTCGCGGGCAAGTGCTCTACCAACTGAGCTACCCAAGCACGACTCATGCCCTGTCCTCACAGTTTTACTTTTGCCAGTATCTCGTCTCCTACCTTCCCAACTTAACAGAAGCTCTCCTGCAAACACAGGAAGTTTGGAAGGTAGGAGACGAGGTACTGCCAGAGGTACAGCTGTGAGTTCACTCATCAAACAACAGCGGACAATTGATAGACTCGTTAATATTTCTGTCAAACTGATTTCATGCCTAGTGCATGTCCCACTAAGTTCACGTTTTCAAGACCCAACGTAAAATGCCTCCCCCTTGTTTTCTAACACAAGATTTACTAAGAAGATAGTAATAACTCAACATTATTGTAAAATGAATAGAGCACATCCACAACTCAAAATATCTACAAAAATAACAATAATAATAATACCATAACTAGTAATAAGTAAAATTTCCACAAAACAACTTTTTTTTGCTAATTTTTCTCTGTAAATAACTAGATCGTACAATCAATGCTTATTCCCAATCCATTCTGCCACACGTACAGATGTAGTGTACAAATACTCAGAAAAAGCTAAACTGCAACAATAAACAGTGCAAGAAACAACTAACGAAATGTGACTGACAGACTCTCGAAAAATATATATATATAAAAAAAGCACCAAATGAAATAATTACCTGGACAGTACAGTAACAGAAAAGTAAAAGCAAAGAATGGATTGTCTCGTCTTTAGAAGTAAAACGCAAACTGTAATTGCAAAACGAAAATTGTTATTTTGTAAATAAAAGTCTATATACGTTAAAAAAAAAAAGTTGGAGTCTCGGTCCAGCACACAGTTTTAATCTGCCAGGAAGTTTCATATCAGGGCACACTCCGTTGCAGAGTGAAAATCTCATTCTGGAATTATTTTATGCTTGTTTGTTTTTAATGTTGTTACTTTCTTTTTTGTTACATCAATTTCTTTGCGATATATCTTGTGGCTATTTAATTCGCGTGAGCTGCTATGAAATTTTATTGTATGTATGTCTACTATCTTTCTTTTCTGCGATACATTCTTTGGTTTAGGAATAAACCTCATTGCCTTCAGATGTAGCGTCTGTGACTTAGATATGACATCGGTCAAAACCATGGAGTAGAAAAATCTCTGGAGTGGTCACTGCGTGATGCTCACGTTGTCAACATTAAGCAGAAATTATCACGTGATCTCGGCATGACTCTGTTTAAGAACAGTTCATCTTGGCCATTGCGTCCCGTCAAAACGTTCCACACTGCATTTCAAATGGCGGCATTCAGACAAGTCGTCAACAGACCGTCACGTCACGTCACGTCACGGCAGGTCAAGGGTTCCCGGGAAGGAAATGTCGACAGTATCATTGTCTGCTAACGTCGTAAGTTAACCTATTTTCCAGCACTCACGCGTGTTATAGTAGTGGATATTGTGCTTTGTATCTTCTTAATATTTCTTTTATTATTGTGCTTCATTTTCGTGGCAAATTGTAAATGTTTCATGCTGACTTGCAGGTTTTTTGCATTGGATGTTTTTACACAAGCAGTGTGAGATATTCGAAAGCGACAAAACTATTTAGGTTTGAGAGTAGCAGAACAGATGCCCACTTTCCCACAGCACAGAAATGTCGACGTTTTGAAATGTTGTTTCACGTCTTAGCACAAACAAAACTGATCAAGAACATGCCTTATTTGGTTTGCTTTGGCCATTAACAACCTTGTTTCCTCAATTGCAATACTGTACTCTCACACAGACTAAGGGAATTGACGCTACATGACGTGACAGACAGTGTAAACACACGCTGACTTGACGGTGCAGTTAGATGACGCCCGCTCATTTTACTCATCTAAGCTGAGAGAAGAATTTATTCCAGGTATCGAATGCAAATTGTTATGGCGTCTACAAAACACCTGTCTATCGGTACTAAGGATATGGCGGCATTCCAACTTTGTGGGACGTTTTACGGACAGACCTACGCCGCCCCGATGTCACGTGCCCACTGTGGTAATGTGTGTCGACAACAGAAAATTAAATCCGTGCATCCGAATGCTCACCCTGTGGTCAAAGCCGAGGGTGAAACGGGGCACTAGAATTTATTCACTGCTTTTTTACCGTTTGTGTATCATTAAATGAGGCGTCTTCATCGTCCTTGCGCCAATGAAATTCGTATCCTTAACACCAGTGCAATACTGTCACGTTATGCTGGCTTCTCATCTCCCTGGAACTGAAATGGTAGAGACTGCACGAATTCGAGCTGCTGATACTTTGATTCATTTCGCTGTCGACTTTGGCAAAGGCAAATTCTCGTAATTTTCTTTAGTATGGTATGTATGACACATGGACATGTTTCTCATTTAATCCTGTGTATCATGTGGGTATTCCTTTCGGCATGGTGTCACATTTTCATGCTATGGACATGCTGTTTACACCTTGTAGACACAGAAAACATTGATCTTCCAAAGATGTATTTGTAAGTGTAATCACAGAAAACATAGTTCTTCCAAATATGTATGATTTTATGTACCTATGATCTTCCTGTAAACATGTGTTATCGTACAGGGACATACAACCTATGCTATTCATCTTTGGGCATTAGTCCATCAGTATCTTCCATAGCATATTTTCAGACCAAATTCACTACACATGTAACTACTGTACTAATGTTCATTCTGTGGCTCGATTGTTTAATGACTGGAAAACATATTTGCTACCTGTTTGTCACAGATTTAGACGATTTTGGACTTTCTGCACGCTGAGACATCCATTTCAATAGACCTTGACGATGACTTCACTTAACAATGTCTGATTATACTCAGTGAACCTGATAATGACTTAAGGCCAAAATCATGATTTTAATATAGAACAAGGAAGTGTGTACAGTCAGAAGGCGGAAATATCATTCAAGAGCTGTGATCGTCATTGATTAAAGCTGTGTTTTATTTCAGTGATATGTAACATACAGCAGTGAGCATCATTTACCCGTGACCTCTTACACACTTGTGTATCCTGTTATCTGATAGGATCGCCGACGACGAGTTCATCTAGCAGCCTACACATGTGCAATATCTCGCTGGCAATGTCACCAGCAGTTGTTGCTAGTTATTGGTCACAAAACACACCAGCGTTTTATATAGCAATTTTAATCAGTAATTCGAACGATACAAAGTCTGGAACACCTGCTATCGAAAATTACCTGGAGTGATGAGCAAAATCTCGCATGTCGATTAATACCCGCAGAAAAACAAGAGTTTAAATGCATTAACGTTCTTTTGGGATGTTACAGACTGGAAACTGTAACATATCAACTAAAATAGTGTGCAGACTTAAACTACTGCTCTTCTTCCCTTATCTCGGCATTTCTAACTAGAGCTCAGGATTAACCCATTGCAGCTTATACGTATTATGGGTATTTTATGCTGTACTGCATTGTTGTCAGTTAATTTTTCTCAAAATTTCCCTGGAAAGAACTACTCTCCTAACTCATACATATTTTTAAAGCATAATATCTAGGAACCCATAATGGAGAGAAAAAATCGTAGATGCAAGTTTGCAGAAAAATGCTCTACAAAACTTATTAACGCTGCGTTTACCGAAATTTCCACTGGAAAGTAGACATATAGGGAAAAAGATTTTGTCGTGATTTCGGGTGGTTTTTCGAATGTGACCACATGCACACGTCCACTCTAATGTCGAGACCTTAGACTTTACAGCTTAACATACTAAAAATGTGGAACTACCGGAATAAATGCGATCGTGAATTAGTAATTGCATTGAGCTACAGGGTGTTCTGAAATTCCTGTTCCAAACTTCTAATACATGTAGATGGGAGTGGGTACATAATATTTTGGACAAAAACCCACGGCCGAAAACTTACGGTTTGTGTCCAGCTTTTGAATTCACACACTTTTACTTGAGGAATTAAATTATACTTTGTTGTTGTGGTCTTCAGTCCAGAGACTTCTTTGATGCAGCTATCCATGCTACTCAATTTTCTGTGCAAGCTTCTTCATCTCACAGTACCTACTGAACCCAAATAGCAAAACTCATTTACTACTTTAAGTGTCCATTTCCTAATCTAATTCTCTCAGCATCACCCGATTTAATTCGACTATATTCCATTATCCCTGTTTTGCTTTTGTTGATCTTTATCTTATATCCTCTTCTCAAGACACCGTCCGTACCGCTCAGCTGCCCTTCCAATTAACTTTGAAACGTCCCCTTAGAACAATTTCTAAATTACTGTGCTGATAAACCTCTTACATTATTCGCTTTTCAAACAGCTGAGCAAAACTGAACGTACTCAAACATTCACTAAAGTGACACACAATATTTTTTTAGTGCAACGCAATCTCACTTTCAAAAATCCCTACAAAAGAATGGCCCTGACTAACATTAACCTATACCTTTCACAAATCACTTACCTCACAAAAATCTTCCTTACTCGAACTACTGCAATACAGCGACCGCCACTACTGCCAGCTAAATAAAAGATTCAAACTACAGAAGGCACTAACTACTGATAGGCATAGTTAGCAGATGAAAGATTTTAATAGAGAACAAACAATGATTTTCCTTAATAGTCATCAAAAGTCATAATATATATAGCAGTTCATGACATCCAGTCTTACAAATTTCAAAACTCCGCCATTTCTCTCCCCACATCCACCACTGCTGGCGGCTCACCTCCAACTGCGCAACGCTATGCGCTGTTAACAGCCAACAGCCCAACACTACGATGGCCGACAACAATGCAAATCAGCCACAGACTGCACACAGCACAGCCAGTGATTTTCATACAGAGCGCTACGTGGCGTTACCAATATAAAAACCTAAACAGCCTACTTACAACTTGCTGACACTGACAGAATTACTATGTCATCGAAAAACCTCAAAGTTTTTATTTCTTCTTCATGGATTTTTTCTTCCTACTCCGAATGTTTCTTTTGTTTCCTTTACTGCTTGCTCAATATACAGATTGAATAACATCGGGGAGAGGCTACAACCCTGTCTCACTCCCTTTCCACCCACTGCTTCCCTTTCATACCCCTCAACTTTATAACTGCCATCTGCTTTCTGTACAAATTGTAAATAGCCTTTCGCTCCCTGTATTTTACCCCTGCCACCTTCAGAATTTGAAAGAGAGTGTTCCAGTCAACACTGTCAAAAGCTTTCTCCAAGTCTACAAATGCTAGAAACGTAGGTTTACCTTTCCTTAATCTGTCTTTTAAGATAAGTCATCGGGTCAATATTGCTTCACGTACTTCAGCATTTCTATGGAATCCAAACTGATCTTCCCTGAGGTCAGCTTCTACCAGTTTTTCCATTCGTCTGTAAGGAATTCGCGTTAGTATTTTGCAGACGTGGCTTATTAAATTGATAGTTCGGTATTTTTCACATATGTCAACCCCTCCTTTCTTTGGGATTGGAATTATTATATTCTTCTTGAGGTCTGAGGGTATTTCGCCTGTTCATACATCTGTCTCACCAGATGGTAGAGTTCCGTCAGGACTGGCTCTCCCAAGGCTGTCAATAGTTCTAGTGGAATGCTTAGAACTGGGTTCCCATCTGAGCTCTTGATATTCATACAAGTGGTTCTCTTTTCTCCAAAAGTCTCTTTAATTTTCCTGTAGGCAGTATCTATTTTACACCTAGTGAGATAAGCCTCTACATCCTTGCATTTGTCCTCTAGCCATCTCTGCTTAGCCGTTTTGCAGTTGCTGTCGGTCTCATTTTTTAGATGTTTGTATTCCTTTTTGCCTGTTTCATTTACTGCATTTTTATATTTTCATCAATTAAATTCAATATTTCTTCTGTTATCCAAGAATTTCTGCTAGCCCTTGTCTTTTTACCTACTTGATCCTCTGCTGCCTTTACTATTTCATCTCTCAAAGCTACCCATTCCTCTTCTACTGTGTTTCGTTCCCCCTGTTCTTGGCAATCGTTACCTAATGCTCTCTCTGAAACTCTCTAAAACCTCTGGTTCTTGGAGTTTATCCAGGTCCCATCTCCTTAAAGGACCACCTTTTTGCAGTTTCTTTAGTTTTAATCTACAGTTCATAACCAATAGATTGTGGTCAGAGTTCACATCTGCCCCTGGAAATGTCTTACAATTTAAAACCTGGTTCCTAAATCTCTGTCTTGCCATTATATAATCTATCTGAAACCTTGCTGTGTCTCCAGGCCTCTTCCATGTATGCAACCTACTTTCATGATTCTTGAACCAAGTGATAGCTATGATTCAGTTACGCTCTATGCAAAATTCTGCCAGGTGGCTTCCTCTTTCATTCCTTACCCCCATTCCATATTCACCTACTACTTATCCATCTCTTCCTTTTCCTACTATCGAATTCCAGTCACCGATGACTATTAAATTTTCGTCTCCCTTCACTATCTGAATAATTTCTTTTATCTCATCTTACATTTCATCAATATCTTCGTAGTCTGCGGAGCGTATTGGCATATAAACTTGTAGTACTGTGGTAGGCATGGGCTTCGTGTCTAACTTTGCTACAATAATGCGCTCACTATGCTGTTTGTAGTAGCTTACCCGCACTCCTATTGTTTTATTCATTATTAAACCTGGTCCTGCAGTACCCCTATTTGATTTTGTATTTATAACCGTGTATTCACCTGACCAGAAGTCTTGTTCCTCCTGCCACCGAACCTCACTAATTCCCACTATATCTAACTTTAACCTATCCACTTCCCTTTTAAAATTTTCTAAACTACCTGCCCGACTGAGGCGTAACAAAATACAATTATTGGGTAACAGAAAGAAAACATAACGAAACATTCACTGATCACTATAACATATTAGTTTCCATCATCACACTACGCCCTTGATTACACGTCAGTGATTATATACAAGCATCGGAATCATGCTGGCTTTCATATATATTGCAGCAATACCCTCATACTGAAATTTTTTGATCGCTATTTACACCTCCTCTCAAAATATGGAAAGCAAAGAGCTGGCAGTAGAAGCGATTTGCTTCACAGTATCAAAGATGAAAAGGAGGTCACAGCTCTTAAGGTATGTGCTTTAGAGTATACGTTTGCTAAGGCGTTTTTTGCTTCGAATGATTGTTGCTGGAATATCCCTGAATATCGAAAGTTCCTCCTGTGTCACCCTGTGCATTTGCGTCTGTCGGGTATGTCGTAGCGCAAAGACACAACCGAAACAGCAAACTGGCGGAGTCATTTCAGACTCTATGATGCAGTTGGTACATTAAGCGGAGTTTACACGGGCACGTATCAGTCGCGCCTGTTGACTTACACATGTAAAGGCGCACGTGTGGACACCTAAAATAGCACGTCGTAGCAACTGAAAACTGAAACCATGTGTAGCTAGTACCTTGCCTCGTTTTGACTTTATCCATTCACCTACCTTCGTACAAAATTTGAACCCATTTATGCAAGTTAAAGGTACAGAAGCTGCACGTTTCAAAAAATTCCCGGATAAGCGTGTTTTCTGCATGTTATTGCACATAAAATGCTATCGGTGCAACTACAAATGGTGCCATTAGCAGTGCATTAGTTTCATCCCAATTAAAATCTTTTGCAAAACGAATTAATCGCATTGCAACTCTTGCCTGGGCGCCAGCTCGGGGTCGTCGTTCGAACCTCGCTTAATACAGTACACTGTAACGTAGCTGCAGTAAGGCAGATGTCGAATGGCTACACAAATGGCCGCCGGTTCGAAGTAAACCAAAGGCAGTTAACCCTACGCAGCCAGCTCAGACAGGAACCGAGCACCAACACCTCCCTCCCTCCCTCCCCCCGGCCACACACACACTGTTACAGTGCTTCTGTGTTGTAACGATAAGTAGCCCGGGACGGGAGAAACAGTCTCGTAGCAAACATTCAATGTTTACTGTCAGTCATAACAAAAAAGTTAAGTGAACTATCGATTTGAAAACAACTACGGCGATGGTACTAGTCCCATGTTACCCAATATACGTATTGGGAAAAATTTTACTCCAATTCTATCCAGTTAATGAATTTTTCGCCCCTGTATTTTGGACGGTGCGTCTTTTTCAGTAAGCCAAAATTAAACTTCCTGGGAGATTAAAACTGTGTGCCGAGATTCGATCTCGGTCCGGCACACAGTTTCAGTCTGCCAGGAAGTTCCATATCAGCGCTGACTCCACTGCAGAGTGAAAATCTCATTCTGGAAGCCAAAATTAGACGCACCTGTGCAACTGTGTTTTGTTAGTTTGCTGAGGATGACATACAGATTCGCAGTGTGTCTCAAACTAACCGGTGCTCTTTCACCCTGCACTCAACACAGAGCATTTTCTTAGAGTAGGGTTGCCCAATCTGTGTCCTGTGGAACATTGGTGCTCCGCGAGGACAGAAAATGTGCTCCACGAAAAAATGTTTATAACATGGAGTTTTTTTCGTCAACATCTTGACGATAGTAATTTTTATTTCATTTTATTATGGTTCCTGTGTTATTGATCATGAGCTACATTGAAGTAATCACCGAATAAAACAAATGCTTCTCTTTTTTTAAAGTTTCATTAACGTTCAAAACAAACAAGGCGTTCCGTAAAATTACCAAGATTCTCGAAGTGGAAAGAAGTCAGAGGAAACGTTTGGAAACCCGTGTGTTAGATGCGTACTCGATATTACGTTGCAATTTCTGTTCCACGCAGTGTGCGTCTTTATACTGTATTCGGAGTAGATACCACCGAGACAAAGTACCTCACGCTTCCGAACACTTGCTGCGAGCTTACTGCCAGTGCTTCAGACAGCAAGTAAACCATTTTGAACACATGACTGACTGAGACACTCCTTTAAATAAAAATGACTTGGACCGAGCATGTGCACAATGCTCTTAGGTGAAATATGCCTTTAACGACATTTTTTAAGAATTATCTGATATATTATTACTTGTATGTAGTTCATATTGCAACATTTATTAACAGTGACAATGGACGACACCGATAACAAACTCTTACTCTCACGAACGTTAGAGAAATAATTAATAAACATCAAAAACAGCTCACAGTAAAAATTACACAATCTCTCATGAAAAATCTAAAGTTCCCTTATGTGGATGTCTCATTCAACAGTGAATCTAGCTTGTAAGTAGGCTGCTTAGGTTCTTATATTGGTATCGCCGCCGTCACGTAGCACTCTGTATGAAAATCACTGGCTGTGCTGTGTGCAGTCTGTGGCTGGTTGGCATTGTTGTAATATTCGCTATTGTAGTGTTGGGCAGTTGGCTGTTAACAGCGCGTAGCGTTGCGCAGTTGGAGGTGAGCCGCCAGCAGTGGTGGATGTGATGAAGTGAGAGAAACAGTACATTTGTAAGAATGGATGTCATGAACTGCTATATATATTATGACTATTAAGGTAAATACATTGTTTGTTCTCTATCAAAATCTTTCATTTGCTAACTATGCCTATTAGTAGTTAGCGCCTTCCGTAGTTTGAATCTTTTATTTAGCTGGCAGTAGTGGCGCTCGCTGTATTGCAGTAGTTCGAATAACGAAGATTTTGTGAGGTAAGTGATTTGTGAAAGGTATAGGTTAATGTTAGTCAGGGCCATTCTTTATAGGGATTATTGAAAGTCAGACTGCATTGCGCAAAAAAATATTGTGTGTCAGTTTAAGCACAGTCACGTAGAATTGTTCAAAGGGGACGTTTCATACGTCGACCCTTAGCCGAGGATACCTCACTGGAATCTTCTGATTTTTTCTTGTAATTTGTGCAATTAGTGCAGCCTTTGTTTATTGCTAGCGCGTAATTGTAGAGAGACTTTCCTTTGTAGTTGTAGTTTTTCATTCTTGTACAGTAAAACAGTTGTGGCATGCATGTAGATTTGCACTTGCGCTTGCAATTAACGAGATATTATTTTCAATGCTATGTTAATGTGTTTTTTTATTTTGCTCTTCAAATTGTGCTTTTCTGTGTTATCGTGTGAAATATTGTGACAATAATGGCGTGTGAAAAACGTAACACTAGGCTCCAAAGTAAACTGAGAAATAATAGTGACGACGAGCGTAGCTTATCAGCGCCGCCGAGTAATGAATTAACAGACATTCAAAGTAGTAATTTGATAATTGTGCATAGGGAAATGGAGCGGGCTGCAAATAATGGTCTAGACAGTGAAACAATTAGTGAACAGGGAAGCATTATCGATCGATCGGTCGGCAACAGCTCGCCTCAGGAATCCGAAATGACAGGACGCAATCTTGCAAATACTGTAGATTCAGGTTTTGCGTCCTCACCGTTTTCTCAAATAAGTCAAGACACATTTTCAGCTTGTCAAAATGTGAATGTTGCCGGTGCAAATGCACTGCCGAAAAGCGTAGAGGAACAGATTCCAGACACTAATGCATTGTTATTACAGTTAATGTAACAAATGGAACAAAATCAGGGACAAACATAGCAAAAGCTTCAAAAGTTAGACACAATGGAACAAAATCTTCAAAAGTTAGACACAATGGAACAACACCAGAGACAAACACAGCAACAGTTAGACACAATGGAACAAGAGCTTCAAAAGTTAGACTCAGTGGAACATACGCTTGAACAAACACGTGAAGATTTAACTACTGAGTTACATAACAATGAATCGAAATGTCAAAAAGTCTGTAATGACGTAAAAACACAAATTTGTGAGCATTTTCAACCTATTTTTTCGCGGCATGAAAATGCATTACAGAATCACGAAGCAGCCATAAAAGAACTGCAAACGATTGTTCATGAAAATCATGAGACCTTGTGGGGTAAAATTGACTCAGTTGCATCTACCGATTCGGTTACACAACTTGCAAAAACTCAAGAAAACTTAAAGGACACAGTAGATACTATTTCAACACAAATGGACACTCTGAAATTTGGTTCAGAAAAACACACTGAGGAAATAAGTACACTATCGGAGAAAGTAGCCGAACTTTCGGATCAGTTCACTAACTTATCTGCAAAGGTAGATGATGATCTGAATGAAAAAAGACCTGTAGCCATCACTGACACAGAAGAGTATGAACAAATTAAGAAATTCAAACAAAATCAGAATCAAATTAATACGCAACACAAAAGAGAAATTCGGGAAGTACAAGATCAGTTGCCACAAGTAATACAAAACTTACATATTTCAGAGGACACTCGCGCCCCAATACGGGAAGAGGGACATAGAAATACGGAAAAGCCGCAAAATAATAACACAGGGCATTTCGAAAATTATGAAAGAAATTGGCAAGGTGCACCGAATTTTGAGATGAAACCGCCGACACGACGTAACAATGACCGATATGCTACTCGCCGACACGATGATTTTGACTATAAGCTGTTCATTACTACACGTAAATTCAAAACATTTACGAATTCTGGCAACGACATTCATCCACAAGCGTGGCTCCATCAATTCTCTCATTGTTTTCCTCCCAACTGGTCATTAGAGCACAGATTAAAATTTGTGTGTGGCTACTTAGAGAATGAACCAGCTGAAAGAATGCGATCGGTCATTCACGATTGTCACAGTGAAGGAGAATTTTATCATGGCTTCCTCTCAGCATATTGGTTTCAAGCTACACAAGACCGAGTAAAACATAGCATCATAATGATGAAACATTTCGAACAATCTGAATTTTCCAGTCTTGTGAAAAATTTTGAAGACATGTTGCACAAGAATCAGTACCTGTCCAACCCATACAGTCCCTCAGAACTCATCCGCATTTGCTTAATCAAACTACCTGAACATTTACGACATATTATTTTGGCAGGACGTTGCAAAGACGACATTGAAGCTTTTCAGGGACTGTTACAAGAATTGGAAATTGACACTGACAATCGCAGAACGCGAAAACAGGAACACAATAGTTACAGGTCACATCGGTCACAATTCCGCGATGACAGAAATAATAACTGGACACGACAAGGCTATTCTCACAACGCAAATCGTGACCAAAACAGACACCACCCATATGACAACCACTGGCAGAGTAGTAATAACTACAGAGAAAGATCACACTTCCATAGTAATGAATATGACAGAGATTACCTTAGAAACAGACAATATGGGAACCAAAACAATTATTATCAAGGGTGACAGAATAACTTCAGACGCAACGGTCCACTGTGCAGTTACGATTCTGGGAAAAATTCTCCACCACATGACCGACAAAAAATGAACTATGTAAACTACCGACAAAACGACAGACCTGAATTTCATCAGAACTGGCGTGGTTCAAACAGGGCAGGGCCCTCTCGACAAGGTGAATTTGTAGAAGTTAGGTCTCCTAATCCCAATAACGACGCGCGCCAACAAAGACACAATAGGCAATGACTCACACCGCAGGCAGCTGCGTGCGCCGGCTGGCACAGAGAAAAATAACATAGACGCTGACCTTGAGAAAAATTCCAGTATTTTTTACTGACGTATACTGCATCATAATTGCTCTGCGTACTAGGAAGAGTAAAGGATTGCATCACATTTCACATGTAAAACCGTTTATTGAAAGATAATCTGCTTTTTAACTTTGTCTTTGCTATAAAATTTTTCACTTCACATTACTAGTACTCTTCGTCACACTGAGAAACTGTTAACATGCAACAATGTTTTGAAGTTAAATATCCAGTCAAGTTTCAAGAGAACTTATTTAAACAGAAATTGCGAATGCATTGTTATAGTGAACAGACGACACAGTGTTGTTATTTGTACATTCTTGCTTGTTAGTTGCGCGATTACGTAACGACTATCAGGCTTACATACTTAGAACATATACTGCTAATGAGATTTTAATGCAACATTTTGGTACTTGAAAAGATACTCTTTATTTGAAGTACATTCAGTGAGATTAAAGATGACTTAGCATTTGATTTCTTTGACAGCTACACGATTATATCACGACGCTACTAATATGTCACACAATTTATATTGTTGCTTTTCCTGTGAATCTGTTTCATATCTGCACAGTTTTTCTGTATTATTCTGGAAAGTAAAATATGTTTTAGTGGTATCTTTTGTGGTATAGCTACAATGAGACTGCCTTTTTTGTAGCACAACAATACGTTACATTATAGTACTTTCTTTATCACAGTAAGGTATGTAATAACTACAATATCTATACGCAAAGCATTTCACTTTCGTTTATGATGAGGTAAGTACATTGACTTCAGCAGAACTTTGCCTACAGAGGACGATAACTACGACAGTTCCAGAGAATTATCTTACAGCAAGACGCACATTTAGCGCTATAGGACACTCATTTGAGTGATTAATTTTGTACTTAAACCATTTATTTTTCAAGATTTTTTAATTACAAAGAAAGTTTTCTATGATACATTTCATTCCATTGCTGTAATCTGTAACACCTGAGGGTATAATTACATTAATCCTCAGGGGGGTACACGCTTACTTTGTGTACCATGTGTTTGGCAAACACAAGGAGCCCTAGCGAATATGGTATTTGCTTATACAACTTTACACATCGGTACCATATTTCTGTAACACAGAATTACACAGATATCTGATTATTTGGTAGAGAAACAAACATTCTTTTCCCTACGTCAGTGACACATGTTTACGCAATTACACAGTTGGATAACTTCACACTTATGAAATTGTATTTTGTCTGTAGTTTGTGAATTGTTCATATTTTTTCAGAACCATTGTGATACTATGAGAGCTTTGAATGTCGTACTTGGTATGGGATCATGATTTTTAAAGTACGTTTGAGGTAGATGACACTTTTGAAACGAGCGGAGAATTTTTTGTAGGTTTTAAAATATTCAGAAAGCTACGACGATTTTGAGATGTGATTGATCTGTTATGATGTTATTATTATGACGACGATGTGTATTATGCTGTTGAGGTATGTTTATGATCAATAATCTGATGCTATATGAGGAATTTGGTTATGTTATGTATTTATTATGATGAAATATTTAAGTGTCGCTGCAAGATTGATGTGTCGACGAATATGTACATGTGTAATAAGGTATCGAATAAGGAGTAGTGGTTAGGGACTCTGATTTATGAAAAGGATGTTGGAAACAAGAATCGTACTTTAAGAGTTATGAAATGTGTGTATATTCGTGAATGTATCACAATGCCGATGAAAATTTTTTGGGCACTGTTATATTTACAGGATTTTGTTTCTACACATTTGTAACAAATTCTCAACCTGTGAAAATATTTTTATATGAGACTGTCACTGTAGCGGAAACTGCAGTCGTAAATATTTCAGTAAGAAAGGTAAGTGACTTGACGTAATGCGGTTTGGGCGCCCAGCTGAGAGATAGTCGTCTGACAAAAGAAAGCCATTAGGTGGAGAAAAAAAAAGATGCCATTATCCTCGCTATTGACATTTCTTTGTCGAAAGCATCGCAAATATGACACACTCAAACTCGAAAACATATGATTACACTGTGGAGCTCTTAATTTATGATATTTACTAAAATGCCTAATGAAATGATGAGAAACATTTTACATCTATTGTCTTTCTAGTTGAGAGATTGCTCATTTTGTTTAATATCTAGTTTCTAGCTGGACTGCAGCATTGGTTAAAATAAAATTTTATAGATGTACTAATATAAATATTTTATGCCTACAGATCCAGTAAATAATAACTTTATAATCTATTCCAAAAAAATGAGGGAGCACAAAAAGACATTTCCCTTCACAGGAATTGCGTACATAATTTTTGTCAATGACTGGTAACTTATTTAGTAGTGTAAGTTAAGGTGATGCATCACTCTAGTGTTAAGATGTGACATAGGTATTAAACATGGCCATTTTTACTGTAATATTTTTTCTGCTTGAGCTTTGTCATGTTTAGATACAAGTTATTACATTTGCTGCTGCTGTTTGCCAGGCATAATGTTGCTGAATTTGACTTTGTATTACACTGTTAAGCCAGTTTTACTACGGATTTATTTTTCTTGTTTGCTGCGCATTGCCTTATATTAGTTGTAATATTGCATTTGATTTGCTAATTTATGCTGCTTGCTTTGACAATTTCCATTTTTTTTCATTGCTGTTTGTATTAATTGTTTTGTGCTGCTGCCTTGCCTCGTCCCTTAGTTTAGCATCTGAGCTCAGTAGATTTAAGTTAGCTTAAGAGGGGTAGACTATATAAGAGAATGAGTTGCGATGAATTGGAAGAAATGCATTGAGAAGTTTTACTAAAAAAGTACAGAAAGCAGGTACAGATAGGACTTTTTGGAAATAATGAAGAATGAAGGGAGATCTCCGAGAAGCAAAGAAAGTTTTGTTTGCAAAATACTGTAGTAAAACAAACCCTGTCCTTTCCTTGTGTTATCCCACTATGTGTTTGTGTACCCTTGTGTATTTGTTTTCTTCTTGTCTCTGTGTACTGTTTCATAGAATTTCTTTCTCTTCTAATACTAAGCTACATTCACTATGATGAGGAATACTGTTATCCTCAAATATAATTGGTATTAATAATATATTTACTTTGTAAATATGTTTAGACATTATTTATTCTGTTTTGTTTTAATGCTCATGTGAGAAGTTGATGATTCAAAAGTTATTCTGATCTTTTATGGATTTACTTATGTCATAATTCCTGTAACACTGATGTATATATGTTCATTTCTATTGTTTCGTAAAGCCTGTATTACTACAAATGTTATCTGTATTTTTATGTTTTTAATTATGTATTTTGTACCTTTGTTATTGTATTCTTATGTTATAAAATTGTAATTGACACCAGTTCATCAAATGAACTAACTTGTAAGTTACATTTCACTGCACACGTTTCTGTTGGTCATAGTATATGGACAATATGTGAGAAGTAGGGACTGATAGTGTTTGCATGTGTGTTAATAATTCAGCAAGGGACTGGATAACAGCATTGCTGATTCGAAGGACATTCCAAAAAAAATTTTGTGAGTGCACAAGTGGTGGTTCATGGACTTGCTATATTACCCGCAAGACTCTTCAATGGTGATTGTGCACCTGCACAGCCAAACAGATGGCTGCTGGCCATCTCTACAAGGACTACAGTGGGTCTGCATCTTTGATGACCCACCAATACCATTATTTCTACAAGGATTACAGTGGGTCTACACCTTTGATGACACACCAGTACCATTATTTCTACAAGGACTGCACCTCTGGTGGCACAGCAATAACATAATCTCTACCAAGACTACAGTGGGTCTGCTCTGTGATAACCTACCTACCAATATTCTCCAAAACTTCGACTGACTCTGCTGTGGGTTTGCTCCGTTGTGGCCCATTACTTGTCTGCATGTCAAGAGTCAGCACTGTCTTTCCGTTGGAAGGACAACACTATTTCAAGACTGCATGGAAATCCATTATTTCCATGTGCATTCTCTTTTACTGCTCAGACTTTGAAAAAAAAACACTGCAATTTTATTGTGATGAATGATAAGGACTGTCTTTACGGACTGTGAGAAAATTTTAGCTTTTGAACAACATTGTATCAATAAGTGTGTGCATTTGATATCTTTGTTATTGTAATTATGAAAAATTTTATCAAATCATTATTGGCCACTGCCCAAAACAATTTGTAAAACTTTTTTGTGGGGAGCATGGGGGCTATGTAAGTAAGCTGTTTAGGTTCTTAAATTGATAACACCGCCGCTACGTAGCGCTCTGTATGAAAATCACTGGCTGTGCTCTGTGCAGTCTGTGGCTGGTTGGCATTGTTGTAATACTCGCTATTGTAGCGTTGGGCAGTTGGCTGTGAACAGCGCGTAGCGTTGTGCAGTTGGAGGCGAGCCACCAGCAGTAGTGGATATGGGGAAGTGAGAGAAACAGTACATTTGTAAGAATGGATGTCATGAACTGCTATGTATATTATGACTATTAAGGTAAATACATTGTTTGTTCTCTATTAAAATCTTTCATTTGCTAACTATGCCTATCAGTAGTTAGTGCCTTCTGTAGTTTGAATCTTTTATTTAGTTGGCAGTAGTAGTGCTCACTGTATTGCAATAGTTCGAGTAACGAAGTTTTTTGTGAGGTAAGTGATTTGTGAAACGAATAGGTTAATTTAGTCAGGGCCATTCCGTTATAGGGATTTCTCAAAGTCAGACTGCGTTGCGCTAATAAAAATATTGTGTGTCAGTTTAAGCACAGTCATGTATAATTTTTCTAAGGGGACGTTTCAAGCTACGTGCGACTGTGGTGTCACTAAATAAGAAATGTTGCCTTCATTCCACTTCAATCCACCTCATACTCTTTCCTGCTCTAATTTCATTCCAAATCACTAGTCAAATCATCCCCCCCTGTCTCACAATACTCAGACACAGTTCACTTTAACTCAGACGCACCCACGGCCGCCTCCACGCCTACTCTGCCACGAGTCCGCTGCTCGGCGCCTGCCTCGCTACCCCTCTGACGCCACAACTCCAGCGATCCTCGCTGCCAGGCAGACTCTGACCAAAGACTGCCCGTGAAGAATAAGAGACTCAACATTGTCGTTTGGCGTCTCAGGCACACATAGTACGTATAAATACCGAAATGCAAATGGCAAACTCACAGAAAGTCGGAAGAAGAATTTTAAGGAAAATACATGGAACTAAAAGAAACGATAATGCTGAGCACAGGTTAAGAACAGACAGAGTGCTGTACTTGAAAATTGAAAAACTAAGTGATGTAATGTGGAAGAGAAGACTACAGTTTTTTGGAGGTATATTCGGAATGGATAACAGCAGACTAACCAAACGTATATTCAGATTACTCTATAGCTACAAATCCTAGCCCGCATGGTTCATAGAGACTGAAATGGACTTGGAAAACCGCGAAATTACAATAGACATAATAGAAAACAGAACACATTTCAGAAAGGCAGTTCAAAAGACAGAATTTGAGGAGAGAAAGAAAACAACTAGACAAAAGCGGGCTCAAGAAGAAAGGGAACGACACTCTGAAAGGGTGAAGGAAATTTGGAAACTAAGGCAATCTAATACAATGAAGAGTACTCACAGTTGATTCATCGTACCCTCCAAATGGGTAATTCGAAAGAAGAAGGAGAAGAAGAAGAAGAAGAAGAAGAAACTTACAGTAGACCTATTTCACAATCTATTTCGCTATCCCACAGCCTCTCCAGCTAGAATTTTGCACGAGCATGTTTGCACATGTCAAATATTGTACAGAAAAATTCGTCTGCGTAATATTACACAAAAATAGTAGGAAGTAGAGTAGTATATTATAAAGAAACATAAATATATAACAGAATATGCAATATATAAATGTGACTGGCATATATGCAGTGTAAACAAGTCATGAAAAACTTTTTTGTTTTGTAAGTGGCAGTGCTCCGTCGCTGATAAATTAAATTGCAAAAATCATCGTCCATTTCTTGCTCAGGTGCACTCCAAGTAAAGTTACAAATGTTGATTACACTGGCGTTTAGGTGTATTTAGAATGCGCTACATTTCGTTTGAAGGCAGTGTGCACAAGTTAAAGAAAATTGTCCACTAGATTTGTGTGGCCTAGTTGTAAAGTCATTAACTGTGGGAAAAATGCCATTCACGGCATTTTCCTTTGCCGTTATTCTACACAAAATGTCGTGAGACTGGCTGTGATTACGTCGTCTGCTTGTCGTAGCAAATGTGTATCGAAGCAATGTCTTTTCGTGGTTTTCGTACACGGAGCTGCTGGCACGAGTGTACACAGTGCGCTACGCAGATCATGCTGGAGTGTCTTCCAGCACTCACAACGCTGTGATATCTGACCAGGTGAGAGCGTCGTACCCTGACTGTGTGGGGAGCGGCTGAGGGCGGACTCGGTGGACGCTGCACCTGTCCATAATGAACCCAGAGACAACTCAGAGCCAGACTGCTCACAAAAGGTACCTCCACGTCACTTTAACAAAATGTCTGTGAAGCCATCTAAAATCACGATAATCGATGTGGCATGCTGTCGTAAGGAAAACGTCCATAATACGTCCAACTGTCTCACAGTGCAGAGAATAACTCTACTCGAGTCCATCAATGTGCTCTTTTCTCAAAGTACGTGTATCCTGTTACAACGCAGTGAAAGAAAATAAATCTTTTACATTTATCTAAAACTACATAAATTATGGTGAATTCTCAGATTAAAAAACAAAGAATAACAAGCATTTCTTACGAATATTCAAATTACAATATACACTGCTGTGTCGGCAGTGACATGTCAGACAGAATAATCATAATGGAAATCGGTTTCACGCTGTGAGAGAAAAGAAACATTAAAATACAGTAACCACTACATGTACAATGCGTTGTGAGAATATCAATAGGCAAACATTGCCGTCTGCCTTCTTACTTTCCACACGAGCATGCGTCTGCCACTCGTGTTGTTATGCATGCGTACAATACTGATTTATGCAGCGTGTATGTTTTTATATACTCGAGTAGATGCCCATAAGGATACAGGCTAAAGGGAAGGAAAGGAATGAAATGTGAACAATATTTTACTTCTGCAGAAAAAAAAGAAATTATTACATCTGTCTTTTGCCTCTGAGTCACAAAACATAAAGCAAATGAAAATGTGTTCACGAAACCTATGCACGTGCCGATTACTTATAACTGCCCCAAATGCAAAATTTAAGTGGTACCAGGAAGAGTACTTAATATCTGTAAAGAAGTAAAGTCAAGGTGCAGAGCGAAAACAATTAAGAATTTATCTCTTTCCGGTTAAGTCTATTGTCTAGAGGCGAATAAGAATGAGAAATGGTATTACCCTGTAAATGAGAAAAAAATACACTAGCGCAAGCAAAGTCAGAAATTCATCAAAACAAGTACATCGTAATAAGCGTCTTCAAACTTTCTCATTGCTGTTCACAAAAAATTGCATATTTTTGAAACAATGTGTTTATCTTCCTGTAAATTCGTAGCCTTGTATTATCGTTTTGCAACATCTTTTCTCAAACCATTAAAGTACTACTCGTCAGAGATACACACCAAAACACAATCAACAAGGAATGCAACAAGGGCGAAATCATCACGCAGTCCGTGACAATACCTAACATCAATATGCCAATTCATGTCATAAATAATAAACGCCTGCATAATAACCATAAAAAGTTCGCTATTCTCACTTCCTATTATCTCATCGTATTCTCATTATAAAAATCTATAAATCATTGCTACACATACTTCATCTATAATGAAGCTTTAAGTCTTCACTTCACATACGACACCTACAATAAAATTCTGACAGTGAATGAAGAAATCCTGGTTATATCTCAGTCTTTGAGTATCTCAGTGCAAGACGCTTAAATTGAATATCTCCTCCGATTACTGACAGTACGTGTTATACCTGTGAAAAAATATATACTCTATCTGTTTTATCAGTACTGTCTGGAATCCGTTGTTGCATACTTCTATACGTTACCCTGTAAGAGAAAATGCTTTACGACGCGCAAAATTCGATTTATTGTTTCTCGTGTTGCTTTTATGTTCTGTGATGCCTTTGTCATTGACGAAAAAAATTATTGCTCTCTTCTTTTACGTAATCTCTGCTTGTACAATGATGTAATGTAAAGATCGGGGTGAGTTATGTTAGAGCATGACGTGATATGTGCTCTGTTGTATCTATTACATAAAAATAATGACAGTGAAAATTAACATACAAAGTGGCTTGTACTTATAGTACCGGATGAGAAAAAATTGTAATTTTCATGTACACATACATGTCAATGAAAGAAAACCTGTAGAAAAAGGTTAACTACTACTCGCAAACGCTTGACGTCATAAGAAAATGAAATACGTGTTGTCAGAACATAAGTGTTATATATTAGTATGGTGTAGTCATCTCAAGGAAGAGTAGAAAGTTAAATAATTATACAATGAAAGGTTTTATATTGGTGAGGTGATGGAAACCTCTGGAAACTTTCGTTCTGAGTGTTTCAAGATGTACTACGTTCGGAAGTGGGATTCGTCGACTCCGAAATCGTCCGTTATACAGGAATACAAATATTTGACACCTGTTCTTTGCTTTAGAAGACAACGGGTGCGCTCGAACTAAAACTTTTTGTCCAACTTTGAATTTTCTATTGTGACTTACCTTCTTTATTAGCATTTTCCTTTCCTCAGCTGCCTTTTTTGTATTAGTAATTGCAATGTCAATCAATTCACGATGACGTAAACATTATGACTTGGGGAAAGAAACAAGTTCTTTTATTTTGTCTGGCGGATTTTTATTCTTCAAAACTAAAAGTTGAATCATTAGGAATTCTGTGAACGGTGTGCTGAAATATCTGTCCCATTCGGTGTGTTGTTTAGTTCGTCTGTTGCTGCTTCACAAGTGTCTACCTTGGCTTTGATTCTTCACCTATATTGTCGAGAACAGAAGATGGGTCAGTGAAAAATTGTGTATACCATTGTGTATTGTTTGTGCGTGGAAAAAGCTCCAATCTGTTAATTTCCTTTTCCTCGATGGAAATGCTCTGCTGAAACTGTACTGTTAATCTCTTGAATTAAACAAAGTTGTCCCTGTGCTTCAGTGATCTGGCAAATAATGTTGTACATGAAATGGTCCCTGTGCGCTGATAATTTTCGTAGCAAACAGATCGTGAAATGGAAATGTCTCACCTCGTAATGTAGTTGCTTGGAAACGCAGTGCTTGCTTCTCTGCGCACGCCAGTTGCAAAGTTCTGACTACAGTTGCTGAGAGCTTACTGCCGATGCTCCAGCCAGCAAGTAAACTGTGTTGTACACACCACTGAGTGAGAGACTGCTTTAAATAAAAATGACTTGGACCGAGGATGTGGACAATGCTCTTAGGTGAAATATTCGTTTAACAAACTGTTTTTACATTATCTGATGTATTATTAACTGTATGAAATTTATGTTACAACATGCACTGACATTGAAAAAGGACAACATTTATGTCAAATGCTTACTCTCACAATTGTTAGAAAAATAATTGACAGACATGAAAAAACCCTTACAGTGAAAATTAAACAATCTTTAATGAAAAATCTCAATTCCCCTCACATGGCTGTCTAATTCAACAATGAATCTAACTACGCGCGACTGCAGTGCCACCAAATAAAAAAATGTTTCCTTCATCCCAGCAGCGATGACAAAAACGAACACACCTTCCAGCGACACAGTTGCCCTGAGCAAAGACTGCGAGCGAATAATAAGCGACTCAGAAGTGTCTCTGAGCGTCTTAGACATACGTAGTACGTACAAAATCCAGAAGTGCAAATAACAGACTCCCAGTAGACCTGTCCAGTGACAGGTTTGTTCTCCTGCTCTTTCTCGGCAAGTTAAGCTGTCTGTTCTGGCTGCCACCATTTACTCTGCCACCTGCTGGGCTTTAACTCCAAATAAAGATGAGCTACTGGAAAACTGGTGTTGACATATGGCCAAATAAGTACTTCAGTCTTTCATCTGCTAAGCGATTACATCTTATTAACGATTTTAATATTACATCCTGGAACCTCGAATGCTGTCTACAGATTCCTGTATGAAATGTAGCAATGGGTTTGTTCGCCTTCTTTTTATCAGCAGGTTAATGAGCATCTTATGGGTGCCGCCACTTACTCTGCCATCGACTGCGTTTTATTTGCAAAGGGAAGACGCGCTGCTGCAAAGCTGGCTTTCAAATGTAGAGAAATGATTACGTCCTTCTTTACTCTGGTAAGTAATTACGTGTGGCTACATTTTTAACATTACATTCTGCTATATCCAATGCTGTCTACAGATTCCCTTATGAACTGCACTAATACCATTGTTCTCCTGTTGTTTTTCAGCAGATTTATGATTTTATTCTCGCTGCCACTATTTTTTCTGTCAACAACTGTGTTTTATTTGCAAAATGAAGATGCTCTGCCCGAAAGAACGCTTTTAAACACACAGAAATCAGTACGTCCTTCTTTCATTCGGTAAGTAATTACATCTGGTTAACATCTTTACTATTACGTTCTATATGTTAAAATGATCACCTCGGTTCCGAGACTTCCGGAAAATTAATAGAAGCAAATTTGTCCACAGAACTGACAGAAATAGCTTCATTAAGACATTAATGGTTGATTGCTAATAAAGTGGAAATAATATAAAATCGGAAAATTGAAACTACTGACTTATTTTAGTCTTTCATTATCATGAGAATGTATATTAATTCACTTGATGGCTGCCAGACACACAAATCCGTTTTGTTTTCATTTGATGTGGAAGCTGTAAACGAAGAGAGACCGGCAATATCACGAAACATACACACGGGTCACGTGGAGAATGACCCCCCACTGTAACTCAGCTTGCTCTGCGCATGCGCGAATCTGGCATTATTTTAAAAAAATTCTGGGTAGCATCTGGCTGCTCGCTGCTGCTGCTGCTGCTCATACGGCAAACAGCCGCGTTTCAAGTAGCCAGGAGCGGGAGAAGGCACTGCTCATACGCGAATTCAGCTCTGCGCATGCGCACGAACGCGCTGGCAACTGCTCACAGGAACCTCGGGCTTGCTACGCAGTCGCCGCCGCGCGTGCGCAGTGGCGCCTGTTTCCTGGCGCTCCCTGGCAGCTGCTCAGACGGACGTAAGCAGCCGTAGCGAGACGAAAGGCCTCACAAAATTGTCGCCAGAAACAGAAAATAGTTTTTTCCGTTACAGATTGACACAGGCTTAACTTAATTTAATTTTTATCAGCGTATGACGCGGAATGTACAAAGTAGCTGTTTAGCAGAAGAGTGGAACTGTTTTCTGCCAACACTTCGATGGTTAATTCTGGTTGGGAAAGACGGTAGCTTTTTAGTTTCATTTTGTTAAGCTAAACACAAATCTACAAAGAAGATGGATATGCTTCCTGAAAGCGGAAGAAAAGCGTGACGCATTACAACTGTAACAACACTCATGTTGCCATTTTTCCAGATGTCGATGAGTCTATCACTACTTTGTGTGTGGGTGACGTTGACCTTTGCACAAGTCCTGCACTTTCCAGCCGATTGACACAGGTAACAATGAACACCTGACCCACCCACAGTGATAATGTGTATTACCCTGTATCCGCCTCTTAACGCCTCTCAATGAAAGCGTCCTTTTATCGCAAATTCAGGGACTGGTTTCATTGTTCACGGTAGAGTCACTGTGAACAGCGATCGTATTCTTTACCATCAAACGAAACGTACTAACACCGAAATCTGAATTATACAGTTTTAAGACCTTCTTCTCGCTACCTTCTTTATTGTCTTTCTAGACGTGATTTTCTGCGATGTTTTCGAAGCGGGTTGTCCAACTTGGTGAAGCACAAATTCTTTCGCTCCTTATATCGTTAGCAATATCGGAAACCATGTCCTGCAAGATGGTGTTTCTGTCACTGATTGACTTTTCTATTGCTTCATAGAAATAGGTCCAAAGTGTGTACATTAAACGTCGTGATTATTAACGACCGGATTTCACGTTATTCTGCATCTTCCTATTCATCGGATTGCTTTCCACCAGGGCTACCAGTATGTAAGCATTCCTTACCACACACTTCTCAGCACGTTCTTTCATCCCATACACCAACGCTTTCTGTACTTGCGGCATGGAAATTTTAACTCTTAAATGTATTTCGGAAACATTTGCTGTTCATCTACGTCACTATGGTTGGCCGTTTCTTTACGAGAGTAACTGCCTACGATTTCTTCACTTCGGAGAACCAGCAGTCGGTTTTATCGAGCATTTCAGTCCCAACGAACCACATGCTGCACCACTTAAACGCTCATCTGGGAGGTTAACAACAATTTTGTTCTTCACACAGTCCTTACAGGTGTTTGCCTTTGATGCGTGTTTCATTTCGATGCATTCAGTTGGCGCCTATCCTAAATCTCCGTAGCAAGCTGCGAAACATTTACGGCACTCCCTATGACCTGGGTGGCGAGACTGAACGCGAAGAATTTTTTGAACACGAATTACGCTCATGAGGTGATGGTACAGGTTTATTCTCTGCTGGGCGTTGTGTAGCTGTGGCTGTGGATAAATGACGAAACGTGTAAGCAGTGGGCGTGGCGGGAATTGTGTACGACGTGAGATCGACTTAACGGCACTACTCTGAGTTCTGGAGGACGCGGTCTGTGTTTTGCCGTAACCTCTCACACCTCGCTACAGCCGGCAGCTGGGTACAGGAGTGCGCTGTGTCACCTCTACACATGCTGTTCAGCACCACGGCAACGGTGTGGAACATTGCGTGCGACGTGGTACGACATGATTAATGCAGTTACTACCGCAATATTGGGCATAAATAGCAGAGGACGCGAAAAAACAAAACTTGGGTCGGCGGACGAGAATCGGTGTATTCAAAGAGGTACGGCCGTGTGGGCGTCTCTCCAGACGTACAGAATTCACAGCTGTCTGCCGAAACCGGGCAATATTTTATGCAAGGATGGCCGCCCTGCACTGTGCAGCATGCGGCAATGAAATTACGTGTGTAAGTGGTGGTGAAGTGTTGGTCTGTCTCTACTGTACTCCACTCCGTTCCACCCCCGATTGGATTCAGGAGTTGATACTGCCACTAAACTGGAGGCTCACGCTTTTTGGAAAATTCCCATAATGCAGAAATATCTCGTGTTGGCAATTAAATGAGAAGTGGAAACGGGGTGTCCTATTTGCTGTGTCAATTTTCAAGTACTTTGGGCCATAAATCTGAATGAACCTGTGAATTTGATAAATGCACTCAACTTCTGTAGTATCGTTGTAATCATATTCGTTGTAGGTCTGTTGCCGACAGCACGGGTGTTGCTTCCTTTCACGGCAGTAGCAGGCAGTGTGTGTGTCGGGCGGTCTGGCTGTGTACTCGGCCTGCCGTGTGCTGGAGACAGCGTTAGATCAGGGAGACTTTGTACCGACATACTTCGAGTAAAGAAAACATGTCCGTATTTCACATACTTTCAACTGTGTAGTTTGTTATTTTTATGACACTGCGTATGGCTGAAGTTTGCACAAGAAATTTCATATTGCAACATAACGTTTTGTCTCGTAAGTGAAACAACTGTTGTCGAAATAGCGTTTAGTGTTAGTACACCGTATACGGCCATTAGGTAGATGTAACCTGCTGAGATACAACGGCGAAATTATTGGTAGAGCAGAAGAAAATACCTTTGTAATATCGTGACATTAACTGCTAGCCGGACGCTGGTGTCTGCGATCACGGCTGAATTTTGAATTGTTGAGTAGAACTGGAGCTCGAATCGCCAAACAGTGTTGCAGATTTTATATGCTAAGTGATAATCCCGATTTAGTTTCGGCGTCCCCGTCGCGTGGCCAGTCTTTCTCTCTCTCTCCCTTTCTCTGCTCGCAGCGCCCCTACCGCCTGTTCCCGCCCCGACCGCTGCTTCTGCGCATGCGCGGCCGGATTCGCTGCCCGCATTCCGCGTCGCGCCCCCACCTACGACTTTCCCCGCGGCGTAAATGTCGCCCCCTGAAGCTACTTGTACGTGGATAAAAGTGCCGTAAGCATTTTTCCCTAAACTACCAGACCGAATGTTTACGCAGGTTTTCGTCACGTAGAGAGTAACGCAGCAAGTTACAGGTGTGGATCGCTTCCCAGAAAGAACTCTTTCTTTGGCTCGAGTTCCATTGATGACATTCCGATCTCTGTCATTTCTGTGCTGTTCTCTCGTGTTCTGGCGTGCGCCGACGCGCACTTGTATGCAGATCGGTGCCTTAAACTCATCGCTGTGAACCTACAGTGTACTGTACGATACTCTTCAACTTCTCCCACTGACACCCACGCTGTTTGTGCTGCAGAGGGAATTTTAGTGCTGACTGCTCAGGTAGTCTGAAGCCTGTTTCTCGTCGCTCTTGCTAGGCAGAACGACCTTCCCACCTTTCTTTGTATTCCTGTTTACAGTCGTCTTCAGTGATGCTGTAACGGCCTTGTGATCCACGATTCCCTGTTCTACCCTAACAGATACGAAAAGTTCGGGTCTCTTTGTTCCCGGCAGGTCTAAGATGTTATCTTCACCAGTCGCTTCTCAGACTAATGGCTCGGGGTAGTTTTTGGGTAAAGTACTTGGATCAATTTATTATGATTTTCTGGCCCTACCACCAGTTTTAGCCACCTGTCTCCCTGTATAGATGGCAGGATAAAGTTTCCACCTAAAATGGCCAGCAAATTCACGCGAAACATTCTCCAGGTTCCCCTCAAACTGTTGCGCCGCTGTTGCCGCTGAGTCTATGGAAGCATCTCATTACCACATTTGAGCCAACCTTAACACTTCTGTCGATACAAATTATTTTACATTCGGGATCTCCACTGATCTCTCTAATGTAATCCTACTTCTCACTGCTTTAAACACCAGCGATCGACCTCTCTTTACGACCTACGTTTCGACCGGAATTTAGAATCTCGTTGCTACTGACTTCGCGTTTCACCCAGCTTTCTGTCCCTACTGCTGTGTGGACGTTGTTACTGCTTATAAGCGAGATTACTTCTGAGAACTTTCCGTAGACGCTGCTGCAGTTAACTAATACCATGTCGAGACAGTGAGAACAATTCAAGGCCAAGTTCTCCAGATTATAGCGTGCTGCATGCGTGACGGCGCTGGATCGGTTGTAATAAACACGTCACGAGTTGAGTGGATTCTGGGAGCAATGGCCGCCCAACGTCGGTCTGTCGCCAAAGGACGCTCTTAACAGACGAGTAGTCCAAAGATGTCTCTCGCACCGTCCCTGAGGGCTAACCTGCCACAGCATTTCACTTACCGAATATTCTAGAGTCCTCCGTTCCGAATCATTGATACATGGGAAGCATGTCAACAGAAACGGCAGAATCTCAGCTCCGTTCTCGATTGCTTCCTGAGTTACAGTAAGCCTAGCGTGAGAATGAACCTTGTCCACTACAGTTGTGAAGGAGCTTTTAGGAAAAGGAGGACAATGCAATTTCATAATCTCAATACAGTTCAACAGAACTGTATAAAAATTAAATTTTGAACGGAAGTACGTGAAGGATACGCTCGGCACTTCTGCTAATCGTAATGGGAACTGATACTTTGAGCTAAAACTTATGAAAGCTGTTTGCTCTTGTGGACGTGAAGTTTTTCACTCGATTTCAAACTTTTTTAAGAGAATACAACACATTGGCGACTGGAACAGGAAAAGGCTGAAACACCTGTGGTACTCAGAGTATCCTCCGTCACACACCAGAATGCATCTGTGAAGATATCACATCATTTGAGACGTTTCAGATCGGTAAATTGTTTCAGAAAGGTGTTATTTGTCAATTTTTTAAGCCGTTTGACACAAACTCAGATCTGTTAAATTTTATGTTCACTTGGACTATAAATACAAAAACACTTTTGGTACAGTTATTGTTTGCAAGTGTAAAGATAAAGATTAACAGTATCCAGGGCCAACATTTTAATCTGAGTCATTTGTTTTGTAGACAAGTAGCGTAAATGAATTACATCGAAAACCGCCTGCGCTCTCGCAGGCGAATTGTTTCACGTACTGGCTAGCCTGGGTTTCTAATCGTGTAGCGTGTTCTTCACATACTTCTGTTCAAAATTTTATTTTTACACATTTCTGATGCTCTGCACTGAGATTTACATATTTCGGTATCAAAATAAATTTCAATAATTTCTCAGACACCAGACAGACACTTTAAACGACGAGTTTAAATAAATACGAACACGTTTCAAAAGATATCACTTTAGTTTCATCGCCAGATGTATGCGGTGAATGCCGTTGTGTTTGGTGATGGGAAGAACGCAGACGGAGTTCTGGGCTGTTTCCCCTCTGCTGAAGCGTGCCGTACCGTTGCAGTGCGCCGTAATAACAGAGAACAACAGACGAAGGCCGTTAAAGGAGCGTTCCGAATTTTCGGCAGTCACCGTTCTTCAGCGCGCTCTAGCGCCGTCACCGCTCGTCGTCACGAAATCAGACCTGATTGGTGCGTTTTGTAGTAGAGTTTGACTGCTGTAGTTTTGTTCAGGGTTTTCAACTCCGAGAAACGCATAGTCTTCGTGAAACGAACGAAAATCTGAGAAGAGAGTGAAAATTTTGAGGCTTTCTGGATCTCTCGTTGTGAAGCCAGTCTGCTACAAGGCAGCAACCACGAAATGATTATTTAGTAGGCCAAAACACGTAATTAAAAGATCTTCCGCAGTTTCGTTATGGGACAACAACCAGTTGACTGGGCTACATTGAGTTGCAGAGGTGAAAACAGACATACATACAACGTTGTATTTTAAGAATCTGCCAAAGGAAAGAGGTCTAAAACTAAACTTTGGAATATTTGTAGTTATTTAGCTCCATTACTTTATAGATTTTTCCATTTTCTTCGATGGCGGTGCGCTCAACACCGATTATGTTTATTTTTCCACTTCAGCTCTAAGACATTTTTTGCACAATTGGATATCCGTTGCGTCATTTGAAATACATTACATTTTCGAAATTACGGTTGAACCTTTCTTCACCTGACTGTTCTGTAGTCTCCTAGGGACTGTCGCAACCTGTAAGAACTGTTCTATAACTGGAGATGCGAGAAAAACAAAGTATTTTTCCTAATATCAGCCTTTACTGTGCAGCTGTAAGTAAACATATACAGGGCTGATAATATTTCGTAATGATTTTTTCATGTACGGTCTGGGCCGTGCAGCACTGCATTCAGACTCAGTTCTGGAGACATATTGTGCTGGAACAGCTGGAGTCTGTCAGCCACAGACATATCAGTAAAAACACGAAATGTAGAAATTACCCCAAAACTAATAACATACCACAAAATATTTCAAATATGAAACGATGTAACAATCATGGTGCCAAGGTGGACAATGTGTTTTGCATTATAGCACAGCACTGTAGCTATCAACGGAGCGTGCGAAATCACAATAGATTCTCCAGTTCCCGCGTGGTGAGTCGTTTCAAGTATTTTACTCGTAGTGTGTAAGCGCGTCGCACCAGGGAGTGTGCTGACATGCGTAGCTGTGAGTAATTCATGAAAGGGTGTGTTGCTGTTGTGGCTTAGTGAAGCATAGTTATACTTGGAAACTTTCTCTCATTTGTCAGTCGTTAACTTCAGTTCCTCTTTTTTGGTTTTTGACAGTTCTGTCATTATACTAATACTAAATAGGTTGCAGAAGAAACGAACCTTCCGTTCTCAGAGGTAGGCCAACATATTTAATTACCATTGCCCACTGTCAGATAGTGTAATTGTCGGGATATATCTGTGGAAGTACATCATTTCAGAGGTTTCAAATCGGTAGATGATCTGAGACAGGTGTTACCTTGTGAGTTTTGAAACAGTTTCAACACAAAGTTGGATGCGTAAAATTGTGTGTCCATTTGCTCTGTAATTACCATAAAACTGCTGGTTCAGTGATTTTTGCAAGGCTAAAGATAAAGATTAACAACATTCAGGGCCAACATTTCAACCTGAGTCATTTGTTTTGCAATCAAATAGCACTTGTAAGTTTCATTGAAAACACCATGCTCTCTCGCAGGCGAATTGTTTGACGTGGTGGCTCGACTGGATTTCGCATCGTGTAGCGTGTACTTCACATACTTCCGATCAGAATTTAATTTTAAAACAGTTCTGCTGCCCTGCTCTGAGATTAACCTATTTACATATCAAAATAAATTTCACCAGTTTCTCAGATACCAACCAGACATTTACATACACGAGTTTAAACAGGAACACGTTTCAGACTATTTGGCGTCCGGTTGTTGAGCGATATGAGCAGTGAATTCCGGCGTGTTTGACGATACGAGGAAAGGGGACGGAGTTCTGGGCTGTTTCCCCTCTGCTGTAGCGTGCTGTGCCGTTCCAGTGAGCCGCAGCAGCAGGCAGCACCAGCTGGAGGGCGTCAGGCGCGTCCCGAACTTTCGGCGAGATGCACAACATGGCTCTCTGTTACCTCCACAAAGAGCGTTTAATATCACGGCGGAGGCGTGTAAGATTGTGTCTGATGTGGAAGTCATAGTTGCACACAGAGCAACGAAACGTGAGCTTACATGTGCCACATGTGGGGAAGACGCGGCAAAAAGAAGCACTCGAGTTAACTGCGATACTTCCCCATGACGTTTCTCCTCTGTTTTCAGTACAACTGCTGTTTCTAAGAAACTCATTTAAAATGGAAGTGGCAGCTACGGACAGTTTTAAAAGAAAATATCGGCACGAGAGGGTCTGTGTGGGTAGGTGCCACGCATCCATTTGCCGAGAATTTGCCTGGATTACAATGGGCGGTTGAACTTGCTAATAACCTCGACTGCGGGAGCAACACATTGAACTAAGGAGCATTCAGAAGTATTTGAAATTATTGGCTGCAATAAAGATACGTAAAGTTGTACTTCAAAACGGAGAACATATGTTTCAAGTAGTATTAATAAGAGTCACGCTGAAGAATTAAATCAGCTGAGAAATGTTGGGATACTACACTCCTGGAAATTGAAATAAGAACACCGTGAATTCATTGTCCCAGGAAGGGGAAACTTTATTGACACATTCCTGGGGTCAGATACATCACATGATCACACTGACAGAACCACAGGCACATAGACACAGGCAACAGAGCATGCACAATGTCGGCACTAGTACAGTGTATATCCACCTTTCGCAGCAATGCAGGCTGCTATTCTCCCATGGAGACGATCGTAGAGATGCTGGATGTAGTCCTGTGGAACGGCTTGCCATGCCATTTCCACCTGGCGCCTCAGTTGGACCAGCGTTCGTGCTGGACGTGCAGACCGCGTGAGACGACGCTTCATCCAGTCCCAAACATGCTCAATGGGGGACAGATCCGGAGATCTTGCTGGCCAGGGTAGTTGACTTACACCTTCTAGAGCACGTTGGGTGGCACGGGATACATGCGAACGTGCATTGTCCTGTTGGAACAGCAAGTTCCCTTGCCGGTCTAGGAATGGTAGAAAGATGGGTTCGATGACGGTTTGGATGTACCGTGCACTATTCAGTGTCCCCTCGACGATCACCAGTGGTGTACGGCCAGTGTAGGAGATCGCTCCCCACACCATGATGCCGGGTGTTGGCCCTGTGTGCCTCGGTCGTATGCAGTCCTGATTGTGGCGCTCACCTGCACGGCGCCAAACACGCATACGACCATCATTGGCACCAAGGCAGAAGCGACTCTCATCGCTGAACACGACACGTCTCCATTCGTCCCTCCATTCACGCTTGTCGCGACACCACTGGAGGCGGGCTGCACGATGTTGGGTCGTGAGCGGAAGACGGCCTAACGGTGTGCGGGACCGTAGCCCAGCTTCATGGAGACGGTTGCGAATGGTCCTCGCCGATACCCCAGGAGCAACAGTGTCCCTAATTTGCTGGGAAGTGGCGGTGCGGTCCCCTACGGCACTGCGTAGGATCCTACGGTCTTGGCGTGCATCCGTGCGTCGTTGCGGTCCGGTCCCAGGTCGACGGGCACGTGCACCTTCCGCCGACCACTGGCGACAACATCGATGTACTGTGGAGACCTCACGCCCCACGTGTTGAGCAATTCGGCGGTACGTCCACCCGGCCTCCCGCATGCCCACTATACGCCCTCGCTCAAAGTCCGTCAACTGCACATACGGTTCACGTCCACGCTGTCGCGGCATGCTACCAGTGTTAAAGACTGCGATGGAGCTCCGTATGCCACGGCAAACTGGCTGACACTGACGGCGGCGGTGCACAAATGCTGCGCAGCTAGCGCCATTCGACGGCCAACACCGCGGTTCCTGGTGTGTCCGCTGTGCCGTGCGTGTGATCATTGCTTGTACAGCCCTCTCGCAGTGTCCGGAGCAAGTATGGTGGGTCTGACACACCGGTGTCAATGTGTTCTTTTTTCCATTTCCAGGAGTGTATTTACGCAGGAAGTTGCCAAGTAGCAGAAAATATTAGAATATCACCTGAAGTGAATGTAATGATTGATGACGGAGAGAAACGGCAAGGCAGAAGAAAACGCTTTGTTGATGAAGCAGCAGGGGACGATTTAAACCATAGCTCGAGGGACAGTTTTCAACTAAATGTTTGACACGTTATTACACAGCTGTAGGGAACTTGACTGTACCGCGTGCAGCCACATGCAACACGGAGACATTCCGTTTCCCGTGGAACTACGTAAGCGAAAACGATTCTGCGGTCCAAGAGCTTGTGGAAAACGACGAATCTTGCTACAGTGTAGACGTTAATAACGACGATCTCGGAGAAGAAATTTTACTGTTGAAAAGATTCGTGAAGGCAATGTTGTGTCTGCGCCTTGTCAGTACTGTTTGTGAGTGAAGTGTGAGTGACGGCCTCACGGACTGTTGTGCCGTTTGCCTGCTGGCGCCTCACAAGCAGAGGGGCCGCTGACAGTTGTGGCAGGAGCCACGGACTGGCGGGGAGCGGCGAGCTGCGTCAGCTGCGGCCACAGGGAATGAGGTGAGGTGACAGCAACTGAGTTGACAGGCGTACACTTTCCACTACACTTATTTACTCGATGTATGAGTGAAAGTAAGTGTAATTTTATTACCTGTAGCTCCACGACTTGCGTCACCGTCTCAGCTGTGCCGTTGTGACCGATGAGTGTGGAGACTCGTGTGCGTCGTTGCGAAATTGCTTTCGTGTGCTGAAACTCGGGCTCAGTGTTCTGTCTCCAATACAACTAGAATTACTTTGCTTGTTGCAATCCTTTACGTCAAGTAGAGACAACAGTACCAGATAGAGGATTTCCTTCATATTTTGTAAGCGTGTCATGTTGTGGTCTGATTGTGTTTAGTGAAATGTATACTGACTGTATGGGTCCAGATGATGGTCGCATTATGTGGTGTGCATACTGCTACTAATATCTCATTGTTATTAAACACAACAGGTACGGTAGAGTAGAATGTTTGCTGAATATGGAGAAGTAAATTGAGTCTGGTATCAGGAGCGAAAATTCTGGTGATAGAACTGATATAGCGTTAATCTCGGTATGTTGCAAATTAGAATAGTCTGATGTAGCACCTTGCAGACTGGTGTGAAATACTTTTCAACGATCAGATATTATAGAGCAGTTGTGTTTGTTCACAATGAACTGATGGCTTTTGCCAAGTTTAGTCTGGAAGTGAACTCCAGACATTTTTCTTGAGAGAAGGATTGTCCATTGTTACCTGAATTATTTTGCTGTTATCTGGAGTTGTCCGGGTTTTGCTACAACGTTCCTTAGAGTATTTGTGTGCTGTATGTTAGTTGAGGAGGCCTGAAATTAGTGAGTCACAATAGGATTGAGTTTTTTGGATCTTTATTTAAAAAATTATGTATATTGCTCTCCTACAAACTCTTTCAGTTCTCCTGTTTTTTTGCACAGACTTCGCTGGACTGCCTGCCTCATGACAGCATCTCCACCAGCCGCCTGTGGTTGCGCCACCTGGCGATGTCCAGCGCTGTCCCCCAACCATCACCAGTTGTGGCCCCCCTGTCGGCCCCCGCGACGAGCAGCGCAGCCGCCACTTCTGCGTAGCCATTGAATGCCGCCCAGTGCAGCGGCGTCCACCCATCATCACTCCTGGCGTCCACCGCCGCCCCCGCCCCCACCAGCAGCCTCGCCGCCTCGACGTCTCCCCTGCACGCTGCACAGTGCAGGGCGGTCCACTCCACCTGCCCGCCCCTCGCCCCCACGTCGGCCCCTGCGGCGATCAGCGCCCTCAGCTCCCCCACTGCCCCCTGCTTAGCCGCCAGGACCAGCCTCCTGGCCCTCTCCTCGGCAGAGAGGCTCCTGCACAAAACACACAAACTGCCACTCTCTGCTACAAACACACAACACACAGAATGGGGAAAACAGCCACACGAGGAAGCAACTGTTGCGAATACAAATCTGTCCTCAAACAAACCTACCGTATTCCCCCTCCCACAGTACAAAACAGTGCGCAATTGTGTGTATGTATTAAATTACAGTACATCTGTTCTACCCCCCTCATAAGAAAATCTTCATTCATCGTCCATTACAAATAGCATTATACAACCTCTGAAAGAATTTCATTACCACGTTTTGTCACACTCATTCCTGCAAGTCAGCTCCTCCGCTCTCGGCATGCAACACCTAACCAGTCGCTCACCTCCACTACAGAACAGGCTTCTTGCAGCTAATACTGGTCTCTGTCTGCAGCTTCACTGCCAGAGGTCACCCTCAAAAAGAATCCCATCTCCTGGTTTTCAAACAGACACTTTCCTGGAACGCAGGCAAAATAATTTCACTGCAGTTACCAGCAGTTTTCTTCATTCAGCCTTACCAAACACTGAAACTTTCTGACACACAGACAACAATTTATTCAAAACATGTGAGAGATAGCAAACACCAAATCGGCAACACCACCCCCATAAAAAAACTGTGTGTGTGTGTGTGACATTTTATGGTCTCATAGCATACGCACATGTATTTAACATGTGCTATCATGCTCATAATCATCTGAAGGATCTCAGTTGTCGTCCATCTTGATATTTTTGCGGCGTAAGGACTGTTCCATAAAGTTTCTGGCCTGCAGCCCCATAAATTCAGTGGTTCGGTCCTCGGGTTTAAAAGGACGGACCCAGTGCGGCAGCGTCAGTCACCTCAGCTCACTCTGGAGATGGCGGGACGGTGTTCGGCCGAAATATTGGGAGAAGAGGCTGAATTTATGCTGCTGCACGCCAGAAACTTTACGGAACGATCTGAATTGTGTTTCGCCTGATTTGTAATCAGTCCTCATAACATTGTTCCTCTGCTCTGTTTTCGGTACAGTCTTTGCCTGTACAAAATGTTCAGTGCATGAGGCCACAAGAGACAACTGCTCTGTGCGACCATCAGTTTGGATGCAAATTAATAATTCCATAATGCAAATACCAGAAAACGTGTTATTCGAGATTACACAACCATTACGCTTGCATATTCAAATTTATTGTAATAAATGAAACCTCAGAAAGCATCCTCCTCCTTTAAATGACACGATGAAAGTTTTCTCACTGCGCTACTATCCGGGAATGCAATCTAGCAAGTAAAGAAGAAATATCTCAAGTATGGTTTCAGTCACAAGTAACAAAGAGTGTCCAAGTTGAAACTTGAAATGATCTGCCATAAAGTTTTGTGTTTCCCGGAGATTCGAACGTAGCACTTAATAGGATGGTTAACTAAGCACAATGAAAAAATCGTCATTTTTAACCAGCAATGAGATGACAAAGTAAAACCAGCAGACGAAAGTGTTGTGTTATGCGCGTTGTGCGCACTCAAACCCAGTACCTATCGACACTGACCTCTAGTCACGCGTAGACCTTCTACACTGATTTACTTCATTAGCAGCGAAATGTGCGCATTTCTGTATTGTAAATACAATTATGAAAATTTTCTGCTGACTAGCAGTCGAACCCTGGACACACAGTTGTTGACTACATACAAAGATACCTCGACTGTACTATTCTCTTTCACCAGTAGCTAGGAGTGGCATGTTTGAAACTGACACGACAGGACGAAAAGCTGCCCGTCTGACTTGGGACTCGAAACCAGTGCCACCATTATTGTTAAGAAAACCCAGAGAATCGGTAAAATCAGAATAATTTCTCACATGTATTTTGCTGAGCTCATGCTGCAACTTAAAGTGACATGCCAGGATTCGAACCCAGGGATGTGTCTTTTGTGAACGTCTTTACGACTTTTCAGACAACCAGAGACAATGAAGCACTGGAAATTCATCATCTGAAAGTGATCAAACGTGACGAAAAGGGAGATCTGAGTTCGAATTCCAGTCCATCGTCAATATTTTCCACGTCTCAGGCTCGAATACAGTAAGAGTCAAGTGCGCTGCGGCCTTGTACAGCAATTGGCTCATTGATTTAAAAAAATATCGCTTAAGAAAGGTGACTGGTGACAGAGTTTCGACCCGGCGTGACTTCCGCCTCTGTCAGGGCCCAACCTGTAGCGACTCTCCTCCAGGCTACCAGAGGTGGGAGAGATGCTGCTTATGCTTCTTAAAAATGATTGCCAGATGTGAGAAACGAACCCAGACCTTCCACATATGTAGCAAGAATCATTTCAACTTTTTCTTAACTATCAACTACTACCACGAATTAAAATTCATGCGAGTTGCGGTATTTGAATCCACTACATGCAGACTGGAAACTCACGCCCTTAACCCCTTTTCTTTCATTTAATTTTTTAGCCATTCCGAGGTCTGGCCACGACGCCTCCCCCATACCTGTCACCGAGTCGCTGCGCTATTTTCGCGCATTATTTTTTATTTTTTTTATTTCTAATTTTTTTATTTTTAGCACTTCATCCGAAAGACCGTGTTTGCACACAAACTAACTCAGCTGAGAGCGACGCCTTCCAAGTTCCGTGTTCACGATGGTTTGCTTTCCGATTTATTTCTCAACATCTTGTAACTCGCCCAATGCCTCGGTTCCCGAGGCTCGTTTGGAAAGCTGGTCTTCTGCCATCGCTGAGTACTGCACGCGCTGGAAGCTCCGTGCTGCGATTCCTGATACAGCGGGTGACGATGAATGTAACGCAAAATAGCAGAAATCAGCGCAGTCGCTTCTCGTTAAAAGGAGTTTTAACATACGGAACGAAGTGAAATAAAGTGTACTAAAAAGTACCACGTGTTCTGTCGTGAGGACCAGCTTTTCCTCCGAGATTCCTTCAACACAAAATAGAGTGCTTCTGACCTATGTATTTCAAATTAGATTTCTGTTTCCTTACAAATAAATAAGTCAGCAAGAAACACCGTTTAGCACAAAAGAGCTTAAGGACGATTCATTATGATGTTCTTCCGTTCACGCCTTTTTCTATTCACTTTGCACACTGTACCACGTAACTGTATGTACTGAAACATGTTGCGAAGTTCCTCTCGCAGTTTTCCGCCTCAGCGACGCAGACGCCGCCCCGTGGCCCGCTTGTGCCCGGCGTGGGTGCGGCGACCCACCCAGCGCCCGCCCGTCTCGTTTGCCTCTGCTGGCAGGTGGTGCGTTGTTTGTCCTCTTAGCCAGTTTACAGCATTCCTTTATTCACACGGCACGTCGCTACGATTCAAAAAAATTGGAAGGCAAGGTACTGGGAGTAGAGTTCGTGCTATTGTGGCCAACAATTGTCTGATAACTCACCAGATGCCCTTCACTTGAGGGCGTACGAACCTCGCCTGCTATCAGGTCGTAATTCTCTCACGTGCTGCCGACCACCCAGGTGGACTGCCTCAAGTTTGGCTTTGGTTGCTACTTTCCTGTTTACTGCCCTCTACCGAGTAGTTTTCACACTTGTTGGTAGGTGAGGGGTGCCGATGTTTGTCCAGATGGCCCTCCAGCTGTAGTGCGGCTACTTTTGTACAGTCACGTTTCCGCTTTTGCTTCTCATTAATTCCACGTACATGTTCTTGACTTTTACCATATTCGACGGCCAACTCTGGTTTGAGTATAACTGAGTTGGAATCAAAATTGTTCAAAATGATAAAAGCCATTGGTGACGTGCCGTACATCTGTGGGTGGATTCCAGACAGTGGGAGTAATTTCGTCTGGTAAGTGCGGCGTGAGGGCCGTGTGTGTCTTCTTCCGCATGTCGTGTGTGGAACACACGAATAAGTTTCTGATTTTCTCCCAAAGTCGGTGAGATTTAATCCCCACCCCTGTATCCGCCTGAGATGGTCAACGTGTCAAACTTTATCTTAAAAATATTACCACGAGTTAGAAAAAGACTTGTAGCTTACATAAATCTTGCTGCTGTTTCACGTGGTATGGGTAAAACTTGTGCTGTAGAGATGCAGCTCATTCACCAAGAGTGATTCGCTATTTCAGCACAACGAATTGACGCCTGGTGCAGGGAATGGCAATTTAACCTCAATGTAGACAAGTGTAATGTCCTGTGAATGCATAGAAAGAAAGATCCCATATTATTTAGCTACAACATTGCAGGTCAGCAACTGGAAGCAGATAATTCCATAAATTATCTGGGAGTAGGCATTAGAAGTGATTTGAAATGGAATGACCATATGAAATTAATCGCCGGTAGAGCAGATGCCAGACTGAGATTCATTGGAGGAATCCTAAGGAAATGCAATCCGAAAACAAAGGAAGTAGGTTACAGTACGCTTGTCCGCCCACTGCTTGAATACTGCTCAGCAGTGAGGGATCCGTACCAGATAGGGTTGATAGAAGAGATAGAGAATATCCAACGGAGAGCAGCGCGCTTCGTTACAGGATCATTTAGTAATCGCGAAAGCGTTACGGAGATGATAGATAAACTCCAGTGGAAGACTCTGCAGGAGAGAGGCTCAGTAGCTCGGTACGGGCTTTTGTTGGAGTTTCGAGAACATAACCTTCACCGAAGAGTCAAGCAGTATATTGCTCCCTCCTACATATATCTCGCGAAGAGACCATGAGGATAAAATCAGAGAGATTAGAGCCCACACACATGCATACCGACAATCCTTCTTTACACGAACAATACGAGACTGGAATAGAATTGAGAACCGATAGAGGTACTCGAGGTACCCTCCGCCACACACCGTCAGGTGGCTTGCGGAGTATGGATGTAGATGTAGATGTAGACACTATTTACATTACGACTTAATAACTTTATTTTTAATACCATTCACTTAAAGTGCTTTCCCTTACAGATACGGTCCTTGGCATCACCAAAGACAGTGTAACACCGATTACAAAAGACTTTTCATAAGGTGCGAATAACACAATGTTTCCAATCAGAAAAACACACAGTACAGGGAAATCTCATCAATGACCAAAGAAAAAGCATTAAGAAATGTGTTAAGAAAATGAAACAGTCTAATGAATACTATGCAAGTTCGATAACGTTAGATAATTTGGGAGACTACATTCCTAATGCTATTTCTTACATTTAGCTGTAGTGTTCAGTAAACCTAGAAAAGAAAACAATGAGGTGTACGCTGTAGTAACGCGAACGTATTGCTACGTACCATGTTAACCTTACAAGAAAAATATTCTAGAGTAAAACAATGTTCCCATAGCACAAACGCCCATAAATAGTCGTGAGTAGGCGAGATATTGTGCCCTTCCTGCACAAAAGGAGGCTTTGACAATGTGCAGCCCACAGTCACAATGAAGTTGTGTCACAGGACTACCACGAAAGTATGTGTGGAAAAGTAGCAGTGGGTGCACACATATAACGAACTCAAGTTAACAAGTTATTTAGTGCCCCAATTGAGTGACTACACTTGTTTCTGCATTTTAAAAAAAGCTAGAAATTATCTCTGGAGAAGACGAAACAACAGCAACTACGTTTTCAAATCCATAAGTTTTTTCACTTTTAGACCTACAGTGCACTGAATCAATTTAGGAAAAAAACTTATGTGGAGACGTTTTCTAAGAACTTCTTAACTGGTTGTGGGTCTGCGTGAGGATAACTTTGTTACAGAAGAAATAAAAAATTCTTTCCAGCGAGATTTCAGCCTACATCTAACACAGTCAGCCCTTTGAAGGGTTAATACTTCACCCCCGAGCTATCGGAGAACCATCACATGTAGCTCGCTCCTTGACCCCGTGGAGGTCAAGTTGGATAATTTTCGGTGTAAAAGGTTAAAGTGGCTGTAGTTTCAGCTTGGAACGAGCTTTCTGCACTCGGAAACATAAATCTTCTAATCTATACCGTCCCTTATTTAACGACCATTCAGAATGTTCAATGGTAACGACAGGAAAATATCAAGTAAATGCGTCAGGACGATACTCTGCCACTCCAGGAACTAAGTCTGAGGTCACATTGTTGAAATGAAATCAGTCGGAAATTTGAGGGAAGTAAAAGTAGGATGACTGCAGGAAGAATTAGAAGAAATCGAAAAGGAAAGGAACATAGGGAGGACGCATTCAGCACATGCAAAAGTTGGAACAACCTTCTGTGAAATTAAATGGAAGGATGACTACACAAAGAGTGTTTTAAACGCGCAAGAGAGAGCAGATGGAAGAACATAGTACGTTAAAGACCTCTTTGAGTGGGAGGAACTAACAGATAACGTGACAGAAGAAGAGATGGAAGCCGAATTGGAAAACGTGCGGTACTGGCCATTACACTCATAATTTCACAAAGCTCTGGAAAACTTGCACACAAACAAGGTGGAACGGTTAGTTAACATTCCCTCGGAACTTACATGATCTTTTGGGAAGGTGAAAATCAAATGACAATTCAAGTATGTCTGTAGGATCCATGAGACAGGAGTCGTAACAACAGACTGCTTTCGCCCAGTGAGCTAAACAGCTCATTAATCCAAATTACTAACAAGAATAATTATAACACGCAGAAGAATCGAAGATAAAACTGAGGATCTGTTCGAGCACACTAAATTTGGAGTAAAGGATCGAGAGAGGCCTATCAGACCTTCGACCTGATAGTGGAAGGAATGTGTAAGAAAAATGGAGATCTTTATTGGATTTGTAGATCTTTAAATGACGTTTGACAATGTGAAATAGTGAAAGTGTACGAAACTTTAAAAAAAATAGGTATAAGACATAGGGAACAGCAGATAACACAGGATATGTACAGTAATGATGAAGGATTGGTGCTTTGATTAAAGATGGTGAAAGACAGCGATGCTGGTAGTCTCCACAAGTATTCAGTCTGAACACTAAAGAATCGTTGATGGAACTGAAGAAACTTCCAGGAATTTAATTAAAACTGAGAGTAAAAAGCATTTCATTGATAAAATTTCCTGGCGGTATTTCTTTCCCTGAAAGTGAGAAAGAATCACTGGAGTTGGTGAATGTAGTAAATAGTCGAATGATCACTGAATTAGGATTAATGAACAGAAGAAAGAGGAAGATATTGGGGAGTGGCGGAAATAACATCAGAATTAAGGACCACGAAGCTGACAAATTGCAGGGATTCTGCTATATGCGAAGCGTTTTTACAGTTAGGGACAAGGCGAGGTTGTTATAAAAAGTTATGTAGGACACGAAAACAGGACATTCCTCGCAAAACAAGGCTACTGGTACAAAAGATAGTCCTTAACTGGGGAAGAAACCTCTGAATGTATGTTTGTAACAAAGTACTGTATGAAAATGAATCGTGGATTACGGGAGAAAACGAGAAGGAAATCGAAGCATCCTAAATGCGGTGCTATTGGAGGATGTTGAAATTAGCTGAACTCATACCAGAGGAACACTGAAACGTCCCTCCAGAATAGGTGAGGATAACAATATGTGGAAAACCGTGACATGCACAAGGGTCAGCGTAATAGGTTACATGTGAAGCCATCAGAGGTCAACTGCCATGGTGCTAGAGGTAGCTGTAGAGGGTAAAACCTGTAGGGCAGGACAGAGATGGGAGTGCATAACACAAGTAAGTGTGGATTCTGGGCGGTCGCAGCACTCTAAACTTGTTGGTCAGACAGAAAGACACATGGTCAACAGCAGGCAGAGTTTCTGCTTCGCATGTGTGTTGTTACTGGGACTGGCTGTTACTCCACACTGCGGCGGGTCGACCAAAGTCGTCCACACCGTGACGAGCTGACGCTCTGCCGACATTTGCTTCTCTTTGCTGCTTGACGAGCATATTTGTTGTTGTTAGCGGAAATTTTATGCCAAATAATTGTTTTTCTTTTTGTCCTGTCTCAGTCCTGCCAACCACCCCAAACGTCTCACAAACATGTGTTTATCTGAACCCTACTAGACCATTCCAATATGCCAAGAGTACTGGACGTTTACCTCTTTTGACATAGAGAGTCACACATTCAGTGCAATCACAGTGGCTCCCTGCCACCAGATTTTCTGTGTACGACGTTGGAGTATGTGCCTGAATTATCGCTGACATTCGTTGGATGAGAATAAATCACTGAACTGTTGACAATAACTCACTATTTTCCCTACCAACCTATTCTTAATGACTCTCTCTCATGATACAACCTCCTATCATGTCCATACAGCCCCGTTATTCATGTGACTGTATTGTTCTGATTTTATTCCCAGTTCGCTTTGCTGACCGTCATTAAATCTAGACTCAGCATTTACACTTTGCTTTTCGGTATTTATATCTTATCTACCACATAATTCTCGTGTGTGTGTGTGTGTGTGTGTGTGTGTGTGTGTGTGTGTGTGTGTGTGTGTGTGTGTATGGTGAGGGAACTCACCGCAAGCGAGAGACAGGGGCGTCATCAGGTGCAGGAGTCGTGGGCAGTGCAGCAGCAGCAGGAGTCTGGCGGGTTGTGCTGGCAGTGGTGGTGGCGGCGGCAGCGGCTGTGGTGGTGGTGGAGGTGGTGGTGGTGGAGGTGGTGGTGGGCCTCAGCTGTGTAGCGGCTGGTGGGCTGCACACACAGAGAGAGAGGCACAGTGTGAGCAGGCGTGTCCTCGTGGGGTCCTGGGGACGGCTCACTGCAGCGCACACACACACTCATACACACACGCGGAACACACGCCGACAACAGGAGTAGCGGTCCAGTAAATGCAATTGAATTACCAGTGCGGTAATCACATTCAGTTGCACCACCCGAGTTCCCCACAGCAGTTGCTCACCATACCACACAACAGATGGTTCAAAATCAAGCATGAAGAAAGTGTACATACAGTGCCTGACACTTACACAAAACTTAATTACAGAGCCACTGTACAGGCCAGCTCTGGTACTATCGTTCTCAAAAGTATCCGAATGATCTGAACTGGATTGTGCCTCTTTGTACGTGACCCACATAACTTAACTACCTCGCATTTCATGTGCACCCTTTTAGATATTGTCGTTTTACTATACATAATAAACGTCCTGGGACTGGTTGGGTACCAATCCCTGAAGTGTGGCATCTGAGACCAGTACAGACCAAAGTATGTGCTTCAGGTAGAGGCATTTGTACGTCTGCCTGTCTTTGTAGCTGTTGTAATGGTAACAGACAGTCAAATGTTAAGGACAAGTGGCCCTTCCAAAATTTGAAAAATATCATGATTAAAACTTTGAGCTACTTCTCAATTTCCTTATTTAACAACCACTTTTGAAATATGTATGACCTGTAGGACAGCAGTTCCAGAAAAAATTTCAAGACATTTGGCTTACCATGTGCAGTCATTACTGAACAGTCCTCTGTGGGACTTGCGCAGCTGGCTCTGTCCACACCGCTCCCTGTGTGAGAGACCCCCTGTTCTGTGTGGCGGGATTGCTGCAAGTCTACACTCTCTGTTCTGTGATTTTTGTATGACTGCTTCAGCGCCTCAGCGTCTCTGGCTATCAAGAAGGTTAAGGAGGAAGGTGGTGGTGTATATTTGGTGTATGAGACTGACCTGGAAGAATTGGAAGGTTCCAGCCGTATTATATCATTCCCAGATAGAGAATCCGATGAACTGTAAGAAGTACGCACGAGCAGACGTAGGGTCAGTTAGTTATGGTAGTGAACAAACTGAAAAGAACTGTTAGGAGCAATCAGTGTGCAGATAAATGGGATACTGAAGAGCTGACGAATAGAATGGGTTCTTCAACTTCTGTGACACTGTAGATAACGCGATAATAAATGTCTCAGCTGGAATTTCAGCAGCTGGTGTCACTGACAACGCGAAACACGAAAACTGAACAGAGAAATGTTGGAGTAAGGAAGGCAACTCTGAAGAAATCTGAGCAAACGGAAAAAATACATAAAATGATTGATGAATGAAAGAAGTACTAAAATAGTCAGGGAAACCCAGGAATAAAGTATTACAGGTCGCTAAGAAATGTAACTCTAATTTCGAGGGACGATGAAGTAGAGTGACAGCAGTAAGTTTCAGGATAAATAAATAAAAAGTGATCGTAGGATGCACACATTCAGCACATAGAAAAGCCTAAAGATCCTTCTGTGAAATTAAATGCAGGGATGACAACTCTAACACCCACCCTTCCAGATGTCAGACTCTCAGATCGGTGCCAAAAGTTGTTATGCCGATGGAGTATGAACGAAAACTGGACGTGTAAAGGGTAATTAAAAGTATCACGAGAGCTACTAAGCACGGGAAAAGCGCAACTGTGAGTAACTGCATCCTAGATCTCGCGTGAATGAGAAGGTATAACGTTCAAATACCACTAGTGACAACTGTGTTGGCGCGAAGCTGTTACATGGGACAACATTTTCCTGACGTGTACAAAGACTTTTCGGAGTTTGTAGCAATGTTCTTTTGACAGTCTGCTTCTTTTGCTTCGTTACTTGAACATCATGTACTTATCATTGATGTTATTATGTTGTGTATTATTGATTATTGTTATTGCTGTTATTTCCACATGTGCGATGCAACTGTTTCTTTATTTTCCTGTTCTGGTTGTATATTCTGTGAAACTACTAAAGCACTCTACAGCTTTACTGCTTTCAGTGAAATGAACCGAAAGCGGACTACCAAGAGAACATTGCTGTGAACTCCAAACAGCCGTTTTACATGTCATGAGCACGTCCAGTATTAGAATCAGAATATAAGAGCGCTTTGGAAGGCTTAAGATCCAATAAGGCAGATCATATACATAAAATTCCATCATAATTTCTAAAATCATTGGGAGAAATGGCAACAAAACGACTATTCACGTTGGTGCATAGAATGTATGTGTCTTAGGACTTCGGAAAAATACCATCAACCCAGTACAAAGACTGTTAGAGCTGACAAGTGCGAGAATTACCGCACAATCAGCTCAGCAGCTCATGCATCCAAGTTCCTGACAAGAATAGTATACAGAAGAATGGAAAAGAAAATTGAGGATGTGCTACATGACAATTAGTTTGGCTTTAGAAAAGGTAGAGGCACTAGAGAGGCAATTTTGACATTGTGGTTGATAATGGAAGCAAGACTAAAGAAAAATCAAGACAATAGGATTTGATTACTTGGACAAAGTGTTCGACAATGTAAAGTGGTGCAAGGTGTTCGAAATTCTGAGAAAAATAGGGCTAAGCTATAGCTAGAGATGTGTGGTATACAATATGTACAAGAGCCAAGAAGGAATAATAAGAGTGAACGACCAAAAACAAAGTGCTTGGATTAAAAAGAGTGTAAGGTGGGGATGTAGTCTTCCACCCTACTGTTCAATCTGTACAAAGAAGAAGGAATGAAATAAAGGAAAGGATCAGGAGTGGAATTAAAATTCAAGATGAAAGGATATCAAGGATATGATATGCTGCTGACATTCCTATCCTGAGTGAAACTGAATTAGCATCAGGATTGATGGTCATGAAGCAGATGAAGTTAAAGAATTCTGCTACCTGGGCAGCAAAACGGATGGACGAAGGAGGACATCAAAAGCAGTCTAGCCCTGACCAAGAGAATTCTACTGATATAAAACATAGGCCTTAATTTGCGGAATAAATTTCTAAGAATGTACATATGGAGTACAGGACTGTATGGTAGTGAAACATGGACTGTGGGAAAACTGGAATAGAGAATCTAAGCATTTGAGATGTGGTGCTACTGGCGAATGTTGAAAATTATGTGGACTGACAAGGTAAGGAATGAAGTCATTCTGTGTAGAATCGGAGAGGAAAGGAATATATGGAAAACACTGACAACGTGAAGGGGCAGAATGATAGCACATCTGCTAAGAAATCGGCGAATGACTTCCATGGTAGCAGAGGGAGTTACAGAGGCCAAGGACTGCAGAGAAAGACAGAGATTGGGATACATACAGCGAATAATTGAGGACATAGGTTGCAAGTGCTACTCTGTCATGAAGGGGTTGTTGGCACAAGAGAGGAATTAGTGATGGACCGCATCAAACCAGTTAGAAGACATGACCCAAAAAAAAGCGCGTCGTCCCATATATTACTTTCACACATAATACGGTAAAAAAATTAGGGTCGTTGGATTGTGAACCCATGATCTTTGATACAGGAATCTTAGGCTCTATCAACTTCCACATGAAAGTACCATACGTTACATACTCACTGTTAGGCTTGTGAAGTGCTCTGTAGTCCTGATGTTACTTTTAATTAACGTTTATGTACTCTCTGCTGGACAACAGCAGACAGCACGAACTAAACCGCAGTTTTTGTTGATAAGCTATCGACCTGCAACTTTTGGTACTGATCTGAGTGTCTGACATCTGCAGGTTTGGGTGTCAGAGGTTAGAAAAGAATTCCGCTGCTAAGTGCAAGGGGGGGGGGGAAGAAAGAGGGAGAGAGAGAGAGGGAGGGAAGAAGGGGAGTGAAAGAGATGGCTGACAAAAGTACACTGAGTACCTCCATGAGATGAGGGACTATTGGATGACATGATGGAAGGGAAACTGAAGTCAAGCTGGAAAACATAGCGGACTGGTCATTAGACACAGAGTTTAACAAAGCTCTGGACGGTTTGTGGAAAGAGAAAGCGAATGGTTAAATAACATTCCCTTGCAGTTTATATGATGCTTGCAGGAGGCTGCAATGAAACAACTATTCAAATTCCAGAATGGCAGAAGTGAAGCTGTGAGTACCGGGCGTGAGTCGAGCTTCGGTAGCTCAGACGGTAGAGCACTTGCCCGCGAAAGGCAAAGCTCCCGAGTTCGAGTCTCGGTCGGGCACACAGTTGTAATCTGCCAGGAAGTTTCATATCAGCGCACACTCCGCTGCAGAGTGAAAATCTCATTCTATAACTTAAATGTTTCGACAGTTGCTAGGAGTGACATGTTTTAACCTGAAATGATGCCTTGAAAACTTTCGTATGTGGTCAAGTCGAAACCAACACCAACCGTCTTTGATGACAAGACATATGCAGACGATAAAATCACAATTACTTTTCTCTTTTGGTTTGATGTGCAGGTACTAGCAGTTGAAATGACTCGATGAAAATCTTTGCAGCCAGCCACGATTACGAAAGATGCTAATTACTATGGGCATACTGCTTGGAAGGATTTCTTACTACAGAACACTTTCGTCAGACCATATGCGTGATGTTACATTCTGAGGACACAGATTAACCTTTGATTGTACATTTTTTCTCAGGGCCACAAAATTTCCTTTTATGAAGTTAAAGCCCAGTGGTTGAAATGTCCATCTGACCATCCTGATTTGCGTTCTGCTTTATTTCCTTAAATCGATGAACGCAAATGCTGAGACCTTTCCTTTGAAAGGGAACTGTAGATTTCCTTCCCCACATTTGGGAGCTGTAGATTCTGCTTTGACTCTAATGGTCTTGCAGTCGATGGCACGTTTGACCCTAAGTTAATCCTTTTTTTCTTGCTCAACATTTCCTATTGAATTCAAGTATTGCACGAAGGTTAAGCGGTCGTATTTCATTACATTTGCCAGTAATCGATTGGACCGTACCGGTAAACTGTCACATCAGAGGAATACTATTCGAAATGAAAAAACTGTTTCCTGATGTGAATTCTTCGCTGCACTTACCACATACACTCACAAAATGTTTAATGCACCGTTTTTGAATGTTGAAACAATCATCCTTGTAACCTTCAAATGTACAACATTCAATACATCACTTCAAAAACCACATACACTCACAAAATGTTTAATGCACCGTTTTTGAATGTTGAAACAATCATCCTTGTAACCTTCAAATGTACAACATTCAATACATGACTGCAAAAACAGTTTAAACTTGAAATAAGGAATGACGACTGATAAATGTACTTATAGCAGCCTGTATGACAACACATCAAACAAAATCTCTACGACCTTATACATGAACCTACTCGTTTCAGTTAATTGTGCCCTTTCAGGCTATATGCATCAATGTTGAATGCAACACGAGGAAAAGGTACGCACTTCCCTTACACAGTTGTGTGATATGTTTTTTAGGCCTCCTTCCACTCCCCTACAGCCTTTGGTAAATTTTTGCACACGGAATTTATCCAGGGGGATCCCCTGTGCTGCATTTACTGACGACATGCCTCGTCTTTGCCAAGATCAATGGTGTGAATAATAACAGAATAATAACGAATGACTTCCTCAAAAAACTATTGTATTGGATAAACAAAGCTGCTTTGTAGCTTAATACCAGCTCATGGTAAAAAATAAATTACTTTTGAAATTGCAGTGAAAGAACGATGCTACCAGAATAAAAATGGGCCCAGTGTCTGAACACAATAATGACTGTCTATGAATGACTGCCTATGAATGACAGCAAAGGACTTGGAAGAGCAGTTGAACGGAATGGACAGTGTCTTGAAAGGAGCGTATAAGATGAACATCAACAAAAGCAAAACGAGGATAATGGAGTGTAGTCGAATTAAGTCGGGTGATGCTGAGGGAATTAGATTAGGAATCGAGACACTTAAAGTAGTAAAGGAGTTTTGCTATTTGGGGAGCAAAATAACTGATGATGCTCGAAGTAGAGAGGATATCAAATGTGGACTGGCAATGGCAAGGAAAGCGTTTCTGAAGAAGAAAAATTTGTTAACATCGAGTATAGATTTAAATGTCAGGAAGTCGTTTCTGAAAGTATTTGTATGGAGTGTAGCAATGTATGGAAGTGAAACATGGACGATAAATAGTTTAGACAAGAAGAGAATAGAAGCTTTTGAAATGTAACTAATCAGGAGGTATTGAATAGAATTGGGGAGAAGAGGAGCTTGTGGCACAACTTGACCAGAAGAAGGGATCGGTTGGTAGGACATGTTCTGAGGCATCAAGGGATCACAAATTTAGTATTGGAGGGCAGCGTGGAGGGTAAAAATCGTAGAGGGAGACCAAGAGATGAATACACTAAGCAGATTCAGAAGGATGTAGGCTGCACTAAGTACCAGGAGATGAAGAAGCTTTCATAGGATAGAGTAGCATGGAGAGCTGCATTGGACCATTCTCAGGACTGAAGACCACAGCAACAACAAGAACAACAACAACAACAACATTCCCTTAAAGCAATTAAAATCCCTTATGTACTGTTTGGATTTGGAGAGAACGAAGAATTATGTTGGGATACTTGCTGACATGGCTTGCACACAGAAATAGGTGACAGACAAACTATGTAACAGAGACAAAGCTGTAGTACTGAGGTGTGAATAGGGAATTCTCTGATAATCTGCTTTTCTACACGAAGAAAATTCCGCAGATCAACATCAGCTGTCGAAAACTGTAAATATGTTGCCACCCTCGTCGGACCGTTGTGCAGTACGCTTCCTTGCTCGAGGTGTCGGCCAGAAGTGACGTACTCGGTCGTCGTCTTCATGCAGCGTGACTCTGTTCAGAGGTGTCTCATTGGCATCAGCCACAGAGGCACTGAACAACTTTAAACGCTGCTCTATACGAACAGGCTTACAGCAACCCATAAGGGCTGCCTGCTGCAAACTACACACATCACTGTGTTTAAGGCCGGGTTGGGCAGTACAGCTTTGTGTGCACAGCAGAATGCGTCATGCTGCATTCACACAGTGAATGTATCCTACTCTCCTCACACTTGATGCCAAAACCTAAAGAACCACTTTTCCTACACGTGTAGTTCGACAGATAAATGTCTACAAATTGGTTGTTTGATGATTTTTCCTAGAAAACATACCTGTTAATGAAGTGGACTCAGCTTAGGGATTCAGCTAACCTGCTACAAGAGGACAATGATAGCATCGTGAGCTAGCAGGAAATGACGGTCTATGATTGCGTATCTTACAGCAGTGACACATCTAAGGAAACTCAGTGACAAAAATTATAGTCTTACAAATACACACACACACACACACACACACACACACACACACAAACACACGCGCGCACACATCGAGAACTGAGGGACACGAATGAGTGGGTTGTCTCGCCCTTACCTGCTTTTTGGTGGTGGATCATACAGCAACCGGCTCACTTCGATCAAGTCTTCCGGCTGCTTCCGCATCGCATCTGCCCACCCCTGAGTGGCCATCACCTCGAACGCACAGGTCTTAATGAACGCCAGTGCAGCGTGCTTGAGGTCACTGCAGGAGTGGCGGACTGCGAGGACGGCTGCGGCCGCCGCCGTCTCAACGGTCAGCTGAGCGGCCACCTGCCGCTCGCACTCTGCCTTCAGCCGCGACACCCCGTACTTATCTGCTGCTGCCAGCAGCTGGGGGGCCATGCCGGGCAGCTGGGGGGCCCGCAGGGTGTACAGGTAGGAGACCAGCTGCCTCAGCACCGGGCCCCCCACGTCCGGGATGCTCACCGCGCCGCTGCTGGCCTCGAGGGTGTCGTGGCCGAACATGGCGGCGAACACAGGGCTCCTGTCCGCCAGGACGGCCCTGTGCGCCAACAGCCGCGTGTCACCTGCCTCGAGTATCACCACGGCGTCGTCCCCGGCGTCCAGCAGGTCCCCCAGGTCCACGGCCGCCGTCTCCGTGATGTCCTTAACCACTTCCATTGCGGACGATTCTGAAACACTGCATCACCGAGCAGCCCTTTCAGCTTACAGGTGACTGCTGATACTTCTCGAGTGACGGTTCATAAAAAGTGGTCCATCACCAGCCAGTGGCAGTATCGTCACATCTTTGCTGTGTTAGACTGATGCCATTGGTGAATACCTGCATATCTTTAATAATACGTTTTTAAATAGTTACGGTTTTCTTTCAGCACATTTCATTTGTGCGACAAGCTCCAGAAGGGGGGAGGCTTCATTTCCATAAGTTTTTCTACACAGCGATTTTACTTGAACCGGCAATCGTTAGAAGTGGACATCTACCAAAATACTAAGAAGGTTGTAAAGAACTATAGCAGTACTTTATTCAACGAGATATTCTGTTCACTTCTTTCCTTCAAGGAAACGACATTATTTTATGGCTGGAATCTATATTATTCGTCATTTAACCAATAATTGTGCATGTAGCCTTGCAGGAGTTGTTTCACACAGGTCTACTAAAACCTGGAGGGTGCTTCTGGGAAACATTGCCTATGGGAAGCAGGCCTACTCAGCCTGCAACTCATTCTCAACACTTCTCAAATAGTCCAACAGGACAACATCCGACAACCACACACAGCACGATATGTCAGAGCCAGCCGCAGAGCATATTCTTTCCCTTCAACTAACACGTATACTATCATTTTGTAGCAGAAGTCACTGAACCGCCGCATTGCAGATGGTACTGATAATAGTAGATAACCACTCGATGATACAGTTTGTGGACAACGAGGTCTAATTTTCGCTGAAGAATTTCTCAGTTCGTCCTTACACTGACTGTGTGCATTAGATGCCGAGACTGGACCTTTGAATAAAATGGGAAATCACTATCTGCTTATTGGATTCACGTTGTTTCATTAGTAACAGTCGCTGAAGAATCGATTTTAAAACAGCAATTCAGAATAGTTCTGTAGAAGTCGAGAATCAACATGAGCCATGTACCGACAATGTTCCTGCTCATCTTGTCGGTGTGGGAGCGATGAATGTGAAAGGTTGGCTCTATACTCTTAGGTGTTGTATAAGTGAAGGAGGGAAACTGTCCACAAATCTTAAAACAGACATTTGAATTTCCATCCATAGAAAGAAGAATGACTTAAAAAGAGAGAAAGTACTGAACATTTAAGGTAGTTGTCCAGCGGAAATATTAACATTGTTTCCTCAAAAAGGTCAGGCCACATTTTAAGAAACTCAGTCTGGATTTATAAAAAAGTGCGGGGCTGGTGGCGGTTACATGGACCACACACACACACACACACACACACACACACACACACACACATACACACACAGAGACACACGCGCACACACACAAACACACACACAAACACCTGAAAACAAAAAAAAAATTTTTCACTTTATGCATTTTTGTAGTAGTATTTATGTAGAAATAGCTCTAAATGCATTAACAAAGTTATTGATAGTATTAATAAAGCTACATCCACATCATTTTTACAAGAATGCCTACGATCACCATTGAATAAGAGACAGAACCTGAAAATCAAATCTTCAAATACAGATGCACTTCATGTATACGAAATTTGAAAAGGTTTATTTTGTTAGTTATTTATAATGCCATCTTTACTTCTTTACTGGTATTAGTTTTGAACTTTATTTAACAGTGTAATTTGGACTGTCATTTTTAGCTTGACTTCACACCTGATCAGTTTGAAGCAAATTGTAAGGATGGTGTTAAAAAACTGAAATCTAATGTAGTACCCACTATATTTAGCCATCGTCCTCAAATTAAGGGAGGAAAGCCAGCAAAGGACAGGGGTGTGCAAAGGGAACCTGAGTGCACTTTCACTACACAGACAGAGCCAGGTACTGTTTAAATATATATATGTAACTAAAGACAGACTTATCTATCTTATTCACTACTAACTTTTTATGAAACTTAAATTTCTCGCGTTTTCGTTCGACAAAACATTTTTTTGTTATTATTATTAATACTATTTCTTTTCAGGCAATGAGCAAGTTTGCGTACTTCCTCAAGAAGTTTTGCCGGATGTTCACAGTTCTGACGTCGGATTGCCTCCTGAGAATGACACTGAAACGGAACTAGAAAATTTGAAAAGGAAAGTCCACTTGTAGCAGAAGCAACTACACAGTGCGAATGGTAAAACTGGTACAATGGCGGCATTTGTGAAACCTTTTTTAAACGACGATCAGATCTCGGCACTGCAGAAAAAAAACCATACGAGGGACAAAGTGCTCACCAGAAATTATTAAGAAGGCTTTGAAAATTCGATTAGCTTGTGGAAGCGTTGAATACAATGCGGTAAGAGAACTGGGACAACCATTACCAAGCGAACGAACTCTACAAAGGAAACCTGAGTCTCTGGCAATCAGTCCAGGTATTTTGGAGGATTTTGTATCCGCTCTTAAAGTGAAGGTAGACACCACGAATCTTTTTGAAAGACATGTTGCAATAATGATGGATGAGATGAGTCTCACGCCAGGCCTAAATTACGACATTTCATCGAAATTCGTAATTGGCTATCCAACACTTCCAGCAGCTAATGGTTCGTATGAAAAACATTTTTGTCACGCCTTGGTATTTATGCTTGGTAGTCTAAGTACGCGATGGAAACAAATTATTGGTTACCATTTCACCAGGAACTCAATTTCAGGTAAAGAACTTCAGTCTTTCCTGTGGCAATTAATTGTGAAGTGTGAAGCGATTGGTCTGATGGTAGAAGTTATTGTATCAGGTATGGGTGGACAAAATCGGGCAGTGTGGCGTGAATGTGGTGTTATTGCTGGTCGTCATAATGAAACAAAGAATTTCTGCCAGCATCCATTTTCTCCAGAGCGGAATCTGTACTTCGTGCCTGACGTAGCTCATATCTTGAAGAATGTGAGGAATCACCTAACTAATTCCGACCACTTTATCCTACCACGGCAAGTAATTGCAGACAATAATTTGGCGGGACCGGTAGTCTCGATTGAGCCTATCACGAAACTGTACGAGTTTGACAAGGAAAAGAAATTAAATATTGCTAGGGATTTAAAAGATAAAGTCATAAGGCCAGGGCATTATAATAAAATTAAGGTTGGTCCTGCTTACGCACTTTTAAATCACAGCGTTGCAGCATCGTTACATTATGCAATAGAGGAACATGTACTTGAAGATTCTGCCACATCAACAGCGTTTTTCATAGCCACAATTTTCCGTTGGTTTAAATTAATGACCTCAAGGAACAGGAAAACTGCCATGTGTAGAACCGTTGAGGCCATACACAATGATGGCGTACAGTTCCTTAAGAGTGTCATCTCGCTGTTTGAAAATTGGAAACAGGGGTATCTGGAAACCTGTACAATCTGGAGTTATTCTAGCAACATGCACAGCTATTAATGTCCAGGATTATCTTCTGAACGAAACAGGTTTCCAGTGTGTTCTGTTGTGCAGGCTGTCACAGGATGCTCTGGAAAACCTTTTCAGTATGGTTCGAGCCAGTAATCCTGTTCCAGATTGTCTCAGTTTCAAGATGATACTGCGGCTTATTGCTGTGTCACAGTATTTTCGTCCCAGTCGCCGTGGAAGTTATCAGACGGAAGATGGTGAATTTCTTGTCGACTACTTGGAACACAGACGGACGTACGACGAAGCAGAAGGCACAGACGATGCAGACTTGCTTGCAAGTGCGAATTCAGACGTAAGCGATGTTGAAGAAATGCCACCTGAGGAAGCACTGTCTCCACGCTATTTAGCAGGCAGAACAACAAAGCAAGTGCAGCAAAAGTATTTGCTTTGTGAAGCGTACCGAGAATCACTTTCACCAAAGGAGAAGTCTGAATGTGAAGCAGTACGAAGACTCACTGAACTAAAAATTACACAGCTCAAGACAGCTTGGAATGCATGTCCCAAGAAATATTTCGCATTATTGAGATGACAGATAAAGTCTTTCGTGTGGATGAAAAACTGTTCCTGGAAGCTAAGTTGTCCCTCCAAGCACTGGAGGCAGTTGCACAGAAGTCATTCGAGGAACTCATTCAGAATATTCCTTCTTCTCACAGTGTTGTGGACAGAGTTGTAGATGAATTTCTGAAGACTCGAATTTACGTTCTTCGGAGGAAATATAACTGCCAGGTACTGAAGGAAGATACAGCAAAGTGCAGTATTGGTATGAGAAATGCAGCAAAGGTATTTTAAGAAGAAGAAATTTATTGTCTTTCACATGTTTTAGCTAAATTGATGCACTGGTAATTTGTAATTTTGTGTTTTTTTTATTTTTAATTACAAATAACTACCATCATTTGTAACAAACAAGCATTAAAAAAGGAAATATGCAAATCGAAGTATGCATTTGTAATTTAATATGTACTGTAAGTCATGTGTGTACCTCAAAGACCTTGACTGGATTCTATCGTTTAAGCATGTAATACTTTTCACAAAGGTCAGCGTGAGAAAAAAATTACTGCTAGCTATATTTATAAGCGTCTATATCTCACAGGGGAACCTCCCCATCGCAACCCCCCTGAGATTTATAATTTGGCACAGTGGATAGGCCTTGAAAAACTGAACACAGATCAATCGAGAAAACAGGAAGAAGTTGTGTGGAACTATGAAAAAAATAAGCAAAATATACAAACTGAGTAGTGCATGGGCAAGGAAGGCAACATCAAGGATAATGCGAGCTCAGGAGCGCCGTGGTCCTGTGGTTAGCGTGAGCAGCAGCGGAACGAGAGGTCCTTGGTTCAAGTCTTCCCTCGATTGAAAAGTTTACTTTCTTTATTTTCGCAAAGTTATGATCTGTCCGTTCGTTCATTCACGTCTCTGTTCACTGTAATAAGTTTAGTGTCTGTGTTTTGCGACCGTACCGCAAAACCGTGCAATTAGTAGACGAAAGGACGTGCCTCTCCAATTGGAACCGAAAACATTTCATCGCAAGGTCATAGGTCAACCGATTCCTCCACAGGAAAACACGTCTGACATATTCTATACGACACAGGTGACGGCATGTGCGTCACATGACAGGAATATGTTGTCGACCCACCTAACTTGCACACTTGGCGAATATGCAAAAAGATTCTTCTAGCTTGCCCGATTTAGGTTTTCATGTGGATGTGATAATCACTTCCAAAAAAGTGATGAAAACATAAGAGTGTGTCACATAAACTGCAACAAATGAATGCAACACTTTCACAGTCGCACAGTTTTCTCTGTGCTCTGTCAAAACATATGTTTTTAACGTTTTCAAATTTTTCCGTGTGTAGACTGTCAAATGCTGCATATGTCCAAGCAAATCTGAACATGTCCTGGAATTTTGGAGAGCGAAGTTAATTATGTGTGAGTGCCTGAACTCTGATAATTGTCTGAAAATAAAAAATTGAAGTTTTCACTCGAGGGAAGACTTGAACCAAGGACCTCTCGTTCCGCAGCTCCTCACGCTAACCACGGGACCACTGCGCGCCTGAGCTCACGATCTCCTTGATGTTGCCTATCTTGCCAATGGACTACTCAGTTTGTATATTTTGCTTATTTTTTCGTAGTTCCACAAACTTCTTCCTGTTTTCTCGGTTGATCTGTGTTCAGTTTTTCAAGGCCTATACACTGTGCCAACTTATAACTACATCTGAGGTGGGTGCGATGGGGAGGTTCCCTTGTCAGTGAGAGAGTAGCAAATTTTCACAGTAGACGCCGAGTTATCAAGGACGTAACGATTAATTACGATAGTTATTTGTTCACTTGACGCACTGTCGCATTCAGGCCGGTTGCCTCCTTATATAAAGGCGAATTTTACAGTTCCGTCCACAGGGCTGCCCTTGCGCAGTAGGCCTAAAATGGCGGCGGCCGGCAGGCTGGCCGTACTCTCCCGTGTACAGGGCTCCAGCGTGGCGCTGGCAGGCGCGAATGCCGGCCATGGGTATGTGAATGTTTGAAAAGGAGAACGACATACTCCATATTAATGTACTCTCTAAAATGCGATATCCCTTGCGTTCAAACATTAGTTAATAAAGTGTAGGGGGACAAACTTCACAACACGACTGAAAATACGTTCTCCAAATAGAGATAAGAACATCTATGATTGACATGGCATCTAAAGCCGACGTACATTTTTAAAATGTTAGAAATAAGGAAATGAGCCGGCCGGTGTGGCCGAGCGGTTCTAGGCGCGTCAATCTGGAACCGCGAGACCGCTACAGTCGCAGGTTCGAATCTTGCCTCAGGCATGGATGTGTGTGATGTCCTCAGGTTGGTTAGGTTTAAGTAGTTCTAAGTTCTAGGGGACTGATGACCTCAGATGTTAAGTCCCATAGTGCTCAGAGCCATTTGAACCTGTAAGTAGGCTGTTTAGGTTTTTTTATTGGTAACGCCACCTCTGTATGAAAATCACTGGCTGTGCTGTGTGCAGTCTGTGGCTGCTTTGCATTGTTGTAATACTCGCCATTGTAGTGTTAGGCAGCTGGCTGTGAACAGCGCGTAGCGTTGCGCAGTTGGAGGTGAGCCGCCAGCAGTGGTGGATGTGGGGAGAGAGATAGCGGAGATTTGTAATTTGTCATGAACTGCTATATTTATATATGATGATATCAAGGTAAATACATTGTTTGTTCTCTATTAATATCTTTCATTTGCTAACTATCCCTATCAGTAGTTAGTGCCTTCCATAGTTTGAATCTTTTATTTAGCTGGCAGTAGTGGCGCTCGCTGTATTGCAGTAGCTTGAGCAGCGAAGATTTTTGTGAGGTAAGTGATTTGTGAAAGGTATAGTTTAATGTTAGTCAGGGCCATTCTTTTGTAGGGAATTTTGAAAGTCAGATTGCGTTGCGCTAACAAAATATTGTGTGTCAGTTTAAGGACAGTCTTGTATAATTGTTCAAAGGGGACGTTTCATATGTCGACCCTTAGCCTAGGATACCTCACTGGAATCTTCTGATTTTTTCTTGTAGTTTGTGTATTTAGTGTAGCTATTGTTTATTGCTAGCGCGTAATTGTAGAGAGAATCTCCTTTGTAGTTGTAGCCTTTCATTGTTGTACAGTAAAACAGTTGTGGCATGCATGTAGATTTGCACCAAGTATTTCGCAGCTGCGCTTGCAATTAACTAGATAGTATTTTCAGTGCTATTTTAATGTGTTCTCTTATTTTTGCTCTTCAAATTGTGTTTTCTGTGTTATCGTGTGAAATATTGTGACAATAATGGCGTGTGAAAAACGTAACACTCGGCTCCAAAGTAAACTGAGAAATGACAGTGAAGACGAAAGCAGTGTGTTGGCCCCACCATGTAATGAATTAACTAATATTCAAAGTAGTAATTTGGTAACTGTGCATAGGGAAATGGAGCGGGCGTCAAACAATGGCGTAGGCAGTGAAACAGGTAGTGAACAGGGAAGCATTATCGATCGATCGGTCGGCAACAGCTCGCCTCAGGAATCCGAAATGATAGGACACAATTTTGCAAACACTGTAGATTCAGGTTTTGCGTCCTCACCGTTTTCTCAAATGAGTCAAGACACGTTTTCCGCTTGTCAAAATGTGAATGTTGCCGGTGCAAATTCACTGCCGAAAAGCACTGAGGAACATGTTTCAGACACCAGTGCATTGTTATTACAGTTAATGCAACAAATGGGACAAAGGCTACAAAAGTTAGACACAACGCTTGAACAAAATCAGAGACAAACACAGCAAAAGCTTCAAAAGTTAGACTCATTGGAACAAACTCTCGAACAAACACGTGAGGATTTAACTGCTGAGTTACATAACATTGAATCGAAATGTCAGAAAGTGTGTAATGACGTAAAAACACAAATTTGTGAGCATTTTCAACCTATTTTTTCGCGGCATGAAAATGCATTACAGAATCACGAAGCAGCCATAAAAGAACTGCAAACCATTGTTCATGAAAATCATGAGACCTTGTGGGCTAAAATTGACTCAGTTGCATCTACCGATTCGGTTACGCAACTTGCAAAAACTCAGGAAAACTTAAAGGGCACAGTAGATTCGATTTCAACACAAATGGACACTCTGAAGCTTGGTTCAGAAAAACACACTGAGGAAATGTGTTCATTATCAGAGAAAGTAGTTGAACTTTCGGATCAGCTAAATAATTTATCTACGAAGGTAGATGATAATCTGAATGACGCAAAACCGGTAGTCTTTAATGACACAGAACAGAGCGAACAAATTAGGAAACTGAAACAAAATCTGAATCAAATTGATACGCAACACCAAAGAGAAATCCGGGAAGTACAAGATCAGCTGACACAGGTAATACAAGAATTACGTATTTCAGAAGACACTCGCGCTCCAACACGGGAAGAGGGACATAGAAATACGCAAAAGCCACAAAATAATAACACAGGGCATTTCGGTAATTATGAAAGAAATTGGCAAGGTACACCGAATTTTGAGATGGAACCGCCGACACGACGTAACTATGACCGAGATGCTACTCGCCGACACGATGATTTTGACTATAAGCTGTTCATGACTACACGTAAATTCAAAACATTTAAGAATTCTGGCAACGACATTCATCCACAAGCATGGCTCCATCAATTCTCTCATTGTTTTCCTCCCAACTGGTCATTAGAGCACAGATTAGAATTTATGTGTGGCTACTTAGAGAATGAACCAGCTGTAAGAATGCGGTCGGTCATTCACGATTGCCACAGTGAAGGAGAGTTTTACCATGCCTTCCTCTCAGCATATTGGTCTCAGGCCACACAAGACCGAGTAAAACAAAGCATCATAATGATGAAACATTTCGAACAATCTGAATTCTCCAGTCTTGTGAAATATTTTGAAGACATGTTGCACAAGAATCAGTACCTGTCAAACCCATACAGCCCCTCAGAACTTATCCGCATTTGCTTAATCAAATTGCCTGAACATTTACGACACATTATTTTGGCAGGACGTTGCAAAGACGACATTGAAGCTTTTCAGGGACTGTTACAAGAATTGGAAATTGACACTGACAATCGCGGAATGCGGAAACAGGAACACAACAATTACAGGTCACATCCGTCACAATTCCTCGATAATAACTGGACGCGACAAGGCTATTCTCACAACACAAATCGTGACCAAAACAGACACCACCCGTATGACAACCGTTGGCAGAGTAGTAATAATTACAGGGAAAGATCACCTCTCCGCGGTAATGACTATCACAGAGACAATCAGAGAAACAGACAATATGGGAACCAAAACAATTATTATTACGGGAGACAGAATAACTTGAGACGCAACGGTCCAGTGCGCAGTTACGATTCAGGGAGAAATTCTCTACCACTTAACCGACAAGAAAGAAACTACAGGAACTACCGACATGACGACAGACGATGTGATCGTAACGACAGACCTGAATTGCATCAGAACTGGCGGGATTCAAACAGAGCAGGGCCCTCTCGTCACGGTGAATTTGTAGAAGTTAGGTCTCCAAACCCCAATAACGACGCGCGCCAACAAAGAGACAATAGGCAATGACTCACACCGCTGGCAGCCACAAAACATACTTATGAAACTGACGACGCAGCTGCCGTAGCTAGTAATTACGTAAAAATGGAAGATATTAGGGACATCTTACTCCAGGAACACGACATAAAACATAACAACATTGCATATCCTGTGATTCACATTACAGTAAATGATGTAAAATTTACGGCAGTACTTGACTCTGGCAGTCCCATTTCAGTAATTAGTGAAACAGCCTTTAGCAAATGCAACAAATCGAACGATTGTCCCACACTTCCGTTACGTAAGATTAAATTACAAGGTGCAATCTTTGGAAAAAGTGTAGATGTACGCCAACAAACCAACTTAGAATTCTTTTGTCAAAGCCACAGCTTCTCTATGAGCTTTCTTATTGTTCCATTATTGTCGACGGAAATTATACTGGGAGTAGACTTTTTGAATGAATACAAAGCAATCTTAAGCTTTCACGATGCTGAAATAAGTTTAGAAAAAGAAGGTAAGTCAATAGCTTTGAAATTTGAAGATTGGCTCTCAAACCATGATGAGGAAATTAATCGGCTTTACCTTCTGTTAGATAACAGTTCGGAATTTTCTACGGAACTAGACACTAACAATCACTCTGCAAGTACTGACAGGGATGACATCGATGGCATATTTGAAATTAATGAGTTAATTCAGAATAAAATTCAAACAATTGAGAATTGTAATGACACTGATAGGCAGGACCTCTTTGAGATTTTACAAGCACATTCCACAGTTTTTACTCACAAAACAGGAACAATCAAGGGATTTCAATACCAATTTCGTGTTCGTGAGCATACTAAATTTTGTGTTAGACCATACGTAATTCCGGCGCATTATAGGGACCGTGTTAGAACAGAAATACAATCTATGCTTGACGAGGGCATTATTGAGCCTGCAGTAAACTCATACAACAATCCGTTACATGTTGTTGAGAAGAAAAATGGATCGATCAGACTTGTCTTAGATTCGAGACAAATCAATACTATCATTATTCCTGAAACAGACAGGCCGCAGACGATGGAAGAACTTCTTCAAAATTTTAATGGTGTAAAAGTGTTGTCTTCCATTGATCTCAGATCCAGCTTTTATCAGATCGAACTTCATCCAGAATGTAGAAAATACACAGCTTTCCTTTGTTTCGGCGTTTGTTATCAGTTTCGGAAACTTCCCTTTGGTTTGAACATTTCTTCAGCAGCATTCATTCGCGGGCTAAATTCCATATTGCCTGAGTTCTTAAAACGTCACATCACCTTATATGTGGACGATATTCTAATAGCAGAAGCTTCATGGGAACAACATAATCGCATCCTCAACAGTTTGTTACGCATTTTTGCAGAATCTGGAATTACAGTTAACTTGGAAAAGTCTGAATTCGGTCGGACAAAGGTGAAGTTTTTGGGACATATTATTTCTTCTAAAGGCATTCAGCCGGATCCTGAAAAGTTAGAAGCCATCAGAGCCATTCCAGTTCCATCCACAAAAAGACAAGTCCGCAGTTTTCTAGGTCTCGTAAATTTTTACCGTCGTTTTCTGAATATGCAAATTCTTGTTACACCAAAACTTTGTTCTCTCACTGGAAAAAATACTATTTGGAACTGGGACGAACAAGCACAGTTGGAATTCGATTCTTTAAAAGAAGCGTTACTTCATGCGCCAATATTAGCTCATCCAGATCTATCACAAGATTTCTGCCTTAGCACGGATTCTTCTAAAGTCGGTCTTGGTGCCCATTTATTTCAAGAAGCCATAGAAAATGACATTACTGTTCAGAAAACCATTGCTTTTGCTAGCCGAGTGCTAACAAAATCTGAAAAAAATTATTCCGTTACTGAATTAGAAGCTTCAGCAATCGTTTGGGCATTTAACAAATTCCGTTTCTTTCTTTCTGGTAAGCACGTAAAAGTATACAGTGATCATCGTGCACTACAATTTCTTATGTCTTCAAAATTAAATCATGACAGGTTAAAACGTTGGGCATTGTTTCTGCAAGAATTCCGCTTCACAATAGTCTACATTCCCGGCAAGGAGAACATTGTTGCGGACGCACTGTCACGCGCACCGGCTGGGCTTGAGAAAAGTAACACAGAAGGCAACATTGAGAAAAATTACAGTATTCTTTACATTCAGAAAGTTGCCTTTGAAAACTTGATCACCACATCTTTAAAGGACATTGCTCATGAACAAGATAAAGATCCGATTTGGAAAGACATCAAGAGCAAATGGCATGAAAAGACACACACGCAGATTCGGCATTATTACCTGGTTAGAAACAACATACTCTTCAAACGCTGCACTGTTGATGACAAGCTACGGGTACTTTGCATTCCAGACGATTTTGTTAATAAGCTCATTTGGTACATTCATTTCAGCTACGCACATTTTGGCCCACGAAAATGTTATCATATTCTTCGAACGACTTGTTATTTTAACAATATGGAAAAGCGAATTCGAAGAGTCTTGTCTATTTGTAAACTTTGTCAAAAGGCGAAACCATCTACTATCTCCCATAGTGCTCCACTGTTTCCTATCATTCCATCTAAATTAAAAGAATTTGCTGCTGTTGATCTCTTGGGACCGCTTGTCAGAACATCTAATGGATTTTCGTACGTTCTAGTCGCTGTTGAACTTACTTCAAAATTTGTTTCTTTCACTCCGTTACGTAAAGCCACTGGACGGTCTGTATCCAACGCCTTTGTTAAAAATTTCTTACGTGAAGTTGGACACGTTAGTAAAGTCATTTCAGATAACGGACCGCAATTCAGATCTGCTGTTTGGTCACGCATGCTTCGCAACCATAAAATCAAACCTGTTTTTATTTCATTGTACTCACCACATTGCAACCCGTCTGAACGGATTATGAAAGAAATCAATAAGCTTTGCAGACTTTATTGTCACAGAAAGCATCAGCATTGGGACAGATATTTACACTTATTTCAAAATGTGCTGAATGAAATGCCTCATGATTCCACTGCTTTACCACCTACTCTTGTACTGAAGAATGTGGAACCTCCAAACAGAATCAGAGAGCTTGTACCTTTCCCGAATACACGTAAACTTCGACACAAAGACATAATTGATTTGGCTCTTAAAAATATAAAATCTGCAGCAGACAAAAGGAGAAAACTACACGGTAAAGCAAATGCAAAGAAGTTGTATATTGGTCAGAAAGTTCTCATTAAAGCTCATTCATTGTCACATAAGAAGAAACACTTGAGTCACAAATTCTTTCTAGTTTACAATGGACCTTACAGAATCCGACGCATACCACATGATAATTGCGTTGAAGTTGAAACTCTGCGTACTAGGAAGAGTAAAGGTTTACACCACATTTCACATGTAAAACCGTTTATTGAAAGATAATCTGCTTTTTAACTTAGTCTTTGTCATAAAATTTTTCGCTTCACATTACTAATATGCTTTGTCAGACTTAGAAACTGTTACCATGCAACAATGTTTGAAGTTCAATATCCAGCCAAGAACCAAGAGAAATTATTTAAACAGAAATTACGAATGCATTGTTATTGCGAACAGACGACACAGTGTAATTGTGTGTGTACATTCTTGCTTGTTAGTTGCACGATTAGAACATTTACCAGTACTGCTAATGAGATTTTAATGCAACATTTTGGTTTACTTGAAAATACATTCCGGATTTAAAGTACTTTCTGTGAGATACCAGATGAGACAATAGTTAGTTTATGTGACAGCTACACGATTTTATCACGATGCTACTAATGAGTGACAATTTACAATGTTGCTTTTGCAGTGTTTCTGTTTTATATCCGCACAGTTTTTCTGAATTCTTCTGGAAAGAAAAACATGTTTTAGTAGTAACTTTTGTGGTATAGCTACAATGGGACTGCCTTTTCCGTAGCACAACAATACGTTACAGCACAGTACTTTCTTCATCACGCCAATAAGCATAATAACTACGATATCTATACGTAAAGCATTTCACTTTTGTTTATCATGAGGTAAGTACATTGGCTTCTGCAGAACTTAGCTTTCGGAGGAAAATAACTACGACACTTCCACAGAGATTATCTTACAACAAGATGCACATTTAGCGCTACAGGACACGCATTTCAGTGATCAATTTTATACTTAAAACATTTATTTTTAAAAATTTTTGAATTACAAAGAAAGTTTTCCGTGATATATTTCATTCCATTGGTGTAATCTGTAACACCTGAGGGTATAATTACATTAATCCTCAGGGGGGTACACGCTTACTTTGTGTACCATGTGTGTGGCAACCACAAGGAACCCTAGCTAATATGGTATTTGCTTATACAACTTTACACATCGGTACCATATTTCTCTAACACACAAATTACACAGCTATCTGATCATTTAACTGAGAGAGACAAACATTTATTTTACTATATCAGTGACACATGTTTACGCAATTACACAGTTGGATAACTTCACACTTATGAAACTGTATTTTGTCTGTACTTTGTAAACTGTTCATATTTTTTCGGAATCATTGTGATACTATGAGAGCTTTGAATGATGTATTTGGTATGAGATCATGATTTTTAAAGTACGTTTGAGGCAGCTGACACATTTGACATGAGCAGAGAATTTTTTTAGGCTTAGAAATTATTGGAGGAAGTTACGACGATTTTGAGATTTGACTGAAGTGTTATGATGTTATTATTACGACGACGATGTGTATTATGTTGTTGAGGAATGTTTATTATGCTACGTATTTCTCATGATGAAATATTGAAGAAGTGTCGACGAATATGTATATGTATAATGAGGTAAGGATTTATGAAAAGGATGTTGGAAACCAAGAAACGTACTTTAAGAGTTATGAAATGTGTGACTGTATGACAATGCTGACCAATATTTTTTTTGGACACTTATATTTATAGGATTTTGCTTCTACAGATTTGCAACGCTAATTCTTGACCTGTGAAATATTTTTATATGAGACTGCCACGGTAGCAGAAACTGCTGTCGTAAATATTTCCGTACGAAAGTTAAGTGACCACCTGCACGTAATGCGTCGCGGGCACCCAGCTGTGTCAGACGCCTGGAGAAAAAGCCATTATTGCGAGCCCTTTTCAGCGGCACAGGTAGAACAAAAAAAAAGGGGAGGCCATTATCCTTGGAAATATTCTTACATCTGCAAACCTGATAATGACAAGTGTCTTTCTACGAGAATTGAGAGCTACTGACTTACGAAATGCCACATAGCTATTGAATGATATTTTTATGCTTTGCTTTTCATAGTTGCTTATTTCATTTGATATCTGGTTTCCAGCTGTGTTGCAGCATTGCTTTTATAAATTGAAATGCATTTGCTAATGTGAACACTTTCTGTCAACAGATCTATTAAATAATTATTTTATGATCCACATTCTTTAAAAAAGGAGCACTTGGAAAGGAAAGAACAATAATAAGGAGCTAGTAACAGTAACACATAATTTTCTTTTCAAGTACATGGTAATATTTCTTTTTACAATCAGTTGTTGTGGTGCACCACTTTAATTACATAGATATTAAGATGTGAATATACATTTCCCTTATCTGCATTGTTGTTTTTACTGTAATATTTTTTCTGCTTGAGCTTTGTCATGTATAGATATAAGTTTTATATTTTTTATATTTTTTATATTTGCTGCTGCTGTTTGCCAGGCATAGTGCTACTGAATTTTAAATTGTGTTACTCTGTTAAGCTAATTTTACTACTGACTTATTTTTCTTGCTACTGTACATTGGCTCATATTAGTTGTAATGTTGCATTGCTTGGTAATTTATATTTACTGTAGCTTGCTTTGCAATTTTCCATTTTTTTTGCATTGCTGTTTGTGTTAATTTGTTATGTGCTGCTGCATTGCCTCGTCGCTTAGTTTAGTATCTGAGCTCAGTAGATTTAAGTTAGCTTAAGAGGAGACTATATAAGAAACTAACTATTATAAATCTATAAGAAATGCATTGAGAAGCTATCAGAAAATGGTCTGGCAAAATAAAAAGGATACTGTACAGTGGAGAAAAATTATTATTGACAGAGGATGTGAACAGAATACAGAAAGCAGAGAGAAAAACTATTTTTGACAGAGGATGTGAACGAAATACAGAAGGCAGGCTTAGATAGGACTTTTGGGAATAATGATGAATGAAGGGAGATCTCCAAGAAGCAAAGAAAGTTTTGTTTGCAAAATACTGCAATGAAACAAACCCTGTCCTTTCCTTTTGTGTTATCCCACTATGTGTTTGGGTACCCTTGTGTATATATGTTCTTCCTGTCTTTATATGTTTACCTCATCAGACTTTTGTTGTAGAATTTTTCTCATACTCAGCTACATGAACTATGATGAGGAATACTGTTATCCTCAAATATAATTTGCGTTAATAATATGTTATTTACTTTGTAAAGATGTTAGACATTATTAATTCTGTTTTGTTTTAATGCTCATGTGTAAAGTTGAAGTTTCAAAAGTTATTCTGATCTTTTATGTATTTACTTATGTCATAATTCCTGTAACACTGATGTATATGTTTATTTCTATTCTTTTGTAAAGCCCCCATTACTACAAACGTTATCTGTATTATTATGTTTTTAATGATGTGTTTTGTACCTTTGTTATTGTATTCTTATGTTATAAAATTGTAATTGTCACCAGTTCATGATATTATTAACTTGTTAGTTACATTTCACTGCACACGTTTCTGTTGGTCATAGTATATGGACAATATGTGAGAAGTAGGGACTGATAGTGTTTGCACGTGTGTTAATGATTCAGCAAGGGACTGGATAATAGTATTGCTGGTTCTAAGGACAATTTCAAAAACTTTGTGAGTGCACAAGTGGTGGGTTATGGACTTGCTATATTATCCGCAAGACTCTTCAACGGTGATTGTGCACCTGCACAGTCACAACAGATGGCTGCTGGCTATCTCTCCAAGGACTACAGTGGGTCTGCATCTTTGATGACCCACCAGTACCATTATCTCTACAAGGACTACAGTGGGTCTGCATCTATGATGACCCACCATGCCATTATTTCTACAAGGACTGCAGTGGGTCTGCACCTCTGGTGGCCCACCAATACCGTAATCTCTACCAGGACTACAGTGGGTCTGCTCTGTGATGACCTACCTACCAATACTCTTCAAAATTTCGACTGACTCTGCTGTGGGTTTGCTCTGTTGTGGCCCATTACCTGTCTGCATGTCGAGAGTCAGCACTGTCTTTCCATTGGAAGGACAACACTACTTCTTCAAGATTGCATGGAAATCCACTACTTCCGTGTGCATTTTCTTTTACTGATCAGACTTTGAGAAAAACACTGCTATTCTCCTGTTATGTACGATTAGGACTGTCTTTATGGACTTTGAGACAATTTTAGCTTTTGACCAACATTGTATCAATAAGTGTGTGCATTTGATTTCTTTGTTATTGTAATTATGAAAAAAATTTTTCAAATCTGTATTGGCCACTGCCCAATCCAATTTGTAAAATTTTTTGTGGGGAGCATGGGGGCTATGTAAGTAGGCTGTTTAGGTTTTTTTATTGGTAACGCCACCTCTGTATGAAAATCACTGGCTGTGCTGTTTGCAGTCTGTGGCTGCTTTGCATTGTTGTAATACTCGCCATTGTAGTGTTAGGCAGCTGGCTGTGAACAGCGCGTAGCGTTGCGCAGTTGGAGGTGAGCCGCCAGCAGTGGTGGATGTGGGGAGAGAGATGGCGGAGATTTGTAATTTGTCATGAACTGCTATATTTATATATGATGATATCAAGGTAAATACATTGTTTGTTCTCTATTAATATCTTTCATTTGCTAACTATCCCTATCAGTAGTTAGTGCCTTCCATAGTTTGAATCTTTTATTTAGCTGGCAGTAGTGGCGCTCGCTGTATTGCAGTAGCTTGAGCAGCGAAGATTTTTGTGAGGTAAGTGATTTGTGAAAGGTATAGTTTAATGTTAGTCAGGGCCATTCTTTTGTAGGGAATTTTGAAAGTCAGATTGCGTTGCGCTAACAAAATATTGTGTGTCAGTTTAAGGACAGTCTTGTATAATTGGTCAAAGGGGACGTTTCATAAACCATTTTTGAAGGAAATTAAGTAATACCGAACGCTATGCTTGTAACGTACATTGTTGTTCTACATTCTTTAGCTCTGGTATTTACAGGGTCACAAAGAAAGCATCCTAGGTTTTCGAGGGAAAAGCTGTAATGGTAATGATCTCCACTACAACAGAAACAAGAAGCACAAGTTAAGGAAAAATAATGTAATGTGCGTTCCAGCTCACAAGCGACATTGAAGCAGGTAGTTCCTGTGACTTAGTATGGACAGAGGTTATATTCGACAATCGGAATAAATTAGTAACTGGCTCCTTTTACTGACCACCGGTCTCAGATGAAACAGTTGCTGAACAGTTCAAAGAAAACTTGAGTCTCACCACAAACAGGTACGCTACTCATACGATTATAGTTGGCAGTGACTTCAATCTACCTTCCGTATGTTGACAAAAATACATTTCCAGACCACATTGTAGATATAAAACAACTTCCGTAACTGTTCTAAATGCTTTTTTAAAATTATTTTGAACAGTTAGTTCACGAGGCCATTCAAAATGTAAATGGTTACGAAAACACACTTGAACTCTTAGCCACAAATAATCCTGAGCATCACGACGGATACAGGAATTAGTGAACACACAGTCGTAGCGAGGCTCAATTCCGTAACAAAGAAATTCACCAAAACTAAACGCGAGATATATCTATTTATAAAAGCAGCTAAACATTCGGTTGACTTCTTAGAAACATCCAATCCTTCCAAACTATGTAGTGAAGACCATATATGGCTGAAGTTGAAAAACATAGTATCAACAGCACTCGAGAGATTCATACCAAATAAATTAATAAGAGACGGAATTGATCCCCCATGGTACACAAAACACGACAGAATGCTGCTCCAGGACCACCGAAAAAGGCAAGTATAATTTAGACGAACGCAAAATCTCCCACATTGGCGAAGTTTTACTGAGGCTCGAAATTCGGTGTCCATTTCAATGCGAGATGCATTTAATAGTTTGCACAACGAAACTCTCTCTAGAAATGTGGCGGAAATTCCCAACAGATTCTGGTTCTATGTTAAGTAAACCAGCGGAAAGGGTCAGTAAGCGATGGGGAGGAGGAGGAGGGGGAGACAAGAGACCAAAACCTTCGGAGCAGGTAAAATCGAGGCAAATGTCCGCCGTGGCAAACGTCCGCACACCGGCAGGCGCACCGCCGCGCGGGATTAGCCGAGCGGTCTGAGACGCTGCAGTCGTGGACTGTGCGGCTGGTCCCGGCGGATGTTCGAAGTCCCCCTTCGTGCGTGGGTGTGTGTGTGTTTGTCCTTAGGATAATTTAGGTGAAGTAGAGTGTAAGCTTATGGACTGACGACCGTAGCCGTTAAGTCCCGTAAGATTTGACACACATTTGGACATTTCTGCAGACGCGCGACCGGCTGGCAGGCGGCAGCAGCGCCGCTACTCACCCTGCAGGCGGAGCGGAGCAGAGCGACGTGGAGCGAGGCGAGGCAGCGCAGCTGGCGGCAGCCGCTCTTATACACCTGCCGCGTGACGTCACGCCGGCCGGCTTATCTGCCGCGGGAGCACGCTTGCGCAATCCGCCCTTCGGATCCCAGAGGCACGTTCCATTCCCACGGGGTGTGATATGTCGCAATACACTCGATAACTCGATCGAACTCGACACCCTCGAGATTGAAAATTTTGTTTCGGTTTCAGTTTGAACGACGTCAAACAGAACCGTTAGGCACTCGATGTAGAAAATGGTTCAAATGGCTCTGACCACTATGGGACTTAACTTCTGAGGTCATCAGTCCACTAGAACTTAGAACTACTTAAACCTGACCGACCTAAGGACATCACACACATCCATGCCCGAGGCAGGATTCGGACCTGCGACCGGAGGAGTCGCGCAGTTCCTGACTGTAGCGTCTAGAACCGCTCAGCCATTCCGGCCGGAGACTAGATGTAGAATGGCCACAGTTGTATCACAAATGATTGTGAGTAAGTTCTGTCTGATTCCAGTGAGTATCATGCCACGAAACGGACTCCTCAAATATATTATAGTTTTTTTTACATAAGATTGAATATTTTAACACTGCCTGCTGATGGAATTTCTACAGCTGGAAAAACAGCGATTAAGCACACTTCTTGTGGATCTACTGCGTAATAACGAGGATACACGATTAAAGTTTGTAGGTGATTTGGGGTGTACAGGGCGCCACATTCAGTACACGGAGCTGCCACCTCTGCCGTCAGCAGTCGCTCTACTGTGGCTGGCCAGCAAGCTGAACCCAGCTGAGGCGACAGGTGCGGCACTTGCCTCCACGGTGCTGCAGCCGTGAGCCAGAGGCCGCCGCAGTGGCTGCCAGGTGGTGGCGTCCCAGCCTCACAGCAACCTTATGGTACTTAGTGGAGGATACATTGTCAATCACTGACCCTTCCCCTCTTCCACTCGAGAATGCTTCAAGGGAGCAATGGCTGTGAGTAGGCCTCCATGCGTGTTCGACTCTCTCCAATTCTGCCTTCACAGTCTTTTGCGAGATGACTGTTTGTACATTCTAGGGACTTCGACAGTAGACCACACAGTGCTGTGGAGTGCGTCTCTTTCAGCGTCTGCCAGCACACCTGCCTGAGCGTCTCCGTGATGCTTGCGTAACGGAACGCGCTGCTCTTCTTTGGATCTCCGTTAATTCCTCTATCAATCCTATCTGCTCCGGATGCCAGACTGACGAGCAATAGTCAAGTATTGGTCGAACGGGTGTTTTGTGGGCTGCCTCCTTTGTGGGTGGACTACACTTCCAGACAGTCCTTCCAATTACCTTGTATGGCTTTTACCTGCCATTAGTTTCAGATCGCTCTGTACACACACATGTAGATATTTTATGGATGTAATTGCTTCCACTGGTTTTACTGCAATCCTACAATCATCCAGTAGTCAGTCATTATGGCTATTTATGCGTAATAAATTCCATCTGCTTATCTTGAGGGTCAATGGCCACTCCCTGCAAGCAAGTGTCGTTCCTCTGTCTCTTGAACAGAACAAAACAGCAATTACAACCCAAAGTAGCAGAATATCGAGCAGGATTTAGATCAAACAGATCACGTCTGGAGCAAATTTTCAACCTCAAAACCATACTCAAAAAGCGGAGTCTCAGACAAAAAGTGTAGTAAGCACATTTGTATATTTCAAACAGCATACAATTCAGGAGACACGCCCTCAGTACTCCAGATTTTACAAGAGAGGCGATTAGATCCCAAAACACGAGAAATCATAAAACAAACACTCACTGGCACGAAATCTAAAGTAACATATATGTGGGAGATCTCAGAACGTTTCGACATTCAAACAGGTGTTCAACGTAGTTCTGGACAAAGTTATGGAAGAATGCGAGAAAGAACTCAAGAAATGTGGGGTTTGGAAGCCAATACGACTGGGCGTTGCCAAAGACAATGTCTACATACCAGATCTCGCATTTGCGGAATACCTGGCAATACTAACAGAGAATAAGCAGAGGGCAGTGAAACAGCTGGAAATACTCAAAGAATGTGCACAAAAAGTAGGTTTACAAGTTTCATTTAAGAAAACTGAATTCTTTTGTTGAAAAACAGAAATTGCAAGCATGAAACAAAATTTTGTAAAATTAACAGGGCTCGAAATTGTAAATACATTAGAAAATTCATTGAACCGACAGGTGTTGAAACAGTTCACATCAACATCGCCTCAACAAAATTAAGAAAGGATTAGGGTTAATCCAAAACCTCTGCAACTAAAAATCAATGTCAAGATGGGCAAAAATTCGACACTACAATACTGTCATAAAACCAGCAAACCGCTATGCAAGCGAAACACTAACTCTTAACAGGAAACAACAACTTGAAGACATCAGAAAAGAAAAGAGAAAGACAATCAGCAAAATTCTACCAGGAAGACGTAACAAAGGCGGTTACATGCTACAATCGATTAATACAACAGAAAAGTTTTCAAACATCGAAAATTATATTAGCAGAAGGCGAATGAAATTTTTTGGTCATCTCAGCCGAGTACCAGAAAATCGATTGACGAAGAGAATAATAGACTATGTAGCCACACAAGAATTCCGCACCTCGGCTAGATGAAATTCGAAAGGACCTAAATAATGGAAACATAAGACTAGCTGACTTCAAGAAAGAGACACTTTCAGACACAAAGAAGACAAATAGGAAGTTACATCAGAGAAACCAAAAGAAAAATAATACAGACCAAAGGGATCGGATGAGCGTGAACACGTCTTTTCGGAAAGAATGAATGCGTATTGGAAGAACAAGAAGAACTCAAAGAATAATTGATCGAGTTATTTGCTCAACGTTTTCCATTTCTGAAGAGAATCCTCCCAATAACAACACTATATATATATATTGTGATAAAAAAAATCGGAGTATAATGATCCATAGTGGCCGGAGTGGCCGAGCGGTTCTAGGCGCTACAGTCTGGAACCGCGCGACTGCTACGGTCGCAGGTTCGAATCCTGCCTCAGGCACGGATGTGTGTGATGTCCTTAGGTTAGTTAGGTTTAAGTAGTTCTAAGTTCTAGGGGACTGATGACCTCAGCAGTTAAGTCCCATAGTGCTCAGAGCCAATTGGAACGACCTCACGAAACAAATAGCAGGAAAAGCAGACGCCAAGCCGCGCGGGATTAGCCGAGCGGTCTGAGGCGTTGCAGTCAAGGACTGTGCCGCTGGCTCCGGCGGAGGTTCGAGTCCTCCCTCGGGCATGGGTGTGTGTGTGTTTGTCCTTAGGACAATTTAGGTTAAGTAGAGTGTAAGCTTAGGGACTGATGACTTTAGCAGTTAAGTCCCATATGATTTCACACATATTTGAACATTTTTTGAACAGCAGACGGCAGATTGAGAGGAAGAATCTTAAGGAAGTGTAACTCATACACGAAGAACCAGGCTTATAAGGCGCTTGTTTGGCCCATTGTTGAGTGTTGTTAGTCTGCTGCGCTTACGAGGTAGGTCTGAGAGACGAGAGAGGAAGTATGCAACGAACAGCGGTGTGTTTCGCCACGTGATGGTTTAGTCGGCACCAGAGAGCTACAGATATCATCAACAGACTCCAGGGGCAGACGCTACAGGAGAGGTGCTGTCTATCTCGCAGAGGTTTACTACTGACATGTCGAGAGAGTACTTTCTGCGAAGAGTAGGACAACACCTCACTGCCTGTCACGTACATCTCGCGATATCAGCGCGCGCGAAAATTCTGGAAATCAGAGCCAGTGCATGTGTTAGCCACGACCGCTCTTCCCATGCGGCATCCGCGACTGGTAGAGGGGAGGGGCGGGTCAGTTCGTGCGTCCAGAAATACTCTCCAGTGCACGGAGTCACGTGGCTTGCGAACTAGTGATGTACGCGCAGTTTTATAATGTATCTCTGCACGTACTATCGCATCTCATGCAAACGTGGAATTCAGCAACAGGCTAACATGACACTCTTTATCTAATTACTAGATATTATTATTGCATTGATACCTATGTAAGGAGAGGTTTCTGTTTGCAAATGAAGCAAAAAAATACCGTCACATTTGTTCCAGGTTTCCTTGCAGTCATCCTGAAGTTGCCCTTTCCTGTAGGTCACTTCATCGTCTGAGAATGCAGCCGGTGCTCTCCGCTAGAGTGTTTAGTGTGTCGAGAATATCAGCGACCTATTGTGTTTTCTTGGGGAGGACATGTGGACACTGTAGTTTCTATAGAGTTTCCGTCTTCAGCACATCGTGCTCTGTTCAGCAAGTCGAAAATTCTCCGAGACAGGCCCATGCCTGAGAAGATACACCTTACGTATTACCTTCTGATAATAAACAACCTACAATAAGCTACCTTTTTTTTTTTTGGTCATCAGTCTACTGAGTGGTTTGATGCGGCCCGCCACGAATTCCTCTCCTGTGCTATCCTCTTTGTCTCAGAGTAGCACTTGCAACCTACGTCCTCAATTATTTGCTTGACGTATTCCAATCTCTGTCTTCCTCTACAGTTCTTGCCCTCTATGGCTCCCTCTAGTACCATGGAAGTCATTCCCTCATGTCTTACCCGATGTCCTATCATCCTGTCCCTTCCCCTTATCACTGTTTTCCACATTCCTTTCCTCTCCGATTGTGCGTACAACCTCCTCATTCCTTACCTTATCAGTCCACCTAATTTTCAACATTCGTCTATAGCACCACATCTCAAATGCTTCGATTCTCTTCTGTTCTGGTTTTCCCACAGTCCATGTTTCTCTACCATACAATGCTGTACTCCAGACGTACATCCTCAGAAATTTCTTCCTCAAATTAAGGCCGGTATTTGATATTAGTAGACTTCTCTTGGCCAGGAATGCCTTTTTTGCCATAGCGAGTCTGCTTTTGATGTCCTCTTTGCTCCGTCCGTCATTGGTTATTTTACTGCCTAGGTAGCAGAATTCCTTAACTTCATTGACTTCGTGACCATCAATCCTGATGTTAAGCTACCCTAGCTAATACATTTCTGTAGTGTAACAAGGTGTACACGTTGACCTGCGTGTGTTATTAGCCACCCGTCGTGTGTGGTACAAGGGGACGATGTCTCACGTGACTGTTACTCTGTTGACGTTTGCCATATCTCAGAGGGGGATTTAGTCCCGCCGGAGGGTCTCCACGTCAGATTGCAGACTCCCTTGCAGAGCCTCCCCCCCGCCCGCCGGTCCCCCTACCCCATATCCCACCCCCTCCCGCCCCCCAAAGCCAGGCTGCTCCACACGCAGCCCTCCTGCTCACACACACCCCTCAGCTGCTCCGTCTCCCAAACCACCCGAAATGGAGCCGTTTCTCTCCAGTTGGCCCCTCACTATTCCCGAACGGCACAGAATTGCAAATTACCAGCCCCATTGCGCAAGTGTCGACATCCGATAACGGCGACTCGCTTATCGGCTTATCACAGGTCTGGAGTGTTGACTGCCAGGTGCCCACTCACGTTTCCAGATGAGTGCCGGCCGCTCAGCCTGAGATCAAGGTCTCTGCGGCCTGCAAAGAATGCGCCTCTCTTTACGTATAAACAACGTAGAACGTTTTCACACAAAGTTCGACATCTTATGTATTTACCAATTTATTGTCGCATGTCATCCCACCCACCTATCGCAGCCCTAGAGCACCTCTCGTTTCTAGGAAAGCGAAATGTCGGAAGACTTCCACTGGCCGTTCCCACGTTGGAGGTGCGAGACTGAATACGCGCCGGCCGGACTGGCCGAGCGGTTCTAGGCGCTACGGTCTGGAACCGCGAGACCGCTATGGTAGCAGGTTCGAATCCTGCCTCGGGCATGGACGTGTGTGATGTCCTTAGGTTAGGTAGGTTTAAGTAGTTCTAAGTTCTAGGGGACTAATGGCCTCAGAAGTTAAGTCCCATGGTGCTCACAGCCATTTGAACCATTTTCTCTAATAACTTTAAATTCGCTCCTCGAAGTGATCGAGAGGCAAAATTCGGAATGAAAAATGCTTGAAAGTGCTATGGATTCCCGTGTCTATCCGCTATGTAGCTCACAGCATACACCTACATCTACACAGATACTCCGCAAGCCAACGTACGGTGCGTGGCGGAGGGTACTATGTACCACTACTTGTCGTTTCCTTTCCAGTTCCACTCGCACAGAGAGAGAGGGAAACACAACTGCCTGTATGCCTCCGTGTGAGCCCTGACTTCTCGTAATTTATCTTTGTGGTCCTTAAGGGCAGTGTGTATTGGTGGCTCTAGAATCGATCGGCAGGCAGCTTCAAATACCGGTCCTCCAAATAGTATTTCTCGAAAATAACGTCGCTTTCCCTCCTGGGATTCCCATTTGTGTCCCCAGAGCATCTCCGTAACACGTGTAGTTCGAACCCAGCAGCCCGCCTCTGAATTGCTTCGTTGTCTTCTTTCAGTCCAACCTGGTACGGATCCCAAACCCTCCAGCAGTACACAAGTGTAGGTCGCACCAGCGTCCTATTTACGACGTTGACTGTGGGTACTCAAGTCTTCACGTCTCAAAATCCAGTCGCGAAAACCCAGACAGAGGGTTTTTGTCTTCCTTTCTGACGTCTTCACAGTAACTACACAGGCCGTGAGTCTGGGTCTCGATGCTTTCGACACGGCACGCAGAATGAAACAGCCGTGCGAGGCAGGACACATTTGTATATATCATGCAAGAACTGTCAAATATAAACGTACCTCAGCGGGCCGTACATTTATTACAAATTAGAGCATTTCGAGAAATTTCGCTTTAGTATAGAGGGTGGTCCAATGATAGTGACCGAGCCAAATATCTCACGAAATACGCATCAAACGAAAAAACTACAAAGAAGGAAACTCGTCTAGCTTGAAGGCGGAAACCAGTTGGTGCTATGGTTGGCCCGCTAGATGGCGCTGCCATATGTCAAACGGATATCAACAGCGTTTTTTTAAAATAGGAACCCCCTTTTTTATTACATCTTCGTGTAGTACGTAAAGAAATATGAATGTTTTAGTTGGACCACTTTTTTCGCTCTGTGATAGGTAGCGCTCTAATAGTCACAAACGTATAAGTACGTGGTATCACGTAACATTCCGCCAGTGCGGACGGTATTTGGTTCGTCATACATTACACTTGTTAAAATTGACCGTTTATCAATTGCGGAAAAGGGTAATACGGTGTTGATGTATGGCTATTGTGAGCAAAATGCCCAACGGGCGTGTGCTATGTATGCTGCTCGCTATCCTGGACATCATCCAGGTGTCCGGACCATTTCACCGGATAGTTACGTTATTTAAGGAAACAGGAAGTGTTCAGCCACATGTGAAACGTCCACCACGACCTGCAACAAATGATGATGCCCAAGTAGGTGTTTTAGCTGTTGTCGCGGCTAATCCGCACATCAGTAGCAGACAAATTGCGCGAGAATCGGGAATCTCAAAAACGTCGGCGTTGAGAATGCTACATCAACATCGATTGCAACCGTACCATATTTCTATGCACCAGGAATGGCATGGCGACGACTTTGAACGTCGGGTGCAGTTCTGCCACTGGGCACAAGAGAAATTACAGGACGATGACAGAATTTTTGCACGTGTTCTATTTAGCGACGAAGCGTCATTTACCGACAGCGGTAACGTAAACCGGCATAATATGCACTATTCGGCAACGGAAAATCCACGATGGCTGCGACAAGTGGAACGGCAGCGACCTTGGCGGGTTAATGTATGGTGCAGCATTATGGGAGGAAGGATAATTGGCCCCCACTTTATCGATGGCAATCTAAATGGTGCAGTGTATGCTGATTTCCTATGTAATGTTCTACCGATGTTACTACAAGATGTTTCACTGTGTGACAGAATGGCGATGTACTTCCAACTTGATGTATGTCCGGCACATAGCTCGCATGCGGTTGAAGCGGTACTGATTAGCATATTTCATGACAGGTGGATTGATCGTCGAAGCACCATACCATGGCTCGCACGTTCACCGGGTCTGACGTCCCCGGATTTCTTTCTGTGGGGGAAGTTGGAGGATATTTGCTATCGTGATCCACCGAAAACTCCTGACAATATGCGTCAGGGCATTGTCAATGCACGTGCGAACATTACGGAAGGATAACTACTCGCTGTTGCGAGGAATGTCGTTACACGTATTGCCAAATGCATTGAGGTTGACGGACATCATTTTGAGAATCTATTGCATTAATGTGGTATTTAAAAGTCATCAAGCTGTAACATCATGCGTTCTCAGAAATGATCACAAAGGTACATGTATCACATAGGAACAATCGAAATAAAATGTTCAAACGTACCTACGTCCGCTATTTTAATTTAAAAAGCCTACCTGTTACCAACTGTTCGTCTAAAATTGTGAGCCATATGTTTGTGACTATTACAGCGCCACCTATGACAAAGCGAAAAAAGTGGTCCAACTAAAACATTCATATTTGTTTACGTACTACACGAATATGTAATAAAAATGGGGGTTTCCATGCGCAGTTGATATCCGTTTGACCTATGCCAGCGCCATCTAGCGGGCCAACCATAGCGCCTTCTGGTTTCCCCCTTCAAGCTAGAGGAGTTTCATTCTTTGTAGTTTTTCGTTTGATGCTTACTGCGTAAGGTATTTGGCCCGGTCACTATATCAATGGACCACTCTGTATATATAGCAGTCCCTGTGTGTGCGTACCGCCTGCAACGGAGAAGAGCGTTCGGCGAGTGGGAACTGTGAGCGGCCCAGCTGAGAACTGACGGCTGCCGGCTACGGGCCAGGAGAGTCCCCCCGTGGGGGACGCGGGGGGCAGCCCCCCCCCCCCCCCCGTGTCGCTCAGGGGGGATGCTAAGTTCACCCAACCTGGATACGATGTGACGTCATTACGACGTATATACGCTTTAGTCGATTAACACACCTATCGACTTTTACGAACGTTCCAGATTCTAAACTGTCGTCAGCTAGTGGTTTGTTTTGACACGTGCGATTCTGAAAACAGCTCAGTGTGGCAGCGTATATGTGTTCCGCCAAAATAAAATTAAAAGAGCTGGATATTAATAGAAATATTCCCTGGCCGTGGCCTTGAAAACACCATGGACAACACGTTTCGTAAAAAAGTGAAGTCTTCTTATGTCCCGACCAGATTAGATTGTGTGATTGTTGTATTGATTGCTTACGCCGAAAATAATATTTATTTATCATCAACATTTTAGTATGGTTTCATACAATTGGTCTTGTCAGTACATATTAGATTGTAGCAGCATACTCTTGCTGACTTTTTTTCCTTGATTTATATAGCTGAAAGAGAACTCGTGCAAGTTTGTTAGCTAACTAATTTACATGTCCTTCCCAAGAGAGTCTTTTATCAACCATAATTCCAAGTAATTTTACACTTGGACTGCAGAGACAGGTACCTTAGTGTCCAGTAATGACTGGTGTGTAGAATGATTGAATTTCGAACTTAAAAAGAAAAATATGAGGCATTGTTGAAGAAAAATCGTCGACCGGAGATGAAATACGAGGGGAAGTGGATTTCTCAATGTAATCTTAACCAAAGGTTAGTGTCTAGTACTGATTGACGTATGAAATGATTGAATGCAGTGTCAAAGCATTCCATGGTGGTATGATAAACCAGACATACTGTATATTATGTCATGTATACAGCCACAATAGTTTTAGCATGTACCTGGCCATTTCAGTGTGGTTTATGTCAGCAGTATAATTTGCTAAGACAAGATTATGCAAAATACGAATTGCATCACAACATGAGCGGATAGGCACAATAATTAGAGACGAAGAAATGAAAAACATCGCACAGGACACAAACACAGTACAATACACGATTTAAACGCAAGGAACGCAAAACACATCTAAACGAATGGCGCAGAGCACAGCGCTACCCTGTCACAACCTCTCGAAAGTTCACAAAAGTCGACATACGGTTTCTATCGTTCTCGATGTAGCGTGTGTAAGTCATAATGACGTCACATCGTATCCAAGTCCGGTGAACTTAGCATCCTCCGTCGCTCAGCTGCACCCTGTGTCAGGCTGCCTGCGGCTCGGCAGCCGCTGCCCAGGCTGGAAAGTAAGCGCAGCGACCAACTATACGGCGAGTGCCATTTGGAAACACTCGAGTGAAGGCCACGGCAACACTGAAAAATGGTAAAATTCTCCAAAACATGTATCCAGCTACAGGAAGTACAACTGCCACTTTGACACGCCACGTACAATCTGTAGACACTGCTGGGTATGGAGAACCAGGCAGCTCAAGCACGAAGTCACGCGCCGGCCGCGGCGGTCTAGCGGTTCTAGGCGCTCAGTCCGGAACCGCGCGACTGCTACGGTCGCAGGTTCAAATCCTGCCTCGGGCATGGATGTGTGTGATGTCCTTAGGTTAGTTAGGTTTAAGTAGTTCTAAGTTCTAGGGGACTGATGACCACAGCAGTTGAGTCCCATAGTGCTCAGAGCCGCCACGAAGTCACGCTTCCACGTCCTCCAGCTCAGCTACGCTACGGGGAACTAAAGAACTGGTAATTTGATTACATTTTTCGGTAAGGAACGAACAGCAGTATACGATGAACGTAAATCAAAAGATATTGACTACCTTATTGCTGAACTGACTGCCATTAATTTTGCGAAAGATGTCGGCTTGTAACGCTTAAAAGAATTAAATACGCCATGCTATCACTTTGCAGTATGCCATTCGTTTTTGTTTTGCATTATACCTTACAGTCGTCAGTTACATAAATAGCTTAGAATAAAACCAAATTTTTATTTAAATAAATAACCAGAGTATTTCATATACTGGGCTTCGTTAATCATAAGTGATAATTGCGTAAACTACTTTCCATCACAATTCTTAAGCAACCTCCGATCCCAACTTTGATTCCGATAAAACCACCTGCGCCATTTATCGGCAGTGAGCTGCCGGCTGCTGGTTACGGAAGCGACAAACGGCCAGTGGCTGTGAGGTGCGGTCGCTTCTCAGGGAGCGGTCCCCGGTTTGAATCCCACTGTGGCCACTTGTTACCTCGTTATTCTTTTTCCCCGTATCTTCGAGTTACACGTAGGAGGCATATTAACTTCAAAGAGCTAGCTAGTACTGATACTTCAACGACTTAATTCACGACTTTAAAAATTTTTGTTTTTCGTTTGATTTTGATTTGTTTAAAATCGCGCCTCATACTCATTCAACGTCATTTGCTACACAAAAAAAAATTACAATCAAACACGCTTACACAGCTAAAGAGTTTACAGCGCACAGAAGCTTCGGCAAACTTTTCCACGTGCTGCTGTCCTTGTAGCGCGAGCAAAGGTCCCTTAAGATAAAATTCCACCTTCCTGGTACTCGACATACTTGATCGATGGCCCGATAAAGTTGGCGAGCACTTGTTCTGATTGCCACAGAGAGCTGACACAAGTCACGTACAAACACTCCAGAGATGTGACGTGTACTAGGTAAATGCGTGGGAAGTCCTGGGAATAGCGTCGTATTTGTTGTACTTTAAACGAGCCGAGTGTTGAAGACAGGCAACAACGCAACACTTGGTCGAGCTACGGGCCACTCATGACACTGGAATAGAAATATTTCGAGCTTGTATGAGCTACACGATTTCTTCTGTTTGTTGTGACCTGCACCAGAGTTGATGAAAAGGAAACGAGAAATGGCAGAAAATGTTTTGGCGTGCTCGCAGCAGTTCGATTTGTTGTCGAGCAATTTGTGAATAACTGCAAAGAATCGTATCGTCCAAGTGAAGTTCAGAGAAAACTGTGGGTTCATTCAGTACCGGCCGAACTCGCCTGCCAAGTGTGCCCTGAAGGTGTTTGCTTTCCGTGACGCAAAATCCTTTTACACAGGTAACGTGGGAAGGTATTGCGTATGCAGTGAGGACAGTACATTAAGGCAGGTACACAGAAATAAAGTGTACATGCATAGTTGGAAAACGTAATACAAAAAACAGATATTTCTCTTGTGAAAACTTTTACTCTAGTGCTGATTGTTTGCTGAAGCAGAAACTGACATTCAAAGTATCTGTGAATAAGAGCAAGCAAAGCTGTCCGGTTCTCCGCTTTTGGATTTCGAAATGTTATTGTTGTTGCATCCTATTTACCAAAGGATGGGAAGTGGGTTTTGCTGCTATCAACAATGTAGAGTGATGTATTTTGGATCGAGAAACACGCAGAAGTCGGACTTAATAAATTTTTTTAATACCGCCAAAGGTGCCCTGGACACAGTTCTCCAGAAGCCAGTAATTATTCCATTTCCAGAAGAACCAGAAGATGGCCCTCATTTGTTTTTTCCAGATATTGAACACAGCAGGAATCAGTGATCAGGTCACATACAGTTTTCCACGTCCAGGTGTCACTCACAATTCTGAAAACCTCTGAGTTTGCGATTACTGGAGCTCAGTCTACCCTGAAGAGCCTAAATCACATGCCTACCTAGGAGTGTAAAGGAATCCTTAAGGTTTTTCACATACAAAAGAAATGTTATGTCCGTTGAAGAAACACCACGAAAAGTCAAGGTCCGGTGCTACCTTTGTGGAAGGATGAAGATTAGGGTAACGACCGTTACAGGTATTGAACGCTGGCGCAAATAAGAAGCACATTCGTTTGAAAGATTCACTTGCTGGTGAGAAGCTGGTAGCCAGTTCGTATATCGGTAGAAGTTGTTGAAGCTTTTATTCGTACGTGTGCTTATTATGTAAAATTTTACTGAAATCAATCCTATGGATTATTTCACCGTAGATGGGGGTGGCACTTGATATCATGGTGTGCTGTGGAAATGTGCGTCGAATTCAACTGAATCGATGAAGGAGTACGAATTGTGGACTACTTCAAAAGACTACTTCAATCTGAGATGCGAAAGTAGTCTAGTCTATTTATTATGTCTTTAATTCGTAAATATGTTGTTCGAAGCCGGCCGAAGTGGCCGCGCGGTTCTGGCGCTGCAGTCTGGAACCGCGAGAGCGCTACGGTCGCAGGTTCGAATCCTGCCTCGGGCATGGATGTGTGTGATGTGCTTAGGTTAGTTAGGTTTAACTAGTTCTAAGTTCTAGGGGACTAATGACCTCAGCAGTTGAGTCCCATAGTGCTCAGAGCCATTTTTTTGTTGTTGTTCGACGTAGTTTTAAGATATTGCTCTGACATATTTGTGCACGTTTAGTTTAGGATGCCAAATACGCACAGCATATACTGACTCTGCCAACGCACAGAATGTTACACTTCTTATTTTGTTATATTTTGCTGATTACTATGTGGGTGTATTCGTTAAGCTGTTGTAATTCGCGGTGCTGCTTCGATTACCTCGTTCACTTCCTGAAACACAAGGTTCGACACCCCAGTGCTGTTGAGACGTGTGACGCGACGTTCCTTCGGAGGTGCGCGCCACTCCAGACGAACGGCCACAGCGGAGGCGCAATGGAATACACGGAGTGTACTCGCAGCTGCCGGTACGGAACACTCGTCAGCTGTGTAATAGACTGACGACAGTGAAAATATCTGATGCACCGAGACTCGAACCCGGGTCCCCAGCTTTACACCAGCGCCGCCGCTTTGGCCGCCCGTGCGCTGCCCACGGCCACACCAGAACTTCCGTATCATACGTCGGCGTTCCTGCGCCACGACCTGTGCTGGTAGACACGTTACATAAGTTTCCCATACAGTAGGGGAGAGGGACGTTTCAATCGAAAGTCGCTGCCTGGTGTTGGCGTGTGAATGCGATCCTGCAGCGGCTGTGTTTTCGAGGAGAACGGTGCAACGTTCTTTTGGACGTACGTGCATCTCCCAAGGAACATTCGCTCTTCCTAACTGCACAGGCGTATGTATCTGCAACTGTTGTAATATTTGACGGCACGAAGAGGATGAGAATGATGTAGTCAGAATTGAAGTGTTATTTAAGTATCAAAAGATGTAAGTTAGGCTGGCGAGACTGCGAAACTCGTTACGTGATGTACAAGTTGAACTTTTCACGGAGGAACCAAGGGGGACTATAAAAGGGCGGCAGCCGTCTTGCTGAAGGGCAGTGTTAGACTGTGCAGGACAGCGCTGGTCAGAAACAGTTTCAGCCTCGAGAAGTAATTATTTCGTAGGATGTAGTTATCGCCGACTTGGCGCAGGGATATCTCTGGTCAAAGGACTTACACTGTTTAAAATAAACTTCGTTGTATTTTTAATACTTTATTTACACAGCACAAATAAATAAAACTTTAACTGCAGTTTCAGTGAAAACGGCAGAAATCAAATCAGTAAACGTAAATTAGCAACAAAAGCAGAAACCAGCAAGCGAGCAACAAAAGAGAGCTAACAATGTCGTGTAGTAGACTACACAGACCGAAACAATCTACAGCACAACATTCATTTATTCCTTTACTTGCTACTCTTAGAGATCATTTTGTGTTTAAATAATATTGAACCTAAATGTTTATTTCAATTACTAAAAAAACAATAAAGGCAGATTAAAAAATGTCACCTACAACTGACGGAAATTGAGAGGAGCTACACGTTTTGCAGATTTCGAGCCGGGTGTGCATTCGAAATGATCACTGGCCGTTTTCGCCTTAACTGCGTACATGTGGTGTCTACTCTTATGGACGATATGTCCTGGCAAGCAGGAGACTTGGGTTCGAATCTCGGTCAGGCACAAATTTACAATATTCCACGTTGATGTTCATCAATGCCCACTCGCAGACAATATCTGCAATTTCTTTGTGACTTTCTAAATTTAGTCGTCGTGTTATTGAACTAAGATCCAGTGGCAAAAGGCCACATATTGGACGCAGTTATTGAAAGTTAAAAAAAAAAAAAAAAGGTCAGCAAAAGGTAGGGGTAGAGATAGTCTTATTACCTTTTGGTCAAAACTCATTATAAATAAGTTAATAAATATATATCCACTTCAAGTTAAAGAAGAGATCGTGAAGGAAATCCAGACAGCGAAATCTTTCAGCTTCAATGCGGGCTCTTGCCAAGACGTTGGCGTTGTTGATCAGTCTGTAACCTGCGTGTGCTGTGTTGATAATTCAGTCGCGCAAGAACGGCCGATCAGTGTGGTTCCTGTTCGGAAATCGATAGCAGAAGCTTACCGAGTTCTTGTAACTTACGAATCAGCCCAGTTAGGCTTACATTTGCCAGATCTAATTAGCGTATCTTTTGATGGCGCTGGAAACATGGCGGCAAGTATGCTGGTCTCCAGCGGCACTGATGGAAGAAGTATCAGAATTAATTTTCGCGCCTTGTTACGCGCATGTTTTAAATTTAGTGCTGGGAGGCGTGACTCCAAGCCGCGCTGAAGCAAAGAGTTTGTTTGGGTCCCTGGAGTCTACCAGTGTATTTATGCACGAATTATTTGAGCGCACATCTGTATGGGTGGACAAAATTTTGGAATTAGCAACTGGTCAAGACAAACTGAGACGATTACAGAACATCGGAAAACGGGACTGTCGGCTCAACACAGAGCCTTGGCCACTATTAAGGAGAAAACTCGACACGTCGCGTTGGTAAAAAAACTTTTAAGTGTCATATCTTCGAGAATGGAGTTCGAGTTAAAGACGTCGTTGCAAGCGCAGGCACTGATGGATTCATTTTTGAAATCGGAAACCATCCTGACAACCTTTACATTCAACAAAATTTTTTACATACGAACCCCGGTAAGCCAGTATCCTCAAACCGCAACAGTAGACTATCGTAAAGCTTAGGGTCTTATCAAATGTTTGGAGATAAGGTTAAAGAAGCCAATCAGGTAATTTTGGCGACGTTTCCAGAACTGCAGCTGTCTTTAGATCCCAAGTTCAAGGATTAATGCAAGCCAAAAATATTGATATCCACAAACGGCGCACGCTGCCATTACGAAGAATATCTTAAAAAATCAAAAACCACGGTGAGTTATGCCAGGACGAAGTGGCATTACTGTCTGCGGACCCAAAGAGATTCTATTCCGTCTGCGTCTACAGAGTCATCATTAACGCAGATTTAGTTAAATCAGATGCAAAGTTCAGTTGCAACTAACATTTAATGAAGACGCTCGCGTTTTTGTACCCGAAAAACTTAGATGAAATTAACAAAAATGGGTTTCCTAATGCCGCATTAAAGTCTCTCGCATCAGCTGCAAATGCCGATCGAAAATTTCTGTGAAAAGAATTACAATATTTCGCCAAAAGTTTCAATGAACCGTCAGTATTGGGACACGGCCGGCACCATTCCAAAATACCGTCACCAAACCCCCCCCCCCCCCCCCCACCTACGTATACGCGCTAGACATGAAATGTTTTCATAACATGTTTTTCCAAAACATCGTTAGTCGACAAGGTCGCACGCAATGTATCCGGCATGTGTTGCCTCTCTAGTCGTTATTACCGTAGCGGGTTGCGACATAGAGAGAGATGGCGGTGGTGGAAATGGCTGTATCCAATACGATCCCTTAATTGAGTCACATGTTCGACTTCTACCAATAGGATTCAACTATCCTATGACCTCATTGTAGGACATATATAGGTTAAGTTCCGGGACCTCAGTCTTGGTCACTCAGTCAGCGAGAGACTAAGAAGAACAATCATGAAGCACCAGTCGACCTCCAGTGCAGTCACTCAGAACAGAATCAAACGGAAAAGTAAGTATCATATTTCACATTATTCTATCTCGTTCATTATCCTTATTATTCAATGTTTTCACTTATTCGCTAATATCTAATCATTCATCTTCTTTTTTCAACAGAGTCAAACGCAACCATGCTTAGCTCCGCAGACGCGTCCGAACATGCATCATCATTAGCTTCGTTAACCATCTCATCCGGACCTACACCAGCGACAGCCGACTCATTTGATCCAGTAGCGACCACGTGGGATCCTGTAGCTCACATGTTGGAGCAGGACAAGGAGTTGCTGCTCTCCGTCCCACTCAGCAACTTGTGTGATGAAGACGCTCGATCTGCTCACCACACAACGAATTCAACCACTGGTGGTGTTAAAGATCAACTAAATGGTGGTCAGTACTGGATGCCTACATATAACTCATCACAATCGAACACTCCCGTGATAGTGCAACCACCGAGTTTAGATACTGTAAATAAAAAGAATACGTCTAGTGCGGCTACGCTATTCACCACGACATATAATTTAACCTCCAGTGGTTCCAAACGTGTGAACATTGCTATAGACGTCCATCATGTCTGGGGGATCCAAGCTATAATGGAGATTGAAAATATTTCCAAAAGTGTTAAAGTCCCGATTTCCGAGTTCGACTGGGCCGGGATCTGTCATGCAGGGCGCTACATCAATCAACAAATGACCACCGAATATGACCCAACTCACCCCCCACCAGAAATTCGTCTTGCCGATGTCACACTTTCCATTACTACTGTATATGATGACTGCGCCTTATGCATTAAATCAGGTGTCGACAGCGTCTATCTAAGGCATCCATCAGTTATCAAATTATTCAACCTAGACTCCTCTATACGGTTTGCTCTCGAGAGACTGAATCGTTGGGTTCCTAGCATAGAGGCAGCATATAATGATGTTAAAAACTCTCTACGTGTTAATAATATACATATTGACGATTTTGAGCAGCATCTTCGTTCGCATATGGCCATTAAAACTACAGACATCCAATTGAAATGCGTGTGTCAAAAACCAGAGTACTCAGAGTCACCTATCGGATTGCGTGAGATACGTGCAGAATTTATTGCCAACCAAAGAGAATTATTTGGTGTATATTGTACAGGTTCTAAGAAGAAACGTGCAGATTATGATAACACCTCAGAAATAGTACATCCAATGTATGATTTTTAAATAAATAATTTATATTTAATCTTATCTCCTGTTTCTCTTTTATTTCAGACCACCACTCCTATTATAATCAAATTGATCCAATATTTTTTTTAATTCTACTCAAATTATGACCATCTTACTCTTCATACATGTGTTCCTCGTGTAGGCAGTATAGCTCAATCGGTTAATTGATCGAACTATACTGGCTACACACAAATATTATTATTATCCTCTCAGTTATATTTTCTATATATGTCAAGTACTTGTTTGTACATGGCTCATTTACTATCATGCCTGGCTGGGTGAAGCACCCTCACCACAAGGACTTTGTTGTCGGTGACTGGTCATGTGAAGATTCAAGTGAAGAGCAGAAGAAGAACAAGAAAAACGGAATTCTCCTTCCCGATAATATAAGAGCAATTATTGTAGGCCCATCCAACTGCGGCAAGACTAATGTCCTCGTGACTCTGCTAACTCATGTGCAAGGTGTCCGATTTGAACATGTCTGTCTATTCTCAAAAACACTCTTTCAACCCAAGTATCAGCTATTGCATGAGATATTTCGAGGTGTGGATGGCGTTACATACACAACATTAAGTGAAAGCTCTGATATCCCCCCACCTGAAGAAACAAAACCAAACACAGTATTCATATTTGACGATGTTGCAGTAGAAAACCAAGACCAAATTCGCAAATATTTCTCTTTCGGTCGCCATATGGGTGCTGACGTATTTTATCTAAGTCAAACATATTCCAGAATCCCCAAACAACTTCTTAGGGATAACGCAAATCTCATTATAGCCTTCAAGCAAGACAATCTTAATTTAAGACACATTTACCAAGCACATGTGGGGACGGATATGTCGTTCAATGATTTCTTAAAGATATGTGCAGACTGTTGGAACCATTCACAGTATGGGTTTCTCGTTATTGATAAAACAAGAAAACTGTATGAGGGTAGATACAGACGAAACTTTCAAGAATTTTTGCATATATAACAAGGTAATAGACGTTAACACATCAGTCTACGTCATACCATGGACAAATTCGCGCGTATGTCCACCTCTCAACCTGAGATGATTGGTGTACACAGACAGAACATTCGCTTGTACATGGATGCGAAAATTCAAGCTATGGCTCTTAAAGTTGCAAGTATGCGCAGGGAACTAGAGACCTATTACCAAACCCTTCTGAGAATGGTGAATCAGTTAAATGAGCTAGTTAATCAAGTCAGTAAGAAAGTAACCGACTTAACTGAAAAGGTCGATCATATTCAGAGAAAAATAGATGTAGACCTCATTGTTGTCGATAAAGGTGATCGTGATCATACTAAGAAGCTGAAGAAAATGAATGCATATATAAAGCCTCATGTCGCAGAGACGTCTGATTAGTATACGTTGAGATGTCGACGACCAAACAGAAAGTCATTCAAGCCCGTAAAGCAGTCCGAGAGAAATTACGGTTGCTTAGGTTAGGGTATATTGATCGTCAGCAAACACTAAGAGAGACCTTTAAGCCCGTTACTGAGTCTCTCCGCCAGCTCTCACCAAAAACAAAAACGACCCAAAACGACAGTCAAGCCATTGATGAATTCATTATTAGTCACGCACCAGGCCAGATAGATAGAACATTCGGCGTTAGCCCAGGAAGACCATACATGTTGGGCACGCATCCCATAACTGTAACAGAAGACAAAATACAAATAGCTGATAGACAGTTTGACCGAACACCAGGCTTAATGAATCTTATTTTCCTAAGACCAACTAAAAAACCTATAAATTATTCAGTTAGTGATAAGGACACGTACCGTCAAATACTACACATGACTGGTGTACACAATATCACCAAAAGCCTAACCAACAGGAAGTATAAAACCATTATAAAACCAATACTTGAAGACCAAAACAACAACAACGGTGCCAGCAGCGGAGATGGTATTGACATTGGTCTTAAGACAGTGAACAATCGAGTCCCTCAGTATATATATTATGACGACCCCAACGAACTAATAGATCGACTACGTCTGCTCATGGCATCAGCTGCTGCAGGTAATACAGCTCATTCGAATGAAGTTATCTCCATAATCTCTGAGCTTCGAGAGAGAGGTATCATCGAATAAGTATGGAGACCGTAGTTCGAGAACTACACAAACCAGCACGCAAAACATACCCGCGCAGGCATGTCATGATTAAAGGGATAGATGACTTGTGGCAAGCTGATCTTGTAGATATGCGACAATATTCACATGAGGATAATGGCTTCAAATACATTTTAATTGTTATTGATACATACTCCAAATTTGCATGGGCAGTACCAGTCAAGACAAAAACCGGACCAAATGTCGCTGATGCTTTTGAACGCTTGCTACAGATAGGAACCAATCGATGCCCTGACAATCTCCAAACCGATCATGGTGGTGAGTTCTACTATAGGTACTTCAAGACAGTGATGCAGCGGTATGGAATACATCACTACTCGACATTCACTCACCTGAAGGCAAGTATCGTAGAGCGCTTGAACAGAACAATAAAAGGTAGAATGTGGATGCGGTTTAACCTTCGTGGCTCATACAAATGGACAGATATCCTCCCAGAAATAATTGCTCAATATAATAGAACCAAACATAGCACAATAAAAATGCGGCCAATTGATGTTCGTGATAACACACTCATGGATACGGTATACTTTCACATTAAGATACTGGATCCACGCAAACAGAAATTTAATGTAGGTGATTTGGTGCGTATCTCAAAACACAAGACCGCATTTGAGAAATCATACCTACCGAACTGGTCAACTGAGATATTTACAGTTTCAAATGTGCAGCGAACGAATCCTAGAACTTATTTATTGAAAGACAGTAAAGGTGAAGAAATTGCAGGCTCCTTCTACACTGAGGAGATGCAGAAGAGCTCACAACCAGATCTTTTTCTCGTGGAGCGAGTCATAAGACGACTTGGAAATAAAGCCTTAGTCAAATGGCTTGGTTTTCCTGCTACACATTCATCGTCCACAACCACCACAGTAGCCTGACATGCGCGATCGAGGGCACATTAGAGGAGGCGGTGGTGTTCTGGACAAACTACCTTTGGAATTACACATCCCGGGGTATAACTACTGCGGACCTGGGACAAAGCTTCAGAAACGCTTGGCGCGAGGTGATAAGGGAGTGAATCTGCTTGACGAAGCGTGCATGGAACACGACATTGCATACGAAGCAAATAAAGATCTACCAAGTCGTCACATTGCAGATAGGATTTTAGCTGATAAAGCTAAGGCGATACGGAAAAGAAAAGATATTGGTATAGGTCAACGCATCGCAGCATACGCAGTTGATAAAACCATGCGCGGAAAAATCAAGTTAGGATTAGGAGTGATGAATTTCAAGCGCGTTATGAACGCTGCACGTCGCGCACTAAACATGAAGAACAAGAAGGGTTCTTTGAAGGAATGTATCCTGACAGCGATGTATGCAGCTAAAAACGCAATGAAGGACAAAGAATCACCAACGAGAAGATCCGTTAAAGCACCTCGCATTCTACCGATACCCAAGACATCCGGCGGTTTTATTCCTTTTCTCATCCCAGCCCTCTCCGCGCTCTCAGCGGTAGGTTCGCTCGCCGGTGGGGCTGCAGCTATAGCTCGAACAGTCAAGAATGCGCAAAACTCGCAAACCCAGTTAGAAGAGGCGAGAAGACATAACCGCATGATGGAAGCAGCAGTCATTGGAAAAGGTCTATACTTGAAACCGTACAAGAAGGGTCTTGGTCTATTCATAAATAAAAAAAAAAAGCCCAATAGCGGTCCTACCAGATCGACCACTCACAAATACAGACCTTCTTAAATTTGTTAGACATAAATTCAAGATACCAAGATTCCGTGGTGTGTTTATGAGGGATACATTACCTAAGACTATGTGGAAAACTGGTGAATGCGGTATTGTGAATTTAGATGTTGTCGGAGGTCCTGGCACCCACTGGGTGGCGTACGTTATGAAAGACGCTGGGGTAGTCTACTATTTCGACTCCTTTGGTGACCTGCAACCACCCGAAGAATTACAGCAATACTTCACTCACAGAAGACATGTGCTATACAATTATCAACGGTATCAGGACTTTAATACATACCTCTGCGGGCATCTTTGCATCATCTTTCTCTTGACGTTCACAAAGAAGAAGAATAAGAACAAGAACTAACGTATATAAGCAGGATGTTTAAACCTTCATTCATCAGTTGACGTTCAGATGCAATGTCGTACACTTTGACGTTGAAAGGACGGTCATCTGTATTGCGTGCAAATTACTTCCCACCAATTGATTTGAGTGCAGGTCAATGGAGTGTTGCATTGATTGGACTGGAGACGTACAACAGCATCCCGAATATCACCAACGCTAACAATAAATTGCATCTCGATATTAATGGTGAAAAAGATATTCTTGAAATAGAATCTGGTGCATACGATATTGACGATTTAAACGAACTCTTAAAACAGTCTGGAAAAGGTATTGAACTACGTGCAAACATCAATACACTTAAATCTGAAGTAAGGACTCTAAATGCAACGACTGACTTTAGCCAGAAACATTCAATAGGACCCCTGCTTGGATTCACAAAAGGGCAGATTTTGAAGAAAGATCCAACTAAATTTTACAAGTCCAATCAGTCTGTGGATATACTCTCAGTCAGCACAATACGTGTCAAGTGTAACATTGCTACGAATTCCTATCTCAACGATACTCTCATTCACACTATTTACGGATTCTTCCCCTCAGTTGCAGCGGGGTATAAGATTGTTGAGACACCTGCCAATGCAATATACCTTCCAGTGACTGCTCAGACATTGGGCTATTTGGAGCTGCGTATTGTGGATCAGAATAATAAACTTGTCGACTTTCGCGGTGAGGAAATCATTATACGCTTACATCTAAAACAAGATGGGCTTGCGGTATAAAACAAGTGCACGCAATACACAGCGCGCCACTTCGCTACTGAATAGCAAACTGATAACACCTGTGAACTACGAATTTCTTAAATCAGTTGGTCTCAAACCCTGCAATGACGTCATCACTCAATATAGCCAATCCAGTAGAGTATGATGACAGAATTATACGTCAAGAATACTTCTCTCATGAATCTTACGCTTCAACCACGTTTAACAAGAATGATGAAATCAGGATTGTCATACAACACCAGGACACACTCACTCTTCCGTGCAAGAGTTTCATATATCTCGAAGGGTCATTCAAGAAAACTGATGGCACCGATACAGTGGGGTCCAAGCTGACACGCAACGCATTGGCATTCCTCTTCCAAGAGATTCGCTATGAACTGAATGGTTCTGAGATTGATCGTACACGCAATGTTGGTCTAACATCGACCCTTAAAACATACGTCTCGGCATCACCAGCAGATCTGCACAGTTTAGAAAATGCTGGATGGTTCATAGACGATGCGGAGGGTAGAACACCCCAGGAGTACAAGCGATTTACTGCATGCATACCTCTAAAAATACTTATGGGATATTTTGAGGATATGAGACAGATTATTATGAACGCTAAACAGGAACTTATTCTCGTGCGGAGTGCGACAGACAATAACTCGTACATTCAAGGAGCTCAAGAAGAGAATAGGATCACAATCAACAAATTAATATGGAAAATGCCTCACATCAGTGTATCCGACGAGGAACGATTGAAGCTTTTGAAAGTGTTGAATTCAGGTACATTTCTGTCACTGACCTTCCGCTCATGGGAGATCTTTGAGTATCCAGTGTTACCGACCGCGAGCAGACAAACATGGGCTATTAAGACCTCCAGTCATATCGAGACACCCAGATTCATTATACTTGCGTTTCAGACTGATAGAAGAGCAAATACATCAAACGATTCCACCGTGTTCGATAACTGCAAGTTAACTAACGCCAAAGTCTACCTCAATTCAGAATTCTACCCATATGACAATCTACATCTGCAATGGAATGAAAATGTATACAGCCTCACGTATGACATGTATGCAAGGTTTCGTCCTTCTTACTATGAAATTGCTGAAGGAGAGGGAGGGGGGTGTCTACTGAGTCCTCGTAAGTTCAAAGAGCTTTCACCGATCATTGTAATAGACTGCTCTAAACAGAATGAGATAATTAAGTCTGGACCTATAGACGTTCGAATTGAATTTGAATCATCGACAAATTTCCCAGAACACACCGCTGCATATGCATTAGTCCTACACGACAGAATAATCAATTACTCACCGCTCACAGGTGTTGTGCAACGAGCTGTATAAATGAAAATATGCTGTCCTATGCATTGATCATTTGACGATGGCAACTCAGCCTGTGAAGATCATTGCAGATGTTCAAGGATTCCATGATGGAGAGCGAAGACAGTTCGTATTTAAACAAGTTGCTTTTGTGGCCTACACACAAGACGCAGGAATAATTGAAACCTTCTCCGCAAATATTCGATCACCAAGACCGTTCACGCAAGTGAAATCTTGTAAAACACGGACCAGTGCATTGTGGTTAACTAATTTTTATCATGGAATTCACTGGGATGATCCCGGCATACCCTATAAAGATGTGGTGATCGCACTTAAATTATTCGATCACAAGGACACCATCGTTTACGTGAAGGGAAAGGACAAAACCTCCTGGATGCGTCAAATATTTAAATTTGCATCTATTCAAGACCTTGAATGGTACGGTTGTCCATCCATCCATCGACTGAAGAACGATTACCAAAAAAATGCATTTGTATCTGCATATGAGAATGTAAAATTACTTTTCACTTTTATTAGAAATAAATAATAATTTATAAGATTGAGTGTTTTTTTCTTTCTATGACATCCAACGTCCCTAGTATTGTAAGTTTATCCTTTTTATATTGTATATGAAGGGAACTGTCCGAGAGAGACACGTACCCCGGCCTTTGACGTGGAATGAGCCTACTGTCATAGTTAGGTGCGGATGCCGATCTCGCGGTCTCCGTCGAAATCGACAGACACGCGCAGCCGCTGACGCTTGGTAGGGGGTTGCACCAGTTGCCGACCTCGCGGCCGCTGTGGAAAGCGATGCGTCAGATTACGCTCTCTAAAGTATCTGTTGACGTAGGACTGTAAGAGATAGCGATGCATTGGGCTGTGTGTGTTCGTGACAACTAGCAGAAGTCCTGCACTTGTGATTAAAAGCAGGAAACCTTGTAACTTTATGCATTGCGATGTGGCTGTATGTACGTATTCTGCATACACACATAAATAAATTTATAATATTTTTAATAAAAAGAATAATCATTATTAGGGTATCAAATAATAACAACTTTTTTTAGAAGGAAATAACTGAGTTTATTATTGAAATCAGAATTTAACATTTTTCACATTATATATAAATATGAGTTTACAGATATAAGATTGGTTTTTAACCAAAAATCTGAAATTCGACATCTTTTTAGACAATTTTTTAACAATTTTAGATAATTAAGAAATATATAAGCATTCTCTTCAGATAAATTATATATAATTTTAAAGCTAATGCAGAGGTACTACCCTATCTTACAAAGTATCTAATATCGCTAATGAAGTTCCACCAGAAAAACAAAGCACTTTTAACTAATACCAAACCTATTTGTTTCAAGTCAATGACTCTAAACATTTTCGAAAAGAACAACAACAAATTGAATATATATTTTTTTCCAAGTAAGTCGATTTAAAGATTTTCAACTACAAGAACAAGGTGAACATATATATTTTTCTTTAAAGTGGACGTCTAGAAACATTTTCCGCTAGAACAAGCAATTGAACACATAGAAAGAATTTAATTAGTGGAACTCATACACTTAAAAACTAGTTCTGACTGGATGGCTAGCGGTAGGTGAAACTTACAAACTAAAATCTAAGCTCTATAATGACTAGAAGTGATGGATATATTAAGTGAGAAAATTTTATTATTTTTTTTTGTTCATACAGAAGTTAATTGGCTAAATTTATAGCCTTTTCATATATATATTAATAATGGTCAGCAATATGTAGATATAAAGACTACTTTATTTATTATGATTTTCTTTGAAAAAATAATGATTATATTTACATACACACACACACTTAACACAAGTTCGCGCTCATTCGCACACTCAGACATGCATGGAAGCACGCAAACTGATACACGCAACAAAACACTCTCATCAACTATTTACACTATGATAAAAGAGCCATACTATTTCCACGCATAGCTCACATTCATAACATTCACACGCTCATTCCCTCTCTATCACTCAACCAGAGTCCCCCACCCCTACTTTCGTTTCAAGTAAATAGTGTGAGTATGGGAGGGTTCCCACCCCATCCTCACAAATGACTCTTTTATCGTCATGAGGAGACAGTCCGACTTTAGACTGCAGCACAGTGTACACCTCGTGAGCTCGTGATCGAATACTAGTTTGTTGAACCATGTGTGGATGAGCGCCTTCAACGCTACGACCGTACAGGCACTGCAAATAGTCCTCGACCGTAAGCGCACGAGACGCGATCCGTCTAACACCCTTTGCCCGCCTCAGAGTGTTCCCGTCTACTGTGCGATATGCATACATTTTCGATCTCAGTCCCACAAACTCTACAATTGGTAAACCATTCGACTCGTCTTTCATGAGACCGATAACCTTCTTGTTCTGTGGAACAATACCATAAGGATTATTAATCTCATAAGAAGAGGTGTCAAATTCTTTACCATTGCACCTAATTACTTCAAATGGATCGCAGTTCTTGATCCAGTAGATAAAGCTGTCTGTATCCATATAAAGTAATTTTGGATCTATGAAATGAGGTTTCGCAAACTCATAGTGGAATCGGTACATGTAGAATTTGGAGATATCGAGTATACACATCCCCAAATAGATGGGTTTCATAAACTCTACAGCAGTCTTCGACATCTCCACAGCAACAAAGTTTTCATTGAAGATGGTGGCACGCTTAAAATTTGGCCTGGCTATACATTTTCTCACGCCGTAACGCCCTTCCCATGCGGTTCTAATAACAATATCGCGTTCATTTCTTACATTTTGCATAGTTTTCCCGAAAATCGAATTATTCATTAATTTATAAAAGTCTTTTTCAAAATCATTACTCGCGACCGCCCTCTTTTCGGTGTTTAGTTCAATATACTCCTTCAACCAGGGGGATTGCTTGAAGGAGATTGCCCGGGTGATTTTAATGAGCTCCATTCCTAATCTGAGACACTGCTGGAGGTTACGATAATGAATAATATACCTCTGCTTATCCCCAACAGTGGCCATCAGTTTAGGGATGGTGCTTCCTCGTGGAATTTGTTGCTCTGGACATAACGGCAAGTCGCTTGTCTCTCCATGCAAATTATTAGGGTACGCGATGTCTGCCTCAAGCACATATCCTACATCAGAATCGGCCGCAAGACCCATTATCTGTCCACCTAATCCCTTCAATTCGTCTTCAGGCACCCATTGGAACCCGGCAACCGGCAGCGGTTGCTTCATAGCATGCCCATATAAATTGTTAACATCTAAGTACAAAATGTAACTAGAATCAAGGGATGCGTTGTACTCGACACCCATCCGCGGATTATTTGCCTTGGCGTGTCTGTGAACACATTGACAAAGTCCGCCGCGGATCCCTCGCTCAAAAAATAGAAGCATTGAAGCATCAGTCAAAAGTTCAATGTTGCAATCCGTTTTTTTGAGCATAGCGTCCCAGGACAACCCAGGTGCCGTGTAATAAAAGGCAGGGTCCAGAGAGTACGTGGTCATACATACACTCCGGAACTTTTCGAAAACATCTGCAAGCAAACGAACGTCCGTGTCCATGTATAACCTTGCATATTCTCCCAAATTGGGGATGTTGAATTCCTGCCATACATTAACGGCATGCTCATAATCTGTGTTAGTTATGGTATCGCCAGTGAGAGTATTGGTAAAAGAAGTTATGTCGGGAAGCCTGGTTTCATTTAGTTTTGCCATACTATCAAGATACTCGTACGGGAAAACTCCTTTCCTCGTCGCAAGTTGAAACTTTTCCTCATCGGTAAATGCAGATCGAGTGATATGCATATCATTCCGAGGTAAAGTCTCAACAAGTTTCTGGAGCGAAGTTTGCATAAATCGTAGAGAGTCAAGGAACCGGAGCGTAATTTTCGGCGTCATTCGTTTTGAAAAAGAAATGTACTTTTCAACACTTTCAGGCAGGATATTGACCTGATCCTTCTTCATACCGAACTTAGCCAAGTGCTCAACGAGAAAATGAGCGTCATACCCGCTCAGATTATGAAAAAAGACGGGTATGTGTGTAGGTAACTGATACTTCAAGTTGCATGCTTTGTGGGCTGCACCGCGGAACTTACCCGTAAGATGACAATGGTCTCTACGAGGAGTCTCCGCTTTTCTATCTAAGGCCAGCCCGCAAATATGACAATTAACAGCCTTTTCATACAAGTCATCATTTTCCTTTGATTTGGTCATGGGAATATTGATGCTGTAGAGCTTGTGAATTTGCCATGAAAGTTTTTCAAGCTCAGTGAGAAGCCAAACCGCTGGATCGTCCCCTACATAAGACTGATAGCTATTAAGTTTACAATCACATGCGCATACAACTTGGAACGCAGCCGCATAAGGTACGTGTTTTTGTGTGAAGGTTGTGTGTGAGGCTAAGGGATTCCCTTCACAACGAGTAATAGGAGCCAGCAAGCATTCAAAATCGGCGTACACAACAAAAGGACAACGCTGCTGGTGGTGAGCATTTTTAAATTTAATGAATTTATTTTCCTCAGTGGGCATAACAACACGTACCGGGTCCTTGCATGCACAATCTAATAGATGTGTCGCTAATAACTCTTGAGATGAAAAATAATTCAAACACCTTATACAAATATGTCGTTTATGATCATTTTTACTTAACTGGGAGGAAATGGGTCGGGACATGTCTTTGATCCAGACGTAGTGATAATTATCACGTTCGGAGAAGAGCAGCATGTTGACATGCAACTCTCGTTCACCTGCAAATTTTGAGAAATGGAGGGGGCCTACTACTGTATGCTTGTTCTGCTCATCTGACTTGCTTTTCTTCTCCAGGCCATAAACGTGGGCCGATATTGCGGTATTCTGAGCCTCAAACTTAGGTATGTCCTGGATTCTTAAAGGGAACTCTATTCCGTCAAAGTTATACAGTCTCTTAATATCTTTGACTTTGTAACTGCTGGGACGCTCGGGATGATGTTTGTAATTGTAATTTCTCTCGCAAGCCAGGACTGACCATGCAAAACACGCATTATCATAGTTATTTTGAACATTAATGCACGCCTGCTTTTTCTCAATATCTATAGGGAGTTTAATATAACTAGACCCTCCATTCATTGGATCATAGACATGTATATGGATGTCGAGGTGTGGTATACTGCTGAGCGCTTTAGCGGATCCACGTACTTCCATCTCGGAAAATCGGGCCATAATAGCGCTCAAGGTGGATTCTCTATACCACTCAGCAATCGATGTGCTCCGAGAAATAACGCCATTGTCACCCCATATATAATGCAGAGTAGCCGTCTCCGCGCCACCTTGATGTTTAGGGGGGTGACTCAGTTCACAGCATAACACAGCACTGCATTTAAAGGCTTTAAATTCCGGATCTTCTAAGAGTTTGAGGAGCTCGGTCTCCAAGACGGGGAGGCACGCCTCCAAAAACCTTACAGGATCGCGATACCTCCCGCATGGATTCTCAATTCTGGTGAAAGAGATTCGCCCCTCAAACGCTCTAGCAACTGCTGAGTATTCTAAGGGAGTCATTACGCCGTTATTCTGATCGAATTCGTTATCGATAGGACGGGGGAGAGAACTACCGCTAGCCATAAGGAAATTACTATTATTACTGTTGCTACAACTAGGAGTCCACCCGATAGATGAATGGGTTGGTGATGGGTGATCGTAATCATCATCATCATTTGCGGGGAGAGGTATACGTCTCGTAACGCGTACCTTGCGTGGGCGGCGGCGGTGAGCTGCTGCTTCTAGAGGAGGAGGGGGTGACAGCCGGTTTGAAGGGCCAGGCTGTGGCGATGGCGGACGGGCTGCGCAGCCAAACGGTTGCGACAGCGCTGGGGGAGGAGCTGGTGCGTGTTCTGCATCCGTCTCCCGCGAAGCCCTTATAGGGGCTACGCAAGGCGCGGCGTGTCTTTGCGGTTCGGTGCGCCCGAGTCCCGCCCCAGCAACCACCGCTCTAGGAACACGGCCTATGCCGTGTGATATACCTGTAAGATAAATAAGGAAAAAAATTAATTTAGTGATTTATATTTAAAAGAGCGATAAATAATAACAATAAGAGTAGATAATGGTGGTTATGTGAAGGAATGTTAATGTTCAAAATTATTCACCTTCTCCGCTCTGACTCCATGGTTTGAGCAACTCAGTGCCAAAATCAAGCAGATCCTCAAACCACTCAGGTAGGTTGATCTCCTCCTCAAACGGGTCAGGCAGGTTGGTCTCCTCCTCCTCTAAAGACTGAGTGTCCTGTGTGGCGGGCGCCGTTTGAACGCTACTGCCGCCTCCTTGAACGTTTTGGGTGGTTGAACCAAATGCTGAATTAGGCGCACCTACAAAGAAAAGACCGGCTTATGAGGACTAAATGTATACAATCAGGAAACGGGTATATATTAGATGAAATTATTTAAGTTTAAGAAGTGTGATTGTATTATAAATGTACTTACATTCGAGCTGCGCTTGAGCTCTTTCCATCTCGATCTGGTTGTCTAGATTAACCAAGATTTGCTGGAAGAAATCTAGAAAGATGGAGAAGACTGAATATAATATCGCATATGGAAAGGGAAGTGTGCTTTCAGTTAAGTGATAGAGAAATAAGCGGAGCAGCAAATTTAAAAAAAGGAACGAAATGAAATATTTACAAAGAGCACTGCACAACGAATATAACAGATACACAACGCGTGGAAGCTCTATCTTTATAGCGGATACGGTAAATTAATTATAACACATACAACATGTGGAAAGTCATTCTTTACATTGAGATGTCCAAAACGGTTATAAGACTTAACACATACACAAACATAGAATCCGTTAAAAGACTTAGTAAACTTTACAGAGAGAGATCGAAAACGGGTATAACATGTAACATACAACACATGGATGAACAATATTTATAGAGAGCAGTACAAAACAAATGTAACAGTTAAAATAAAAGATTCAGACATCTAAGTTAGAGGTAAAAAAGGCGTGGATAAGCAATTTTTATAGAGAGAGAGATTCAAAAGGGTAAAAAACGTAAGCAGGAACACACACAAACCAAGTGGAGGAGCGATCTTTATAGAGAGCATTATAAAGATATGTAGCACTCATACACAGAGTTAAAGGGTGTAGATATCAGAATTCTGAAAATGTACTTACCAGGGAATGGAACTTCGTCCACATGAGCACGTTTGCTGCTGCTGCTGTCACTGGCGGTTCGTGATCGTTTCATTTTTACACGTTTAATTACGAAGACGTGACAAGTATTGGATGAATGAAGTATACGAGCAGTGTGAGAGTGAGGTAGGTCGGGCATTGATTTATATAGGTCCTGCCTAGCGCGTGTATGTATGCGCGGGGTTGCGACATAGAGAGAGATGGCGCTAACTCTCTCTCTATGTCACAACCCCGCGCCGGTAATAACGACTAGAGAGTCAACACTTGCCGGATACACTGCGTGCGACCTTGTTGCTGTCTACTAACGATGCTTTGGAATGGACTCTCTCTATGTCACAAACCGCTACGGTAATAACGACTAGAGAGGCAACACATGCCGGATACATTGCGTGCGACCTTGTCGACTAACGATGTTTTGGAAAAACATGTTATGAAAACATTTCATGTCTAGCGCGTATACGTAGGTGGGGGGAGGGGGGTGGGGATTGGTGACGGTATTTTGGAATGGTGCCGGCCGTGTCCCAATACTACTGAAACTCTTTGGGATCAACGCGTTCCACCTAGGAAACAAGACGTGAATGGTTCATATTCTCAGAGGAACAAGACGCCGATCGAAAACGGCTTGGACCAAACTGCAAAGGACGCCATTTCCTTTTCCCGAAGAGGTTCTGACGCCTGGCGAAGTTGCGTACGACGTGCATGTAAACTTTTGCCACAGTATGACACAGCACAGCGGTACGTTCTCCAACCTGTACGTTGCTTTACTGTGTAATGCTGACAATTTCGTTGACGCAAGTGACTTCTGAAAGCCGATTTTCAGTGCACTGTAGCGCTTTAAGACGAGATTTAGGTCTTTACTGGGGGGAGAACTGCTGAATTCGTTGATTATTTAAATTAGACCTGATCAAGGATAATGGGAACCGAATCTTTCAGGATGGAGTTGTTGACAGCTTAGCTGAAACTTCTGCTCTTTTAAAATTTCTTTTTTTCATTAGGTAGCTTTTCAGTTGTTAGAGGTAATTGGAAGTATATTTACGTAATAATACAAATAAATCACTGTAAGTTAATATTTAGCACATGTTGTTATTATCCCATAGTATCGCACCTACCCTTATCCCAGGCTTGCGGGGAATCACCCGGGTCCTTCCAGCCCAGGATGTGATGACCAACAAGACAAAAAGAAAGATCTAAATGTGGTCTGTAAGTCATTATCCAGCAATACAGAGCTAATTTTCTGGTAACTGCAGTGCGCCACGCAGTAAACAAGACTTCATTACCGTATAACCGTCTGTGCACCACTAAGTGAGGTTGCATTGCGATGATTGTGTGGCAATAACAGTACGGTATTTCTTGATCTCAAGTTAGCGACGTACAAGTTTTACGTTCCGACCCTGAGAACCTTTTTCAACAGTGGATGCTATGAAATAATACTCATGAACATAACTGAAGCCCTACCGTGGGACGTAATATTTGCTTCACACAGAAAGGAATGAAATTAAAAAAGTAAAGTTTCTCGAACTTGAAAATAAATCGATGCGTGAAACCACTAAATTTCACATTTAAATGAGGGGATTGTCCATGTGGTCCAATATATTGAGGGTTATACAGATCTGAGTTAATGTGATGGAGGAAAGTTATTTGCACTTACATGCAGCCTAATGAATAAATTAGTTATGTGGACGAAAATACGTTGTTATTACATGCGGCCGATGACAACATAATGTCGTTAAGTAATGCGGCGCGTCGCACTGGAGAGAGAATTTCCAGTCCAGGACGAGATTAGTGATGTCGCTGTGCGGCTGGTCCCGGCGGAGGTTCGACTCCTCCCCCGGGCATGGGTGTGTGTGTTTGTCCTTAGGATCATTTAGGTTAAGTAGTGTGTAAGCTTAGGGACTGATGACCTTAGCAGTTAAGTCCCATAAGATTTCACACACATTTGAACATAAAAGCAGGATCTGTGAGCCCCTCTCTCTGTTTTCGACGGCTGTTTCGAAAATGTAAGTGTCGCTCTGTAGCGTTTGGCAAATAATTACGCTAATTTAATTTCAAAAGCCGTGTTTTAATTAAGACTGTACTTTCCTTTATCATTAATTCCACTTATCAAATTATTATGCCACATTTTAGAAATCTGTGTTCAGTCGGCAACTACTTTAGAAAATTTTTATTTCAGCGTCCCTGAGATCTCTTTTACCGGTCTTTCCTATCAGTATCCGAGCAGTGTAATTACGCAGACTGCGTAATTTTTAGATCTATCAGTGGCCTCTAAACAATGCCGTCGGCCTACGTTCTCGTCGGTCTGATGCTGGTTGGCGGAATGTATAATTTCGCTATCCACAAGTAAAAATTTTCTATGCACCATTTTATCATTTTAGAAGCTTTCCACCAGTAAAAGCAATAAATTTAATATTGCATTCTTTTTTAAATGTCAGTAATATTAAAATTCGATGCTGAGTACGTTCCAGAGCCTGGGAGAACCTTTTAAAACATGCACGACAAGCTTCAAGGAGCTCTCTAACTGTGACAAGTCATACGTCGCTAAACACGCGTACAAAATAGGTCATCCTCTCCGAGGCACCGAAAAAAACTTTGACAGATTCAAGGGAGGAGATGTAGGAGGAATTAAAGATTGCGAACCAGAGCAGGCGGTTTGACGACGTGCTGAATGGACAAACGGAGAACTGCGGCGACAGACTGCCGCACAGCTGTGCTGGTGTACCACGGGTACTCTGAAGTCTGGTGGCAGGTGGCCGACATCTACTGAGAGGGAGTTCGAGACTGGACAGTAGGGCTGGCCAGACACGACACTCGCGTTTTGTCGATAGTCTGCAGAGAATGGTGCGACATCGAGAGCCACTCAGTGGCCACGTGACATCTGACCGGTACCGTACGAGTGTAAGCATTAGGAGAGAAACTACGAACTGTGTCAGCTGTACGGCCACAACGACAAACTGACGCTCCGCTAGAAGATTTGACAGTTGCGTTGTGGCCGAGCGGTTCCAGGCGCTTCAGTCTGGAACCGCGTTACCGCTACGGTCGCAGGTTCGAATCCTGCCTCGGGCATCGATGTGTTTGATGTTCTTAGGTTAGTTAGGTTTAAGTAGTTCTAAGTTCTTGGGGACTGATGACCTCAGTTGTCAAGTCCCATAGTGCTGAGAGCCATTTCAACCATTTTTAACAATTGCATGAAAGACAGCAGGAAACAGTACCAAATCCTCCCGCCACAGAAACTGCTATTTTCTATGAACAAATCCGCAGTAAAAATAGTCGTAGGATATGTCTGGAAATATAAGCATTTATGTAAACTTGAGACGAAAGCATCGCCATATTTTTAATAGAAGATTTCATTAGCCCAAAGAATAACTTGTGTTTCCGACGTTTATTTCTAAGACTGTTTATGTCCATCAAATAATTTTAGCCGCGAAACTTATGACATTTGAAGGTGGCTTAGCAAATGATAACGCTATTCGGCGTCAAATAAAGTTTTTTCGGAGAGCACGGCCTACACAGCAATGAGGAGTGTCACCTTACTGGTTTGACGGGAATCATTCTGGTCGACATGCCGCCAGCTTCATGAAGTGACCTAAATCGCTTCCAGAAGTTCGCTGTTGAGAGCGTGACATCCACGAAGAACATGAAGGCCACTCATGACGTCAGACTGCCACCCCGTGACGTGAATGTACTGTCATCTGCATGACAAGGCCTTCACATTTAGTGCTGACACCATCTTCTGAGAGCTGCGGAAACCATACTACTGTGTCCAGGGGCTTACTGACCTTACCGTGCCACTGGCCTCGGTATTTTCCATGTTTTCCAGCATTAACATGATTTTCACTATTTTTTGTGTGCTTTAAATGGTATCCCATGTCAAAACTCAGTTCTAAAGTAATATGCAAACAATTAGTCGCTCATGTTTTGGAGTTTATGGAGTGATGCTAGTTGCAGAATTTTAATGATGAACGTTATCGGAGAAAACTGGATGGAACGCCTTTATTTGGAGCTGAAGACAGTGTACGTGGTTCAGTCCCAGGTGGTTCTTTCTCCCTGTACGTACACTACGTGTCCACCTAAGCTGCGGCCCTCTGCCCCTGTGGCTGTGTCCAGACAGGCATCCAGCAGCTCGCGGTGACGAAGACTCTCTGCCGCTCTGGTGTCGAGGGGATGTTTACACGAAATGAGAATAAATGAATTGACGCTGCTGTTGTAACGTGGCTGCGTCAACAGCACCCTCTCTACTGCACCACCTCGCCATAACTGATTACCCAACTGTGTTTCAGTTTAATCTTGTATCTCGAGTACTAAACGATAACATGTCAGGCCCGAGATCAAGGTGTTAATCGCTATGGATCTTCATACTGATGGATTTTATATCTTGTTTACTTGTTCACGTACAGCAGAAATATGGCAGATATCTTAACACAAAACACACTGCAGGACGATGACGTGGACTCGGGGTGTGGCCACTTCCGAAGCGATCTTGCGGAGGTAGTCTTCTGGGACACGAAGATGCTGCGTACAAAACACCACCCAACACTCCTCTTGCGAGAGGCACTAGAACAGTAGAGGTGGTCCAGTGGTGAGCAAGAAAACAGTGTGAGCCTTTAAACTGCAAATGTCTCACCGCTTACTGCTTTTACTGTCATCAGAGATGAGTAAGACACTGAAGCCCTCCGAACAAAGAACGAATAATTGAAAAAGCGTCACGCCCATATCTGTGTCGACATGTAGTTCCACATTAGTTCTGCATTTGGACCTCTGAGAGGGGCTGCCAAGGGGGTGCTAACAATTAAAAACAGAGTGTACGGTTCCCCACGACGTGATGTCCTATGTCGGCAGTTTATGCCGCTGAAGTGCTTCTGGGTTTCTGCATCTGTGTGACACAGTAATGCATTAAGGTGCATTGCCGTGCTGGAAGAACAGAAGAACATGTCCCATTGAACTTCTGAGAAGCGCTGCAGAAACAGCAGGATAAATTTTCCACGTTCACCGTTGCCTCATCAAACACCAGATATTTCCACAGCTTACGCTTCGCCGAAACATGGTACCCAACTGGTGATGCTTGTCGCTGCACAGGAGAACTGGGGCGTGCGTAAGAGTGTGGCGCTGTGTAACCCGGCCAGAGACGGAGTGGGCGTTGTCCACCTGGGAGAACACGCCAAGTTCATGTAGTGCTGGCGGCCTCAGGAGAAGTGGGTGTATTCTGCTCACTGTACAGATCCCCAAGGGCAGTAACGTTTAGGCTAAGACTGTACGTGGGTGCTGTCACTGCCCTGCAAGCTGAGCAGCGTCTGGCCATTTCACGATGTTTAACGAGGAAAGTGAATAAAGGAGCAGTGTTCTGCTGGAAAACACGTACCCTAACCACACGACTGTAGTTGGTAGTGACTTCAATTTACCCTAGATATGTTGACGAAAGTACATGTTTAAATCCGGAGGTAAACACAGAGCATCACCCGATATTGTGCTAAACGCGTTGTCTTAAAATTAATTCGAACAATTAGTTCATACGCCCACTCTAATGGTAAACAGTTGTGCAAACACACTTGGCCTCTTAGCAACAAATAATCCGGAGATATTAATGAGCATCAAAACCGACACAGGGATTAGGTAACAGAAGGTTGTCATAGCAACACTGAATATCGTAGCTCCGAAATCCCCCAAAATAAACGGAAAACATATCTATTCTGCTTGACGCCTTCCTCAGAGACAATCTCCATTGTTCCAAATTAATATTGCAAGTGTAGATCAGATGTGGCTTGAATTCATAGAAATAGTGTAGCCAGAAATTGAGAGATTTGTACGAAATAAATTAACAAAATGCGGAACTGGGATCGCCAAAGGTACGCAAAACAGTTCGGAAAACTGTCGCGCCGGCCGCGGTGGTCTAGCGGTTCTAGGCGCTCAGTCCGGAACCGCACGACTGCTACGGTCGCAGGTTCGAATCCTGCCTCGGGCATGGATGTGTGTGATGTCATTAGGTTAGTTAGGTTTAAGTGGTTCTAAGTTCTAGGGGACTGATGACCACAGATGTTAAGTCCCATAGTGCTCAGAGCCATTTGAACCATTTGAAAACTGTCGCAGAAACAACGAAAACAGCAGGCCATATTTAAAGGAACGCAAAATTGCCAAGATTGGCGATATTTTGCAGAAGCTCGAAATTTAGCACGATCTTCAGTCTAAGATGTGAAGCCCGTAAATTCAACTAAATACGTAGGACTTACAGTTACGAACAACTTAAATTGGAAAGAACACACAAAAACGTTGTGGGGAAGGCACACCAAATAGTGTGTTTTATTGGCAGAATACGGAAGATGCAACAGATCTACTAAAGAGATTGCCCACACTACGCTTGTGCGTCCTCTTTTGGAGTAGTGCTGCTCAATGTGGGACCGTTAGCAGGTAGGATTAACGGAGGACGTAGAGGAAGTTCAGAGGACAGCAGTACGTTTTGTACTGCCGAGAGAAAGGGCAAAGAGTGTGGTGCAAGTGACACAGGATTTTGAGTGGACGTCATTAAAACAAAGGGCGTTTCTCGTTGCTGCGAGACCTTCTCACGAAATTTCATTCTCCAACTTTGTACGCCGAATAGGAAAATATTATGTTGACGCGGACCTACTTACGAAGAAACGATCATCATAATAAAATAAGGGAAATCAGAGATCGCACGGAGAGATATAAGTGATAGTTTTTTCGGCGTTCTGTTCGAGAGTGGAGTAATAGAGAATTAGTGTGAATGTGGTTCAATGAACTCTCTGCCAGGCACTTTCCAGCTGAATTATCTACAAAGTTCTATTGCTCCATTTCGAAACAGGTGGGGGTGTCTTGGGCTGCAGTTTGACACAACGTGACATAGCAGTGTGCCCCTGTGTGTCACGGCTAGGTGAGGTGAGGTGAGGTACGTCAGTGGTAGTGGGGCTGTATAAGACAGTGTGCGTGATTACAGAGTTGCAGAGGCAATAGAAGACTGGGTTGGGTACATCCTCCACATTTCAGTTTATCCTAAACATGAACGACAAAATGGGTAACGTTCAGTATGCTGCTGATAACGAAGCCGGGCTCCTCATGGAGGGATGGCGCTGTGTAACACTCGTGGTGAGTAACGACACTCTGCCTCCACCCTGAGGTCCAACACCTGTCGTGCTGTACACGAGGTGGCAGACCGTGTTGGACGACCCCTGGACACTGCTGTGGCAGCTCCGCACGGTTACCCTGTCCGGCAGACGCAAAGTGTCTGCGCGAGCGCCACAGGAAGCAGTGCTGTAGTGACGAGTGAGGCGATGTCCGTTTCAAAGAAATCCCGCCCTTACGACGGGTCGGCTGCAGAGCGGGGAACGCGTTCCCTGCAGCCACGAGTCTGCCATAGCCACCCACTCGGCACACACTGTTTATTTTACAATTCAGTTCGCCACCATACCATAACTGAAGCTGTTCCGGTGCGCCACTGTAAAAGGAGAGGAGCCTAATGGCGCAGTAACAGAGCGTTGTCCTGCTGGAAGATATGTTCTGATAATGTCGTCAGAACAATACCGAAATGGCTTGAGTGTATTATGCATGCTCTCACATTCACCATCACATGGTAAAGACATATCTTAGTATTGTACATCAGAACCTGAAACACGTATGTATTCAGTGGCAGCGATGGCGAGGCATGACAGAATCTCTGACCAGACAGTTATTTATCGTTGCGAGACAGTTGTTGTACGTAGCGAGTCGCGGGAGTATGTAGTTCGTCAGCGCTAGTAGTGCGCGCGAGACAGTCGCTTTTGTGTGTGAGGAGTCGGCGGGCGTCGACATGGCGCTCTGGTCAGGATTCAGGACGAGGTATATTTTTAAATAAGGTAATGAAGCAGCATTGCGCACATCTGATAATGTAATGTATCATAACTGTAATTAATTTGTTCAAGAATTGCCCCCAATAATAATTTTGTTTTCAAACCAAGCATTTTAACAAAACAAACATTTTATTGAAAGAAAATTTCCCATGCATTTCCTTAAAGAAAAAATTTACTCAAGTTCAAAGAATTTTTGCGATGCATTTCCTCCAAGCTATGGCGAAAAATAAGAGCAGATGCAATTTTACTGAGGTAAGAACAGGGCCTAAGATCGACATTTCGGTCTATTTGCGTTTTCATTGTCACTGAGATTTCATTTTTATTGAATTGACTTTCATTTTTGTGGGGAGCTTACACATGGCTCAGATTGCTATTTTTCATTTATTGTCATTGTGATTAAATTCCATTGCTGGGAGGTTACACTTGGCTCTATGTCCATTAGCATTTGAATAAGAATACTTATGTACAATTTTGTGGGGAGGTTACAAACCATAAAAGCTGAGGAACATCTTGGACAGTGGTAAGAAACTGAGAAGCATACCACAAAGATGTACGAACGACACGAAACTGAATAGCACGTATGCAGTAATTCAGTGCTACTTCAAAATAAAGATGAAGTTAATTCAGTACGGATGGAGAAGGGAGCTAGACAGGATAGAGTCTGTGTGGCCATTCTTTGGGGGCCTTTCAATTATAAGGTCCTAAAAGAAAGTTTATTTCTTGTTCAGAACAGGAATGGGCTCACCCAGGTAACATTCTGGACTCTTTAGCCAGTCTCGTTAATTTCGATGTTGGGGCAAAATCCGGGAGGAAGGCATCAGGATGGGGGTCGGTCCAGGGGCGGCGCCCCACACGCCCCCCACGCCCCTCGCGCCCCCCACGGCCCCCCACACCCCTCACAGCCCCCACGCCCCCCACGCCCCCATGCCCCCCACGCCCCCCACGCCCCACATGCCCCTCACGCCCCCCGCGCCCCCACGCCCGCCACACCCCTCACAGCCCCCACGCCCCCATGCCCCCCACGCCCCCCACACCCCCCACACCCCTCATGCCCCCCATGCCCTGTCAAGGTGACATAACAAATCAGTAATCCAAGGTTTTCGATACTAACTTGAACCAAAAACAAATACTATTTGCAAATAAAGCAAATAGTAGCACCACGCTAGTAAATACAACACTAAACTGTTACTTGATATATGGGTGGTGTCTCTGGAGACTTTCTGTGCCTAAAGTAAAGGCGACAGACGTAATCATGGCTCTTTATGTACAAAGGCATGAAATACAAGAATTATTTCTAATGAGCGACGAAAGAAGAAACTACAAAACTGTTCAGGAAAGGACAGGAATACAGCAATAGAAGTCGTTTTGGAATGCAGTACATAGGAGGCGCAAAGAGACCAAGACTAAATGACTATGAAAATGTGCAAAGAAATCGGAAACAATACAATTGTCGGAATGACTGGTTTAGCAGTCAGGAAAGTCAAAACAACCAGTTCTCGAGTGCAATGGCGTTGATCATTTGGATTAATGCGTTTAAACTACTTTCATCAAACCCCGAAGATCTTCCTGGATATGGAGTGTCACTAATGTCGAAACGATCCTCCTTGGAACGAGACAACCATTTTATTGCCGTGCTCTGTCCGGTATGGCCATACGCAGACACGGCGCAAATGTTTCTGGCCGCCTCCCCTGCCCTCACCCTTCTGTTGGACTCAAACAGAAGAATATGTCGGATATGTTCCGACTTTATATTCCGTAGCGGCCACAGCTCCAGTCACTATCTCCAAATTACAAAAAATGACAGTATGTAAATTCGAATACCAAAAGTGAACTACAAATAAAAGCTGCAAATCGTGAAATAAGCCCATAGCAACTGGAATACAAACACGCAAAACAAAAACACTACGAACCGACGCGCCAACCTAATAACTTCTGGGGTTGTTGGGAGAACGTTGAAAACTGCAGCGTGGAGAATGGTCCATTGAGATTCCATTCCTACAATATTATCGAGACGTGATCTTCCAGCCGGATTTTACCCAAATCGTTTTGTAAGTTAATTCACCTCAACCGTTGCCTGCCCAAATAGCTGTGACCGCTTCCAGGATGGAGTGTGCATTGGCCCCAGTTCGAATCAGCCTGGAGGATTAACGAAGGGGGTCGGCTTTCTGGCCAGCCTGGATATAGTTTTTAGGCGGTTTTCCACATCCGACTGGGTGAATGCCAGGACGATACCCAAGTTAACGCTATGTAAGGAACATTCGTTTACTTTCTAACGTGCGTAGCACCTCGTGCAGGCAGCTGGGTACGCAGGTGCCCCTTTGGGGGGAGAACGAGGTGGCGACAGCAAAGGCATCCGGCCACCAGTCAGATCAACAAGGCCGCTTCCCAAGAATAGCCGCGCCGACCCCGCGTAGATACCGGACAATGGCAACACAAGGAGTCGAGAAAAATTGATTGAGCTCACTCATTCCGCATCCCCTTCAGCTTATCTTCTGCTTATCTGCAGTAAAACGGAAGGTCACTTTCTGGGATCATGTTGTAAGTAAAGTGGCCAAGAATGATCTGGATGTGTTGAGAGAATATTGATGTGGACAGCATGAGTGATATCACTCCTACGACATCAGTGGGAATCAGTTTTCCAGCTGCAGAACACATTCTTCCTCCCCTACTACGTTACCCACCAGATCATTTCCCTGTGTTCTTCAGTTCTCTAGGGGTGACATACTGGATCTCCTTTCTGAATCATGTTGTAAGTAATGGTAGTGTAAAATGTTTACTTGGATATTGCGAGGTAACATTGAAGTGAGCAGGCTGAATACCGCTTATTCAGATTCCGCTCCTGCACGTTATCAGACGCAGTATAAGAGGTAGACAAAATCACTTCCCTAACTTACAGACACATTTAGCAGGGCCATTCCTTAGCTTTCAGAGGCTACGTAGAGTCACATAGAAGGTGGCCTTGTGGTATTATTTTGAGAGGGAAGTGCTGTAAAATAACATACGGGATTTTTAAGGGACCATTAATGTGAGTAGCACGATTAAGTCTTGTTTGTGTTTCGTTCACACAGTACACAACATTTTTAGGTCATAATCTTGTAGCTGGACAGGGACCCGTTCCTTAAGCAGTTATTCAGTTCAGCCATTCCTTATCTTTCGCAGGTCCCCTGTAGTGACATGCGAGGCCACCTTCTGGTATCACGTTGCACGCGACATGGCCTAAGATGACCTCTGGGTGTGTTGTGGGAGTACTGAAGTGGGTAGCTCGAGTAATTCCCATTCAGACTCCGTTGCCAAAACATCAGTGTGAACTGGTCTGCCAGCTGTCATTAGATGTCCAGATCTGAGTAGTAGTGCTCTAGAATAATATTTGGCCTTCTTGATGAAATATTAAAGTGATAGAAAACCACTAGGTCATTATCTTCCAACTGGGCAAATCCCCGTGCCTCACTCATGTTATTATCCAGCTGGGCCACTTCCTGTCTGCCTCAGCTTCCCTCCGGCTTGACCCGTGACCGCCCTCTGACACTGTGTTGTGAGGAGTGTCGCCTAAGAAGAGCTCTGCTTGCGCTGAGGAGAAACTGAAGTGGACTGCACGAATAACGCCGATTCAGGTTGTGCTACCAGAACGCCGATGGGAACTAGCCTTCGAGCTGGCCAGTTTCCCTTAGTTCCGGGCAAGATGCGAAAATTTTGAAGTGGACTGCACGAATAATGCCCATTCAGATTGTGTTCCCGCATCGTCACCGAGGTACGACGTTCCAGTGGGACAACTCTTCGCTACTTGCTGGCGTCCAAACCAGTCACACCCTCCCCCTTTCACCTGAATTTTCTTCTCTACGTCGTACAAACACCAATGAACGGAGTTAACAACTGGCACAAAGGACATGAATTGCGAGTGGGGAATAAATAACAAAATCGTACACACAATTCATTTGAAACTGTCGCACAGCTATTAAGTGAACTGGCCAGAGCAGTCAGTCTCACGCGGCTGTGAGCGAGGCGTGTCGGCGGCAGAGGCGACGTGTTGCCCCGCCGGCGGTAACGACACTGACGCAGACGGCGCCCCTCGCGCTCACCGACTGACCGCTGTCCAGCACGCTGTCCCAAGTCTTATCTGTAGCCTGGAGCAACCGTCCGGATAAATCTCAGGTGGAATTACGACATAAAAGAGTCTGCGGCGAAAACAGTTACCAGGCTGAGTGGGATAAAAATAAGGAGAAAATATAATTCACCCACGAGAAAGGTGGCTTACAAAACACTCGCTCAGCAGAAAAATTTCCGTGAGCTGTTTTAAGTCTATAAGCAGTATGTAACAAGGAGAAACACCTTATAAACTACTACACTTTATATACATCAGCAGCGAATGACGGCCACAATAAAGAAATCGGCTGCAGTGCTCTTGCCAGGCTGTGCGCGGGACGCACAATGGGGTCACTTTGCGAGGTGGAACGCAGCCGCCAATCAGCTGCCACAGGAAATGGATTTCATAAGTCCCGCTAAAGGGACGCTTGCATTGTGTTTTAATAGCGCAAAGCGAACGCCATTAATACACTCCTGGAAATTGAAATAAGAACACCGTGAATTCATTGTCCCAGGAAGGGGAAACTTTATTGACACATTCCTGGGGTCAGATATATCACATGATCACTCTGACAGAACCACAGGCACATAGACACAGGCAACAGAGCATGCACAATGTCGGCACTAGTACAGTGTATATCCACCTTTCGCAGCAATGCAGGCTGCTATTCTCCCATGAAGACGATCGTAGAGATGCTGGATGTAGTCCTGTTGAACGGCTTGTCATGCCATTTCCACCTGGCGCCTCAGTTGGACCAGCGTTCGTGCTGGACGTGCAGACCGCGTGAGACGACGCTTCATCCGGTCCCAAACATGCTCAATGGGGGACAGATCCGGAGATCTTGCTGGCCAGGGTAGTTGACTTACACCTTCTAGAGCACGTTGGGTGGCACGGGATACATGCAGACGTGCATTGTCCTGTTGGAACAGCAAGTTCCCTTGCCGGTCTAGGAATGGTAGAACGATGGGTTCGATGACGGTTTGGATGTACCGTGCACTATTCAGTGTCCCCTCGACGATCACCAGTGGTGTACGGCCAGTGTAGGAGATCGCTCCCCACACCATGATGCCGGGTGTTGGCCCTGTGTGCCTCGGTCGTATGCAGTCCTGATTGTGGCGCTCACCTGCACGGCGCCAAACACGCATACGACCATCATTGGCACCAAGGCAGAAGCGACTCTCATCGCGGAAGACGACATGTCTCCATTCGTCCCTCCATTCACGCCTGTCGCGACGCCACTGGAGGCGGGCTGCACGATGTTGGGGCGTGAGCGGAAGACGGCCTAACGGTGTGCGGGACGGTTGCGAATGGTCCTCGCCGATACCCCAGGAGCAACAGTGTCCCTAATTTGCTGGGAAGTGGCGGTGCGGTCCCCTACGGCACTGCGTAGGATCCTACGGTCTTGGCGTGCATCCGTGCGTCGCTGCGGTCCGGTCCCAGGTCGGCGGGCACGTGCACCTTCCGCCGACCACTGGCGACAACATCGCTGTACTGTGGAGACCTCACGCCCCACGTGTTGAGCATTTCGGCGGTACGTCCACCCGGCCTCCCGCATGCCCACTATACGCCCTCGCTCAAAGTCCGTCAACTGCACATACGGTTCACGTCCACGCTGTCGCGGCATGCTACCAGTGTTAAAGACTGCGATGGAGCTCCGTATGCCACGGCAAACTGGCTGACACTGACGGCGGCGGTGCACAAATGCTGCGCAGCTAGCGCCATTCGGCGGCCAACACCGCGGTTCCTGGTGTGTCCGCTGTGCCGTGCGTGTGATCATTGCTTGTACAGCCCTCTCGCAGTGTCCGGAGCAAGTATGGTGGGTCTGACACACCGGTGTCAATGTGTTCTTTTTTACATTTCCAGGAATGTATATGGTTACATATGTAAATCACGTAATAGGAAACAACAGTCTCGTGCAAAACCATGTCTGTATCCAACTATCGGCAGAACTAATGAAAGATAATTCACATACTTCGATGTCTTGCAAGCAACGAAAACGGTACAGGAAGAAAAAGTGTGTTTTATTTCATTTCAGGGAGACGAGAACGATTTCATTTTTTCTACATCGATATTCACCATTGTAGTTAATAACAACCAACAACCTTTCAATATCTTTTCATATTCCCGCACTATATATGATCGATATGCACTATGTGAACAAAAGTATCTGCACATCCCCAAGAACATACGGTTTTTCATATTAGGTCCATTGTACTGCCACCTACTGCCAGGTACTCCATGTCAGCGACCTCAGTAGTCATTAGACATAGTGAGAGAACAGAATGGAGCGCTCCGCGGAACTAACGGACTTCGAACGTGGTCAGGTGATTCGGTGTCACTTGTGTAATACGTCGGTACGCGAGATTTTCACACTCATAAACATCCCTAGGTCCATTGTTTTCGATGTGACAGTGAAGTGGAAAAGTGAACGGACAGGTACAGCACAAAAGCGTACAGGCCGACCTCGTTTGTTGACTGACACACACCGCCAACTAAGAGCGTCGTAATCTGTATAGGCAGACATGAATCCAGGCCATCTCACAGCGATTCCAAACTCTGCAAGCGCTATGACAGTTAGGCGGAAGGTGAGAAAACTTGAATTTCATGGTCGAGCAGCTGCTCCTGAGCCACACATCACGCTATTAAATGCCAATCGACGCTTCGCTCAGTGTAAGGAGCGTAGACGTTGCACGATTGAACGGTGGAGAAACGTTGTGTGGAGTGACGAATCACGGTACACAACATAACGATCCGGTGGCTGGGTGTAGATACGGCGAATGCCCGGAGAACGTCATCTGAGAGCGTCTGTAGTGGCAAAAGTAAAATTCGGAGGCGGTGGTGTTGCGGTGTGGTCGTGTTTTCCATGGGTGGCATTATCACAAGCCCACATTGATGTTTTAAGCATCTTCTTGCCTCCCACTGTTGAAGAGCAATTTGGGGATGGCGACTGCCTCTTTCAATACGATCGACCACCTTTTCATAATGCACGGCTGTGGCGGAGTGGGTACACGACCGTAACATCCCTGTAATGGACTGGCCTGCACCAACAGCAACTTTGGGATGTTTTGAAACGCCGACTTCGTGCCAGGACTCACCGACCGACATCGACACCTCCCTTCAGTGGAGCACTCCATGAAGAATGGGGTACCATTCGCCAAAAAACGTTCCAGCACCTAACTGAAGGTATGCCTGGGGGAGTGGTAGCTGTCATCAAGGCTAAGGGTGGGCCAACACCGTACTGAATGCCAGCATTACCAATGGAGGGCGCCACGAACTTACAAGTCACTTTCAACTAGGTGACATAGTGTGATAATCCCTCAAGTTCCAGCACCTCTTCGTTGTACTGGAGAACTTGAGAAATCGTTTTGTTTGTAGCTACATTTCGAATAACTGAAATCTTGGTGCACTTCTATGGGACACTCATGCATAGCCGAAGGCAACGAGGGACAGAAGCAATGTGCGTATGTGCATAATCAGGGTCGGACTGGCCATGTAGTGGGGGTGGCGTTTGGCAGCCGGGTCCCAGCCTGCGCGGCCCCCGTACTCTGCCCGCCCCCTGGCTTACGACCCACTTGGTAACGACGATGCTGACTTGGAAATATTTTTCTCTGGTCGTATTTAGACATTGACAAGATACACAATCTGCCCCAGAGCAATACAGTTCCTTATTATATATTTTTTAAATAGCTTTTAATACGCACTACGTGGGATACGTAAATAATGCACTGTTTATTCACACGCAATGTAACGGACTACCTCGATTATTTAAGACGACCTGTGTTAAGGTACAGTTAAATAATTTTGTTATGTTAACTTTCTAATCTTTCCTAACATGCAGGGGCCAAAAATGTGATTTAACTAATTACAAGAAAAAGTTCCGGCTAGACCGGAGATTTTATCCTCTGCGTCCTATTGAAGTTTAAAGATAACATACGACTGACACTGTTAATATCTTTGTGGTTCGTAGCAAACTGTTCACTCAAAAAATTTATGATTAAAATCACTTTTAAAAATCTCGCAGCCTATTTAGTAAAAAGTCACTTCTTAATGAATTCTCATTTAAGGAACAGTTAATATTTCTCTCCCTCTATCCAAGTTTCAGAATTAAGAAATAATTATTTCGTAGGATGTAATTAGCACCGACTTGCCGCAGGGCTATCTCTGGTTATAGGACTTACACTGTTTAAATTAAAGTTTGTTGTATTTTTAATACTTCTTTTACACAGCACAAATTAATAAAAATTTTACTGCAATCTCAATAAAAACGGCAGAAATCAAATCAGTAACCGTAAATGGCAACAAAAGCAACAAGGAGCAAGCGAGAAACAGAAGAGAGCTAACAATGTCGTACAGCAGCTTGTGTAGACCGAAACAATCTACAAAACAACATTCTTTTTTTTCCCTTTACTTGCTACTCTTAGAGATCACTTTGTATTTAAATAGTAATGAAACTAAATGTTTCTTTTAATTGCTAAGAAAATAATAAAGTCAGATTAAAATATGTCACCTACAACCGACGAAAATGCGAGAGGGGCTACACATCTTGCAGACTACCGTATGAGTTCGAGGCTGGTGTGCATTCGAACTGAAGAGATCCCTGGCCGTTTTCGCCTTAACTGCGAACATGTGGTGTCTGTTCTAAAGGACGATATGTTCCGGCAAGCAGCAGACTTGGGTTCGAATCTCCGTCCGGCACAAATTTCCAACATTCCACATTGATTTAAATCATTGCACACTCGCAGACAATACCTGCAATTCCTTTGTGGGTTTCTATATGTAGTTGAAGTAAGATCCACTCCCCAAAATCCACATGTTCGAGGCAGTTATTGAAAGCAAAAAGAAAAGAAAAAAGTAAGGAAAACGTAAGGGTAGAGATAGTCATATTACTTTAGGTCAAAACTCATTATAAATAAATTAATAAATATATGTGTACTTCAAGTTAAAGAAGAGATCGCCAAACAAATCCAGACAGCGAAATCTTTCAGTTTCAATGCAGATTATTGCCAAGATGTTGGCGTTGTTGATCATGCTGTAAATTGCGTGCGCTATGTTAGCAATGGAATCCCACAAGAACGAGCGATCATTTGCCAAAATCTTGATTCGCTACCCGGAACGATTTATGAGATATTTGGGATTTTTGACTTTCTTTCTGGCTTTTTCGCTGGCGCGTGCTTTCATGACGGAGTGGTTTAGGTACTTTCCATTTTCTCGAGACAGCAGACGGATCCCCTCCAGTTTAAAGAATAATTCAGTATGTTTTCTACGTTTCGTACGAAGCAACCATATGAAGTTACATGCACGCAACGCAAATTCGTAGCGGCTCTTACTTTCCACTGCAAACTTGAGTTTCTTGCAGTAGTTTACTAATATCGAAATATCGCAATAACTGGGAGCATTAACGAAGTGCTACGCAGTTCATCAAGGAGGCGGCGAGCCAGCCGGTGAGGCGTGTGAGGGTGGCGTGCTGTGAGCCGGCGGTCTGAGCAGTGCCGCAGGCCGGCCAGCCCAGCACGCGCTGGCCACTGCGCTCAACTGACAACAGCCGCCGCTGATTTCGAACGCACCGTAAGGCATCAACAGTTGCCACACCCGCCTTACTCACGTGATATGGCTCCGTCAGACTTCCATCTCTTCCCAAAACTGAAAATTTTTCTTGGTACGCGAAGATTCACTTCAAACGAAGACTTGATGGCCAGAGTTGACAACTGTTTCGCAGGCCTGGAGGAAACTCATTTTCGAGGTGGGATCAAGCCACTGGAACATCGTCGGACCAAGTACATTAATCTACAAGGAGACTACACTGAAAAATAAAAAAAGTTTCAGTGATGTAATTACTTTTTTTTCTATTCAATTCCGAGAACTTTTCAAAGCATCCTCGTATTATCGCGAAATAGGAGACAGAGTGTCACAGACATGATATTGGATTTGGGATAGACACCATTAAAACAAAGCCGTTTTCTGTTTGGGCGAGATTTTCTCGCCAAATTTCAAACTTCCTCCTCCGAAATCGAATTTTTTTTTTTTTGGTGACGCCGATCTACAGAGGTAGTGAAGATGATCGTAATAAAATAAGGGAAGGGAAACCAGAGCTCGCACAGAAAGATACAGGTGTTGTATTTTCCGCGCGTTGTTCGAGAGTAGAATAATGGAGAACTACTGTGAAGGCGGTTCGATGAACCCTCTGCCAGGCACTTACGTGTGATTGGCAGAGCAGCCACGCAGACGTAGGTGCAGGTGCCGCGTCAGCACACGCATGGCGCCAGCGGACGAAGCTCAGGGAAACAGGCGGCTGCGCGAGCTGTCAGCCAATCCCCGGCCTGCGCGGCAGTCGGGGCGAAACGGCGCCTCGCTCAGGGCTGCCACGGTACTCGAGAAACGGAGAGCTGCAGAGACACCGTAGACTTCATCACATGTCGTAGAGTGTTTGGACAGTATGCCGTTTCCAGGGAATGGTGATCTGAATATCTGGCGGAAACACATCATACTTGATAATATTCTGTTATAATTAAACGTGAAGTAATTACACATCGATAGTGAAAGTCTTCAGTATATCTTAATATGGATGACACTGTTGTTGCAAGTTCTGTGTCTTCGCTGTGGGGTAGCGGTTACGGACGTAAGTTATGCTGTCTGAAGGAGTACATTCGCATTTCCAACACCATGTGCAACTTTCCTACTCGTGTGACTGAAGTATGTTTCCAATATTCGCTGTTGCTTACACGTAAGACATTTCTCTCTCTGGAATAAGTTCTTCTTTTATACACTCCTGGAAATGGACAAAAGAACACATTGACACCGGTGTGTCAGACCCACCATACTTGCTCCGGACACTGCGAGAGGGCTGTACAAGCAATGATCACACGCACGGCACAGCGGACACACCAGGAACCGCGGTGTTGGCCGTCGAATGGCGCTAGCTGCGCAGCATTTGTGCACTGCCGCCGTCAGTGTCAGCCAGTTTGCCGTGGCATACGGAGCTCCATCGCAGTCTTTAACACTGGTAGCATGCCGCGACAGCGTGGACGTGAACCGTATGTGCAGTTGACGGACTGAGCGAGGGCGTACAGTGGGCATGCGGGAGGCCGGGTGGACGTACCGCCGAATTGCTCAACACGTGGGGCGTGAGGTCTCCACAGTACATCGATGTTGTCGCCAGTGGTCGGCGGAAGGTGCACGTGCCCGTCGACCTGGGACCGGACCGCAGCGACGCACAGATGCACGCCAAGACCGTAGGATCCTACGCAGTGCCGTAGGGGACCGCACCGCCACTTCCCAGCAAATTAGGGACACTGTTGCTCCTGGGGTATCGGCGAGGACCATTCGCAACCGTCTCCATGAAGCTGGGCTACGGTCCCGCACACCGTTAGGCCGTCTTCCGCTCACGCCCCAACGTCGTGCAGCCCGCCTCCAGTGGTGTCACGACAGGCGTGAATGGAGGGACGAATGGAGACGTGTCGTCTTCAGCGATGAGAGTCGCTTCTGCCTTGGTGCCAATGATGGTCGTATGTGTGTTTGGCGCCGTGCAGGTGAGCGCCACAATCAGGACTGCATACGACCGAGGCACACAGGGCCAACACCCGGCATCATGGTGTGGGGAGCGATCTCCTACACTGGCCGTACACCACTGGTGATCGTCGAGGGGACACTGAATAGTGCATGGTACATCCAAACCGTCATCGAACGCATCGTTCTACCATTCCTAGACCGGCAAGGGAATTTGCTGTTCCAACAGGACAATGCACGTCCGCATGTATCCCGTGCCACCCAACGTGCTCTAGAAGGTGTAAGTCAACTACCCTGGCCAGCAAGATCTCCGGATCTGTCCCCCATTGAGCATGTTTGGGACTGGATGAAGCGTCGTCTCACGCGGTCTGCATGTCCAGCACGAACGCTGGTCCAACTGAGGCGTCAGGTGGAAATGGCATGGCAAGCCGTTCCACAGGTCTACATCCAGCATCTCTACGATCGTCTCCATGGGAGAATAGCAGCCTGCATTGCTGCGAAAGGTGGATATACACTGTACTAGTGCCGACATTGTGCATGCTCTGTTGCCTGTGTCTATGTGCCTGTGGTTCTGTCAGTGTGATCATGTGATGTATCTGACCCCAGGAATGTGTCAATAAAGTTTCCCCTTCCTGGGACAATGAATTCACGGTGTTCTTATTTCAATTTCCAGGAGTGTATTTTGTGACTAGTATGATTAAAAAAACGAAAGATTAAATCGGTGGGAGTGAAACTAGCAGCAACGGCAACTACATTCTTAGTTGTGACAAACATTTGCCTGTTTCTGAATTTATCGCGACTTCCAAGGATGTGATTTACTCTGACAAGCCTAACCATTGCGACCACTGCACAATGGGGCGATGGATGGCGCGTGGCGGCGTTGTGGGAACGTGACGGGGCAACAAACGTATGTCAGCAGAGCAGACAAGGGGGGGGCATCGTCCTAGCGAAGACGTGGGCCTCAGATGGGGAAATCCGTTGTGATAAGCGACTCTGACAAAGGGCACATTAATATTACGCAGAGCCTGTGAACGAGTAAGGCTGATCGAATGTTCACCTGCTACTGTCCTGAGCATCTACTGGAAAGAGGTGTAAGGATGGTGAAACTAGCACTAGGCGCTAAATGGTTGGACGTCCTCGACACTTCACAGAACTTAAACCTCGGAGGCTTGTCTGCTCTGTAAAGTAGGGTAGATGGTGATCTGCAGCATCTCCGACAAAAGAGCGCAATCTTCGCGCACGCACAAGTGTTTCGGAGCACGCAGTCCATCGTACATTGTCGAACATGGACGTCCGCTGCAGACAACCTCTACGTGCTCGCATGTTGACCCGACGACATCGTCAATATGACTGCAGTGGGCACGGGACAATCGCGATTCGGTCGTCGATCAACGGAAACCCGTTAGCTCTTTGGGTGGATCACACTTTTCCTACACTAGGCCGCTGGTAGTCTCCACAAACGTCGTCATCGAGGTGGACGGCGGCTCGGAACGTGCAGCGCGTCGCTGGTGTGGGCAGTATTATGCTACGGGAGGCATTCTCTCCTGCGCTTGCACGGGACCTGTGATAGTGATCGAAGACACGCTGACAGCTGCAATCCACGTGCAACCCATCGTGCTTGAAGTGTTGCCCAGTGGCGTTATCATCTTTCAGCAGTGTAGCTGTCCGTATCTCGGAGCCAGGAGCTTTGTAGTGAACTGGGGCTGATTTCTTGGAGACCAAATTCGCCTGATGTAAATCCTATGAAATCCATCAGGGTCGCTATCGATATCCCTCACCGCGTTCGCACATCAGCGGCCCGTTATTTACCCGAATCACAGGACCTGTGTCAAGTCATCTAATATCACATACCCTCACAAACCTACGAACAAAGTCTTGGTTCTCTGATATGCGGAATCACTGACGAATTTCGTTCCAAAGACGGACAAACAAGCAATTAAGCAGATTGTCATGAGGAGTTTTCGGTCATCAGTGCATATTCTTGCTTGCCACAAATATTTGGCTGCTTGTTTTCCAATATATTGCTATTTCGAAGAGCCCAGAGCTTTCTGGGCCAGCTGGTACAGAGCTTTGTGGTCGCAGCGAGTGACTCGTTCCTTGGACGTCACTTGTGTCAAAGCTGGAGGTGGAACCAACTCCTCCCCTCCCAGCCCATGCACCGTCCTGCCAGCTGCGTGTCTCACCTCTGTCAGCGCTGTGACCACCACGTGTGTGGTGGGAGTGGTCGGAGGGGAGTGTGGAGGGGAGGAGAGGGGAGGGGGCCCAATGGACTTACGTTCACGAGGATGGCAGTTGAGATCCCCATCTGGCCATCCAGACATACGCTGTTCGTGGTTTTCTTAAATCACTTGAACGCTGCGATGCTTCCTTTGAAAAGGAGACAGCAGATCTCCATTCAAAGCTTATCAAATCCGAGGCCCTCCTGCACCTCTAGCGACCCTGCAGTCTACGCCACGCTGCCCTGCCTCCCCCCCCCCCCCTCACCCCCACCCTCCCTTCACTGCAGGACTGTGTGGCAGCCAGACGAGGCTAGGCGAGGTGCAGGCTGCGCTCCTCTTGCCTACCGGTCGTCCCTGAGGTGAACAGTGTAAACAGAGGACTCGCTAATCTCGGCTTCATCCGTTCGTCCACGAGATCCAGAGGATCGTACTCAACCGTGCTCATGTCGATGACCTGTTCGCTGACACACAGACCGGTCAGGCTGTAATCGGCTCTTCACCGAGTGCACAGGAATATTCTCGTCAGGTCGGCCGGGGCCTTCGGTTTTGCTCCTACAGATGGGTTCACGGTTATAATAGCCGTAACAGACAACTGTATGGGGAGGGAAACCATAGGTCAGAGACGCAGTATACATACTGCTGGCCTCCACAGGTTGCTCACACCCCACAGGATTTTAAGTTTTACTTACATTGCTTTTTATACAGCTGGTGTCTACCGAACCATGTAATATAATCTACGGGACACTATCTGGCCTGGTTCATTCAACAGTTATTCTTTGTACATTCTGAGAACGATCTTTTGAGATGCGCCCAATCTTATTACGACAATGCACAGTGTCGTTTGACTCGTAACGTGGGTAACTCCCTGAATGCTGGGACTCCGTTACTGTCGATGTACATTATGAAAATATAACTATTTAAACCTGAATATGCGTCTATACTGACATGAAACCGGTAGTTGCGAATAAAGCACCTTCATGCAGCTACGTGCCTTTTGGAAGCGCGTCATCACTCTCGACTTTTTAAATTGTTATTATTTTAATGATAATTTGAATGGTTTTTTAGTGTTGAAATTGTTTTTTTACTGTGTTGTTCTTGTGGTCTTCAGTCCAGAGACTGGTTTGATGCAGCTCTCCATGCTACTCTATCCTCTGCAAGCTTCTTCATCTCCCAGTATCTAATGCAACCTAGATCCTTCTGAATCTACTCAGTGTATTCATGTCTCGGCCTCCCTCTACGATTTTTACCCTCCACACTGCCCTCCAATACTAAATGGTGATCCGTTGATGCCTCAGAACATGTCCTATCAACTGATCCCTTTTTCTACTCAAGTTGTGCCACAAATCTCTCTTTTCCCCTATTCTATTCAGTACCTCCTCATTAGTTATGTGATCTACCCACCAAATTTTCAGCATTCTTCTGTAGCACCACATTTCAAAAGCTTCTATTCTCTTCTTGCCTAACCCATTTATCGTTCATATTTCACTTCCATACGTGGCTACACTCCATACAAATACTTTCAGAAACGACTTCCTGACACTTAAATCTTTACTCGATGTAAACAAATTTCTCTTCTTCCGAAACGCTTTCCTTGCCATTGCCAGTCTACATTTTATATCCTCTCTACTTCGACCATAATCAGTTATTTTGCTCCCCAAATAGCAAAACTTATTTACTGCTTTAAGTGTCTCATTTCCTAATCTACTTCCCTCAGCATCACCCGATTTAATTCGACTATTCCATTATCCTCGTTTTGTTTTTGTTCATGTTCATCTTATATCCTCGTTTCAAGTCGTCCTAAATGAAAAACAATTCTTCCAAAATATCTCAAGCTCACTAAAAATGAAAATAAGTATCGAATGAATTGGAACGAACAAATAATTTAATACAAGCGACAAAAATCATACAGTGCCTACCCCTGTCTTTTAAAAACACATTCAGTTCCTTCAATGTACGATGATGACGCTATGCCACTGAAGATAATCGATTTATTATCTACAGCTCGAAAGTACATTAATATGTGAATTAAGTGTGAGGTCATTGGTCAAAGCCGACAGGTTGCATCCCATCCTTCAGTTGACCCTATTTCCACCTCTCTAAGACATTTAGTAACTCCACCATAACTACAGCTATCGATGGGTAACTTGCTCTACGGCCGAGCGCGTGAAATTAGTAGGAAAAGCGCAAGGCACATCAACTCACGTACCCAACATTTACCGTAGCTACGCCTAATCTCACTTATGGTAAGTATCGATGTAATAAAATCCCTTATCACTTAAATACCAACTCGTCTCTCTTTACGGGAATTCCGATCGTAGCAATCAAAGTTATAATTTTACTATAAACCATCGATATAGCGATAGGTACCTCTGCGATAATATTAACTTCAATGATCTCTGATCTCACTTTCTTCTTACGCTTTTATTATGTTTATCTTTTTAAAACTTTAAAATAATCTTTTAATTATGAACGTTATTATTCCTTTTTTATATGTCAAATGAAATTCTAATTAAAACTTTTTCTAATATTTTCTGAACATCAATCGTAATTCAGTTATAGTTGTTTGTTGTTTGGTTTGTCTCCCTGTGTAGTATCGTCACAGTCACAACCTGGTGTTTTGTTTGTATACAGTCGGTATAAATGCTCTGAAAATATCTCATGGTTAAGCCTTATTCTATTTAATGTGGATGTGGCTTAGTGGGGTCCACAAACGTATTCAAACCAAGGTGGTTTCGTAATTCGTGGTTGTATTTGCACATAGTCGCCTCCTTTGTATCGCGAACTCTGCGTCCATTCTTCCTGCCAAGGCTGGAGTGCCCTGTTCCGAATAAGTTGTCCACACTCGTTACAGGGAAGCTTGATGTTTAGTGCTGTTCAGTTTCTCGTAGCCTGCTTTTCTAACTCATTTGCTTTGCTAACTCACCTGTTTTTTCATTGCCTGGGATTCCACAGTGGGCTTACACCCACATAAAGGCAACTTGTTTCCACTTTCTCAGACATTCATAATAACAAAAACGAGCTTGGTGTAGGTACTCAATGGTGGTTTTTGAGATTTTTATATTTGATATTGCTTGAAGTACACTTTTCGAGTCTGATAATATTCCATAGGATGTGTATTTCTCATTCATCACCACTGTATAGCCTTTAACAGTGCGATTGCTTCAGCCATATGGGTAGAAGTTGTTGCTGGTAATTCATATTTTTGGAACGTCTGCAGTTGTGGATTAAATATAGCACATCCTGTGTTGTCCTCTACCACTGTCTTTGACCCACCTGGATGTGTGTGGATTACCCATTGCCTTCTGTCCTCTATTTGTCTTTGCAGTGCCGTAATTGTCTGCAAGAAGTCAGACTTTCCCTCTATCATATGGAATGAGATGTGATCCCTGATTATGAAATAGTGATATTGGTAAACAGGCCTCCATGCACTTGTGGCAATAGCTTTGCAGTCATCTGCCAAATAATTATAAGCCGGAATGAAATCAATAGGTTTTCTACCCCAATTTCCTGGAGAAGGACGGTACAGTCGTAAAATCTTACCGATTGCATGCTGTGAGCGTTACAATTTCTCTACGACATAACGTTCCACGAAGGTCTTCCTCCTTGTATGGAGGGGCATCTCCTGCGCTTCCACCAGGAGTGCATTTGTTGGTGTGTATTTCACTACTCCTAAGCAGGTGCGTACACACTGGCACTGCAATCTGCCCAGTTTCTCTAACATTCTGCATGTCGTGTACTTGTAGTATATACATCCGTAATCCAATCTGGATTTAAGTCCAAATTGGTGGGAACTGTAGTAAGTGATCGAATAACATTAAGCATTTGCTCACTGATTTCACTTAAGATTTTAATATGTGTCATCCAAGTAAGCTTGCTGCCCAATGCCATTCCGAAGATCCGAACAAGTGCTTTAACTTGTACTATTTTATAATGTGCATGTATTAAACAGTTTCTTGGTATATAACCATTCCTGGTGAACGTGACTACTGAAGATTTCCCAGGTGTCATCATCAGGCCATTTTCACAAAACCATCCATTCGGGTTCTGTATCGATGATGTAAGATTGTTCATCACCTCCTGGGAAGTAAATACACTATTGTCGCCTTGAAACTGTATAAATCGAGCTTGTTGAGCTATTGGCGCTACCATTTCATAGATATATATGCACGCAGTACTGGGCTGAGTACCAGTCGTTGTGGTAAGCCGTGGTCCATCAAGTGTGGGACCTTGAGTCCAGTATCCTTTCTAACGTAAGTACTTCGTTCACTGATTAATGACGACATACCTTCTACAAACTGAGGTGGAGCTTCTAAAAGTAGTAACGTACCTAATAGTATACTTGTCTGAGTATTATCATATGCTTTCGCAATATCCGCTGTATGTTTGCTCTCACCAGGACCAGCCGATACGGAGGAGACAAATTTTGACATGTATTCCATGTGACTTCTTCCTTCACGGAGCCCAAACAGCGACCCAGCCAGTAAGGACGAAGGTTCTACCCATGATTCGAATTGCCTCTTTGTTAGTTTCTACTATATTTTAGCAACACATGAAAGACAATGCAATTCGTCTGTTGGAAGTGGCTAGTAATGCATCTTTCCGTTTTTCATATATAGGGACTATGATCTGTGTCTTCCATTCTGGGACCAATTCCTGATGCATCTAGATTCCATTATAGATTCGAAGAAGTACAGTAATTCTACGACATTGTCAAACATTGTTTTGTGTTATGGAATATGTGGTCTGATTCATTCCTCAGGCAGTGTTACGGCTCTCTTTGATTACTGACGTAAACTCGGCATTACTGAACTGTGTAGTTAGCACATGTTGAGTTGCAAGAGTTTCCACTTGTTTTCTGATGAGCTTATTGCGAACACTTGGTGGGGCAATAAGGTCACAGAATTCTTCTATCCTCTCATATGATTATATATTATTGACTGCAGGGGCGATATTCCTAAATCTGTCGACCTTCTGCCATATGTCTGATGATTTAGTATTGTTGGTCAAACTGCTACAGTATTTTATCCAGCTACTCTTCTTAATGGATTTCAGTATTTTTTTTTGTTCTCCCTGCTGTTGGTTTATAGAGCAAAAATCTGTTCACGTTAGGCTGTGTAACATATCCACATAACTCTACTCTTCTGCCTTGTACGTCTTTATTGCAGTCTTCATTCTACCATGGATTACCCAGTAACCTTGCTTTTGTTGATAAATGTCGTTTTGGGATGGATTTATTTGCTGCGTGATATATGCTGTTCTATAGCTGCGTATAGGCTCTGTGTGAAGATTTTTTTTTAATATTGATTTTACTTGTAATTGAAGAATTTGGTGATATTTATACCAATCCGCATTGTTCATGTTCCAGGTCAATTTGTTGGCAACATATCCTCACTTGCTCTTCTCGCACTTTATATTCATAGTTATAGGGAAATGATCTGATACCATGGTATCCTGCAGAACAAACCATGCTGTGATTTGGTTCATACTAGGAAAAGCTAATGTTATATACACTGCCATTGTTCTCATCCATGGGCCTTGGTTTAATGTTACAGGTCCATCATTGTATATGATCATGCTGTAATCATAAATGCTAGATATTATGTATTCCCTTGCCTTATCATTCCTATGACACTCTCACACTGTGTGGTGGGCATTGAAGTCCCCAAGTATTACGAAGGGTTTTGGCATATATTGCAACACTGTGTGCATGTGTTGTTCAAAATTCATACATGTTGGGGGACGATATACAGATGCAATAGATACTGGCATTTGTTAGTACTTACTTCTACTGCTGCTGCTTGAAAGTCAAGGATAGGTAGTGGTATGGTAATTGGTTTATAGTTGACTTTTCTACTAATCAATATGGCTACTCTACCTTTTCCATCCGATTTCGTTTGATATCCTCGTCATGTAATAGACAAACTTAGTTTAATCCAGGTTTCCCTTACAACAGCGTGAGAGTAGTCATTCGTATAAAGTTCATGTATTAACGACTCTCTCTTAGCATGTAAGGATCTGGCATTCCACTGGAGAACTTTAAAATTCGCTGTTCTGTTCATATGAGTAGACCGTGAGTATATCCTATTTCCGTCGTGAACAATTTTCATTTTTTGATACCATCGAAACAACCATACCGTGTATATTAGCTTGATGCAGACTATGTTTGTTCAGTGATGGAACTGTGTTATCAGGTTCGTTATTCCAGCCACCAACTGTTCGATTATCGGATATAAGTGCCTGTTGTGGTAGGAGAGTGTATGGTCGTGGTGTATATGAATTCTTTTTAATAAGAGATATTGGTAAATTTATATTTGCAAAAAGAGGACTTGAAGTTGGCGTGGTCTTTATTCGTTTCAGCCTACTGTGATGAACAGCTGTTGTGAATCTGTGCTGAATACTTTTTATGGGGGGGGGGGGGGAGGGGGGGACTCTTTCTCAAAATCGAATTTACTTCTGCCAGCGTTCTCTGGCACAGCAGCATAAGGTCTTTGATTTACATAATCTTCAGCTTCCTTGAATTATATATATTGTGCCTAGCTGATACTTTCTTTTCCGTAGTTTTTTGAGGAATACTGGGCAAGACTTAATCTCTCGGTGTTTGGTTCCCTTTACAGTGGACGCAGCACGTTATTTCACGTATGCACTGAGCTGTCTCATGGTTCCCTCCACATTGATTGCATCGAGTCTGTCACTGACATTGATTACTAAGGTGGCCATACCGAAGGCGTTTAAAACATTGCCTGAATAGGGGTATGTATGGTCCAACATCACTCTTCACGCCATATATCGTCACATATTCTGGTAAGAACTGCGATGCAAATGCGACCACATACATTTTCTGGGGTATTTAGTTCGTTGCTTCTAAATTTATTATCCTCTTGATCATTCTGAACGCGTGGGTGACTTTAATCGTAGACTGAAAAGCGTCTTTCAACTCTAACTCTCTTAATTCGGGATCTGCATTTCTAATAACTCCTTGCTGATGTGTTCTGGGGTTTGATATGTATGCTACCATCTTTTTTTGGTGGAACGGGTTCTCTTCTACAAACTTGTACGTAGCCTCTCTTGTTGATGAATCAGTCCGAATTTTGTTTTTCCCCACAACCTTGACATCAGAATCTGAGGTAAATAGTATCTTTCCAAAGGCCATGGGCTGGTATTTACCTACATTACTATTAAATCCCTGAAACAAATACATAAAATGGACCTTCTGCATCACTGAAACATCTGTTACCTTTGTTTCGATCACACATTGGCTGTTTGTTTGCGAAAGATTTTTCCTTGGTTTATTACTCTGTGCTTGTGTAAGTTGAGTGCTGAATGTGTTACCACCCAGTGCAGTCCTCTAAGTCCCGCTGCAGGGAAGGGAACTTGAAACTTCATTTAAATTAAAACTGTCAGACATATGTATGTGGAGTGCTATCGGATTCTTCACCTCCTTCGTTATTCGTTGCTGGTGCTGTTGAACGGTGACTGCTCGTCTCTTCGGTCGTATGACTCCACTTCGGGCGGGAGACCTCCTCCCCCGCCGTATGGGCCACAGTCCATATTTATTGTTTTGATCTCGCAGTATTTATTTAACACACTCGACGTGCATGTGTCCTAATAATATTTTTCTGCTTTTTTCGCAAAAATTTGGGAGATTAACTATTGCAATCCTATTTATTCGGTTGCTAACCAACGATCCTGATTGACTTATAAGAAGGACAAACTGCTTTCTTTGTTTCTTTATCTTTGATACTGTTAAAACTGACTAATCTTTCCGACAGTCACTTTTGAATGCTCTGAAACTCGAAATAATATCTTGTCACTGTTTACGCTACTGGTGTAAATATACTTCTGTCCTTTCCACTAAACTGAAACAGGTACCGCAAATTTAAGAATTAAGTGTGACACTTCCTTTATTTAGTTCAATTAATTATTTTAAATATCACTTTCATATTTCATTGTAAATGAGTGGCACAAAAGCTAAACACCAAACAAATACGAAATGGCAAAAGAAATGAAAACAAAAACCCTACGTGTCTCCACCACTCTGGTACTAAATTTAAAATTATAATCAAGTCTCATCCTCTTCAGCTATTGGCTTTCGTGTTGCCGCTAACAGTCCTTAAATTAATTGTCACTCATCAACCCAGGAGGCAATTGAATATTGTCGTTTTACGTGCGTTCGTTCCACTAGGATACAAACTTACCCCCGCTGTTTAAAGTCACTCATTTATGGGGAACAGTGGCTGTGCTCTCTCAGTGTAAACCGAACAGGTTCTGGTTCCTGGCTTTCATTAAACACCGATTGAGACTTCAACTCGACGGTACATAAATCACATACGTTACACCACTGCCGGCCGCGGTGGCCGAGCGGTTCTAGGCGCTTCAGTCCGGAACCGCGCGACTGCTACGGTCGCAGGTTCGAATCCTGCCTCGGGCATGGATGTGTGTGATGTTCTTAGGTTAGTTAGGTTTAAGTAGTTCTAAGTTGTAGGGAACTGATGACATCAGATGTCAAGTTCCATAGTGCTCAGAGCCATTTGAACCATTTGATACACTACTATCGCAGTAGAGCGTACTAAAACTTCAGCAAACTGTTCAACAATCAATTACCTTACAGTGTGCGACGTATACCATCCACAAAATTATCGCAAACGCTCAATTACTTTAGAATTCGCGTTCGTCGAAACACTACAGAATGCAATCACAACTTTCGAAGCCTTGCGCTCACCAGGAAAGCAACTAACCGCCCTAACAGACGAGTTCCGCGACTGACTGTCACTCTAATGAGTACAAATACGGAACACAGCTGCTTCCTCAAATCAAGCGAAACTTTTCCTCAGCACGGCAGCCTGCCACCTTACAACCTCCCTGACTACCAATAAACCATACCTACGCCCTCCCGGCGACAAGTAACACATTCACCAAGTCCGATGTCGAAGCTAAACCTTTGCTGGGCTTACAACTAGAACAATCGCAAATTAATTGACCTCAGCGTACCCTAAACATGTCCTATGTAACAGCATAAACTCAAAGCAGACACACTGCATAACTGGTCTACAAAAACCGGCCACGCTAACTTGGTGACCCAAAATTCGATCAAACTCTAGATCAATATCCTTCGTTCAAACCGATCGACGATATTTGCGATCCCGACTAGATCAACCATCAATTGTCTTTCCCTGGGTGACTGTTGTACGCTATGCCTAAGTAGAACTTTCAAAGAGCAACTCTCGCCTAGGGCTCTCGTGTAGGACGGAACTTCTGACACCCAGTAGCCATACGGAAACCAATATTTCACGATACCATTGCAGTCACCAATCACCTACTTACTGTCCTGCGGCCCTCGCTGCGTCGAACAGTGGCCAGCTGGGTGGGGCGGTACCACCCTTGCTGCCGGCGCGTGGAGACTCCTTGCCGCATCTCGCTCCAAAGCGTCAAGCGCGCACGTTTGCATCCTTTTCTACAACACTGTCACAGACAAAGACACTAGCTACAGAACACTGTTACATTTACAACCATTCTTCACGTATAAGCAACTTTCCAACCTCTACATTAATGCGTTGAAGCTACTAAAATCTCGTGACGTCACTCGAAAAAACCCATAGCAAATTGAATGCGAGTGCATGAAATAAAGATTTATCGCTATGAAGAATCAGTGTTTCTGTAACGATTGAAAATTGGACACATGTTATATGAAATTGTTTTATTCGAATTAGTTTATACAACAACCACGTAAACTTTTCACCATTTCCCATGAGACGCCCTGTGCAGCTGTATACTGGAAGATAGTGAACAACGTTCTATCGAGAACATTTAGGAGTAGCGGTATTACTGGCCTGCCAACGGTTTTGCCGTAGTGGTGGCGTCGGTTCCCGTCAGGTCGCCGAGGGCAGGCACTGTCGGCCTCGGCTGGCAAGCCGGCTGCCTGGACGCCCGGGTCTGCCGGCTGCTGTCGGCCAGCGGGGAGCCTCCAGCGGCTGTGAGGCAGAGCTGAGGAGCCACTCGCCCGAGCAGCGGCGGCTCCGGCCTCGCAAACTGACGGCGGCCTGGAGAGCGATGCGCCCCTCCTTAACTGCGTGCTGTGGCGCCTGTGCGCCGAGGATGACACGGCGGTCGGTCGGTGCTGTTAAACCTTCAATGCCTGTTCCACCGATATTCAGTTTAGTTTAGGTATTACACACTTGCAGAGCGCATTCACCAATTTTATGAAGAGCTAAGACGGACAATAAACAGGTAAAGTTACATTTAAAATTTTTTTGTGCTGAATGAAAGTTTATTAACAGACCTATGCATAGAGGCGAGCCTATAAAAGCGTCGAGGTAAATGGGTGCCACGTGGAAAAAAAGGAGTTCTCAACCTAGTTAAGATAACCATTAACACTACATACACATTATATTTCAGTGAGTCTGCTTTATTCTGCTAATCACTTAACAACACTGCAAAATCATAGGCAATATACTGTGTTTGTATTGTGTCGCACCAGAAAAACTATTGTGGCCTACATTTTGGAGGAAGGTATTTTTCCAGGCGTGGTCTTAACGAAAGCAGCATCACGTTCTGTGGCTACCTCACTGCATGCTGGAAGTCCTCTGGACTCCAGCTGTGACAGAGCATGCCCACAGTGAGTGGTATGTCCTGAACCTCTGAGTGTCATCCATCTTACCGTATGTAGAGGTTGCTCACACATCTGTGTACACTTCATGTAAAGCACTCAACCACAAAAGTCTGTCCTTGGACGTGAGCAACGCCGTACTGCATATTTCTGCAAAATTACAAAAACGGGCAATTATGTTTTGTACATACTCTTTCTATAGTGTGGCGGAAATGCAACTAAAATCGGGTTCTAAGGGTAATTTTGCCGCGTGTTATACTTATTTCGGTGGAATATCGTCGAACAGCTTTAGATATACTGCGGTTTTCCATGCTACGGATTTCTTTAATGAACACGTAGCGTCCCCTGCCTATACGTTCTCCATTACATCTTCGTTGCGCAAACTGGAGTACCAGCAACACATTATTAACCGCAAGGAAACTCTTTATTGCACTGTCAGCATAATATTAAGCAGATACTAAGATCGCAGACACGACCTGGCAAACTGAAATTGAAAAAATACATAATGCAATTTTGTCATATGATGACATGATGGAGACCGTGGCTGTAGTTTGAAGACAAATGTTGATGGTGTTAGGACAGCAACCAGCCACAAATTTACTTTCAGATCCTTTATTCAAAGGGTAATGTTACCGGTTTAGAATATAGTTTTGATTCATCCTCAGACGGTTTACACGCTTTCTTTATGACATGTGGTGTGTTTTTTACAGTTTAATTGTCCTAAAATATAAATAACACATAATTACAAAGACACCACACACAGATGATTTCGTTACAGATTTTCGTTGCATGTGACACGTGAAACGTCGGTTTGGAGTGTTTGTTTCCATAACTTTTTCCAATAGATGTAAATGTGTTCCCATTGCATTCTTATTGTTGCACACGTAAATTGTTCTCACTATACACTTTGGATTTGTCACAGAAGATTTCTACAACGCACCAAATGTTTTGATACATACAAAGAGATTACAATCATATGAGTATCACAGATGCTATGATATATCGTAACATTTGATGGTGATGTCCTATGTTTGGAAAGGATCATATATTCATTTACGCAACTGTAACGCCTTTTACACTAGTACAGAGACATTGAATTTTTGAGTTGATATTGTTAAATTGATTAAAAAGTTTTTATATATGTATATAGAACTATATAGGTAAAATAGTATATTATTTAATTACATTTAGCATCATGAGAAATATAGTAACATATAAATTTGCTACTTGATCTGCAGATAGGTGTACTAATATTATTTGCTTTGGAGGCTGGAAAGTAATTTTTGGAAATTTTTCAGGAAAGGAGTGTCAGCTAAGTCTCTTTGTTCGTTAAGAATATAGTCTGTGGTGCTGTTTTTGTGTGTGTGTATTTCTAATTCTTGTAATATATTCATACTGGCTCTTTTTTCTGCTAGATGCAAAATCTTTAAGTTGTCCTCAATGTTTCGCACTGAATGGTTTTCTTCAGCAATATGGGCTGCAAATGCTGACTTGTTCAAGTTACCAAGTCTTAGAGCATCAATATGTTCTTTGTATCTAATTTCAAAACTTCTGCCTGTCTGTCCAATGTAGAATTTTGGGCATGTGTCACATTTGAGTTTGTATATTCTTTATTTACGGTAGGGACTCTTGGAGGTATTTACATAATGGATTACTTTTTGTTGTAATTTATTATTTGTGGGAAAGCTGATTGTGATATTTTTCTTCTTTTTAAATAAGTTAGCTATTTGGTATCAAAGTGGGGCTATGTATGGCAGAGTAGCATGTTTAGGTTTGGCTTCAGTGGCACACTGATTTGGCTTGAAGTGACTGCTGTGAAGTGGATCTGTGGTTTTTGTCTGCATTTTGCTGTGGAGTTTTTCTGTTATTGTGGGTTTATATCCATTACTATAAGCAACTGTTTTAATTATATTGATTTCATTTTGTTGGTCTGTGTCACTCATTGGTACTTTTTCAATTCGGTGTAGCATCGTTCTGAAATATGCTATTTTTTGTTGGCGGGGGTGGGAAGATGAGTTGCCAATACTGACATCTGTGGTGGTAGGTTTTCTGCAAGTACTAAATTGATGTTTATTGTTACTATTGCAAATTTTCAGGTCAAGAAAGTTAATGCTTTTATTAGTTTCATGTTCAACTGTGAATTTAATATTTTTGTGCATTTTGCTTAGATCTTCTCCTAACGTATCTATTTCATTGCTGGTACCATCAAAAAGCAAGATTGTATCATAAACATATCTTCTGTAGTAGATTATTTTGTTTGAGATGTGCTGGTTGGTTGAGAAGAATTTTTGTTCTATATGGTTGATGTAAATGTCAGCCAATATCCCAGCTAAGCTACTTCCCATTGCCAAACCATCATATTGCTGGTACAGTTTGTTGTTAAAGCTAAAGTAATTATGCTCTAGAATAAGTCAAAGTATTTCTATGAGTTCACAGATCTCTGCAACACTAATTTTCTTATATTTAAGCAGATTGTTTCTTATAATGTTAATAGTCTCTTTGACAGGGATGTTCATGTACAGGTTGACTATGTCTAGTGATGCTAATTTAGCTGTTGGTGGGATGTGGAAGTCTAATTAAGTTTATGAGTTCATGTGTGTTATGTATGGTGTAGTTATTTTCAAATGTATCGTATTTGGTAATGAGGTCTTTTAATTTACGGCTTATGAAGTATGCAGGGCTGTTTCTTGAGTTAACATACTCGCGAATGGGACTTCTTTTCATGAACCTTTGGCTGTGCACACAGTTTTAGTGCTGAGGGATTCATTGCTATGCAGTTACGTATTTCATATTTGTTCAGTAAAACATATCACAATCAGTTTTCCACAAATAATAAATTACAAAAAAAACGTAATCCATGATGTAAATACCTCCAAGAGTCCCTTACGTGTGCAACAATAAGAATGCAGTGGGAATGCATTTACATCTATTGGAAGAATGTTATGGAAACAAGCACTCCAAACCGACGTTTCACGTAAGTCATATGCAACGAAAATCTGTAACGCAACCATCTGTGTGTGGCGTGTTTATAATTATGTATTATTTATATTTTAAAACAATTAATCTGTAAAAAACACACCACATGTCATAAAGATAGCGTGTAAACCATCTGAGGATGAATCACAACGATTCGAAACCGGTAACAGTACCCTCTGAATAAAGGAACTGAAAGTAAATTTGTGGCTGGTTGCTGTCCTAACACCATCAACATTTGTCTTCAAAAATACATAATTTTTTAGTTTTGATTTGGTTCAGTATCATGCAGGTTGACGTGCTCTCATGTTTTTGAGCAGTTCTCAATCGTAAGACATTCGCTGCATTGTCGCCAGTTTTGTTACCGAAATCTATCGCAGGTACATTCTATTTAGTAGCTTACATGTCTGTTTGCCGGGAGAGCGTGTAGCCTTGACACGCCACATGGTATCAGTCTTTCTTATAACGCAATTTGCTCGGACAGAGACCAGCTCGTAGACTTTCGTTGCTGATTTCCACTATTTACGCTTTTGTGTAGGTCGATGTTAATTTTCCTCCATCGCAAGTTGTTTACTCATGTCTGCTGTGAGCGATGTTTTTGGTACACGGCGTCCGATCTCTCACAGCGCTGCCACAGGACGGGTGCCACGTCAACTGTCACCACTGTTACAGCACGTCGCAACGTCCCACATCCGAGTCACGTGAACATCCAATAGGTACAATCAATTGTGTACCGTAAAACAGCTCATTATTGGACCTCCATACATAATGTTGGCATTTAAAGCTACGCTCCCTAGAACAACACCGTGTTGAACCAGAAGATATGGTGTGTGGTCAGGTTTGAGCAGAGGTAGAACAAGTGGACAGATGCAGTAGTTCAGTAGTAAGTTTGAAAAACAAAATGCAAGCAGAACAACAAATGTTGTAGAATTTTGGCACACCTATTACGTTCGAGTGTAATGACTTTTATGGAGACTAGAAATCTACTCTGTAGAAATCAGCATGGGTTTCGAAAAAGACGATCGTGTGAAACACTGCTCGCGCTATTCGTTCGCGAGACTCAGAGGGCCATAGACACGGGTTCCCAGGTAGATGCCGTGTTTCTTGACTTCCACGAGGCATTCTATACAGTTCCCCACAGTCGTTTAGTGAACGAAGTAAGAGAATATGGACTATAAGACCAATTGTGTGATTGGATTGAAGAGTTCCTAGATAACAGACCGCAGTATGTCATTCTCAATGGAGAGAAGTTTTCCTAAGTAAGAGTGATTTCAGGTGTGCCGTAGGGGAGTGTCGTAGGACCGTTGCTATTCACAATATATATAAATCATCTTGCGGATAACATGAGGCTTTTTTCGGATGATGCTGTAGTATATCGAGAGGTTGTAACAATGGAAAATTGTACTGAAATGCAGGAGGAACTGCAACGAGTTGATGCATGGTGCAGGGAATGGCAATTGAATCTCAATGTAGACAAGTGTAATGTATTGCGAATAGATAGAAAGAAGGTTTCTTTATCATTAAGCTACAATATAGCAGGTCAGCAACTGGAAGCAGTTAATTCCATAAAGTATCTGGGAGTACGCATTAGGAACGATTTAAAATGGAATGACCAGATGCCAGATGCCAGACTGAGATTCATTGAAAGAATCCTAAGGGAATGCAGTCCGAAAACAAAGGAAGCAGGTTACAGTACACTTGTTCGCCCACTGCTTGAATACTGCTCACCGGTGTGGGATCCGTACCAGATAGGGTTGATAGAAGAGATAGAGAAGATCCAACGGAGAGCAGCGCGCTTCGTTTCAGAATCGTTTAGTAATCGCGAAAGAGTTACGGAGGTGACAGATAAAGTCCAGTGGAAGACTCTGCAAGAGAGACGCTCAGTGGCTTGGTGCAGGCTTTTGTTGAAGTTTCAAGACCATACGTTCACCTAGGAGTCACGTAGTATATTGCACCCCTTTACGTATATCTCGCGAAGAGACCATGAGGATAAAATCAGAGAAACTAGAGCCCACACAGAGGCATAGTGACAGTTTTCTTTCCACGAACAATGGAATAGAAGGGAGAACCGATAGAGGTACTCATGGTACCCTCCGCCACACACCGTCAGGTGGCTTGCGGAGTATGGACGTGGATGTAGATGTAGAAATGGAATAGGATCATAAATGCAGTGAATGGAAAGAAAACTTAATTGCGACAGCACCCTAAAGCTTTTAAGTATTTTCTAATATGGTTTGCAACAGCACGGAAACTGAAAAATTAAAAAAAAGGCGTAAAACAGTTTCATTTCGCAAACATTACATTGGGGATACAGTCCACGTTTGCCCGTGGAAGTGTAGCAGCCGTCTCAAGCCTAGCGCCTACTCATCCGGCAACCGGCAACACAGTTGTGTCATGCGGGCGTGCGGCTCGCAGGGGACAGCTCGGCTGCGCAGACAGCAGGCGAGCGGCGGCCGGGCTGCAGCCGGCCAGTGCTCGCCGGCCCCGCACGCCTTCTCTGCGGCCGGAAGCAGCGCCTGCAGCGTCCTGGCGCCTGACCAGTGTTCAGCTCAGTGCCCAGGCTGAGCCCGACCAGGGCACTCTGAGTTAGTTTCCTGGGCCAGACGCCGGCAGCGAACGCGTTCCCGCAGTCGGTATCTCACTCTGTTGCCACTGCTACGACGCCCACGTCGCCTTCGCCTCCAGGAGCTGCCAGCTACGGAGCTGCACCATCGAGGCTTCCGTACCGGAGAGACATGTTGGTAGTATTCGTGTTTGTTTTCCGCTGGCAACTCACCTACATCTGCATCTACATGGATATTCTGCAGGCGGCCGCGGCCGGGATGGCCGAGCGGTTCTACAGTCTGCAACCGCGCGACCGCTACGGTCATCGAACCACCTACGCAATTCTCTATTATTCCAATCTCGTATAGCGTGCGGAAAGAATGAACACCTATATCTTTCCATACAAGCTCTGATTTACGTTATTTCATCTTGGACATCGTTCCACCCTATGTAGGTCGATGTCAACAAAATATTTTCGCATTCGGAGGAGAAAATTGGTGATTGGAATTTCGTGAGAAGATTCCGTCGCAACGAAAAACGCCTTTCTTTTAATGATTTCCATCCCAAATTCTGTATCATTTCTGTGACTCTCTCTCCCATATTTTGCAATAACACAAAACGTGCTGCCTTCCTTTGAACTTTTTCGATGTACGCCGTCAGTCCTACCTGGTAAGGATCCCACACTGTGCAGCAGTATTCTAAAAGAGGACGGACAAGCGTAGTGTAGGCTGTCTCCTTAGTAGGTCTGTTACATTTTCTAAGTGTCCTGCCAATAAAACGCAGCCTTTGGTTAGCCTTCCCCACAACATTTTCTATGTGTTCTTTCAGATTCAAGTTGTTCATAGTTGTAATACTGCATGGGGTCTTAATTAAAACTATTAATGAATAAATGCAATAATTTTAGTAGCTGTGTGACCGGTTACGAAGTTTCGTAACTGGTTGGCCCTGACTAATATTAGCACGCCATCTGACTGCATAAAATAAAAATAAAGAATGAATGAATGTCATTTTCACGACACAGGCTGTATGGAAGACGAAACGAGTTGTCTGTCGACTTTCTCGATTTTTCATTACAGTGTCTCAACAAGATAAACTCGTTTGTAGAAACTCTAAGAACTAGTGTCAGGAGTTTGTCTGTAGTTAGGAAGGGCGGGCAGCCACTCCAACAGGCGAGGTAAGGCAGCAGCTCACTCACCTGATGTCCCACGAGCAAATGCTGTTTCAAAACACCAACACAATCAAGATCTCTAGAAAACGAGTCGCTACTAGTAAAAATTTGTTGTAATAAAATGATGAAAAACTTAATATTCGTGGTTTAAAATGCACTTTAATTGGAGACGTTTGTATGTGGAAGAAGCTGCCTAGAAGAACTAGCTCGTAAATTGTAATTTATACACTTTATATATAGTTACATTTCATATATTACAGATTACATTATCTTTTAATTGTGTTGCAAATTAGTGAGTTGGTTCTATAATTTATATTTTCAATAATGATTTGGTTTGCGAGATGATCAATGTGTGTGTGAATGTACATTTGCATTTGCAAGTTTCACGTTTAATTTGTAAATTACTGACAATGACAACTCACAGCTGAGAGAGAGAGAGAGAGAGAGACAGAGAGCTGCTATATGTACACAACATCAAATATTACAGAACATACTTCTATTAGCTTAACAGAGAAGTCCCAGGAACTTTTTACAAACGTGAAGGCGTGAAGAACAATTTTTGGATGTGGCAGGACGCGAATCATCTCCATAATTAGCGTGTGCTCAGTACCTCAGCGCTCATAACCGCTGCCTGACAATGTACTGCTGGAACAATAGAAAGAAAACACCCCTCGGTCACTATTTTTAACGAATAAACCGGGTTTCAACATTGCTAGGAGCGTCTTCCTCAGAATGTAAATCAAAGAATGGTCTATAAGATGGTCACAGAATTATGACTAAAAACGTATGGTACAGAATATAGGTACGCAATCATTGTGAAAGACTGGCAGTACTTATATGTCATTTATAAAATAATAAATATGCCAAAAGGGCTTTAGTCACAAAGAAATGTAAGGTAAAGAAAACTGTGATGGCGAGCCACTAAGGGTTGCTCGTTACTAGCGTGGTGCAGGTTGCAAAACGGGCTGAGGTTAAAAATAATGACCAAGGGCTGTTTTCTTTCTATTGTAACTATTCACGGTCTCTGAACGTGCTGCTGCAAGTTCAGCCTTCGTACCGAAACTTTAATGAAGGCTTTAACAGCCGATATATCCTTACATGACGTTCAATTATAACAAATCTGAAAGAAACTGACGTGTTTTTACAAATCTTCAATGTACCGTTACCTTGAAACGGTACAGTTTTATAATACGTAATTTGGGATGCGAAGTCCACTACGGTGTCTAGAAGCACCCCCTCCCCCCGGGACGCTGACAAGTGTAATAGCAGTTCCTGCGGTCTTCGATAGCTACCTGTGACGCCGAAACCACGTCACGTCTGTACAGTGACATGTGGACTGTACAGGTTAGCTCTGTCTTAACTGGACAGGGGAGTCAATTAACGCCCTACCCCCACCTGCTGAGATTCTCTGCCGCTCAGTGCCGGCTGCTCACGTGCACACGGCGACCAGACAGCAGGGGTGCGTTTACGGACGTGTCGCCATGTTTAAAGGGCGAGGGGGCCACGGGAGAGCGGCGGGGCTCGCCAGACCACGAACTGCTCTTGATGGAGGTACATCCGAACAACAACAACACACTCAACTCGTAATCTCAAACTATCCCAAAATGCGTGGCAATATTTCTCAAAGATAAAGAAAACATTACTCTATCTGACTAGTTTGTTTAGCGTACCCCCTTGTCATTACGCCGCAATATTTTTCTTGTAATTGTGAAACATTACTGTCAAACGATACGAAACAAACGAAATTCACTGCAATGAGTACCCTTTCATATTCTGACCCATAAAATCATAATTCTATTGGATAAATCGAAATCTCACTGATCATGTACCTTGTGTACAAGTAAAACATAAAAAATCAATAGCTCTGCTGGAGTGCGTCGCTAAAATGAAAACACCAACTGCCGGTCAGTCTATGGCAAGGGTGAATTTTGCTAGTTTCTGTCCCTAGGCAGAGAAAAATATTTTCACCCTTCATTTCGACATAAAATCACCACCTTGTAACGTACATCTGCATGTGACTTAATACTACGACTGCTGCTGCCGCTAATAATCATAATATAATAAAGACATACTTCCTGAACTCTTCACATTCAAGTCAGGCAAAGTTGTCTATTTTGTCCCTTGTTTATAGCAAATTCGTCGATCACATCTTCACATTCTGGTTGCTGTGTTATGCCAGGGTTCACTGAGAGGATGGCAACACTCTCGACTCAACCCTGTGACATGGACGACCGCAAGTAACTGCCGAGTCTTTTGAGGAGTGAGAAAGAGAGCTCTGGGTGTTCACGCAACACTCTGCACAGAGGACTTGGGGAGCAGGTTTTAATTTTGTTGCTCTTCACGCACGCTTTAAAATGAATAACCTCATCACTCAGTTCTACCAAGTGACCTTTTCAATCCATTCGCTGTTTTCTAGCAAATTTCACTAATTCATTGTTGTCTCAATCAGAAAAATTACTTACGAACTCAATATTGCTTAGCACATCTATTTTTGCCCACTTTTACAAACTTTCCTCTTTCTTTGTTACCTTGCCTTTCAACAGTTTCAGGTACTGAGAACCAGTTACTCTTCCCTGACTATCAACTTATTAGTGAAACTGTTACACCTTGTAAGGTGGCAGAATAAATGGTCAGATTCACACCTCACAGAAGACCTTTACAAATCGCAATGAAAAGGTGAAGATGACACCTAACGTAAATCGGCAGTTATTAGAACATTTGCCTATCAATATGTAATGCAAAAACGGATGACAGCCAATCGACTGTAATTAACACACAATTCCTATACAATGTGTGTCATTGAGCGGAAGGTAGAACAGGGAACACGAGTCGAGTCGCTTTTAGTTTTGAAAAGCCAGCTCTACAATGGTGTAGTGAAGCTGCACTGCTGGAGTTACGCTGGAAACCACTTAAAGGGGTGGCAGGAAGGAGGGCAGCGACCCCGGAACAGGTGATTCAAGCCAGAGGCCTGCCTGTAGCGAGGCACGAGGCAGCTGCTCAAGGGCATAGAAGAAGCCTTAGAAAACTGCTTTTTGGAGTTCTAATGGGATACAAACAAAAGCAAGTGACACATTTTCGTCCAGCGAGTACAAGACATGGAAATGTCAATGTACTTTAGGCATCTAGAACGGGCACAAAACGTCCGATTGGCGGAAACACGCTAGGAAGGAGAAAAATACTAGTGTTTCGACGCAGTTTGATAGAAAGGACATTGTGATTGGTAGAAGGTTTTTGTACAAAATAAGAGGAAAGCTCCTATTGGTTGAAAAAAGCCGTGACGTGAAAAAGGAACCCAAGTGGAGGGATGCAGTTCTGCCATGAGTAGGACAAGAGAGAAATTTTTTGGGGGGACTGTTGTCTGATCTGGTGTCAAGTGCAGAACGGAGCACTTGACGCTCTGTACGATGCAGAGAAGAAATGTGTGTGGACGCTGCGTTCACAGTGGCTGCACTCCAGCTAAAGAATCAGCTGTGGCAACGTTTGTCTCCAACTGTGGAGAAACGAACCAGCCAAGTAGCGAGAACTGAGAGTGCACTATAATATGCATGCTGCTCCAACCATGTGCGTGTATATCGCCACATAATAAGACTAGGGCTGAGTGCATGTTTTCTCACATAACGAGAAACATAGGGAAGGTTTCTGCTGGAAAGTTCAGCAAAGGCCAGATTAGTTTTGTAGGAATTTCACTGTGAGAGGGCGGCCTTGCAGACAGCAGCACGTCGCAGCTTAAGGTAAATGCTGCGTGCAGAGGCGTAAACATTGTCGGTTCACCAGCTTGCGTCCACTGTAAACTCGAGCGGCTTTGGGTAATCTTGCGCTCAAATTTGTCACTTGACTAACCATCCATCGTAGACTTGATTGTCATCCTAAATAGTACCGAACTTTGAACTGGAATCGGACGATTTTCGTACTACTGACCAACATCATAATGTATGTGTAGGAGCAGTTTTGTAAAGAAACGTCAAATTAAACTTTCATATTATAGTGCTTGGGATTAAGGTAAAGATACTTCGAATTAAACTTCCATAATATTGTATTTAGGGTTAATGTGCTTTCAGAGAGTTAACATTTAACATTGTTGTGTGTAATCTTATATCACTTTTTGATGTTTGCAAGATGTGTTATGCATTACGCTGTTTTTATGTTGGCGAGTTAAAAACTGTGTGAAAAGCTGTAATTTTGGTGAGAAATATTGCGACATTAAACTTGTCATTTCCCCTCACACAGTTGTTCCCTTACAACCTGCCGAATTTCTTATAGGGCCCCCACGAGCACGCAGAAGTGTCGCTGCACGACCTGAACAGCCAATCTAGCTTGAAACTTTGTTTGAGAGGAGGATTTTAACATTCAGTCTAAGGGTTGGCATGTGGCCTTGTCTTCCATCCGTTCACCCTACCTGTATTTTAACTCATCCCCGCCCCCTCTGGTGCTGTGTATTCGATTTGGTATTCATCTTTTCAGCATTTGTGTTTCTCTTGCCTTTTGCTTTTAGGCTGGGGATTTTAGTGTGTGGCAGTGTCTGGCTCATCCATTTTTATTACTGCAGTCAGCCAGCCAAGGCCACTTGCTATATTGTTTTTAACACTTTTAACAGCTTTTCTACCTTTCTGTTAATGTTTCCAATTTTTGCTTGATATTTCGTTTCCGACTTCAGTGTGATTACTCACAGAGTCTTACACATTTTGTTCCTTCCCGGATTTCAAGCAATAATAGCTGTTCATTGCGTCATGGCAACTGCAGTGCCACTGTCAGCTCGTAAAGAACGACGACAGTGATAAGCGTCACAAAAACTGAATTGTACCGAGGATAGCAGAGCAATACTTGTATCAGGCCTCAGGAAAACTTAGAGGCTCTAGCCAGGTCTTGCTCTTGGCATTTTGCAGAACAGCCAGTGTGACCCTTAGGCTAAAATGTTTGGTGACACCCGATATACGGCATAGGCCCCTAATTTAGCTTTCATTTGTCGCGAATCTCTTGTGTAGCACTAAACTCCAAGCGACTGGAAAAAAGTGCATCCATATAACCAGAATAAAAAAACGAATCTGCAAAATTACAGATCAATGTTCTCAAAATTCGTCTGCTGTAGAATCCTTGAACATGTTATCAGTTCAAAGAAAATAAATTTCCTTTATTTAAGAGCTTCTGTGTGCAAATCAGCACAAATTCAGAAAGCATTGCATGTGTGAATCTCGCTTTGTTATTTGACATGATTATACTGCGAACTCTGGTTTAAGGGCAAAAGGTAGTCCATACTGCTAGATTTCCGGAAAGTATCTGCAGCTGTCGCACTGCAGCCAGTTAATGGAGATAGCAACAGAAAAGGTTCCCAGATATGTGAGTGGCTGAAAGTCTTCTTCAATAATAGAATCTAATATGCTGTCCTTGATGAAGAGCATTCATCAGTGTCAGGGGTATCGGCAGGGCGGTGTGAGAGGACCCCTGTGATCCTCCACATACATAAATGAGCTGGCATACAGGGTGAGCAGCAGTCTGCAGCTATTTGCTGATGATCCTGAGGTGCAGAAAGGTGGTGTTTTTGAGTGACTTAGCAATGTACAAGGTGACTTAGACGAAATTTCTTGTTTGTATAATGAATGAAAGCTACCTTTAAACGTAGAAATATGTAAGCTATGGCAGATGATTAGGAAAAACTACCCAGTAGTGCTCCACTACAGCATTAGAAGTGTGCTGTTTGACAGTCACGTCGATTAAATATCCTGGAGTAACGCTGCAAAGCGATATGAAATAGAACGAGCACGTAAGTAGGGTAGAAGGGAAGGCGTGTACTCAGTACATTTTAGGAATGTGTAAATAACCTGTAAAGTAGATGTCTATGGAACAGTAATGCGACTCATTCTTGGGTACTGCGTGAGTGTTGATCGTCACTGGGTCGGATTGAAGGAAGGGCATCAAAGAAATTGAGGCAGGCTTCTAACATTTGCTAGCAATAGGTTTGAAGAAAATGTTACAGAGCTGCTGTGGAAACTCAAATGTCAATCCCTGGGGGGAAGCTGTTGTTCTTTCAAGGAACACCATTGAGAATACGTAGAGAATTGGCTTTGGCAGCTGACAGCAGATCGATTCTGCTGCTACCAACGTACATTTAGCGTAAGAACCCAAAGATAAGATGCTAGGAATTAGGACTCATAAGGAGGCATATAGACACTTGTTTCACTGTCCATTATAATTATCCGGGCTGTTATGCCGTGGTCGATTGATGAATTCTGTGTCGATTCCCAACGTTTCATCTCCGACTGCGGGAGATATCTTCAATGGGGTCTGTAGCTCGATGCAAGGTCCAACACACACACTGGCTCGCTACTGACTGTAGTGGGTGTGTTGGACCTTCCATCGAGCTACTGACCCCCTTGAAGATGTCTCCCACAGTCGGAGACGAAACGTTGGGAATTGACACAGAATTCATCAACCGACCACGGCATAACAGCCCGGATAATTATAATGGACATGATATTTCCGGCCGTGAAAGTCTACATTTTAGTACTTGTTTCACTGTCGCTCTACTTGGGAGTGGAACAGGAATGGTAATTACTAGCAGTTTCCTAAATACCTGGAGTGATTATGAGCTGTAGATTCGCCAGGTCTTGTTTGTATTGTTCCTGATCTCCATATTTAAAACCTTCATTGTTTTGTAACACTGTACTGCGACTAGAAATTGCAGAAATAGTGTCATCACCCCTTTCTGTCGACTTCTTGTAAGAAATACGGGTGTTTGTTATTGTATTGTTGAAGACACGTGGCTATCACCTATGGCTAGGGAAGGATGTCATGCAGTTGTGATTGACATGTAATAGGCGATATTTACCCGCTGCTGCTGAGCACAGATCACGTATGCCTAATACATGAATTTACGGTGCTGTGTAAGGGCAAATGGCTGTTCAGTGATGCCTTGTTTCAGAAACATTCGCAATGGCAGCCGCCAAGGAGGTGCAAGAGGCTGCTGCTACGGGTGCTGGGGAAGGGGCCACGGTGACTCTGGTGGCCGGGGACACGCGGCTGGAGGCGCACAGGGCCGTCCTGGCAGGCGGGAGCCCCGTGTTCGCCGCCATGCTCTGCCAGGACACGCCGGAGGCCAGCAGCAGTGTGGTCACAGTCCCCGGCGTGGAGGGCCCGGTGCTGCACCAGCTGCTGGCCTACATGTACTCCCTCCGTGCTCCCGAGGTGCCCCGCATGGCCCCACAACTCCTGGCAGCTGCAGACAGGTACGGCGTGTGGGGGCTGAAGGTCCAGTGTGAGGAGCAGCTGGCCAGTCAGCTGTCAGCAGAGAACGCGGCGCGCACGGCGGTGCTGGCAGTGAGGCACTCCTGTCCCAGCCTCGCAGAGGTCGCTGTCGCCTTAATAAAAGCCAACTCGCTGGTGTTTGCCACAGCGGGTTGGGCCGATGCGGTCCTCAACCACCCTGATGAGGTGGTCAAAGTGAGTCAGTTGCTCGGTGGGCCACTAACAGAAACCAGGTAACTGCGACACAAGATGATCACCTGCATTTCCCATTGTTAAGTGTGAAACTCTGTCCCCATACCTGTGTGTGTGTGTGTGTGTTCAAGGCTATAATGTTTGCCACTGAGTTTGTATAGATGTCTCTGTCCTGTAAAATGCAGCTTCATTGATGCCTACAACAGCCATTTGCTGGTACCTCAGAATACTTTTGTTGCCTGGCAGATTGAAAGGGAATTCTTAAGGCTTTCGTCGCCACTTGTTGGCAAACTGCCTACTGGCTTATATCTCGGGTTCTTTGGCCGATGTTCGTCTGATGATTTTACTGACGTTTCGCCAGCACGAGTGGCTGACATTGTCAAAGCTTCACCACTGCCAGTGGTGAACTGGAGCCCACCTCGCTGCCACAGACGGGATGACTGGACGATCAATCATTACCAGGATGAAAGAACATAAGAGACGTTGCAGGTTGGGCCAGCTTGAGAAATCAGCCGCTTATTCAGAGAAGCTGTAGAAATATAAAAACACGTGAATGGCTTCAACAAGAAAGCGGAAAGCCTTAAGGTAAACGGATCCTGGATTCCTGTAATGCAGCGAACGACCGTCGCAGGTAGCAAGAGTACAACTGCACCGGAAATGACCGCGGAAAAGCCCTCAGACATTGGTGCAACAGATACATATGGTCTGTGGCTGTGAGCTCGGCTCCAGTTCATCACCGGCAATGGAGGGTGAAGCTTTGACAATGCCAGCCACTCATGCTGCCGTAACATCAGTAAAATCATCAGACAAACATCGGCCAAAGAACCAGCGACAGAAGCCAATAGGCAGTTTTGTCACATTCAGACATATCTCTAAATTTAACAGTGTTTACCAGCACATGTCATGAAATAGCCCAAGTTTTCGTAGCTTCAAACATTTTGACCTTTTAACAGTCCCTCGTTATTTGTTGTCACTGTTAAATTGCATGTGTACAAAACGTTGCCCTATAGCTTTCTGCATCAGGTATCTCAACAAAGGTACAAACCCTTTGTATACAGCATCAGTCATTTTGCTGTGGGCGCAAAGATGCGTTGCTGAGCACATAAGCCGAAGCAGTGATGTGTCTAGTTTGGGGCCAAGATGAGCTGTGCCTCAGGCCTCATTCTGTGCACTGTGCAGGTCACTAAAATCCTGTTTGCATAAAGTAGAGTTTAAAGCGGTTCAGTGTGTCTTCTGCAACTGCTACTCACAGTAAAATACCTAGCAATAGTGTCACGCTGCGTAAACACAAGAAAAGATGAGGACTAAGTGTGTCACTCATAACCAACACCTGGTACAAAGTAGCCTACTGCAGCACAGATCATGTTGAGCAACAATATATTTACAGTTTTCGATTGATGATGTAGCTAATATAGACCTGAGGAAATCAGTTCGTGTAAAGTAGATACTCAGAGCAATTGCTATTCCCAACTCGGTGTTTACAATCTGAAAATAATTTTCTCAGCACAATCCTTTACTGTCTTTAGACGGTACAAGAAAACTTTTTAACTACATTTAAGGCACAGCAGATGAAACTGTTTCTCATTAATGGCTTGTATAGATGATTCGCAGAAAAGGTGAAGTGAGCGTCTGTGCACCCATGTGAGGTTGACCATTATGCATGCAACCTGTGACCAGCTCAGAGGATAAGAACCCAGGTCTAACGGCAGCTCTGGGTGCTCCCATACAGTTTGGAGTGTCCCCATATTGTTTCTCTCTGTTTAGCCATCATGCAGAGCACATGCAACACTCACTCCCACAGAAGGGGTTTAGTGGTCAACATGCTTTGCTTGCATCCTTGATGAAAAGGCGTCATATTTGTCTGCCTGTCTTTCAAGTTTTCTGTATCTTCACAAAACTCTCCAGTGACTACCACAGGATTTCATTCAGTTAGGGTGCTGCTGACGGCCTTCCCTACCCTACCCATTGCTGCTGCTGTACCTTCTCCGATAACCTGAACATTGAAGAGTCACTGATATTTAACTTCCATTTGTTCCACACCACTTAGTTATATATTCCCCTGAATTTCTGATAGCTAATAAAATTTTTGGCTAGACTTAAATATTTATGCAATACTTTGTGCTGTTTACTTACTAGAAATTTTCTCTTTTGGTTAAATTGGCTGCACTCCCTAGATCATTGATAATTAACTTCTAGCCCCTATTGTTAATTATTCAGCCTGATTCTCTCTTGTTTGGTTAGCATGACATGAAAATTCATGTTTGAAACACGAAATATATTAAAACTGCTCTACATTTTCTTTAAAGAAGCTGTTTTCGGAACACATCACTATCTAATCGCATTAATGTGACAACCTGTCAAAGGCCTGAATAAGCTCCTTTGGCAGCACAACGTATGTGGTAAGAGAGTCAATGAGTTTCTGGAAGGTACAGACAGGCCAGCTGCACTAGGCTTCTCAGTTTAGAATCCATGGCATGAACAGCACACTCGAGGTAGTCCCAAAGATCCTCGATTGGAGTGGTGAGGGGGAAAGGGGGGAATTGTAGGTAGGCTGGGAAATATGAAAAAGAAAATATGATGCCTGAATCTAGATTTAACGTGACCAGCGAAATGAAATGGAAAGAAGGATGGCATGTTAGAGGAATGTGATGATATCAACAGGATGAGGAAGTTGAGGAAAAGGTCAGCACTGAATAGCAACCCAGGAGTAATTTTGAAGAGTTCAGTGATTTATTTGTGTCATAATTAGCAAAACAATAGCAACAATAATTCGGGTTAGGAAGCCATTGTCACTCCCAGAAAACCAACTGACAGTAAGAGAGTATACAACAATAGTGAATAGGTATCTCTGGATGTAAAAAGAGAGAAACATCTAATAATCATTAGGTTGCTGTAATAGGGGAAGGTAAAAAGACATAGTTAAGAGACAATATAAGATTATTGGAAAGAATGAGAGAGGAGAAAGTTTCCTAGAATTCTGAATTAAATACCTACTGGTAACAATAAACACGATCTTAAAGAATCAAATCAGAAGAAAGTGGGAAAGGCCTCTTCTGCCTGAGCTCCTCAAGATATGGAGCACCTTGGTCACGCTGTTGCAGTTTTGCATAACAGCCTGTCCCAGCATTGACACACATACAGAGCAGAAACTGTAACCGTTATAGATTACTTTTCTGGCTTTTCCAAGAAATTTAGTGCTGATAGCACCACCTACGTTTATGTGAGATATGGGGGTGGGGGGAGGAACGTGAGTTTCTTCACATGAGAGTAGCAATACTGCTCCCTGTAGTACCATGGCTGTATTCCCTGATGTATTCACATACTATTACCCTGTCCCTTCTTCTTGTCAGTTTCCCACATATGAGTATCCTCACCTATTTTGTAGAGAACTTCCACAGTTCCTTTCTTATCAGTTCACATCTTTCTATAGCCTCCCATTCTGAATGTGGTATTCTCTTTTCTTGCTTTTCTCGCAGCGCACGATTCATTTTCATTCACTACTCAGCTCCAGATGTACATTCTCAGATACTTCTTCTACAGATTAAGGCCTGTGTTTGGTATTTCTAGTCTTGTTTTCTAGGGAATGTCGTATTACCCTGCTGGAGCAACTTTCATTGTCCCTCATGTCTATGTTTGTTGCTAGTGTGGTCCTTAATTTTCATAACTTTGTTATCAATGTTGTTTATACTACTACCCAATACATTCATCTTTCTTTTGATTGTAAATCCTAATGCTGTATTCATTAGACTGTTCATTCCATTCAACCGCTCTGGTAATTCTTTCTCACTTTTGCTAATGATAACAATACTATCAGCGAATCCTATCATGAAATCCTTTCATTCTGAATTTTAATTCTATTCATGAATCTCTTCAGTTGCAGCAGTGATACCTCGATTTTCGTTTTAAACGATAAGGGTGAACCATTTCTGGCATATTTTGAATTAGTTCCTCTTTCTTCCATTCCTATTTTTCCCTGTCGATTATTGTATATAACTACATGTTACCTGCATTTCCCCTATTTATTAAACTATTTTTAAGGATTTTATACGAGTTGCACCATTTTACACTGCTAAAGCTTCCTAAAGGTAGACTAATCCAATGAACATTCCTTTAATTTTGGTAAATATTGATTCCATTACCAAGTGCAAGTGCCTCTCTGAGACCTTTATCTTTCCTAAATCCAAACTTACCAGACTATAATAGATCTTAAACTTTCCCTATCATTCTACTGTATGTTGTTCTCGTCATAAATTTGGATGCATGAGTTGTCAAGCTGATTGTGTGGAACTCTTCACTTATTGGCCTTTTCCTGCTTCTATAGTATCTGCATGACATTTTTTTCTGAAGGTCTGCTTGTATGTCCCTTGTCATAGGTTGTGCAACCAACGTGAACAGTCGTATGGGTGTCACTTTCACCAAAAGTTATAGAAATTCCTAAGTAATATTATCCAACCAGATTGTCTTGTATGTGTGCAAGTATTCCAAAGCTTTTCTTAAGTTCTAATACTGAGTCCCCTATGTTTTGTTATTTGATGACCATTTTTTTCTTGGGTCATGTCATCTGATAGTTCCTTTCACTCATAGAGGTCTTCACTATACTGTTTCCAACCTTGCTCTGCTCTGCTTTTAACAACAGAATTCCTTTCTTACTCTTGATCTTGAATGCTCACACTTTTCCAGCAACCATTTTGCTTTGTTTTTCCAGAACTTCCTTTTTCATTGGTTCCTTAGTGACCTGTAATGCTGTAGGGAACAGTTCCAGAAATGACACACTATTTTAATGTTTTGTTTTTATTCAAAAATTTAATCATTTTTTATTATGTAAACACTTCAAAATCCAGGACGTCCACAAAAATTATTAGAAATCATTAAACATGAAACTACAATACTAAGAAAAATTAAGACAAGAAACTATGCTCATGTGTCATTTTATACTTACAATAGGGACCAAAAGATAGTGCACAATTTTCAGAAAAAGTAAACACCCTAAGCCAAAACCTCTTGAGGGTTTAATACATATCAATGCATATGTTTCTAAGGTCTGAAAAAATTCATAACTGTACTTGGGATATCAGCATACTGTGAGCCCATACCTTACATATAGTATATTTAATGCACGATTCCCCTGGTCTTGAATGGAAGAAGATAGTGCAGTACATACAAACACAGTCATCATCTGCACTGAGATCTGAGTTATAGAGTTATCTGCTTAACTATATTCTTTTGCAAGCTTGTCGAAATATCTGTCAATCCTCAGTTAATTTTCACTGGTGCACTTTCTCTTCTAGAAGCTTGTTGTTGGTACAGCTACTCAGAAAGCCAGAAGAAACCAGAGTTATTTTACGTTTCTTTAATGCGCATTGTACTGCAGCACAAACTGGAAATACTTCATCAAATGGTGCCTTGAGTCATCTAGAGCTATCTTTTACAAGTCTCAAAGCTGTTTGTGGAAGTATTCCTCTTCAGATGGTGAAATATTCTGTAAAACATGTGAACATGCAGGAAAATTGGGATATTTGTTGTCACACTTAGGTGGATGTGAATTTTGGTCACTATGTACAGGCGAAGATTGTTTTCGTCCAAGCTGCCGGCCGAGCCCATTGCATACAGGGAGCATGCAGCACTGTGTGTCCCATGAGCCAGAGAGGCGGCCGCCGTTTATGCCTTCTTCTCACTTTCCTTTGGCAACAGGATTGCTTGGATGTTGGGCAGGACAAAAGCCTCTGTGGTGATGTCAGAGGGCAGCTTGTTGCGCATCTTATTGTTGCAGATTGCAGGTCCAAGTGGTGCAGGGTGACATATGTCTTATTGTTGCAGGCTACGATTCCATTCAGCTCAAGCACTCAGCTGCTAGGTACTCAGTGATGGCGGCGAGGTACAATGGTGCCCAGGCACCCACAGGCTCTGCATACTTAGCCTTGCGCAAAAGAGGGTGGATTCTGCTGACTAGGAGCTGAAGCCCAGCCCTGCTTGAGTGGTACTTTCACTTTCCCTTGACTTAGCCTCCCTTTTTGCGTGTGGACATTTCAGCTAGCTAAGTGATGCAGGCGAACGAGAGGGCAGCAACAGTGTGACCTGGAGTGAGTCAAGCAACCTTAGGAAATCCACTCTTAGTATTAACCACACATGCTTCTATACCTTATGCAGTGGCAAAGAGCTAACGCATTTGGCACTGGGTGATGTTGGGTGTGTTTCTAGGAGGTTTGAAACTTTCATTATAATGGGTCTTCCTGGGCCCAAAAATGCAAACGTGTATTGGCTGAAGTTGGCAATTACAGTGGGATAGTAGGCAAAATAGAGAAACTCCATTTTCATTGGCACATTTCAGCACTTGAACATGTTTGAGATTCCAGCAATCATCATCAGTGATAAACACTTTATTCTCTTTGCTTACCTTAATGAAACTAGAAAAATTTCTCCAGCCATTCATCCACTTTCTGGCCCTATTTCTAGAGTTCTTATAGGTACTCCATCAGTTAATTGCTCTTTCGGTTTTTTCAGGGGTAGAGTAAAGCTGGAGGTATAAAGTTAGCAGCAGAATTCATGCACGCTAATGTTGTAATGTGCAACCTCCTTTCAACAATTGTAAGTACCCCCACTTGTTTCTCCAGTCATTGCAAAAATTTTTTGCCTCATGTCCACACATGAAAGTACAGATAAATTCATGCTGGTGAAATTCCTTCTTTATTGAGGACATTCATATAGCGTGTAAAATCTGTTAACCTGAACTCTATTAAATACCATTGCATGAGCCAAAGTAGCAGCTTCCAGCTCCCTTAAAGATAAATCAGGATTGTGTGGCATAAATCCATTCAGTCAGTCAGTCAGTCAGTCCTTATTACATTTTTGAGAGATACTATTTTGTTTTGCGGCTTAGTAAGCTAGTTCCTTTGGGACACTATATCCTGCATAAACCCCTCGTCAAATGTAGTCTGAAACCTCTGACCCTTCGTTTGTGGCATGCGTTCTGAAAGTCACCTGTGATACACCAAATTGTCTGGCTGCTCTCAATCAGCCGATTTCATTCTTGTTTACTATACTGATGGCCCTTTCCATGGCTTATTTATCCCATGACGGGCATGTAGTCTTTCGGACAAATATTTTAAGAAACTGCAAAAATTTGGTAGGAATTGGGATCCAAGCTCTTTTATGATATTAGTAGTGCTATTGCAATGTATTTGTAAATATTTTAAATGGTTTTATTACGTCAGTTGATCAGGCAAAAATGAGTCGTTTTGTCTTTACTCATGACATGTCATTTTATGGTATACATATAGACATAGATGAAGCGACTTAGTTGCTCTTTACCATAGCCTCGGATTCCAAACAACAGGGTCTATTCATTCACAGTCCCATGATGCTTTAACTTGATTTTGGTATCTCTGTGCACTCTGTGTTCTAAAATGAAGTAGCAACATTGCTACTATGTAGTAAATGTCACTGTTGTTCCCTGTAAACCAGTGGACACAATAGAGGTAGGCAGTAGAGCACAAGCACCACCACCACCACCACCACCAGCACAACCAGCACAACCATTGGTGGACCTAGTAAAGCACTATGGGGGTCAACACGATTTGCAGGCTGTTAAATATTGTAGACTTTTTCATGATTCACATTCTCTACCTCATTATTCAATAGGACAGGTTATGGAATGTTACATAAATTTTCAAAAAAACTTATTCATCGAGAGTACATGATGTATGTAAGAGTTCATTAATTTTTCATTCCATTTCATGGATTTATTTTAACTGGAACAGTCGTATTACCATTTTAGTGCGCATCTGATATTTTATCAGAATGGATCTGGGCATATGGAAGATGAATATTATGTTGATAAGTTGTAATAAATCTCTTTGCAGAATAAGAAAAGTACATATCATTTATTTGCTTTGTTTGTCCAGAAGTTGCCACATTTTAGTTACCAGCGCATGTCACACGTATTTTACAATATGTATTCTTTTCTAGGATGACTGTAGTGAACTTGTCAGATACAAGTGACACTTTGTGTGTGTGTGTCGGTGTTTCCCCGTTTTTTCAAATATGTTCATGTAGAAGACTGTACACTGTTACAGGCTTCAGTTGTACACACACACACACACACACACACACACACACACACACACACACACACACACACAGACACACACACGATGGAGAAGTAGTAGATTAGGTGCCATTGTTACATGTAAAACGTTTCGATGAATTTCTTTTATGTGAAACAGAAGCTGGCGAAATTTGCTGATAAAGGCCACCAAATATACCAATAAGAGGTTTGAAGGATTTTGCTTTAACGTCAGGAAAGTCTTTAACATGTAAATGTCAATTGTTTTGTGTGTAATCTTTGATAGTTTCACTGAGAACTAGTGTAAGCTTCCTGAAGCATCTATTGTAGCGGATATAATGACTGCTAAGAAACAGCACCCCAAGTTGAAAGAAAATTAGTTACAGCAATCAGCGTGTCGGAATTTGACAGATGAAAATCTTGAGAGGTTGCATAAACAAACTTTTAATGGATAGTGGTTGAAGACAGAACCACTATACCTTAATATACGAGTTTCGTATCATAGAAGGGGAATATAGTAGGGTCGTTGTTGGACATATGTATACATTTTTGGTTGTATGTTTTCTTTATTAAGTGTATGTTTTCAGGAAGGTGTGAGAATTTTTATGTTTTGTGCAGGAGCCTTCCTGGAAAGAAGATTAGCCGAGGACTGATCCAGGCAGCTAAGGAGGGGGCGGTGGAGGAGCTCAGGGTGCTTCTTGCGACAGGGGCGAAAGTGGGGGCGAGGGACGAGGACATGTGAACTGCTCTGCACTGGGCAGCTGAGAGGGGACAACTGGAAGCAGTAACATGTCTGTTGGAAGGTGGAGCAGAGGTGGATATCGGGGACAGCAGGCAGAACACGCCGCTGCACTGGGCTGCACTGTGCAGCAAGATGCGGCCACACAAAGGTGGCGGCCGTGCTGCTCGATGCAGGAGCTGACACTGAGGCCAGGGACGCACACGGGCACGAACCCTGTGTCATCGCCAGGCAGAACGGCAAGCAGCAACTCGTGGAGATGCTATCGTGAAGGATTCAGTTCAACAAACATCTCTGCAATAATGCTGAAATGACTCTCTGCATCTGTCTGATATTGTTCTAAATAAAGAATGCAAAGGTGAATACTGCAGTCCATCATTTGTACTCACCTTTAAGTAGGACTCAAATACAGTGGTCTCATTATCAGAGACTTCGTATTCTGTGGTGTGCGAGGCAATTGGGGTTAAGCAGCCATTCATGCAAGGTGCCTGCCACACAGACTTGACACACAAATGATTAGACAAGCAATTCTATACAGCACAATCTTACAACTGTTATAATGATAATTGTTCATGGTCCTATGTCATAATGCAGCTGAAGCATCATCGTCAATAGAATAAAAATCAGTTAAATTCTTATAAAAGAAAAGGACACAGCCAAATTTCCAGATTAAAAGATAAGAATATGTTTCTATGATATAAGACGGTATCTATTTCTGCGTCTGCTGCAATAATGGAATAGTTCATATATTTTATTATTGTGTCATACTGGTAGCATAATTCGCATTACCTTATGTGCTGGTCATCTGTAATTGTAAAAGCAGTTCTTGTTTAACTACAGAGAAGCAAAGCTCAATCTCAAATCTCATGATCTTCATCTGGCTGTAATGCTGCTGACATGAAACATGTTACGATCTGACAGACAGTGTTGAATACCACCACGTATGGGATGCCTTGGCAGATCTCACTACTTTACACATTTCCCTTCTTTCAACCTTCTGTGCATTCCCCTATCCAGATATCGTCAGATGAGCGCTTGTAGCAACTCTGGACAGACAGGCGCCATTGCTGACAGCACCCACACTGCCCCAGTTGGCAGTCTTTGTAACTACAGATTGCAGGAATTCTACAGCCGATACCAGAACGTATCGTACTTCTGTAGACAACTAGGTCACGAAAAGGAGCACTTCACGATAGATACATATGCCACCCCAATCCTAAAGAAGGAAGAAAATTGTACTTGTTACATTTTATGGAATAGCTATGCAGATAGATAGAACTTGGCAGTTTGCAGAAAACAAAAGGAGTTCTGGAAACTGGGGTGATGCAAAACATTTTTTGATGTGTGTATTATGCTGTCATGATATCAGTATCTAGGCGCTGAATTAATGAATCAGTTTGCAGAAAACAAGACTGCCGACCATATTGTTTCCTCATTTCTGCGAACTGATGTCCTTCATGTAGTCGGCCATTGGACATTCAGTCAAATATTGAAGAGTCGTAATATTTTGTAGTCGGAGCAACAACAGCTTTAGCTACACTCGTACATTGTTAGTGTAAAGAAATTTACAGAAATTCTCCAAAATTTTAAAAATCGATTAAAATTTTGTTCTGAGAAGGGATGAAAATGCCTCAGGGTCATATTAGCTGTATAGAGGTTCTTTTATTAGACAACACAACCACCATTATAGGTCTAATGTACAGTGATAATTACACTGCATAAGGCTAGAGACGATGTAGGATATACCAACATTGAAGTTGTAAACTGATCAATTGTATAACCAATGGAAATGTTATCAGATTAGCTTAACTCTGAATTCTAGAGCCTAAAGTGAACGTCTAAAGTGTCAAAACTCATGACTCATTAAGAAAGCAAAGCTTTGTTACAACCATCCCAGGGTGTAATATGGTGACTCCTTATTAAATGTGGTCTTAAAATGAATTTTCGATTGAATGGATTTTCGATTGAACACCTGCAATTTCTCCATCATGTGGGTAAAAGCATTGTTCACTTAGACTGCTCATAAAACCGTGCTAAGTGACGAAGGAGCTACAACAGTCTATCCAGTGATAGATTCTTGGACCCTGCTAGTGAGAGCTCAGCTTGTATGGGGTCCGTTAGGGTGGGCAGTTGTGACACTCGCCTAATAGAATTCACTTTGAGGAACTAATATGAACCAAAGTAATGGGCGGGGTAGGAAATGAACGTCAAACGAATGATGGAAGCACTAGGTGGTTTAGTCATCACTTGGCACAGTTTTGTTGGCAGTCTACATGAACAATAGTTTTATCCCCATGATGGAGGCATTTCATGTGCAACAAGAACGCTATGGGCATGTAAGGCATGTCAGAGCTAACATCTGACTAGGTGGGATGGTTTAATTTTTCTCTATTTGTACACGCTCACCTCTACATTCCACAAATCTGCTTTCTGGTCTATGGCGACGTGCAGTGTCACTCCCTCAAATACTGTAAAATAACTAACTGAAATATTTGTGTCCCTAAGTTGCATTATGTTGACTGTTTGCTGTAAGCGTGTCCTACACATGAAATCTTCGTTTACTAGATAACTGAAGCAAGCTGTCGGAAAAATTTCCACATAGTAAGACACAAATGTTGATTTGCTTCACTCAAACTGCACACCCTTACTGAGTGGTACCCATATCAAACCTGTGACCTACTAGGTAGAAACCGCAACCTACTGGATTAGTCAGGTCTGCCTTTCTCTACAGTTTTTACTCTCTGCAGCTCCCTCCAGTATCATGAAAATTACTTCCAGATATCTTGACAGATGTCCTATCATCCTTTCCCTTCATCTTGTCAGTGTTTTTCATACATTCCTTTGCTTGTATTTTCTGGGGATGACCACCTCATTCCTTATCAGTCCACCTGATTTTCAACATTCTTCTGTAGCACCACATCTCAAATGCTTTGATCCTGTCCTGTTCTAGTTTTCCAACGGTCCATGTCTCACTACCATTTAATGCCGTGCTCGAATTGTACGTTCTCATAAATCTTCCTCAAACTAAGATCTATGTTTGATACTAGCAGACTTCTCTTGTCCAGGAATGTCTTTTTTTATCTGTGCCGGTCTGTTTATTATGTCCTCCTTGCTATGTCCATAATTGGTTATTTTGCTGACTAGATGGTAGATTCCTAGACTTCATGTATTTTGTGATAACCTATTCTTGCTATTGTCATCTGTGCTACTTCTCATTGTATTCGCGTTTCTTCGATTTAGTCTCAATTCATATCTTGTAGTCCAGTAGATTGTTTATTCCATTCAGCAGATCCTGTCATTCTTCTTCAGTTTCACTGAGGATAGAGCTACTATTAGCAAATATTATCAATATCCTTACACTTTGAATTCTAGTCCCACTCTTTAACCTTTCTTTTATTTCATCACTGCTTCTTCAATTTATGAATTGAACGGCAACGATGAAATACTAGACCCCTGTCTTACATCCTTTTTAATTTGTGTACTTCGTCATTCTAGGTCTTCCAGACTTAGCCTTCATCTTGGTTCTTGTACGTATTGTATATTACCTGTTATTCTATGTAGCTTGTCCATATCTTTGGCAGAATTGAGAGTATGTTGCACCATTTTACATTGTCGAATACCTGTTCTAGGCCAACATATCCTATGAAAATGTCTCGATTTTCTTCGGTATCACTTCCCTTATCAACTGCAACATCAGAACTGCCTCCCTTGTGCCTTTATCCTTCCTAAAAATAAACCATCTAACAGATCCTCAATTTTCTTTTCCAATCTTCTGTATACTATTCCTGTCGAGAACTTGGACACATGAGCTGTTAAGGTGAATTCTCGGAGTTACTGACTCTTGCGAAATTCGAAATGGTGTGGATACCGGTTTCTGAATGTCAGACAGTATATCGTGAGTATTACACATTCTACATACCAGTGTGAACAGTCGATTTGTTGCCACTTCCCCCAGTGATTTTAGAGATATCTTCCAAAGCTCTTTTAAATTCTGATTCTAATATTGTATCACCCCTCTCTTCTATATCAACTCCTGCTTCTTCTTCTTCTATCACCTAATCAGCCAACAACCCCTACCCCTCATAGAGGCCTTCAATGTGTTCTTTTCATCTACATACTGGGAAATGAGAGCAAAGTATGATTAATTTCACTGTCAGGCCATCGGAACGATGACGTTTTCTCACACTGTCAAACATTGAGGCTAGCATAGGGTCTAGGGACTGTTCAGGGAAAGAGAAATACTTAGGAGATGATGGCACAGCCTATCTTGTAAAGGGGTGTCTACAATAGATTGAGAGGCAGAAACTCCAGTAATACAAGCAGGTGCAGTGCAGTGGCACTATGGCATTGTGTAGTACTGAAGAAAAGGTAGTGATGGAAGAGTCAGCATATGGGAGAGTCAGCATAGGCTGACGTAGGGTGGCTACTGCCCCCACACTCTCTTTTGATCCATTCAAGAATGGTGTATGGAAAGAATGAGTGAAGGAGAGCTAGCCTCACAATCGAAAATCATGGTTTATAGCTGCTTGAAAGTCGTTGCTAAAGTGTATTAACATATTCAAATTCTTCTGGAATATTCATATGGAACGCTGGTGGACAGTATAACGTATGAAATAAAATGTAAAACTAACTTGAAATCAATCTCTTTGAGGTTAATACAGTTTCTGTCAGAAGGACAAGTAGTTGGATTAAGAGCATGGCATGCACCTAGAGTTAGTGTGTGGTGCCACTTCATCACAATAGGTGTACTAATGTGGGCACTGTGAGTCACCTAGATGATATATTGTTATGCGACTTGACATGTGACCCACTTGAGCGCTGAAGATTCTCTCTTTGGCTGCAGCTCTGTAGTGTGCAGCCATAATCGTCAATTCTGGTTGCACACTACTTGTAAAACTGAGACTTGGTTGAGACATCAGAAAAAGTTTGTCTGAAAGCGATGCATTCCAGAGGAAAAAGAGGTGAGAAACTGTCTGGATCTGAAATTCTGAGTTGTGTAGTCTACTGTGGCACTATACTCAGCCTGTCCCCAAACAGCTGTTTACCTACATTGCAGCGTGCAGAGATACTCCTGTTAGCACAGGACTCCTTCCTGCCTGTTGGCCAGTAGACTATGAGAAGCAATGCAGAGCATGTTGGAGGTTCTGTATGGCAGCAGCAGCTCTGAGTTGCACAGAGGCAGCTGGCCTGAGTGGTGCCTCTCACAGGTGGGTGTGCAGCATGTGCTGCCTTTGACAGTCAGGGAGGTTCCAACAGTGGAGCAGCACGGCTCAGTGGGCACACAGGACACAGCGTGGTTTCTGATGCATCCTGAGACTGCGACCTGGAGGCCCTTCCTGCTGTCTAAATAAAGGCGTGAGTGCCTACCTCTCCTATCCCCATCCCAAACATAGTGTCTCATGTGCCAACTGTACTAGCTACACCAGAGAGCTATACAGTATGGTATAAGCGATCTAGGTCTGACAACCAGAGGGCTCTCTGTCATATTACACTTAGGATAAGTGAATTTCTCACCATTATAATTTTAGAACAAGTGAAATTTGAATCATCTCACCATTTAAAACTTTGGAGAAATGAGCTCTTGGGTTCTGAACTTAAGGTAATTGCAGTGGGTTAAATTGTTTCAATTGTAATGTCAAAGGCTTAACTGTTTCAACTACAGTCAGTTGGGCTAGGAATCTTTTAAATTTAGGGAAAGAGAAGCTGTATATTTCTGAACTGGATCTGAACTGAGCTGACATGGATCTGAACTGAGCTGATATGAATCTGAACTGAGCTGAGATGGATCTGAACTGAGCTGAGATGGATCTGAACTGAGCTGAGATGGATCTGAACCGAGCTGAGATGGATCTGAACTGAGCTGAGATGGATCTGAACTGAGCTGAGATGGATCTGAACTGAGCTGAGATGAAACTGAACTGAGCTGAGATGGATTTGAACTGAGGTGAGATGGATCTGAACTGAGCTGAGATGGATCTGAACTGAGCTGAGATGGATCTGAACTGAGCTGAGGTGGATCTGAACTGAGCTGAGATGGATCTGAACTGAACTGAGATGGATCTGAACTGAGCTGAGATGAATCTGAACTGAGCTGAGATGAATCTGAACTGAGCTGAGATGAATCTGAACTGAGCTGAGATGAATCTGAACTGAGCAGAGATGAATCTGAACTGAATTGAGCTGAGTCGAATTATTATATACTTCCTGTAGTCTGAGGGTGCTTCGCCTGTCTCATACATCTTGCTCAGCAGATGGTAGAGTTTTGTCAGGACTGGCTCGCCCAAGGCTGTCAGTAGTTCTAATGGAATGTTGTCTACTCCCGGGGCCTTGTTTCGGCTCAGGTCTTTCAGCGCTCTGTAAAACTCTTCACGCAGTATCGTATCTCCCATTTCATCTTCATCTGCATTCTCTTCCACTCCTATAATATTGTCCTCAAGTACATCGCCCTTGTATATACCTTCTATACACTCCTTCCTACATTCTGCTTTCCCTTCTTTGGTTAGGACTGGGTTTCCATCCGAGCTCTTGATATTCATACAAGTGGTTCTCTTTTCTCCTAAGGTCTCTGTCATTTTCCTGTAGGCAGTATCTATCTTACCACTAGTGAGACAAGCCTCTACATCCTTACACTTGTCCTCTAGCCATCCCTGCTTAGCAGTTTTGTCGATCTCATTTTTGAGACTTTTGCATTCCTTTTTGCCTGCTTCATTTACTTCATTTTTATATTTTCTCCTTTCATCAGTTAAATTCAATAATTCTTCTGTTACCCAAGGATTTCTAACAGCCCTCGTCTTTTTACCTACTTGATCCTCTGTTGCCTTCACTACTTCATCCCTCAGAGCTACCCATTCTTCTTCTACTGTATTTCTTTCCCCCATTCCTGTCAATTGTTCCCTTATGCTCTCCCTGAAACTCTCTGCAACGTCTGGTTTAGTCGGTTTATGCAGGTCCCATCTCCTTAAATTCCCACCTTTCTGCAGTTTCTTCAGTTTTAATCTACAATTCATAACCAATAGATTGTTTTCAGAGTCCACATCTGCCCCTGGAAATGTCTTACAATTTAAAACCTGGTTCCTAAATCTCTGTCTTACCATTATGTAATCTAGCTGATACCTTTTATTATATCCAGGGTTCTTCCATGTATACAACCTTCTTTCATGATTCTTGAACCAAGTGTTAGCTATGATTAATTTATGCTCTGTGCAAAATTCAGCCAGATGGCTTCCTCTTTCATATCTTACCCCCAACCCGTATTCACCTACTATGTTTCCTTCTCTCTCTTTTCCTACTCTCAAATTCCAGTCACCCATGACTATTAAATTTTCGTCTTCCTTCACTACCTGAATAATTTCTTTTATCTCATCATACATTTCATCAATTTCTTCATCATCTGCAGAGCTACTTGGCATATAAACTTGTGCTACTGCAGTAGGCTTGGCGTTTGTGTCTATCTTGGCTACAATAATGTGTTCACTATGCTGTTTGTAGTAGCTTACCCACACTCCAATTTTTTTTATTCATTATTATACCTACTCCTGCATTACCCATATTTGATTTTGTATTTATAACCCTGTATTCACCTGAGAAAAAGTCTTGTTCCTCCTGCCACCGAACTTTACTAATTCCCACTCTATCTAACTTTAACCTATCCATTTCCCTTTTTAAATTTTCTAACCTACCTCCTCGATTAAGGAATCTGACATTCCACGCTCCGATCCGTAGAACGCCAGTTTTCTTCCTCCTGATAACAACGTCCTCCTGAGTAGTCCCCGCCCGTAGATCCGAATGGGGGACTATTTTATCTCTGGAATACTTTACCCAAGAGGATGCCATCGTCATTTAACCATACAGTAAAGCTGCATGCCCTCGGGAAAAGTTACGGCTGTAGTTTCCCCTTGCTTTCAGCTGTTCGGTATACCAGCACAGCAAGGCCGTTTTGGTTATTGTTACAAGGCCATATCAGTCAATCATCCAGACTGTTGACCCTGGAACTACTGAAAAGGCTGCTGCCCCTCTTCAGGAAGCACACGTTTGTCTGGCCTCTCAACAGATACCCCTCTGTTGTGGTTGCACCTATGGTACAGCCATCTGTATCACTGAGGCTCGCAAGCCTCCCCACCAGCGGCAAGGTCCATGGTTCATGGAGGGGGACTGAATTGTATCGAATTTTATTTTATCCTGTAGGATTACAAGGTGTATACGTAATATAGCCTATGTCACAAAAGAAAACATTCATTATCATGTACTTCCTTACCTTTTTCCCTATGCTCTAACATCAATGATTACTAATAACAATATACACAAATTTAATGTGGGAAGTACTCTTCAACACTGTGACATTTCTTTTCCACCAGTTAGTGTTTGAGGTCCTCTGGAGAGTTAGAGTCATGAACACTGTCACACCACATTCAGGGCAGACTTCTTTGGAGTTTAACACCTGAGTACTCAGGTCCTTTTTCGATCTCTGGCAGTTGGTGGGATAGCAACGTTGTATCTCAATTAGGAATTCTAAGCATGTTGAAGCACTCTGGCTCACGTTTATAAGATTACTTGACCATGTGTTCGATAGATATGTACCTAGTATAACGTTTCATCGTGGGAAACGCACTCCACAGCATACAACCCCAGCAAAAAACGTCTAAAGAAACAGACTACTGCATAATAAACGTTAAACAAAGATTCGGTCTAGAGATAGAGTTGCTAAATTAAACACATTTTTGCCGAGAGGGCAATGCATGACGCTTTCAACGCCTACTGAAGAGGAACGTTGAAAGAGATCTCTCACAAAACCCAAAAAAATTTTGGTCATACATGTAAAGACTGTTAATGGCACCAAACTTACTCTCCAACCACTCATACACGATAAAGAGGCTGAAATTGAGAGTAGCGAAATAAAAGAAGAAATATTTCTCTTTCAGATGTTCATTTGCAAATGAAAATCCAGTTTAATTCTCACTCCACTTCTAATCTACGCCCCTCTATCTTACTTGCAGCAATTGTCCAAAATAAGCGTAGTCTTCTATGAAAAATCTGAAAGGGTCGAAGAATACTAAAAACTTTCTGTTTTCTTAGCTTGTCATATAGAGTTGGCTCCTATTCGTCTTGTCTATGGGGTGGGGTCTGATTTCTGAAGCTGAAAATATCACATTTTGGGTCCTCACGGTTCGATTGATGTAAATAAATTTGAAGATTTTTGTTGCAGAATTTTTATTTTTATGTAAATCTATTTCCTCACATTTTGGTTTATCACACAGCCTTTTGGTCACATTGACAAAGCCGAAATTACATTGTTCACACAAAATACAAAAATACGTCCAATCGTATCAGAGGCATGCTTACGGCTCGCACACTCTGTGGAAAATAACTATAGTACAAAGGGTTTACAAGTTTTCATAATAAATGCATTTCTACTAATTTCTGTTACATCATTACTTTCAATAATTATTTCATAAATGAATCCAGAAATAAACATAATAGCCAGTACAGTATTACATAGTTAATAATATAAATTTTAAGTATGCCAATACTTCGTGATTGCAAATGCTTCTAAAAAATAAATTAACTGTGCTCTCAGAACTAGTACTTATGGGTTATAACATAGAGTAAAACATTCTATAAAGTAATTCATTTTCATACATTTTAGCTTGAAATATAAAATACTCTGTATGAAATTATGTGAAAGTTTTCAGAAAAGCAACTCATATAAACCTGACACGTTCAAAATTCGAAAAATAGTATTCATATCGACAACTGCTATGGAGGAAAAGTAAAGCTAGAGAAGGATGTCACGTTACACATTGCAAAGATGAATCATACAGATATTAGTGTTCGAGGTGTTCTAAGATGAGGAAGGCTCCAGAACCCGTTGGAATCCCTACCCAATTCTATACAAAATTTCGGAGAGTTAGCCTCTGTTTTAACTATAATATGTCGAAGATCCCTCCAATAGTTGACAGAAAACACAGACTACACCCAGTGGAGGTGATTCACAATGTAGTGTTCCCTTTCATCCTCGGGGCTCTGCCGTGAAAAATATAAAATAGAAAATCTGATTGATGTCTTGAATTTTGGTGGTTTCAGTTACGGATAAGGCGGACTTATTATTGATTGAGATCATGCTGTAATTTGACTGTGCATGGCAGACTGGGTCGGCAACACTACAAAAAGCGACTGTACGGAAATAGCATCAGAAAACTAATTGAAATTTACCTTATAATCTTGTTAAATACGCAGTATTAATTACAATATAGTCTTCATGGCTGTCCTCATAATTTCTCTTGTAGGACGACTCGTCTTTCACTTTTGTCCGTCTGTTGAAAAACTTCTTCAAGTTGTCACTGTCATGATCAATTTACAAATTTGGCGATAACCACCTCGAATCACTATTGAAACATCCTCACTTTGTAATGTAATTTTAATTTCCACCCAAAAAGCACATTCAACACATCGCCGAAAATTATACGTCTTTCGTATGAAGACAAGAGAGAGAGAGTGTAATCAATTAGTTGTTAAAAACAAAAAACCTACGCAAAAATATAAAGACGAACAAAATTATTTATAAAAATCGGTCGCTGGCGCTGCGCTCTTCTCCATGTGCGATCGTAAATTATATCTTTGTATTGGCGGAGGCGCGGAAGTTAAAAGTACCATTACAATGCCTCCTCTACTGACACGCTCTGCAAGAGAGCGTGGCAGTATAGAAAATTTATATAGATACATATATATGAGAAAATAAGAAATTTACATATTACAGAAAACATTTCTGAGCAAAATGCTCTTTGCATATCAGTCTTTGTATACAGTCTTTTTGGTGTGTATCTTCTTTAGGAGTTGTAACATTAATGTCTTAGAATTGCAACGTATTATCGATGCTTAGCACAGCGTTTGAATTCAGTTCACATGATTCATGTTTACAATGGAAGAAAATCCGAAGTTTGTTCAATGTGTCAACATGAAATTGTGATCTCCAGCAGTCGAATTTTGGTGGTGTCTACTGGGGTATAAATGGTCAATGAGGGCGCAGGAAACACCTCACTGCCTACGACAGGTGATCAGCTTGTCTTTTACACCAACCTGAAGACCTGCCTGGTTCCACTACACCATACACTTCAAGGCATATTGACACTACGTAAATATTTCTTGACAAGTGTTCCATCATGTTGGTTTGTTCTTTGCATTTTCAGTTCCATTTATATGAATCATGTGCTACATGCACAAGTCCTTTGCAGTTCATTAATATCTCTTTAAAATACATTTCATGATATAGTAAGTACATAAATATACAAATATTTACAATTAATCATTACATAAGATAGTTACATTGTTGTCATATAGTACATATACAGAATTAAATGAAAAATATAGTAAATTTTTACGTTACATTCAATATCATTGTGCTGACATGTGAATTACATTACATTCAGATTGAAATATACATTTTATTTGTTAGCTCATTCTTTTTTTCTTTTCTTTTCTTATTTTGTTTCTTTCCATTTCGTTACACTTGCAACATTTGAAGATAATTGTGGCAACTCGCCAGAATATTCAACTTAAAATTCATCTTGCCTCCTGGAATAAAATTTACGCGTATTTCAAGCTTCAAGACAGCCCTCTGTAGGAGGATAGGTTCATGGGATGGTTGCTAACTACTTCATAAATACTAGTAAAGTCATCTCCTACAGTGGACTACACAAAATAAAATATGATGAATAAAATACATGTTAACTTAATATAATGTAAAAGTTCCTATACCTAATACCGTTTCTAAGTGTGGGTGTCCCCACTATTGCTGTTTCTAAGAGTGGTACCCCTCTATTACCGTTTCTAAGAGCGGTGACCCTCTAAACATCTTAGGATCCTACAAGCACGTACATCAGTGTGGTAAGTGTATATATATATATATATATATATATATATATATATATATATATGTATATATCTAGTTCAAGTCAATCAAGTTCCTATAAAGTTTGTGTAGTTCATCTCCTTCCTTTCATGAGTATCAAGCAATATAAATAAATGTTTTACTTAATAAATGAATAAATCTTCTTAGATAATTGCTGCTGCGTTCCATGCTGTATATCCATTCTGTATTTACCTTATGGTACCTGTAAAATTCTATTCATAAATAAATGTGTGTATGTCTCTCCATACTGTCAGATAATCATGAATTATATAATGTCAAATATTTCATCAACATGTATAAATTTTTCTATTGGATGGATGAAAGTATGAGCCGCAACAGAGGACCGACGTTTTGTTTTCTCCTTATTCTCCTTTCTATTTAATGGTGCATTAGTTCAGTTCAGTAGATGACCTTTAATTATGTCATTAGATGACTGCTAAATATGTTCTCTTAAATAATTCTTCCAATCTGAAGTGTCAAGCCTACATAACTCCAAAAATTTCATTACAAGTTCCCATTAGATTAGTGTTAAAGTGTTATAGATTTAAATCTTCTGGTATATTTCCAACAGTGGCTGTTGTAAATAATTCTTTCCACATAAATCTATACTTTCACCTTTAGTTATAAGAATATATGAGACATCACATAAGTTTTTATCTCAGGCATACCAATCTTTCAATAAATAATAATCTTTCCACTACTTTCATTCTGTATTCCATGAGTACATGTGATATAGCGTTCAAATCTAGTTTCTCTCCTCTCAAAAATTCTCAGTTACTCATAACATTCTCACCTATCCATTATTCATTCTTCACAAAATAACATACACTTATTCCTCAGCATTATGTGTATATATATATATATATATATATATATATATATATATATATATATATTCCTCTTATTCATCATCATGTACTTTTTTTACTTCAACAATAGTAATAATAATAATACCCTTTTCTCATCTTATATTCCATTTACCTCTCTTCATATTACTATTTATCCTCTTATTAAACTAAAATTATATTCACTCATCACTTTCAGTCACTCACATCACTCATATCAACATTACTATTATCACATGCCTCCTAAAGAAAATAATTCTCTTCAGTTCTCTGCCTCCTCTAATGTGTATATGCCTTCTCTAATGTGTATATGCCTCAATAGCAACTCCTCTTATAACCAAATATCTTATTAGCTTTGGATGGTTCACATTGCTTTCTAGACTTACCTGCATTCATTAGATTGTAAGTATATGTATCACTTAAATGTAGGCTCATCATAACTGTATATCATATTAATTATCTTCTTCTCATTAACAAACATTCTACTGTATGTATTTTTTCAAATGTCTGTGTGGATGTACACCTCTGGGTTTATGTGTTAATGGATATTCTAATGAATAACAGCCAGGGTGTGGAATATTTGCAATTCGGTATGGTCCAGAGTATAAGATCTGCCATTTCCTGTTTAAATGTTTCAGTTTTGTGGGTTTAGGATGTGTTCTTAGTAAAACTAACTCATCAACTTGAAATGTTTTTGCTTTCCTGCCACCTCTGTCATATTTCTGCTTTCTTTCCTTAGCTTTGTCACATAATGTTTTGTAAGCTTGTCTTACCTTTTCTTCTAAACTAACATGATTTGTTGTTGCTGTAAATTTAGGTAGAGGGTCTGTCCATTCATTTCTTTCTGTTTTATCCATAATTAATTCAGTTGGTGTGTATCCAGTAGAAATGTGAGTTAAATTGTTCACTATTTGTTCAAATGGTGCTAGGTATTCTACCCATTTTGTGTGTTTTTCTGGTATGTGTGTTCTCATAAACTGTCCAAATTCTCGAAATGTTCTTTCTACTGGGTTTTCTGCCACGTGAAATCTTGAAATTAAAATATGTTTAACATTCTGTTCTTCAATAAAAGTCTTCCATTTTAAACTGGTAAAATATGCTGCATTATCTGTGATCATAACTTCAGGTTTTCCTATTCTTACAAAATAATCTGTTAATAGACGTCTGGTAATAGCAGTGGTAGAAACTGAATGTAAAGCATATAATTTTAAATACTCTGTGAAAACATTTAACACAGCAAGGATGTATTTAATTCCTCCACGTGCTTGTGGATAGGGTCCTGCAATATCTAAAGAAATTAGCTGTAATGGTCTCTTAGGTACGATTGGGTGCAATTCATCCATGATTGTGCGATTAGAATATTTGGCTTTCTGACATGTGATGCATTTCCTAATATTACTCAATACTCTTCGCCTTAAATTTGGAAAATAGCAATATTGCATAATCTTATCTGTACATTTGGTTACACCATAGCGTCCCCAAGTTCTGTGTGTAAATAAAATAAAATCATCAACATGAGCTTCAAGTAAGCAAACACACCAATGCTGTGATTCAGGGTTTCGTCAGCGAAATAATACTTCTTTGTGTAATGTGTAATATTTTTCAAGATGTGGGTCTGTTCCTGCACGTAATTTATTCTTTATCTGGATCCACCTGGGATCATTGTCCTGCAATATGGCTAACTTCCTGCACATGCTTTTGTAGTAAGGTGCAAATGTACCATCATACATGAGTAAAATTTTGAAATCTGATGTTTGTTCTGTCACATCTGAAAATTCTTGTAGACCTTGTGGCAAACGAGATAGAGCATCGGCTATAATGTTGGATTCTCCTTTTATGTATATAATATCAAAATCATATTCTTGTAGTGATGCACACCAGCGTGCAAGACGTGAATGTAATAACTTGAGCTTGATTTCCCCATAGAAAGTAGCGAAACTTGCGAAATGCCCATACTATGGCAAGTGTTTTGCGCTCGGTCACAGAATATGACTTTTCGCATTCAGTGAGCGTGCGGCTAGCAAAACTTATAGGTTTGATGACTGTTTGTTCATTTTCTACATGAATTTGGAATAAAAATGCTCCGAGCCCATAGGAACCTGCATCTGTTACTAGGCAAAAGTCTGACGTCATGTCAGGATGACATAACAACGGTGCATTTATTAAAGCATTCTTAATCGCTTCAAAATCTGTCTGACAGAACTCTGTCCATTTCCAAATATTATTTCTTTTGAGTAAAGATAGAAGATGTGGACTGTTAAGAAGGTGGTAGGGTACAAATTTCCCGAAGAATAAAGATAGACCAAGAAAGGCTTTGAGTTGTTTATGATTCCGTGGGGATGGAAAATTCTTTATTGCATCAATTTTTCTTGAGTGTGGATAAATGCCTTCAATTGATATGATGTGACCAAGGAATTTGATTTCTCTCCTCCCTAATTAAGTCTTTGATAAACTGATAGTGACACCTGCATCAGAAAATTTAGTCAGAAGTTGCTTCAAAAGTTTAACATGTTCTTCCCAAGTAGTGGTGGCAATGACAATGTCGTCAACATAAACTGTGATTTGCGATAACAATTGTGGTCCAAGAACAGCATCTAAGGCTGCAATAAATACTCCAGCACTCACTCGTAGACCAAAGGGTGGAACACAAAATTGAAAACTACGTCCCTCACATTGAAATGCAGTGTATTTACGACTGTTTTTATGGAGGTTCACCTGCCAAAATGATGAGCAGAGGCTGATATTGGTTAAATACTGTACATTATGAAATTTTAAAAGTCGTTCTTCCAAATTTATAGTTCGTGTGTTGATTGGGATTATAACTTTGTTAATTTCTCATGCGTCCAGCACTAACCTTACACTACCATCCTCTATATTAACTGCTAGTATCGGACTGCAATATGGTGAATGTGACCTTTCAATGATACCCCAAGCTTGCATTTTTTCAATCTCTTTCAAAACTGCGGGTTTCTTTGATCAAGGAATATTATAATATGTTCTACAGTATGTTTTGTGTGGTTTAACATCCATCTCATAAGTATAGCCTGTAATAATTCCAGGTTCCTCCACAAATACCTCAGCAAATTGCTGCAAAACGTCAAGTAATTCAAGTTGTTGTTCCTTCGTCAGATATTCAGATTCTGTGCATTTGTCATATACATCATTAGGTTTAACTCCCTGAGATACAGCTTCATTAAAAGTTAAATTGCATACGTTTGTTGCTGGTGGATACACAAAATGTAACTCTTCAAACTTACCTTGTTTACTGTTTAAGTTTTTACCCTGTGTTAACTCTATTGTCAGTTGTTGTTGGTTTACGGTTAAATGACATTTCCCTTTTCCTAAATCTATGATTGCTTGATATTCATTCAAAAAGTCAATTCCTAATATGCAATGCATAACTAATTTGTCTACTACCAGAAAACTGTAATTGAGTGGTATATTTGAAAATGTGAAGTTAATTAGCGCTTGAAATTTCACATTCTTGGATTTGTTACCGGTGGCACTTATAATGTGACAATTCTGTACTGGCAATGTTTGTATGTTCATTATTTGTTTGAGTTCATTATGTAAGGACATTGAAATGACACTTGCTGGTGCTCCTGTATCTAACATTACTTCCACTTCATAACTACCGATCATAACTCGTGTTATAGCCTGAATAATCTTCTTTGTTTTACTGGTACTATTAAAAACTACATCCTGATATAATTCTTTTTCTATTTTTTTACTGTCATCATGTCGGAGAAAACAAATCGTCGGTTCCGTTGCGCTCTGCTCCCTATCGACCGTAACTCGAGCGCTTAGCTCGGTCGTCGTTCGTTTTCCGGCAAATTCGGGTGTTGCTGCGGGTTGGGGTCATTGCCCAACTCAATAATATTTACATTTCTGTCGCGTGTCACCCAAGTATCAGCTGTTTGGTTGTTGACATTACCTCGCGTCGCATTGGGAGTTCCGTTAGGTAGGAATTGAGGGCTGCTGTATTGCATGTGTCGTGGCGGTGGTCCATTGTGATTTCCTCATACTTTATTTCACCCATGACTGTAACTGGTATTGTCATTACTGTTATTCCTGCAATACATGTTTGGATGTTGTTGGATGTTGTTTCTCTGAAAATATCCTGGATGGTACCTGTTATTCTCTCTTCTTTGATCTCTATGATTTCGGTTCCTTCTTCTGTTGTTGTTATTTGGAATATAACTGTTATTGTTCTGATTGTATTTACTGTTCGGATAACCATTATAGTAATAATTACTGTTTCCTTGCCAATGCTGCGAGTTGTTTCTCCTAATAATGAATGGATTTGTCCCACTGTAGTGCGAATTGTTTGAGTGTTTTGTTGCGGTGTCGGAGGCGGATTCCAATAGCCTCTGTCATTTCTGTTGTGCATACGCGAATTGCTTGGATGGATCGGATAAAATTGATTGAAATTTCTGATCTCATCTCTGTAAACAACATCTATCTCATCAACATAACTGAAAAAACTCTTTATGTTGTTCTCGGACACTCCTATTAATTTGTCACGGTAAGGAAATGGTAAGTGGCTTTTAAGTGTTCTAATTACGTCTGGTAAATCAGCTGGTTTTGTCCAATATAATGTTTTGTCTAGGTAGCGTTCAAAGTATTGACGTAAAGTCTCTTTCTTCGGGTTGTAAATTTCTGGATTGTATACCTCTCGTTTTAAACTTTGCTGTTCTGTGATCGACCAGAATTCCTCAAGAAATGCTTGTTCAAACTGTTCAAATGTTAAACATCGTCTTTTCATTGCTGCTCCCCACTTAGCTGCTCTTCCACGTAACAAATTTGTAACATATCGAATTTTATCGGCTTCTAACCAATGTCTCGGGAAAATACCATCAAAAGAGCGGATGAAAACAATCGGATGCACTTTGTCTTTCTCATCACATGAAAATGTCTGAAAGTATCCATGTCGTACTAATGTTTCATCAGCTACTCCCAATGGTATTATGGGTCCTGCATTTTGTGTCAAACTGTGCATAGTATGTGGTGATGTCTGATAGTAATTTTAATCTTGTGGTAGCATTGAAAATGGTTCATTGGGATCTGTATCACTCATTGGTAATTCTATTTTCGGCTGTGTGCTGGGTCTAGCATTATTATAATTCTCATTTGTGTTTTGGTTGCCTGTTATGGGTTTTGGTATCACTGACAAACTTGGTATTACATTTTCTTTAAATTTACGTACCTCTTTCTGAATATTATCTGTTTCTCCCTTTACTTGTTCCTTTGTCTTATCTAAAATGATCTGTGTCACTGTCTCAAACTTCTCATCTAAATAATCATCACATAATTTGCATTCATGTACAAGTTTCTCTGCTAGAGTTGTGTCATTCTTTAAAGATGCTATATCTGCTCTGTCTTCAAGTTTTTCTAACTTTTCCTGTAAGGATTTCTGCTCCAATGTTACATCAATTAATCTGTCTGAAAGGTCTGTAATCGTCAGGTCTAAGTGTTCTTGGTTTGTTTTTACGGAATTGTGTGACTGTCGTAATTCGTCAACTTGGGTACTGGTTTTCTGCTGTTCAAAAACTACTGTTAACAATTTCTCATTACATCGTTGTAAGTCAGTTTTTGTCTCGTCACTCAATTCCACAAATACCTTTTCTTGTCTTGTAACCTTGTCTGATAAGTCAGTAAATTTCTTTCCAAGACTACTGGTGGTTTCTGTCAAGTCCAAATTTGTCTCGATTGTTTTTCAAAATTTTGTTTTATGTCCCGTGTCAGTTCATCGAATTTAGTGTCAAATTTCCCAATGTCACGTTTTAAATTGTCATTTTTCTAGTCTAAAGCGTCAAATCTTTTGTCAAATTTTCTGTTTTGGTCACCAAGTAACTTCAGAATCTGGTTGAGCATGTCAGACAGAGTCCTGTGTCTTAGTTTCGTCATTTTGTCGTGTCTGATTGATGTCTGGTTCTGAAGTTGACGTTGTCAATGTCACGTTTTGTCGCATAATACTCACTGTCCATTCACCTGTATATCTGTTTAAATATACGGGTTGTTGTCTTTATCGATCCGGTAAAATTATGTCTTGAACATCCTCACAATTAAGTTCAATATTCATTTGACTGTCGGACATGTTTTGCAATGTGTCACTTTCACTAAGCTCGTCCGCGGAAACAATTTCTATGCGTCTAGCGTCCATCTTGCGATTTTCGTAATTAATTGCAAATAAATTTTTTCAATGGCAAAAAAAAATAATTTAAAATATGATATGTTGAAATCTGAAATTTCTCTTATGGAAATGGATATTTCTATATGATTTTTAATTAGAAATTGAATTATTAAACTGGGACTGAAATTTCCCTCTCACAAATAAATGACTGTGAATATGCTCTCCACTTAACATTTGCAATAATAGTAAATCAATTTTAACTACAATTTGAAAAAATAATTTCGAAATAAATGGATTGGAATAAAGGAAGTACAGATGGCTGCTTGAAACTGGAACAAATGTAAATTTCTGTACTCACCAATTTGTTTTTTTTTTTTTGTTCTTCAGTCTTATGTTGCAAATGTAGCGTCAAATATACAGTTTTCAATCCAAAATTTTTCTTTCGCGTCCGTGCAAATTATTTTATGGAACGTTATCCTTTTCCCTTTTTTTTTACCAAATTAATTTCCTCAGCATGAAAATGAAAATTAACACGATTTAATAACAGGGAAAACAATATTGTTGTAAATTTCATGCACGTAACATTACAATTGAAATGAATGACACTTAGTCCAAATTCATTTTCTGATGCTATTAAGTGGTTAAAATTAGATAAAATGTCCAAAATTTATAATTACTGCACTTGTATCAAATCCGAAGATTGCAAGTCCTGTCACCAGGACGCCAATTGTAGTGTTCCCTTTTATCCTCGGGGCTCTGCCGTGAAAAATATAAAATTGAAAATCTGATTGATGTCTTGAATTTTGGTGGTTTCAGTTACGGATAAGGCGGACTTATTATTGATTGAGATCGTGCTGTAATTTGACCATGCATGGCAGACCGGGTCGGCAACACTACAAAAAGCGACTGTACGGAAATAGCATCAGAAAACTAATTGAAATTTACCTTATAATCTTGTTAGATATGCAGTATTAATTACAATATAGTCTTCATGGCTGTCCTCCTAATTTCTCTTGTAGGACGACTCGTCTTTCACTTTTCTCCGTCTGTTGAAAAGCTTCTTCAAGTTGTCACTGTCATGATCAATTTGCAAATTAGGCGATAACCACCTCGAATCACTATTGAAACAACCTCACTTTGTAATTTAATTTTAATTTCCACCCAAAAAGCACATTCAACACATCGCCGAAAAATACACGTCTTTCGTATGAAGACAAGAGAGAGAGTGTAATCAATTAGTTGTTAAAAACAAAAAACCTACGCAAAAGTAAAAAGACGAACAAAATTATTTATAAAAATCGTTCGCTGGCGCATCGCTCTTCTGCATGCGCGATCGTAAATTATATCTTGGTATTGGCGGAGGCGCGGAAGTCAAAGTACCATTACAGCAAAACTACTGTCAAATGTCCTTGATACCCATTTGCTGCAAAATCTGACCTCAAACTTAGTGAGTTATCTTGAACAAAATTCTTTTTACCTTGTCAGCGAGAACGGATTCCGCAAACATCGAGCATGTGAAAGCCAACCCACACTTTTCTGACGTGATGTCCTGAAACTCATGGGTCAAGGGAGTCAGGTAGTCGCAGCAGTTCTGTTTTTTTTGTTATCAAAAGTGGAAGCGTATTGGTTATCAAGCGAAATTTATGACTGGATTGAGAGGTTTTTTGGTAAGTTGGATGTAGCAAGTTGTCTTGGATGGAAAGTCTCCGACACATGTAGACGTAACTTCGGGTATGCTCCCGGAAAGTTCGTTGGAGCCGTTGCTGTTCATGATGTATGTTAACGACCTTACATACAGTATCAATAGTAACCTCAGACTTGTCGTAGATAATGCAGTTGTACATAATCTGGTACTGTCTGAAGAAATATGCACAAACATTCAGCCAGGTGTTGATAAAATTTTGAAGTGGTACAATGATTGGAAACTTGCTTCAAATGTACAAACATATAATCCTCTGATAGTTACAATACGTCAACTAGTAGAAATACGTGGATGCAACAATTTATAGGAATATGAAAGGCAATGATTACATAGTCTCAAGTGGAGCAGGTGGCAGACATCGTATCACTGGTAAAAAAACTGTGGAAATGCAATCGGTCTGCAAAGGATATGCTTTCAAATCCCTTGCGTGACCCATTCTGGAATATTGTGAAAGTGTGTGGGACTTGTTCCAAATAGCACTAACAGTGGATATTGAATGCGTGCAGAGAAGGGCCGCTTGAATGGTCACAGATTTGTTTGGCCTATTGCACAGCATCACAGAATTTCTTCAGAAACTGAACTGGCAGACACAAACTCGCTCGAGAAAGCCTACTAACGAAGTTATAGTTATGACTCTAGGAACATCTTTCAGTCGCCCACATATTGCTCCCGTAGAGATCGTTAGGACTAGAGTGGATTAATTATGTCACAGATGGAGGTATCTGAATAACCATTCCTCCCGTGTCCCATACAGAAGTATGTAGAAGCTTAAGTAACTGGTACAATGGAAGTACACCCTACCATGCACCTCACAATGATTTGCGGAGTGTGGATGTAGAGTTAGCTCATTTGAACGATTCTCGTATCGCAATGATGTGGAACGAATTATGGACGCATTATTTTGTAGTCCCGCTCGTGCAACCACACTCATGCTAGCAGTTTTTAAACAGAAATTCGTTCATGGAATAGGAGCGTCAGTACCAGATGGAAAGTGTTCCTAGAGCAACTCCAATATCGCCTCATCTTTCAGCTCTCTTGCTATTGTCGTGTAAAACATGAACACTTACACGTGCAAATTTTTTGTTACGAAAAGTTTCTAAAATTTTTCAATATTTTGTGCTTCTAATCTGTTATTGCTGTAAATAGACTTCCGACAAAATGAGGAAAATGATTTGAAGACCGGTTTACCTCAGGAAGCACTCAGAATCAAGTTCAGAACGACACCGTTACAGCTGGTATGCAAACAGCAGTTGCAGTGCTCTCGCTCATATTCAAACAGCTCTAGAGCGACAGATAACACACCCGTCAAAGTTCTGCGATATGTTAACAGCCTACCAAGCATTTCGTTTCGATGTGAAGTGATTTTAATTTCTTATGAGGCCCATTACGTATTCTAGTAGCGCCATAACTACTGTTTGGTCACAGATGCCTTGCTGCAGTAATGACGACTAAGAAGCGTTGTGTGTGTGGGTTCCAGAATGATTCATACCCCCCGCGAACTTTTTTTCGAAGTCATTGTCGATATGTCGATGTCCCTAATGTGATGGAAAAAACGATAGATCGTCATCTGTTAAATGTAAATAACAAAGAATGAGAAGAGGTTGCGACTGCAATCCCATGTGAGAAGCAGGTTAACTACCTTTTGTAAAAGTGTAACATCGCCCCCTCTCTACTTGCATTTTTTGTAGTTAGTGTCCAAGAGGCATATGTAATATGTATCAAAATACTCGTTGGAGGTTTGTTCATTGCATTATACAGATTTTCTGAACTCAGTTTGGACTTTTTATTTTTATAACGAAAAGTGTGTTAAACATAGCGCGAACGCAGATATGAGGCTCTGCAGCAGATCAAGATGTTACCACAATGATAGATTCGCATTTACAATCTTTGGCTTGGCCAACTCACAACCAAACTGTTCGAATTTTGTTTATCAAAGTCTGTACTCTTCCAACTATTCTCGTAATCAATGCAATTAGCACGCGATGGAAACGAAGAATTTTAATTTCAACAGTTACCACAGTAATTATGTTGAGAAACTGCTTAGTGTCTGCACTTCATTGCTGTAGCGAAGCAGCGAAGCTGAACAGGACGCTTAAATTGAGACATTACAACCGAGTGTAAATTTCAAATGTGGTATTTCTAAGCACATAATATTTGCTTCTTCAATCGATTTTCCTATTTTTTTTTTTTTTTTTTTTTTTTTTTGCAAGATTCTATGACATTACTGTTAGTGCTCATTTAGTATCAGATCCTTTTTCTCGTTACTTATAGACAATTCACTTCACGGTAATTGATAACAGCCAAACAGTTACAGGATAAAGATTTATTGAAATCCTAGACCATGGTTTCAGTATATCTAAATATACTAAAATCGCATCCTGCAGTGGAGATACATAAAACAATCATGCCAAACGCGTCGTCAGTAGTTAAAATTAAAATATCACCTGTATTTGTACAGCATAATTATGCAGAGAATGTCGATACCAACACGGCATACCATTAGTACTTAGCCTGTGAACTACACACAACTAACAGTAATTACTGGATCCAGGTAAATACGTGATATACCGAATAGATTTCGTTGTGGAAATGAGTTGAGCTGGTGCACATAAACAGACATATCTAAATAGCGAATTGTATTTCTTGTTAGAAGGATTTGAAAAGCATTGTTTCTCAATTAAGACTGTTGTCCGGTAGTGATTTAGATACAGATGTCAGTTTATTTAATACATTCGTAATGTCAAGTTGAAAGGTCTCTGTTGGATTCCTTTCATGTTAATTTCTTAAATCTGTTGCCATTTACGGCATAAATTCCTCTTCTAAATTTACTGTGGCGTTTCTGACTATCTGGGAGGAGACTGAGTAGTGGAACGTGTTACTTTTACACATAAACAAGAACGATCTGTCACACTACTACACTTTAAAATACAGTTTATATGTAATTCATGTCACACAGTCTCATACGGAACCTACATCCGCTTTCTTTTATATACTGTATATGATAAGATACTGTCATCCCCCTTCCCTTCTGCGTGAGAGGATGAATGAGCAAATGTATTTCTAGTTGCATGCTTGAGGGTAGCAGACAAGCCTGTCTGCTAGAGAACAGTAGGATCAATGTCGGAACAGGTAGCTACGCTTTCTAAAAGCAAAGAGGTTTCTATCCTTAGTATGGTCCTGTCTGTCCTTTGTCATGTTGGTATAGGAAGCTGCCCCTCTGGCCACTTCCGTTTGTATTTGTGAGCCACCCTCAGGAATGGACCAGTCAGTGGGTCCGTGGCGAGCGTCTGAAGTGGTAAGATCTCCGGCTAAGCGCGTGTCTGCTAAGTCCGCAGGACAATGGATTTCTTAAGTTCAGCCTAACTGAAAATTTAATCACCTTTATTTCAGATTTAGCTCTAAAATATCTAATGTTATCTTAAATTGCAGCGCAGTGTAATTCTCGTGTGAAGTTCAGATTATTTTCCGGTAGTGGCTTTGTCACTACTTTGTGAGTAAAGTGGAACCACGTGTTGGTCAGTAACTCTAACTAAGATCAACCTTAAATGTGAATGCTTGTGTGATTATAACGTCTCGTCTTGACAATATTTTTCAATATAGCAACTTTTCTTTATGTTCAACCCACGTGGGGTGTACTTTGCGAGACCAGTACCACGTGCTTATATAACTGTTTGACCCGTCAGGTTAACAGTAAGACGTTAGTAACCAGTTCGAGGATTTTCTTTTGTAAATTGCTTTTCGATCTAATTTATTTTAATTATCAAAATTATTGTGGAGTTACACTCTTTGTGTAAACCAAGTTGACCACATGAAGCATGTGGTGTAATCATCAAAGTAGCCCTCAGCTATTCTTTGCGCGAAGATTTCACAAAGAGTTAATATGAATTTAGTATACTAGTGTGTGGTAATTACATGACGGACAGGATTGTGCTACGAACGTAATTTCTTTGAGTGAAAATTTGAATCTGTTGGTAGTGGTTAACTTTCTCTTGCATACGTTTCAACGTTCTTTGTGTGTTGTTTTATGAATGCAGTATTGTATGCAGTCTCCCAATCTTGGCTCCATAATTGATGTGTTCCGTAAGATTGCAAACTCACATTTTCACAATCCTAAATAAGGCACCAGTTTAGTTAGGAATCAATTTTAATATGCTGAAATTTCAATGATCAATCTTAAAATAAATTTCCAAATATAAACTGATTTATTTCTTTTTATTCAAATTCTCTCTTTTATATATATATCACCGGTTGTCGTATGACTATTAAAAGATTATAATTAATGTTCGTCTGGTTGGGAATTTGGTAAGCTAGACAGGATACCTGGTGAAACAGTTGCTTAGTAATGCAAGATTAACTTCCCCAGACAGCTCACAGCTTTTAACCCGCTTTTATTGGCTGTCAGTTCCGCTTACACCACAAAATAAACCAACAACGTTACACATGGCGACCCTGTTCTGTGATTCCGCTAGACTCTGGAATCTCTGAAACGTTAGATTGCGAGCGTGTTATAATCTTAATTTTTTTCCTCCTGCAGCGCTCAAACAACTTCTGCGATGTTTCTGAGCAGACCTTCAAATGATTCACGGCGTTGTTGAGCGGCGTTGTGTTGTTTGTCTTGTTGTTTTGTTTTCTATATTTGTGTGTTTTATATGTGTGTGTGCGTTTTTTTTTCTCGCTTGTAAATTCCACTGTTTCGATCAAAGATAAAGTTTATTTTGCGTGTGAAAAAGTGCGTACTAGGTTGGGTATCTTTCGTGTGACTGTCGTAATTTGTGGGGGGCACATTTATTTTGATTAGTGTGTCACGTACCGGATATAAATTGCACTAATGCAGACACGTAACCAAGCTAAAAGTAAGCGGTCCGACAACTTAAGCAACATGGACCAAGGGGATAATTTGATTTCGAATATTAACGCGTCGGACAGTTCCGAAAATACAATGGGAAATACTTCAGACGAAATGCAAAACAGGACGAATGGGCTCACAGCAGAGCCAGAAATTAATTTGCCTCCTACTAACCAAATTGATTTGGGAGAACTCATGAAAGCCTTATTGAAACAAAATAAAGAAAACGCAGAGAAATCAGAAAAATCGTTCCGAGAACAAAAAGAATCATGTGAAAAATCGATTCGAGAGCTAGGCAAACAAATAGACAAAAAACTAATCCAGCAGACAAATAAAGTTGACAAGTCGATGCAGAGAGTGTCCGATGATATCTCACAAAGAATAAACAACCTGGCAAGTGAAATAAAAAGTGATATTATGAAAGAATTAGGCCATACATTTGAACAAATCGATGACCGTCTGCAAGCCTTAGAACAGGGCAAGCGGAGTCGCGATGTGGAATATAAAGAGAGTGAAGAACAGCTACTTAGGAATTTCCAAGCGCTGAGAGAAGAATGCCAAAGGGAACACCAGCAGGTACTCTCGAGGGTCCAGGAGGCGGAAACGCATTGTCCAGCGTCCATTAGCAACACAGTAGCGGACAACTGTCAAGCGATACACGCACTCGAACAGGAAGTAGAACAATTGAAGCAGACTGGAGCGGAGGACAAGAGACAAATACATGATAAGATTGCGGCATTAGCGGACATTGTAGGCACGATGAAGCTGACGGAAAGCGAGAACAATACTACACCGGTAGCGGCCGCAGAGACTGAAGAAGTGCGTTCGCTTCTTAGATTTCAAAAGGAACAGTTCGAAGTGAACAGGCAGCACAAAGCTGTAACAGGCGAATTACAAGAACGCGTGGCGCATCTGGAAAACCGCATGGCGTGTGATTCCGAACTCGCCAATAGCACTAAAAATAGCCGTACGAAGAGTGCAGAGAGGGACTCCGGCCACGAGGGAGATTTTGACGACAGGGAAGAATGTAATTTGAGGGGCAGACGTGAGAAAAAAAGAAACATTCAAGGGCCTCGCCAGGAGGAAATACGGGGATTTGATTTCAAACATTTCCTTACGGTGAGAAAGTTTGAGATATTTCGAAATTCGCAAAAAGGAATACATCCAAGTGCATGGCTCGAGCAATTTGAGTTTTGTCTTCCCCCCGACTGGGCAAGTTCACATAAGATAGAATATATGTGTGGCTATTTGGAAGGCGAATCGGCGATTCGCATGAGGTCGGCAGCACGTCACTGCAACTCCGCTCGGGAGTTTCGACAAGCCTTTCTGTCCGTCTATTGGTCGGAAGCGGCACAAGACAGGGTCAAACATGGCATAATTATGCTGCCAAATTTGAACCAGTCTGGTTTCGGCAGCCCTGCACGCCTATTCGACCACATGCTGCAGGCAAATCAATTTTTATACGACCCATACGGGCCTGCGGAACTAATTAGGATATGCATCACCAAATTGCCGATGCACTTGCGCCACGTCATTCTTGCGGGACGATGCAAAGAGGACGTGGAAACGTTTAAGACACTTCTCCAAGAGTTGGAATATAATACAGCAGAATGCCCTCCTAATCAGGCACAAAGTTATTACGGGGCACAGCAGCGCGATCGCAGTCGTGGCCGTAGTACTAATCAACGGCGTGACTGGTCGTCGCGACGCGAACGGAACAATAATCGGGACAGGCCGTATAGAAACTGGGGTAATAGTCGCGAACACAGGTGGAACAACGGAAATGATCGAGGACGTGGACAGAATCGTGAACGGAACAGTTACGGCAACCAGAATCGATACTACGGTGAACACGGTGGGAATAGGACTATAGGCGGAGCACTTCATGATGTTGAAATTCGGTCAGCTAACCCTAGACATAATCCAGCAAATGGAAATGAACAAAACCGGCAATGACAAACGATCAGTGCAGAAGGCGCCCAATCGGAACAAATGAACGACATTGGAAAGGAGTGCATACAGTATATAGAGAGGGAAGATATTAGAGAGGATTTGTTCAAGAAACTACGAGTGCTAAAATTTCGGGAATAAATCCAGTCGTGACAGTTGCAGTAAACAAAATATGTTTTAAGTGTGTCATTGACACTGGAAGCCCTTTCTCGATAGTGAGCGAGGCAGCATTTTAAAAATGCGAAGGGACTGGGACTTGGCCCGTTTTTCAAGTGCGAGGAATAAAGGTGAAGGGCGCAATCTACGGTAAGAGCATAGAAATCCGAAGGCAGACTCGGCTTAATTTTACCTGCCAGGGAAGAGAGTTTGAGTACAACTTCTTTGTGCTCCCAATGCTGAATGTGGCAATGATTTTAGGAAATGACTTCATGAATGCCCACCATGCAGTAATTGACATGGGTAGAGGAGTAATGACAGTTCAAGTTGGGGATCAGCCAATTACTTTAGTATTTGATGAATGCATATTACGTGCCGAGTCAGAAAATAGTTGCCTAAAATTTCAAGCTCAAACCGAGTCACAACCCAGACTGGAGCTACTCGTGAACTATGTAAGTGAGCCGTGCTCTACGTCTGGTGAGCAGGGGAAAGATGTTGCTTTTGCTGATGCACTGAGAAAGAGCATCGCGGGTGTCAGAACCACGGACAGGGAAAAGGAGAAATTGTATTGCCTACTTAGGAATCATGAACGGGTATTTTCTGAGACTCCGGGGGCGATTAAGGGTTTTACTTATCAATTCAGAGTACGTGACCATCAGAAGTTTTCTGTTAGACCATACCCTATTCCAGTGGCGTATAAAGCCCAGGTGGAGAAGGAAATAAACAAGATGTTAGAACAAGGAATAATTGAGCGGGCAGTAAGCTCGTACAATTCACCCTTGCTTGTCGTACCAAAACGCGACAACTCGGTTCGTTTGGTGCTGGACTCGAGACAATTAAACACAATTATTATGTCGGAAACGGACAGGCCTGAGAGCCTTGAGGAACTCTTACAACGTTTCCACGGGGTAAAGGTACTATCATCTGTCGACCTCCGTTCGAGTTTTTGGCAAATCGTGCTACACCCATCTTGCAGATTATATACAGCGTTCCAGTGTTACGGAAATTGTTTCCAATTCCAGCGTCTCCCGTTCGGACTAAACGTCTCGTCAGCTGCTTTTATAAGGGGATTAAATAGCATTTTACCTGATGATTTGAAACAGCGAGTGACAATTTACGTGGATGACATATTAATTGCGGAAAAGTCGTGGGAGGACCATAATGACGTTCTGAACAGACTACTGGATGTTTTTGAGAAGGCAGGTGTAACAGTCAACTTAGATAAGTCACAGTTCGGACGAGAGAACATAAAATTCTTAGGCCATATTGTCTCAGCAAATGGAATACAACCTGACCCGGAGAAAATTGCGGCGATAGCGGAGTGTGCAATGCCGAGAAATAAAAAACAGTTGCGAGCATTCTTAGGCCTGTGTAATTTTTATAAGCGATTTATAAATTTTAGTGTACTTGGTACACCCCGTCTATGTGGAGTAACAGGGAAGAACGCTTTGTGGGTCTGGGATCAAGAGGCACAGGATGAATTTTATAAATTGAAAAAGGCATTGGTAGAGGCTCCCATCCTCGTGCATCCCGACCTGACACAAGAATTCTGTTTAATGATAGACAGTTCCTTGTCAGGATTAGGTGCGGTACTGTTTCAAACGGAAGGAAATAATGATATTACAACTTGGAAAACAATCTCGTTTGGGAGCAGGGTGCTCTCTCGATGTGAAAAAAAATAAATTATTCCGTGACAGAACTCGAAGCACTCGCGATAGTTTGGGCATTCTCAAAATTTAGGTATTTCTTATTTGGGAGGACCACCAGGGTGTACACTGACCATCGTGCACTCCAATTTCTTATGAGCACAAAAATCACGCATGGGAGACTAGGACGCTGGGCACTATACCTACAGGAATATAATTTCACTGTAGAATACATTCCTGGACAGAAAAATGTAATTGCTGACGCTTTATCGCGCATTCCTATAGGTTTGGTTCACACAGAAGAAGGGGAACTCGGTGAAAATAATTTTAGCATCCTATACTTACAGAATGTAGCGTCCGAGGATTTTGTTACCACCTCTTTAGGGAGTATAGCGGACGAACAGGATAAGGACGCAGTATTGAAAGATATAAAGAAGAAGTGGGAGGACAAGGAGAATGTAGGAATACGCCAGTACTACTTAGTGCGCAATAGAATACTATTCAAGAAACGAGCCCCGGACGACTCCAGGTGGGTGTTGGTGATTCCGGAGGAACTCGTAAACAAAATTATATGGTACGTACATTTGAGTTATGGTCACTTCGGAGCACAGAAATGTTGTGAAAAACTGAAAGAGACATGCTATTTTAATAACATGATACGGCGTATTCGTGGTGTACTTAGAGTGTGCGGACCTTGTCAGCGAGCAAAGGCGGCCACAGTGACTCATGCTGCAACATTGCACCCGATAATACCAAGCAAACTTTGTGACCTCGCGGCCGTGGATCTACACTCCTGGAAATTGAAATAAGAACACCGTGAATTCATTGTCCCAGGAAGGGGAAACTTTATTGACACATTCCTGGGGTCAGATACATCACATGATCACACTGACAGAACCACAGGCACATAGACACAGGCAACAGAGCATGCACAATGTCGGCACTAGTACAGTGTATATCCACCTTTCGCAGCAATGCAGGCTGCTATTCTCCCATGGAGACGATCGTAGAGATGCTGGATGTAGTCCTGTGGAACGGCTTGCCATGCCATTTCCACCTGGCGCCTCAGTTGGACCAGCGTTCGTGCTGGACGTGCAGACCGCGTGAGACGACGCTTCATCCAGTCCCAAACATGCTCAGTGGGGGACAGATCCGGAGATCTTGCTGGCCAGGGTAGTTGACTTACACCTTCTAGAGCACGTTGGGTGGCACGGGATACATGCGGACGTGCATTGTCCTGTTGGAACAGCAAGTTCCCTTGCCGGTCTAGGAATGGTAGAACGATGGGTTCGATGACGGATTGGACGTACCGTGCACTATTCAGTGTCCCCTCGACGATCACCAGTGGTGTACGGCCAGTGTAGGAGTTCGCTCCCCACACCATGATGCCGGGTGTTGGCCCTGTGTGCCTCGGTCGTATGCAGTCCTGATTGTGGCGCTCACCTGCACGGCGCCAAACACGCATACGACCATCATTGGCACCAAGGCAGAAGCGACTCTCATCGCTGAAGACGACACGTCTCCATTCGTCCCTCCATTCACGCCTGTCGCGACACCACTGGAGGCGGGCTGCACGATGTTGGGGCGTGAGCGGAAGACGGCCTAACGGTGTGCGGGACCGTAGCCTAGCTTCATGGAGACGGTTGCGAATGGTCCTCGCCGATACCCCAGGAGCAACAGTGTCCCTAATTTGCTGGGAAGTGGCGGTGCGGTCCCCTACGGCACTGCGTAGGGTCCTACGGTCTTGGCGTGCATCCGTGCGTCGCTGCGGTCCGGTCCCAGGTCGACGGGCACGTGCACCTTCCGCCGACCACTGGCGACAACATCGATGTACTGTGGAGACCTTACGCCCCACGTGTTGAGCAATTCGGCGGTACGTCCACCCGGCCTCCCGCATGCCCACTATACGCCCTCGCTCAAAGTCCGTCAACTGCACATACGGTTCACGTCCACGCTGTCGCGGCATGCTACCAGTGTTAAAGACTGCGATGGAGCTCCGTATGCCACGGCAAACTGGCTGACACTGACGGCGGCGGTGCACAAATGCTGCGCAGCTAGCGCCATTCGACGGCCAACACCGCGGTTCCTGGTGTGTCCGCTGTGCCGTGCGTGTGATCATTGCTTGTACAGCCCTCTCGCAGTGTCCGGAGCAAGTATGGTGGGTCTGACACACCGGTGTCAATGTGTTCTTTTTCCATTTCCAGGAGTGTATTTGGGCCACTAGTACGATCTAAAGCAGGTTTTGCATATGTTTTCGTAGCGGTGGAGCTAACCTCCAAGTTTGTGTGTCTGACTCCGTTGAAGCGAGCCACAGGAAGGGCAGTGGCAACTGCATTTGCAAAGCAGTTTCTGCATAAAGTTGGGAGCGTGAAAAGGGTTATCTCGGATAATGGACCACAATTTAGATCGCAATACTGGCAGCGGATGCTTCGAAGGAGAAGAATTAAACCTATATATATATATCTCTGTTTCACCCCAGCTCGAACCCCAGTGAGCGTATTATGCGTGAATTAGGAAAATTATGTAGGTTATACTGCAGTCGTGATCACCGATCGTGGGACATACACCTAAAAGGATTTCAGAACATAATTAATGAGTTGCCTAATACGGCAACAAAGCTTCCGCCAATTACTGTGCTAAAAAACAAGGAGCCCCCGAGCAAAATCAAAGAGGTGGTGCCTTGGCCACTAGAGCCGAGACTACGCCGGAACGCAATTGTTGACTTAGCTTTACGCAACATCAAGCGTGCAGCAGAAGCCAGAGTCAAGGCGTATAAGAAAAACGTGAGAAAAACAGTGTTTCATGTAGGACAAAATGTTCATATCAGATCACACAAGCTGTCTAACAAACGGTCAGGTGTCTGCAAGAAATTTTTTAATGTCTTTAACGGCCCGTATCGGATAAGGAAGATTCCCCATGAAAACGCCATAGAAGTTGAAACTCTTCGATCGAAGAAATCAGAAGGGCTATACCATGTCTCAAATGTAAAACCATACATTGAGTAGAAAGGACAGTGAAGAGTAGAGAGGACGGTGAAGAGAAAGAATTGATTAGCTTACATTTGTGATAAATGCATTTTGAATAACATGTTGGTAAAAATAATGATAAAGATGTTTCTATGTGATTGATTGAAGTGATGTTTATGGTTTTTTTTGTATAAATTGAAAAGAGTAGCTCCTGAGGAAAGCAAGATCTGTGTTGAATTAATGCAAAACTCAGGGGAATATCCGATCTGTGGGTATTATGGGTCTGGCAAACCCAGGTCGCCAGCTGTTGTAGCCTTGTTTCCGATTTTTTGCTTTCAGTGCTACTATCTATCTATTACTATTCTATATCTGTCAGTATAAATGAGGAGCTCTTACTATAGCATGCGTGCTGTATGAATATTTTAAAATAGGAGAACTCTGAGAAAGGGATGAGTAAGTTTGGAATCTTGAAAACAGGATGCAATAATACGATTGTTTAACCACGGGCTTCCCAATATGCGATGATATATTAATATTAATGATATATGTCTTTTTGTTCTTTATAGCTGAGTATGTAAAGTGCTGTCTGTGAATTTCGTCAGTATATTGATTCCCTTCAAGGTGAAAGAAGAATTGTGGTTTGTGTAATTTACGTGGCCCTGAAATATTATTGTGGTACTCAAACACGAGCGGTTTTTCAGCAGATGAGGAATGGAACAGAAATATGGATCCTTTCTGTAGTCTTGACTGATGTTGAGCCAGAGCCTGAAAAATTATTCTGCTTTAATACTTGCCCTAGAAAAGCGACGTTTATATGTTTTGCTGATGCTGTAAGCTTACAGCTTACTGTTTTTGCTGGTGCGGGATGCACTGCAGCCTATATGAGTTGAACTGAAGAAATTTCCCTCTTGAAGGTAGAGGAAGATTAAATAATTTTGATTATGGGACCGAAGGAAAGCTTGGTTTAATGTAATAAGGATGAAGAAAAACATTTGTCATTTAAACTACAGGAGGATTCGGATCTTTTGTGTCAGTTGTAAGTTCAATAGCATGTTAAGACGAAACTGTTTTACAGAATAGAGGAGACCACAATTTTGCCATTCATGAGAAATGAATCCAGAATAACCACCACAGGCGAAATAACTGATTTGGAAGCAAAAGCTAACTTAAAGAAGGAACGAAATTGGAGCAAAATGGGTAAGAAAATATAGTATAACCTGTATGACGAAAGTATTTTACCCTTCTCAGAGTCATCTGTGTGATTAATTCTTGTGATGACCTAATCTTAGATGAAATTGTCTTACTGTTTTATGTATGAACATATGAGTATGATAAATGTATAATTGCGAGTCTCTTATCAGGTGTGTCAACTGGTAAAAATGTTTTGGCGTGTAAATAACCATTGTTCTTTTTACTGTGTATGTTTAAGGAAAGTTTCTCCATATTTATCACGTGACAAGACATATGCCGCAAGCATCAGGAAGAGGACGAATTAGAACAATGTTGTAGTGGTATGAACACTGTGTTGAAGTAGCATTGAATTAGCTTGTTGGATTAACTAGTAGTGGATTGAAGTAAAAGTTTGAGTAATTCATGTTTATGGGTAGCTAGTTTGTAGAATAGACAACAGATGTGCATGTGTGTCTGTAAATAGCATGTAAATCCTATGCTGTCCTGACCTATACTTGCACAAGGCATAATCCTATTCATTTTAGTGAATTAATAAGTAGCATTTGATTTATTAAAACGCAAGTGAACCACATTAGTGATGTGGATTTAGATATAATATTGTCAGTTCATTTAATTTTTATTTTTATTAAAAAATTGTGAAAGACAATACTAAGTGGTATTATGTATGACATTTTGTAATCACATAACTATGATGAACAATTTCTGTGAATGCAGTTGAGAACGTGAAAGCGAACCGGCTAAACTCTTACGAGATAGAGGGAGCAGCGAGGAGGAGAACTAGGTGTAACCAGGCGGGTTTCCCAGCAGGACACAGTGTCAACCGGGCCACTTCGGGTGCGCGGTCGACAACAAAAGAAGGGTACGCGGCAAACACTTTCCATTGCACCCGGAGCTAATGGCCGGCCGCACCAGTGCGACCCTTCATGGAGGCGATGACCTGGGATGGCCGAGCGGTCCTCCGCGCGGAAATCCTTCTGCTGGCAACGCACCACACGCACGCGACCATGACGAGACGGCCGCGGTGAAACGACAGAAGACAGGGGATAAAGGGGCGTGGAGTCTTTTGACAGGTACTGTCCAGAGAAACTTGCAGACTTCAACGACGCCTGACAACATTTCCTGGCGGAAGCCCATTGTCAAATGACAGAAAGTCATGGTTCAGTGTTCTCTGGTTGCTAAGGGTTGGACAAAGAAGAGCCATTAAGTGTCATCCTTGCCCAGGAATATCAAACCGGCGAGCCAATTGAGGATAACTCAAGAATGTAACAACACAAGGGGCGTGGAGCCTTTTGACACATACTGTCCAGAGAAACTGGAAGACTTCATCGACGCCTATCAACGTTTCCTGGTGGATGCCCTCTTTCAAGCGACAGTAAATCATAATTCGATGTTCTCTGGTAGCTAAGGGTGGCACAAAGAAGAGCCATTAAGTATCATCCTTGCCCACATGGCGTGTCAAACGAGGATACTACACGAATTTGACAACACAAACATGGAACCAAATCGAGATGTACGTGACATGGGCCACCAAGAGAAACTACATGAGAGGGCAGAGTCGGCGGGATTGCACGCAACAGATGGACAAAAATCCCTATTGACAGCTGCGGTGACGAATCCCCCTCCCCCTCTTATATTGTGCCTCGGAACAGTGGAACTACTGAGTGTGCCAGTGAACAGTGATTATACAGTTCTTAGTCCAATGCATATACGTGCCTCCTTTCAGAGAAACTTTGATCGTGTATTTTGCAGGGGTTCGATTTATTGGTGTTTTTTTTATTAGACTGACTCTTGTATTTTGCAGGTGTTTTATTTATTGGTGTTTTTTTTTTAGACGTTGACTACTGTACTTTCAGAGCTGTTTTATTTCACAATGTTTGTTTTTGTGTGTTGTATTAGATTTGAGATATTTTGTTTCGTAAATTCATTCCTGTGGCATTGCTTCGTTTATCAGTCAAATAGCTATTCATGCTCATCTGACTGTGATCGATTAGCCTTTGCATGGGACATATTTATATTGAGGAACCCCTTAAGGGTTACAATCACATAATTAATTGTAGTTTTAGTATAATGACACAGTGATCATTGTTTGCTAACTAACTGAAATATAGTAGAGTGATTAAATTAGTGCCACAAAGTTATTTTAATTCTACAAATAATTAGTTTTATAAGATATAGAACTTTTTTGCGATGTCCTTTTTGTAAAACATGTTTTTTCCCTTATCTTTCTTTTTGCTTTTGCGGATTGTGCATTGTAATGTTCTGCTTTATAATACTGATGTTATTTTCATGTTATCTTTAAATGCTATGGCACCTTTGCTATTTTCATAAATTTTACTTGTTAATAAACAGTCGTAAATTTTCCTGTGATCAGTTGGCTCTTGCAATGAGCAAATACTGGTGAACTCCATTAGGGTAACAACCAGAAATTGTTTTCATATTAATGACACAGGGACCATTGTTTTTACTTGCTGACCGAATTAGGTCTACACTATCTTTGAAATAGGTGTTACACATTGTTTTTTTCCCTTTGAAATTGGTAGATTCTAAAGATGTGTTGAAATGATTGTGTTTTAGCAAGTAGCTGGTGACCTTTTCCCTTTTCTTTACATTTTTGGTTTAAGTTGGGTGTGAGAAGCCTGCTTGGGAATGTCCTAGCATGGGCAGAAAATTCCCTGCACAGTCTTTTCCCGGAGCGTTGGGGTTATGAAAGGTCTCTGTTGGATTCCTTTCATGTTAATTTCTTAAATCTGTTGTCATTTAGAGCATAAATTCCTCTTCTAAATTTACTGTGGTGTTTCTGACTATCTGGGAAGAGACTGAGCAGTGAAACGTGTTACTTTTACACATAAACAAGAACGATCTGTCACACTACTACACTTTAAAACACAGTTTATATGTAATTCATGTCACACAGTCTCATACGGAACCTACATCCACTTTCTTTTATATACTGTATATGATAAGATACTGTCATCCCACTTCCCTTCTGTGTGAGAGCATGAATGAGCAAATGTATTTCTAGTTGCATGCTGGATGGTAGCAGACAAGCCTGTCTGCTAGAGAACTGTAGGACCAACGTCGGAACAGGTAGCTACTCTTTCTAAAAGCAGAGCGGTTTCTATCCCTAGTATGGTCCTGTCCGTCCCTTGTCATGTTGGTGTAGGAAGCTGCCTCTCTGGTCACTTCCGTTTGTATCTGTTAAGCACGCTCAGTAGGGGCCCAGGTCAGTCTGTCCACGGCGAGCGTCTGAAGTGGTAAGATCTCCGGCTAAGCGCGTGTCTGCTAAGTCCGTAGGACAATGGATTTCTTAAGTTAAGCTAACTGAAAATTTAATCACCTTTATTTCAGGTTTGGATCTAAAATATCTAATGTTATCTTAAATTGCAACGCAGTGAAGTTCAGAATATCTTCTGGTAGTTGCTTTGTCACTACTTTGTGAGTAAAGTGGAACCACGTGTTGATCAGTAACTCTAACTAAGATCATCAATCTTAAATGCCAATGGGCGTGAGATTATAACGTCTCGTCTTGACAATATTTTTCAATATAGCAACTTTTCTTTATGTTAAACCCACGTGGGGTGTACTTTGTGAGACCAGTACCACGTGCTTATACAATTTTTTGACCCATCAGGTTAATAGTAAGACGATAGTAACCAGTTCGAGGTTTTTCTTTTGTAAATTGTGTTTCAATGTAATTTATTTCAATTATCAAAATTATTGTGGAGTTACACTCTTTGTGTAAACCAAGTTGACCACGTGAAGCATGTGGTGTAAGCATCAAAGTAGCCCTCAGCTATTCTTCTCAGGAAGATTTCACAGAGAGTTAGTATGAATTTAGTATACCAGTGTGTGGTAATTTCATGACGGACAGGATTGCGCTATGAACGTAACTTCTTTGGGTGAAAATTTAATCTGTTGGTTGTGGTTAATTTTCTCTTGCATATGTCTCAACGTTCTTCATGTGTTATTTTATGAATGCTGTGTTGTATGTAGTCTCCCAATCTTGGCTCCCTATCTGATGTGTTCCGTAAGATTACAAACTCACATTTTCACAATGATACATAAGGCACCAGTTTAGTTATGAATCAAGTTTGATATGCTGAAATTTTAACAGAACAATGATCAATGTTAAAATAAATTTCCAAATGTAAATTGATATATTGCTTTTTATTTAAATTGTCTTTTTATATATATATCACCGATTATCGTAAGATGAGTACTAAAAGATTATAATTAATGTTAGTCTGGTTGGGAATTTGATAAGCTAGACTGGATACCTGGTGAAACAGTTGCGCAGTAATGCAAGGTTAACTTCCGCAGATAGCTCACAGCTTTTAACCCACTTTTATGGTCTTGAATATGAGCACCGCTTTCAGAACAAATTAATGCAATAACATTACAAACTCACGAAATCAGAAGCAAACTAATTTGTGGTGTCTTATAGTGGGCAGTGTGCAGTCAACTCAACTAAAAATGTGGAGTATGCAATCTATTGAGCAATTCTAATTTTCGTTGCTGTATTCATTTTTTCTTCATAAATTGAACAACATGGAACTTTAATTGAAAAATCATCCCAGGCATGCTTCTTGAGTTAATCAACGTACTTTTCAATAATATTCACTGAAGCCCCAAATAATCTGGTACAGGCGTGCGTATTCAAATAGACAGATATGTAAACAGGCAGAATGTGGCGCTGCGGTCGGCAACACCTGTATGAGACAAGTGTCTGGCGCAGTTGTTGGATCGGTTAATGCTGCTACAATAGCAGGTTATCAAGATTTAAGTGAGTTTCAACGTGGTCGGCGCCGAGCTATGCGACACAGGATCTCCGAGGTAGCAATGAAGTGGGGAGTTTCCCGTACGACCAATTCACGAGTTTATCAGCAATATCGGGAATCCAGAAAAACATCAAACTCCGACATTGCTGTGGCCGTAAAAAGATCCTGCAAGAACGGGACAAAGGACCACTCAAGAGAATCATTGAACATCGCAGAAGTGCAACCCTTCCGCCAATTGGTGCAAATTTCAATGCTGGGTCATCAACATGTATCACCGTGGGAGCCATTCAACGAAACATCATTGATAAAGTATTTTGGTGCCGAAAGCACACTCATGTACTCTTGATGACTGCACGACACAAAGTTTTACGCCTGACCTTGGTCCATGAACACCGTCGTTGGATTGTTGAAGGCCGGAAACATGTTCCCTGGTCGGACGAGTCTCGTATCACATTGTATCAAGCGGATGGACATGTACTGGTATGGAGACGATCTCACGAATGCATGGACCGTGCATGTCGGCAGGGGATTATTCAAACTGGTCGAAGCTCTGTAATGGTGTGTGGCGTGTGTAGTTGGAGTGATATGGGACCCTTGATAAGCCTAGATACTAATCTGACAGGTGACACGTACGTAAGCATCCTGTCTCATCACCTGACATCAACTTATTTTGGCCCCTTTCCACTACCTAATCTGCTCTGTCCTGCTAGCCCAGGCATTTCAAAAACATCTATTAATTTTGTCATTTTATAGAAGTTCCACACAGCACCAAACATGGACCTAAAAAGCATTTTCCACCAATAAAATACTGTAGAAACCTGATGTTTATTATTAATGAGAATTATTCAATTTCTTTTGAATTTTCAGCAAAAGGAGTGCCTCTCCTTTTACCTGTAGTAGTCTAGAAGCATTCTTGTTGTAATGGTACTGGGGTCGTTGTATGTACTATGTAAATATAGGTGCAAAGCAAGACTGCAGGATTTTCGTAATTCTTTATGTTAAAAGTAGCAGAGGTCGCATAAAAAGCTTTATTTACTCCAGATTCGTTTGCATTACACTGAACTTGATCCTAGGATGTATGTGAGCTGCTGGTGGTTGTTCCGCTCGGCTAGGTCCAGCGGGGTGTCCGCATCGTCATTCCTGACTTCCCTGTCAGCCCCTGCCTCCAGTAGTGCAGTCGCCGCATCTGCGTGTCCACGCCATGCCGCATCGTGCAGTGGTGTCCCCCCATCGCTATCCCTGGCGTTGGGGTCGGCAGAGGATGCCGCCAGGAGCCGCACCACAGCCGCATTGTCATTCCATGCAGCCTGATGCAGAGGCGTGTTCTGCCAATTGTCCCTGGTGTTGACATCTGCTCCATCCTCCAGCAGACACCTCGCCACCTCCACGTGTCCCCTGATTGCTGCCCAGTGCAGTGGTGTCCGCTTGTCGTCGTCCTTCGCCTCCACGTCGGCCCCTACTGCCAGCAAAGTTCGCACCTTGCTCACTGACCCCTCCTTAGCTGCCACGATTAGCATCTGGTCCTTCTCTTCTCCAGAAAGATCCCTACATCAAAAGAAAGACACTTACAAATTGCTCCCAACACATACGTCTGAGGACAAAACACTATCGCAGAACTGTGATGAGTTCCAAAAAGTCATCTCTCCAAGAAGGTTACCACAATAGACTGGTGTCCAAAATTAAAGCAAGAAACTGCGATTTCCCCATCGTGTGTCTAATTCCCAATGTAATCATGCCAACTGTCATCAGGTACCTGAACCATGGTGTTCTGCATGGTAGCTGGCATTCCAGTCACTGAACAACTACAACGATGAAGTCAGTGAAACTACAAAATGGGGTAGTGTTTGCTGGGTAGTCTCACATCCACAATCGCTGTAGACACAGTTACAGACGGTGGAGTATGCTACAGAGAAGACGCCTACCAGGCTCCCTGCGCTCTGTTGTTTCTCAGATGTGGGGACAGTTTGTAGAGACAGAAACTGTATCTCAAAGACGAGGGCAGGACCCAACACGTCTGATACCAGAAAGGGAGGGCCGCTATCTGGCTAAAAGGGCATCACTGCACCGCCTTGTTACTGCATGGCAACTGCCATCTAACCTCGCAGCACTGGGTGTGTTGTATCGAGGTAGACGTTATACAGAAGGCATCATCAGCAGAGTGGCCTTTATTGTTAGAGATCTGTTGTATATGTACCTCTGACAAATCTTCACAGAAAGAAATGTTAAAGTCGTCAACATGCCACCTAGATGGCCGAGCAAAGGATCCATGTCCTTTTCACAGGTAAGTTCCAATATAGTCTGTCGAGTGATTCTCGACGGATTTGCATATGGAGGGAATGCGGAACACGATTTCGGAAACCAAACAGCTTTGTAAGAGACTGATATCGAAGAGGACGCCTGATGGTGTGGCCACAGATTATGTTGACTACTCGAACACCTCTTCATGACGTTGTATGGGTGAATCGGCTAGGTTTAACTCCTGTCAGGTATCGCGACGAGATCTTGGGACCTCATATGCGGTTTTTGCGAGGTGCTCTGGCGTAGACTTCGTATTGGTGGACGATAATGCTAAGCCACATAGAGATCAGGTGATTGACGTTTTCTTGGGAATTGAAGATATTGCACATATGGAGTGGTTCGCTCGATCTCCCAATTTGAATCCCATAGAGCATGCCGGGGACACACTAGGGAGATGGGTTGCATCACATAAGCATCCGCCAACAATTCTTTAAGACTTGCGAGTAGCTCTGCAGGAAGAATAGTGTAATTGCCTCCACATGAGATCGATGACACCATTCACAGCTTTCCCTGTCACTGTCAGGCTTGCATGAGTCAGAGGTGGTCACACCCGATGCTGAACACATTAACCAGATGTCGAATTGTGAGTGCAAATCGGTTAAGTTTTAAAAAAATAAGAACATTTTTATCTACCTTTGTGCATTTTGTAGCTGTTTATGTTTTTATATTTTACAACGTTTCTATTTTACTATCACCTGTTTCAACTATTTTATGGTAAAATACACGTAACCTTGCAAAATTTCCATTTGTTGCTTTAATTTTGGAAACTACGGTACATCAAATTTATACCATTCAAATTACTAGCCGAGCTGCATGTTGGCTTCGTAAACATACTAAAGACCTACTGATTGGGCCGAAACGTCGGTTTTAGTTTATTATTGTTGTTAGTTTTTAGCAATGACGCGGCATAATACCCAGAAGAATTTTAATCACTATGACACTGGTCGCGGAATCCTACGTTCTTATAACACTAAAGACCTGACAGCATTTAGGTACATTGCTCTTGTGGTCTTCTGTCCAGAGACAGCTCTGATGCTGTTCTCCATACTACTATAGCCTGTGCAAGCTTCTTCAACGACAAGTAACTTCTGCAACCTACATCCTTCTGAATTTGCTTTGTGTATTCATCTTTTGGTCTCCCTCTACGACGTTTATCCTCCACGCTGCCCTCCAGTACTAAACTGGTGATCCCTTGATGCCTCTGAACATGCCCTACCAACCGATCCCTTCTTCTAGTCAAGTAGTACCACAAATTCTCCTTCTCTCCAATTCTGTTCAGTACCTCCTCATTAGTTACCTCATCTACCCATCTAATCTTCAGCATTCTTCTGTAGCACTGCATTTCTCTTCTATTACCTTCTTGTTTACATCGTTTCTTGTCCATCTTTCACTTCTATAGAGGCCTACACTCGATACAAAAACTTTCAGAAAAGACTTCCTGACACTTAAAATCTATACTCGATGTTAACTAATTTCTCTTCTTCAGAAACACTTTCCCTTCCATTGCCAGTATACATTTTATATCCTCTCTCCTTCGACCAAGATCAGTTATTTTGCTTCTCAAATAGCTTTACTCGTTTACTACTTTAAGTGTCTCATTTCCTAAGTTAATTCCCTCAGCATCACCTGATTTGACTGCATTCCTTTATCCTCGTTTCGCTTTTGCTGATGTTCACCTAATATCCTCCTCTCAAGACACTATCCATTCCATTCAACTGCTCTTCCAGGCCCTTTGCTGTCTGTGACAGAATTACAATGTCATTGGTAAACGTCAAAGTTTTTATTTCTTCTCCATGGCTTCTAATTCCTAATGCAAATTTTTCTCTTGTTTCCTTTACAGCTTGCTCAACATACAGATTGAATAACTACAGGGATAGGCTACACTGTCAGATCAAAAGTATCTAGATACCTCTATCTAATGTGTGTCTGAACAACAAGTGTAATGAGAGGCCGATCCGCCAGTATAAAAGGAGGCCGAGAGACTTGTGTCGTCAGTACAGAACCAGAAATAGCAGAATGTGTCCATCAGGGGGGTTAAGGACTTCGAATGTCCAATACACACTGGATGTCACCTGAGTAACAAATGTACCAGGAATGTTTCGACCCTTACACAGTAGCCCTAGGCGACTTTTGGAGACGCTGTTGTGAAGTGGAAATGCAGAGCAACAACCATAGCAAAAGGTAGAAGAGGCATGTACTGATGGACAGGAACCATGAAGCTTTATGGAGGGTCGCTGTAAAAAATCGCATGAAGCACTGCAGCCAGCACAAAGACTGTGCATAGGGAGGTAAAAAGAATGTTGTAAAATGGTCAAGCAGCCCCCCCCCCCCCCCTCAATGAGGCACACATTTCTGCAGTCAGTGCTACGCAACACTTAAATTGGTGAAAAGCGTGACGCCACTGGACAATGGATGAACGGAAACGAATGGTCTGCACAGATGAACCACCTGTGGCAATCCTATGGAAGGCTCTGTTTTTGGCTGATGACTGTTACCTGCCATCTTGTGTAATGTCAGAAGTGAAGGAGAGAGGAGATGGCGTTAAATTATTGGCACATTGCCGTGGTTATGGTATCATTCCCCTATTGAGTTTAAGAGAACACTAAATTCGACAGCATAGCAAGCACGTTTCCCAGCTTCGTGTACTGCATACTGTAGATCATCATTGTTTGCGTTAGCAAGACAGTGCTTCTTATCATAAATCATTATCTGTCAGGCAAGAATTTTTGGACAACAACATTATATGAATGTACTGCCCGCCCAGAATTCCGAGCTAAACCCAATGCAATTGCTCTGGATGAGTTAGAAGCTGGCTTCGCTGGAGACTGAAGCGTCCAACGTTGAGGAATAATGGGTTCTCATTTTCCACAGAAGTTCACACCCATTACTCAAAGTTCCCTCAGCAGAATAAAAGCCTTGATAGAGATTAAACTTTGACACACCATTCATTAATTTTCTCTAACAGGTGTCCATATACCGTCGATGAAACTGAATGTCTACTGAGAAACGGGCCATGTTATTTACATGTGACGTAAACACCTACATTTTGATACTACGAACTGCGTGTTGCATGCTCAGCAATAATATGTAGCACTTCCTTTATGAACTAAAGACAATATACATTCTATTAATCTGTCAAATGAGATTATTTTAGCAAGTAGTTTTCTACTCGGTTTAATGTGGCCTGCCACGAATTCCTCTCTTGCACCAACCTTCATCTGAAAGTAGCACTTACACCCTACACACTCAATTGATTGTTGGATGTATTTAAATCTCTGTCTTTCCCTTCAGTCTTTACGCTCTACATCTCCTTCGTCTTGCCAGTGTTTCCGTATGTCGCTGATTCTGGAGAGTAACCCCTCATTCCATATCTGACAAGTCCACCTAATTTTCAACACTTTTCTCTAGCACCACATTTGACACGCTCCTAGTCTCCTCAGTTTCGGTTTTTTGCCACTGTCTACGGTTCAATATCATACAAAGTAGTAATCCAAACATAAATGTTTCATAGCAGGAGAATTATGGTGGCTAGTTGTACCCATATTGCCTTTGCTACTATGCTTCTCATGCCCTTCTTGCTTCGTATATCAAGGGTTATTTTGGTTCCAGAATTTCTTAATATCGGCTACTTCATGACCACCAATTTAAGTGTTAAGTTTTCTGACATCTGCTATTTCTCAGTAGAATTTTCTTTTAGTGATTCATTCTCAATTCACATTCCTTACTCACCAGACTCTCCATTCAATCAACAGATCCTGTAACTCTTCACTTTCGCTGAGGATAGCAATGTCATCAACCAATTTTTTCATTGGCATCTTTTCACCGCGAATTTTATCCCACCCTTGAACTTTTATTATATTTCCATCACAGCTTCTTCAATGCGTAGATGGAATAGCAGGAGCAAAAGACTGCTCCTGTCCTACACACTTAATCTGAGCACTTTGATCTTTATCTTCCAGTCATACTGTTCCCTTTTGTTTCTTGTACATGTTGTAACCTACCTGTCCTTCCCTGTAATATAATCATATTTATGTAAGACTTTCGAAGATTCTGCAGAATTATATAATGTCGAACGCTTTTTCTAGGGCAAAAAACTTTTTGCTTGCTTCCATTATAACATACAACTTTCGAACCGCATGTCTGGTGCCTTTATTTCTCCTAAAGTCAATCTGATCGTCATCTGACAGTTTCTCAATTTTCTTTTCACTTTTTCTGTATATCATTCTCGTCTGCGGCTTGGATGTATGAGTAAGAAAGGTGATTGCGCACTAGTCCTCACACTTATCTGCCCTTGCTATCTTGGGAAATATGTGGATGATATTTTTGTAAAAGAGTGGTGGTATGTCGCCAACTCACAGATTCTACACTCCAACTTGAATTGTCGTTTGGTTGCCACTTTAGCCATTGAACTTAGTAGTCCTGATGAAGTGTTAGGTACCCTGTCAGTTTTATTCGTTGTTAAATTATCCAGAGTTCTTTAAACTACTGGCTCTAATAGTAGATCCTGTATATCTTCCACGTCGACACAGATTCCTTCCTCTATCAAATCATCAAACAAGGTCCCCATTCGTAGAGGCTCTCAATGTAATCTTTCCACCTATGTGCTCTGTCTTCTGAGGCTGGCAGTGGAATTCCCATGGTGTTTGTAATTTTGATTTTTCTATATTATGTGTCAGTCCTGCAACAGACTGTTTCTTTTTAGTTTTTTCACAATTTTTCTGCAGTTGTTTCACCTAGTCTACGCGGCAGATCCCACATATGTCATTTCTAAATGGCCTACACTGAGGTGACAAGCCATTCAATAGTGGTGTGCACATATACAGACAGCGGAAGTATCACATACACATGGTACAAAAGTGCGGTGCATTGGCAGAGCTGTCATATGTACTCAGGTGATTCGTGTGAACGGGTTTCCGTCGTGATTATGGCCACACAGTGGGGATTAACTTTCAACACCAAATAGTAGTTGGAGCTAGATGCATAGGACATCCCATATCGGAAATAGTTAGGGAATTCAATATTCCAAGATACACAGTGTCAAGAGTGTGCCAAGAATACTAAATATCAGGCATTATCTCTCATCACAGTCAATGCTGTGGCTGACGGCCTTCATGTAACGACCAAAAGCAGCGGCTTGTGCATGTAGTGGTCGGTGCTAAGAGACAACCAATACTGTGAGAAATAACCGCAGAAATCAATGTAGAATATACGACGAACGTATCTACTAGGACAGTGCGCCAAATTTGCCGTTAAGTGCTGTGGCAACAGATGACCAATGCGAGTGACTTCACTACCAGTATGTTACCACCCGCAATTCCTTTCCTGGTCTCGTGACCATGATGGTTGAATGCTAGACGACTGGAAAAGCGTGGCCTGGTCAGATAAGCCTCGGATTCAGTTGGTGAGAGCTGATTGTAATGTTCAAGTGTGGCGTAGACCCCACGAAGCTATGGACCCAACTTGCCAAAGAGGGACTGTGCAAAATGGTGTTGGCTCTGTAATGGCATGCACTGTGCTTACGTGGAAAGGGCTGGGTCCTCTCGTCCAACTGAAAGAACCATTGACTGGAAATGGTTATGTTTGGCTACTTGGAGACCATTTTCAGCCATTTGTTGACTCAATTTTCTCAAACAACGATATAATGTCCGTGGGCAACAACTGTCCACGATTGATTTGAGGAACATTGTGGACAACTGGTGTAAATGATTTGGCCACCCGGAACGCGCATCATGAATCCCACCGATGATTTATTGGACATAATAGAGAGGTCATTTCTTGTACAAAATCTTGCAGCAGGAACACTTTCGTAGTTGTGGATGGCTATAGAGGCAGCCTGGCAACGTATTTTTACAGGGGACTTCCAACGACTTCTTGGGTCCCCACCACCTCGAGTTGTTGCTCCAGGTTGCGCACAAGCAGGTCTGACATGACATTAGGAGGTATCCCACGACCCTTGCCACCTCAGTGAATGTAGCTGTATTCCTGTCTTTCTCTGAACATTTACATGCTTTCTTATTTCGTTGATCAGTGGCAGTCTTTCTACAGTTACTCAAGGTTTCTTCGAAATTAGCTTCCCTTTATCTGTGTCTATCTGTCCACCACCTGTGATTTTACGTTCTAGAGATGTCCACTCCTCTTCAATTGAATAGCCTACTGTGATATTCCTTACCGCCATTTACACATCGTTCATTAACTTCAAGCACATCTCATCATTTCTCATTACTGCATGATGCTACATCCTTCTATGCTGATTCTTCTGGACGATTCTGCTAAACGTCACTCTACTCTTCATAATTATTAAATCTTTGTGTACATCTGGGTACACCTTACGTTCCAATATCTGATGTCGGAATCTCTGTCTGACAATGAAGTAATCCAGCTCGAATCCTTCAGTGTCTCTGGGTCTTTTCCAAGCATATTTTTCCTCACATGATTCCTGAACAGAGTATTTGTTATTACCATTTCAATTTGACTGCAGAATTCAATTAGACTTTTACCTCTCTCATCACTGTGCCAAGCCCATAATCCCCATGACAATTTCTTCTTTTCTTTCCTCTACTATCGCATTTCAATTCCATACTTCCTGTCTTTTCTCCTTTTGCTTGTGTCGTCGCCATGTTGTCGGTATTCGTTTGATGTCGAAACGCCGGCAGGTGTGGCCGAAGGGTTCTAGGCGCTTCAGTCTGGAACCGCGTGACCGCTACGGTCGCTGGTTCGAATCCTGCCTCGGGCATGGATGTGTATGATGTCCTTAGGTTAGTTAGGTTTAAGTAGTTCTAAGTTCTAGGGGACTGATGACCTCAGATGTTAAGTCCCATAGTGCTCAGAGCCATTTGAACCATTTTTGATATCGAATCTGGTGAGAAAAACTGTCATTGAGCAGTTCACAGTAGCCCACACACTCCCCTGCTTTCCTATTTATAACGAATCCCATTATACAATTTGATGTTGATATTACCCCAATGCGTCTTATGGCAAATCCTTTGCTTTCTTCTATTTCACATCAATGACCCCCACTGTATCTACACTGGGTCTTTGCAGTTCCGTTTTTAAACTCCCTAGCTTTCCAACTACAACCAAACTTAGGAATTCAAAGCTCCAAGTCATAAAATGTTATCCCTAAGTTACTTATTCTACGGTCACTTCCACCTTGACAGTCCATTCCCAGGGATCCAAAAGGGTAACTTGTCCAGAATATTTTCTCAATGCAGATGCTGTCACGACAAGGTTCTTCTGGAGGTTTCACCCTAAAATATTTTCTAAATCCTCAACCGAAAGAGGCTGAAGGTCTTAGCAATTTAATTTAAATGGAACCTGGCTGGAGGCTGCATATAAAACACTAAGGACAGTTACCATGAAAAGGCAGAAGGAGGTATCTTAAAATAATTCATGCAAACGGGCAAGACAAGAGCATTAATTTAAGAGATATTGAAACTTGGCTGAAGGAAGCACATCAGCAAATAATGTAATGGGTTAAGCCCTAGAAAGAAGAGTTTGAATTTTAAAAGACACAAGGCCGTATCTTAAAAATTTTCATATAAAATTAGGCTGAAGGCCCCTATACAAAAATAACAATCCCATGCCTTAAGGACAAGGTAAGAACATTAATTTTAGCTGATATTGATACTTGGCTGAAGGCCATATATCAAACAAATTGTTCAACGGCTAAAGGCCTAGAAAAGAGTTTCAATTTAAAAGGGACAAAGCTCTATCTTAAAACATTTCATGCAAAAGGGCAAAACAAGGAAATTAATTTAAGAAATATTAAAACTCAGCTGAAGGCCGCACATCAATAAAATAACTAAAACCCAAACAGGGAAATTACTATTAGCACACAAGGAACGGCCCTCAGAAGTTTCCAACGGTTAGCCAGGGATCGTAACACTAATGCCCGTTTAGGCGAGAAAGGCAGCTTGACCAGCAGTCTCTAAATCGGAAGGCAACCCAACCGACAGACAGCCGAAGAAGCAAGCACCTGATTTCGGTCACCGGACCAAAAACACTACAACCAAATTTGCAGCGAGGCGAAGAGACCATTAACACTCGTCTTAAAATATTGTTGTGTTAATAGGCCCAGGCACAATAACTACTGACATATATGAACGTCGCAACGGCTGTGGAACTACACGTCGTGGGGGACAGCATCAACTCAGTATGAAAACATTCACACGCTGCTGTGTCTTAGCCGATCAACTGGCTACTGCAGTAAGCAGACAGCATTACAGAACTTCTACATCTACATCGATACTCTGCAAATCACATTTAAGTGCCTGGCAGAGGGTTCATCGAACCACCTTCACAATTCATTATTCCAATCTCGCATAGCACGTGGGAAGAATGAACACGTATATCTTTCCGTATGAGCTCTGATTTCCGTTGTTTTATCTTGGTGATCGTTCCTCCCTATGTAGGTCGGTGTCAGCAAAATATTTTCGCATCGAAGGAGAATGTTGGTGATTGGAATTTCGTGAGAAGATTCCGTCCGCCTTTCTTTTAATGATCTCCAGCCCCAGTCGTGTATGATTTCTGTGACACTCTCTCATATTTCGAGACAATGCAAAACGTGATGTCTTTCCTTGAACTTTTTCAATGTACTCCGTCAGTCCTATCTGGTAAGGATCCCACACCGTGCAGCAGTATTCTAAAAGCAGACGGACAAGAGTAGTGTAGGCAGTCACCTTAGTAGGTCTGTTACATTTTGTAAGTGTCCTGCCAATAAAACGCAGTCTTTCGTTATCCTTCCCCACAACATTTTATATGTGTTCCTTCCAATTTAAGTGGTTCTTTACTGTAATACGTAAGAATTTAGTTGAATTTATGGCTTTTAGATTAGACTGATTTATCGTGTAACGGAAGTTTAACGTGTTTCTTTTGGCACTCATGTTGATGACCTCACACTTTTCGTTATTTAGGGTCAACTGCCACTTTTCGCACCATTCAGATATCTTTTCTAAATCGTTTTGCAGTTTGCTTTCATCTTCTGATGACTTTATTAGTCGAAAAACCACAGCTTCATCTGCAAACCACCAAAAACGGCTGCTCAGATTGTCTCCAAAATCGTTTATATAGATAAGGAATAGCGAAGGGCCTATAACACTACCTAGGGGAACGTATTGCTCAGTCGAACTGACACAGGGTACACAGTGTTGCACGAAACACTGCCACAAGAAACTCGAACACTCGTAAAAGGAATGACTGATGAACAAGTAGGACATATCACAGGAGGACACACACACAAAACCGAAGGACAGTCGGTGACGAAACACGTCGTCTGACCACACGACCGACCAGCAACCAACCAAGGCCATTGGCACTCAAACCACGTGTATCAGCAATGGTCGGGCGAGTCTCGCCTGTCCGGAGCTCAATGCAGCTCCTAACCGACTGAACCCGATGTCTCTCGGGAAGTGGGAGACACGGCGATCCTGGTACAATGGCTCTGACCCAATCATGCAGAGGAACTCTTGCCCATTGGCCAAGACGTTCTGCACAAGAAGGAACCGAACCACATCCTGCAAGATGAGCCAGTGATGCGGCCCAGAAGCGGTGAAAAAGACCAAATATATGTCGGCCGATGAGACGACCAGCGGTCGTCCCGCTCCAATCTCCGTCCGTCAAACAGTTCATCCTGTGTCACGAGCGGACCGCGACTCACCGGCGCTCCTTCCCCGACTTCACTGCTGCTGCGTCCCGACTGCACTGCTGGTCCGTCTCCAACTCAGCCGACTTTCTTCGGATGGTCGACGTCCCAGAGACGCTGGCTCGGACCCAGCCATGCAGAGGGAACACAACCGACATCTCTGCACAGGAAGGAACCGACTGAAAATACACCTCGTCGATGAGGTGACCGACCGAACGCCCAACCAACGGTAGCCCTCGCTGGTACTAGCTGTGCGGACCTCCCGGAGGCTCAGTATCTGACTGCAACTACGTTTGGACTGCACTTCTGCCGCGTTCCAACTCCAACCGCTCCAGGTCCGATCACCCTCACTGACGACCAGACACACGACGACACGGAAATACTGTCGGTTGCTCCAGAGATGGTACGACAGTGGACGTATGGAAAGCGCTGCTGCTGCCGCTCACGGACAAGTAAGGTAGGAAGTTAGTGACGCTAGTAAGTAGAATAAGTAAACGAGGCGGGAGTAATGTAATAGAAGATGACATGGAATAAATGGCATGAACACGACTCACGCGTTCCCACAGACCCTGTGAGAGAATATCTCGTTATAGTGTAGGGAGAGTATTCGTGGAAATGCAAGACAATGCAAGTTTCAGAAAGTGTGAAGGTGATTGCTAGTCATAAGCAACAATCAAGATCCAGCCCCTACAGAATTAATTCATAAGATAGGAAACCATCCCTGTAAACAGAAACTGCATCTAATACACCAACACAGTTGCTATATTGGGGGATATATTCAGTATTATTGCATCTTGCAACAAATAATTTCATTAAGCGGCTCAGTTGTGTTAGGAATTGAAAATACGACAAGCTGCAAACCCATAGAAGAGTGTAGAGAATCCCTTGCATCCTTGCCTCGTCGAACGTCACAGTTATAAAAGAAGTAACTTTATACGAGAACTATAACTTCTGCTTTGTCAAAAACAGGAATTAGCGACATTCGATTTCTTTGCTTTAACACTAGGCTATCTCCCGAACATGTCGCGCTGTAGTTGTGGACAGTCTGCACATGAAGTGATGGAACTCACCGCAGGAGAGAAACGGCGGCGTCATCCGGCTGTGGAGTCGTCTGGGGAGTGGTGGGGGCCACAGCTGTGGCTGGGCTCCGGCCGTCGTCGCTGTGGCCACTTTGCGGCTGCGGGGAGGGGCCGGTCCTGCCCTCTCCAGTGCTCGGCGTGCTGCGCAGAAGGAACACTGCCTCAAAAAGGGTTTTCACATCGAAGTCAGTGGTCAGATTACCACAGACTGTACGCTGAGGTACTGTCCACACACAGATAATGCGAAACACACTGCCAAAGACAGTAGCGAGCCCGCTAAGATGAATTACTCAGAATTCAGATAATCAGTTTACACATTGCTTCTCCTAATTTTCTCGTACCTGTGGCCTAGAATATTACACAGTATTTGGTACAAAATAATACATAAATATAAGGCTCGTACGAAGCTCAACAATTATGCTTATGACAGCTATGTGTTGACATAGTTTCAAAGTGAACGAGAGCGGACCGACCTCTCTGGAGGCCATCTGAGTGCCACCGGTTTTTAATTATCTGTTGTCAGTTATTTTAAATTTTAGGCTTATGGTTATTTGTTTTGTTTTCTTAAAATTTTGCAAACTTAATTTTTAAATTTGGCTTTCAAGCTTAAACACTGCAGCCTTCTGCCTTTAAAGATTAAGATAATATAATTTAAAATTTTGAAGTTTAATTGTGGCCCTCAACCATTGGTACTGCACTTTCCATATGTTGCCCCTTAAAATTATTTTGTTGCTATCTTAACTGGATTTTTATCTTGCTGATTTTTAAGATTTTTTGTTGTTAAACATGCTGGCTTTGTGCTTTTAAAGGTCTATGGCAATATAGTCTGAAGTTATGAAATTTGTGTCCCTCAGCCATTTCTGTTGCACCTTGCATATGTTGCTTTTTTTGGGGGTTTTAAATTATTTTATTGCCGTCTTAACGGAATTTTTGGTTTTTGTAAGGTTTCTTGTTCGCCTTCTTCCTTTAAAGGTCTATGCCAATATATTCTGAAATTTTCGAATTTAATTGTGGCCCTCAGCCATTTGTATTGCACTTTGCGTATGTTGTTTCTGAATTATTTTATTGTTTTCTTAATTGGGTTTTATCTTTAAGATTTCTTGTTGGAGGCCTTCAGCTATTGAAGAGTTACATTCGTGGCTATGTGCCATTTTGGTAGTAAAGGTTAGTAATGTAGAATGAATGACGGTTGGAAGCAGTAACTGACTTCAACCCTTGGCCCTTTCCACAATCTTATTACCTGTTCTGACCAGCCGGTTTAGCGGGCGTAGCAGTATTGTTAGCCAATCAATAGATTGTAGTAATACCTAGGAATCGTATTTTTGTGCAAAGATACACGTTTTTCAATAGAACCACTCCTATTGACATTAACAGACTAAAAGTAGCGTAAATCAGAATGTCACTGGTGTTTGTTGCAGGAGTCCTTTACGAGATACCGAATTTTGAAATATTCCAGATCGGCACTTCTTTGAGGCATCTATCCTGCTTAGGTACTAATTACAATTTCTTTATATTTGCTTACATTGTGCTTGCGTGTTCTTTGAGAGCATTTCAACATGCTATTCAGTTAGTGTGTGACAGTCCAATGGTAACAACACCTGTGTTTGTATGACATACACTATGTCACCAAAGGCATCTGGACACCCCCAAAAACATTCGTTTTTCATATTAGGTGCATTGTGCTGCCACATACTGCCAGGTACTCCATATCAGCGACCTCAGTGGTCATTACACATCGTGAAAGAGCAGAAAGGGGCACTCTGCGTAACTCAAGGACTTCGAATGTGGTTAGGTGACTGATGTGTCACTTGTGTCATACATCTGTAAGCGAGGTTTCAACACTCCTAAACATCCCTAGGTCACTATATCCGATGTGATAACGCAGTGGAAACGTGAAAGGACATATACAACACAAAAGCGTACAGGCCAACTGCATTTGTTGACTGACTGACTGCCGACAGTTGAAGAAGGTCTTAATGTGGAATAAGCAGACATCTATCTAGACCATCACATGGGAAATCGAAACTTCATCAGGATCCACTGCAAGTACAGTCACAATTAGGTGGGAGGTGAGATAACTTGGATTTGACGGTCAAGCAGCTGCTCTTAAATCACATATCACGTTGGTAAATGCCAAATGACACCTCGCTCGGTGTAAGGAGCGTAAGTATTGGACGATTGAACAGTAGAAAAACGTTGTGTGGAGTGATTAATCACGGTACACAATGTGGCGATCCGATGGCAGGGTGTGGGTATGGCGAATGCCCCAAGAACGTCTTCTGCCAGCGTGTGCAGTAACAACAGTAAAATTCGGAGGCGCTGGTTTTATGATGTGGACGTATTTGTCATGGAGGTTTTGCGTGGCATTATCACAGCACAGGCCTACATTGATGGTTTATGTACCTTCTTTCTTTCCACTGTTGAAGAGCAATTTGGGAATGGCGTTTGCATCTTTCACCACTTTCAAGAACCTGTTCATAATGCGCAGCCTATAGCGGAGTGTTTACACGACAATAACATCGCTATAATGGACTGGGCTTCACACAATCCTGACCCAAATCCCATTGAACACCTTTGGGATACTTTGGAAAGTCGACCTCGTGCCAGGCCTCGCTGAGCGACATTGGTACCTCTCCTCAGAGCAGCACTCTGTGAAGAGTGGGCTGCCATTCCCCAAGATACCTTCCAGCACTTGATCGAACGAGAGTGTAAGCTGTCATCAACGTTAAGGGTGGGCCAACACCATATTGAATTCGAGCATTACCGACAGAGGGCACCACGAAATTGTAAGTCATATTCAGCCAGGCGTCCGGATACTTTGATCACATAGTGTATATCAGAAAATGATATCAATTTTACTGTGCAGGCACATCTAATTAAACTTAGTGGTGGACGTTTTATACTTGGCAGTACACACACTCAGAGCTGTGCAACGTAGATGAGTGGCTTACCTGGTGTCTGTTGGCGTCTCTGCAATCAGGTGAGTCAACTGCACAACAGTTTGTGGGTCGTTGACTACAGCCTCACCCCAGCCCTGCGTCGCGACCACGTGGAGCAAGTGGGACTTTATGAAGACGATGGCGGCCTGCTTCAGCCTGTTAGCAGAGTGTCTAATCGCGAGAACACCTGTGGCTGCCGCAGTCTCGACAGACAGCTGTGAGGCCACCTGTTGCTCGCAATGCGCCTTCAGTACCGACAAGCCGTATTTGTCGGCGGCGACCAGCAGCTTTGGGGCCATGCTGGGCAGCTGGGGCACCTGCAGGGTGTAGAGGTATGCCAGCACCTGGCGCATCACAGGACCCTCTGTGTCCGAGTGTACGAGCTGGTTGCTGCTGCCCTCTACAGTGACGCGACGGAACATGTCCGCAAACACGGGACTCCTGGCGGCCAAGACAGCCCTGTGAGCCACGAGCCGCGTGTCTCCGGCCAGCAGAGTCACCACAGCGCCGTCCCCTGCGTCCAGCAGAGCGCCCAGATCCTCGGCCGTGGCCTCCTCAGCCGCCTGAACTCGTCCCACTGTGAGGGATTCTGGAACACAGTGTCAATGATCACTTCTTTGCCCTCACACAATACTCTCTATACTTGTATGAGCCGCAATCAAATCTGTATGAACCTGCAGTTAGGATATGTTTCCAATCGCATGCCAGTTGCAACAATATGATTTCTTTGCTGTGTCAGACTGATGCCGAAAGTGAATAGGTAAAAATCATTAAAAATACTTTATCAGGGGGGATGTAACGGAAAATGATAACATTTATTTAAAAATCATTACCGTCATATTTATTAATGTGCAATCTAAAATTTTGTATGCATAAAGCAAAAGAGCTGTGTTTCAACAGCCAAATATAATAAAATATGCATGATTAATATTTTGCCAAAATTTTAATTTTTCATTTTTTATTTTCTTTTTTATAAAAAGCCATAGCTCATATTCTAATGATGCAATTAATCTGAAAATTTTATTGTAGTGTCCTGAAAAGGTTATAAGACCAGTGAACCACAGTTATTAATTGTGGTACAAATTGTATCATTAAGAGTTTTTAATTTTGCGCATCCAAATTTCCTTTTTCTACATACAATCATCTAAATATCCGCAAGTAAGTGGTGGATCCAGAATTTTTTAGTTCCAACGAGACAGCAGAGCGTTGTTAACAGTTCCTGAAAATTTCATAGCATTAGAACATATACTTTTTGAGGCAAGGCTTCCAATAAAGTAAAAAAAATGTAAAACAGAGAAAATGATGTTCAAAGATTTTCTTCTCATACTTCTAAATGTAATAAGCTTACCTCAATTTTAAAATCCTCCATACTGATATTCCTCATCCTCCAGGTTTATCTTCTCTCCTCTTAGAATATGCATGGCCTGTTTTTGCAGGTAAGACACTGATCTGTTAGCTTCCTTGACCCTGCTCTCGTCGATGGTGTAAAATCCTTTTCTTGTATGCACAGCAGGATCTGTACCAAATCTCTTCAGAACTTCAATTCTGCCATTATTTCCATTATTGTAACATATAACGGCATCATAGACACCTATTTTAAGTACTTGAAGTCCACAGAAAGTCCTTTTTGAGCATGTAATCCAAATTAAATTACTGAGGCTTTCATATGCAATTTTGTGACTTTCCGTGAAGACAGTTCCTCAATAAATCAGGGCTTGCAAGAAACTTGAATGTGGGATTAAATGCTTTCATAACATATTCTGGTAATGAGTGTTATGGGAATACATCTCATTTTATATTGTTCAACTTACACTGATCGTCTTTTAGACACAGATGGTACACTGGTGCTTTGTCACTGGATAAGCTAAGAGCTTAAGTTCTTCACTTCTAATTTCTTCCTCTTTTTTTTGGTAACCCGATTTCCATGAAACCTCCATTTCCTAAACATAGTTTTGCCACCACCAATTATGCATAAATGTGGACTCCCACGTAAAGATTTGTGAATTCAACCTTCCACCTACTAATATGTATTAGTATTGTCAAAACGTAAATGAACCACATGCAAGAAAGTTTTCAGGCAATGATATAGACGTCAGCCAAAGGAATCGAAAGAAAATAGCTTTGACAGTGACAAATATTCCACTGAAGCAACCAGTTTCCCAGTTGTTGGAAAAGGCACCGGCTGTGTAGAGTTAATCAGTTTAACAATTTAATGGCATTTGTAAAACCGCTATCACGATAAAATTCACACACAGCATAGAGTAAACTGTGTAGATGAAGAAAATAATATTTTTGAAAAATCCATTTTTGGACCAAAATCTATTACATCCTCCCTTAGAACTTTCCTATTTGCTTGTACAAAAAGCCCAGAAGGAACAGACCTCTTATCGTTAATCTCTTTCTACAATTACTTGTGCAGAATATCAAAATGGAGATCTAGCACAATACTAAGAGCGTCAGAAGGTAGTGTATTCAATACACAGTCCTGATTTCTGCAGTTATTTAAGGAAACAACGATATTTTGCGCCTGAAATCTGTATACTCTGCCCTTAACCGCTAATCCAGCAAGTTTCTCTGCAGGAACTGATACTCACAGGGGATCAACTAACTGCTATCACGGTCTGATATGACTTTCTAGAAACATAACATCGAGATGGTGGGCATAGCTAGATCCAAATCCTGACATTCTCCAATCTCACAACACCCAACATTGTGTTGAGTAGAGGCATAATTAGCCCCCCTCCCCCAATGGATATAATTAAATTTATGAGGGATGAAAACAAATGTGTCTAAATGTGTTTCGCTCACAATACTAAATTATTTCCAAAAGATTACTTTTACTATTACTATTTCATAATGATGTGATAGTTATTGCATAAGTTACCATTAATTAATGGTTATTTTCAAATAAAGCATTAACGAATTACACGATGTGGTGCAAATAGAGGTTGCCAAACGAATGTATGGACTTCATCTTCCACACATAATCCTCCTGCTATACACAGTAGTTTGTACTTTGTACCATGGACCTATGGTAAAGATATCAAGGCATATAAATTGCATACGGTAAATGTCTCATAAAATGCACAGTAGTTTGTACCATGCACGTATGATAGAGAAATCGAGATACACAAACCACATACCTTTAAATATCTCCATAACAATACATGAAATAAATTAAACCTTAACTCAAGACATATTATGTAGTGGCCCCTGTTCTGTTGTAGGGTGTGTACAGTATTATTATTATTACTATTATTATGATTATTATTTGTAGCACCTAGTAAGACACAAAGCATTGGTAAAATGAAATAGTTCGATTTCTGACAGTACAGGAGTAAGGAGTCCAGCAATCAAGTGAGTCAGAAAAAGTAAGTAGAGTGCAAGGATTTTAAATTGATTGATTTTAAATAAGGCTGTAGGTGAGGGTGAAACAAGTGTCATGAGAGAGAGAGAAGTGGTGTGGAGGAAGCATGTTTTGCAACAAGTATATACCTTCACTGGAGACAGTTAACTTTCGTTTTCAAGGAGTAGTAGATGCAATGAGAAAGGCTACATCATACTACGAAAAATGGTTGTTGCAAATAAGATGTACCAGACATGTCATTGTCTCATTCGTCAGGGTCATGGGTATGACGCCCTGAGTCCACCCTGATGCATGGAGCCCAGTCCTGCCACTGACAGGCTTCTCAGGGCCAAATGGATGAGTGGTGACAGATCATGGACTTCCTGTAGAAGCTGCTGATAGACCAGTGGATAAGCGGTGACAGATCATGTACTTCCCATAGAAGCTGCTGACAGCCAAGTGTATAAGCAGTGACAGATCATGTACTTCCTGTAGAAGCTGCTGACAGTCCAGTGGATAAGCGGCGACAGATTATGTACTTCCCGTAGAAGCTGCTGACAGCCAAGTGGATAAGCAGTGACAGATCATGTACTTCCTGTAGAAGCTGCTGACAGTGTAGTGGATAAGTGGCAACAGATCATGTACTTCCCGTAGAAGCTGCTGACAGCCAAGTGGATAAGCGGTGACAGATCATGTACTTCCTGTAGAAGCTGTTGACAGTCCAGTGGATAAGCGGCGACAGATCATGTACTTCCCGTAGAAGCTGCTGACAGTCCAGTGGATAAGCGGCGACAGGTCATGTACTTCAAGTTGAAGCTGCTGACAGTCCAGTGGATAAGCGGCGACAGATCATGTACTTCCCGTAGAAGCTCCTGATCGCCAAGTGGATAAGCAGTGACAGCTCATGTACTTCTGTAGAAGCTGCTGACAGCCAAGTGGATAAGCAGTGACAGATCATGTACTTCCTGTAGAAGCTGCTGACATTCCAGTGGATAAGCGGCGATAGATCATGTACTTCCCGTAGAAGCTGCTGACAGCCAAGTGGATAAGCAGTGAGGGATCATGTACTTCCTGTAGAAGCTGCTGACAGTCCAGTGGATAAGCGGCGACAGGTCATGTACTTCCCGTAGAAGCTGCTGACAGCCAAGTGGATAAGCAGTGACTGATCATGTACTTGTTGTAGAATCTGCTGACAGCCAAGTAGATAAGCAGTGACAGATCACGTACTTCCTGTAGAAGCGACAGCAAGAGGTGATAGTAATTCAGGTATCTGTGGTATATCTGATAGATGACTGTTGAGAACTCTCCAGAAACACCCATGCACAGCAGATCCCAGTCGACTGATCCTAGCTTATAAACGTCAGCTGACTCTTCCCACTTTCAAGGATAGTTTACAGAGTGTGGCTGCAGTATGGTTGGTGTAATGTCTTACAGAACGGCAAACAAGTATCGCTAAAGTAATCCTTCTATTCTTTCTTATACTCTGGACCAGTTAAGTTCGAAGGATAGCTAGTTACCATTAAGATCTGAAGCAGTCTGTACACAAATCGAGATTTTCTTTACGGCAGCAGTAGCACCTTCTATAAAAGCTACTAATTTCCTGAAAGTGTTTAGATGTAGTAATCGAAAACAAAATCAAAATCATCGTTAGTTTACAGCAAATGCAGACAACAGAACACGACATGTTACTTACAACAAGCACTACACACACACACTGGTTCTCTATGACGTACCAATACACATCATTGGTAACTTACGGAAATTCTCAAAAATTTACGTTTATTCACGTTGATACACAATAAAATATTTGGTAAATGTTTCTTTGAATGGGGTTGCTAGTCCAAAGTTTTTATCGAGGAGAAATGTTAAACGCAACTGACGTTATAGCACAAAGTACGTTTCCCGTGGCACACAGCGTACGAAAATACTTAATTTATTGCAACACAAGCTCGGATTTTGATGCAGTTGACACAAAGAACATGTTTAAAATTGATGAGAAGTTTTGGGACCCGAATTTTAGAGGCGAATTAATCTGACACATCTGATTTTACTTGGACACGAAGGAAATAGAGGAAATTGTGAGTAAATAGCCATGGAAAAAAAGTGCGGCGTGAAGCACAACACAACTAAAGGAGTTTTGGTAAACTTTTGTGAAAATTCCATGTACAAACCCTAGGAGTCGATGAATGGGAGTATACGGAACAAAAAATGTCTAATGATGTCCAGAAATGCATGCTAGGCACCATTTATTGAATCATACTTTGTTACAGAAGCTACAGTGTAATTCCATGCAGCCATGGTTACAGTATTCACGGTTTCCTCCTAGAGGGTGATACTGTTTCTCGCACATCATGACCTAGGATGCAAGAAGTCATGAAGGACGTACCCTAAATGATCGGACACTAGAGTTGTAAGAAAATTTAATCAGCACTGTGGAAGGCGACCGCCATATCAATAGCAGGCAGTTGGCCCACCACTACAGGGTAAGCCAGACGACCGTGTAGAACATTCTCCATGACGACTGTTACTACCCTTATCAGTTAGAGCGTGTGCAGGGCTTACTAGCGACAGACTTTCCACATCTGTACCAGTTTTGTCACTGGTTTCTTCACCAGGTAACCACGATTCAGGGATCTGTGTCATTCGTCCTATTCACAGATGACGCCATCCTTACGTGATCTTCAGCTTTTACAACAGGCATCTGTGGGATGGTATGCAGAAGGCCCATGGTATGATGACAGCGAATCATCAGCATCGTGGCAGCCTGAATGTCTGGGCTCGGATAATTGGCTACCTATTTTGGGACCAGTCTTCCTCCCACGTCGCCTGACAGGTCGGAAATATCGGCGTTTCTTGTGGGTGACTTGCTGGAAACAGTGCACTGATGATTCTAAGGGTTATGTGGCTGCTACACGATGGTCCTCCAGCCCACTTCGCCATTAGCGCCTGGACGCATCTCAATCGCATCTTTTCTGGTTGAAGGATCGGACGAGGAGGTCCAGTTATACGGTCTGCTCGTTCACAAGATTTCAACCCGCTACATTTCTGGTTACAGGGTCAACTAAGGAGTAGCGCGTATGAAAAGTCCATTCCAGATGTGGAGACACTGGGGCAGCGTATTCATCCTGCCTCTGACACTGTTCGGCTGCAGCCTGCTCGATGTGAGCGTGTGAGACAGAGCACGCTACGGCGCGCATACACGCATGCGTTGGAAACGATTTTCAGCACACACTGTAATTGTCGGTGCGTGGTACAGCGCGAATTATACGGCAGTCTTTGTAACAGTATGTGACTGAATAAAGATTCTCTAGCGTGGAAACCGTGCATTTTCGGACATAAGTTCGTTAGACATTTCTGTTCCGTATCCCCTCATCGATCAATCCCTAGAGTCTGTACTCTGTGGTAAAAATCACCCAGTATGTGCAACATGACGACTAAATGGCATTCCAACGGGAGCTTTCTGCAATACCAAAGGCAATGATACACTGATACCCAACGGTGTTGCGTAGTTCGGTTGCAGAATTCTTGTGACTTCCCCTTGACACAAAGCAGATATTCCAACAAGTCCACGCCGGCGTGTACCACGGGTGGGTCACGCCCGTCTCTGCCAGTTATGCTACTGGAAAAACAGTAGCGTGTGAGGCACGTATTGCCTATCATGTAGGAGCAACGAACAGTGCTGAATACAAGTTTGTGTGACCCTTGGACGAGAGAGATTTCTGAACAAATGAGATATCACATAATTTGTGATTAATTTAGTGTACAACTATCTTACATCGTCTTTCGCCGTTCTAAAAATAGGTAGCAATGCAGTGTGTTTGAATACGACCGCCACGCCACGGCGAGAAGCAGGCAACAGGTGGCGCAGGCAGCTGGAGGGAAGCTTGCACACGCTCGCCTCCCCACGGCGCCGGCGAGGACGTCTCAAACCACGAGATAAGACCATCGTGATTAAATAAACTAGTACCAAAAGAACCACGTGGACCATGAGGTGTCTGTAGCAGCAATGGATGAAACACTTACCTTTGTTGGTTGTTAAACTATGTGCGGTGACTTCTGTATAGAATTCTGAAAGAGAAATTCGTAACAATCTCAACGAAAAAATTAAAAATATATTTCATTTCATATGGTTATCTACTATCACACCCAGACTCATATGGATCGAACAAAGTAAAATTTTTACCTGTAACAGAAATTGGGTGGCTGCAGCCAGTAGATATGACTACCGCCACAAAAATGCGGATGAACCAACTAAAGCTTCTGCAGAACATGGCGTAATGTCTCAGGTGTCGCGACAAGTAAGGAACTTTTCTGTCAAAATAACCTCACCAAACTTGCAGTCTGCTGAACAACCTGAAATTTACGGAATAAGTGTAACCTAAAAAGACATTTTCTAGCAGCTAGCTTCATAATAAATAAATTAGCGTAAATTAATCTTGATTACACCATTTTACGAGGCGGCTGCCACTCCGTTGTTCCGAATATACTGGGTGACTCACGAAGATATACAGTTGTTTTAATATCTTATTCTACAAGTAAAATCAAAGAAAAAAGTTCATATAAACATAGGTCCGCAAATGTTTATTTACGCAGTTACGGTTAATAAAGGTTTTTGCCTGAAATTTACCAACTTCGCTAATATAAAGGCATCGCAAAACTGTACGAGGTTAAAGTAAAGCACTATTTCCATTTATCTTGTTGTTGTTGGTCTGGTGAATCTAATAAAACTTGTCCCAGGCGTGTATCTGCAGTAATTTTCCAGGACATCCAGAAAATAAAACAAGTAATTTCATAAAGTTTTCAATTTATAAACTAGTTGGCCCAATTTGTTTAATAAATTCCAGATGTTTCCACAAATTATTTAGAGAATTTGATTTTGTAGAGAATTTGATTTTGAAAAATAATGCTAATAACGTTAACTGAAGGTCTATGAATGTGTCAGATAATCTGCTTTAATTAATACCACAGCACACGTGAATTCCTGTTAAACCAGAAGAGACAAAGCTCACCGTTAAGGAAGTTGTACATTGAACATACAATTTCTCAATACATTCAAAATAAATGTTCAAAAATGTCTCCACCGAGTTCAGTGCTTTTACCTGCACGTGTAGGTACAGATTTTGTTGCTCGTTTCAGTTTCACAGGGTTGTTCTTAATTTCGCCTATTGCATTCATAACGTGAGCAAGTAATGCCTCACGTGTACTGACTTTGTCCTCACAAACTATGTCTTTCATCCGTCCCATACAAAAATCCATTGGCGTTAAATCGGGCGATCTGGGTGGCCACAGACGTGTAGCACCACGACCAACCCATTTCTGAGGAAAATGATCATTTAAACGTTTAGTAACTGCGTTGGCGAAACGTGGAGGCGCACCGTCATGTTGAAAATACATTTGCAATCGCGTTGCTAGTGGAACACCTTCGAGGAAGCGGGGCATTTCTTGTTGAAGGAATTACAAGTACGTCTCGCCTTTTAGACCTCGTGGGAAAATGTTTTATTAGATTCACCTAATTAATAACAACAAAGTAAATGGAAATAGGTTTTTTACTTTAACCTCGTACAGTTTTGCGATGGCTTCATATTAGCGAAGTTGCTAAATTTCAGGCAAAATCTCCTATGAGCCGTAACCCCGTAGCTAAATATTTGTGGACCTATGTTTATTCGAACTTTCTCCTTTAGTTTTACTTGTAGAATATAATGTTAAAATGTTTGCATACCTTGGTGAGTCACCCTGTATACTGGCTGATCAGCTGAACTGTTTACGTCAGTTTCGAAACCGTTTAAGGGATCGTTATCATGTTTGCACCTGCTTAACTGCGAGGAACTGCTGGATGAGCGACGTCGTACTCGTATTAACTGCAGGGGACGGGGATCAGCCTCTCCTTTTCAAATTAAACTGCAGTATGTGTCAATACGTGGAGATGTATTATGCAGAGCTGGAGGAGGACAGGGGGCTGTGTCTCGCCTACAGAAGTGTCGTTAGCCGAGTTAGGCGAGCCTCAGGCGGCTAAGGACACGCCAGCGGGTACACCCGAGCGAGGTGCTGGTGGAAACTGCGCTCTATGAAACACAGGGTGTGTCAAAAAGTGTCACCCGATTTCAAAAAGATCATAGCTATTATGGTATTTGAGATATGTGAGCCGGCCGCTGTGGCCGAGCCGTTCTGGGCGCTTCAGTCCGGAGCCGCGCTGTTGCTACGGTCGCAGATTCGGATCCAGCCTCGGGCATGGATGTGTGTGATGTCGTTAGGTTAGTTAGGTTTAAGTAGTGCTAAGTGTAGGGGACTGATGACCTCAAATTTTAAGTCTCATAGTGCTTCGAGCCATTTGATCCATTCTTTGAGATATGTGGGTGAACAACACACACCTGGAAAGAGCAAACTCTCGAGCTTTACATGGTTACCACTAGGTAGCAGCGGTGTGCGCCACCTTTAGTTCTCCTAATAGTAAAAATGGTGTCGGGACAACGGAAAGCGTTTTGCGAACTGCGTGTCAGTAACAACCATTCAGCGTGACTTTCGTACTGTATATGATGTGGATCAAAAATGGTTCAAATGGCTCTGAGCACTATGGGACTCAACTGCTGTGGTCATAAGTCCCCTAGAACTTAGAACTACTTAAACCTAACTAACCTAAGGACATCACACACATCCATGCCTGAGGCAGGATTCGAACCTGCGACCGTAGCGGTCGTGCGCTTCCAGACTGTAGCGCCTTTAAGCGCTCGGCCACTCCGGCCGGCTGATGTGGATCCTCCTACAGCACACAGCAGTAGTCGATGACGTGAACTATGCCGAGAAACAGGTTGTTTGTGTAAAGGCAAATCGCCAGGTCATCCCAGAGTGTCTGACACACACGTCGAAAGCATCCGCCATAGTTTCACAAGGAGTACGCACAAATCCATTCGCCGTGCATCTCGATAGCTTAACATACCCCCGATGTCCACCTGGCGTGTGATGCCTACACCTTTACTTACGAAACCGTACAAAATTCAGCTACTGCAAGCTCTTCGAGAAGGTAACAAACAACAACGTGTGGAGTTGTGTCATTTAGGTCTTAGCAAGATGGAGGATGAAAGTTTTCTTCCACGCTTAGTGTTTAGTGACGAGGCAACATTCCATTTAAATGGAGAGGTGAACCGTCATTATGTGAGAGTATGGGGTAGCGAACAACCACATGAACTTGTACAACATGAGAGAGACTCTCCAAAATTGAATGTGTTTTGTGCAGTTAGAACAGTAAAAGACGTACGTCCGATTTTCCTTGGCCTAGAACACTGTTACAAGAAGTACATATTTCGATATGGTGGAGAAAGTTCCTATCCCACAGTTGGAGACTGGATTCGAAAGACTTCATTTACCAACAGGATGGGGCACAGCCACACTGGCATCTGGAAGTGCGGGAATTTATAAATCCAAGGATTACCGAACGATGGATCGATCGCAATGGACCAGATCATTCACCCTTACATTACTGGCCTCCAAGGTTACCGGACCTGACTGTATGTGACTATAGGAGGGGATCTATGAAAGACTCCGTTCATGTGCCTCCATTACCAACAATAGTGAATGAACCGAGACATCGCATAACAGCAGCTGTGGAACCTGTAACTCAAGACATGCCCGCTGCAGTGTGGGAACAATCTGAATACAGCATTGACATATGCCGTACATTTCAAGGCCGGCATAATGAACACTTATCAGAAGGAATGAAAAAAAAAACTTTTTGAGTTTTCCGTTAATCAAAACACAAAAGTCATTGTGTAAGTTTATTAGTTACAGAAATATAGACGTGTCAAATAGGATAAATATTTTTGATATACCCTGTATATGGTGGCAACTGAGTGCTGACTCGAATGGGGGCAATCTATCATGAAACCGAAGATATCACAGAGATATTGGTGAAGAAATGAGCGCACCGCAACATTGATCACAATTTTGTGACAATTATTACAACATTTACGAAGCTTTTGATTACGGATATTGTCAGAGACCACTGACAATTAACAACTAACACGCTCTTCGAGCTGTAGCAGCATATGAGGTGTCACATCGAAGCTAAACACTACAAAAACCAGATTTCATTTACGCAACTTGCTCTGTTTTGTAGCATTACGGTTTATTAAATGTGCCAATACTCTGAACTTGCCACAGTTGCACCTAATAAGGGGAAGGTTGAGATATTTAGATTCAAACGTAATCATAATCGATGATGATTACTGTAGCTGATGTTGAATGCTATTTAATCCAAGGTTTACTGATTAATGGAAATGGGCATTAGTGAAAATTGTAAATAAAAAAGGAAAAGCTCCACTTTATGAACAGATGGCGGATGGGCACTCCTCTTACATTAGCGACACGTTAATCGTATATCTCTAAGTAGCATATTTCGTGTGTGCACAGAACGACTAACTTGAATGTGATTTACGTTTTTGTTAATATCTTATGTAATATCACACTGCTCATGCTTCGAGTGGCCACAAAATGTCCGTGACGACTAAGATTATTTTGAATTTAACTATTTTGAATTTAATGTAAAGTACACATGTGGGACAGCCTTAAATATGAATATTTCTGAGGGTCAACACCGAGTCAGTGTTGGGCGATGCCACAGAGAATGTGGAAGGGCGTGGATCACTGCGCGTGTTCTCTTTGCGTCTTTCGGTTCATTCGGTACTTGGTGTTCCGTCGTTCGAGTTTCGGCAGCTTTCTGTCTCGGAGGGTCATTCCGGTGATCTCACGAGAGGTAAAGCTGTAGAGAGGTCTAGTCGGCGAGTTAACGCAAACTCTTTCTGGGTGCAGAGCGCTGGACTCCAATTAATTTACTGAGCTCTGCCCCACGCTTCCTGCAGGATTTCGAATACTATAAATACAGTTTCGATGATTTATTTTGGAACACTTGTTGGACCTCTAGCTTCGTACTAGTGAGAACCAAGGCAGAAACGAACTTGCAATATTATTGAAATGAATGAATAAAATCGCAAAAAAAAATTAATTTCACTTCAATTATTGTTTATGGCACATACTGTCTCTCAAATGGTTCAAATGGTTCTGAGCACTATGGGACTTAACATCTGTGGTCATCAGTCCCCTAGAACTTAGAACTACTGAAACCTAACTAACCTAAGGACATCACACACATCCATGCCCGAGGCAGGATTCGAACCTGCGACCGTAGCAGTCGCGCGGCTGCGGACTGAGCGCCTAGAACCGCTAGACCGCCGCGGCCGGCAATAAAATCGCCATAACTTGCCAACGGTTTGCTTTAGGACGTTAAAACTGCATGGTTAGCCACGGGCCATGATGGGAATTAATATCCGCATGCGTTTGGTTTGCTTTAGCGACGAAGCCCACTTTAATTTGCGTAGATTCGTCGATAAGCAAAACAAGCGCATTTGGGGGACTGAGAATCCGCACTCCGCAGTCGAGAAATCTCTCCACCCTCAACGGGTCACGTAATAATCGGTGCGATACTCGTCGATGGCACGGTGACTACCGAACGGTACGTGCAGGGTTTGGAAAACGATTTCATCCCCATTATCCAAAGACACCCTGATTTCGACAAGATGTGATTCATGCAAGGCAGAGCTCGATACCATCGAAGCAGGAGAGTGTCTGATGTCCTGGAGAAGCGCTTTGGGGACCGCATTCTGGCTCTGGGGTCTCAAGGGTCTCTATTGGCTGCCATATTCTCCGGACCTGATCACATGGGACTCCTCATTGTGCGGGTATATTAAAGACAAGGTGTACAGCAGTAACCCCAAGACCACTGCTTAAATGAAGACAGCCATTCAGCAGGTCATCGACAGCATCGACGTTCCGAGACTTCAGCGGGCCATGCAGAATTTCCCTATTCGTCTGCGCCACATCATCACCAATGATGGCAGGCATATCGAACGTCTCATAACCCATGGACGAATATCAGTAGTGATATTCACATGCTGCACGCCCGACAGCTTGTGACTAATTCGCGATTTTTCTCATACAGTTGAATAATTCTGACCCTGTAGATAATTTTGCTACAGCTGTGTTATTGGTTGCATGTGAGCAGTGAACGATGTTTTGCATCGTGTGAAGGATCAAAATTTTTTGAAATGTTTGCACACAGTTTCGATAATTACTGCTTTGAGAAAAAAAGAAATCTGCAAGCATATGTTCTGCTTTTACGCTGTACTTCTGCACTTTATTTATGATTATTTGTTAATGACTTTGCTTTGAATCCACAATGAAGTGAGATCACCATTCACAGACATTTCTGTAATATCAATAAATATTTATGAATGATGAACTGTAATTCGATTGTATTAGTCAACTTTATTAGCCCTACGGTTTTGATTGTTCAGTCCATTTCTCAATACATGCTATAAACATCCTATAAATTGTTAGGCAAATGGATTATTTCTTATCTGCGTAACGGCGCATTAAAACACGTGTGCGACCAACCTCTGTGACACATAAAGGCGAGTAGTCAGCCCGCAGTGCAGGTCAGATATTCCGGCCTTGCGACGTCCAGACACCGCTGCCAGAAGGTAGGGAAGAGACTCATTTGCAAATAAAATGTACAGCTTAGGATTTATCTCCTTTGAACACCGAAACGAAAGTTTTGTTATATGTAAATTCGCGAAGTCTTTTGACAATAGCGCAATACGAAGTTTTCTACTCACAGTACAGAACTCTAAAATAGGATAAATAAATTATTTAATGAAGGAACTCAATTCTACTGCTCTGCAAGTCCTGTGGACAAAAGAAAATAAGAAGATTCAACGAATTGGAAAGATACATTACGTCTGCTGACTTCAAATAAAATGCTGAGTGGTTTTATCCTTCTATTAGGTCAGTCAAAATATTGAAGTGATAAGTCCCCACTTTACGGCATCGAAATGGAGGATGACAGGGATAACCGACATACTACACTTTTTTCCAAAATTGTTTCTCTGAGGAAGATCTTACAGTGGTTCCTTATTTAATTCGTCAAGAGATCGCCTGAATGACATTTGCCGAAATAAACGTCGACTGGGCACAAAAACTACTGAAATCACTCTACAGAGGAATAGCCACTGGATCTGACAGAATGTCAATCTGTTTCTATTTAGAGTATGCGAAAGAATTTTCTCCTCTTCTAGAAGCACTGTACCGTATGTCATTTCAGGAGCGAAGCGTTCCTAGATTTGGAATTGTCTCTTCTCAGTTTCTGATTGTATTGTTGTTGTTGTTGTGGTCTTCAGTCCTGAGACTGGTTTGATTCAGCTGTCCACACTACTCTATACCGTGCAAGCTGCTTCATCTCCCAGTACCTACTGCAGCCTACATCCTTCTGAATCTGCTTAGTTTATTCATCTCTTGGTCTCCATCTACGATTTTTACCCTCCACGCTGCCCTCCAATACTAAATTGGTGATCCCTTGATGCCTCAGAACATGTCCTACCAACCGATCCCTTCTTCTAGTCAAGTTGTGCCACAAACTTCTCTTCTCCCCAATCCTATCCAACACCTCCTCATTAGTTATGTGATCTACCCACCTAATTTTCAGCATTATTCTGTAGCACCACATTTCGAAAGCTTCTGTTCTCTTCTTGTCCAAACTATTTATCGTCCATGTTTCACTTCCATACATGGCTACACTCCATACAAATACTTTCAGAAACGACTTCCTGACACTTAAATCTATACTCAATGTTAACAAATTTCTCTTCTCCAGAAACGCTTTCCTTCCCATTGCCAGTCTACATTTTATATCCTCTCTACTTCGACCATAATCAGTTATTTTGCTCCCCAAATAGCAAAACTCCTTTACTACTTTCAGTGACTCACTTCCTAAACTAATTCCCTCAGCATCACCCAGCTTCATTCGACTACACTCCATTATCCGCGTTTTGCTTTTGTTGATGTTCTTCTTATATCCTCCTCTCAAGACACTGCCCATTCCGTTCAACTGCTGTTCCAAGTCCTTTGCTGTCTCTGACAGAATTACAATGTCATCGGCGACCTCAAAGTTTTTATTTCTTCTCTATGGATTTTAATACCTACTCCGAATTCTTCTGTTGTTTCCTTCACAGCTTGCTCAATATACAAATTCAATAACATCGGGGAGAGGCTACAACTCTGTCTCACTCCCTTCCCAACTTTCATGTCCCTCAACTCTTATAACTGCCATTTGGTTTCTATACAAATTGTAAATAGCCTTTCGCTCCCTATATTTTACTCCTGCCACCTTCAGAATTTTAAAGAGAGTATTCCAGTCAACATTGTCAAAAGCTTTCTCTAAGTCTACAAATGCTAGAAACGTAGGTTTGCCTTTCCTTAATCTAGCTTCTAATATAAGTCGTAGGGTCAGTATTGCCACACGTCTTCCAATATTTTTACGGAATCGAAACTGATCTTCCCCGAGGTCAGCTTCTACTAGTTTTCCCATTCGTCTGTAAAGAATTTCCGTTAGTATTTTGCAGCTGTGACTTATTAAACTGACAGTTCGGTAATTTTCACGTCTGTCAACACCTGCTTTCTTTGGGATTGGAATTATTATATTCTTCTTGAAGTCTGAGGGAATTTCGCCTGCCTCATACATCTTGCTCAACAGATGGTAGAGTTTTGTCAGGACTGGCTCTCCCAAGGCCGTCAGTAGTTCTAATGGAATGTTGTCTACTCCTGGGACCTTGTTTCGACTCAGGTCTTTCAGTGCTCTGTCAAACTCTTCACGCAGTATCATATCTCCCATTTCATCTTCATCTTCATCTACATCCTCTTCCATTCCCTGAATATTGTCCTCAAGTACATCACTCTTGTATAGACCCTCTGTACACTCCTTCCACCATTCTGCATTCCATTCTTTGCTTACATCTGGGTTTCCATCTGAGCTCTTGATATTCATACAAGTGGTTCTCTTTCCTCCAAAGGTCTCTTTAATTATCCTATAGGCAGTACCTATCTTACCCCTAGTGATATATGTCTCTAAATCATTACATTTGTCCTCTAGCTATCCATGCTTAGCCATTTTGCACTTCTTGTCGATCTCATTTTTGAGACATTATATTCCTTTTTGCCTGCTTCATTTACTGCATTTTTATATTCTCTCCTTTCATCAATTAAATTCAATATTCGTTCTGTTACCCGAGGGTTTATACTAGCGCTCGTCTTTTGGTCTACTCGATCCTCTGCTGCCTTTACTATTTCATCTCTCAAAGTTACCCGTTCTTCATCTACTGTATTTCTTTCCTCCATTCTTGTCAATCGTTCCCTAATGCTCTCCCTGAAACTCTCTGCAACCTCTGGTTCTGTCTGATTATGCGGGTCCCATCTCCTTAAATTCCCACATTTTTGCAGTTTCTTCAGTTTTAATCTACAGTTTATAACCAATAGATTGTGGTCAGAGTCTACATCTGCCCCTGTAAATGTCTTACAACTTAAACCTGGTTCCTAAATCTCCGTTTTACCTTAATATTATCAATCTGAAATATGCCAGTATCTCCAGGCTTCTTCCATGTATAAATCTTCTCATATGATTCTTGAACCAAGTGTTAGCTATGATTAAGTTGTGCTCTGTGCCAAATTCTACCAGGTGGCTTCCTCTTTCATTTATTAGGCACAATCCATATTCACCTACTACGTTTCCTTCTCTCCCTTTTCCTACTACCGTATTCCAGTCACCCATGACTATTAAATTTTCGTCTCCCTTCACTATCTGAATAATTTCTTTTATTTCGTCATACATTTCTTCGCGTTCTTCGTCGTCTGAAGAGGTAGTTGGCATATAAACTTGTACTACTGTAGTAGGCGTGGGCTTCGAGTCTATCTTGGTCACAATAATGCGTTCACTATGCTGTTTGTAATAGCTTACCCACATTCCTATTTTTATTCATTATTAAACCTACTCCTGCATTACCCCTATTTGACTTAGTATTTATAACCCTGTATTCGCGTGACCAAAAGTCTTGTTCCTCCCGCCACCGAACTTCTCTAATTCCCACTATATCTAACTTTAACCTATCCATTTCCCTTTTTTAATTTTCAAACATACCTGCCCGATTAAGGGATCTGACATTCCACGCTCCGATCCATAGAACGCCAGTTTTCTTTTCCCTGATAATGACGTCCTCTTGAGTAGTCCCCGCCCGGAGATCTGAATGGGGGACTATTTTACCTCTGAAATATTTTACCCAAGAGGACGCTATCATCATTAACCATACAGTAAAGCTGCATCCCCTCAGGAAAAATTACGGCTGTAGTTTCCCCTTGCTCTCAATCGTTTGCAATTCCAGCACAGCAAGGCTGTTTTCTTTTTTTCTTTTTTTTTTTTTTTAGTGTTACATGGCCAGATTAGTCAATCATCCAGACTGTTGCCCCTGCAACTACTGAAAAGGCTGCTGCCCCTCTTCAGGAACCACGCGTTTGTCTTGCCTCTCAACAGATATCCCTCCATTGTGGTTGCACCTATGGTACGACTATCTGTATCACTGAGGCACGCAAGCCTCCCCACCAACGGCAAGGTCCATGGTTCATGGAGGGGGGGTCTAATTGTATTAGAATTACTTCTAATTGTATTGTATTAGAAGTAAAAAACAGGAAATGGAACGTTATCTACACCTTGTACAGAAATTGAACTGCAGTTATAAGGACATGAAACGATAGCTTTGAAGCCTTTAGCGTACGCAATTGAATCTGCACATTGAGTGTCTTGCGAAGAAACCAAGGACAAATTGAGCAAGGAAATAAGAAACTAAGGGAGAGGAATTGTAAAATTTAAGGTTATCTGACGAAACTGTAATTATGTCATAAATAGCAAATGATTTGAAAGATCAGTTGAACATAATGGATACAGTCTTGAAAATAGGGTGTAAAATGAGCATTAATAAATGTGTAACAATAGTCCTGAAATGTCGTCGAAGTATATGAAATGATGACTAGAAAAGTCCGACCCAGCTGGGAATAGAACCCGGGCTCTTTGGATTGACAGTCTGTCGTGCTGACCACTCAGCTGCCAGGGGCGTCACTGAGCATTTGTGTAGAGTCACAGATATAGAACATGCAGTATTTTCGTTGGATGAGACTCTTATTGTATGACTACTACTTCATATGGCGGACGGTCATGTATTTATTTCAGAAAAGGATCAGAATTCGAAGCAAGATATGAGCTTAGCACGATAAATACAGAAAAACTCTGCTACATCGGCTATTTAATGGCGAAGAAATTAATCAATATGTATGTGTTTATCTCGATCTCCTGGTGATAGTGTGGACATTTTCCTCAATAAATTAACAGAAGTACCAACTAAAATCTCAAGTAGAATAGTCTACATATTGTTGTGCGAAGACATAAACATGAAGATGAGTATCACAAAAGAAACTAGTATCATCCCCACAAATATCCTTCAGGGTTTTGGGATATCCCAGTTGGTCAATAGTACAACAATGGCTACTACAACAAAGGCATCAGTGATTGACCATGTGGCCAAAAGTATAGACAGAGAAAAGTGTGAAATAGCTGTACTAGATCTTAGATTATCAGAGCGTTTCTGTCAAACAACAGTAAAATCGGGTATGGAAAATTCCCTAAACTGCAAACTTATGAAACATATTTATCAGAAATCAAAGTACAAGATTTTCCAAAAGAACCAGCAAACCAAACATGGGATGAATTGTAATGAGAAACGAATGTAAATGTAAAATCGTCTATATTCTCAACATTATTTAAATTGAATTTTCAAAAGACCTTTTGAAAAGCACGCAAATCACTAAAAATGTTTCACAAAAATAAATGGATAACAGCAGTTCTTAAGAAATCTTTCCAAATGCTTCTGTACCTCAGTTACATTAAAAACAGTCATAATGAGCCACAATTATTAAATCTTTATCGCAAGTGGCGAAAGATTTAAAAACGTTGCTAACTGTGGCAAAAAGTCATAAGTACACTTTTGTTGCTAGAACAACAGACCAAGAAGCTAGTAAAACTATGCAAAACTGAAATATGAAATGTCAAAAGGATTAGATGAAGTAACAATGTGTGTACTGAAACACTGCATAGAGAGTATACATGCTCCCTTAATACACACGACAGACGAGTTCTTGACATCAGGGAAATTTCCAGAATATTTAAAACAGGCAAGATTTGCACCCCTGCTAAAGAGAGGTAAGCAGACAGTATAGAAAATTAGTGGCCCATTACCCTGTTATGACCATTCTGGAAAATATGAACATTTATGAAAGATTAATGAGTTACTTGAATAAATACATTTTAAGTGAATAATTGTTTGACTCTAGAAGTAGTAGGAGTATAGAATGAGCCATAGTGTAATCATAACTTAATGCTGAAACTTCCTGGCAGATTAAAACTGTGTGCCCGACCGAGACTCGAACTCGGGTCCCGAGTTCGAGTCTCGGTCGGGCACACAGTTTTAATCTGCCAGGAAGTTTCATATCAGCGCACACTCCGCTGCAGAGTGAAAATCTCATTCTGATAACTTAATGCTCTTGACAAAGATAAGTGTGTCACACGTAGTTTTTAGATGATTCGTTTGCTTGTGATACTGTTGACCATAACATTCTGCTAAATAAGTTAGAAACATTAGTGATAAGAGCAGTAGCTAGTGACTGGTTCTGACCATACCTATCACACAGGGTAAAAATCATACAGATAACACATACCTCAAATAAGCCTAAGGTCTTAGTAAAGCATTTATCAGAGTCAAAACATATTAATACAAGAGTGTCTGAGGGTAGCATTTTAGTAACAATACTCTTCCTGATATACATCTAAGGCTCTCCCACTAGTGACAGTCATGGAGAAATAATATCTTTGCTGAACTCTGAGAAAACTAGGGAACTCCTTGTAGGGGGAGCAAACAAGGCCCTTAAGGAGTTTTACAATCGGAAAATAAGTAATAATGTGACATTTAACATAAAGAGAACAAACGTCATGAATTTCAGTTTGAAAAGGGAAAGTGATCCTATTCATTTAAATGTAGTGGCACCTCTATAGACAATGTAGCAAATGAAGAGCTTCTAGGGATAAATACTGAATCTCAGTTGAACAGCGAAAGGTACTTGCTACGTGATGTATTCAGCATCCTATTCCCTTAGAGACCCGCCGTCATTATACACTGAAGCACCAAAGAAACTGGTATAGGCATATGTAATCCAATACAGACATACTTCAAAAAGGCAGAATACAGAGCTGTGGTCGTCAACGCCTACATAAGACAACAAGTGTCTGACGGAATTTCTACATCGGTTACTAATGCTACAATGGCACTTCATCAAGATTCAAGTGAGTTTGAACGTGAAGTTACAGTCGGCGCACGAGGGATGGACACAGCATCTCCGAGGCAGCGATGAAGTGGGGGTTTTCCAGTACGACGATTTCACGAGCCTACCGTGAATACCGGGAGACCAGTAAAACATCAAATATGCTACATCACTGCGGCCGGAACAAGATCCTGGAAGAATGGGACCAATGATGACTGAATAGAATCGTTCATCTTGACAGAACTGCAACCATTCCCCAAATTTCTGCAGATTTCAATGCAAGTGTCAGTGAGCGAACCATTCAACGAAACGTGATTGATACGGCCTTTCTGAGCCGAAGGCTCGCTTGTGTAACCTTGATGACTGCACAACACAAAGATTTTCGTCTCGCCTGGACCTCTCAATACCGAAATTGTGTTACTGACGACTGGAAACTTGTAGCCTGGTCGGGTGGGTCTCGTTTCAGATTATATCGAGCGGACGGACGAGTACGATTATGGAGACAAGATCATGAATCCATGGACCCGGCATTTCAGCAGGGGACTGTTATAGCTCGTTCAGGCTCTGTAATAGTGTGGGTCATGTTCAGTTGGAGTGATATGGAACCCCACATATATCTACATCCGACACTAACAGGTGACGTGTGCGTAAGAATCCTGTCTGCTCACCTCCACCGATTCACGTCCGTTGTGCATTCCTACGGGGTTGGCCTATTTCAGCAGGACAATTCTAGATATGAACATTATTGAGCATATCTGGGATGCCTTGCAACGTGCTGTTTAGAAGAGATCACCACACTCTCGTACTCCTACGGAGTTATGGACAGCCCTACAGGATTCATGGTGCCTATCCCCTTCAGCATTACTTCAGACATTAGTCGAGTCTGTGGCACGTCGTGTTGCGGCACTTCTGCGCAGTCGAGGGAGCCCTGCACGCTACCAGTTTCTTCATCAGTGTATAACAGCCAGCATCTTGTAGTTACATACTGTTCATATGTACGCTCAAATCTTGATTATAATATTCTCTTCTGGGAATCAAATGTACAAAACACGAACACAATTTTCAAAACTGCAGAAAAGTGTCATATCATAAGTAACCAAGCGTAGAACTGGACGTGATTGCAAAGATCTGTTCAAAACACTGAGGTCTTAAGTGCACCGTGTGTGTACATTTACAAACAAGTTGTACACATGATAGATGACATTCGCTTTTACTGTCCGAAGAGCTGGAACAAGATGAAGACGGAACTTACTTTAGCAAGAAAAAATAAGCATAATTTTAAGTAAAGGAATAGAACTGAACACTAAGTTTCCGAAGGAGATTACGCAAAATTGCTTGCTCAATATACAGGTTGAATAACATCGGGGATAGGCTACAACCCTGTCTCACTCCCTTCCCAACCACTGCTTCCCTTTCATGGCCCTCAACTCTTACAACTGCCATTTGGTTTCTGTACCAATTGTAAATAGCCTTTCGCTATTCTACAACTGCCCCCTTCAGTATTTGAAAGAGAATATTGCAATCAACATTGTCAAAAGCATTCTCTAAGTCTACAAATGCTAGAAACGTAGATTTGCCTTTCCTTAATCTATCTTCCAGGATAAGTGTAGGGTCAGTATTGCTTCACATGTTGCAACATTTCTACGGAATCTAAACTGACCTTCTCCGAGGTCGACTTGTACTAGTTTTTACAGCCGTCTGTAAAGAATTCTTGTTAGTACTTTGCAGTCGTGACTTATTAAACTGATAGTTCGGTAATTTTCACATCTTTTAACGCCTGTTTTCTTTGGGATTGGAATTATTATATTCTCTTGAAGTCTGAGGGTATTTCGCCAGTGTCATACATCGTGCTCACCAGATGGTAGAGTTTTGTCAGGGCTGGTTCTCCCAAGGCTATCAGTACTTCTAATTTAATTTTGTCTACGCCCTGGGCCTTGTTTCGACGTAGATATTTCAGTGCTCTGTCAAACTCTTCACGTAGTATCATATCTCCCATTTCATCTTCGTCTACATGCTCTTCCATTCCCTGAATATTGTCCTCAAGTATTTCGCCCTTGTATAGACCCTCTACATACTCCGTCCAACTTTCTGCTTTCTCTTCTTTGCTTCGAACTGCGTTTCCATCTGAGCTCTTGATATTCATACAAGTGGTTCTCTTTCCCCCAAAGGTCTTTAATTATCCTATAGGCAGTACCTATCTTACCCCTAGTGATATATGTCTCATCATCCTTACATTTGTCCTTCAGCTATCCCTGCTTAGCCATTTTGCACTTCATGTCGATCTCATTTTTGAGACATTATATTCCTTTTTGCCTGCTTCATTTACTGCATTTTTATATTTTCTCCTTTCATCAATTAAATTCAATATTTGTTCTGTTACCCAAGGGTTTCTACTAGCGCTCGTCTTTTGGTCTACTCGATCCTCTGCTGCCTTTACTATTTCATCTCTCAAAGTTACCCATTCTTCATCTACTGTATTTCTTTCCTCCATTCTTGTCAATCGTTCCCTAATGCTCTCCCTGAAACTCTCTGCAACCTCTGGTTCTGTCTGATGATGCGGGTGCCATCTCCTTAAATTCCCACCTTTTTGCAGTCTCTTCAGTTTTAATCTACAGTTCATAACCAATAGATTGTAATCAGCGTCCACATTTGCTCGATGGAAATGTCTTACAATTTAAAACCTGGTTCCTAAATCTCTGTCTTACCGTTATATAACCTATCTGAAACCTCCCAGTACCTGCAGGCCTCTTCCATGTATACACCCTTCTTTCATGATTCTTGAACCAAGTGTTAGCTATGATTAAGTTATGCTCTGTGCAAAATTCTACCAGATGGCTTCCTCTTTCATTCCTTACCCCTATTCTATATTCACCTACTACGTTTCCTTCTCTTCCTTTTCCTACTATCGAATTCCAGTCACCCATGACTATAAAATTTTCGTCTGCCTTCACTGTCTAAATAATTTCTTTTATCTCATCATACATTTCATCAATCTCTTCATCATCTGCGGAGCTAGTTATCATACAAACTTATACTACTGAGCTAGGCGTGGGCTTCGTGTCTATCTTTGCCACAATAATGCGTTTACTATGCTGTTTGTAGTAGTTTACCAGAGCTCCAATTTTTTTTATTCGTTATGAAACCCACTCCTGCATTACCACTATTTTATTTAGCGTTGATAACACTGTAGTTACCTGACCAGAGTTCTTGTTCCTCGTGCCACGGAACCTCACTAATTCCCACTATATCTAACTTTAACCTAACAATTTCCCTTTTTAAATTTCCTAAACTACCTGCCCGATTAAGGGATCTGACATTCCACGCTCCGGTCCGTAGAACGGCAGTTTTCTTTCTCCTGATAACGCTGTCCTTCTGAGTAGTCCCCGCCCAGAGATCTGAATGGGGGACTATTTTACCTATGGCATATTTCACCCAAGAGGACGCCTTCATCATTTAAGCATACAGTAATCTGCATGCCCTCGGGAAGAATTACGGCTGTAGTTTCCCCTTCCTTTCATATACATTTAATTTCACTTAATGATTCCTTTATTTTTTGACAAATTATTTCATTCTGTTTGAATTTAACTAAATGCCTGTCTCGGTGTAAAGTTCGAAGCAACCTCTGCTGTGAAGCATGAGTAATGTTGCTAGATGACCTCAGAGTAATAAGTACATTTAAATTTTGTTATTATGTAACACAGATAATTCTGTAATTTTTCAAGACATCGAGTGTGTTTGATGAATTCGTATTGTGTTGTAAACTGTTTCAGGTAGTAGCTTACCCCTCCAACCGAGTTCCCTGCCGCCTGAAGTACTGTACGCAAGGGATAAACCGAATGAGGTAGCACTGTCTTAAACTGACTGGCCTTGTATTCGGGAGGGTGGATGGTTCGCTCTTCATTGTCCCCACCCATCTCCGATAAATGCTAGGTTTATTCCTACTATAAGGCCACGGCTAACTATTTGTCACACTCTTGCCATTCTAGACCTATAAGCCTACAAATGTCTCTATATGTGAATTATCTTATTTTATCGTTCCTAGATTGTAATACCAGGACGTGTCCGATATGCCTGTAAATAGTGATCCACTAATAAACAACAACAACTACTACTACTACCACCATTACTACAACAACTACACACAAATGCTAAAGTACGCTTACATACCAGGTCAATACATGCATGGGAGTGTGATCACATGTTTTCTGGACATAATGTAAAGCGCTCATGCGGACTTGTTACCTCATTCATTCCTCAGTTTATCTACAATCAGAAGTACAGTTTTCAGCCCTTTCTGGCCTTCTATAGATAATGGTCGACCTATCGTAGTCGCTAAGTAGAGCGCCATACAGCTATAACTGCTGTAACCAAGTGCGTACTTAGTATCTGAGCTAAGAGGTGATTCCTACTAATTTTGTGGATGGGGAATGTGTGGAGAAAACTAAGCATAATTTATTACGACGAGAAACTAAGGAATTATGAAAAACAGTTTATCAGTGCCACATCGTCGTAGTAGGTACCTACCAAAATAAATAGCTCCCTCATAACCTGATTACCGTGTGGATCAGACCCGCTACCGTGTCAATCTCTGCCATAGCGACTCTGGTTACTTCTTCAAAGTGGCTACAAGCCCAGTACAGGCGCATTAGATTTATTTCTATTTTAATCTGGTCCAGAGTTGATAGGAATATAATTAAGTCTGTTTGTAATCATTCAATGACTGGGGCCGTACTTGCTGACAGACTTCAATGACGTTTGGAAACAGAGATCTGTAAAAATGCAGATAAGCGAAATTAGTTACAGACCTATTAGAGTCCTTCAATTCCTTTCAAAAGTCTATGAGAATGTGGTTCGGATAGAATACTGATTTGTGTGACTGACCAAAACTTCTTACCAGCCGCACTGTTTGCCTTTCGCAACGAGTTCTGTATGGAGAAAACACTACCGAACCTCAGAAACTGAACGATTGCAGAGGTAAGCAAAATTAAATATCCCGCTGTATATTTTGCGAAGTTGTCAAATTCTTCCACTCTGTGAGCCACAAAGCTCTACAGAGCAGACAATTAGCTGTGGCATTAACGGCATCATTTCTACACTGGTGGAGTCGGACCTTCATAACGGAAATCATAGGGTGTCGCAGGGATGAAACTGCCTCGGAATGGGAGAAAATGTCGCGCGAGGTCCCTTAAAGGGCACACTCTTGTTGTTAATCCTCATAATACTATATCGTCTTCTAGCCACTTTGAAGTGTGGTTTCAGACATGCAATAATTACCTGTTGCCAACACAAGTAGGTATTACTGATCTTAAACTAAATTAAACGCAGTGTGTATAAGATTCCTATTGCTCTGTGCGTAAACGAGAATACTTTAGTGCGATATGAAAATTTTAACCTGTGCAAATTTTGTGAAAACGAAAGCGAGTTAGCTGAACCAGGTGTGTGGCTGTGTAAAGGTGGGCAGAAGGGAAGTCTTGTTTTATGAGTAGGAAAATTAATAGTCGGAGGGAAAAGAACTATAGCACGCAGGAAGTTGAAGTAGTTTGAGCACCCAGCATATTAACACAGCAGCACTATCGCATTACAGTACTAAAATGTAAAAGGAGATCACACTATTAGTTTCGAAGAAAAGTCCGAAGACAAGGAGGAGGAAAGAGAAAAGGTCCAAGAACTTTAATTTCAGCTGTGTATCGACGGAAACGATATAAGATTACCAAGAAGACGGATGAAGACAAGGGAAGTACGAGAAGGTACCAATAGTTGTTACAGAACACGAGTATACGTTACACAAAGAGAGGATGTGTACGAAATAAAACAGTTATATGGTCTCAGAAATAGAGTGAGATTTTGAACTACAGCAATGGTGCAGACTTTGATATAAAACGTGAGTGTGTACCGACTTGGAGCTTGAGCGAATGGGAAGTAATAAACTGATTAAGTATTGCACAAATTATTTAATGACAGGACCAAAACACACGTTCTCAAAAATGTGAGTTCAAATAAAGTGACACCATCCAACGTGAGTGATGGACTATAAATTTTACTGCAACATGTGTTAACGAAACTGAACTTTTACAGACACCGTGTCATGTAGACAATGTTGCTGATATGACAAGAGATAAAAAACATTAAGAGGCGTCCGATGAGGGGAGCACAGGAGACATGCAAATTGGTTTCCCCATTCTATCCAGTGACTGGGATATGTAGCATCGTGTATGTCACGTACTTGCACAGATAAGGCTGCAGGCGTTCCAATTAGTCGTCGTTTCGAACACCTGCTGTTGTGCACAACGTTGCTGAGTAAACTTTTCGAATCAGCCTCTACATAAATTCAACATCCAACTTTCTTAGTTTAGTAAAAACATTTATGAACCCAGAGCATCTGAATTTCTTCCAGCTGGCAGATAGATGTTACATACATTACCACTCTGTAAAAGTGTTCCAGCAACTGTCGCCTGAGACGTCCTGGCAGATCAGAACCGTGTGCCGGACCGAGACTCGAATTCGGGACATTTGCCTTTCGCGGGAAAGTGGTCTGCCAGGTAGTTTCATATTAGTCACACTCTTTTGCGCAGTGAAAATTTCATTGCGGAAGCCTCGCCTGCTTCAGTTGTCTTTTAGGTCCGACAAGCATACATCAAAAGCAACATTCGTTCTAAAACCTGTATCAAAACCATCCAACTCCGTACAATAATAACTAATGCTGGCAGCACCATTATTTACATTGTGCTGTAAGAAGGTGTATTTACTAAAGATCATAGCTGACGTGAGACAATACAGCAGTTCATAATAAGAGCTGTCGCGCTACAGGTCGAGGAAAATAGTTGGGAAAAGTGAAAAACATCTCAGTCTCCCTTTAGTTTTCCCCCGCTTTCATACTCGCCGCTTTTAAGTGTGGATAACACTGAGAACACAAGAATGTCAAATTGAGGGAAGTTACACGCACAGTATATACCTACCGTACGTTGATGGCAGGAGTACGTGGAGACTCACCAGACACGTCGGGCGCCGCGGCAGCCAGTGCAGTGGTGGTCGCCAGCGGGACTCGCTTCTTGTCCTGGACTGGGCTGCCGCCTCCCACCCACTCTGTCCGCAGTTTTCCTCGAGACCCCCTCCCTCCCCCACTCCTTCCCCCTCCCCCCTCCGCACCGACAACGATAACCCTTGTATAGGTCTGACGTTCGAAATATTTCTGCCATGTGATCTTAGCCGAAACACTAAGAATTCTTGCTCTTACGCAAAGGCTGTAAGTGAATTCATATCGCGTATTCTGTCGCCCAGTGGCCATTCTGGCAGCGTAATGCAAAGTGATGCATTCGGTATTTCTAAACTGTTTCACCGCGAAATACGGTCCCTTCTTTCAACCATCGCACGAAGCCCCAAACTGCAGAGACTGAGATAAGCGATCGCGGAACAGAGTGGCTGGAGCCTCTGACTAGCAGAAAGCCACGTGTGCCACATCAGATGCTGTTCGTTCCCAGCCTCTCTCCACTCCATTTCCCGGCAGCGACGTACTTGCCCACCACGAGGTGTTCATTTCAGTCGCCTTTCCCTCTCCTTCTCCGAGATACGCACCCCGGACAGACCATTATTCGCCCTCTGGAGGCGCCTCTCACTTGCCGTCAGCACTGCGTCCAGCCATGACAGTGGTCTCGTTCCAGCGATGCGACCTACAATTGATGACTAGATTTGTAGAGTTACAAAATTGAGAAGATCTTGACTGCTTATTTTCACTCGCTCTGCCTAACGGTCCTTGGCCTTTTCTATATCCTTCCTGTTGGACGAGAAGGGGTTCGCACCTGAAAGTGTACAAAACTGTCGATAATTTTGTGATTGAGGGGGAAACCACACGAGGAAGCTGTTTGACACCGAATTTTCGCGATTCTTTTGGGGTAGGAAGATTTAATTAGAATTTTAAGCAATTTTTATACCACTTAATTCATATTTCGAACACTTTTTGCGAATTTTTTTCAATAATTTCAGCCAAAATTAACAAAGTTAGGCTGTGATGTCCGCTGAAGATTGTGAGTATAGTTCTCCAATTGCGTGCAGTGCAGCCATTCCGATTTTCATCTGAAATCAAAAAGTTTTTGATTTTACATTAATAGCTTATTTTCTAAGAATATGAAGCTCAGTGCAGGTGAAAATAATGAATATTAAAATGTCTGCAGGCGTTGGAACAATTTACCTCGATTTTCAGGATTGTTTTTCTCTAATTAAGCAAAAAAAAATACCCTTAAAACCATGATATCATCTCACACGGTGGTTCAAATATTTCGTAATTTTATAAATAATCATACTATCAAATTTCATAATGATCGGTTCTCTACCTTTTGAGTTAGATTGCACGCAAATGTCAAAAAAGTCATTTCGAGATGAACGCTTTTGAAAAATAAATTCTCGGAAACTAGAAATTCAAGGAAGTTAACAATAATGTAAAATGCTTTCCGATCAATCTGCGACTCCAGCAGCAAACAGTAACCCTTCCTCTTCCTCATATGCTTCGTTTTGCGCTTGCAGCTGTTCTTTCCGAGTTTTCTGACCTTCTTTCGATTCCAATCAAGTAAGTGTAAAATTCGATGACCCGGTAAAAATGCAACTATTACGTTACTTGAGATATGTGCGTGAATAATGTACTGATGGAAAGAGAAAACTCTCAAGTTTTACATGGTTCTCGCCAAGTAGCAGTAGTGTGCAGCCACTTCAGTTCTAGTAAAGACAAGAGAGAGCGTTTTGTGTTCTACGTTTTGTGCAGTGCGGGACGGTAATAACTTTTCAGCGTGACTTTCGTACTGGGTATGGTGTGGATCCTGCTACAGCAGAGCTACAGCACATTAGACGATGGCACGAACAATTGCGAGAAACAGGTTGTTTCCGTAAAGGCAAATCGCCGGGACATCTGCGAGTGTCTGACACAAACGTCGAACGCATCCGCCATAGTTCCACAAGGAGGCCGCAGAAATCCGTTCGCCGTGCAGGCCGACAGCTCAACATGCCTCCGATGTCCGTCTGGCGTGTGTTGCGCAGACGTCTACACGTGAAACCGTACAAAATTCAGCCACTGCAAGCTCTTCGTGAAGGTGACAAACAACAACGTGTGTTCTGTAATTTCGCTGTCAGCAAGACGGAGGGTGACAGTTTTCTTCCACCCTTAGTGTTAAGTGACGACGCAACATTCCATTTAAAGGAAAGGTGGACCGTAATGCTGCGAGAGTATGGGGTACGGAACAACGACATGAAGTTGTACAACATGAGAGGGATTCTCCAAATTTTAATGGGTTTTGTGCAGTTAGAGGGTAAAAGATGTACGGTCCATTTTGCTTTGCCGAGAACACTGTTACAGGAAGCATAAGCCTCGATATGTTTGCGAGCGATCCTATCCCACAGTTGGAGACTGGATTCGAACGACTTCATTTACCAACAGGATTGGGCACCACCACACTGGCGTCTGGAAGTGCGGGAATTTTTAAATCAAAGGATTATTGAACGATGGATCGATCGCAATGGACCAAATGATTCAGCCTTACATTACTGGCTTCCAGGTCTACAGTCCTGGCTGTATGTGATTATTCCTTATGGGGGTTTATAAAAGACTGTGTTTATTTGCCTCCATTACCAACAACAATGAGTGAACTGAGACATCGCATAACAGCAGCTGTGGAGGCTGTAACTGAAGACATGCTAGCTGCAGTGCGGAACAGTTTGAATACCGGATTGACATTTGCCATTCATGTCAAGGGAAGCATATTGAACACCTACGAAAAGGTATGAAAAAGAAACTTTTTCAGTTTCCCGTTAATGAAAAAAGAATATTCATTGTACGAGGGTCACAGAGTAAGTAATGTTCCACATTTTTTTTTTGAAAATGCGTTAATGTACAAAGACAAATGTCCTTGTTGATGCATCACATTTTATGTTTGTTCTGTGCCCGGTGAAGTTTCGAACCGTTCTGGCAGATGGCAGAGCCGTAGTACAGCGTCAACATTGCGTCTACATACGACTCACGTTACAAGCAGCATGCTGTTATAGAATTCTTGTGTACAGGAAAACGAACTGGGGTCAACATCCGTAAAATTTTGCGTACAGTCTCTGGCGATGATGCAGTTGATAGGAGTACAGTTGGTCGATGTGTAAAGAAAGTTACAGCCTCAGGAAATTCAGAAACAGAACTCCATAATCAGCCATGCTCGGTACGTCCTGTCACAGCCACTGCTCCAGACATTCTGAGTGGTGGGGAACCCATTATTCGTGCCGACCGGCGCAACGCAACTCGACAATTGGCTCTACGGTTGTCGGTCACCACTGGAAGTGCGTCTGCAATGATCGAGACTCTCGGATATGCAAAGAGGTGCTCACGACTGGTTGCACGAATGCTCTCAGCGGACCACAAGATTAAAAGAAAAGCCATTTCATCTGAAATTTTGAGACCGACGGAGGGACCTTTCTGTCACGGATCGTTACCGGTGACGAAAGCAGGGTGCGCCACTTGGCGCCGGAAACAATAAGGCTGTCGATGGAGTGGCATCATCTTCATTCACCACAAAAGAAGAAATTCAAGACAACCCCCTCTGCCGGAAAAGTCATGATGACAGTGTTTTGGGATTGTGATGGCGTCATTCTGGTAGATGTGATGCCAACGGAGTCAACCATCAATTCATTGACATACCTGAAGACTCTGAATAAAGAACCGTTTCCGACATGTCCGATCGGACAAGAAACCAGCAGAAATCTTGATCCAACACGATGATGCACGCCCGCACATAAGTATGAGTACCCGGGAACACATCGCCAAACTGGGTTGTACATCATTGCCGCATCCATCCTACCGTCCAGACCTGCCCCCCCCCCCCCCACTTCCATCTCTTTGGACCGCTTGAAGATTCTCTACGGGGAACACTGATGATGACGAAAGTGCCAGTTATGCAGTGAAAACTTGGCTACGCCCGCAGGACAGGAGCTTTTACCAGCGGGGAGTACATGCTCTTCCACAACATTGGGGTACAGCCAAAGATCGTGATGGAGACTACGCAGAAAAATAGGACATGAACAAGACATGTTGATGTATATTTTCACAAAATTCTGAGTCTTAACAATATGTACGTTCTGAGGAAAAAATGTGGGGCATTACTTACTGAACCAACCTCCTATATCTTTGTTAGTTTCAAAAATGTAGACTTGCCAAATCGGATGATTCTTTTTCATACACCCTGTATAATGAAAACGGCGATATAATTTGACGAGAACTGTATATTAAACATATCATAAAACTAGCATTTACGTCTTTTTCCTCATGTGCAGCGCCCTTCTTCGCAGTTTGTTTGTTGCTCAGCTGCTCTGGTGAGTAATTACTTCTCAGAAAAGAAAAAATAAACCTTGATAGTGACTGCTGGCGGTCGAGGTCACTGGTTCACAATCGATATGCGGCGCCTCGCCTTCGCTAAGTCGGCGGCTCCCTGCGTCACACCGACAACGCGCGGTGCACTCGAGAGGCTGTTTCAGTTCGCAGAGTTGCAACATGGCGAGCGAGGCAGGAACGTAGTGGAACCCATCCTCCCCCCATCACCTCGAGTGTTTGTGACATGACGTAAAAAATTTAAAAAGATTAGATTATTCAAACATATGTTCATTTTGTACTGCGCATCTTTCTCAAGGGTTTGATGAATAAAATATATATGTTCGAGGATTTGTAAGACAAGTTATTCGGTCTTACGTATGCCAAACTGGAGTGCCACGCTTCTTCACACAGCATTCGTCTATCACACGTCACTGTACTTTGCTCTGTGGAATTCGATCGTGTATATTTTGCAGTGGAAGGCATCAAACGTATATTCAGGGCAGTGGAATTTAAATTGTCCTGTAGTGTCTTTCCTGCTCCTAGTCATTCGGTTTCACATCCTGCCTCCTCCTAAGGAAGAAAAAAAAAACAGTAAAAACAAGAGACCATCAAAACAATACACATCTCTTTAATCCTTAGGTCCCAGAATTTTTTTGTGTCTAATCTTGCTACAGATTTCCATGGTGTGCCTTCCTTACTGTGAAAGAATCTACTACCTCATCAAAGTCCGTCAAACGGTCCGCTATATGCAAAATCAACATGTCGTCTTCTAATACTGTAAAAACTGTTAATACGCGTAGTACTCAAGACTTGTGTGGTTTTTCGACTTGATTATGTCTATTTTTCCACTGTCTGCTAGATAAAATGAACTGGCCTTCCTAATATTGCTGCAATTGTAACACACACCAAATAAGTGAGTCCGTTTTCGCACAAATGATCATTTTCATTTACGTCGCTTACGTAAGTAACATGACAGCATAACTCACGAAGTATCAATATCAAATGCCTATTAGGCGTACTATAAGCAGAAAGTTTTATATTAAGAAATAGTATCACGTTTCGTTCATGAGATCGAAAAATAGTAGTACCAAATCTTTTATATAAATTTGCAGTCGTCATATTCTTCCACATAATTTGTGTGGTGTCGCCGTTTCCTCTCCTTCCTCGTTCTAACAAGAATCTTTTCATCAAAAATTCTGTAAGTATTCCCTCCATTGTGAAAGCTTATTCTTTGGTTAATTTCAGTAACCCTGCCAGCACCACAGGTTCAATTATCGCGCGTTTATTCCCCGTTCAGGCGTCATTACGTATTCGTACGACTCGTTTTCCGCTCTCTACCGAGAACAGACCTTAATGCGACTGCTAACCGGGGAGTGTACAACTGGTAATGTAGCGATCTGGTAAAAATTTTCTGTCAAAATTTCCTTTTATTGGATAAGCGCAGAAATATAATATGTAATCCGTCTTACCAGTTATTTCCACTCTGATAGTCTGAATTTATGGAATTAACTAATAAAATAACGGTGATAATTCGCACTGCCAATCAACCACATAAACAAACTGCAAATAGCATTCACCCGTTCGGGTTTATTCGGCTCAGCTCGTATAGCACCGTCCTCTGTTTTTATTTCTAGACGCGAGGGAATTCCCTGGTAGAGATATCACTTAGACTATGTATACATGCGAAAACAACTTATGATTCTTTCAGATACCAACTTAGAATGTGTTCAAAAATATTCAGAAAACAACTTAGATGCATTTCAAAATCATATGAATTATTGATAGACAACATGCACTGGATGCTCAGGCGACATGTGAAACAAGGTTTCTTTCTTCAAGAATATGAACTTGGCGCCCTGTGAAATTGCCGCTCTGGGCAGGCACTCCTGTCTGCCCCCCCCCCCCCCCCCCCAAATCCGGGCCTGAACTATTCTCGTCGAGCAGTCCTCAGGTGCGTGCAGTGTATGTTGATATTTTTCACGTTAGGTTCAAATGGTTCAAATGGCTATGATCACTATGGGACTTAACATCAGAGGTCATCAGTCCCCTAGAACTTAGAACTACTTAAACCTAACTAACCTAAGGACATCACACACATCCATGCCTGAGGCAGGATTCGAACCTGCGACCGTAGCGGTCGCGCGGCTCCAGACTGTAGCGCCTAGGACCGCTCGGCCACTCTGACCGGCTTTCACGTTAGGTCGTTCATAGTCATGTGAATTAACGAGTTTTATGAGGCTATTAACCTTGATTTTTTTCAAACGGCGTTGTCATTGGTAGGGTGTGTGAATCATGTTCTGGTTTTAGTTCTATTCTTGTCCTTCCTTTTGTTTGATGGATCAGAGCTGGCAATCTGAAGGTTATGTCACCTCAGGTTGTCTTTTGAAGATAACACGGAGAAAAGGAGTGTTCTTACTGTCAGTGGCGTGCTGTTGAAAATTACAATGGCAGGAAGATGAAGAACAGCGCTGAATCCTGAACAAGAAGGACCTGTTTATCGTAGGTCGCATGGAGCAACCAAGCGTAGCTAGCGACTGAAAAGAAGCGCAGGTCATTTTCATTTCGAAGAAGGTTCATAAGACCGAGGTAAATAATAATACGCCTGTATCGTTGACATCAACCAAGAATTACGGAATATGAACTACGCTCACGGAAGCCTACTGTATAAAAATCAACATGGATTCCATGTATAGAGATCTTGGGACACTCAGCTCGCTGTGTTCTTCCATGAGGCCCACTACGGTGTATACACCGGTGGCCATGTTTGTGACGTTTTCCTTGACTTCAGGGAAGCATCCGACACAGCTTCACACTGCCGTTAATGATAAAGCAAAATCGACGCTGTTATTGTCGGAGACCAAACACTTCCTATCTCAGACTGCACGCGCGTCTTTATAGCATCTGAAGTGAGCTGCTGAGCATTGTCATGAAGAGGGTCACTGCCCAATGCCAGGGTTCCTCTTCGCTTGTTCTGGACTGCTCCTTAAGGTCGATTTTCTCGAATCGCCTTATCCAATCAGTGAACAAGGACGTCGGCTGTCATTCGCTTCCTTCCCTGACCGCCTGAATCATGGACATCCTGGTTCAAAGATCTCGCATGACTTCCACTCTTTGCTATCACACCTGACGGCTGTGTTACATGGGCCGCATGAGATCAGGCTGAATCCCTCAGCATAAAGAGATCGAACTGCAGCACACACTTCTCACATGGAGCGTGTCTCTATTGCTTACGCCACCAGTAGCTGCCCATATTGTGCTCAGAGCTGGAAAGTGCGACGAGGCGCGACCAGAGACACTGCACAGCACAGCAAAGTTGCCTGGAGTCCATTTGACAGTGAAATCCAACAAATAACCAGCATTTCTCCGGAAATATGCGCAACCACCGTTGTGATCCTAAACAGCAGCGAACGAAAAAAAGGAAAAATAAAACCAAGTGCAGAAAAATCGTCCAAAGAAATCTTAAAGCGATTTTGTACAAGCTTCAATTATTACTGCTTACATTGATCAAAGTTATGTTTGCTTCTAGATTTACGGCAGTATCAGGCCTAGGATGTATAGTTGCTGTTTCGTCCGTACGTTGGCCGTGAAATGCACTCTCCAACATTTGGTTTTCAACACAGCTTGGAACGCACAAATTGGTGTTACACTTTTTCCAGTGTGATAATCTCGGCGTTACAATATATCAGTACGGTTTTAGCGAGAGGAAAAACATCTGCGAAAGTATGTCGAATGAGGGAAACTAACATCTTGAATCGTGTTTTCAAATCCATGTGCAGAATTACAGGCTTCATCGTTCTACTTATCTAGAGCTATATTGTCGTTGAAAAGTGAAGCTAACTGTCTGCTATATGAGGATTTCACCAAACGATATGCTGTACTGCACCACACGGCTCATGCTCAAGGCATTCGTTTGTTTAATTTCTCCTATAGAGCTCAAGTGAATTAGGTTCAGGTGGAATGGAAGGAACTAGACCATTTAAAGTGAGGAAACTATTACTGCACTTACCTCTGACAAGACTAGCAACAGCACTGAATTCAGATGATGAGCGAAACGGTGACCCAACATTGCATTAGAAAACGTGTCCACACAAATAACCGATAATAACTGCAGCTCCGTCGTAGCTCTGAGAATGTTCATTACCTTTAAAAAAAATCTTTGTTCGACTTCAGCTACAGCTGTGACCTAGCGAAGTATTGGGAAGACTACAAGAAAAACTAAGGCAAAATTCGATTCACATATCCCTTTCTGTATTTTATGCGTGAGCGTCTCTGAAACAGAAGTATTCGGTTCATTCTGTGTTACATTTTACACTCCTCCAGGCACACATAAAAGCTCCTAAATTTTGCTTAAGCTGTTTATTTGTTGTATTCACAGAAAAGAAATTCAGCAGTCCGGCGTTAAACCAGCTTCTTTATAGTAGAACAGTTTGAAAGCCTCTTGCGATATATGATTCAGGTGTAGGTTACTCAGTGTTATGTTCTTCTCCTGTTGCGAACTGCGGGCACAAAAACTGTGCCGCAGAGTCCCACGCACATACTAGTTAGTGCAGCCCTGCTTGAGGTTCCAAGGTTTCACCGCCTAGTTGTGGCTGCGCGGGGTAGCTGCGCGGTCAACGGGGGCGCGTTTCTACGGTTCGGGCAGTTACCCCCGTCGGAGGTTCGAGCCCTCTCATGGGCGTGGGTGTGTTTTTCTTAGCGTAACTTACTTTAAGTTAGGTTAAGTAGTGCGTAAGCCTAGGGACCATTGACCCCAGCAGTTTGGTCCCATAGGAACCTACCACCACCACCGCTTGCCTGTCCTCCTGTGAATCGGTGCTTAGTTACTATTTTTTCTAAGAATCATAAAGAAAACAGCATTTATTGAAATCTATTGTATAACATCGAATGTGATTTTACCGAATATTATGTCTGCCCCCTGTAGCTCAATGATCAGCGCGGAAAAAGGGCAATACGAAAGGCCCGGGTTCGATTCCCGGTGGAGTCGGAGATTTTTCTCCGCTCGGGGACTGGGTTTTGTGTTGTCCTAATCATCCCTATTTCATCCCCATCAACTCGCAGGTCGCCGAAGTGGTGTCAGCTCGAAAGACCAGCATCCAGCGAACAGTCTACCCGACGGGAAGCCCTAGCCACACGACATTTATAAGGAATATTATGTTATTCAGTATGTATAGCGAGCAAGCAGTAAAGCAAACGAAAGAAAAATTCGGAGTAGGAATTAAAATCCATGGAGAAGAAATAAAGACATTGAGGTTCGCCGATGAAATTGTAGTTCTGTCAGAGACAGCATAGTAACAGGAAGAGCAGCTGAACGGAATGGACAGTGTCTTGAAAGGAGGATATAAACTGAGCATCAACAATAGCAAAACGAAGGTAATGGAATGTAGTCGAATTAAATCAGGTGATGCTGAGGGAATTATATTAGGAAATAAGACACTTAAAGTAGTCCGCCGGTCGTTGTGGCCGTGCGGTTCTAGGTGCTTCAGTCTGGAATGACCGCTACGGTCGCAGGTTCGAATCCTCCCTCGGGCATGGATGTGTGTGATGTCCTTATGTTAGTTAGGTTTAATTAGTTCTACGTTCTAGGGGACTGATGATCACAGAAGATAAGTCCTATAGTGCTCAGAGCCATTTGAACCATTTAAAGTAGTCCATGAGTTTTTCTATTATGGAGGCAAAATAACTGATGATGGCCCAAGCAAAGAGGATATAAAATCTAGACTTTCAATAGCAAGGAAAGCGTTTCTGAAGAGGAGAAATTTGTTAACATCGAGTATAGAATTAGTCTCGTGAAGCCTTTTCTGAAAGTAGTTGTATGGAGTGTAGCTATGTATGGAAGTGAAACATGGACGAAAAATAGTTTGGACTAGCAGAGAATAGAAGCTTTCAAAATATGGTGCTACAGAAGAATGCTGAAGATTAGATGGATAGATCACGTAACTAATGAGGAGGTACTGAATAGAATAGGAGAGAAGAGTAATTTGTTCCATAAGTTGACTAGCAGAAGTGATCGGTTGGTAGGCCATGTTCTGAGCCATGAAGGGATCATGAATTTAGTATTTGATGGCAGAGTGGAGGGTAAAAGTCGTAGAGGGAGACCATGAGATAAATACACTAAGCTGATTCAGAAGGCTGTGGGTTGCTGTAGGCACTAGGAGATGAAGAAGGTTGTACAGGAGAGAGTAGCATGGAGACCCACATCAGCCCAGTCACTGGACTGAAGATCACAACAATAACAACAATACCGAATTTGTTAAACTATCTAAGGAGTGATATTAAATTCTAATTTTCGTTTTGGCTTCACCTTTGTTCAGAGTTTTAAGGTGATGGGGTGGTGGTAAGTTCCTTTGGGATCAAACTGTTGATGTCATCGGTCCCTAATTTTACACACTACTTAACCTAAGTTACACTAACTTACGCTATGGACAACACACCCACCCATGCCCGAGGGAGGACACGAACCTCCGACGGGGGGGGGGGGGGGGGGGAGCCGCGCGGACCGTGACTAGACGCCTGAGACCGCGCGGTGTAGCAGCCTCTCCAAGGTCCATACCTTATGTCACTTACAGAGTTAATTATGTGTGTTCCTTGTCATATTGCTTACCGTCAACAACTATTTTGTTAATTGCTGTTCTTCCTGGTGTAGCGATTTTAGAGGAAGGCAGTCAATATACCGAAGCAGAAGTTGCCTTGCCATCTGGGCAAGCGAGAACATGGTTACTGTGCATCGAGTATACTTTTCACCTAAAACAAGTTAGCCATAATAAGCATTGCCAAAACTGGGGTTTAATGTCTCTTGCATCAGGGAGAGAGGGCCGTATCTAATTCAGTGGGCAGGCTGTAGAGCTGAACTTAACAACGACCTGCAATAAACCCTAGTGCCAACGGCCTCGCCACAGTGGTAACACCGGTTCCCGTCAGATCACTGAAGTTGAGCACTGCCGGGCTGGGCTAGCACTTGGATAGGTGACCATTCGATCGGCTGATTGGTGTTGTCAAGGGGGCTCCACTCAGGCCTTGTGAGGCAAACTGAGGAGCTCCTTGACTGAGAAGTAGCAGCTCCAGTCTCGTAAACTGACATACGGTCGGGAGAGCTGTGTGCTGACCACATGCCCCTCCATGTCCGTATTCAGTGACGCATGTTGGCTTACGGTGACACGGCGGCCGGTCGTTACAGTTGGACCTTCATGGCCTGTTCGGACGGAGTACAGTTTTAGTTTATAAGAATTCCTATTGTGTGTCGAGGGAACATAGATGTGTGGAGAGTATATACATACTTCATTAAATATTTTGTCGTCTTTTGACGCTGCAGGATCAGGAAGAAAAGCTATTAACAAAATATTACTAGTTGTCTTCACTTTTCTGAGCGCCTGCAGCTTTGTTGAAATGTGTGTGAAATCTTATGGGACTTTACTGCTAAAGTCATCAGTCCCTAAGCTTGCACACTATGTAACCTATATTATCCTAAGGACAAAGACACACACACACACACACACACACACACACACACACACACACACACACTTCCATGCTCGAGGGAGGACTCAAACCTCAACTGGTACCAGCCGCACAGTCCATGACTGCAGCGCCTTAGACCGCTCGGCTAATCCCGCGCGGCCCCTGCAGCTTTGCTGTATAGTTAAATAATGAGGGCACACTGTCAGGTAAAATGTTATGGAGGTATGGTAGTCCTCAATGAGGATCTCTGGGCGGGGGAAACTCGGGAGGATGTCATCAACAGAAAAAAAAAAACGAAACTGGCGTTCTAGAGGTCACAGAGGGGAATATGTTAGCCGTTTAAGTTGGTTAGAGAATTTAAAAAGAAAATGAACAGGTTCAGTTTATTTGCAGTGGGAGTAGTGAAGTGTGGTAGGACGAAGGATAGGACTTCTGGGGAAGTCAATATAGGTTTAGCAATACAAAGTCAAATGGGGTAATGTACGAGGTGTGGCTAGAAAAAAACCGGACTAGTACTGGTGAAACAATAAAACGAATGCAATAAGGCTGAAAGTCGCGTGGCCTGTCACGTGACTCTCGCTCCGCCTACTGCTCGAGTTTCATCTGCCTCCTGCACTCAGTCTGCCCGTGGCGTCTGTTTTAAGTAGTTGACGTTTTGTCTGTGCGTCGGAAAATGTTGAGTGTACAGAAAGAACAGCGTGTTAACATCAAATTTTGTTTCAAACTAGGAAAATCTGCAAGTGAAACGTTTGTAATGTTACAACAAGTGTACGGCGATGATTGTTTATCGCGAACACAAGTGTTTGAGTGGTTTAAACGATTTAAAGATGGCCGCGAAGACACCAGTGATGACACTCGCACTGGCAGACCATTGTCAGCAAAAACTCATGCAAACATTGAAAAAATCGGTAAAATTGTTCGACAAGATCGCCGTTTAACAATCAGAGCAGTGTCTGAGTTAACAGAAGTTGACAAGGAAACTTGTCGAACAAGTTTACCGATTTTTTCAATGTTTGCATCAGTTTTTGCTGACAATGGTCTGCCAGTGCGAGTGTCATCACTGGTGTCTTCGCGGCCATCTTTAAATCGTTTAAACCACTCAAACACTTGTGTTCGCGATAAACAATCATCGCCGTACACTTGTTGTAACATTACAAACGTTTCACTTGCAGATTTTCCTAGTTTGAAACAAAATTTGATGTTAACACGCTGTTCTTTCTGTATACTCAACATTTTCCGACGCACAGACAAAACGTCAACTACTTAAAACAGACGCCACGGGCAGACTGAGTGCAGGAGGCAGATGAAACTCGAGCAGTAGGCGGAGCGAGAGTAACGTGACAGGCCACGCGACTTTCAGCCTTATTGCATTCGTTTTATTGTTTCACCAGTAATAGTCCGGTTTTTTTCTAGCCACACCTCGTAGATGCAGGTCTAAGAATGAAGAAGAAAACGGAAACGTGGCTAACGCACTGTAAACAGCGCAGAGAATGCATTATCATGGCGAAGATAAACAGGAAGCTAAAACCAACCAGAGCAGTACAAGTTTTATACGTCAACCAACTTCGCAAATGATACATAAAATGAAACAATTTAATATGAAACAATAGAAATTATTCATAAGTTAACGGAGAGCAAAATTTAATATTGGTAGAGGACTGGTATTCGAGTGTAGGAAAAGGAAGGGAAAAAAAATTCGCAATGTGATCAAAAGTACCCGGACACCAGCAAAAACATATGTTTTTGGTATTAGCTGCATTGTGCTGCAACGTACTACCAGGTCCTCCATACCAGAAACCACAGTAGTCATTAACCATCGTGAGAGAGCAGAATGGGGCGCTCTGCCGAACTCACAGACTACGAATGTGGTCAGGTGATTGGGGTGTCACTTGTGTCATACGTCTGTACGCTAGATTTCCCCATACCTAAACATCCCTAGGTCCACTGTTATGGATTTGATAGTGAAGTGGAAACGAGGAGGGAGACGTACAGCAGAAGAGCGTACAGGCCGACCTTTTGACTGACAGAGAGCGCCAACAGTTGAAGAGGGTCAAAATGTGTAATAGCCAGACATTCATCCAGACCATCACACAGGAATTCCAAACTGCATCAAGATCGACTGAAAGTACTACGACAGGTATATGAGAGGTGACTGAAACTTGGATTTTGTGGTCGAGCGGCTGCTCATTAGCCACACATCACGCCGGTAAATACCAAACGACGATTCGCTTCCTGTAAGGAGCGTAAACACTCGACGATTGAACAATGGAAAAACGCTGTGTGGAGTGACGAATCACAGTACACAGTTTGGCAATCCGATGGAAGGGTGTGGTATATCGAATGCGAAGTGAACGTCTTTTTCCAGCGTGTGTCGTGCCAACAGTAAAATTCAGATGGCCAACAGTAAACTTCTACACGTGTTAGTTGTAAATAAGCTGGAAAACAGTAACACTAGACAGAACGGTGGACGAGTATACTCCCATATCTTGTTAAGCTGGTTTCTCAGACCCCAGCTTCCATACCTCAAATTGTTCAGTGGAGCAATCTCTATGTCCTGTTGAATTTTTGTTCGGCCTTACGGAAACACCCGGTAAGTAATGTTAACAGTATCGGTCCTTCGACACGTCCTTCTGATGCGAATGAAATCACCTTTCCACTTGACGATGTAGTTCCTTTACGAGCAGCGTGCTGAATTCTGGCCGCAGGGAAGGCTTGAGCCTGGTCCCCTGACCGGCGACGTCTTGTTTCCTCAGCAAACGGAGAGCCTGCACTGTCCCAAGTGACTTCCTGAAGTCAGTAAACTAGGAGGAATCAAGCTGGCCGCCGATGTCTACAGCGCTGTGACACTCAAGGAGAGTATGTGATACGTGAGCATAAAACTTGTTCCATAACTCAACAGCAGTTTGACGTCAGCAACGATTGCTTCTAATTTAATTCTTGGAAAATGTCATGACTTGTGCTTTTTTCATTTACTTCGTTGCTCCACTTGTTCTTGTTTTAAAGCTGTTCTTTTGGTTTTTTCCATTCGAATTTTCATTAGAACGGCAACAAGAAATAAACTCTCCTTTACTTCGTGTTATCTGGTCGCAAAACGGCACGCTCTGGTGAAGACGAGGCCAGCGCTATCGCTGGCGACCCCTACGCTGTTGACCCGCGACGAGTCCAGGGAGCGCCTGAGTGTTTTCCTGGTGGACAGTCACTCATCAGTGCAGCTGGCCAGTGGTTTCAAGCAAGCTGCGAAACCACAACTAAATAATTCGACTGTCATTCTACGACGAAAGGAGTTCCACCAAACCTTCAAAAATAATTGTATCTTAATGTCTGATGATGTGTTCATTGCACTGGTATGATTTCACGTTGTTACATTTCATCTCTCTCATTCTATTAAGTCCATTCATTTCAGATAATTTATTTTACTCAAATATGATCTATTATATTTATTTTTCTCATATTAATTGAAAATATATATGGGTTTTGGGAAGATCAGCTATTAACATTACCATATCTACAGCATTTATTGCAAAATTACAAAAAGTCTTAATTGCATCATATATCCTCTAGGAGCTGAAGATACTGGTACTCCTGCATATTTTCATAGAGGGCCCCAGTGAACACGCAGAAGTGCCACAACTCGATGTGTCATGGACTCCACTATTGTCTGAAGTAGTGCTAGAGGGAACTGACCCCATGAATCCGGCAGAGCTGTCCATAAATCCGTAAGGGTACGAACGGGTGGAAAGTTTTTCTGAACAGCACACTGCAAGGCATCCCACATATGCTCAGTAATGTTCATGTCTTGGTAGTTTAGTGGCCAGCGGAAGTGTTTACACTCAGAAGAGTGTTCCTGCAGCCACTCTGTAGCAATTCTGGACGTGTGGTGGTGTCGCATTGTCCTGCTAGAAATGCCCAAGTGCGCCAGAATGCACAATGGACAGAAATGAATGCAGGTGATCATACAAGATGCTTACATACGTGTCACTTGTCAGAGTCGTATCTATACATATCAGGAGTCCCATATCACTCCAACAGCACACGCCCCACACCATTATAGAACAGTGAACAGACCTCCTCTGACATGCAGGCCGCATGGATTCATGAGGCGGCGTCTAGACGCTAGATACAATTTCAAACGTGACTCTTCCGACCAGTCAACATGTTTCCAGTCATCAACAGTCAATATCAGTGTTGACAGGCCCAGGCGAAATATCCTCAGACCACTGGAAGAATGTGAGAGTTCCTATTTCACATAATGCAGATGCTCACAAGTGAAATTTCTACAGACTCACAAATTTAGTGAGGTACAGTCGCCATATGTTCAGATGAACTATTTACGGAAGAATGGAAAAAGTGACAAAAAACCCATGTCGGGGGAGATAAGCATATGCTCCAAGGAAATGCAGGCATACACCAGGCTGCACTTACCCTGCAACTTTCTCTAGAACAGAAAGGAAAACATTTTTTATAGCGTTTGTAGATTTAGGGAAATTTTTTGACAATGTTGATTGAAATACCTCTTCGAGTTCTCAAAGACACTGAGATGAAATATACACTCTGTGATCCAACATATCCGGATGTCCCCAAAAACGTGCGTTTTTCATATTAAGTGCATTGTGCTGTCACCTACTGCCAGGTACTCCATACCTTCGACCTCAATAGTCATTAGACATCGTGAGAGAGCAGACTGGGGAGCTCCGTGGAACTTACGAACTTCGAATGTGGTCAGGTGATAGCGTGTCACTTGTGTCACACGTCTGTACTCGAGATTTCCACGCACCTAAACGTCCCTAGGTCCACTGTTTCCCATGTGATACTGTAGTGGAAGCGTGAAGGGACTCGTAAAGCACAAAAGCGTACAGGCCGACCTCGTCTGTTGAGTTACAAAGACTGACGACAGTTTAAGTGGGTCGTAATGTGTAATAGGCAGACATTTATCCAGACCATCACACAGGGATTCCAAACTGCATCAGGATCCACTTCAAGTACTATGATAGTTAGCCGGGAGGTGAGAAAACTTGGATTTCAGGGTCGAGCGGCTGCTCGTAAGACACACATCACGCCAGTAAACGACTAACGACGCCTAGCTTGGTTTAAGGAGCGTAAACATTGAATAGTGGGAAAACGCTGTGTGGAGTGACGAATCACCGTACACAATGTGAAGATCCGATGGCAGGGTGTGGGAATGGCGAATGCCCAGTGAACGACATCTGCCAGCATGTGTAGTGTGGTGGTGTTGCGGAGTGATGGTGTTTTTCTTGGAGGGGGCTTGCACCCCTAGTTGTTTTGCGTGGCACTATCACAGCACAGGACTAAATTGATGTTTTAAGCACCGTCTTGCTTCCCACTGTTGAAGACCAATTCGGGATGTTGATTGCATCCTTGAACAAGATCGAGTAGCCGTTCATAATTGACGGCCTGTGGCGGATTGGTTACACGACAAGAACCGGGATGAACTGGCTTGCACATAGCCCTGTCCTGAATCCTATAGAACACCGTCGAGATGTTTTGGAACGCCGACTTCGTACGAGGCCTCAGCGATCGACATCGACCCCTCTCCTCGGTGCAGCACTCTGTGAAGTATGAACTGCTGTTCCCCAAGAAACCTTCTAGCACCTAACTGAAGGTATGCCCACGAAAGTGTAAGCTGTCATCAAGGCTAAGGGGGGGCCAACACCAAAAGGAATTCCAGCATTACCGATGGAGGGCGCCGCGAACTTGTAAGTCATTATGAACCGGGTGTCTGGATAGTTTTGATCAGATACTGTTGTGATATTATTGGATTTCAGACATTTTGCATATGAGAAAAGGACAGCCACCAAGTTGTAGTTTGCAGTGATATTAAGCATGACAACACGAGAGTAAAAAAAAAAAAAAAAACGAAATCTGTTTATAACGTTCGCCTACACCAAGACGCGCGGCCAGCGTTTAAAAGGTACTTTTAAATACTATGACTCGCTGGGCGCAGATATTTAAAATCATTGCCGCAGCGCTTGATAGCAAGAAGCTGCGAAACAGAAGAAAGAACAATTTATCATTTGTTAGGAAAATTCTAGAGTCTTTGTAGTTGGTTGTACTTCTGGTCGCCGATATGTTAACATGTACTTCATTACCTTTGATGTTTGGTTGCCGACTTGTTAAGACGTGTTGTGTAGCACCGCTACAAGTTATATTTCATTTAGTGTGAAAAACCACGTTATCATCAAGAAAGAAAACGCTTTTGTAAACCTAGTGACGATAAAAAATACTTACGCGCACGCCAGGACATTTAATTTTTACAAAATATCACACATACAAAAGCAGCGATTGTTGGACTGCTCCATGTATGAGAAAAACATAAAAATGTAAGTTTTGTATTCATTGTAAATTTGGTAATGTTTATAGTTTAACGCCTTTCTTCTTTGAGAATATACTTTTCCTCCACTGTACAGAAAATCTATGCTTATTCTTTTCTTTAAATTAACCACAAATAATGTTTATGTTTAAATGAACTTTGTTACAGGTTCGCTCTTTATCGCGGTGTGTCGATTATATTTGGGAGACCATTAACGTGTTCAATTTACGATCTGACAACTTTTTTTTTTACCAAATTTCACTGTTTTGCATTCATTTCCAATTTTTTTTATTATTCAAATAGGTCCCTTAGGTAATTTCATTGAAGAGTCTGATTGCGTGAAAGCAATCCGGGTTAAGAGGTCATTTGAGAAACTATTTTCACGCAATCAATCCGTACGTCTCCCAAACACAATCGAGAACCGACGCATCATCGATCATTCATTAATTTTTCTCTTTTTCCAAGTCGTACCAAGAAACGGCCAAGGAGAACTGCCGTGAGTACGCAATCTAGTGTTAAAAGGTTGCATTCTTTATCTTGTCGGCAAACATTGCCATGAATTATCAACATCAATGTTATATTTGGTTAAATGTGAAAAGCCCAAAAAACCTTTTAACGCTAGATGTGGCGCCCGAACAGGGACCTAACTAAAAAATTAATTTGTTCTTTTTATTTTCATGCTACCATCTGGAGAAAATTGGAAGCCAAAACCAGTGATAAAAAAAGGACGCATATGCAGAAAATCGCAGCAAGAATCCACAACAGCAATAAATAGCAGCGCGCAAGACAACTAATGTGAGTACGATTTTTCATTACGTTTGAAGCTTTGCGTACCGAGCATTCAGTCGGCTCGTGACATTCACTCTCTACGCTTTTTTCCTTTTCCTCAAGCAATTTAATTTCTAAATTTCTGTTTCCTTTTGCTATTAGATCCGCCTCCATCACATCATTTCGCTTACAATAGTTAGCAAGAATTTCCATTGTTGTGCATTTTAGTAAATCACAATGGACGCCAGTTTCAGTGCTCTATAAGTGTTTTTCATTTATTTTATCTCTCTCGTTGCCATATTGGCATTTTCGTGTGTCAGAGTTTCAATTGTTTATAACGCGCAAGCAATATCTGAGAAATCAGGACGCGAAATCCTTGGCGCACCTGACAAGTGAAAATCATTAAAAAAAATTATTTTTTCTAGCTCGTGCAGTGTAACTACTTTAAATTTACGATGGCTGATGAGCAACCAAGGCAACTTAGACCGCGCGCGGGTGTAAACAAACCTGAATCTCGTAGTGAGGGAACAACACAGGACGAAGCGACACGTGAGCTGTCGGCGCCACAGACCGCGTCGCAGTCACGTGAATGCTCGCTGTCCGATATACTAAAATTGTTTGCTGATATGAAAACCAGTTTTGAAGCAAACATGGGTAATCTTGGAACGCAAATCAGTCAGTTAACAAACCAAAGTGATAATCTTGGAACGCAAATCAGTCAGTTAACAAACCAAAGTGACAATCTTGGAACGCAAATCAGTCAGTTAACAAACCAAAGTGACAATCTTGGAACGCAAATCAGTCAGTTAGCAAATCAAAGTGACAGCAGGTTCAGCAGTTTAGAATCAAGGATAGAGGACATCCAAGCACAAATCAAAAATTCGAATGACACCATGGAGGAAAAAATTAAAGCCATTACCACTGCTTACGCAAGCGAGCTAAACGCAAGCGTACACGCAAAAATTGATAGTGTTCTTTCGATGGTGGAATCCGCCGAGACCAATATTGGTAGCAAGTTCATAGATATGCAGGCCCAAATAGATGTGTGTAAATCAACTGCGAGTGACTCTTTGAAACATTACAGTGATGTTTCAAAGAGAGTAAGCCAACTGACAGACAGTGTCAACCACGTTGGCGAGCGAGTCGAAGACCTTGCTCAGCAAATATCCGATGTCAATATTGACAAAAAGATCGCAGATGTCAACACCGGTATAAGCAATACACTTAATAGGGAATTTGAAGAGTGGATGCAATCCAAAGAACAGTACATTGTCAGCAAGGTACACGCTGAACTAAAGGATACGGTTAAATCTGCTACAGCCGAAATCTTAACCGCTTCCGGTACTTCTGGTGACACTTTAACCAGTGAATTAGGTGAAATCAGACGAGCATTTAGCCACGATCTTCCGGAATGGAAACGTCAGCTAAGCAATGATATAGATCAACTAAAACGACAAGTTACGGAATTGCAAGGTGACAATCAAAGTGAGTATTCGCTACCGCCAGAACACGATAGTCGTCAATATCCCGCGTGTCAGGTACAATTCTCACCAACAGTAAATAATACGCGTGACGAAACTTCTACGTCACGTAGTCATGCCGATCAACTAACACTCGTTGAACTAATGCGAGACGAGAGTGTGCTAAAACACAGAGTTTTTCAGCCTTTTATACCTGAAAAACGAAATATACATCCAATGGTATTTCTAAAATCATTCACAGGCGCTTTTCCAGAATCATGGAACGACAGGCAGCGGATACAGTTCATCTTAGGCTATGTACACGGTGAAGGATCAATTTGGGGTACAGAAATAATAAACAAATGTCACACCTATGCAGATTTTGAAAAGCATTTTTTGAATAAATTCTGGAGTTCAGGTATACAACAAAGACTCCGAAAAGAGGTTTACAACGCCGAACCTTTCAACACCAAAGGAGGAGGTTTGAGACGTTATTTTGAAAAATATCTACGTAAAATTCAGTATTGGGACACGCCCATTTCAACCAAAGATGTAATCATGATCTTAAAGTCAAAACTTCCTGTGTCAATAAGAGAAAAATTAGTTAATGTGAGTGAAGAAGACCTAAAAGCCTTTCTTTCTGTTCTTGACAATTTGGATATGATCTGTGAGGATGTGCGTGCGAGCGCGCGGAATAATTATAATAACGGACCGCCCGCTCCGCAGCAGCACATAACAAATTGCGTCAATGGAATGTCGTACCAACATAACACGGGACAACCAAACGCTCAGCCTTACGGCAATCATAACAGTTTCAACCGCCGTAATGGAAAACAATATAACAAACATCCACACCAGAATAGATACAATCCGATTTATCAAAACACACAGCAACAATACGGTAATTCACCGATAAATCATAACGGTAATTACCAGTACCAGAACAACAAGACGAATAATGGAAATCGTCACAAGGGAAAGAAATGGAACAATTATAACAATCCACCACAGTACAGTCAGCCGAGTCACTTCACTCCCTCTCAGCAAATAAATTTTTCACAGCCGAAAAATGCGACATTTTCTCACCAACCCAACCAACAGTTCAGGAACAATAGTCAGGACAATTCGTCGGATGCTTTTCCTGACACCGCCGGTTATAATAGCCAAGGAAATCCGACTATTTTTTACACACAGGCGAACCAACCACCAAACGCGTTGTCAAATAACACACAATCAAGTGATGCACAGTTCGTATGGGATACGAACGCAAGTTTTCGGCCTAACATGACACAAAATATTAGTCAAGTAAAAATAACTGACATTTCAGCTCCATCCCAGTCGGAAAACTATTGGTAGCTTCTTTGTGCCTCCACGGGGAAGCTGCGGACCGAAATTACAACACCCTGAAGTAACATTAGACGACAAGTTAAGACAAGCTCTCATATCTTTAACAACTCATGCCAACCTAAGAAAAAAGGCGCATGACAAACACATTAGCAAAGTCTTATCGTATCGTATAAATGAACGAGTGCTATTAAAGACCCACTTCAAACCATCTTTGATTCATCATAAGAATCGCAAGTGGCAGCACTTGTATGAAGGACCATATATTATCTTAAGAAAGCCGCACATTGGTTGCTATCTATTAGCTGACCCTGTATCTGGACGAATAAAAGGATTGTTTCATCACGCAGACTTGAAGAAATACCGAGTCAACCATTGAAAATATATGTTAAGTTAAGCTGCTAAAATAAAACATACACACACACTATAAGTTGTCATACTATGTGTGAAGTACCAACGTATGTAAGAGTAGTGGACAAGACTAACACCCTGTCGACCTGCCACAACAAGATAAGTAATTTATATGAGCACCTTAAGTAAAACACATTTATTGTAGGAGAGCAAGATTTGCCTTAGATGTAAGTTAGTTTTAAGTTAATTGAGCCATGAACGGCCACAGCCGAAAGAGCTGACAAATAAATATTATAGTAGGGACGTGCTAAGTGCCACCTGCTACCACTAGTTTTAAGTATAGCAAAGCTCTCTCCTCTTGAATGAAATAAATTAAAATGATCATTCAGACCAGAATGATTGCTCGTAGGTAAAAAAAAAAAAATTAAAAAAAAATGAAAAAAAAATTATCAAGGTCGCTTACTCTAATGAGGTAAATGTTATGTTATGCATAAGGAGTGTGTGACAACAAATTTTATGAGACCACATATGAAACACTGCAGGCAAAAAGCAGCAGCTAAGCATATAAGAATCAAGTAAGTCAATAACGATCCAGGTAGCAGGAAAGAAGTGCGCAACTCAATTATTTTATTATAATACGGAGAAAACCGTATACGCTCATAACAATTTTACGGCACAGTGCAGCTGAAATACCTACAAAGATCATGTATAAATAAACTAATTTAGTACTTGAAATATCTATTTCAGGTCCTCGAGATACGATGATTTTTTTTTAGGAAACCAATTTTATGATACATGGAACAGAAGATACTTAACAGAAACAGTTCACTGCTAATGCATGGTTGAAGTAATTTTAGATATGCATAGAAAATTGTTTAGAGAGCTGGATCAGACGACACTGAAACTACTGTATCGATTTAATTATACTATTTGTCATGAAAAACTAAGGTGATAATAATTTATGTTAAGCTCATCATATCATACGTCATTAACACTGTGTCTTCAAATCTCTTCACTCCATAAAAGTCTTTTGTGTTTTTCTCTAACCAGTATCCTTACCATCCTACCTTATCCAGTAGAGAAGTGAATTTTACGAGCTGGTTGCATGATTGATACATACAGGCTATACGAATGGATAGTCGTGACACATTGGTTGTCGACGGGCTATGCTTATTCTTCGCAAATTGCGAGTTCAATTAAGATTTGTTATGTGCAATTGCACGACAGGGAACACCAAGCTTCCCAATTACCCTAATGGTAGTTTGAACACGAACTGTTCATCACGTAAACGAAGCCACATTGACTATGTCTTCAAACTAACGACGTAATAGAGAGAAAATAAAAAGAGCTGAACTTGAGAAAAAAGTAACCATTGTAAAAAGAAAAGAATAACAAGATTTCGAACAAAGTGTAAACCTAAAGTACCTTGGAAGTACAAACTACGAACAAGAGACACGCTTTTCGTCAGGCCTTGTAGTCACAGAGACTAAATATTTCTTTGGAAATAGTTTTTAGACATGATATGTATACTAAATGTTAACTGTACTTTGTAGTAATAATGCAGTCAGTAATAAATGGACACGTATGTGCTGCTGCGTGTGAACCGACTATAGACAAGTAATTAATGGACACGTATAAAAGTGGAGCGTGTGAACCTTAACATGACGACCAAATAAATGTGAACACGAATTAATAATAAAGTGTGAACTGAAAAGGTGATGACTCCAAGGGCACGTGTGAAATACCGCGTGTGAAGTAATGTTATAAGTACTCGTACCACGAAACCACGATGTAGAAAGCCGAAGATTGAAAGTGAATAAGTGTTGTACTTACCACAAACGGTACTGTACGCCTTTCCACGGACACATTCTTCGAAACAGCTGCGGGAGTCGCCGCATCTGGCTGCTTCCGTAATCCAGAGTCGATGAAAAACTGTGTAAAAACTCACACCACGGCTAGTAGACACCAAACGCTCTGCTTCTCGCAGAATACTGCTGCTAGCTTTGTGGAACTGTCAAGTTATTATCACGTGATTGTGACCAACGGACGTAACACTGTGTACCCTGAGCGCTCAACAATCAATTTTTCTTTGTACAACGAGCGCGGATGCCAAATGTGTTTGAAATGCATTCAAAATAAAATATGATAAAGCAATGAATTAAGCACTCATGTACCTTGTGAAATTATAAAGACACTAAACGGAAGAGTCTTAAGCTCGATTTTGACAATAGCTACCGAATTTACTGACCAGGCCGAGTAATGACGAAAACGTGTCGAACCTAGTAAAACCAGAAAAATAGATAAATATGAGAACTAAGCATTCCTAAGAGAATGAGACCTTATGTACATAAACAGTTGTTATCCTTACCTAATCCAATTTTCTTTTAGACTAAGTTATTAGTAAGTAAGCACATTCTAAACAGATTTTTTTTCTGTATTTTTCATGTACGAAAACATAAATGGAAGCACGGACAAGTGTCAAGTGAAATAGAGACCGCCACCATACGGCTCAACATGTTGCAGAACCAGTCTTCTAGTTCCTGACCCACGACGTATTTCCAACGCAACATCACACCCCGACAACTACTCCAACTTCCACAATGAAAGTGATGCCCTACTTTTCCTCCACTGTGAAAGTGTAATCAATTTCCCCACTCAAGTGCAGTGCTATCATTTATACCCGAAGTTCTACCACTCCCAGTGCAACTCATACCTACCGAAGTGTAGTGAAACTTTTTTTTTTTGCAGGTCATAAAAGCCACAAATAAGTAAAGTGCTACGTATTTACTGCAAGAAATCTTCGACGAAACAACGACAAAAATATTCCTGTAGTATGTCACTGTAAAACAAGAATGTCAATTTTTTGTAACATATTTTTCCCACGAGTGCACACAGCACCCAGACTTCCTGCGAAGTCAAGTAATTTATTTCTTTGTTTTTTTTATATTTATTATGCCATGTATAATGTATCTATGTATGTGTCTCTTTATCTTAATTTCAATATCTTTTACCGAGAAATGAACATTTGCTATCCTTGTACAATACATTAGAAAGGGCACAGTTCAAATGTCATGTAGTTACCCTATGGACAAATTACTATCAATTTCAGTCGTACGAATATACTTACCTGATACTCTGTATGTTAACCACTTTGCTTGATGTAATGCGTAAAATCTATTGTAAAGAATTTTTGCAAGTAATACTAACTTGTTTCACGAAAGCAATAATATCACGACTACGCGTGAGTCTCGATGATCCTGACGGAGTCATCGCTCCTCACGCGGGAAGCAATGTGATATTATTGGATTTCAGACATTTTGCATATGAGAAAAGGACAGCCACCAAGCTGTAGTTTGCAGTGATACTAAGCATGACAACACGAGAGTAAAAAAAAAAAAAAAAAGAAAAACGAAATCTGTTTATAACGTTCGCCTACACCAAGACGCGCGGCCAGCGTTTAAAAGGTACTTTTAAATACTATGACTCGCTGGGCGCAGATATTTAAAATCATTGCCGCAGCGCTTGATAGCAAGAAGCTGCGAAACAGAAGAAAGAACAATTTATCATTTGTTAGGAAAATTCTAGAGTCTTTGTAGTTGGTTGTACTTCTGGTCGCCGATATGTTAACATGTACTTCATTACCTTTGATGTTTGGTTGCCGACTTGTTAAGACGTGTTGTGTAGCACCGCTACAAGTTATATTTCATTTAGTGTGAAAAACCACGTTATCATCAAGAAAGAAAACGCTTTTGTAAACCTAGTGACGATAAAAAATACTTACGCGCACGCCAGGACATTTAATTTTTACAAAATATCACACATACAAAAGCAGCGATTGTTGGACTGCTCCATGTATGAGAAAAACATAAAAATGTAAGTTTTGTATTCATTGTAAATTTGGTAATGTTTATAGTTTAACGCCTTTCTTCTTTGAGAATATACTTTTCCTCCACTGTACAGAAAATCTATGCTTATTCTTTTCTTTAAATTAACCACAAATAATGTTTATGTTTAAATGAACTTTGTTACAGGTTCGCTCTTTATCGCGGTGTGTCGATTATATTTGGGAGACCATTAACGTGTTCAATTTACGATCTGACAACTTTTTTTTTTACCAAATTTCACTGTTTTGCATTCATTTCCAATTTTTTTTATTATTCAAATAGGTCCCTTAGGTAATTTCATTGAAGAGTCTGATTGCGTGAAAGCAATCCGGGTTAAGAGGTCATTTGAGAAATTATTTTCACGCAATCAATCCGTACGTCTCCCAAACACAATCGAGAACCGACGCATCATCGATCATTCATTAATTTTTCTCTTTTTCCAAGTCGTACCAAGAAACGGCCAAGGAGAACTGCCGTGAGTACGCAATCTAGTGTTAAAAGGTTGCATTCTTTATCTTGTCGGCAAACATTGCCATGAATTATCAACATCAATGTTATATTTGGTTAAATGTGAAAAGCCCAAAAAACCTTTTAACGCTAGACTGTACGTAGTGAAAGGTTATTCACATTAAGTACAGAAACAAGAAGTGTCGAAAATGGAGAGAGACAGGATTGAAAAGAATCGCCGCTTCTATTGAGTCTGTACGTGGAGCAAGCTTTGAAGTAAAATCAGGAGATATTTTGGAAGGTAATTAAAGTTCAGGGTAAAAAAATAAAAACATTTAAGTATGGTTACGACATCCTAATGTTATAAGGCTTGCGAAGGACTTGGAAGAGCACTTGGAATAAATGGATAGTGACTTGATGATATATTATAAGATGAACATCGAGATTAGTAATCAACGACAATTAAGTGTGGCAGAATTACATGAGGCAGTGCCATGGTAATTCGATTAGGAAATGAGACACTAAAAGTAATAGATGTCTTATACTGTTTGGAGAGCAAAATAACTGATGAAGACTGTAGTGCAGAGGATATTCAGTGTAGAGTGACAATAGCAAGGATAGCTATACTGAAGAAGAAGTGTTTGTTAAGGTGTAATATCAGTTTAAGTGTTAGGGAGTATGACATGTAGATATTTGTTTGGCAGTAAATCGTGGATGATTAGCAGATCAGACAAGAAGTGAATATAAGGTTTTACAGCATGGTTCTATTTTAAAAAATGTTGAAGGTACGATGGACTGAATAACAAATGAAGAAGATAGAAGAGACAGACAAAAATTTGTACCAAGGCAGGGATTTGAAATGAGGATCCTGCGCACTACGGAGAAGCAGTAACCACTGCGCCACGCTGGCACAATGGCTTTGCACAACTCCACAGACTATCCTAGAGCACCTCCCTCCCCAAACCAAATCCATATTCACACCTGAGGCCGTTTGGTAGGAATGGGAACTTTAATTGAACATTGAGGCATGCAAGGGTAGTGCACACTGTTCTGCAAACCCACTGTAGCAGGGTGCCGTACTAACCAGCACATCTGCCTAGTGTGCAGGCCAGGCAGGTTCAGATCACGGCCTTGGTATGAATTTTCATTTCTCGCTCCAGTCTACACACACACACACACATATATATATATATATATATATATATATATACATATATACATACATATATATATATATATATATATATATATATATATATATATATATATATATATATATTACACAGATGTTTCAGACTTGAAGAGATCTCTGGAACCATATACTTTCATTTGATTAGGTGACGAAGTACTTAACGGAATTGAGGGAAAGGAAATTTATGACGCAACTTGAGTAAAGGAAGAAGCTGGTTGATAGGAGACGTGTTGATACAATAATGAATTGTCGATTTCATTGTGGAAAGATACGTGGTCAATGGTGGTAAGAGTTGTGGAAGGAGACAGAGGCTTCAATAAAGTAAGTACGTTGAAATGGATATAGATTGCTGTAGTTATACAGAAATTAAAAGACTGACGACCTCATCAGAAACAATCAAGGGAAGTTGTATAATGAGGTAGGACTACAACTTGAATAAAGGTGGCTGATTTGAGTGTATACCAAAGCGGACTGCCCAACGTGTCTTAACGTTCACCTCCATGTAATGCGACGTGGGGACAGTGATCGTAAGAAGCAAGACGAGTGTCACACCTCGTTAATGACAGCAGGCATCAAACCTATTATTAATTGCTGCTGTCACTGTGTGTCTGGCCATTTCGACAAGTTTGCGAGTGAACTTTGCTAAGAGAACCGTATACAATGGACATTTAGCGCTAGTAGACAGCAGCACACGAGACTGCAGGTCTTCAGCTGTGTCAGACAGCACGGGAACAGGTCAGTGGCCGGCTGGAGGTGTGCCGTTTGGCCCGACGTATCACAGGTCTGCTCCCTCGTCAGATGACGCGAGGCCCTGAGTGCACCGAAGAAGCAACGAGGCGTTCTGCCCGGTACGTGTGGAGGCTGCAGTTCACGGTGGAAGCGGCTCAGTCAGCTTTTGCGGTGTTTCGCGTACCGTCACTCAGGCCCGTTCATTCAGGTTACCGTGAACGTGGACCACCGTGTGTACTTTCGTACAATCTCGGTGTCCAGGTGTTGCCGTTACTGAGCCGTGATTTCCTGCCTGCGATGCTCTTGTCAGGATAGTTTCCCTGTCGAAGTAACGCACTTTGCGGCGTCCAGGTTGGCCAGCGCCCTCTAATTAGGACGGCCGCGGCTCTGGAGGAGAGGCGGCAGCGACAGGGGGAAGGAGGCAGCGCGCGGGGCGCCGCGAGCAGTCGGCCGGCGCTCCGTGTACTGCGGGGACGCACCGCGCTGACACCCCGGCGCCTGGGTGTGGCGGCGAGCGCAACTGGAATGTAGAAGCAGCCACCGGCCAACACAGGCTCTGTTTGAGAGCTGGGTCTGTCTGGAATCCTGAGCAGAGCGCGGGAATTTACCTGGCGTGCAAGTTAACGGCGATCTCCTGGACTAACTTTAAATGGTGAGCCATTTGTTGTAGAACTTTAGAATGTCATTGCTCGGTGTAGCCTCTTTGATTTTCGCTAGTCATTCCTTAAACCACTTGGACGTGGGTTCGGGATATTAGGTACTGCAAGTCCATCTAACTGCCCTGGTTCCGTTGCCTTACGAGTGTGGCCGATAATTGACGATTCCTTGTTTTATTACGGTTGCTAATTCGTTAAGTGGTCAGTTTTATGAATCAAAGTTTATTGTCAGTATAAAACTTCAGCCACCAATTTAAGTCGGAATCGCCAACTTCCTTGTCGCTTTCAATTATAACAGTTTCAACTTTGCACCGTCAAACGACGCTTTGGTATTTAAGGTTGTGTGTGGATTGTCGGATCATTATCATCTTGAACTGGTTGTGGTTTGTAAATTTATCAAGTGAAATTTGACGTCAGTCGAGATTGTGTAATCAACTATTGCTTTAACAGTAACTGCAATTGACACACTACAACGTTTAACATCTCCTCCTGCGTTTGGAGCTATCCAGTGCTCGGCTGTTAGTTTTAGTATTTTGGTGAACAGTGTATTAATACTGGGCCTGTGTGTTCTAGAAGCCGTTTTTGGCGTGCGCAGGTCCTCCTGCGTGTCGTTCTCACTTGAGCTCTCGAGCACGGAATTCACACGCGCGGCCATCGAGAATGTGCTGATTGATGTGTAAATCTTTCAGGCTATCATAACATCCTATTCCAGAACGTTTCCCATAATAGTTAAATCACGTATTTATGAGACCTTGCTGTTTGAGTATTGTTCTTGAGACCAAATACCTTTTACAAATTGTAATTTTTCATATTCACAGGTCACTAGTGAACTCAGATCTGTAGTTATGATACGGTTATATTTGTGTAAAGTAATTTTTTATGAATTTAAAGTTATGGCCATGTGGTTGTTTCTCTTTAAAATTATGTTCTGAATTATTCTCATTGTTTTATACAATTGAATAAACGCTGTAGATCATCCCAATTTGCAAATCCTAATTAAACACTGTGTTGTTAACAGTGCTCTGTTTTAATTATCGTTTTGAAAATAAATTCTTGTGTCCACAAATGAGATCAGCATTCCACTCCAGAAGCCCATGTGCCCTGCGTAGTGTTGTACCACCTTACCACTTACTTCTGCACTTCCTGCTGACCGTGCTGTAGACACTCCCGTTTGGATAGATGCCAACAGCCACATTCACAGGACTGAATGGACACGTCCCCCTCTTGACAAACGCTCAGGAACGCGATCACATCTTAATAGCCCCACTAAATAAATGGATCTTAGTCCCATAAAAATGCGAGTCTGTGAGTTCCTGGGACAGCGTGTGATCGCAGCCCATCACCGACAACTAGCTCTAGAGATGTAATCATCATTTGGTGTATATCATACAAAATCCGTGAACTTCATTAGTCGCCGAATGGAGGCCACTGTCAAGGGCACACGCAATGTTGACGGTATTTGCATCCTCAGGGCGTGCCTCTCAGGGAATGGGCTGGAACGGGCTCTGATGTGAGCAGGTACCTGGTTAACACGGAGTCGTTTTGGAAGATGCCGCGAGGTCAGAATGAGCAGCAGAGCGGTTGCCATAGTTATCACGTGCCCTTGAGGTCAGTGCTGCGAGGCGTTGCGCAACAACGCTTCCAATGTCGGATGTCAGGAAAGTTTGACGACGCTTGAGGGGGAGGGGGGGTGAGAGGGGGAGGGGTTGTGGAGCAGAGGGCAGACTGCGGATACAGTAGGTGGGAGGTGTCAGCCGAGTCCAGCAGTGGCCAAGATAAGGATAAAAGGCTGTCTTCGCGACAGCCCACTACACTGGCTGCAGTGGCACAGAGCAGAACTCACACATCTGGTAAGTCTCTACGTGTTTCTTCCAGCACTGTGGCGGAGTGCTCAGCGTATCACTTTCCTCAACTTGACGGTCTCCTGCTCTCAATGGTACCCCCCTCAAAAACGGTACCTACGACCTATAGCGCAATAGCTCTTGATATGCATTCCGTCATCAGTTCACGTCATCTACGCATTTCAGCAGCTACTGATTCTTACGGCGTAGTCTACGTAATGGCGTCACTAGCCCCACTAATTATTGGTATATGTTGTATGCCGTCGAAACAGATTCACGAAAGCATTGTACTTTCGATACAAACTTGTCAGATCAGACAATAGAAGTAGTAGAGATCTGCTGGAATACGGCTGTACAGGCCTAATTTACAGGGTTATTCACGAAGATATGAAAATACTTTAATATGTTACGCTACGTTTAAAACTAAAGAAAAAAGTTCATAGGTCCGCTAATGTTTAGTTACGGAGTTACGGGTAGTAAAAGATTTTGCCTGAAATTTAGCAACTTCGCTAATATGAAGCCATCGCAAATATATAGATGGTTAAAGTAAAGCATGATTTAAATTTATTTTGTTGTTATTGGTCTGGCGAATCTAGCAAAACATGTCCCATATGCGTATCTACAGTAGTTTTCCAGAACATCCAGAGAAGCAAAGGCATAATTTCGTAAAATTTTGAATTTATTAACTACCTGGTCTAATTTGTTCTTTAAATTCAAGACAACTGCACAAAGTTTTCAACGGAAGTGTAGAGAATTTAATTTTGGAAAATTTATGGTAAAAGCGTTATCTGAAACCGTATGAATGTGTCACATAATCTGGTTTTATGTATACCACAGCACACGTGAATTCGTGTTAAACCGAAAAAAAAAGAAAGCTCACTGTTAAGAAACTTGTACAAGGTACATACAATTTCGCAATACAATCACAATCACAGTAAATGTTCAAAAACGTCTCCACCTAGTTCAGTGCATTTAGCTGCACGTGTACAGATTTTGTTGCTCGTTTCAGTTTCACAGGGTTGTTCTTAATTTCTTCTATTGCATTCATAATGCGACCGAGTCGTGCCTCACGTGTATTGATTTTGTCATTATAATCATTATCTTTCACCCATCCCCATACACAAAATCCGTTGGTGTTATATCGGGAAATCTGGGTGGCCACAGACGTGTAGCACCACCACCAATCCATCTCTGGGAAAAATGTTCATTTAATTGTGCAGTAACTCCGTTGGCGAAATGTGGAGGCACGCCGTCATGTTGAAAATACATTTGAATTTGCGTAGCAAGCAGAGTATCTTCGAGTAAGTGGGGCATTTCTTCTTGAAGGAATTGTAAGTACGACCCGCCAGTTAGACGTCCTGGGAAAATGAATGGTCCAATAAAGTGTTTATACCATCTCGAGTAAACTGTGCCTCATCAGAAAATAAAACGTATTTGTGTAACTGTCAATTAGTTTTTAACCAGTTGCACAACTCCAAGCGGAGGGCTGGATCTCCCGGATAACTGATGCACTTTTTGTTTATGGCAGAGACACACATTATTTTACTTCATTGTACACCATATCTTACATTGTGAAATGCCTAATAGTTGAGAGATACGCCGTGTACTGTACACAGGCTAAGTTGAACAGCATCCATAATATCCTCATAATCGTCTTGACGTATCGAGCTCTCGTACTGATTATGAAAGCTAGGTAGAGAACATGTCTCCCGTAACATCGAAATGCTCCACTAATGATTCGTCCATTTGAAAGCCATCGAGTTGAATAACGTACGCCATATTCGTTAATTTCAGCTGTATCATTGCCATAACATTTTCCATAAATGAACACCATAGTGGCGTATTCCTACGTCGTAAATTTGAAAGGCATTCCTATTTCATAAATAATCTACAAACTACAACAGTTACTATGTGGTTTTACTTAAATACACTGTTCTTATTGTGTTCTTTCACTGAACAGTACAGAAAACTAACTCGTTTCAAGGTTAGGGAACGTCTGCAACAACTCACTAAAGGTAGCCAACAATGACACACACGTTTCTACATTCTTAATGAAAAATAAACAAATTTACTTGTATTACAACCTTTCCTTCTCTGGACGATACACTGCAGATACACGTCTGGGACATGTTTTATTATATTCAGCACACCAGTAATAACAAAATAAGTCGAAATCGTGTTTTACTTTAACCTCTTAAAGTTGTGCGATATCTTCATAATATCGAAGTTGCTAAATTTCTGGTAAAACCTTTTATTACCCGTAACTCCTTAACTGAACAATTGCGGACCTATGTTTATAAGACCTTTTTTTCTATATTGTTCCATATAGAACGACATATTAAAATATTTACATATCTTCGTGAATCACCCTGTATGGAAGATGTATTTGCGATGTGGCCCAGCTTGAGACACTCAGTATTGATAACTGACCCAACATGCAAATTCTTGAGTTTTGTTTTCGAACGTCGGACGTCATTAAAGCTTGACAACGGTGCGGGAGGAGGCTTCATATCAAAGTCCCCGGGTATGTGCCACCAGTTTCTGACGTTGGACCTCTTCTCGCCAGGATACCTGCTGCATCTGAGGAAGGTTTTGCCCCCCGTAGATGCCTAATGGACTCGGGAGAGCGCACCAGACTTCTCTGCAAAGACGTTATGCACTGCAGTGAATGTGACACTCGCAATATTGAAGACATTCTGCTGTACAAAACGTAAAATGTGATTAAAAGTGTCTGGACACCTGGCTGAAAATAACATACAAGTTCGTGGCCTCTCCATCTGTAATGCTGGAATTCAATATGGTGCTGGCCCACCTTTAGCCTTGATGACAGCTAACCCTCCTGCAGACATACGTTGAATCAGGTGCTGGAAGGTTTCTTGGGAATGGCAGACAATTCTTCATGGAGTGATGCACTGAGGAGAGGTATCGATGTCGGTAGGTGAGGCCTGCCACGGCGTTCCAAAACATAGCTAAGGTGTTCTATAGGATTCAGGTCAGGAATCTGTGTAGGCCAGTTCGTTACAGGGATGTTATTGTCGTTTAATCTCTCCGCCACTGGCAGTGCATTATGAACAGGGGCTCGATCTTGCTGAAAGATGCAGTCGCCATTACCGAATTGCTCTTCAACAGCGAGAAGCAATGAGATGCTTAAAATATAAATATAGGCCTGTGCTGTGGTAGTGCCACGCAAAACAACAAGGGGTGCAGCCCCCTCTATGAAAAACAAGACCACACCATAACACCACCGCCTCAGAATTTTACTGTCGGCACTACACACGCCGGCAGATGACGTTCACTAGGAATTTGCCACACCCAGACCCTCACATCTGATCTCCACATTATCTACTTTGAGTGTCACTCCACACAACGTTTTTCCACTGTTCAATCTTCCAACGTTTACACACCTTACACCAAGCGAGGCGTCGTTAGACATTTACCGGTGTGATGTGTGGCTTATGAGCAGCCGCTCGACCACGAAACCCAAGTTTTCTCACCGCCCACCTAAGTCATAGTACTTGCAGTGGATCGTACTGCAGTTTGAAATTCCTGTATGAAGATCTGGGAAGATTTCTGTTTATTATACATTACGACCCTCTTCAACTCTACGCGCTCTCTGTCAGTCAACAGAAGAAATCGGCCTGTACGCTTTTGTGCTGTATCACATTGGAAACAGTGGACCTAGTGATATTTAGGATTGTGGACATCTTGCGTGCAGGCATATGACACATGTGACACCCAATGACCGGGCCACATTCGAAGTCTATGAGTTTCGCAGAGCGCCCATTCTGCTATCTCACGGTGACTAATGACTACAGAGGTCGGTCATATGGAGTTCCTGGCAGTAGGTAGCAGAACAATTTACATAATATGAAAAACATGTGTTTATGGGGGTGTCCCGATACCTTTGTTCACGTAGTGTATGTCTATGATCTCCCATTAAATCACTGGACCCATTTCACCGAAACATGGCAAACAAACAAACTACATGACTGTACGAGCATCATCACTGCTTGTCTTGTAGCCTTCCAGCTCGACAGGAGTGGGAATAGGGACAATATCGTATTTTGTCAGCCCATGCCATATTGGCTGAGCCGTATAATAGGCAAGTTGTGTTTAAGTAGTAGTGGCTGGCCTTAGGAACCTGCTTTACTGTGAAGCCTACTAACCGAGAGTACGAAATGGTTTGACAGTGGGTAGGCTGTACTGAACGATAGTGTGTTGGGTTCAAGTAGAACCGACCTGCTTTATCGATCTTCTTTGCATGACAACTTATTTGACAGGAGCAGTGATTGGTTTCAAGCCCCTGATGTGTAAGCTGCACTTCACAATACGTATGTGGTGGGAATATTATCAGCCTGCTTTATCGACATGTTTAGTGGGGGCTACATTTGTGAGTGGGCATGGCTGAGGAATGTTGAAGTAGATAGAGGAGGTGATAGACTGAGGTAGGGACCAGGAAATGATGGACAGGGTAAGTGGAGGCAGGGGGAGATGATAGGAGGTGATGGACCGAGAGAGGAGGGGCAATAGAAAACATAAAGGGAGATGGGTGTGGGAGGAAATGAACACTGATAGGCTGGGAGTAGAAGATGAATGAGGAGAGGGGACTACAGTAGATAGGTGGGAGAGATGGGCAGGAGGAGAGGAACAAAGATGGGGAAGAAGAGTTGGTTAAAAATGGCTCTAAGCAGTATGGGACTTAACATCTGAGGTCATCAGTCCCTTAGACATAGAACTACTTAAACCAAACTAACCTAAGGACATCATACACATCCATGACCAAGGCAGGATACGAACCTGCGACCGAAGCAGCCCTGTAGTTCCAGAATGGAGTGCCTAGAACCGCTCGGCCACAATGGTCAGCGAAGAAGAGATGGGTTTGGAGAAGAGGGAGATGAGGACAGAAAGGTAGAGAGGTGTAGGTGATGATGGAAAGAGAAATGGTGGCAGAAGGAGATGGATAAGAGAAAGAGGCCAGGAGGATATGGACAGGGAAGGATGGAAGATGCGAAGGGAGAGGGTGCAAGAGGAAATGGATATAGAGTGGGGGCTGATTTAAATGGAATAACAGACTGGGGGCAGGAAGAGATGGAGAGGGAGAGTGAGGAGAGGCTGTTGACAAAGTGGGGTGGTGGATATGTACAGTGAGAAAAGGGGAAGGAGAAAATGGAGAGAAGGGGTGGAGAATATGGACAGTGTGAGAGAGGGGAGGAGGAGATGTAGAGAGAGAAAATGGAGGAGATAATCAGAGATAGAGGGAGAATGAGATGGGGGGATGCAGGAGCCAAATGAATAGTGTAGATGAGTATTGGTAAGATGGAAAATGATGAGAGCATAGTATTAGATGGACAGACAGAGGGGTGAAGTGGAGATGGGTGAAGACAGTGAGTAGGCAGAGATGTATACAATATATGTGCCATACAGGTTCGCAAGTGAAACTGTGGGGACAGTGACATACAACTGGTCATCTAAACTGTACACATATATCACAGACATTATAGTCAGTATGATTTAGGAGCATACGGGCTGTTCCAACTTTATAAAGTACCTTGAATTATTGGCACATTGACAGCACTGACTCGGAAAATATCTTTCTTATGGAACGCTAGTGGATTTTTGTTCACACAAAGTAATTACTGCTATCGACAGAGGACCTGCAGTTGATTTCATAATTCTAGGCCTACCGATAACTATTGAAACAGTTGCTTACAACCAGCTTCTAATAAAATTACAATCCTATCTGCGACTGAACTCGTGATTTCACGCTATAAGGTTCTCATTATTCATCTCTTGGTGCTCCATCTCTCTTTCCATTCCTCTTTATCCCAATCCATCACCATCTGCCCTTGTCTCTAGCATCCCCTTTTCCATGTATTTCAACCTCCCCCGGCCATGCTCACCCAGACATGTAGCCCCTATTAAACGTGGCGACAAAACAAGCCGATAATACTCCCACAACACACCTATAATACTGGGTGGCTTGAAACCAATTAATTCGCTTGACATATATGTGGTTGTGCTCTGTATGGCGTCTGCAGGGTGAACCATCTAAAGCTTGGACTGCAAATATTATGGAAATGGAAAGTGCTATTGACGTGCAGTTTTCACAGAATGAATTCGAAGCCAGGGTCTAGTACTGTTATCCAATAAACAGATTGTAATAATACTTAGAAAGTGTATTTTCTGTACCTGCGATTTTCCTAATGAAAAAATCTTATTGCCAGTAACAAACTAAAAATAGGGTAAACTAGAATTTCGGTGCTGTTTGCTGCAGAAGTCTAGTGCAAGCCAGTTATGAAATACCACGTTGTGAGAAGTTTCCACACTGACACTTCTTTGTGCCATTCGACCTGCGTAGTTGTTAGATCGATGTTGTTATGTTCGTTTACAGTGTGCTTGTGTGTTCCTCGAGAGCACTGCTATCAGTTTTCTATGTGACAGTCTAAGCAGTAGCTCATGTGTATACAACGGGATTTATCAGTGCAGAAAAAGCTGACATGCTCATGGTGCATGGAGAGTGTAGGAAGAATGCAGTTTGTTCTTCTACAGTGCTTGCGGCAGGATCCCAATCTCGACCATCTTCTCAATCAGTTGTGTGAAAGTGATAGTGTAAGAACTAGGGAACGTAACAGAATGAAGCAAGTGATGACAGAAGAGCGGGAAATTAACGTTCTTCCTGTTGTTGCAGTTGATCAACACTTTACCTCCTGTGCAATCGCATGTGTAAGTGACATGGGTCAGGCAAGTGTCCTACACATTCCCCATCAGCCTAAATTCCATCCCCATTACATCTACCTCAATGAAGAGCTCCATGGATCAATTATAAGAATCGTGTTAACTTCTGTACATGGGAATTGCGACTAGTACTCCATATGTATTACGTACCTTGTCTAGTGGTGAAGCCAGGTAAACCACCAAAACGTATGCTATTGGTGTGTTGACAATCCCCATTGGCTTCCTCAGGTGGAACATCAGCGCCCATGGAGTGTAAACATTGCTGTGGGATAGTAAACCGTCAGATCATAGGCATGAGTTTCATAGATAGAACACTGAATGCGTACAACTATCACAGCCTCCTAACAAACCATCTCCCACAGATACTAGAAGGCTTTCCTCTGCACACAGAGAGGAACCTGTGTTACCAATATGACCGCTGTCCAGTACATAGTGCGTGGAGTATTACAGCATGTCTTCACAAATTGTTTCCAAAACGTTAGATTGGATGCAGAGGACCAGTACGTTAGGTGCCCCATTTTCCAGATTTGATGCCTGTTGACTTTTTCTGTGGGGAAAGCTGAAAGACGCTGCCTGCAAGGACATACCAACTACACCCAATGATACATAACGAAGCATAACTGCAGCCTGCTCGGAGATGTTCGACGAAACGCTAGCATGTGTGCAGCAGTCGCTCCATACCAGATAGGAAACGTGTTCTGCCACTGCTGGTGGTCATTTTGAACACAACCTGTGATGGACAGTTACCTCGTTACGGCCCAGAATGCACATAACTAGTGCATGCATTTGTGTTGTTCTTTGGTGTGTACTACTACAGGTATTGTACAAGTGACAGTGTGGCAACTTTCCAAAGTATTTATATTGTAAGCAGCTTGCACTAGAATCCTGCAACAAATCAACTAACATAATTTACGCTATTTTTAGTTTCTTAATGTCAATAAGAATTGTTCCATTCAAAAAGTGTACTTTTGCACAAAAAATACACTTTATAAATATTATTACAAACTGTTTATTGGCCAACAATAAACAGCCCCTGACTATCTGCACGTTCTGTGATAACTGCGCATCAACAGCACTTTCCATCTCCGCAATATTTTCGGTGCTAATTTTATTTTAGTCGCCCTGTATGTATACTTTAAATTTTCTTTTACACACATATCTGCAGCCAAGCTGCTGTCCTGGAAACTAGCATGAGGTTTTGCAGCGCCTATGTGACCAATCGGTACATCCGAACATTATGAAGCACCGAGAAGAAAAGGATTTATTGACACATAATCAGCACGGACTCTGAAAATATCATTATTTTAAAACACAACTAACTCTTTTTACTCACGAAGTAATAAGTGCTATCGACAGGGGATTCCTATTTTTAGATATCCAGAAGGCTTTCGACACCGTTCCTCACAAGCTTCTTCCAACCAAACTGCGTGCCTATGGAATATCGCCTGAGTTGTGCAACTGGATTCGCGATTTCCTGTCAGAAAGGTCACAGTTCGTAGTAACAGACGGAAAGACATCGAGTAACAGAGGTAATATCCGGCGTCCAACAAGGAAGTTTTATAGGCTCTCTAATGTTCCTGATCTATATTAACGACATAGGGAAAAAACTGAGTAGCCGTCTTAGGATCTTTGCAGATGATGCTGTCATTTATCGTCTTGTAATGTCATCAGATGACCAAACCGAATTGTAAACTGATTTAGATAAGATATCTGTGTGGTGTTGAAAATGGGAATCGACACTGAATAAAAAAAAACTGTAAATTTCGATTACGCGATGACTCACACAAATCAGAAGGCTGCAAATTCAAGTAAATAGTTAGGGATTACAGTTACAAATAACATAAATTGGAACGAGCACATAGATAAGGTTGTGCGTAGAGCAAACCATAGTCTGCGATTCGTTGGCAGAACACTTAGAAGGCGCAACAGGTCTTCTAAAGAGACTGCTTACACCACGCTTGTCCGCCCTATTCTGGAGTATTGCTGCGCGGTGTGGGATCCCCATCAGGTGGTACTGACAGATGACACCTGATAATTTCAAACAAGGGCTGCTCGTTTTATATTATCGCGAAATAGGGGAGATAGTGCCACAGAAATGATATGTGAATTGGAGTGGGAATCATTAAAACAAAAGTGTTTTTCGTCGCAATGGGATCTTCTTATGAAATTTCAATCATCAGCTTTTTCCTCCGATTACGAAAACATTCAGTTGGCTCCCACCTACATAGGGAGAAATGATCATCACTATAAAACAAGAGAAATTAGGGCTCACACAGAAAAATTTAAGTACTGGTTTTTCCTGCACACCGTTCGAGAGTGGAACGGTAGAGAGACATCTTGAAGGTGATTCATTGAACCCTCTGCCAGGCACTTTATTGTGAGTAGCTGAGTAATCACGTAGATGTAGATGTAGAACCCTGCATAGCATATGGGGCTCTATCTAGAAAAATCCGTTGACAGGGTACGATTTCATTCCTCTGCTGAATGTACCCCACAGCCATTTGGGAAGCTTGAGAAAGGGGTCACATGTTGCCACTGGGCGCGTCCTGTGGAGCAGAGGACACTCAAGTGTCGCCCTCTTGTGACGCAGTCGCCATGCAGAGCAGACGCTCCTGTATTTTCAGCCTTCTGTCGTAGCTGACCGCACTTTGCGGACTGTTCCCTTCTCTGCTCTCTGGTACCAGAAACCAGCTTTCTCTAAACGTGCGCTACCTTCTTCTCTCTTTCCTGCACCAGTACTTCACTAACAGACTGATGAACGACCCTCAAGTCCAGCCTGGACAAGACCTCGTGTACCAGAATGTTGGTTTCTCTGCCAGTGCTCTTCTCTCGCATTCTTGACACAGTGCACTTCCACAAGTGGTGCGATTTGTACAATTATTGTGAACTGGTTTTGACTTTACCACTATACAGGAAACTGGTAACATTCTGTGTAATGATGTGTAAATGCTTTGTTGTACATAAAGACAGTGAGTGAGTAATGTATGAGGGAGTGCCTGATTTTCTCTTAATATATGCGAGATGACTCATGTAAGATTTTGACCTTGAAAATACACAATGCGATCAAAAGTATTCAGACACCTGGCTGAAAATAACTTACAAGTTCGTGGCCTCTCCATCACTAATGCTGGAATATAATATGGTGTTGGCTCACCCTTTGCCTTGATGACAGCTTCCATACTCGCAGGCATACGTTCAATCAGGTGGTGGAAGGTTTCCTGGGGAATGGCAGCACATTCTTCATGGAGTGCTGCACTGAAGAGATATATCGATGTTCTTCGGTGATACCTGGCATGATGTCGGTGTTCCAAAGCATCCCAAAGGTGTTTCATAGGACTCATATCAGGACTCTGTGCAGTACAGTCCGTTACAGGGATATTATTGTCTTCTACAGACGCCTTAGACTCTGCATTATGAACAGGTGCTCGATCGTTTTAAAAGATGCAATAGCCATCCCCGAATTGCTCTACAACAGTGAGAAGCAATAAGATGCTTAAAATATCAGTGTAGGCCTCTGCTGTGATAGTACCACGCAAAAAAACAAGGGGTGCAAGCTCCCTCCATGAAAAACACGACCACACAATAACACCACCGCCTCCGAATTTTACTGTTTGCAGTACACGCGCTGGCAGATGACGTTCACTGGACATTCTCGATAACCACACCTGTCACCGGCTGGCCGCATTGTGTACCGTGATTCGTCACTCCACGCTACGTTTTTCCACTGTTCAGTCATCCAATGTTTACGCTCCTTACAGCAAGCGCGGCTTTGTTTGGCATTTACCTGCGTGATGTGTGGCTTACGAGCAGCCGCTCGACTGTGAAATCTAAGTTTTCTCACCTCCCGCCTAACTGTCATAGTAGTTACAGTGGATCCTGATGCAGTTCGGAATTCCTGTGTGTTCGTCTGGATAGATGTCTGCTTGTTACACATTACGACCTTCTCCAACTGTCGGCAGTCTCTGTCAGTCAACAGACGAGGTCGGCCTGTACGCTTTTGTGCTGTATTTGGTGCTTCACGTTTCCATCTCACCATTACATGTCAAATAGTGGACCTAGGGATGTGTAGGAGTGTGGAAATCTCGCATACAGACGTATTATAAAAGTGACGTCTAATCGCCAGACAATGTTCAAAGTCCGTGAGTTTTTGTGAATTTTTTGATTAATTTCAGCCAAAAATAACAGAGTTGCTCTGTGATATCCGCTGAAGATTGTGAGTATAGTTCTCCAATTACGTGCAGTGTAGCCATTCCGATTTTCGTCTGAAATCAGAAAGGATTTGAATTTACATTACTAACTTATTTTCTAAGAATATGAGCCTCAATGCAGGTGAAAATAATGAAAATTAAAAACTGTGCAGGCGTTGGAACAATTTACTGCGATTTTCACGTTTTTTTCTCCATTTAGGAGAAGAAAAATACCCGTGCAATCGTGACATCTCCTCATAAGTTGGTTCATATAATTAGTAATTTTATACACAATCATATTATCACATTTAATAATGATCGATTCAATACTTTTTGAGTTAGACTGGACGCAAATGTCAAAATAGTCACTTGGAGATGAACGCGTTTGAGAAATCAATTCTTGGAAACTGGAAGTTCAAGGAAGTCAACAATAATGTAAAATGCTTACCAATTGATCTGCGATTCCAGAGCCATATAGTAATCCTTCTTCTTTCCCAGAGGCTTCGTTTTGCGCCTGCAGCAGTGCTTTCCGAGCTATCCGACCTTCCTTCGTTTCAATGCGCTACGTCGATTCTGCCAGCATACGCGCTGGTTATCCATTTGTTCGGCATAACTGAAGCTTTACGTGTCTCCTAAAATTCCTGCCTCGTTCATGGCCATCAGAAGGGATGAATTTCCTTCATTGAATAAGCCAGCTGCTAAATACGACGCCAAATCAACCACTTTTAGTCCGGAGTGCAAGTGTTTGGGAGCTAATCACCAAATAGTGGAATTAAAAGTTTCATTAGCATTTTGTGTGTGGCCACCTACACATTTCTCCAGTAATTCATCCCCTGATAAATCTTATATGGGAAGAATTTCCTTCTGTACGAATGCGAATTTCGCTTTGAAATTTTGACAGAGTACTCTTGGATAGTTAGCTTAACGATTTCTCGAACCTCCTAGTGTGGTTTCCGCATTAACCATCGTAATCCAAATTAGGTTATTATATTAATTTAGATTTTCTATCCAGTTTGTTGAAAGTAAATGAATTGTGGAGATATATTTACTCATAAATTTACAGATTCTCCAGCAGTTGTGTATTTGGCCTGACAGCATTGTCCTTACATCATGTTCTGCAGAAGCGTTAGTTGGTTCATCTGCATTTTTGTCGCAGTTCTCACTGCTGCCGACTATAGCGACTCTCATCCCAGTACAGGTAAAGATTTTACTTGTATAAATTGACGTAAGTCTGTATATGATAATGAATAACCAGTTTTAGTAGGTAATGAAAAACATATTCAATATTTTCATTAAGTATTTTATATATTTGTTTTTCAGGATTAGATCCCGAAGTCACAGTCTACCACTTTGGAACTGACAATATGAGTAAGTGTCATAATTTTCCATTATTTCCAGAAACTTTTCATGGTTCAAGAAAATCATGCAGTGCAAACTTATCTCATTGGTAGGCGTATTTGATGATTTAATAATTGATTTGGGTCATTTGATTATTATGCATAAAATCTCTAAGTTCACTGAGTTTCTATATTATTACTTTTGTTTTTATAGTCGGTATGAGTTGGAATACAGTTTACATATGTGTTACATACGTGTTGGTAGACCTTGAGAGTGGTAATCATGGCCTTTTTCTAAATTATTTTCATAAAGGTTTAGTGGTCCCGTCTAGATCAATATAACACATGAATAGACGAAGCTAAACAGAATCTATTTCACATAAGTAGTCGTGATATACAGGTATTTGACATGTCTTCCAGGATTACAGTAGTACATTGTACACCGCCTTCCATAAATTTATATTGACTACAGAAAAACCTTCTCACGTTCACAATATTTATATAACCAATTAGAAACAGGAATCTGATAATGGTAATCATCTCAGGAGGTATCCATCAGAAATTGTAATGCTTGTGCTGACTACGTTATATCCCTGTTTCTTATCTGTTTAAATTCATTGAGATATGGGTTCAAAATTATGGTACGTTTGCTTACAACGTGTCCTTTCATAAGTGGCAGAGTTTTTAAATTAATAGTGGATGTCATCATTGTGGTTCAGCTGAAGATTTGCTTTCATGTAAAACATAGTTCCATAGAACCTTCACATGGACACAAACAGTAAATTTTGAAGGAGTGTTAAGTATTCCCATCTATATAGATAACTTGTAGCACTTACTCCGTCAGTTTATTTTGAACAACATACTAGTTTCTCTTTTCTTGGAAATAATGGTTATTTTAGGAAGACAGGTATGACCTTAAGAGCCAGTTACATGGCACATACTGCAACTATACCAGTAGCATTATGATTCTCTTGTTAGTAACATTAGCAAATCAATAATAAACCATGTTCCTCTTCACAGTGTGAGATATGTCATGTTCCCTATTATGATTGCTATCTGAGTGAATGTCCATCAAATTATTGCTATTTGCTTTCTGTAACAATACGTTACAGAAAGTAACTACAAGTTGGTCTACATTTTCGAAGCAGTATGTAGTTCAAAAATGGTTCAAATGGCTCTGAGCACTAAGGGACTTAACATCTGTGGTCATCAGTCCCCTACAACTTAGAACTACTTAAACCTGACTAGCCTAAGGACATCACACCCATCCATGCCCGAGGCAGGATTCGAACCTGCGACCGTAGCAGTGGTGCGGTTCCGGACTGAGCGCCTAGAACCGCGAGACCACCGCGGCCGGGAGTATGTAGTTGATACGTACACTGTTTCAAGGAACCACATGGTAAACAAAATGTCATTCTAGAATGGGACGTAATTGATGTCTGTAGATCATAAATTTGAAGTAACCACGTTGGTGTCGTCTGTAAGCATTAATTTAATTTCACACATAATTAACGCCTGCTGTGTGCAGATTGTTACCAGAAACTTGAAGCATAAGGGGACGCTAGGCTATACAAAAATGTAACTCCTTGTTCTGATGTCACAGAAACTTCCTGTGATGAGACAAGTTTTTAGCCGGTTAACTGATGAGTTACTGATTTTATAATTGCTAATAGCAGGCTGAACAGCACAAAGGCTTTAGTCAAATCACGCAAGCTATTTACAGAAGAACAATTTCTGTGTCAACGCTCTAAGGTATACAGAAATACAAAGATAGGAATATTCCTCTGAAAGCCAAATTATTTTTATTCCTAATTGCAAAGAATTCAATACATTTGATTGTATGAATTAATTATTTTAATAATTTGAGGTTCTCCACATTTGTAACATCCAATTAGAGTTCCCTGGAATTTTGTGTTGGGCACCTTTTTCTAAAGAGTTCATATGATGGTGTATTTCGTTTTGATAAGACAAATACTGTGGTGAAGTGTTGCATTAAAACATGAATGATATCTATGTATTCCATCTAGTTCCCCAGAGTAGGTTTTCAGCTGTTTACATGATGTACTGCCACATCATGTGATGTATATTTCTGGAAGGCAGGATGGTTTGGTTGAGTTACCCAGTGGTTACAGACAGGTGACTCATAACTTTCATGTAAAATATTGGGAGTTAGTTGTTGTAGGATATACACTGCAAGTCTAATGTCAGTGACATCTGAGCATCTCATGTACCTGTTCAGTTTGTGTCATTTACCTTCTGCCTAGTCTGATGCACTGTCGCAACTTCCACCCTGTGCCAACCTCTTACCTTCAGAGTAGAACTGGTTATCTCACGTTACATGTTGAAAATTCGTACCAGGACGTAAAATCTTAGAAATATTTTCCTTATGTTTGGTTGTAGTAGACACCTTCGACGGAGGAAAGCCATCTTTCCCTCTGCATGTCTGCCTCTGAAATCCGGCTTACTTTGTCCTTCATCTGTAATTTTGCTTTCAAGGAAGCAAAATTCCTTCATCTATTTTGTGATCCCAGACTTTGACGTTAAATTTAACGCTAATCTCGTTTCTGGTATTCCTCATTACGTTAATCGTTCATTTGTTCACACTAAGTATATATTTGCATTCATTTGACTCCCCATTCCACACAACAGACCTAATAATTCTTCCTGATCTTCACTGACAGTAATGTTTTCAGCGAATCTTCCCCATGGCACTTATAACCATGACTGTTAATCCATCTCCTACGTTTGTCTTTTATTTAATTACGGTTTCCTAAATGTACAGATTAGACAGTGGCGGAGAAACACCGTTCCATTAAGTTACACCCTCATTAAGCACATCTCTTTTCTCATAGTCTTCCGTTCTTATAGCTTCTTTTGTGTTCCTATATATATCATTGTATACCCAAATTTCCCGGTATTTCTAGTCATTTCACGCTGTAGAACGCTTTTCCTAGGTAGAAGAATTCTATACAAGTATCTAGATTCTTATTAACTCTTGAATACATTACGAAGTGCAATGCAGCACATGTGTTTTGGGTTCTGTCGTGTTTCCTATGCACTTACGCTACATCTGTTCTCCAGAACAGAGCTTTCTTTGTGGACCAAAGTCTCCTCCAGCCACTCACCCTCCCACGGATGCAAGACTCTTAAACTCAACATCGAGGTGATAGCATACAGGAGGATGGCACACTGTAATACTTGAGAATCGAGACAATCCTCTTGGCGGCCAGATCTGTCCTTTCATTCCTCACAATTCCGATGTGTTTTTGTACCCAGCAAAAAGACACCTAAATCCCCAGTCGTTGTAGATGGAGCAGAGACTAGCTTCCCTGCTGAGTACGAACGTCTCACAGGGTGAAGGGAACGTAGAAAATCGGATGAGACAAGAAATTTATCACTGGAAGAACGTCTCACCCACTCCAATGACCGCAAGATCGCATAAAATTCTGCATAAAAGACAGTAAACGCTTAAGGCAGTCTGATCTTGAGGACAAGATCTGTCAAAAAAACATAGCAACCAACAGGATCCCCCTGTAGCGATAAGTGCATAAAAACAGCTATATTGTTGTGGTGCCCAGGTAAAATGTCAGAAAATATGTCATTAAAAGCGGAAGCAGGAGTGTAATCTCTCTTGTAGCGCCCCAAATCTAAAATCACTCTGGGTCTCTCCAGTAACCATGGCAGCAGGCAGTTAAAACCCTGGATTTGGGGCAGTACTGGCTCCTCACTGAGGGACTCCAGCACATGGTGCACGTGGATCGCAAATGGCATTGTGGCTCTTCAACGGTAGGAAATAAGTGGGATGAGCAACGTTATAGAGTGTGGGTGAAGTTGGAGCTGTGAGGAACTTGCATGCCTGATGCAGTAGGTGGAGCTGCTGGTGACCCCCCCCCCCAGCCTCTGCACATAGGCTGGGTATGGGACTTGTCCTATAGCGACCTGTGGCCAACTGCAGACCCTCAAGGTGGACAGTGTCAATTCAAATCAAAAGGCCTCGTCAGTGCATAAACCATGCACCCATAGTCCAGCCATGAATGCATGAAAGCCGTATAAAACTTCAATGCTCAGATACACATTGCTGCGGCTCAATGCAAGTTCTTTAGCTGTCAGAATCTACATTCCTAAATCAATAGCTAGGGTCCGGGGTCTCTCCCAGGAAAGCTGGTCCCCATGTGCCACAATGCATCCCTTGTGCATCAGCTCTCATCTGTGACTAGATTTTAGCTCACTTTCCTGATGAAAACCTCCAATAGAATCTTCTGAACCTCAAAGATCCATTGCTCATCTCATGACTTCCTATCATTCGAGCTTCTGAGCAGGCTGCCACAGCAGCAGCTTTTATCGAAGACCCAATTCTGGTATTTGCCACATAACCCAAATTGGAAGAACATTGGTTGTAGCACAAGTCAGGGACAGTCCTCAATGCCATTTCCACAAGGTGAATTGTGTTACTAGGTGTTAGTGTGCCCACAAAGCTGAAATTTGCAACACCTCCACTTCTATGTCTGTGGACTGATGACTGGGCGACACCAAGGAATATTCTTCCCAACCATATTTTACAGAAGCGGCGCTGGTACCTATCTATACTCTTGCAGTCCACTCAGTTGCTGTCTATACAAGTCAAGTTGTAAAGCAAGCCAGTCACCTTCCAGACTAACACTGGGTCATCAGCTACAGTAATCGACTGGGCTACACAAGCCATTAAGTCTCCTCCAGGCACCCCTGCACAACAGAGTTATGTAGTTTTAGTAAAAACACCATTTCTGTTACAGGACATACCTGTTAGAGGACTTTTCCATAGCAAACGCTACTGTGGCGTTACAGTAACTCCAGCTTGGATTCTGATGGTTGTGGCCCCTCAGGTCTCTAACCTGTCCAGCATAGACTTATTCCATGCCTTGGGGCTTGAGTTCTGCGCCAATTCTCATGCAGTCCAAGCACTGGGCCTCTCCCTACACCACCTACATCTTGGTTAAATTAGGACCAGTGTTCTGCCAGTGAGCATCCTGGGGATCCAGTCGCATATATCCCTTACACCTACTGCAGCTCCAAACTCCAAAATTATTTAAGGTCCGTAGCGTCGAGTTTGCATACCAGGATAAGCCTCAACAGGACTTGCAACATCTTCAGGATGAGGGCGTCTTCATCCCAGTAACACACAGCCAAAGGGCCCTTCCTATTTGACTGTGGAGAAACCATCAGGCGCTGGCTGCATTGGTGGTGACTTCCAGGACACTGTGAATGCCCAATCTGTAGTCGTCAGATATACCACTCCCATGCTTCAGAACACTGTTTACATCTCGCTGGGTCTATGGTATTTGCCAAAAATGATCTTCATTATGCTTATTTGCCCAAAATGATCTTCATGATGCGTATCTACACCTCACACTGCGTAACGGCTCCCAGGAGACTGAAATCATAAACATCATAGCCACTCCTTTTGGATTGCTCCAATATACATAGCTTCCGTTTGGCATCGACAAAGTTACATCAATTTCTTGGAGGTACTATGTTGTTGGTGTGGTCTTCAGTCCTGAGACTGGTTTGATGCAGCTCTCCATGCTACTCTACCCTGTGCAAGCTTCTTCATCTCCCAGTACTTACTGCAACCTCCATCCTTCTGAATCTGCTTAGTGTATTCATCTGTTGGTCTCCCTCTACGATTTTTACCCTACACACTGCCCTCCAATGCTAAATTTATGATCCCCTGGTGTCACAGAACTAGTCCTATCAACCGCTCCCTTCTTCTTGTCAAGTTGTGCCACAAACTTCTCTTCTCCCCAATTCTATTCTATACTTCCTCATTAGTTATGTGATCTACCAATCTTCAGCATTCTTCTGTAGCATTACATTTCGAAAACTTCTGTTCTCTTCTTGTCCAAACTATTTATCGTTCATGTTTCAATTCCATACATGGCTACACTCCATACAAATTCTTTCAGAAACGACTTCCTGACGCTTATATCAATACTCAATGTTAACAAATTTCTCTTCTTCACAAACGCTTTCCTAGCCATTGCCAGTCTACATTTTATATCCCCTCTACTGAGACCATCATCAGTTATTTTGCTCACCAAATAGCAAAATTCTTTACTACTTTAAGTGTATCATTGCCTAATCTAATTTCCTCAGCATCACCCGACTTAATTCGACTACATTCCACTATACTCGTTTTGCTTTTGTTGTTTTTCATCTTATATCCTCCTTTCAAGACACTATCCATTCTGTTCAACTGCTCTTCCAAATCCTTTGCTGTCTCTGACCGAATTAGAATGTCATCGGTGAACCTCAAAGTTTCTATTTCTTCTCCATGTATTTTAATACCTACTTCGAATTTTTCTTTTGTTTCCTTTACTGCTTGCTCAATATACAGATTGAATAACATCGGGGAGAGGCTACAACCCTGTCTCACTCCCTTCCCACCAACTGATTCCCTTTCGTGCCCCTCAACTCTTATAACTGCCTTCCGGTTTCTGTACAAATTGTAAATAGCCTTTCACTCCCTGTATTTTACCCCTGCCACCTTTAGTATTTGATAGAGAGTATTCCAGTTAACATTGTCAAAAGGTTTCTCTAAGTCCACAAATTCTAGAAAAGTAGGTTTGCTTTTCTTCTAAGATAAGTCATGAGGTCAGTATGGCCTCATGTCTTCCAACATTTCTATAGAATCCAAACTCATCTTCCCTGAGGTCGGCTTCTACCAGTATTTCCATTCGCCTGTAAAGAATTCGTGTTAGTATTTTGCAGCTGTGACTTATTAAACTGATAGTTCGGTAATTTTCACATCTGTCAACAAGTGCATTCTTTGGGATTGGAATTACTATGTTCTTCTTTAAGTATGAGGGCATTTCGCCTGTCTCATACATCTTGCTCACCAGATGGCAGAGTTTTGTAAGGACTGGCTCTCCCAAGGCCGTCGGTAGTTCTAATGGAATGTTGGCTACTCCTGGGGCCTTGTTTCGACTCAGATCTTTCAGTGCTCTGTCAAACTCTTCACACAGTATCGTACCTCTCATTTCATCTTCATCTACATCCTCTTCCATTTCCATAATATTGTCCTCAAGTACATCGCCCTTGTATAGACCCTCTATATAGTCCTGCCACCTTTCTGCTTTCCCTTCTTTGCCTAGAACTGGATTTCCATCTGAGCTCTTGATATTCATACAAGTGGCTCTCTTTTCTCCAAAGGTCTCTTTAATTTTCCCGTAGGCAGTATCTATCTTACCCCTAGTGAGATAAGCCGCTACATCCTTACATTTGTCCTATAGCCATCCCTGCTTAGCAATTTTGCACTTCCTGTCGATCTCATTTTTGAGACCTTTGTATTCCTTTTTGCCTGCTTCATTTACTGCATTTTTATATTTTCTCCTTTCATCAATTAAATTCAATATGTCTTCTGTTACCCAAGGATTTCTACTAGCCCTCGTCTTTTTACCTACTTGATTCTCTGCTGGCTTCACTACTTCGTCCCTCAGAGCTACCCATTCTTCTTCTACTGTATTTCTTTCCCCCATTCCCGTCAATCCTTCCCTTATGCCGTCCCTGAAGCTCTGGAAAACCTCTGGTTTAGTCGGTTTATCCAGGTCCCATCTCCTTAAATTCCCACCTTTTTGCAGTTTCTTCAGTTTCAATCTACAGTTTATAACCTATGGATTGCGGTCAGAGTCCTTATCCGCTCCTGGAAATGTCTTACAATTTAAAACCTGGTTCCTAAATCTCTGTCTTGCCATTCTTCTTCTACTGTATTTCTTTCCCCCATTCCCGTCAATCCTTCCCTTATGCCGTCCCTGAAGCTCTGGAAAACCTCTGGTTTAGTCGGTTTATCCAGGTCCCATCTCCTTAAATTCCCACCTTTTTGCAGTTTCTTCAGTTTCAATCTACAGTTTATAACCTATGGATTGCGGTCAGAGTCCTTATCCGCTCCTGGAAATGTCTTACAATTTAAAACCTGGTTCCTAAATCTCTGTCTTGCCATTTTATAACCTATCTTATACCTCCTAGTATCTCCTGGATGATTCCATGTATATAACCTTCTTTTATGATTCTTGAACCAAGTGTTAGCTATGATTAAGTTATGATCTGTGCAAAATTCTACCAGACAGCTTCCTCTTTCTTTTCTAATCCCCAATCCATATTCACCTACTATGTTTCCTTCTCTCCCTTTTCCTATTCTCGAATTCCAGTCACCCATGACTATTAAATATTCGTCTCCCTCCACTACCTGAATAATTTCTTTTATCCCATCATACAGTTCATCAATTTCTCCATCATCTGCAGAGCTAGTGGGCATATAAACTTGTATTACTGTGGTAGTCATGGGTTGCATGTCTATCTTGGCCACAATAAGGCTTTCACTACGCTGTTTGTTGTAGCTTACGTGCACTCCTATTTCTTTATTCATTATTAAACCTACTCATGCATTACCCCTCTTTGATTTTGTATTTATAACCCTGTATTTACTTGACCAAAAGTCTTGATCCTCCTGCCACCGAACTTCACTAATTCCCACTATATCTAACTTTAACCTATCCATTTCCCTGTTTAAATTCTCTAATCTACCTGCCCATTTAAGGGATCTGACATTCCGCACTCCGATCTGTAGAACGCCAGTTTTCTTTCTTCTGATACCGACATCCTGTTGAGTAATCCCTGATCGGAGATCCGAATGGGGGACTATTTTACCACTGGAATATTTTACCCAAGAGGACGCCATCATCGTTAACCATACAGTAAAGCTGCATGCCCTCGGGCAAAATTACGGCTGTAGTTTCCCTTGCTTTCAGCTGTTCACGGTAACAGCACAGCAAGGCCGTTTTGGTTAGTGTTACAAGGCCAGATCAGTCAGTCATCCAGATTGTGGCCTCTGCAAGTACTGAAAAGGCAGCTGCCCCTCTTCAGGAACCACACATTTGTCTGGCCTCTCAACAGATACCCATCCATTGTGTTTGCACCTACGATATGGCCATCTGTATTGCTGAGTCACGCAAGCCTCCCCACCAACAGCAAGGTCCATGGTTCACGGGGGGGGGGGGGGGGGGGGGGGGCGATGAGCTACACTTAAAGGACGTCTCAGGGACCATGAGCTACCTTGACAATTTTCTGGTTGTAGGAAACTATACAGCTGATGTTGTTCTTCTCCCCATTCACAGAAGCTTACCTTTGTTGTAAACTTGGCATATGTTGAAACTTCCTGGCAGATCAAAACTGTGTGCCCGACCGAGACTCGAACTCGGGACCTTTGCCTTTCGCGGGCAAGTGCTCTACCAACTGAGCTACCGAAGCACGACTCACGCCTGGTACTCACAGCTTTACTTCTGCCAGTACCTCGTCTCCTACCTTCCAAACTTTACAGAAGCTCTCCTGCGAACCTTGCAGAACTAGCACTCCTGATAGAAAGGATATTGCGGAGACATGGCTTAGCCACAGCCTGGGGGATATTTCCAGAATGAGATTTTCACCCTGCAGCGGAGTGTGCGCTGATATGAAACTTCCTGGCAGATCAAAACTGTGTGCCCGACCGAGACTCGAACTCGGGATCTTTGCCTTTCGCAGGCAAGTGCTCTACCAACTGAGCTACCAAAGCACGACTCACAGCTGTGAGTACCAGGCGTGAGTCGTGCTTCGGTAGCTCAGTTGGTAGAGCACTTGCCCGTGAAAGGCAAAGGTCCCGAGTTCGAGTCTCGGTCGGGCACACAGTTTTGATCTGCCAGGAAGTTTCATATCAGCGCACACTCCGCTGCAGAGTGAAAATCTCATTTTGGCATATGTTATTTTTTCATCCACCAGATCGAATATTTAGGACACATCTTCACGACATCAGGCGTATGGCTCACACTACATTGTGTGCCTACCATCCAAAAATTACTAGCCTCGATAGATGCATTCCAGCCGAAGTCAGCCAAACTGTTATAGACCATTCGTGCCCCATGCTTCAGCGATGCTGGCACCACTCGCTCTGTAACAGAGTTCCCTGGAAGTGGCCATCCTAATATAATAAGGTGTTCCAAAACCTGAAGAAGGCCCTCTTCGACCTACCTGTCTCATGGCATACAATCCAACGAAACCATTGGTATTAGTGGCCGATGCTGACTGGCAGACTTTTGTCCCATATTGAGAATGGCGTGGAGCGACCCACTGCATTTGTATCCAAGATACTTACAGCAGGATAGCGGAACTACATAGAAAAGGAGGCTTTGGTCATCATCTTTGGCAGCAAACGCTTCCCTGCCTGCATCTATAGCCACCGTTTCACACTCATGACATATCATAAGCCTCTAATGCGTCTCTTAAGTATTCGGCAACTTGCTACTGTGGGCCCCGTTTCTCTCAGGATATGCCTATTGTATCCAATATCACCCTAATGCCGCCCATGCCAATGCCGATATCCTATCGCGATTTCATGTTAGTCACAACCCAGAATTTCATGAGGATCCAGAAGTCTGTTTTCATGAGGACAGTGAGACTGCCATCATCAAAGACCCATCTTCCAAGTGATGCACGCTTTGTGGGATATCACACAGTGACAGGCCATGTCCTCCAGGAGGATTTGCATTATACAACAGAAAGACAGCCTGCAGACAAAGTAATGTCTCATGTACCCAGACCTCCAAGCCTTCTGTAGCATGCAGCAAAAAAATGGTTCAAATGGCTCTGAGCACTATGGGACTTAACATCTTAGGTCATCAGTCCCCTAGAACTTAGAGCTACTTAAACCTAACTAACCTAAAGACATCACACACATCCATGCCCGAGGCAGGAGTCGAACCTGCGACCGTAGCTGTCCCACAGTTCCGGACTGCAGCGCCTAGAACCGCACGGCCACCGTGGCCGGCACGCAGCAAAAGTCTTTATCCTTGCATCACATTGCGCTGATAAAGGTCGCGATGGGCCATGCTCAGGTCCTCATTCCCAGAACCCTATGGCATTGGGAAGTCATTTTGACTCTCCTAGCAATACATCCACTGGAAGGGTATGGAGACATTTAATGCGAGAATGGTGAAAGGGTGCCTCACATGTCAAAACAAGCAAGCTGTGCCCTCCTGTCAGTATTTTCCATGGCCTCCTATGGTGACTCATTGGTCCTGTCTTCATTTGGACTTTGCTGGCCCATTGCTTGGATCTGTGTGGCGTCTGATTTTGATTGTGAGCAGTGGGTTCTGCTTTGTGTTTTTCATGCCATTCACAACCTCAGCGAAGACGATCCAGATTGTTGCATGGTTGTTCTCCCTTAAAGGCGTCACACAAGCCTTTGTCACTGACAATGGCCCCAATTATCATCAACAGAATTCTGATTCTTGCTATTCAATTTAATTTCATCAGTCCACATGGTCATCCTCACAAATCACCATTTTCCCTAGAATCAGAACAGCCACATACCTTCTTGTATCAATGGATTGTGTAGGTTTTCTTTGCAGGATCCAGTGCAGCTGTGGACACCCTCCATTTATTCTCCATTTGATTTGGCAGGCAATGTTTGAATTCCAGTTGCTGCAAAGAGGCTGTTGCTGCTGGCATATGTATGATGTATGGGCCCATCATGGATACAAACCACTAATGGGTGCACTCCAGATGCCTGTAATGCGACTCTCTTTGCGCCATCTACCATTTCCCCCAACCCAAGACCTCCTGTGGCCAGCCACAATTCGTCACGTTCTCATCCCATATGAATAGAAGTGGATCCAGTCCCCCCCCCCCCCCCCCCAGAATGGTGAATGCTCCAACACGGTCGAGGCCTCCAGGGACTGCTGTGGCCTAGATGCACTTTTGGGGGAGAATGGCGGGCAGTGGCAATATGAATTATGGTTGTACCATGTATGCCACAGAATGTAACACTCATGCAGTCCATAACAGCCACGCAAGATTTTCAGAAGGCGCACCAAGAACTACAGACCAATAGATATCTCGAAAGGCAAAAGTAAGAGGTCGCTGGCCTTATCGCAAACCGTGCCCGTATACGGTCACGAGTTAGAGTGGGACAGCACGGTTCTTCCTGAAGAATAACTATTTAAGGAAACCCAGGGATCACTGTGGACGGTTCCCATCGACGAGAGTTGGCCGATTCATGCTACTGTCTCTACGCTATCGATGACGACAACTTAGCGGCGAGAAGTAGGCTTCTGATTTGGAAAAGAGCTCTCACTGATTGTTGGTCATTTCAATGTTGAGTTCCGGCTCCAGGGATCTAGGTGGAGCCAAATCCACTGAATTGTATTTTGTTTGGAAACGCAGAGGAGGTATAGTCTGATTGTAATTATAAATTGTGACAGTTAATTTTCCTTTCGAACAGACAATAATGGAACTAAGAAATTTTTTTGCTTCAACTGGGATACTCAATAACGAAAAACAGATGGATTTTGCAGAAATTATGAGCTCCACACTGAGAATAAACAGCTAAATGGTAGTTCTGTTGTATGAATGCATAAGGCCCACAGGAATTCCCCCACATAGATGCAGCACAGTCACAGGCCTGTCCTCAGAAACATGCTTTATAATTGCACGGAAGTTACCCATGTACTTGTCATCTTGTTTATCAACTTCAGTAGGATCTAAGTCATTAAGGGGGCCTTAATGCAATCTCCTGACATCCACAGATAATCACCACATCGATGAAAGGGTCTAGCCCTTTTCTGTTTCCTTCCCACCTGCTCCACCAAGCCTTAGTCCTGGCGATGTTTCATATCTTTTGCCTTGTTCATCATCATGTGAACAAAATTTTGACAATGGATTAGAGTAGCTATATAGTAAGTACTGCACGCCTGGATGTTGAAATATTGAAGATCATGCTTCCACACCAGAAACCTGGAGTTTTCCAGGGCTTTAACATTTTGATTACTACCTTTACCAGACTCGCCATAGCGAAAAACAAACAGTACTTACAGAAGACACCGTCCTCTTTGGCAGAGTATACTAAATAAAGTTGAATGTACGATACTGGCAAATTTGCAAAGTGAGGGAAAATATATAAATTGCATTAGGCACAGAAAAGTTTTGGAATTGTTGTAGCTTCATGTGGTAATCAATTTTTTTTTATACTTACCGAACAAATACTTATCTCATAGTTACAGCCCGATCGTGTATTGTCTCCACGCAGCCAAACATAACCATTTCCAGCCAATGATCGTCTCAGTGGGACCAGAGGACCCAGTCCACTCCATGTAATCACAGTCCACACCAGTATGAAGCTAGCACCAGCTTACGCTGTGTCTTGTTGACAACTTGCGCCATGACTTCGTCGGGGTCTGCACCATCCTCGAACTCTACAATCAGATCTTACCAACTTTAATCGGGACTCATCCAATCAGACCACCGTCTTCCAGTCGTCTAGGGTCCAACCAGTGGGATCACGAGCACAGGAGAAGGGCTACAGGGGAAGTCCCGCCGTTATTCAAATGCACTCACGTTGTCCACCTGCTGTCATAGCCCATTTACGTAATTTCGCTGCACTGTCCTAACGGATACGTTTATCGTACGTATCACATTGATTTTTGCGGTTGTTTCGCGTAGTGTTCCTCGCCTCTCAGCACTGACAAACGCCGCTGCTCTCGGCCTCTAAATGAACGCCGTCGACCACTGCCTTGTTTGTGGACAGAGGTACTCTTGACGCCGTGGATCTCCAAATGTTGAATTGTCTAACGATTTCCGAAATGGAATGTCCCATTTGTCTACCTCCTCCTCCTAATCAGCGTTCAAAGTTTATTAATACCCGTAGTGCGGCTATAATCAAGCTGGAAACCTTTTCATGTGAATCACCTGAATACAATCGACAGCTCGGCCAATAAACTGCCGCTTCATACCTTTTGTAGGCTGGACTACCGCCATATGTGAAAGTGCATACCGCTATCCCATGATTTTGCCACCTCTGTGTGGCTGTAGCAGCTGGCATCTCTCGTAGTTTGATTCTCGAACTTCAACCGTGGACTTCCTCTGGTATTTTTCTGATGATATATATATATATATATATATATATATGTCCATTTCACCTAAACAGATAATCAACAAACCCCTTCTAGCCAGCATTATTTTATTGATTTCGTTATTTGTTATCTTATTAGTCCCTCTGACTTTTCACGGTGTGCCTTTAACAACACATTTCAAAAGTATTCCGTTTTTCAGTTCCTTACATCACAGAGTCCAGATCACACATTTACAAGATGCAACACAACAAACGCGCTTTTGGAAGCATTTTACTGGCGTGTTAGCAGTCAGTTTTAGAGGCTAACATCTTTTTTCTATGTTTTGTTCGGATTATCACTTTTTCCTCGCTTTTTACTCCTCCAGCGATTTAATTTCCTAAATCAGCAACAAAGTGTCGGAGTACGTGGCCATCCACGACAGGTACATGGACGCTGATTTGTCGCCGTTTTGTCACAAACCATTAGTAATACAGTTTCGTCATGACTTTGTCCACTTCATTGAAGGTGGAATCTAAGATGTGCTGGATCAAATGGTGTCGTTAAGGATATGTGGGTATTCACGTGACTTATTATTTTGACACAGGAAGAATGTCGTATTGTTGTACAGACTTGTGAAGAACAATATTTCTACTAGGAGTACTATGTGGGTCATTTTTGACCCACAATGGATTTTCGAGGCCGTTACCCGCCTCTCTAATCATCGCACGACGAAACGCTCCCGTGACTTTTCATCATTTATGGGGTTGTACAACTTACCAAAATTTCATCCCCCCTAGCTCACACACCTGGAAGTATGAAAAATTTATCTGTTATACCAGTAGTACAATGTGGGTCATTTTTGACCCATACCTATTTAACGCACAGTTTGATATGAGGTAACACCGGTTTGCTGTCACTAAATATGATCAGGGCACGCCTCGACGTTATTCACGAGCTGTTAGAGTATATTGTACTTCGGGCCAAAAAGAACATTAAATACGAAGTATTCGGTTCTCGAATGATACATTATGTCAGCGAGGCTTTCCGTTTTCTATGGACTGGCGACATGCAGAACTACGCGGAGTAACATTGCAAAACTACAGAATAACATATGACATATTATACTTCATTACTTTCATCGTGGCAGCGACAGTATAACAGAGGTAGTGGCGGAGGACATACGTTGCCATATGTAATTTTATTTATGTTCGAAACAGGCTTATGTGTCTTGAAACTATTTTATTTGTCTTGACACAGCTGCTGGTCTAAGACATTATTCATTTATTTGTGTGTATGAGTTTTGAAGACGGCTATATTATTATACCAGAAACCTTGGTCTAGATTTAAAATAAACAAAATTTAGAGCAACTGTGGGCTGTTTTTCATTCGAGACAACATATTATACAGTGCAGAATCCCACCACCCCCCCCCCCTCCCTACACTACTGTCTGGAGCACTGCTAACAGTTCTCTTACACTACAGCAGATGTCAGTCGCGTCGCCCTTATGGAACGTCACGACTGACAGCTTCTTCACCTAAATTAAACAGGCAGATGAGCGCTGAAGTGGAGACGACACACTGTATGCAACACACTCACAAGTCAGGCGACCATCTCCTCACAGATTACGATGGGAAAACGGAAAATATATCCGTATCCTGAGTAACATGCATGCTGGATGTCAGAAGACTGAGAATACTGAGAAGTAACTTCCAGAAACAGTGAAGTTTTATAATGACACTAAGGATGGAGTAGATGTTTTTGACCAAATCGCTAGATACTACAGTCTCAGAGTTGTTACCCAACGATGCCCTGTAAGTAAGTGTCTTTTCTTTGACCTCGCCATGATTAACGCTCGCACAATTTTTAAGTTACGTACCTCTAAGATTAGATTACATCATGGTCAGACAGAGATTCCGAAATCAGATACTGGATTGTAAGGCGTACCCAGGAGCAGATATAGGCTGAAATTCAAGACTTTAGTCAGGAAGAATCAATACGCAAAGACGTGGGATACGGAAGTACTAAGGAATGACGAGATACGTTTGAAGTTCTCTAACGATATAGATACAGCAATAAGGAATAGAACAGTAGGCAGTACAGTTGAAGAGGAATGGACATCTCTAAAAAGGGCCATCATAGAAGTTGGGAAGGAAAACATAGGTACAAAGAAGGTACCTGCGAGGAAACCATGGGTAACAGAAGATATACTTCAGTTGATTGATGAAAGGAAAATCAGGAATACAGAAATACAAGTAGCTGCGGAATGAAATAAATAGGAAGTGCAGGGAAGCTAAGACGAAATGGCTGCAGGAAAAATGTGAAGACATCGAAAAAGATATGATTGTCGGAAGGACAGACTCAGCATACAGGAAAGTCAAAACAACCTTTGGTGACATTAAAAGCAACGGTGGTAACATTAAGAGTGCAACGGGAATTCCACTGTTAAATGCAGAGGAGAGAGCAGATAGGTGGAAAGAATACATAGAGAGCCTCTATGAGGGTGAAGATTTGTCTGATGTGATAGAAGAAGAAACAGGAGTCGATTTAGAAGAGATAGGGGATCCAGTATTAGAATCGGAATTTAAAAGAGCTTCGGAGGACTTACAGTCAAATAAGACAGAAGGGATAGATAACATTCCATCAGAATTTCTAAAATCATTGGGGGAAGTGGCAACAAAACGACTATTCACGTTGGTGTTTAGAATATATGAGTCTGGCGATATACCATCTGACTTTCGGAAAAGCATCATCCACACAATTCCGAAGACGGCAAGAGCTGACAAGTGCGAGAATTATCGCACAATCAGCTTAACAGCTCATGCATCGAAGCTGATTACAAGAATAATATACAGAAGAATGGAAAAGAAAATGGAGAACGCGCTAGGTGACGATCAGTTTGGCTTTAGGAAAAGTAATGGGACGAGAGAGGCAATTCTGACGTTACGGCTAATAATGGAAACAAAGCTAAAGAAAAATCAAGACACTGTCATAGGATTTGTCGACCTGGAAAATGCGTTCGACAATATAAAATGGTGCAAGCTGTTAGAGATTCTGAAAAAAGTAGGGGTAAGCTATAGGGAGAGACGGGTCATATACAATATGTACAACAACCAAGAGGGAATAATAAGAGTGGACGATCAAGAACGAAGTGCTCGTATTAAGAAGGGTGTAAGAAAAGGCTGTAGCCTTTCGCCCCTACTCTTCAATCTGGTCATCGAGGAAGCAATGATGGAGATAAAAGAAAGGTTCAGGAGTGGAATTAAAATACAAGGTGAAACGATATCAATGATACTATTCGCTGATGACATTGCTGTCCTGAGTAAAAGTGAAGAAGTATTAAATGATCTGCTGAACGGAATGAACAGTCTAATGAGTACACAGTATGGTTTGAGAGTAAATCGGAGAAAGACGAAGGTAATGAGAAGTAGTAGAAATGAGAAAAGCGAGAAACTTAACATCAGAACTGATGGTCACGAAGCCAACGAAGTTCAGGAATTCTGCTACCTAGGCAGTAAAATAACCAATGACGGACAGAGCAAGGAGAACATCAAAAGCAGACTCGCTATGGCAAAAAAGGCATTTCTGGCCAAGAGAATTCTACTAATATCCAATACCGTCTTTAATTTGAGGAAGAAATGTCTGAGGATGTACGTCTGCAGTACAGCATTGTATGGTAGTGAAACATGGACTGTGGGAAAACCGGAACAGAATAGAATCGAAGCATTTGAGATGTGGTGCTATAGACGAATGTTGAAAATTAGGTGGACTGATAAGGTAAGGAATGAGGAGGTTCTACGCAGAATCGGAGAGGAAAGGAATATGTGGAAAACACTGATAAGGAGAAGGGACAGGATGATAGGACATCTGCTAAGACATGAGAGAATGACTTCCATGGTACTAGAGGGAGCTGTAGAGGGCAAAAACTGTAGAGGAAGACAGAGATTGGAATACGTCAAGCAAATAATTGAGGACGTAGGTTGCAAGTGCTTCTCTGAGATGAAGAGTTTAGCACAGGAAAGGTATTCGTGGCGGGCCGCATCAAACCAGTCAGTAGACTAATGACCAAAAAAAAACCTCTAATAAGATTTCACGGCGGGACCTTATCCTCAGAGTAGCAGATGACCTCGCTGCCTCTTACACACTTCAGACAAAACTCAGTCTCCCCGTACAGGCACTCCATACTGGCATTGGCCAATAAGGAGTTCGAAGTTCTTCTCAAATTCAGGTTTCCTGCAGATAACAAAACTACAAAGGGAAATAAAACGTCAAGTGCAACAAGTATGTGTGCAAAAGATGCCGAACAAAAACTGTTGTCGGCTTTCTGAATCCCAGAGTAGGCAATTCTGTCACGTCCTTTTTCTTAAATATACTTAAATATTTATAATTATAGTCTGAAGTAATTTGTTCTTATGTTTTTTTTCCTTCATTGCAATAACTACAAAAAATGCAGAGCATTTTAGTCACCTACTGCTTTTTAGAATGTTTCACTAATATTTGGTGCTTATCTTATTCTTCTATAAAAGGAAAAATACTATTAATACTCACATAAACAATATGTTTTGACTCAGTTTCAATCTTTTTATAAAGAAAAACATTACAACATTGCTTTACCAAATTTACGAAATATTGTGGAATTTCTTCTGTAACATTTAAAATAAAATAAAAATGTTTACTTAGAGAAAATTCATATTTGACCGTGTACTGTTCATTTTAGAGACGTATTGTCAACATGAAGACACTCATAACACCACCCAGATACGAACAAAATTGTGGTTTTCTACTGCGGGTAAAAATGACCCACATGGTATTACCAGGGGTACGGCGAGGTCTAGTTCATTTAGTGTTAGGAAGTGATGGTTGACGCAGATCCACTTGTGGCTCAGGCATGTTCTCACATGGAGGGTGCTGTGCAAGGGGAAGGGTCTACTCAGTGACGCTGTGTTTCAGAATCGCCCACAGCAGGACAGGTCCAGGAGGGGAAAGAGGCTCCCACTGTGGACCTGGGCACCCTGCTGGACGCTGGAGGCAGCGCCGTGGTGACTCTGGTGGCGGGCGACACCCGTCTGGCAGCGCACAGGGCCGTCCTGGCCGCCAGGAGTCCCGTGTTCGCCTCTATTTTCAGCCACGGCACGCTGGAGGCCACAGTCCCAGACGTGGGGGGCCAGTTGCTGCGCCACCTCGTGGCCTACATGTATACCCTGCAGGCCCCGCAGCTGGCCAGAATGGCCCCCCAGCTGCTGGTCGTGGCTGATAAGTACGGCTTGTCAGGCCTGAAGGCACAGTGCGAGCAGCAGTTGGCCTCACAGCTGTCTGTTGAGACTGCGGTGGCCACAGCTGTGCTCGCTATTCGGAACTCCTGTAGCAGCCTTAAGAAGGCCGCCGCCGCCTTCATAAAGACTCATATTTTACACGTGATGGCCACGAAGGGCTGGACAGATGCGCTACATTGTCAGCCTGAAGATCTGATTGAAGTGCTCAAGCTGCTGTCTGAGCCAGCAGCAGAAACCAGGTATGCACAAGACAAGCTACATGCCTACGTTGTCCAGTCCTGTGAAGTTCTGTTTGTGTGCGTGTATTTCCAGCCCCTGAGTATCTTTACGTGTATGTGTGCTGCAAAATACACCATCACTGACAGACATTTTCTGATATCTTGCGATGCTTTCATTGATTTCTCATGTTAGATTAATGTTGTTGTTGTGGTCTTCAGTCCACAGACTGGTTCGAAGGAGCTCTCTATGCTACTCTATCGTGTGCAAGTTATTTCATCTCCCAGTACCTACTGCAACCAACATCTTACTGAACCAGCTTAATATATTTATGTCTGGGTCTCCCTCTACAGTTTTAACCCCCCCCCCCCCCACGCTGCCCTGCAATACTGAATCAGTGATCCCTTGATGCCTCAGAATATGTCCAACCAACGGATCCCTTCCTTTAGTCAAGTGCTACAAATTCCTCTTCCCCCAATTCTATTCAATACATCCTCATTAGTTATGTGATCTACCAATCTAATCTCCAGCATTTTTCTGTAGCACCACATTTCGAAAGCTTCTATTCTTTTCTTGTCTAAACTATTTATCATCCATCTTTCACTTCCATACATGGCTACACTCCATACAAATACTTTCAGAAAAGGGTTCCTGACGCTTGAACCTATACTCGATGTTAACAAATATCTCTTCTTCAGAAACGCTATCCTTGCCACTGCTGGTCTACATTTTATATCCCCTCTACTTCGACTATCTTCAGTTACTTTGCTCCCCAAATAGCAAAACTCATCAACTACTTTAAGTTTGTCATTTCCTAATCTAATTCCCTCAGCATCACCTGATTTAATTCAACTAAATTCCATTATCCGCCTTTTGCTTTTGTTGATGTCCGTCTTATATACTCCTTTCAAGACACTGTCCATTTCTTTCAACTGCTCTTCCAGGTCATTTGCTGTCTGTGACAGAATTGCAGTGTTGTCGCCAAACCTCAGAGTCTTTATTTCATCTCCATGGATTTTAATTCCTACTCCTAATTTTTCTTTTTTTCCCTTTACTGCTTGCTCAATATGTAGATTGAATAACATCAGGGATAGGCTACAGCTCTGTCTCAGTCCCTTCCCAAACACTGCTTCCCTGTCATGCCTGTCAATTGTTATAGCTGCCATCTGGTTTCTGTGCTAATTGTAAATAGCCTTTCGCTCCCTGTATTTGACCCCTGCCACCTTCAAAATTTGAAAAAGAGTATTCCTCTCAACATTCTCAAAAGCTTTCTCTATGTCCCCAAATCTTACAAACGTAGGTTTACCTACCGTTAATCTATCTTATAAGTCGTAGGGTCAGTATTGCCTCACGTCTTGCAACATTTCTATTGAATCCAAACTGGTCTTCCCGTGCTCGCTTTCTACCATTTCCATTCGTCTGTAAAGAATTCGTGTTTAATATTATGCAGCCTTGACTTGTTAAACTGTAATATTCACACCTGTTTGATTTAGAGAAGTACTAGATCCAACTGGGTTTATTAACGGATAGGTTAGGTTAAAAAAGTCATCTTAGAACTAAATTATTCGTTGATTTATAAGTGGTTTTAACATTATTTGCGGTCATTACTTGTACTGAACTGCATATGTGGAACAGCCTTATAGGTTCTGGTGTAAAGTATCTGAATAAGTGGTAAATTTGCCATTTCAGTGGTGGACACAGTGATGTGCTGCTCACAGCAGATGTACCGTGGACAACAAGATGTGTAGAACGAGCAGCCAGGGTAGCGAGCCTACAGGCTTTATTCTGTGTGCTGTGCAATTCACTATAAATCTCTTTACTCACTATTACATATATTGTTCTCTGCTGTCTCTGCTGGTGTTCACAATGAGATACTTACAAGTGACATATGCTGCATAAAGGAAAGATGACGTTGATCAACAAGCGTGTAGTCCGACATTAACACCAGGAACTCTGCAGCGCAGTTCAAAGAGATCAGAAAAGAATTTAAAACTTTCCATCTCTGATGTTGTCATGACATAAATATTAAACCCTGGGAAAAAATAGGTGCTGTACAGAAAACGGTCAGACTGATCGCTATTTCCACATTACTACTGCAGTTTGATTTCTATGTTTCTCCTTCACTTTCTATGTTCATTTCTGAAATATACCTACGGTTACAGAACAAACTTTGTTTATTCTCCCCAAGTAGTACAGTGTTATAAGATACACGTCTTAAGATGTGTGTTAGGTTCCAAGAAGAAGGGTGCGGGGTGAATAGAATCATGAGGAAGACTTCCGTTGCAGGAGGTGACACAAGAACGTCTGCAGGAAGCTGTAGGTACTTACTCCTCAAACAGCCTGCGGCCACTTCAGGAGACAACAGACCAGTCTCTACAACTCAGAAAGATCCACAAAATGCGCAGATCCACACAATGCTTCCCATTTCCTTTTGCATTTTGTTCAGTTGTTCCAAAGGATATATGCTGTAATTTGGACATTCCCATTCTCTAGCACATTAGGAGAGGTGGTTTTATTAGTCAAAACGCTGTATGTGCTTCTTGGTGGAACATCTGTCAGTTGTCTAGCAACCTGCCGGCCTTGCTTGTACTTCTCCATGCTGTTTCTAAAGGCTGCCCAAAGAACTTCACAGTGTTAGGACCTTCCCTAGCCCATACATTGCAGTTACAGATACATCTCCCACAATATGAGTATTCATAAGACCTTTTGTCTCATTATCATTTTTATATGCTATATCACTTAACAAATGCACCATTAAATCCTAACGCCCAATAGTTTTCAATTATATATATATATATATATATATATATATATATATATATATATATATATGTGTGTGTGTGTGTGTGTGTGTGTGTGTGTGTGTGTGTGTGTGTGTGTTCAGAAATTTCCTTTAGAGACTTATATGATTTGTAGAGGGGAGTGAGAACTGGAATCCATGTCCAGAAACATACCGTTTCCCTCCTATGACGGTCTCAGTTCAGATGTTTAACTCATCCAGTTCTGCTTGAGCAGCTGAGTTGGGCGTGATGCAGTACAGTTATTAGATAAAAATTCGAAAGAAACACAGCGAAAGATCCCTTTATCAGCTAAGCCTCTTGTTTGTATTATCACTTAAATATTGTGTGTTCACATTACCCCAAAACAAAAAATCAACCTAGCATACTGTACATGCAGAAGGTAATGTTTAAGTTTTAATGAAAACAAATGTGCGGAACTGATAAATGGATGCTTCGTTATGTTTACTTTCGGACTGTTACCTAATAACTGTACTACATCATGCCTAATTCACTTCCTGAAGCAGAATTGCATGATTTAAACATGTGAACTCAAACTGTCGTAGAATGCATACAGTACGTTTCCAGACGGGGTTCCTGTACAAAATATTACGTACTCTCTCCCCTTTAAAAGTCCTAGTAGTTTGTAAAGAGAATTTCCAAACACCCTATGTATGCTTCCATCACTGATAGAGTTTCCACTTATCAATCTGTATCTTCTCCTCACTTGTAGCAACCACAGTTTACTTTAGTCACATGTAATGACTAATAATGATTTAATGCGTCTTTACACAACTTTACATTGTCTCCTGTGTTATGTAACCCATGTCTCCTTAATTTAAATCCAACTCTTTCCTTCGTTCTACAGCAAATCTCCTTATCACAGTCTCATAGAACTGTATATGTAGAATATAAGAATTAAACAGAATTTCTATTTTCATTCGAATAACAACTTACGATTACATATCTTGCATAAGTGTATGTATAGAGTACTTTGCCTTTTTTTATCTTAATGCTCAATGTTTGCTAGTTTATTGAGAATGCTCGTTGGCCAATGTGAAACAAATATATTTACTTGCCTATTTTGGTGACAGTTAAACGTATTAAGGGAATAGCTGCTCAGTATCACACATTCTGTAACCCTTGCTTCTCTAAATTTCTTTTGGTGCACAGTTCAGAATCTACTCTTCTGTAGTTTACCAACTGTGCATCCTACAGCCAAGCCGCTAACAGCTACCGATACTATCTGATGATAATGGTACAAGTTGAACATGTAAAGATTATTTCCATTTTTATTTCTGTGGGAATGTTGTTTTTATGTATTTAAACTACGCTGATGACTAGTTGTCATATCAGTTCTACCTAAATGTTGACCTTACCATGTATCTTTTATTTGTACTTTAATTTATTCAGCCTGTTGTTTGCTAAGCGATGCTACTAGTGTGGGACCTAAACCGATTAGCACAGGGGTAAGTGTCTCAAAGGACCCACTACTGATGTTGAAAGTGTGTGTTCTATTAGTTGTGTCTGGACAAATTCTCAGCAGCGTTGTCTGCAGTAGGCTGCCCTCTGTCCTCTGTGTGCACTGCGTGACCACACCCTGTGTCTCTGCACAGCACTCCAGCCACTGGAGACAGCGAGGTCACCCCGACCAGTCAGCTGCACATGGGCCACAAAAACTGCAGCAGGGCTCCTGTTCCAGATGCAAAGCACACAGCTACCTGCCCCACTCCCACATTTGATGATGCTTCCGTCTCTTTCCTGAGGTGAGTACTGTCGCTATACATGCACGATTTCCACATTCACTATACCACTTATGAGGGCGTTAGCCAAGTGATCATATCCAAACACAGAATTTCACTTTATTGTATTTTTCGATAAAATATAAGTTATAATTGTCAAGGATCGGAATTTTATTTGTTAATTTTTGATGTTTGTGTAAGCATGTATCATAGTGTTTCTCGAGATATTTTTGTGAGAACAGAGTGTGAATTACAACCTGTTCAGACCACAATTGGTCCACTCATGCAGTTATTTGACAAAGGTACCATAAACAACTTTTACTCTCCAAATGTAGTGAATGAATAGGTGTGTCGGGTGAAAGCTATCATTTCAGTGGTGGTTTCCCATCTCCTAAAGTAAATTTGTATCAAATTGGTGTTACAGCTACATCTTTGCATTGTAACTAAAATATTACTTTAATGTGAATAAATAATTATGTACAAGTTCGTTATGGTCGTCAAAAGGAAATGATGATATGTCATTATGAAGGAAAAGATGTAAAAATAATATCCATCAGGAGAATAAGGTTATGGAATGTTGTAGAGTGAAGTTTAATTTTTATGTGATTTCCTGCACTTTTTCTTCAAATTAGTTTTTGACGTTTCAGTATTTAGTAACAGCTGAAAACTTGCGCCATACTGGGTGTACAATACTTGTTTAACATTTGCAACAAGCAGCCTTAACTAGTAGGCCATCCTATCAAACGACCTCACTTATTTCCATGTTCATTTTGCAGACACTCTAATTACGTTTCACGGGATGAGCCGGAATAGCACCATTGAATGAATGACGTCTGTAAGAGACGGAGGTTCAGTCTGCCACGAGAGCTGAATATGAGGTCGTCTAGCAGTAGTTGTTGGAAATCATTTGTTGGAACATCAGCCTCAACGAAACTGGGAGTCACACGTGCAGTCGTGTGGCGAGGCAGCCTAGTAGTAAAGGCGACTGCTTGTGATGAGCGAGAAATACGTATTCGACATCCAGTATGGGACAAATTTTCGGTGGTCACTACATAATGGTCAAGATGGCTGCTCATGTTAATCCGGCAATCCAGCTGCGCGTGTGGTCAGGTCGAGTCGTGTGTAGTGGCGTACGACGTCTTCTGTAAACAAATCCCTGCAATTGACAGTGTGTCACAGGTGTTGTGGGTACAGATCTTGACTCAGCATGGGGAAATTTCTGCGTAAATGGATCCTGATATCGACTTATATTAATGCAAATCGATTGTCGATGGTAGCAGATAATGGTAGATGACTTTACGAAAAACTGTGAGTGCACATTGCATTACATTTGTTACATATTTAAAGACCTGCTACCTGACATTTTAAAAAGCATGTCGTGCATTATGCAATTTTACATATAATACTGCATTGTTCTACATCACTAGTAAAATTAGTTTTGAACTATAAAAGGAGGGTAATAACAATGAATTACAAAGTAAATTAAATTAGTTGTAGGAAATAGAGTATTAATAAATGATATTAATTAGAACAGAAAATAGAAACATGGGAAAGGAATGATCTCCAAATATTATTTTACTGTTAAAACAAAATATAACATATAAATTATGATTTGTGTGGTTGCCATTCCATGTGGGAGGGCCTTGGCAGAAACCTTACTAAATGAAATACATCACGAGTGACTGCGAGTGTATTTGTTTATACTGTCTATGGAGTAGTGACACTAATTAGATCTTATCTAGGGCATACTATTGCACTATTTGTGTTGCCATGGCTAGATGTAGTTACCCATATACATGTCGTATGTGTGCTGTTATCTTGTATGTCTCTGAGCATGATGTTTTTATCTTTAAGCAATGTCATAGGCTGGAGTGGAACCACAGTACCTAAAGATTCGCCTCACCAAATAGCATATTCCTTAGATGTAATGAGTGTCTCAGTTCTTCAATTAGTCGCGTTCCTTCCCATTTTTAACTGTTGCATTGAAAATGCATATCAGGTAAATGAAAAAATCACATGCGATGCCTCCTTTCTTATAGTTATCTTTTTTTGTCTGTTTTAGGTATTGAACCTCTTATGAGTCTTTGTCTGATGTTGTTGCTGTGCTTGTGTCATTTTCTGTTCCCGCATTTACGTCAATGTCTGTGGTGTGTCTGAGTTTGTGTCCTCCCAAGGATCGTGTTGTTGTGGTTGTTATGTGCTTGTCTGAGATCTGCCTTATGAGTTTCCTCGTCTGTAGATTTCGTGCAGTGTTCTTGAAACATTAACAGTTACGTTGCTTAGAGCACACTATTTGTCTGGGTCTCGTAGCATTTCTTTGATGTCGTTATGCTCTGTTACAGATCTTACATGTGTGAGGGTGTTGAATGTAATGTCACATGTTCAGGAGACCCATATTCCCCACATGTGCGTGTAGTACTTTAGCTAAGGCCCACTCCGTTCAAGCCCAGTCGCAATGTGAACAACGGCACGGCTTGGATCCGTATGCTTCTGATGAAGCTGTACCTGTAAATTGTGGAAGAAGGAGAAAACACGATGGCCTTTGTCGGTCATCTCCCAGTCCATTTTTCAGGTCTCAAGGTGGCTGTTATTTAATTGACTCGTGTCTGCAAAGTTTTCCCCTGTTATTACTGGAATCTTGTAGTGTGTACCCCTCATGACCCAGCACACCGCCGCTCTGTGGTGGATAATGACGTCAATGCGGCAAGACCCCAGATCCACACACAAGGCTTCTACTGACGTGGTGCCAAAAGCACGCAGCATTCTGAGTAGCATGCTCCTCTGTCCTAGCCTCACTGTGCTTCCATAGGCCACTGGACACAGGCAGTGTGTTTATGCACCTGCTGCGAAGCATAGTAAGGCTCCCAAGAGAGCTGTATTACATGTTTGTAGTGAATGCACAGGACCATATAGTGATTTCATTGCTAATGCACTTACTGTTAAAGTCAAATACTATGTATTTTGCATGTGAACAATGCGTATACATGCCCTCAATTAGCAACAATGACAGTATTCAACATGCTTTCTTAATATAATTAAGGCGTAATAAAATAAGCTATTGTGTGACATACGAATTTCTTTATTATTCAAGGGGATATATGGGAGGGAAAGAAGAATTGTAAAGTTTATATTTTGGTACAAAGTCCATACGTGAATTTAAGGAAACACAACGCCTGCTCCACAGAGATTCCAGTACTTCGTGCTTTGGTGAACCAGGACAGTCAGCCATGGGCATGCATAAACTGTAGATTCAATTTACATTTAAAAGCCTCGTACGCCATAGGTGGACAATACAATTCACACACAATGATACATAATCATGGAAGACAGAACACTTATTCTGAAGTTATATCACGAACTGGTAACTGACAAGCATTTGCCAAATGTCGTGCATAAAAGTAATGCAGGTGATGTAACACAAGAAGAGGTGCATGCTAACAGCCAACGAGAAGAAAGTATACAAAAAAATTATTAAAGAGACAGACCACAGCGGGACTCTGTAGAAATGCCAGGTACCTCTCTGCTTGAGGTGACAAGTAAACATGCACACCGCAAAACATACAACATCGTTAAGCACAGTGTACATACTGTTGAGGAAAAAGTTTAAAATATATTGTATGTAGTATATTCAAAATTAGTGAATCTCAGTAAAGTACGTGACAGAAAAGGAATTATACCAATTTATAGAGTTACGAAAACCTGAGGGACGCAATCCTAATAAAATATCAAAAAGCGATGAGGGAACTACTGGAGAAGGAAATAAATGTTAGAACAGAACACAAAACAAACTACGACAGTATTTAAAAGACTGGTCGAGAATTGTGTTAGTAAGGATAACAAGAAGAGAGCAGAACGTGTGTCGAGAAAGACTTTTGTTATGCATGGTTCCAATAAGCACATCGATGTACAGGTAGAAGAAAGTTAAGACCTTCCTCGCTGACGGCTGTGCGAAGGCGTAAAGCAACTTACATAAAAGATCACAAGTTATGAAAGACTAAGTGCCTACGAATGATAGCCTCAGAAACAGAGAGGCTTCGAACGTGCCAGTGTCGTCGGCATCTAGAGAAAGTGGCTGGAGACCAGTAAAACCACGAGCAGACAGTGATGTGTTGAGCGCCCACATCCCATCTCAGAACACTGAGGTCAGAGTTTTGTACAGCAGGGCAGGTGGTGGTCTGGCGGCACAGTAGAATTCTGGTGCCAGCACAAGTGGTTCACAGCAAAAACCTGGCACACGTTGTTGAATGTGAATATGCATACTGCATGATCTGATACAAGTTTGCATGTGGACAGATTAAATCATCATTGTTGGATCTTGCCCACTCGTCTCGTATAGGGTGCCTAATGGATGCTGCATTCTCAGAATTCTACACAATAACTTAAGCTTAAAACGTTAGTAGTTTTATTTCTATAAAGCAGATTGACAATACTTAACTTTAATGTAAAAAGGTGTCACAAGCGATGGGCGACATGCAATATAAAGTAGTCTAGTGCAATATGCAATGTTCAAGAAAGTCTGTCTCTCAGTTTGTGGATCACAACTATCAGTTCTCGTAGCACTCTCTGCTAGGCCATGCTAATGCTGTCCACTAATGTCTGGCCGCGGCTGGCAGGAGCGGCGCCTATATTCATTTCTCGCAGGTGTCAATCCAGTCATGGTGCGGTCCTAATCAGTGCACCATTGGCCCATGTCGTTTCACTGCCTTCTCTGGTCTTGCGTTCTTCGTCTTGGTTAAAGGGGTCTTGTATTGAGTGCGACCATGGTGGGGGATGAATGAGTGTAGGCGCAACGATGGGCCGAAAGCTGTGGCTGCAGGGGACATCAAGCTTCCAGCCGTACCCCGCCATCCGGCCTGTGCTCTGGCAAACATGGCCCCCCTGGATACCACCAGAAGGGTATGCGTCCACCTCCTGGTGTAGAACATGTAGAAGGCGGCGACTGTTGTGTTGTGGGCGGATCCAGCTCTATAGGTAGGACGAGAGGGGACGGAGGAGGCGAAGGCTCCACCTCAATGGGGTCGTCCTGCAGTGTCTTGATGTGCTGTGGCCACTTTGCTCTCTGGACCCGTGAATCAGGGGGAAGAGACACTCAAAAATCGTTGTGTACAGGACAGTGGCGAAGTTGATTTTGATGGCGGCACTGCAAAGCATCTGGAACTTAAAAAAGATACATGCAAGCGCCAAGTCGATGGACCATCCCATCCTTGTCGCCCACTGTTGGGTCTTGCCCACTCGCCTCGTATAGGTTGCTGCCTTCTCGGAATTCTATATAACAATTCAAGTTAATAACTTTAATAGTTTCACTTCGTTAAAGCAGATTGACAATGCATAATTTTAATGTACAAAGGTGTCGCAAACGATGAGGGACACGCAATATAAATCAGAGTCTTGTGTAACATGCAGTGTTTAGGCAAGTCTGTCACAAAGTTTGTGGATCACAACTATCAGTTCTCGTAGCACTCTCTGCTATGCCATGCTAATTCTGTCCACAAATGTCCAGGCGAGGCTGTCAGGAGCGGCGCTTATATACACTTCTTGCAGGTATGGTGCGGCCCTAATCAGTGCACCATTGGCCCATGTCGTTTCACTGCCTTCTCTGGCCTTGAGTTCTTTTTCTTCGTTCTGGCGCTCGTGGTTATGCCAGAACCGTCACTACCACTGTAGTGGCAGCAGGCTCATCGAGACTGGACAGTGGATCACTGGAAACGTATGTTCTAGTAGGATGAATCATGTTCTTTTGGTTACATTATGCTGATGGCCATGTCCAGACATGCCACCGTCCAGGTGGACAGTTACCCAAAAGATGCACAGGTCCATATGTGCTGCACAGTGAGAGCCGAAGTATGTGGTGGGTGTTATCACCTGGGCTTACATGACATCTGTCACCGATGCCACCATGACAGCTGAGGATTACCTGTACACTAATGCGGATAACCTGTACATTTTCATGCTTTATGTCTTCCTCAACGACTATGACCCTGTCACGAAGACAGGATTGTGGTACAGTGACTGGAGGAGAATGATACTGAACTCCTCTTGTCTCGTCCACATAATTTGCAGCGTGTGAACCTGATGGAACACATTTAGCTCGCTATCAGACGTCACCTCCACGAATACAAAGCAGTAGTCCATATTTTTCGAGAGCACAGTGTTGTGTAAATGTAGAGATAACACACACATAAATTTAATCAGAATTATGAACAGAAAGGCTAAATAAGGGTGACAGCTACACTGAATCTGATTCTTTGGCATTACACATTGCACACTACAAGCAAAGCAAAGTAGGTGCCAACAGAACAGTTAGTGGCCGAGGACGGAACGCAACAGCAGGCATAGTAAGGAATTACACAACATGTCCCCACTGTCCTCTTTCATCCCCCTCACCATAGAGGATTTCTCTGCATCTACTATCCAGCATGGTAGCCATCCATCTTGGGCAGCTGTCAGGTACCCTCTTGGTCCTAGCCCCCTAACAACACAGGGATCGCACTGCTGATGTCTGAGCTGCAAACTCCCCACATTTGCCAAGCAGTACATGCCCATCTTCTTGTGGAATCAGGACTCCTGGTCACAGCCATCATGCCAGGTGGCCTTTGCTGTGGCTGGGTGGCGCCTGTGGAGAGACCCTCTGATCAGAGTGCGTGGCATCAGGGCGCACGACCTGCAATAAAGTGCACCAAGTCATCTCTTGTTGGTGACTGGCGCCAGCAATCTCTAAGAAGGGCAGGGTAAACTACAATGTTGACAGATATGATCCTGAATTGTTCTCCTCCGTAGTTACACCATGAAACGAAGAAAGGAGTATGGAAAAGAGAGAACATCGTTCGCCAAGTTATTTAGTCTGCAGCAGAATAGATGGGCACTGCTTTCTGGCTATAAAGCCTCTATTTTCTTTATCAAGAACCTGGAGGACGAGTTTGACGAAGTGGCTGTATTATCGAAAATGAGAAATGCGGCAGTCCTAAACTAGACAGTATCCTGAGCCCAGCCCTGGGCGTTGCTCGCCTGTGACCTGCTCAGTCATATTCCTCTTCCTGTCATCCCCCATCAACATGGTCCCCCACAACATGGTCGAGGGGATTATTTTCCACCAGGACCTTCTCTTGCAATCTGACGACAAGCACCACACCAATTTAGAACAGTGGGGTGTTCACCTCATTCGGCATATCTATACGGGACTGAAAAACAATATGGTTGCTACTGGTGCCTACATCTTGCCCTTTGAAGTTGGTTCATTTCCCAAAAAATCAAGGTGATGGTATATCGATGTGATGTAAAACCATACGTCCTACCCCCTATATGGTGCTTGAACTGCTGGTAATTTGGGAATATGTTTTCCCACAGCAATTCCAGCACCACATGTTGAGACTTGCAAACCGTTACAACATTCTCCTTTCAAGGCAACAATTTCTACCCGTAATGAAATGGCAAACTTTTGCATGGTAAGAAAACACACTCATAACCAACTAACTGTATAAAACACGTAAGCACGTTGAGTAAAAGCCTTAAAAGGTACTGAATAGAAAAAACACACAACAGTTCTTGCTGGCTATAAACAATATAAAATAATCCACTACGGCATACATTAACAACCTTGCTTGATTATAGCCATATATACATAAACACAAATTTACGTAAGTTAGAGCTTCCAGATGAGCAGGAATTCCTTATGCAATTGACTAGTTCTTACTACGAGGAAAAAGGAATTTTTTCTTCTTTCTTGGAGTACCTTTTACATGTGAGTCTAGTAATACCAGTTATGGTAGGCGAGAGAATGGATCACTCTTAGTGCCTTGCATTTTAAACAGTACAACCATTGGTGCCTTAGACTTTCACAGACATAGCAGAGGCTAACAGTCGAATAAACCTGTAGGTGGCCGGCCACGGTGGCCGAGCGGTTCTAGCCGCTTCAGTCCAGAACCGCGCGACTGCTACAGTCGCAGGTTTGAATCCTGCCTCGGGCATGGATGTGTGATGTCCTTAGGTTAGTTAGGTTTAAGTAGTTATATGTTCTAGGGGCCTGATAACCTGATGTTAAGTCTCATAGTGCTCAGAGCCATTTGAACCAAACCCGTAGGTAAGCTGGGAGAGGAAAGAAGCAATCCGAACCACAGATTTACTCTGACTCGCCCCCCTTTGGTCCTCAAAAGGGGACAAACGGACCACCCTTTCTAATATTACCACCTTCCCGCAGGTGGGCAGACGAGAATGAATGGCGGGAAACCCCCAAAATATACGGTTGATATAATTAACATGAATAAGTACATTGAATTCAATTAAACTTCAGAAAATCTGTAACAATCAATACTCAACTTCTGGTGCGTTACGACTCCCAGGCTGAACCAACGCAACACCTCTGCCGAGCCGCCCGCTGCCAGGCATTTCAACGGACGCAGGAAGGCGCGCCGATTTTCAGAACCTCCTCGCCGGTCGACAGCATACGGCCGAACTGCAAATTAGGCCCCTCGCAGACCCACGCTCAGGAAGACTCCTTTCGCGACGAGCAGTTAATGCCGCATACCATGGAGCCGCTGTTCGCGTCGCTTACGCTGATGCCGCGGTCTGCGCGCTGTCCCTCTGGCACCAGCAGAGAAGTCGCTTCTTCATGCCGCAACTGCAAACTCTCCACAAGAGCCCACACAGCCAAATCATAAACCCACGCGAACAGCCCACTTTTCCCCTTTCCCTCTAGAGGGAGACACCGAAGCCTTCAATTGCGACAACAGCACCACCGTCAGAGAAAGGAGGCCGACTGCTTCACGCTACGTGCTGTGGCGCGCTTTTCAAAGCTAACTTTACTATGCCTCACCAGTGGTCCCAACACCACCAGTCCCTAGCAGTTCCAGGTCTGAGGACGAGGTGGAGATCGTAGAATCCCTCAAGGTCCTAGATCTTGCTGACGCTTCAGACGCAACAGTCCTGGATACCAGCACTCATGGCGACACTGAGGCATAAACTTTCTCCTTGATCCCTTCATGCATTCCCAAATGACTGACTACCTATTGCTCCAGTGGAACTGCGGCGGTTTTTTGTCCCACCTCGCTGAATTATCACAACTTTTGAGCATTACATTTGCGTTTTGCATTGCTTTTCAGGAAACGTGGTTTCCTGTGATGTCGACCCCAGCCCTTTCTGCCTGACATGGGTACTACAAAAAATGTACTGACTGTGACAGACTGCAAGGTGGAGTCTGCATCTATCTATGTCTGTAGCGAACCTATGCTCTTTGAAACACTTTTGGGAGCTGTGAGGACAATGCAGGAAATTACCATCAGCAATATATACGTCCCTCCAGACGATGAAGTTTTGCACCATGTATTAGCTGCCCTAATTTCTCAAGTCCCAACCCCACTCCCACTTTTCCTACTTCTGGGTGATTTTAATGCCCCTAACTTTGTTTGGGGTGGAACCAAGATTGCTGCTGTGGTAAGGTTTTCAATGATCTACTAACTCACCTCAGTTTTTGCCTCCTCATTACAGGTGCCCCCATTCACTTTAGTGTGGCATATGACACATACTGAGCCGTTGATCCCTTGGTTTGCAGTCCTGGTCTGCTCCTTTATATCCACTGGAGATCTCACGACGAATTGTGTGGTAGTGACCACTTTCCACTCTTTCTGTCCCTACCCCACCATCGCCTGGACACTTGCCCATATGGGCTCTTACCAAGGCTGAATGGGATGCTTTCAAGTGCACTACAACTGTAGAATCTCCTTTTTATAGGACCACCATTACTACCATTGTTGCCCAAGCTGAATCTTGAATCTCTAGTTCCTCAGGTTGCCCCAGTGGAAATCAGTGCCTTGGTGGTCACTCAAAATCGCTGTGGCCATTAGAGACTGTAGGTGGGCCCTTCAACATCATAAGCACCATGGATTTCTAGAGCACGTCATTGCCTTCAAACAGCATCGTGTCCAGGTATGTCAGCTCATTGCATGATGGTAGTATTGGGGACGATACAACTCCACCATTGGCACAAGAACCTCTCCTTCCCAGGTCTGGACCAAGTTCAGATGCCTTTACGGATATGAGACTCATGCAGGTATACATGGAATTTCGAGATGGAGCTGTATATGCCGATCCACACATAATTGGAGAATGTCTCGTGGATCATTATCTTCGCACCTCAGCATCTGAGAATTAAACAGTGATGAAACGACAATTCCTATCTCTCGCTCCACACCAATCCGAGACATATGGTGCTCCCTTCAGTGAGTGGGAATTGCTCAGTGCCCTTGCCAATTCTCCTGACTCAACCCCTGGGGCAGACCACATCAATTCCCAAAAGCTTAAACGTCTGTCAGTGGATTATCAGTGCCACATCCTTGTCATCATCAACTGAATCTTGAGCGATGGCGACTCCCCATCGCAGTGCCAGGAGAGTATGATCATCCCAGTGCTAAAGCCTGGTAAGAACTTGCTAGATTTGGACTATTATCGTCCTATCAGCCTCACCAACGTTCTGGGCAAGCTGCTTGAATGTATGGTGAGCTGGCCGTTGTGTTGGCTCCTCAAGTCTCAGGGCGGTTTTTGGCGAGTTCGCTCTACCACTGACAACTTACTCTACCCGGAGACTGCGATCTGAATGGTCTTTTCCCGGCGTCAGCACCTCATTTCCACCTTTTTTGGTCTGACGAAAGCCTACAATATCACTTGGCGACACCACATCTTCTCTACTCTGCATGAGTGGTGTCTTTGGGGCCCGCTCCCGATTTTTATACGGAACTTTTTGTCGCTACGCATTTCAGAGCTCGAGCTGGTGCCTCACACTGTTCGCCTCACATCCAAGGGAATGGGGTCCCTCACGGCTCTGTCCTGAGCGTTCCAATCTTTTTAATCATCGTTAATGGTCCTCAATATCTCCTTACCTATATGCTGATGATTTTTGTATTTCCCTTTGCTCCTCTTCTGTTGGTGTGGCTGAACGTCGACTGCTGGAAGTTATACAAAAGGTGCAGCAGTGGGTCCTCACTCACAGTTTCAGTGTTCAGCTGCCAAGACTTGTCATGCCCTTCTGTTTTTGTTGTACTGCCATCTCCATCTGTAACTTTACCTTGATGACCAACTACTTAATGTAGTGGAGACATTCTGCTTTTTGGGACTGGTCTTTGATACTTGCTTAACTTGGCTTCCCCATCTTCGTCAGCTTAAGGAAATGTGCTGGCAGCATGTTAATGTTATTCAGTGCCTGCACCACAACGAATGGGGTGCTAATCGCCCTACACTGCTGCAGCTGTGCAAAGCACTTTGCAGTCCCTTCTTTCCTATAGATGCCTGGTGTGTGGTTCTGCTTTGCCATCAGCATTCCAGCTGCTGGACTCTATACACCACTGTGCGACAGGAGCTTCCCAAACCAGCGTCCTTGTAAAGGCTGGTGTTTCTCCATTGCGAATTAGGTGACAGCAGTTGCTTGCAAATTATACTTCCCATATTCATTATTCGCCTTACCATTCAAATTATGATCTCCTTTCCCTAATATGGCTAACCATCCCTGACAAGCCGGCCGCGGTGGTCTAGCGGTTCTGGCGCTGTAGTCCGGAACCGCGGCACTGCTACGGTCGCAGGTTCGAATCCTGCCTCGGGCATGGGTGTGTGTGATGTCCTTAGGTTAGTTAGGTTTAAGTAGTTCTAAGTTCTAGGGGACTTATGACCTAAGATGTTGAGTCCCATAGTGCTCAGAGCCATTTGAACCATCCCTGACAACAGCAGCGCACATTGTGGATGCCAATTGCAATTTGTGTTTGCTTCTTACTGATCTCGACACTTTCCTTCTATCACTTTTCTATGTACAAAATTGTTAAGGCTTTCGTGGCCACTTGTTGACAAACTGCCTATTGGCTTCTGTCTCGGGTTCTTCGGCCGACGTTCATCTAATGATTTTTCTGGAGTTTCGCCAGCACGAGTGACTGGCATTGTCAAAGCTTCACCCTCCATTGCCGGTGGTGAACTGGAGGCGAGCTCGCGGCCGCAGACTATATGTAAACACGGCGTAAAGACGATTTTCAAACCGACAAGGAAGATCAAAGAGTGTCTTAGATCGGCGAAGGAGAAAAGAGACCCACTTGCAATGTCGGGAATATACCGTATTCCATGCACATGCGGAAAAGTTTATGTCGGAATGACTGGACGATCAATTAACACCAGGATCAAAGAGCATAAGCGACATTGCAGGTTGGGGCAGGTGGAGAAATCGGCCGTGGCAGAGCATGCACTGAATGAGACCGACCACGTAATAAAATTCTCCGACACGCAAGTTCTGGCTGTAGAGAAGCACTATCACACGCGCTTGTTCAGAGTAGCTGTAGAAATACAAAAACACGCTAATAGTTTCAACAAGAAAGAGGAAAGCCTTAAGGTAAACGGATCCTGGCTGCCCATACTGCAGCGAACGACCGTCGCAGGTAGCAAGAGGAGAACCGCACCGGAAATGACCGCGGAGAAGCCCTCGGACGTTGGCGCGCCAGGTACATATAGTCTGCGGCCAGAGCTCGGCCCCAGTTCACCACCGGCAATGGAGGGTGAAGCTTTGACAATGCCAGCCACTCGTGCTGGCGAAACGTCAGAAAAATCATTAGATGAACGTCGGCCGAAGAACCCGAGACAGAAGCCAATAGGCAGTTTGTCAACAAGTGACCACCAAAGCCTTAACAATTTTGTATTATGCCTCTACGGGGAGGAGATTTGCAGATTGTACCAACGCCTTGAGTACGACGGAAGAAGAAAGCGCGACTGATGTCCTCTCTCGCCTTTCTGTCACGGTGCCGAGATGAATGTGCTACACCGAAGTTCTTGAGATGCAAGCGCCTATTCACCACCGCCCAAGCACATCGTATCTACGACAGAATGGAACGAGCTTTTCTTCGTGAGCGAATACATACAACACGGAGAGACTTGGCAAGAACGGATCGGGAACTTCTGAACATTTTCTATCAACTAAGTAGCAGAATGCATCGAGACGACTGGGACAAGATCGACAGCATCACTCACAGGAGCATGCAGAACGAACTCGAGCGCTGCACTGAGCGGCAAAAGAAAAAGTTTGAAAGATGCCGGAAGCAGACCGACAAGGCGATTCCTGACATGTCACACACAGTGGTCAACCTCACTGAACGACAATTGACCGAAGAGGAAGTGTCTGTTCTTCAAAAAGGAGGGAATTTCGCTATCATCCCGAGAACTATACCTATGGAGGACATCATTGCCAACACCGAAGCAGCCATTCGGACCCTTCCTTGTGAAAGGGCAGAGGAAATACGCACTGTAACAGCCAGGATACTGCGCCGAGCAAAACCACCAGCTTGCAACATGAAGAAAGAAGAGGTACAAGCCATTAAGAATCTCAACGCCGACAAGAGTGTATTGGTACTGCTTGCCGATAAGGGGAATGCGACCGTCGTAATGAAGACCGAAAATTATGAGCAAAAGATCCGAGACCTATTAGATCCGACGACGTACCGAAAACTAAGCGCAGATCCAACGCAGCGTATCACTCGGAATACGAATCGATTAATCAAGGCGTCTTCTCTGCCGGCGGACATACAGAGAAACCTGCGCAACACAGAAGCCCTACCGCCTCGGCTGTATGGATTACCCAAGATCCATAAGAACAACGTTCCACTGAGACCGATCGTTAGCGCTCCTGGCTCACCAACGTATAAACTGGCGAAACACTTGGCCTCTCTGCTCCAGCCACACGTGGGGAAGACCGACACATACATTAAGGACTCAGGACATTTCATTGAGAAGCTGAAGGAACTGAAACTTGCACCAAACGACATAATGGTCAGCTTCGATGTTGTTTCGTTATTTACGAAAGTACTACTCAGTGACGCTCTGGAGCACATCGGTTCCATGTTCCCGCAAGACATCGAAAAGCTCTTCCATGCATGTCTCACCACGAGCTATTTCACGTGGAATGGCGATTTCTACGAACAGCTGGAAGGTGTCGCCATGGGTAGTCCTCTCAGTCCAGTGGTGGCCAACTTCTTCATGGAACAATTCGAAGCACAGGCACTGGACTCGGCGACTTGCAAACCTAAGGTGTGGTACAGGTACGTCGATGATACTTTCGTGGTGTGGAAACCACTCGGTGAATTCCTAAGACACTTGAACAGCCTCCATGCCAACATAACATTTACCATGGAAGTAGAAAAGGACAAGAAACTGCCATTTCTAGATGTGCTGGTCACAAGGGATGGCGAAAACCTGGGACACAGCGTGTATCGGAAACCGACACACACGGACCGATACCTGCTCAATCTGTCAAACCACCACCCCAGCCAGAGAAGAGGCATGATTAGTACGCTCGTAACGAGAACAGGACGAATATGTGAACCTCAACACCTCCAACGAGAAATGCAACACCTGGAAACTGCTCTGCGGAGCAATGGGTACTCCACAAATTACATTAGCAGTGTAACAGAGCCAAACACTCGGCGAAGTAAGGAACCAGAAAAAGAAATGTCGGGCACGGCCTTTCTGCCATACATTCCCAGAGTGACGGACAGAATCGGCCGTATATTGCGCAAACACGGCGTAAAGACGATTTTCAAACCGACAAGGAAGATCAAAGAGTGTCTTAGATCGGCGAAGGAGAAAAGAGACCCACTTGCAATGTCGGGAATATACCGTATACCATGCACATGCGGAAAAGTTTATGTCGGAATGACTGGACGATCAATTAACACCAGGATCAAAGAGCATAAGCGACATTGCAGGTTGGGGCAGGTGGAGAAATCGACCATGGCAGAGCATGCACTGAATGAGACCGACCACGTAATAAAATTCGCCGACACGCAAGTTCTGGCTGTAGAGAAGCACTACCACACGCGCTTGTTTAGAGAAGCTGTAGAAATACAAAAACACGCTGATAGTTTCAACAAGAAAGAGGAAAGCCTTAAGGTAAACGGATCCTGGCTGCCCGTACTGCAGCGAACGACCGTCGCAGGTAGCAAGAGGAGAACCGCACCGGAAATGACGGCGGAGAAGCCCTGGGACGTTGGCGCGCCATGTACATATAGTCTGCGGCCGCGAGCTCGGCTCCAGTTCACCACCGGCAATGGAGGGTGAAGCTTTGACAATGCCAGCCACTCGCGCTGGCGGAACGTCAGAAAAATCACTTTTCTATGTGTTCACTTTGTGGTCCATACCACAGCCACTGGTTCGTCTGGACCTATCGCAAAGCCCAAAAGGCTCAGTTCTACCTGTGGCCTCCACTGGCAGTTTTTCTCTATTGTTGGTGAGTTTCAGGACTCAGAAACAGTCTACACAGATGGCTCAATGGCTCTTGTTGGCTTCACTTACGCTCACGTTGGAGATGCTGAACAGAGCTCCTAGCTGGATTGCGTCAGTGTTTTCACTGCACAGTTGGTAGCTATCTCGCGCACTCTTCAGCATATCCATTCCTGCACAGATGAGTCCTTCGTCATCTCTAGTGACTGTTTAAGTAGCGTACAAGCTCTCTATCAGTGGTTCCCTCACCACCCTTTGCTGTTAACTATCCAGCAGTCTCTTTGTGCCCTCGGCGACAGCGGACATTCGGTGACCTACATTAGGACCCCAGGACATGCTGGGATCCTGGGCAATGAACTTGCTGGCAGGCTGACCAAACATGCTACCAGTAAACCAACTCTGGAAATCTTTGCACTGGAGACTGATCTCCAGTTGGTCTTATGCTGTAAAGTTTTCAGGATCTGGGATGCTTAATGACACACGTTCAGTACACCAAATAAACTATGTGTTGTCAAGGAGAATACAAATCTGTGATAATTATCCATGCAAGCCACTCGCAGGGAGTCTGTTGTCCTTTGCTAACCCCACATCAGCCGCACCTGGCTGACACATAGACACCTCCTCCGTCGCTAGGACGTACCTCAGTGTTGCTGTAGGTCCCACTTGACTGTCGTCCTCATCTTACTGGACTGCCCTAGTTTAGTTGCTCTGCAGTGGACTTTTAACCTACCCATCACACTGTTAACGGTGTTGGGAGTCAATGTCTTAACAGTTGACATCGTTTTACGTTTTATTTGTGAGGGGAATTTTTATCACACAATCTAATGGTGAGCATCTGGCTTTTTCTATCTTTATTTTAACTCTTCCTCACTCTTTCTTTGCTGTTTTTTAGCCTTAGTGTTCGTATTTTCCCTGTCCAAGTTCGTCTAGCCTTGTCTTTAAGGCTGGAGGTTTTAGTGTGTTGCAGAGTGGCTCGCTCATCCTTTATTCCTGTCGTGATCACCCAGTCCTGGCCATCTGCTGCATTGTTCTGATACCATCCACTGTTTTTTCTTTTAGTTTACGTTTTCCACTTTTGTTAGCCTTTTTTGTTTTCTTCTTCAGTGTGGTTTCCAGTCAGTCTTTCGCCTTTTACTTTCCCGAAATCGTTTTGGTAATGTTTTTAACCTGAGAGCTGTTTGAATGTTGGGTAATGGACAGATGACAGCGTAGTTTGATCCCTTTACTCACCACACCAACCAACCAATTAAAACTGCTTCTCATAAAGAATCGAGCTCAATGCAGTTTTCGTAGTACTATAGCTAGGAACATGTCAGATCTATTGCCAGAATGTACAAATATATTTTATATCAGACCTCAGCTTGTAAATCACATCCAGCGAGAATGATAGTTGGGTTTGACAATGCATATGACTGAGTGAAAAACAATTTTTAGTATGACTGTGAGCAAAATGCGATTTAACGGATGAGTGACTAACATGATATACAGTGTTATAATTAACGAGGCATCCACAGTCATCGTTAGTCAGCATCTTATGACAACACTATACCCAGATTAGTATGGGATGGCTGCTGCCAGCAACATCACATGCTTCTGATTTTAAATCACATCTCGTAATATGACAAGGACTTCAGGTTTCCAAGATGAAGAAGATATGTAAGGAAAATGCTCATAAATCAGTTTGCAGTTCAACAGGAACTAAAATTTGCAGAAAACTGCACACGTTTGAACAGCGAGACCAGTAATTGACTACGAAACAGTTCCAGCTCATAAAACTAGCCTAAATATCATCTCCATAAATGCTTGCGGATCTTATGTATTTTCCCACAATTTACAATATGGTTTGAGTTAGTTAGGAACATAACCGTATGTCAGTGCTTCAAAGGCTAGACGGCTGTGACACAAAAATTACTTATAAGATACAAGTGGTAACTTTCATGAAGACTTATACCATTGGTAAAAGCATTTAGCAGTAGTATTTCCACTGTTCACAACATTTCCAAACAGAACACAGGCAGTGGTGAATTCCTTCATGTGTAATGACAGCACCTTCAAGACCATCTTTAGTGTCACAATGCTACAGGACTTGCAGATGTTGGATCTCAAGCCACGGAACTGAACGTCACGAAAGACAAGAAATTACTGCTATGTCCAAATGCATTCTCATTCCATATGAAGCATCTAGCAGATACACTTCGATCAATGTAGATCTAATAAATCACAAGCTAAATTATGTTTCCGAGTATTAGTTGGACACAGTTTTTTTTTCAGGGAATAATCTAAATAATCCCTTGCTGACCACAAAACTCAGAACCAGCAGGTAGGAGGTAATTTGTGATAATGTTCCCATCACAGATAAATTATACAGTTTCCTATCCCTCCAAGTTTACTTTGCCTGCAATTCTGAATAGTAGACAAACGATGAATGGAGCTGCATGGTGGAAAAAACATGTTCACCAACAGAGCTACTTACAAACACACGGAATTCAAGTGCATTCCTAAACCGAAATATACTGATCACCAATGCACTAAATCACTATTTTAAAGAAAAGAAATCATATTAACTGTCTCTCAAAGTGAAAGATTAAAAAATCTGTTAAAGTCCTTGTTCATGCTAAGCAGGAAATCTAACTTGCGGTTGTGATGTGAAACAAAATTTAAACTGTCACTAATGTTCATTACATTACTTTGCAAATTCAACTTTTCTGAGTGGTTTTCCAGGGTATCATTTCACTTCAGTGCATGTTCCTTGTTTTCAGTGTGATTGGCTTCTTCTTTCTTAGTGCATTAGATTAATTTCACTTCAATTATTGTTTATGGCACATACTGTCTCTCAAATGGTTCAAATGGCTCTGAGCACTATGGGACTTAACTTCTAAGGTCATCAGTTCCCTAGAACTTAGAACTACTTAGACCGATCTAACCTAAGGACATCACACATATCCATGCCCATGGCAGGATTCGAACCTGCGAACGTAGCGGTCGCGCGGTTCCAGTCTGTAGCGCCTAGAACCGCTCGGCCACCCTGGCCGGGGGCCTCTCAAAACATCTTATTATAAGTGAATTATATTTTTATAGTAGGTTTGTGTTCCTGCTACTTTCATGAGGTGAAACATTATTTTTCATCACTAGAGAGGAAAAATTGTGCGCCAAAATTATAAATGAAAAACACTGTTTTGAGAATCATTCGGCTAAAAGTCCGTTAAGTATAACAAATATTTTATAAAGTCATTCTTACATTTCAGAGTGAATCATAAGTTACCCCATTTCCTGTTAGTATTTTACGTACAGTAATCCATATGCAGAGAGCGAACTTTTAATTTATGGGAGCACAGTCAGTCCCATGGTTTGAGATCCTACATCTGCATGTACTGTAGCATTGTGACACTAAAGGCAGTCTTGAAGATGCTGTCATTACATAGAAAGTGACACACCACTGGCTGTGTTCTGTTAGGAAATTTTTTGGGCAGTGGAAGGACTGCTGCTAAATACTGAAAGAATTGGGAGTGACTCATTATTACTAACAAAGTTTATATGTATGTAATATTTGTCAAAAATATGGGAGAAAATGCTAGGAAAGCTTATGGCGTGTAGTTTTCATTTTCATGCATGCAATTTTGGGCATGGTTTGCAGGTCTCCACCAAATCCATTGTACATCAGTGCTAGAAACACCACTCAATAAATTGCCTGCTACACCACACCCCATCAGAGATCACTCGTGTACAGAAGGTGGCTATCATCGGTTCACAGTTGAGGCACGCCCATGCTGGGTGGTACCAATACCAGCCCCAATAACCACACATATGAAAGGCAAAGACTCATCGCTCTGTAGAAATTGTGTGTGGCTGCTTCAGCAACAGATTTAGAGTACAGAGTAGCGGATCATTTTTTAACAGCGATAAACTTTGTGGCGCAGAAGCCCACATACGACTGATCTAACAGAATATAGACTTGCAGCATCTTGTCCACCCAGAAAATCTGTTGGGTTGGAGGAGAGGGGATCATGCACTGGGTGTACTCACGAGCCAACGAGCTGTAATTAAAGTGGGGATTCCACAAAATATTCAGTCGTAATGAGAAACCGTAGTAGATCAAGTGTCTTAAATTGTCACTGATTCTGGTCAGGTTATAAATGATTACCATTAAAGTACCAGTAATGATAGTTTAACGCCTGTTTGTGAAGCAGCTTCCATAGCTCCGTATTAAATTGCCCAAACAGCTCAGAGACTGGCTCTCATCTGTAGGAGTTTTTTGAATCTGCAGATGTGACTTTGACTCTGTCAGTGATCTGTGCATTTAAAAACTAAGTAGCACTACTTCAAACATTCAGTGTCACACCGTGGGTACACCTTCACCAGACTACACACACACACACACAAAACACACACGCACAAAACACACATACACTCAAACATATGTGCCAGGCAAACATAAATACACTGCCTTCACCGGGACCACACCAAGTGAAACACTGTGGGAGTCAAAAGGGCTTCAGAGCTGTTGGTTCCTGTACAGTCATTCAGGATTCACGTTTGTTTCTCTCTATATAGAAAAGAACCATTATTATCTCATGCAGTTATCATAACTATAAAATGAGTTTTGAGTATGTCAGCTGTATGATTTTCAATAGAATCAGCAACATTTGCAAATCTGTCTGCCAAAATATTTCTAGAAAAAGGAATTATATATTTTATCGATCAGCGGATATTGGATTCATTAATTTAATACGTCATTTACCATTACTTCTTAATTGACTTTAGTTTCAGAAAATGTTACTAAATTCTTCTCCTGAACACATGTCGCACAGTGTGTTGTATCAGCATGTAGGTATTTTCGTTTAGAACCATCCTAGCGAGATTGTCGCATGTAAATTACATACTGCAGCACTTTCCATGAAACAAGATTTACTTTCCAACGGTTGTCATATCGAGACAAGTACATTAAACTTTAATTTACTCTCATGATCTCGCTGTCGCCTTAAGGCGCATCACGGCCAGAGGAATATAAGACGAAAGTTTCTCTTTCTCTCTATCTATCTCTCTCTCTCTCTCTCTCTCTCTCTCTCTCTCTCTCTCTTTCTCTATGTGTATGTTTCTGTGCGTGTGTGTGTGTGTGTGTGTGTGTGTGTGTGTGTGTTTGTTTGTTTGTTTGTTTGTGTTAGTTCTTGTGTGTATGTTCATCTGTCAATGAGTGTGATTGTGTGTAGGGGTAGAGGAGTCCAGTTTGGTATCATTGCTGTACCCTAAACGTCACTACTAAATGGTTTCCTGGTTAACAGTAGCTTTCTCTGTTTGACGAGTTTGTGTCAAGAAACTTGTTGATAATTGGGTTTACTTTTGCTCCTGTAATAACAGAAACTTATCTTTAAATAGCAGGAGACGTCATTAGCATTATTTGTCACATTTGCAAGTGTCAGAGAGGACTGCTGCACACAGAGATGTAGTAATGGCTGAACGAAGTGGAAGGAAACAACTTCTATAAGGACAGAATTCTAAGGTCAAAAAACTAACGATCACGAATTAAAGTGACCAAATGTGATAACTTTGTATCTTGAGAGTTGGAGTGTAGGAATTTTTTGTGGAGAGTGCATGAAGAATTTGAGAGAATGACGTAACTGTGCATCTGTACGTTAATATAAAACAACTTTCTCAGTGTTCTGTATCACAGATGGGAGATTTATCAGTTGTCAGAGAGATGAGTTTTAGAATTGGTTACAGTTGTACCACTCCGATACGCTTCTTCATCGGAAGTGTGTGTCTGAAGGAAAGTATGAGAGTTTCTGTGTTTTGTGTAGGGCCCTCTCTGCAGCGGAGAAAGGCAGGAGGCTGATCAAGGCAGCTAACGATGGGACAGTGCAAGAGCTGCAAATGCTGCTGGCAGCTGGGGCTGATGTGGGTGCGACGGATGGGAACAAAAACACTGCGCTGCACTGGGCAGCCTGGGAGGGTCACGTGGAAGCGGCGAGCTGTCTGGTGGGGGCTGGCGCGGAGGTGGGGGCCGGGAACTGGGTCCAGAACACGCCGCTGCACTGGGCTGCATGGGGCGGCCGGCCGGCCGTGGTGCGGCTGCTGGCGGCGTTCTCTGCAGACCCCAATGCCAGGAACGTGGACGGGGACACGCCGCTGCACTTCGCGGCTGAGCATGGCCGCACGGAGGAGGCGACTGCACTACTCGATGCAGGGGCTGACAGCGGGGCCAGGAATCACAAGGGGAAAACCCCAGTGGACCGCGCCAGGCAGTTCAACCACCAACACTGGATAGACAGGATAACACGCGACTGGCACTACAATACACGCCTCTGAAGTAAATAGAACACTGCTCTAGTAAAATCACCACAGTAGCGACAATGTGAGATTCATATACACTAATGTGTGTAGCAAGAAGCGAGTTTCCTTCCATGAAAACTCAACAATAATTGAAACGTATATCATTAATAATAAACATTTTTTTAACTAAATTCATTAGTGTAAAGTAATTGGTAAAAATATGCTATTACACATAACACCACAGCCAGTGTGGTAGTAAGGCGCTGTACTGTTGCGGTAAGTTGCTGGACTACAGTAACAATAAATCTTCAATTTAATCAACAACAATTTATTTATTCAGCCAACTGCACAGTTTGCAAACACTGCCAGTGAGTGTCCGTCAAGTATGACTTTAAGTAAACAGTTATGATGAAAGTCCAAAGACAGTCGTCTGAACAGAAAAAGAGCACGTTGTATTGAGCAGGAACATCAGTCATCCCCAAGGAAACCATAGAGGCTTAGTTTGTGTCTCAGAATACTGTGATACAGTATCACATTAGCTGTGGAAAAAATAACAATGATTACTAAAACAAACCATTCCTCTTACAATACCATAAAGATATTACAGCACTTCTTAAAAACATCAAGAATTTTCTTACTTGCCAAGGACAGGCATTTACAAGAGAAACACACTCACTAATTATGTCCATGTCTTGCGGAGATGCAAATGTGTTCACAATGCAACAATTTCCAAAATTTATGATAAGGCATACACCCACAGAAATTTTCATTGAAGGAGTCCACATACATGAAAATAAATCATCTTTGGTAAAACAATTACTGACTGGTTCTTCCGTGTAGTATGCTGCACAAAGTGGAAACCGTAAGATAACGACAACTTAAAGAAATAAAAGGTAAAATATTATTAATCTGGCCTTAAGAGTCAATGTAACAATCTATCAAACAATGCTCATAGCTGTATCTCATCTAGAGCAATTTAAGATTATGTTTACATGTTATTCTAAGTCAATTACATACATGAAAAACAGTTTTGCATCACCCCAGTTCCCAGAACTCCTGAAAATAGATGTTGACTTTGGCTACTGTATCACGGAAACAGTCTATTTTACTGTTCAGAGTTGTCTATACCCACCCAAAGATGTAAATAACCATGTATGAGCAGCGCCTATTAGACGGAGGGAGTCCGACAGCTGATCAGTTCCAGTCATTCCACCAAGAAGGAGGTGCATGGCTAGTGTTGTCTGTAGTTCAACCCTGCCTAGACGGTCAGTACTACGGTCTGATTGCGTTCGCATTGTTTGTGTCAGGAAGGGCTCTCAAGAAGGGAAGTGTCCTGGCGTCTCAGAGTGAATCAAAGTGATGTTGTTCAGACATGGAGGAGATAAAGAGTGAGAGGAACTGTAGATGACATCCCTCGCTCAGGCTGCCCAAGGGCCAGTAATGCAGTGGATGATTGCTTCCCACGGATTATGGCTCGGAGTAACCCTGACAGCAACGCCACCATGTTGCATAATACTTTTTGTGCAGCCACAGGACATCGTGTTACAACATAAACTGTGTGGAATAGGCTGCATGATGCACAACCTCACTCCAGATGTCGATGGTGAGGTCCATCTTTGCAACCACAACACCATGCAGTGTGGTACAGGTGGGCCCAACAATATGTGAATGCATCCCTCAGGACTGGCATCAAGTTCTCTTCACCGATAACAGTCGTATATGCCTTCAGTCAGACAACTGTCAGAGATGTGTTTGGAGGTGACCCAGTCAGGATGAACGCATTAGATACACTGCCCAGCGAGTGCAGCAAGATGGAAGTTCCCTGCTCTTTTGGGGTGGCATTATGTGGGGCCGACGTACGCCACTGGTGGTCATGGAAGGGGCCATTATGGCAGCACGATACGTGAATTCCATCCTCCGAACAATAGTGCAACTATATTGGCAGCGTATTAGCGAGGCATTCGTCTTCATGGACCATATTTTGCGCTCCCATCGTGCACATCTTGTAACGATTTCCTTCAGCATAACGACATCGCTTGACTAGAGTGGCCAGCATGTTCTCCAGATATGAACCCAATCGCTCATGCCTGGGATAGGTAGTGCGGTTTATGGACGACGTGACCCTTGAACCACTCTGAGGTATCTACGCCGAATCGCCATTGAGGAGTGGGACAATCTGGAGCAACAGTGCCTTGATGAACTTGTGGGTAGTGTGCCACGACGAATACAGGCACGCATCAATGCAAGAGGACGTGCTACTGGGGATGAGAGGTACCGGTGTGTACAGCAATCTGGATCACCATCTCTGAACGTCTCGCTCTGTGGTGGTTCAACATGCAGTGTGTAGTTTTTATGGGCAATAAAAAGGGAGGAAATGATGTTTATGTTGAGCTCTCTTCCAGATTCTGTACATATTGCGAAACTCTCCGAACCGAGTTGATGCAAAACTTTTCTTGATGTGTGCGTTTTAGCTGGTCAAGAGGCATCAGATAAGGCGCTCTTGCTTAACTTCTCTCTGTAAATAAATGAATGTATGAAAAGGAACTTCATATATGTCGGTCAAATGTGACCATACATATAATTTGGCATAAACTTCTACCTATTGTGTGAAACTAGTAGATAAAAAGAAGACGAAAATGAACTTAAGTAACCAATTGCTCTAACTGGAACGACTTAGCAGAAGTCTTGTTGGGCAGAGTAGTGCCCAACAGCCAACAGCGTTCCACAGGTTACAAACAGAGTAAAGTTAACACTACGCTGGATACCTGTAGGAGGCTCACGAGGAAGAGTAAATAAGCTTACCTTGCAATTAATACACACTGGCCTACGGTTACTATTAAAGGAAACGTAACATATCCAAATACCTCAATAAACGATACGAACGAAGAATGAGTGACGATGGATAAACAGTGTTACGTGGATTAGTACAATTTTGAACTTAGCCAGACTCCCCTTTAAGACAAGTAATGACCTTGGTCACAAAACCTGGCTTTGGCCTGTACTATTCGTAGTTTTATTTAATAATGGACATTTATACTAGATCTTAAGTCACTGGCAAGAATAGTAGGAATTAGTACACAACAACAAAAATAAATAACAAGCAGCCAAATCAGTAGTTTTCTCAGAAGAGTCCATCAGTTGAGTCACACTAAAACAGAGCATAGGTCTGTAAGAGAAGCGCGGAATACTAACACAAATCAATCACAGCTAACGAAATCTGCAGTTAACACCGAAGATCAGTTACTCTCACAGCCCATGAATTGACCACACAGAAATGTATCTGAAGTTCCACCACTGCACGCAATATATAACTGCCCAACTCTGTACAAATTGACCAGGTAAAGGTGCCAGCAAAATCATAGAGGAGAACATTAACTGAACAAAGATAGAGGTGGAACCAGAATGCGATGGATTACTGCGATGTGAAACCAGTACTTGGTGAGACATATCAAGTGTCACAGTTAATTACAAGAATCGCAGTATCGGGCAGTCCAAACCATTTTCCTTCCGCCTAAGGCCTGATTTATTAATCACGCAGCTCCATTGGTCATCTACAATCCAAGACTCTGCAAAGTCCAACAACCGCAAACACAGCAATAATAGGTCCCCGTCAGCGCCTATGACTCTGACCACGAAATTCTCCATCGGCCATGTAAAATTGTCCTTCATGTGCCCAAAATACCCTGTGCTCGGGCACCTACAGCTGACCAGCGGAGCTAGGAACTCTTAGCTTCGCTGGAACCAAATAGTGCGCGTGAGCTACTGATACACACTGGTACCAAGGAAACAGAACACGTGTGTGGCAGATCCATATTACTGGCATATGAACTCTAGGGTTAGAATGCATTTTCACTTCAAATCTAAGACTGCTTCTGTGTGTGCAGACGATGCATTAATTGGCGACCTCTGTTATAATATGACATTAATAGCAATATTCACACCACTTAGTTCTGATCCCAGACTAAATTTACTCATGTGTCAGCAGTAGAGATGGTTTGAAAGCTAGTGTGTTCATAGCATGGCGTTAGTACCAATATTTGCACCATATCGTTTGCGCATGATATGACACAATATAATAGGATTACGTTTATTTACAATGAATTGTAGAAAACCGTTAGTAACACATGTCCCAACAGAGCTGTAAAACTGTAGTTCCACAACACATTACGATGTGTGGGGTAAAATAGACCTTCACGGTGACATTGCAGGGTGCTGCAGCATATTTTCCCTTTTTCAATTTTTGCCTTCCATCCGTCGTCTGTGCATCTCCCTGCACCAGGCGTCACAGCGGCAGAGCGCCTGCAGGTGCCGAAACTCTGGCAGGGCGGGTGCCCTAGTCAGCAGTGTGATGAACTGCAGAAAATGTACGGCTTGTTCAATATGCAGATTGAATAACATTTGGGATAGGCTACAACCCTGTCTCACTCCCTTCTCAACCACTGCGAGGGCTTTGTGTGTATCTTGGCTACAATAATGAATTCAATATGCTTTTCGTAGTTGCTTACCCGCACTCCTTTTTTTTAAATCATCATTAATCCTATTCCTGCATTACCTCTATAACCCTGTATTCACCTTACCAGAAGTTTTGTTTCTCCTGCCAAAGAACGTCGCTAATTCCCACTATATCCAGCTTTAACCTGTCCATTTCCCTTTCTAAATTTTCTAATCTACCAGCCCGATTAATGGATCTGACATTCCACGCACCGATCTGCAGAACGCCAGTTTTCTGTCTCCTGATAAATATGTCCTCCTAAGTAGTTCCTGTCTAGAGATCCGAACGGGGGACTTTTTTACCTACAGAATATTTTACCCAAGAGGGCGCCATAATCATTTAACCATACAGTAAAGCGGTGCCCTCGGAAAAATTATGGCTGTAGTTTCCCCTTGCTTCCAGCCGTTCGCAGTGCCAGAGCAACAAGGCCGTTGTGGTTAATGTTACAAGGCCAGGTCAGTCAATCATCGAGACTGTTGCCCGTGCAACTACTGAAAAAGCTGCTGCCCGTCTTCAGGAACCACACGATTGTCTGGCCTCTCAACAGATACCCCTCCATCGTGGTGGCAACTACGGTACTGCTATCTGTATCGCTGAGGCAAGCAAACCTCCGCGCCAACGGCAAGGTCTATGGTCCATGGATGGGAAATGGAATATATTACACATCGAAAATGAAATTGATAGCATCTTCATTGCATCATGCACTCATTTCATCATCCAAATAAAGTTGTCAAAAGGGCAGACGTTCCCATGCAGACAAAAGTGAAACTGCGACCTATGAACACAAGACAGTCAAACAAATTTCACAAAGATAGACATGAAATGGAACCCACCCTAGGCAGAATGGTGCAACTGAGGTGGTAATTCAAATAACACAAGTACAGGGAATAATTTACTACTTTTTCTATAATTCAAGTAAATAATTGTGATTAAGTTAGTGATCGTCAGCTGAGTTGCTGATATCCGTATTGATGGAAGCTAAACAGCTTCTTTGACTCTCCGTGAATGATAAAGCATAATATGTCTATCAAACGTTTGTAAAAGTTAAGCTATCAGTACCTATAGATAATGAGGAATTCATACTTCAGCTGCACAGCTATTGACCTTCACTTGGGGAGTATCAACAACATATACATCTACATGAATTCTCTGCAAATGACATTTAAGTGCCTGGCAGAGGGTTCATCGAGCCACCTTCACAATTCTCTATTATTCCAATCTCGTATAACGTGTAACGAACGAGCAACTGTATCTCTCTGTACGAGCTCTAAGTACCCTTATTTTGTCGTGATCATCGTTTCTCCCTATGTAGGTCTGTATCAACAAAATAATTTCGCATTCGGAGGAAAAGTTGGTGATTGAAATTTCGTTAGAATATTCCGTCGCATAGAAAAATGCCCTTGTTTCAATGATGTCCAGCCCAAATCCTGCATCATTTCAGTGACACTCTCTCCCATATCTCGAGATAATATAAAACGTGCTGTCCTTCTTTCAATTGTTTCGATGTACTCCATCAATCCTATCTGGTAAGGATCCAACACCGTGCAGCAGTGTTCTAAAAGGGGACGGACAAGCGTAGTGTAGGCCGTCTCCTTAGTAGGTCTGTTACATTTTCTAAGTGTCCTGCCAATAAAACGCAGTCTTCAGTTAGCCTTCCCCACAATATTTTCTGTATGTTCCTTCCAATTTCAGTTTTTAGTAATTGTAATTCCTAGATATTTAGCTGAATTTACGGCCTTTAGATTTCACTGATTTATCGTGTAACCGAAGTTTAACGGATTTCTTTTAGCACTCATGTGGATAACTTCCCACTTTTCTTTATTTAGGGTCAACTGCCAATTTTCGAAGCATTCAGATATTTCTTCTAAAGTGTTTTGCGATTTGTGTTGATCTTCTGATGACTTTATTAGTCGATAAACGACAGCGTCGTCTGCAAACAATCTAGTATGCCTGCTCAGATTATTTCCCAAATGTCTATATAGATAAGGAACAGCAAAGGGTGTATAACACTACCTTGGGGAACGCCAGATATCACTTCTGTTTTACTCGATGACTTTCCGTCAGTTACTACGAACGGTGACCTCTTTGACAGAAAATCACAAATCCAGTCACATAACTGAGACGATATTCCCTAAGCACGCAATTTCACTACGAGCCGCTTGTGTGGTACAGTGTCAAAAGCCTTCCGGAAATCCAGAAATAGGGAATCAATCTCAAATCCCTTGTGAATAGCACTCACCTCTTCATGCCAATAAAGAGCTAGTTGTGTTTCACAAGAACGATGTTTTGTAAATCATTGTTGACTGTGTGTCAATAGACTCTTTGCTTCGAGGTAATTCATAATGTTCGAATACAATACATGTTCCAAAATCCTGCTGCATATTCAATCCTCAGTGCGATTTCATTTAAAACCTACACATGAGTTGTTTTAGCGTAGACGAGTTAGAATTTTTTTTTTTTTTTTTTTTTTTTTGGCCGCCAGCATAGCCGAATAGTTATCGTCATTGCCTTCAGTGTGGGAGGACGAGAGTTCGAATTCTGGAACCACCTCATCTTTTCTATGCGGCCAGGAAGTCTGGAGAAGGTTCCACCCAGCCCTGTGGGGCCAGTGGAGTAGCTGCTCGAATGAAGAAGTGGTGATACCATCAGGATACATCTGTGGCAGTAGCAGGTGGAATTATTGGCTGTATGGCGATGACAAGGACCACGGTCATACACAGCTCATCAGTCTGATTTGTAGGCATAAGTTGCCCAGACTGAACAGACCTAAGGCTTAACCTCTTAATGGTTTACGTTCTACATCCAATATTTTGTATCTACAGTGTACAGGTCACTAGGACAGAATGTACACTTTTACACGATTTAACACTATGAGGTAACAAAAGTCTTGAGATACCTGCTAATACCGTGTCAAACCACCATTTGCTCGCCGGCGCGTAGCAACTCGACGTCGCATTGACTCAACAAGTCGCTGGAAGGCCCCTGCCGAAATACTGAACCATGCTCCCTCTACAGCCGTCACTAACTTGTAAGGAGTGGGTCAGAACTCTCCACTACAAGAAACAATATATCCAACTCAACGCTATTCTTCCCATTGTGTAAGCACAGATATCGGTAGTAACAATATGAGGACGAAAGATGGGAGCGCATTGTTGTGGGACGAGGTGTGTCTGCAGGAGTGGAAGCAGTGGTGTCGGTCGAGACCTCGGAGACAGAAGGCGTGTCACGGTGCCCTCATGGCTGTGACGGCGGATCTCACCACACTCGAGGCCTGATGTCATTTATACAGCCAGGAGAGATTTAGGTGGCTTAACTATGCTTGGAGATGGAATTCCAGGTAAAATTCGCAAGCCTAGCGCAAAAGCAATTACAAGGTTAGACTCGTGATTGTTAGTCCGAGTTTGCAATAATCCCATGCTTCGCTTGTCAGTGAAAGAAGGCTCCTTATCTTCCAAATAATAATAAATATTCTCCACATATAAATAATATGCTGTGGTTACTAAATGTTAACGCAATTATGAAACTGAAATAATTAGTTAATCTGGCACTCAGCCATTATTGACACATACGTCATTTGTCATTGTCACTATTAATACTTGTTCATGATGATTCTGAAGTTTACAATAGAGTTAATTGATAAAATCTGTTCTCACAAGTTATTTAGTAGTCAACAGGGCCCGAGCAAACTACTTTTTATTAAATTTACTCTTAGTAACAATAAGCTTTAGCCGCTGCTGCTGCATACTGCTGAGAATTGCTGTAAACGACATGGAAAAAGACAGTCATCTAAAGAGGTGAGTGCAGAACTTAGGGCCAAAACAGAGACACTGACTCACCACAACATGTCATGTACTCTAATCCAGTGAGTTCCGTTGCACAAGTCAGATTCTGTATCACCTGTAAATTCTGGTTCAAAAACGCAGTCAGATAATTTGGGTACTGTTTCAGGTTCATTTGTTCCTGTAGTTTTTCATATTAAAATACGCATACAGATAGCTTATCCAAATGTTAGTTTTAAGGTTTTATGTAACGATCTGCTGAGGGCTGATATGACAGTGAATATGACACTCATACAACACGCACACAGCGTAATGAAGGTTAGATTCCGCTTACTGATAGCCCACGTTGCTTACCGAGTCCAGTTTCACAGATGAACATAGGCAATTTTGGCTATAGCCACGTTACATATATTAGTTGAATATACGTTACAAACTTCATAAATGTTGCCATTGGAAGATTTTATGACAAAGTGACGTCTCGATTATGTTCCATATTTTTTTCCATTCATGTCGGCCGATCTGGGAGGGCAGTTAATCGCGCGAACTGTGCAGAGAATTCTTAAAACCAGTCGTGAACTTTTGTGGCCCGGTGACATGGGACACCGTCATCCATAAAAATTCCGTTGTTGTTAGGCAACATGAAGTTCGTGAATGGCTGCAAATGGTCTCCAAACAGCGCAACATAGCAGTTTCCAGGCAACGATCGGCTCAGTTGGACGAGAGGAGCCAATACGCTCTATGCAAACACAGCCCACAACATTGTGGAGCCGTCCCCGACTTGGACAGCGGCTTGCTGTCAACCTGGGCCCATAATTACGTAGGGTTCGCTCTTAGCAACTGAAATCTGGACTCATGTGATCAATTCGCGGATTTCCAGAAGTCTAATGTCAATATTCCAACAGAGGTGGTGCAGGCGATATCGAAATGTTTACAGAGGTACCTGCGTCGGTCGTCTACTGGTACAGCCCATTAACGCTAAATTCTGCTCCCCTGTCCTAACAGATACGTTCATCGTACGTCTCACAATGACTTCTGCAGTCGTTTAACGCAGGTTAGCTTGGCTGATAATACTGACAACTCTAGGCTGCTGCTGACAAACGCTGTTGTTCTCGGTCGTTAAGTGAAGGCCGCGACCACTCCGTTGTCCGTGGTGAGAGATAATGCCTAAAATTTGGTATTCTCGGCCCAGTCTTGACGATTTGGATTTCGCCATTTTGAATCACCTAACGATTTCCGAAATATAATGTCCCATGACTCTAGCTGCAACTACTATTCCGCATTCAAAGTCTGTCAATTAACGCCGTGTGGCCAATCACGACAAGAACCTTTCCACATGAACCATCTGAGTATAAAAGACAGCTCTGACAATGCGCTGTCCTGTCATACACTGTGTGATCATATGTGTCCGGACACCCCCAAAACCAATCGTTTTTCATATTAGGTGCATTGTGCTGCCACCTACTGCCAGGTACTCCATATCAGCGACCTCAGTAGCAACCAAACATCGTGAGAGAGCAGAATGGGGCGCCCCGCGAAACTCACAGACTTCGAGCGTGGTCAGGTGATTGGCCGTCACTTGTGTCATACGTCTGTAAGCGGGAGTTCCACACTCCCAATTATCCCTAGGTCCACTTTTTCCGATGTGATAGTCCGATGGCAGGGTGTGGGTATGGCGGATGCCCCAGTGAACATCTGCATCATCTGTAGTGCCAACAGTAAAATTTGGAGGTGGTGCTGATATGGTGTGGTCGTGTATTTCATGGATGGCGTTTGCACACCTTCTTATTTTGCGTGGCACTACCATAGCACTTTTCCAGATTGGTGTTTTAAGTACCTTCTTGTTTCCCACTGTTAAAGAGAAATTCGGGGATGGCGATTGCACCTTTCAACACGATTGAGCACCTGTTCCTAACGCACGGCCTGTGTCGGAGTGATTACACCACGAAACATCCCCGTAATTGAGTGGCCTGCACAGAGTCCTGACCTGAACCCTATAGAACACCATTGGGATGGTTTGGAAAGCCGACTTCGTGCCAGGCCTCACCCACCGACCTCTGCCCAGTGCAGCACTCCATGAAGAATAGGCTACCATTCCCGAAGTAACCTTCCAGCACCTGATTGAACAGTGGAAGGTGTCATCAAGGCTAAGGTTGGTGCAATACCATATTGAATTCCAGCATTACCGATGGAGGGATCCACTAACTTTTAAGTCATTTTCAGCTAGGTGTCCGGATACTTTTGATCACATAGTGTACTTTGTGTACGCGATACTACCGCCACCTAATATATGCATATCGCTATCCCATGACACTTGTCGCCTCAGTGTATTCTCATTGAATGATTATCAACGAAGTAAGACCTCATACATGGCAACCAGAACGGATTTCCATCACGCATTTCTCCCAGAATACCTCGACAGCAATGGATTAACGGCCGCACGATGTCGTACAATGGGAAGCATATACTGCCATGTAGTTCAACATTTTTTAGAGTGCGGATATTGCTGGAGAAATGTTGATAATCCCAAAAGTACAATGTATAGTAAAACACCATACAAGTACTGATTCAATTTATAGCCTTTTGTACCTGCTGCATTGAGTATGTCATTCAAGAACAATATGTAATTATAATTCTAAAAGCGATGCTACAGGAGATCGTTTTATTCGTCACAATATGCCTGCTATGATAAATAGCTATCGTCAGATTATCTGCAAGTACTTGGTACATAGTTTTGGTACAATGCTCCTAGAATTGGCTGTTACTTGTGTCATACGTCTGTAAGCGGGAGTTCCACACACCCAATTATCCCTAGGTCCACTTTTTCCGATGTGATAGTCCGATGGCAGGGTGTGGGTATGGCGGATGCCCCAGTGAACATCTGCATCATCTGTAGTGCCAACAGTAAAATTTGGAGGTGGTGCTGATATGGTGTGGTCGTGTATTTCATGGATGGCGTTTGACAGTGTTGACTGGAATACTCTCTTTCAAATTCTAAAGGTGGCAGGGGTAAAATACAGGGAGCGAAAGGCTATTTACAATTTGTACAGAAACCAGATGGCAGTTATAAGAGTCGAGGGACATGAAAGGGAAGCAGTGGTTGGGAAAGGAGTGAGACAGGGTTGTAGCCTCTCCCCGATGTTGTTCAATCTGTATATTGAGCAAGCAGTAAAGGAAACAAAAGAAAAATTAGGAGTAGGTATTAAAATTCATGGAGAAGAAATAAAAACTTTGAGGTTCGCCGATGACATTGTAATTCTGTCAGAGACAGCAAAGGACTTGGAAGAGCAGTTGAATGGAATGGACAGTGTCTTGAAAGGAGGATATAAGATGAACATCAACAAAAGCAAAACAAGGATAATGGAATGTAGTCGAATTAAGTCAGGTGATGCTGAGGGAATTAGATTAGGAAATGAGGCACTTAAAGTAGTAAAGGAGTTTTGCTATTTGGGGAGCAAAATAACTGCTGATGGTCGAAGTAGAGAGGATATAAAATGTAGGCTGGCAATGGCAAGGAAAGCGTTTCTAAAGAAGAGAAATTTGTTAACATCCAGTATTGATTTAAGTGTCAGGAAGTCATTTCTGAAAGTATTCGTATGGAGTGTAGCCATGTATGGAAGTGAAACATGGACGATAAATAGTTTGGACAAGAAGAGAATAGAAGCTTTCGAAATGTGGTGCTACAGAAGAATGCTGAAGATTAGATGGGTAGATCACATAACTAATGAGGAAGTATTGAATAGGATTGGGGACTCGCTCTGAAGATGGCCGGACGATACGCGGCCGAAATATCAGTAGAAGAAATTTTATTTGCGCGGCTGCATGCCCGAAATTTAATGGATTAGGATTGGGGAGAAGTTTGTGGCACAACTTGACCAGAAGAAGGGATCGGTTGGTAGGACATGTTCTGAGGCATCAAGGGATCACCAATTTAGTATTGGAGGGCAGCGTGGAGGGTAAAAATCGTAGAGGGAGACCAAGAGATGAATACACTAAGCAGATTCAGAAGGATGTAGGTTGCAGTAGGTACTGGGAGATGAAAAAGCTTGCACAGGATAGAGTAACATGGAGAGCTGCATCAAACCAGTCTCAGGACTGAAGACCACAACAACAACAACAGCTCCTAGAATTACAGGTAAATATTAACTAGAATACATTATTATAATTATTTTTGCATACGTCAGAGAGGTTTGACAACCATAAATTATCGTATTTCTATCACTGTCTCTTGGTTTTAATTATATTCCATTAGTGCTCTTGGAGTAATACCGGTCGGTTGTACTAGATGTGAATTATTATCTGACGCAATTTTCCAATTGTCTTCCACTTCTGAGTAACAATTATCTGACAGCATATTTAGCAGACGTATCAGCGTTATCGTATGGTTACTATCAGTTTATCATGCTGTAACTGCAGTAGCCTTTACTACCGGTATCATGAGTGGACAGCAAAAAGAAAATAGTCCCACTATCGTATTCCAGAGATCTCTGCACTGATAAAGAAAGCAGCCACATGAAGTGTAGCACAATTTACCTTCAATACCGGTTTTTATATTTATCCAAATTGGGTTTACGGAAAATTTGTGTTGTGAGGTTCTCAACGGCATAGCTATGAGCGCCCAATCTTTTCGCTGTTTGGTCGCGCTATTTCCCGGATGATGATGAAATGATGAGGACAACACAAACAACCAGTACCGGGCCAAAGAAAATCCCCGACCTGGCTGGGAATCGAACCCAAGACTCCGTGATCCAAGGACAGCAACGTTAACACCAAGAACTGCGGATTTTTTTACAAATAGTGCCATCGAACTTCCCTAAAACTCGTTTCCTGCCTACCGACACGTCTGCCTGATAATGACTCCAACCAGTGGTTCACTGCCCTAGAATACGAGTAAGTTGCAGTTCAAATAGTTCAAATGGCTCTAAGCACTATGGGACTTAACATCTGAGGTCATCAGTCCCCTAGACTTAGAACTACTTGAATCTAACTAACCTAAGGACGTCACACATATCCATGCCTGAGGCAGGATTCGAACCCGCGACCATAGCAGCAGTGCCTAGAACCGCTTGGCCACATCGGCGGGCTAGGTTGCAATAGTCTGTTGTATGCGAATTATTATTGATATGCACAACACTTTGAAGGAACCTTCCAAACAAACGTAATCGACCCACGCCGCATGGTGTGTATACAATGACGAAGTTGATAACAGATAGTGTGACATTAATTTGCAGCCCAAAGTAGTGTCACAGTTTTGATGACTAAAAATTTGAAAGGTGGGAAGTGAAAATACATCCAAAATTCCAAGGAAGTGGCTGTACCAGTTATTTGTACAAAACATTGTGACACACAAGGCAGAAGAATGGACACTGACAATGTGAATAAAAGAAAGGGTCCACTCAGTACAAATGATATGTTTGATGAGGTGTTGTTGTAGACAGAAAAAGAGAACAGACCATGTGATGAGGATATCAGACAAGTTATGGAAAGAGATTCAGTATGTATACTGATGCACCCATACTCTTGGGATAGCATCTATGATTAGTAATCAAACTGTCGTCGGTCCCTGGTTAGAAACACGCCATCACTCTAGTTTTGATTAATGATCAGCATTGGCGGCCAAAGACTTCTGGCATAAGAAGTCAACCTCATTCTGCCAACGGCCTTGTCAAAGAGGGCGCAGGAGTGGACAGAGGTTCATGGTACTCTCTTGTCCTTGATGTGGGAAACTGCCCCTAAAGGCGGAACAATCAGCAATGATCAACGGCATGAGGATGCAGAAGGTATAGAACTTGTGAACTGTAATTGATAAAGTGTCGTGATGATCTCTCCATTGGCAAAATAATTCATAATAGTCCCCCATTTGGATCTCTAGGACGGGGGTGTGGGGAATATACTGAATAAGTGACTGTTATGGGGCCCTCTGTAGTGGAGTGTTGCTACCGAATATGCTGAATAGGTGGTGCCAGAATAGTCCATGGTAAAGAGGGTTGTTGGCCAGGGCCATCGTCAGAGGAGTCGGGCCACGTTCTTTAACGTGGGAATCACTAGTAACCGAGAGCCTTTTGGCCACGATGTTACCCTGTCAACTGCATGGCAACTACCCTTAGAACTGTCATGTTTCTACCAAATCCCTAGCTCACATGAGTTAGGTCGTAACGGGCGAGACTGGCAGATCGTCAGTGCAGTAGAGGATCGCGTCGGCGACCTCGGCGGTAACTCGTCACGCGCTGCAAGAGGAGTCTTGCTAACACGAGTAGCGTGGTGGTAAAATACCATGCGAACAAGCGGTAAACGCTGGGATAGCCGTCTGAGGTGTCGGTTCACGTGGTGGCGTGAACTAGTATCCGAACCCTGTGTGGTAACGGCGATGTCCCTTGGCAAACCACACGGCGTTTACTCACAAAACTGCCGGAAGCTACCCAATCCCGCGCCTCAAAAGGTAGAACCCACGGGCAACGGGCGCTCTCTGGTATGTAGGAGAGGTGTGGTAGAGTTTCGCGATCGCGAAGCGACCTCGGACAGTAACTCGTCAATGTGACAAGAGAAATCTTGTTGAAACGAGTACCCTTTAAAGGGGAGCTATGGGGTAGCTGCTGGGGTAGTCGTCTGAGGTGTCGGTTCACGCGTGAACTAGTATCCGAGTTCTCCTACGGGAGATACGATGAGCCCCTTGGCAGACCGCACGGCAGTTACCCGTAAAACTGCTTGTTTTCTACTTCATCCCTGGGTATCGCGTTTATCCAGGGCAACGGGCGACTCAGGCAGTATGAGATGTGCGGTAGAGGACCCGAACTAAAATGTCCTCGGCGGTTACTCGTCTAACGTGGCGGGACTAATACGCCAACACGAGTAGTAAGTAAGTAGTAAGTAAGGGAGGGGAGGCGGACTGCCAAGGGGGAGGTGACTATGAGGGAAATACTGAATAAGCAAGTAAACGATAACGTTCCACGAGGCTGGGAAAGGAATGTCAGGAGCTTTATTGTGGTAGGATGCTAGAAAATCAGAAAAGGGAAATATAAAGTCTCAATCTAGATATAGATGGTATCAGTGAAGTTAAATGGAAAGAAGACAAGGATTTCTGGTCAGATGGGTATAGAGCAATATCACCAGCAGCAAATGGTATAACGGGAGTAGGATCTGTTATGAGTAGGAAGGTATGGGAAAGAGTGTGTTACAATCAACACATCAGTGATAGGGCTGTTCTTTTCAGAATCGATAGCAAACGAATATTGACAACGATAGTTGAGGTATACATGCCGACATCGCAAGTTGAAGATGAAGATAGAGTAAGATATGAAGATTCTGAAAGTGTAATGCAGTATATACACGGAGATGAAAATATAATAGTCATTGGGGACTGGAATTCAGTTGTAGGGGAAGGAGTAGAAGAAAAGGTTAAAGGAGAATAGGGACTTGGGACAAATAATGAAGGGGTGGGAAGACAAACTGACTTCTGTATTAAATTTCAGCTAGTAATAGCGAATACTATGTCCAATAACCACAGGAGGAGGCAGTGTACTTGGAAAAGAATGTGTGATACAGGAATATTTCAGCTAGATTGCATCATAGACAGAGATTCCGAAGTCAGATACTGGATTGTAAGGCGTACCCAGGCGCAGATATAGACTAGATCACAGTATACTAGTGATTAAGAGGAAGCTGAAGTTCAAGAGATTAGTAAGGAAGAACCAATACACCAAGAAGTGGGATACGGAAGTACTAAGGGATGACGAAACACTCTTGAAGTTCTTTAAGACTACAGACACAGCAATAAGGAATAGCTCAGTAGGCAGTACAGTTGAACACGGATGCACGTCTCTAAAACGGATAAGCACAGAAGTTGGAATGAAAAATGTAGATTCAAAGAAGGTAAGTGCGAAGAAACCATGGGTAACAGAAAAAATACTTCATGAAAGAAGGAAGTACAAAAATGTTCAGAAAAATTCAAGAATACAGAAATACAAGTTGCTGAGGAATGAAATAAACAGAAAGTCCAGGAAAGTTAAGACGAAATGGATGCATGAAAAATGCGAAGAAATCGAAAAAGAAATGGTTGTTGGAAGGACTAACTCAGAATGTAGGAACATCAAAACAACTTTCGGTGACCTTAAAAGCAAGGGTGATAGCATAAAGAGTGCAATGAGAATTATTATTATTTTGAGCTTTTTCTCATTACATCCAACATAATACACTCCTGGAAATGGAAAAAAGAACACATTGACACCGGTGTGTCAGACCCACCATACTTGCTCCGGACACTGCGAGAGGGCTGTACAAGCAATGATCACACGCATGGCACAGCGGACACACCAGGAACCGCGGTGTTGGCCGTCGAATGGCGCTAGCTGCGCAGCATTTGTGCACCGCCGCCGTCAGTGTCAGCCAGTTTGCCGTGGCATACGGAGCTCCATCGCAGTCTTTAACGCTGGTAGCATGCCGCGACAGCGTGGACGTGAACCGTATGTGCAGTTGACGGACTTTGAGCGAGGGCGTATAGTGGGCATGCGGGAGGCCGGGTGGACGTACCGCCGAATTGCTCAACACGTGGGGCGTGAGGTCTCCACAGTACATCGATGTTGTCGCCAGTGGTCGGCGGAAGGTGCACGTGCCCGTCGACCTGGGACCGGACCGCAGCGACGCACGGATGCACGCCAAGACCGTAGGATCCTACGCAGTGCCGTAGGGGACCGCACCGCCACTTCCCAGCAAATTAGGGACACTGTTGCTCCTGGGGTATCGGCGAGAACCATTTGCAACCGTCTCCATGAAGCTGGGCTACGGTCCCACACACCGTTAGGCCGTCTTCCGCTCACGCCCCAACATCGTGCAGCCCGCCTCCAGTGGTGTCGCGACAGGCGTGAATGGAGGGACGAATGGAGACGTGTCGTCTTCAGCGATGAGAGTCGCTTCTGCCTTGGTGCCAATGGTGGTCGTATGCGTGTTTGGCGCCGTGCAGGTGAGCGCCACAATCAGGACTGCATACGACCGAGGCACACAGGGCCAACACCCGGCATCATGGTGTGGGGAGCGATCTCCTACACTGGCCGTACACCACTGGTGATCGTCGAGGGGACACTGAATAGTGCACGGTACATCCAAACCGTCATCGAACCCATCGTTCTACCATTCCTAGACCGGCAAGGGAACTTGCTGTTCCAACAGGACAATGCACGTCCGCATGTATCCCGTGCCACCCAACGCGCTCTAGAAGGTGTAAGTCAACTACCCTGGCCAGCAAGATCTCCGGATCTGTCCCCCATTGAGCATGTTTGGGACTGGATGAAGCGTCGTCTCACGCGGTCTGCACGTCCAGCACGAACGCTGGTCCAACTGAGGCGCCAGGTGGAAATGGCATGGCAAGCCGTTCCACAGGACTACATCCAGCATCTCTACGATCGTCTCCATGGGAGAATAGCAGCCTGCATTGCTGCGAAAGGTGGATATACACTGTACTAGTGCCGACATTGTGCATGCTCTGTTGCCTGTGTCTATGTGCCTGTGGTTCTGTCAGTGTGATCATGTGATGTATCTGACCCCAGGAATGTGTCAATAAAGTTTCCCCTTCCTGGGACAATGAATTCACGGTGTTCTTATTTCAATTTCCAGGAGTGTAATTTACTTGGAAATTACAATACAAACAATAAACGTTCTTAAACTATAATCTCAAAATATTTCTCCAGGTGTTTCGATCTTGTGTGTCCTCTTCCTCTGCGCCCATTCTCCTCATTGTGTGCTGTACATTTTGGAGCCAGGTTGTCATAGGTCGTCCTCTTCTTCTTCTCCCCTCCGGTTCCCACTCCAGTATCAATTTTGGTATTCTGGTTTTCTCCATTCGTCGTATATGCCCGTACCACTGTAATTTCTTCCTATCCATTACATCATATATTCTTTCTTTTATTTCCATTCTCCTTATTACTTCGGTGTTCTTTATCTTTTCTTTCCTGGAGATTCTTGCCGATCTTCTCCAAAAGTCCATCTCTAGAGCTTGTAATTTTTTAATGTGCTTCATGTTAATTGTCCAGGTCTCCGTTCCATACAGAACCACACTCTCTAATATGGATTTGTATATTAGTTTTTTAGTTCTGCTCATTACATTCCTGCTCCATAAGACTGAGTTAAGCATCCCAATGACCCTCCGTCCGCTACTAATTCTTTTATTGATTTCTGACTCAGATTTTCCCTCGATTTCTAAAATGGATCCTAAATAACAGAAAGTGTTTATCTTTTTGATTTTCTTTCCTTCAATGTATAGCTCATCTGAATCATTAGTCAAGTATTCTGTTTTTTCGTAATTAATCTTCGAACCCCAAGTTTTGTATGCTAGTGCTAGTTGATTGCACATATAGTTAGCATCCTCCCCATCTTGTGCTACGACTACTTGATCATCAGCAAATAATAAATGATGTAGGTAAACTCCATCTCTTATTTCTAACCCCATACTATTACATTTACGAGACCATGTTCTAAGGCTAATATCTATATAGATTTTAAATAATGATGGTGACATGGGACAGCCTTGTAAAAGGCCTTTGCTTGTTCTAAATTTCTGTGAAAGTTTATTACCAACTTTCACTTGGCAAATGTTATCTTTATACATCTGTTGTATTATTTTAATCAAGGGAGGGTTTATGTTTGCCATATGTAGTGCTCTCCAAAGTAATTTTCTTGGAACAGTATCATATGCTTTTTCTAGATCTATGAAAATTAATCCTATATTTTTTTTCCCCTATGTTTCTCCAAAATCTGTCGTAATGTGAAAATATGGTCTACACATGATCTCCCAGCCGTGAATCCACATTGTTCTTCTTGGGTTCTAAAATTTTTTTCCAGTTTGTTTTTAATTACTTTCGCAAAAATTCTCATTAATGTGTTTGTAACACAAATTCCTCGATAGTTTGAACAAATTTTGCGATCCCCTTTCTTAAATATTGTATTAATGTAACCTAGCTTTATCTCGTTGGGTATTGAATCTCCATGTATCATTTTGTTGAAGAGCTGTGTTATCAGTTTCACAATTTTGTCACCACCATATTTCAGACACTCCAGATTGATATTGCCTGGTCCCGGTGATTTACCATTCTTTCCTGTTCTCAACGCCTGAAGTACTTCACTTTCTAAAATCTGGATCTCATCATCTTCATGTCCTTTATCTTCCCCTGTTCCTTCTCCTAGATATTCTTCTCTGTCCTCATTTAATAATTTTTGGAAATACTCTTCCCATTCCTTTTGTGTTATCAGTTGGAGATTAGTTTTGCTTTTTGTATCCTGTCGAAGCCCTTTCAATACTGACCACGCTTCTTTTGCTCTCCCAAATCCTAATTTGCTATTCACCTTGGCACATGTTCTTTCCCATGCTTCATTTTTTGCCATCCTTATTTTTTTCATCACTTCATTCTTCTTTTCCTTGTATATTGATCTTGTTTCTTCTGATTTATCATTCAACCACTGAAGGAACGCATTTCGTTTTTCTCTAACTAGGACCTCTAGTTCCTCTGACCACCACTCTGCTGCACGGTTGTGGTTGCTATCTTTTTTACCCAACACCTCCGTTGCTATGATTTTCACATTAGCTTTTATATAGTCATATATTTCCTCTGTACTTCCTTCAAATGATTCAACCAGTTTCCTTTCCATCCTGGCCGCAAAGAGTGTTCTGATACTTTCGTCTTGTAGGCTGTCAATATTAAAAGGTAAATTTTCATCTTTCTCAATGTGGTTTGTTTTATTTATGTTACTTGTGTCACTCCTTGCATTCTTCCATGGCCAGAAAGACTTCATTTTAACTAGATAGTGGTCTGATCCACACTGGGCTCCCCTATAAGATCTGACGTCTACTGCTTTGAAACTACTTGTTTGCCTAATGATAATATAATCTATTATAGAACGAAGGTCTTTGGTGTTCTGTTGCCAAGTATATTTATGAATGTCCTTATGTTTGAAAAATGTGTTGGTAATTTTTAGATCAAATTGTTCACAAATTGCAATCAATCGTTCCCCATTGTCATTATATTCGTCCTCTCCATGTTTTCCTACTATTCTACAAGATTCTCTAATTCCTACCCTTCCATTCAGATCTTCCATGATAATCAGTTCCTTTCTTCTTGGGATTTTTTCAATAGTCTCCCTGAGGGTGTCCCAAAATGTATCTTTCTCCTTATCTTTTGTGTCGTTCGTGGGTGCATATACGCCAATAATCACAACTTCCCTAGCAAATAATGTCATTTCAACAGTTATAATACATTGATTGATGAATGTCCAATTTGTGATTCTTTCTTTCCATGATTTCTTTATCATAATGGAGACTCCTGCTTTGGCTCTTACTGCTTTTGATACCCCACTCCAGATATGTAAATAATTATCTAGTTCTTCTTCTCCTTGGCCTTTCTTCTTTGTTTCAGAGAGTACGACAACATTCATGTTGAACATGTCAAGTTCTGCAAGTAGTAAATTTATTTTAGTGGAAACATTTGCACATTCCAGCATCCAAACATAATTTTCCGTTTCTCATCGCCAGTTCGTCGTCCAAAGTTCCAATTTTTCCGAGGCATATTATTAGGTTTTTTAGCATTTTTATGTTTTTATGTGAGTGAGGAGCTGGCCCACTGCACAACCCCCAACCCGGAGGACCAGGTAATTTTTACTCAAGGTTTTCTTCCTTTAGCCTTTGATAAACCAATATCATACTACAAGGCAGCAGTTGCTAGTTTTGGTCCACCCCGGGTATTTTATTTCCCCGGTACCCACCATATCTGGTGAGCATTCCCCTATCCGCCACCTGGGGAGGCGCCCGATGGGAGACCAGCAAACTCCACACGGAGCAATGAGAATCCCCTATCTCTTCTAAATCGACTCCTGATTCTTCTTCTATCACATCAGACGAATCTTTCCCCTCTGCATTTAACAGTGTAATGAGAATTCCACTGTTAAATGCAGAGGGGAAAGATTCGTCTGATGTGATAGAAGAAGAATCAGGAGTCGATTTAGAAGAGATAGGGGATCCAGTACCAGAAAAAGAATTTAAGAGAGCTAAGGTAGAAAGGGTAGATAACATTCCATCAGAATTTCTAAAATCACCATCAACAAAACGACTCTTGACGTTGGTGTGCAGAATGTATGAGTGTGGGGACATGCCATCTGGCTTTCGGAAAAACATCATACACATAATTTCGAAGACAGCAAGAGCTGACAAGTGTGAGAATTATCGTACGATCAGCCTAATTCTGACATTGCGATTGGTTCTGGAAGGAAGATTAAAGGAATATCAAGACACATTCATAGGATTTGTCGACCTATAAAAAGCGTTCGACAATGTAAAATGGTGCAAGATGTGGGAAATTCTGAGAAAAATTGGGGTAAGGTATAGGGAGAGATGGGTAATATACAATATATAAAAGAGCCAAGAGGGAAAAATTAGAGTGGACGAACAAGAACGAAGCGTTCTAACCGAAACGGATGTAAGACAGGGATGTAGACTTGCCCCACGACTGTTCAATCTGTACATCGAAGAAGCAATGATGAAAATAAAAGAAGGGTTGAGGAGTGGTATTAAAATACGGTGTGAAAGGGTATCGACGACATGAATCGCTGACGACTCTGCTACCCTCAGTGAAATTGAAGAAGAATTACAAGGTATGCTGAATGCAATGAACAATCTGATGAGTACAGAATATAGACTGAGAGTAAATCGAAGAAAGACGAAAGTAATGACAAACAGCAGAAAAGGGAACAGCGTGAAACTTAACATCAGGAGTGATGAAGCTGATGAAGTTAAGGAAATCTGTTAGCTAGGCAGCAAAATAACCAATGATGGCTCTAGCAAGGAGGACATCAAAAGCAGACCAGCACTGGCAAAAGGGGCATTCCTGGCTAAGAGAAGTCTACTGGTATCAAGCATATGCCTTCATTTGAGGAAGAAATTTTTGAGAATGTATGTCTGAAGCACAGCACTGTATGGTACTGAAAGATTGACTTTGGGAAAACCGGAACAGAAGAGAATCGAAGCATTTCAGATGTGGTGCTACAGACGAATGTTGAAAATTAGGTAGACTGATAGGGTAAGAAAAGAGGAGGTTCTGCGCAAAATCGGAGAGGAAAGGAATAGGTAGAAAACACTGACAAAAAAGAGAGGACGGGATTATAGGACATCCGTTATGAAGGAATGACTTCCATGGTACTGTGAAGAGCAAAAACTGTAGAGGAAGCCAGAGACTGGAATACGCCCAGACGTAGGTTGCAAGTGCTACTCTGAGATAAAACGGTTGCAGAGGAGAGGAATTCGTGGCGGCCGCATCAAAGCAGTCAGAAGACTGATGGCCCCCCCCCCCCCCCATAAAAAAATTTTCCTGATTATATGAAAGAAACAACTGAAGCAATAGGACCACTTTAGACATGTGGATGGTAACCTGTGGCATGGTGGCTGTATTAAGCTTCCCGTAACTGTGCTTATTTAGGCCTGTGCGTTCCACAAATACAGTCTCTCGTCTAGGGCGACGAACATTAATTCGGTCAAGAAAAGATGTAGAAAAATCAACTGAAGCATTCGTGTCACAAAACTGTATAATATTGAGTGTTGATCTGCTGTAGGTTTGTTTCACATGTCGGATTTAGATTCACTAAGTAACTGAAGTAAGCACTTTGGAAAACATATGTTTCATGTGTTGGCATAAAGTCACAAAAACTGTCACCAAGCTTGTAACACGCAATGCACAGTACTTGCTACAAATGTCAACGTTAGTTTAAAGCAATCAGTCCTTACGCTCTAACCCACCATTCAACTGAAGACTATCTTCATAGTGCCCTACATGGCGATTGGAAAGGCTAGATAATGGACGAGAATAAGAAGGAGAATACCGTTCAGTAATAATGGTCATGCAGCAGGATGACTTTCCGTATCATCCAATAGTGTCAGTTACAGTGCAGAGGCTATAGTTTTTATTTACAAAATTCAATTTTCATAACAATTTTCTGTGCTTGAGTCTCTTTATTTGGCAGGAATAGCTCATCATACTCTGCATTTTATTCAGTTTTGGAAGGTGCAAGTGTAGTAAAACACTTCGAGAATGTAATTAAATACGCAAATAGATCGGATATTCCTATCGGGTGCGCAGTACCACCACAAACCTCACCATAAATCACCACATGTAGCTAGACTGCTATAGATCGCAATCCCAATCTAGCAATAAATATAGTCAGTCCAGCCATATGTGACAAAACAACAGTTTCTTTTGACGACGCATTAAACGAGGGTCATTCAATAATTATAGAGACAAATTGGTCTGGAGAAAATAACGTTTATTTTTTCGCAACAATACTTTTTCTACTTTTCAAACATAATTCCCTTGAAAATCTAAGCACATGTGCCATTGGGCTACAAGCTTTTTCATGCCGGCTCCCAAGAACTATTTACCTACAAGTTTCAACCAATCTCCCAAAAACTTTTTCATGTCCTCGTTGTCCTCGAACATCTTCCCATGTAATGCCTGATTCAGTGCACCCAACAAATGGAAATCACTAATCACTAGGTCCTAAATCAGAACTGTAAGGGGGGTGAGGCTGTACTTCCCAGCCTATTTTGTCGATGGTGTCATGTGTTAGTTGAGCAATATGAGGACGTGCGTTGTCTTACTGGAGAATCACACCTCTCCTTTGAGATCCACGACCTCTCTCTCTCATGGCTGGCTTCACCTCATTTAAAAGCAAATCCGAGTAGTATTAGCTGTTGATTGTACGCTAATCGTTGAGATAATCACAAAAAACTGGACCTTCAGCATCCCAAAACTCCGTCAACACGACTTTTCCTGCTGATGCTTTGGTTTTTAATTTTTTCTTGACAGGTGAGTTGATGTTCTTCCAATCCATGCTTTGTCTTTTTGATTCTGGCTCACAACAGTGAACACAAGTTTCATCACAAGTTAAAACTTTGTTGAGGAAGTGCTCACCTTCTCTTTCATAACGTTCCTTTAGCTCTGTCCACACTCTCAACCTTGTTTTCTTGTGTAGCCGCGTCAACTCCTCTGGGGCCCATCTTGCACATGTTTTACGGTACTTCAGCTTGTTACCGATAATGTTATGAACTGTACCAGTAGTAACTGGAACCTTATAGACTATAGTTTCCACAGTCACACGGCGGTCGGCACGAGTAATGTCTTCGATTCGACTTTCAAGTGAGGGAGTTGAAACAGTGTTCGTCAGTCACTGAGTAGTGACCATTTTTTAACTTCTCTGTCTGAGAAAGTATCAAGGGCGGGTATTAATTTCGAATCTGGTCCTTGTATCATTTTCTAGACTTACTCCAGATGCAACCAAAAAGTTATAGAGAAAACCTAAGTTCACTAGTACATAAGTTTCCAAGTCATACTCTCATTGCTGAAGTAGATGTTAATTGTGCAACAGTCAATTGGCAAAATGACAGTTCTGTAAGAGGTGGGCGAGACAAGACGTTTGGTGAAACATTTCTAAATGTTACTGTATTCAGCAGCCACTGATGAAGTGAAAGCACTTCTCAACCATCGGTATTACGGCAAGAGGTACAAATCTGACTTTGGAGATGAATATGAATGAGCGACTGCAACATGATGCATTTGTTGAACGTTGTGCTGCACAGTTGTTTTATATTTGGAATGGGAGAATAACAACCGATAAATCATCACACTGTATCACATTGCCAACAAACGTCCACAAAGTCAGAGCAATCACATACAAAATGATCCTCCAATTTCTCGAAATATCCCACAGAATTTTAAAAAGATCGTTAGACATTTTGTACGCAAATACTCCTTTAGAGGTATTTCTTCCTATTGAATTAGTTCGATCAACCATTTCAAATTAGTTACATAATTAATTTTTATGTAAAGGGGCCAAGAAACAAGAGCACTAATAAATGCCTACAAACTAATAATTTGAAAGCAAAATTTAATAATTTCATTGCCTACAAAACTGAATAAAATGATGATGCATGTGGCCAGGCCAGGAGACCCACTTGTGCAGAGTACAGCGACTTGTTGCAAGGTATTTCAGCTGAAGCCACTTTGGCGACTGCGTGTCAATGTGGATGAAATGATGGTGAAGTCAACACAACAACCAATCTCTGAGTGGAGAAAATATCAGCTACGCTGCACTGACCACATTTTTTACCACATTCCTCACATTCCTTACTACACCTAGGCCTACAAAGGAAAAGAAGCCAATGGTATCGCCACTGTTACCTTAAACGTAATAAGAAGCATCCCCCCCCCCCAAAAACCAAATAATATCCACCACTTCATGTGTAGGCCCCAATCAGTAAGACACCATTAACATCTACCATCTCTTTTTTTTAGTCATCTCTGTCGCACCAACACATCCTCACAAAGACATTACCTTGAACATCACTGGGAGATGTATTTATAGGTCACTGATGCTTATCTCTTCACAAGTGTGTATAAATAACTGCTGTGGGAATCTCTGTACAATGGAGGAAAGAAAGGTATGTCAGATGCTTGTAGTATGGGTGATCCAGCTACAAGGGTTGTTGCAGGAAGTGCTCTGAAGAAATTTCGTTGGTACTTACGGTTGTTCAAAACTTCACACTGTTGGTCGTTAAGGTATTTCCAGATACTGAGAGATCATTTTTCACCACCACCTGACAGGTAGTGGACAGTGTGTCCACGAATCCAAATTACTGAGTAGATCTTAGTCCACAAATAATAGTCCGTGCCAGGGATGAGAATCATTTGTGCTGTAATGATGTCAGGATTCATGCATGAGATGATATCAACATCTGGTGGACCAAAGGCTAAACATCACTCGCCTCGCTTAGATGGCCATCGTTGTACTCCACATGTGGTACATAATGGCGATGCTACCAGATGTATCTGGTAGAGACGCGTCTTTCATACTTGCTTTCCACTGACAGTCATATATCAGGTGGACTGAACATCTGACATGAGCATAGGGGTCTGCACTTCCCTCCACACTGAATTCCACCAGAAGAGGTCATATGTTTTCTCAGGTATATTTGGTGAAAGGTGCGATTGCAGCAACGCATACACTACACTAGGCTGTGGAGGGGGAAGCAGGATCTGGATGTAGCTGTATTCAAGAAAGAAATAGCATAAGTAGGAAAAAGGTGCTGCGACATCTGTCAGTGGCTCTGTAGCAATGAGAGAGATTGGGGTAAGGGTCCTCTCAATAGGCTGGTGAGGCAAGTCAGAATACGTAGCCGCATCTTGACATACAAGATTGTTCTTTGATCTAGGAGCTGACAGATATTGAGGCCTCCTTTGCCCTTCACAAGTATGAGGAACTCATAGCTGACCTTAAACAACATGCCTCGACTCACCATTGATGGCAGAATTGGAAAGTCTGGGCCATGTGCAGGATTTGTAATGTGACATAAATGTTTGCATAGCACGTCCTTTGCAGCAAGCAGAGTTGATGGTCAAAGAGCTCTGGCCGGATCTAACATAATACATGCCTACTGTTAAGGCCCATAGATCAATACCTAGATATGTTGTCATGCCACAGACCTGCACGGGTGTGACACAATCAGTAGGCAGCCCATGTACTATAGGTAGTGCACGAGATTTGGTGAATGTAATGACGCTACTGAAGGAGTATGATACCTCCCCACCCACCCCATTGCTGCTTCAACAACGTTGCTGTTGCGTAGGTGGACGACCAGGCCACCCCCCTAGGCCATGGAACGAGAAGTGTCAGTGCCAAGAGTCAATTAAGTGTCGGCAGACGCAGCAAAGTAACAGTTCTATGGTGCCAACGTACAGGACTGGGGAAACAGGGCATCCATTCCATACCAGTCCTTGGACCAGGATAGATGGTATAAGACGACCGACGACCATAGTACATAATCCAAGATGTCGTATCCCAGAGCTGTCTGGGAATTCCATGTTCTGGATCTTCACTGCCAGATAAGAGTGATTAACCCCATCAAAGTCCTCGCTGGAGTAAAATGAGGCCGAGAGTACCATCATGCACCATGTCTGCATAAATGCAGTCCTGTCACAGTATCGACTTAAAAAAGTCCAGAAGTTGTAATTACCTCATGATGATGCCTAGTTGTGGTGTACCACTAAGCAGGTAACACTTTTCAAATTGGCTGCCAAAAGCCAGTGAAGATCTTCATGTCAGAGTTCATGGAAGACAGAGCCAATAGTCACTGACGCTAGATCCTCTGTTTGGTTTATCAACAGAATCAAGAAACCCTAATAGGAAGCCAGGAGGATGCAGGATGTCCACTAGGCTCCCATTAGCTGTTGACATTCAAGAAAATGTAGTTGAGACACATTCAAATTCCAGTGGCCTCGCCCATGCCATACCATCTGGCACTGAAAGGTGAAAGTACCTATACAGGCTGCATGATAGGAAAAGCCAATGAGCCATGTTTGAGTGACTTGTTTGCCCCAAATATTGGAGCATGTGAGATAGTTACGATCTATGTGGCTGGAGGAGTGGCTGATATGGTGTGTGAAACCCTCCCTATCGACATGTACATTTTCACACACATCAGTGAATTGTAGGGTGATTCCGATGGTGGAGAGGGCTACACATAGAGTGTAGTGTGGCAGTTGGCCCTTAGCTACCTGGATGTAGTTAAAATCACCACCGAAAATGAAATCCTGACACCCATCAAGAGTGGCATGAAGGCATCCTGAAATAAGGAGACCATTCTCCATGATGGCCTAATCCGGAGGGTGTGTAGATGTTTATGGATTTGGTGCTATGAAGAGTGTACGCAATGATGCTCCTGCCAAGGAGAATAGTGATGTCTTTGGCACTTAAGCCATCAATAGAAGAACCCCATGCCACTGCCAGTGCCAGATGTGTGGGTGATGTGTGTGTCGTATTCGAAACGCTCTATAAAATCCCTGACATATACCTCCTGAGGGATGGCTATGTCTATATCTGCTGTGTTCAGTGTATTATGTAATCTCGTCAGTTTATGCTCCACATGGATGTTATTGACGTTGAGCATGGCCTGTCGGTACTGCTGAGTTCCCATGTCTACCTGGAATGTGATAATGCACTCTGTCAGTAGCTGTCTTGGGTGTACCAGCTGTGGCATCCACAGTGTGGTCAGTAACTCTGTCGTTGCTCTGCCCAGTACCTCCTTGTGGTACAAGGTGGTAGTATGGTGTCATCCTATACCTTATATGCCCAGAAGCTCATTAGTACAGATATTCTGTCGTTTGGTGGGTCGTCTACTGTACACACAAGTGGAGTTGGTGTCACAAGAGGGAAGTCATGTGGGATGAGCCACTGTGTTACTATTACATGAAGCATTTGTGGGCCAAGGTGGCAGAGGAATTTGCGTCATCGAACATTTTATTGCCATCATACATTGTTGAAGGTAATCATCTAAGTGTCACGTTTCCACTTCTGGCGCTTCCATGGCAACCTTTGTTTCGAACATGCAGCTCAGATTTAAAATGGTAGCAATTGTTTGTTGACTCATTGCCCAATGGAAGGAAGGCAGAAGTCGCTACAACACTAGGTGCTCTTTCTGTATTGTTGCCATCAGTACTAGGCAGGAGAGTTCTCCCCTCATTGAAAACTCTGGTAACAGTGATGTTACAAGTGCCGGATCAGTCACTGTGATGGCAGTCTATGTTTGTAGTGGATCACGTAAGTTGTGCTGAAGATCGTGTGGTGACCACGGCATAGGTCACGGGATGGACAGTGGACGTCGCAATGGGGGCAGAGTCGTTGAGTGGTGTCTCTTTAAGCTGGCGTCAGAGACAGTTATGGCGGAATGTCCTTCCTAGTTACAGCCTATCATATGTGATGATGACCCTCCGTCGTCCTATAACCAGGTATAATGGCACATGTTTCACTAATTCAGTTTTCAGTTAATGGACACTGCAGAGAGAAGTATAGGTATCAAAGGTTTTCCATTTGTCGACCTGGTGATTGAGTACATTGGCATATGACTTGGAAACCAACATGATGATGTCTGGTGGGACCTCAAATGGAAGGTCAAAGACACTGATCGAATGGAGGCCGCTACATGTCCGTCAGGTTGAGGTGTTGCACGTGCTGATTCTCAATATCGGTACACAATTATGATACCTACAACGTTTCCGATAATGGGAAAGTGAATGCCAGTCACGTCCCGTGGGTCCAGGCAAACATCATCCCGAGCAAAGTTCTCGATTCAAAAGGTCGTAATTATGCATATTCAACTTGAAATGTTATTTTGATCGCTACCCAGTGTTATGTGTGCGCCATGGCTCGCCCATAAGAGGGACGCAGTACTCGAAACCGCGGCAAGAGGTAAACAAGGAAATGGCGCGTGTGCACTCCAGAACAGGCGGGGCGCGAGCAGACGTCCGCATCACACGGCTGCGCGAGCCGAACTCAGCGATAGAGGCGGGGTACCAAACTGAATGACCTTTAGAAACAAACCAGAGTGCACATTTCTACGACTTTTTTACATGCAATCTTTTTCACACACATGGCTGAGCGTTTTTAGTTTTAACCTAGGCCTTTACTTGGGAACCGGGGATGTGGGAGGCATTAAAGATGGAAGTATTCTCCTTGCCACCAAGAGTGAGTATCTGCTTTCTAATTTTCTTATCTAACAAGCCCTAGAAATAGAAAAAACTAGCTCTTATTAAATATATAAGTCTTAACACAGGAAAGAAATGTTTAGATACAGGTACTGTAGACTGAGGTGAACTAAGTGAACTAAGGGAACAGTTTCTCTCTTCTATCCTACACAGTTGGCACAGTTCGGAAATGGAGCCTGAACTTAAGTAACAGAACTTCTAACCGTGTCCTCCTCTAGCATTTCGTTTTCCTCAACAGTATTTGTCGATACCAGTATTATTTTCCGAATTTAGGACAGGTCAGTATTATCTCAGTTGGTTTTCTGAAAACTTTCAGATAATTTTATATACAGTATGTTATATTTCGAGCTAAAATTTACGAAAAGTAACTATTTTCATACGATATTTTAGTTTCGATGTTATAACCGATACGTACTACTTCTGGATATATAGTTAAAATAATTTTTTTGCAAACACTTCAAATTGATAATTATTGGCACACTTAAAATTTCTATACTTAATTACATAGCCCTGTACTTTTTACTGTATTTGTTTCTGGATTCATTTATGAAATAATAATACAAATTAATAATGTAAATAAAACTACAAGGGATTCATTTGTTAAGAAAAGTAGTAAAACATTTGAAATATTGTTATTTCCTCAGGGTAAGAGAGTCGTAAGCATGCCTATGACGTGATGGGAGGTATTTTTGTGCGAACAATTTAATTTCGGCTTTGTTAAGGTGAAAACTCAAAATACTGTATGATATACTTAAATGTGAGAAAATACATCTACATATAAAAATTTTTCCAACAACAATATTCAAATTTATTTGGTTTAAACCAACCGAGAGGATCTGATCTGACATTTACATCTTCAAGAATCAGACCCCAAGACAAGAAGAACTGGAGCCAACTCAACATGGCACGCTAAGCATACTAGAAAGATTATTGTAAACTACGCACGTCTCAACTCCTGATAAAAAACTTTGCTTAATGTGGATAATAAATGGAAAGGGAAAGGAGGGGTGAGACTGCAAACTGACGGAATGGTTTCAGTCTTCCAGTCAGATGCCGTCCGCGCAGTCCACCATTAGGATGTCAGGACTAAGGACACCTAGGTCCTGGGAGTCGGCTGCGCTCAGTATCGAGGGAGGGGAAATTCGTTCTCACGGATTCTAATTTCCAATATGTAGGGGAAGGCAGAAATAAACGAACTACATGTTAGTAAGAGAAAGGACACTTCTAACAGATCCTTTCTCAGAATAGTTCATTTTAACTAGTTCTTTCATGAACTACGGATCCCTAAACATACCTATTCATCGATGTCAGTGCCGTCAACTCCTGCGTTTAAAACAAAGTATCAGGCGAAGCGACTGTATTTCTATGTATTGATACTGCAATGAATCAGAATTAAGTTCTTAAAAATTCAATCAAGTTCCTGAATTTATTGATTTGCCAGGCCTTTCGCTGCACGGCTTAAATCTGAAAATTTGCTTGGCTGTCATTCCTCTTCGAAACATAAAGAAACTACGATTTTGCTGCGGCACCACGTTTTCTGCAAAAAACGATGATAATATCATTGAAGCCACTATGTTAAATGGGAGCATGGCAGGAAAAGATATACTGCTACGACGCATTCCAACGGTCCCAGCAGCTATGCCGTTCAAGCTGAAAGGTTTGCTGTTCCCGATGCGTCTCACATTTTCAGAGACCACCAACAAAGCACAGGGATGTTCGCTACAAGTCTGAGTACTAAATTTTGGCGAATCCATGCTTCTCAAATGCTGCAGGTGGCCTGATGAGACGTTGGAATGTGTTCTGATTTATTCGTGTGTGCACCAGACAGAAAAGGAGAAAAAATTCAGTGACCAAAATATTTGACTGCACAGAATTTAAACAGAAATATTTCCTCTGTTTTGAGCGGCATGAATCACATGCCCAGTACTCGGTATAACTCGAAAATCCAGTCTTAAGTAATTAACGTGGCTGAAAGAAAAGTACTGCGTTGGTCTGTGTATATCAAACGATAAATATGAAAAGAAGACGATTGTCTGTGATCAGTACTTTTAAAGGAGTACGTGTGTGTTCACAGGAAGACATATGAGAAGAACATTTAATGACCAAGCCTGGTAAGTTATGTCTGGATATAAATACGAAGCTACATAACCACCGGAACGTTTTTCGCGTTGTTACACGTGTGTGAAAGGAAAAGCCAACGGGCAATACGCAAAGAACGTACTGGAGTACCAAAGAAATTGATATAGTCCTGCGTAATCTAATACAGAGACATATAAACTGGCAGAACACGACGATGTGGTCGGCAACGCCTACAAAGGCAACAAGTGTCTGGCACACTTGATAAATCGGTTACTACTGCTACAATGGCAGGTTATCAAGAGGTAAATCAGTCTGAACGTGGTGTTATTGTCGGCTCAGGAGCGACAGGACACAACATCTCCGAAGTAGCGATGAAGTGGGGACTTTCCCGTACAACCATTTCGTTGAAAGTGACAGAAGTGCAACGCTTCCGCAAATTGCTATATATTTTAATGCTGGGCCATCAACAAGAATCAGGATGCAAACCATTCAAGGAAACATCATCGATATCGGCTTTCGGAGCCGAAGGCCCACTCGTGTACCCTTGATGGCTGCATGACCCAAATCTTCATGCCTCGCCTGGACCTGTCAACACTGACGTTGGACTGTTGATGACTGGAAACATATTGCCGGGTCGGGTGAGTCGTTTCAAATTGTATCGAGTGGATGGAGGAGTACGAGTATGGAAACAACCTCATCAATCTGTGGATGCTGCATGTCGGCAGGAGATTGGTCAACCTGGTGAGAGCTCTGTAATGGTGTGGGGCGTATGCTGTTGGAGTGATATGGGTCCCCTGATACGTCCAGATACGATTCCGACAGATGACGTAAACATAAGCATCCTACCTGATCACCTGCATCCATTCGTGTCCACTGTGCATTCCGACGGACTTGGGCAATTCCAGCAGGGCAATGCACCACGCCACACGTCCAGAATTGCTACAGAGTGGCTCCAGGAGCAGTCTTCAGAATTTAAACACTTCCACTGGTCACCAGACTCAACAGACATGAACATTACTGAGCATATCTGGGATGCCTTGTAATGTGCTTTTCAAAAGAGATCTCGAACCCCTTCGTACTCTTACGGGCTTATGGACAGCCCTGCAGGATTCATGGTGTCAGTACCCTCCAGCACTACTTCACACATTAGTTGAGGCCGTGCCACGTCGTCTTGTCTTGCGGCACTCCTGCATGATCGGGAGGGGGGGGGGGGCGCTATACGAAATTCCTTTGGTTCTTCAGTATATATAACATGCAAATGCTTAGTGTGTGTAGTTAGTTATACGTCCAAATCATATAACTTCCTACAGCCGGCCGGAGTGGCCGTGAAGTTCTAGGCTCTATAGTCTGGAACCGAGCGATCGCTACGGTCGCAGGTTCGAATCCTGCCTCGGGCATGGATGTGTGTGATGTCCTTAGGTTAGTTAGGTTTAATTAGTTCTAAGTTCTAGGCGACCTATGACGTCAGAAGTTAAATCGCATAGTGCTCAGAGCCATTTAACTGCCTACATATAGACAGACACACATGGTGCAAGGTGTATAAGTACAGATAGTTCTATCGGTGAGTGAGAACAGTCTACTAAACAATACTATATCAGTACTTACACGATTTGCAGACTTATAATTATAGCTGTTACAGAGCGTATGTTTTTATACCTGTTAGCATATGCAAGTACGGATGGCACAAGCAAGTCATTAAAAATGTACCTTCCTGTGGTCAGTAGGTCAGGTGCTGAAGTGTTGATGCATAGAGGCGAAAAGAAAGTTTGTAGCGACAGTGGTAGTCCACTTTGAGGTATAACTACGATGGTGCAGTACGTAAAATATATAAAAATCTAGACATGGTTCCTAAATACTTAAATGCCTATACAAGTAAAGTTAATCTTATTAATCTTTAAATTCTGTGTCATAAATCTTTAACATTGTGTCAGAAAAATCTGGTAACAAACAGAGTTAATATGTATACAGCAGAGACATCCGTCGTTATTCAGGAATGAGACCAGATATTATAGATAAATCCTAGAGAATTAATAAAATGCATATAACAGTATAGTGTTCACTGACGAATGAAAGGCGTAGACTGATGCAATCGCCTGATCTGTGCTGACCCCCTCCCCCCCCCCCCCCCAGGTGCAGAAACCCCAAAGGAGGAACGTAAGAGAAGAATAGAGAGTGCATTTGGAGCATCGAGGAACACGATCTGTAGTCTCCAGACAGACTTGCATAGAGAGCAAAACAACTCTCCAACCTTTATTCAACGGCTCAGCTCCAGAAACCGGTGTTCCTCCAGCAGCAGTGCGTGTCTACGGCCAATCACGCACTGAAGACAGTTGACAGTGATCAAGGACAGCGACAGGTCATACATAAAGCACGCCAGTGGCGAGACGCAATCAATACCTTCACTGCACGATAACAACGGGGAAGTCATTGATGATAGTGCCACTAAAGCAGAGTTATTAAACACGGTTTTCTGAAACTTCACCAAAGAAGACGAAGTAAATATTCCTGAATTCCAATAAATAACAACTGCCAAGATGATAAACATAGAAGTAGACATCCAGGTTGTAGCAAAGCAGCTTAAATTAATTAATAAATGCAAGGCTTCCGGTCCAGATTGTATAGCTGTCAGGTTCCCATCAGATTATGCTCATGCTATTCCTCCATATTTAGGAAATATATACAGCCTCTCTTTCGCAGGGAGTTCCGTACCGAAAAGCTGGAAAATTGCTCAGGTCACACCAATACCCCAAAACGGAAGTAGGAGTAATCCGCTGAATTACAGGCCCATATCACTAACGTGGATTTCCAGTAGGGTTTTGGAACATATATGTGTTCGAACATTATGAATTACCTCAAAGAAAAGGATTTATTGACACATAATCACCTTGGATTCTGACAATATTGTTCTTATGAAACACAAATAGCTCTTTATACTCATGAAGTAATGAGTAATGGGGGCAAGTGACAGGGGATGTCAAATTGATTCTATACTTTTAGATTTCCAGAAGACTTTCGGTAGCATTCCTCGTAAGTGTCTTCTAACCAAACTGCATGCTTATGGAATATCTCCTGAGTTGTGCTACTGGTTTCTTGATTTCCTGTCAGAAAGGTAACAGTTCGTAGTAATAGACTGAAAGTCATCGAGTAAAACAGAAGTTATACCTGGCGTTCCCCAAGGAAGTGTCATAGGCCCTCTATTGTTTCTGATCTATATTAACGATTTAGGAGACAGTCCGAGTAGCCGTCTTTAGATTATTTGCAGATGATACTGTCATTTACCGTCTTGTAAAGTTATCAGATGACTAAAGCGAATTGCAAAATGATTTAGATAAGATAGCTGTATGGTATGAAAAGTGACAATTGACCCTGAATAAAGAAGAGTGAAGTTATTTGCATGAGTGCTAAAAGAAATCCGCTAAATTTCGATTACGCGATAAGTGACACAAAACTCAAGTAAGTAAATTCAACTAAATACTTGGTGATTAAAATTACAAATAACCTGAATTGGAACGATGACATAGATAATGTTGTGAGTAGAGCAAACCAAAGACTGCCATTCATTGGCAGAACACTTAGAAGTTGCAACAGGTCTACTAAAGAGACTGCTTACACCACGATTTTCCCCCCTGTTCTGGAGTATTGCTGTGTTGTGTGGGTTGGACATCAGGTGGAACTGACGGATAACATCGAAAAAGTTCATAGAAGGTCAGCTTGGTTTGTATTATCGAGAAATAGGGGAGATAGTGTCACAGACATGATACGTGAATTGGAGTGGCAATCATTAAATCAAAGGCGTTGTTTGTAGCGACGGGATCTTCTCATGAAATTTCAGTCACCAGTTTTCTCCCCCGATTGCTAAAACATTCTGTTGGCGCCCACCTACATAGGGAGAAATTAACATCAAGATAAAATAAGATAAATCATGGCTTGCACAGAGAAATTTAAGTGCTCGTTTTTCCCCCGCGCCTTTCGAGAGTGGAACGGGAGAGAGACAGCTTGAAGGTGGTTCATTGAATCCTCTGCCAGGCAGTTTGTTGTGAGTAGCATAGTAATCACGCAAATTTTGATGTAGACATGGACCTTGCAGCAGCAAGAATTAACGACCAGCCCCATGCATCCTTCCATCGCCCATTTGTTCTAGGTTCCAGGCATCGCCATTGCAAGCCAGGTGGCTCCCTCCAAAAGGACCCACAGGTAGTGACACGATCTGCCTCCCTCACTCCTTGTGTTTCTTACGAACTACACCCTGGCTGTCAATTCTGTGAGCCTGTTTCAAAGGTATCTGTATGCGATAGCTCTGTAGTTAACAAAGGAACACTATCCATGGAAGTAAGACAGACAATGGTTGCGTCAAGGCTGCTCCTGCGACCACTGGGTAGTTGTGATAACCTGTTTTTCCAGCAGACTCATGCTCTCCTGTCCTGCACTCACAACACTACGTTCGTTTTTCATTTATAGTTGTGTCTTGCCTTCCAAAGTTGAAGAAAGTGTATTTCCCTAAGGTGAATGATGTAAGAGCAAGACACTGGCGTATGTTTATGATTATATGGTTTATTAACGAAAGGCAAAACCTACGTTACTAGCATTTGTAGACTTAGAGAAAGCTCTTGACTATGTTGGCTGGCATACTCTCCTTCAAATTCTGAACCTGGCAGCGGTCAAATACAGGGAGCGAAAGGCTATTTACAATTTGTACAGAAACCCGATGCCAGTTATAGGACTCCACGGCATAAAAGGGAAACAGTGGTGACGAGGGGAGCGAGACAGGGTTGTAGCCTATCCCCGATGTCATTCAATCTATATATTAAGCAAGCAGTAAAGAAAACAAAAGAAAAATTCGGAGTAGGAATGAAAATCCATGGAGAAGAAATAAAAACTTTGAGGTTTACCGATCACATTCTAATTCTCTCAGAGACAGCAAAGGACCTGAAAGAGCAGTTGAATGGAATTGACAGTGTCTTGAAGGAGAATATAAGATGAACCTCAAGAAAATCAAACCGAGGATGATGGAATGTAGTCGAATAAATCGGGTGATGCTGAGGGAATTAGATTAGGGAATGAGACACTTAAAGTAGTAAATTAGTTTGCAACCTGGGGAGCAAAATAACTGATGATGGTCGAGAGGATATAAAATGTACACTGGCGGTGGAGAGGAAAGCGTTTCTGAAGAAGAGAAATTTGTTAACATCGAGTACAGATTTGAGTGTTAGGGAGTCGTTTCTGAAAGTATTTGTATGGAGTGTAGCCATGTATGGAGGTGAAACACGGTAATAAATATTTTAGACAAGAAGAGAATAGAAGGTGTCGAAATGTGCTGCTACAGAAGAATGCTGAAGATAAGATAGATAGATCACGTGACTAATAAGGAGGTACTGAATAAAATTGTTGAGAAGAGAAATTTGTGACACCACTTGACTAGAATAAGGGATCGGTTGGTAGGACATGTTCTCAGGCATCAAGGCATCACTAATATAGTAGTTTGCGGTAGGTAGTTGGAGATGAAGAAACTTGCTCAGGATAGAGTATTATGGAGAGCTGCATCAAAGCAGTCTCCGGACTGGAGACCACAACAACATTAGCAACATGTTTATGATGGAAATCAGGAATTTACGTTATTCATGACAATTTTTGATCTACATCAAAAGAAGCCGGCCGCGGTGGTCTCGCGGTTCTAGGCGCTCACTCCGGAACCGCGCAACTGCTACGGTCGCATGTTCGAATCCTGCCTCGGACATGGATGTGTGTGATTTCCTTAGGTTAGTTAGGTTTAAGTAGTTCTAAGCTCTAGGGGACTGATGACCACAGATGTTAAGTCCCATAGTGCTCAGAGCCATTTGAACCATGAAAAGAAATCGTCATAGCTTCTGAATGGTTTGCGTTATGACGTTCAAACTGTACGGTTAGCCGCGGGGCATGATTGTAATTGGTACGTGTATGCGCGCTCTCCTTTTTGTTGTCGTCTATTTGCGCGAGAAAACGTCACGGTACAGCGTACCTGAACATAGAGCGCTTGTGAAGGCCTGCTGTGCTAGCAATAACAGCCCAACTGCGGCTCAGAGGAAGTGTTGCGACCGAGTTCAGGCTGAAGACAACCGGTCCAAGTGTGCTAACGATCGAGAATATGATTCGCAAGTTTGAGAGACGGGTAGCGTTCGTGCTGACTGAGTTCGCAATGTCGGTCGTCGAAAAAGGGTGAAAACGCCTGAAAACACCAAGAAGACGCTTGCATTGTTTCAAACTAGCCCCAGGAAATCGGTGAAACGAGCTGCATAACAGCTTTGAATCTACTGGGACACACTGAAAGAAATTGTTGTTGAAGACCCGCATTTCTTCCCATATAAAATTCAGACCTATCAGCCATTTTTAACTCCCAGGGCCATTGAACAGCCGTTATGTTTCGCCAACACTATTGTCTACAGAATTGAACAGTGCTTTGATGTGAATACAGTTTGGTTTAGCGGCTAAGCCCACTTCCAGTTGGGTGGATTCGTCAATAAGCGTAATTGGCGCATCTGGGGGACTGAGAGTCTACATTTGGCGGTCGAAAAGTCTCTTCACTCTCAACAGGAGACTGTGTGGTTTGCAATTTCCATTCACCGAATAATCGGTGGATATTCCTTTGGTGACTACGGAATGGTACGTGAAGGTGTTGAAAATGATTTCATCCCCATTATCGAAAGTGCCAGTGATTACGACGAGATGTGATTTGTGCAAGAATGGGCTCGACCCATATCGAAGCAGTAGAGCGTTTGATGTCCTCGAGAAGCACTTTGGAGACTGCATTCTGGCTCTGGGGCACTCAGATTCAACTGGCATGGGCCTCGATTGGATTCACTTTCAGAAAAAACAGCTGTGCCATGCTTACCTGTACATGTAAAACCACTCTCACTTTCTACCTATTCGTTGAATAGATTAAGAATAATTGTTTATAGCACACTTCCTTGCTGGGCTCATTTCTGAACATGTGTAGAACCTGTGTAGTGCGCACACCAATAAAAGTCCTTTCTTTTCGTATACAGCTTCCACAGAACATATCAGTGTCTGCGCATATTCCTACATTCTTCTATAACTCAAAGTTTATTTAGCCATTTTACATTATGAAACGTTTTCTGTATACCTAAATAAGCTGTGTATTTACATTTCAAAATTAAGTTTAAAGATATTATTCCTTCTTCGATACTTCGGGTTTTTCTGAATCCAAACTGACTCTGATAATCTTATGTCAACTGTTCGAAGATTCGAAGACAATGGACGCTTTTATTTTATGAGGCACTTACAACTAAGCTAAGACTTCGGCAATTTTAGTATTTTAAGACATTCCTCCTTTTAGGATTAATATTATGATGTTTCTCTAGAATCTAAGGATAGTTTTCCCTCTTCATATATGTTGCACTTAGGAGTATATAACACACTTCTGATTTCGATTCCTCCGGGTTCGAGAAATTCAGCAGGAATGTTGTGTTTCCCTTGTGCTTTCTTGTTTCTCAGGATTCTCAGAGCTAGTTGATACAAAACTGCAATAAATAATAATCATTTAACATGTCATTTAAAGGATCAACCTGATCGTCTAATGTAGTAACTGGAACTATGACTATCTTCAGCACTAATTATACCGTGTAATAAAGAACTTATATCAAGAAAGATTAGTTATCAATACCACCTGGAACAATGTGGTAGCATGACATCAGTTATGAAATGATGGCAAATATGTTAGTTGAAAAGGTGGCATATTCTCCATAACTGGCCCTGACATATCGCCCTGCAGTAATAGCTTCCAACCATCGTACCAGAGCTAGGACTTGCAAACACATACACACACACCAAATCATCATCTTTACCGATTAACTGAACTTTACAAAGAAGAATATTTTCTTTGGTAATTTTTGTTTCCCAAATGATGAAACATAAATTATACTCAGATTTTGTAGACGCTTTATTAAACCTCAGACTAATGAGTGAATGACACAATTTGTACTTCTTATTTGTAATAACCATTTTTCATAGACTGATGTAGCCTTTCTCATTGCATTTACTGCTCCTCAGAAACAAAAGTCAACTAACGGTCTGCTCTGACGGTATACACTTGCTAGAAAACATGTTTCCTCTACACCACTTCTCTCTCTCATGACAGTTGCTTCACCCTCTCGCTGCAGCCTTACTTAAAATGGATGAAGCTAAAATCCGCGCACTATACTTACTGCTTCTAAAGCACATGACTGCGGGAAACCTTACTTCTTAACTGTTAGAAATCGAACGATTTCAACTTGCCAATGCTTTTTGGATGAAGTGAGAAATGAAGAAATTTCTGGTCTATCGCAAGAACCTTTATGAGATATTTAAGCATACATGATTTATATGTCTCGATTTATCTATCATAGGTGCATGGTAAAAAGTACGAACTATTCTGTATAGCAGGAGGATTATGTGTGGAAGATGAGGTTCATACATTCATTTGACTAGCTCTATCTTCACCACATTGTGTCATTCGTTAATGCTATTTTTGAAAGTAAAAGTTAATTAATGGTAACCTATGTAATAACTATTATACTTTTATGAAGCAGTAAGAATAAGAGCGACGTTTTTTTAAATAATTTAGTATTGTGATCGAAACACAGATAGACACATTTGTCTTTATCCCTCACGAAATTTAATTTTATGCAATGTGGGTGGGGGTATGGGGTGTAACAATGCCACTACTGTACACGACGTTGTGTGTTGTGATATTGGACTATGTCAGAAGTTGCCATCCAGCTATGCCCGCCACCTTGATGTAATGTTCCTAGAAAGTCATTCCAGACTATGATAGCAGTTAGTTGATCCGCTGTGGGTATCAGTTCCTGCAGAGAAACATGTTAGATTGGCGGTTAAGGACAGTATGATACAGATTTCAGGCGTAAAATATCATTTTTTTCTTAAATAACTTTAGAAATCGGAACTTTGTGTTAAATAAATTACGAATTCAGTACCTTCTGACGCTCTTAGTAATCTGATAGATCTCCATTTTGATGTTCTGAGCAAATAATTGTAGATAGAGACTAACGATAAGAGGTCTCTATTCCTTCTGGGGCTTTTTGTACTAGCAAATAGGGAAGTTTTAAGGGGAGATTTTGGTCCAAAAAATCGATTTTTCAAAAATATCATTCTGTTGATCTACACACTTTAATCTATGTTGTGTGCGAATTTTATCGTGATAGCAGTTTTAGAAATGCCTTTATACTGTTAAACTGATTAAATGTGCACTGCAGGCCACTCCCACCTCTCCTGACAATTGGGGAATTGGTGGCTTCAGCGCAATTTTTGTAAGTGTTGAAGCTATTTTCTTTCAATATCTTTGGCTGACATCTATATCTTTGCCTGAAAACTTGGTTTTATGTGGTTTATTTACGTTTTGACAATACTAACACATATTTGTAGGTGGAAAGTTGAATTCGCAAACCTATATGTGGCAGTCTAGATTTATGCATAATGGGTGGTGGAAAAATTGTGTTTAGCTGATGGAAGTTTCATGGAAATCGGTTCACCAACAAAAAAGAATAAGTAGCTAGAAATGAAGAATATAAGCTCTCAGCTTATCCACTGACCAAGCACCAATGCACAAATCTGTGTCTGAAAGGCGATTGGTGTAAGTTAAACAACAGAAATGAGACGTATTTACATAAACACTCATAACCAGAACATGTTATGAATGCATTTAAACCCACATTCAGGTTTGTTGTAAAACCTTCTTTATCTAGGAAGTGTCTTCATGGAGAGACACAAAATGAAAATGAAAGCCTCAGTTATTTAATTTGGATTAGATGCTCAAAAGGGACATTCTGTGCACTTGAAGTACTCAAAATAGGTGTCTATTATGCTGTTATATGTCACAATAACGGAAATAATGGCAGAATTGAAGTTCTGAAGAGTGTTGGTATATATCTTGATGTGTTTACAAGAAAAGCATTTTACACCATCGAGAAAGCTAACAGATCAGTGTCTTAGCTGAAAATGCAGACCAGGCAGATTCGAAGAGGAGAGAAGAGAAACCTGAAGGATGAGGAATATCAGTATGGAGGAATTTAAAATTGAGGTAAGATTATTGCATGTTTAAATATGAGAAGATAAACGTTGAACATCATTTCCTCTGTTTCACAATTTTTACTGTATTAGAAGCCTTTTATCAAAAAGTATATGCTCTAATGCTTTGAAATTTTCGTGAAGTGTTCGCCACGTACTGCTGTCTCCTCGGAACTAAAAAATTCGAGATCCTCCAAATACATTCGTAATTTTAGATGATTATATGTAGAAAAAGTTAATTTTGGATGTGCAAGATTAAAAACTTTCTTAATGACACAGTTTGTGCCATAGATTAATAACTGCGGTTGAATGGTCTTATAACCTTCTTAGAACACTACAATAAAAGTTTCAGATTAATTGCATGGTTAGAATATAAGTTATGGCTTTTTATAAGAAAACAATAAAAATTAAAAATTCAAATTAATTGCAAATTATTAATCCTGCTTATTTCAATATATTTTTCTGTTAAAACGCTGCTCATTTGCTTTATGCACGGAAAATTTTAGATTTCTACATTAATAAATGTGGGTGTAATGATTTTTTAAATAAACATTTTCTGTTACATACCTACCGAAACAGTTTTTTTAATGATTTGCATCTATTGGCTTGTGGCATCAGTCTGACACAGAAAGTATATCATATTGTTGCAAATGGCGTGTGATTGGAAACAGATCCCAACTGGAGGTTTATACAGATTTGGTTGTGGCTCATACAAGTATAGAGGGTACTGAATGAGGGCAAAGGACTGCTCAGTGACACCGTGTTCCAGAAGCCCTAACAGTGGGACGAGTTCATGAGGCTGAGGAGGCCACGGCCGTGGGTCTGGGTGCCCTGCTGGACGCCAGAGACGGCGCTGTGGTGACTCTGCTGGCCGGGGACAATACACAGCTAGTGGTACACAGGGCTATCTTGGCCGCCAGGAGTGCTGTGTTTGCGGGCATGCTCCGTCGTCTCACCTTAGAGGCCAGCAGCAGCCAGCTCGCACTCTCCGACATAGAGGGCCCTGTGCTGCGCCAGGTGCTGGCACACCTCTACACCCTCCAGCCCCCACAGCTGTCCAGCATGGCGCCGCAGCTGCTGGTCGCCGCTGACCAATACGGCTTGTCAGTACTGAAGGTGCAGTGCGAGCAACAGGTGGCCGCGCAGCTGTCTGTCGAGACTGCATCAGCCACAGGTGTTCTCGCGATTAGGCACTCCGCTAACATGCTGAAGCAGGCTGCCGTCGCCTTCATAAAGGCCCACTTGCTCAGTGTGATGGCGACGCAGGGCTGGGATGAGGCTGTAGTCAACGACCCACAAACTTTTATGGAGTTGGTTCACCTGATTGCAGAGACACTGACAAACACCAGGTAAGCATGAGACAAGCTGCTCATCTATGTTACACAGCTCTACGTGTGCGTACTGACAAGCCTAAAATGTCCACCACTAAGTGTAATTAGATGTGCCTGCATCGTAAAATAAACTACTATTGATATTGAAACGTCCCCTTAGAAAAATTATACATGACTGTGCTTAAACTGACACACAATATTTTTTTAGCGCAACGCAATCTGACTTTCAAAAATCCCTACAAAAGAATGGCCCTGACTAACATTAACCTATACCTTTCACAAATCACTTACCTCACAAAAATATTCGTTACTCGAACTACTGCAATACAGCGAGCGCCACTACTGCCAGCTAAATAAAAGATTCAAACTACTGAAGGCACTAACTACTGATACGCATAGTTAGCAAATGAAAGATTTTGATAGAGAACAAACAATGTATTTACCTCAATAGTGTTCAAAAGTCATAATGTATATAGCAGTTCATGATATCCAGTATTACAAATTTCAAAACTCCGCCATCTCTCTCCCCACATCCACCACTGCTGGCGGCTCACCTCCAACTGCGCAACGCTACGCGCTGTTAACAGCCAACTGCCCAACAGTACAATGGCAGACAACAATGCAAACTAGCCACAGACTGCACACAGCACAGCCAGTGATTTTCATACAGAGCGCTACGTGGCGTTACCAATATAAAAACCTAAACAGCCTACTTACAATATCCAGTTTCTTGTATACGCTATGTGATGAAAAGTATCTATACACCTGGCTGAAAATGACAAACAAGTTCGTGGCGCCCTCTATCGGTAATGCAGGAATTCAATATGGTGTTGGCCCATTCTCAGCCTTCATAACAGCTGCTGGAAGGTTTCTTTGGGCCCATTTTTCACGGAGTTCACGGCGTTCCAAAACATCCCAAAGGTGTTCTATAGCATTCAGGTCAGGACCCTGTGCAAGCCAGTCGATTACAAAGACGTTATTCTCGTCTAACCAGTCTGACACAGCCCATGTATTGTGAGCAGGTGCTCGATCGTGTTGAAAGATACAATCGCCATCCCTGAATTGCCCTTCAACAGTGGCAAAGGTTCTTAAAACATGAATATGGGAGTGTGGTGTGATATTGCCACACAAAAGAACAAGGGGTGCAAGAACCCTCCACGAAAAACACGACGACACCATAACACCACCGCCTCCGAATTCTACTGTTGGCGCAACACACACTGGCAGATGACGTTCACTGGGCATTCACCACAGCCATACCCTGCCATCGGGTCGCCACATTGTGTGCCGTGATTCGTCACACCACACAACGTTTTTTCCACCGTTCAATAGTCCAACGTTTATGCTCCTTACACTAAGCGAGGCGTGGTTCGGCATTAACCAGCGTGATGTGTGGCTTATGAGTAGCTGCTCGACCATGAAATACAAGTTTTCAAACCTCCCACATAACTGTCATAGTACTTGCAATGGATCCTGATGCAGTTTGGAATTCCTGTGTGATGGTCTGGATAGATGTCTGCCTATTACACATTACCATCCTCTTCAACTGTCGGCAGTCTCTGTCCGTCAAGAGACGAGGTTGGCCTGAACGTTTTGTGCTTTATATGTCCCTTCACGTTTCCACTTCACTATCGCATCGGAAATAGTGGACCTAGTTATGTTTAGGATTGTGGAAATCTCTGGTACAGACGTATGACCATATTCGAAGTCCGTGAGTTCCGCATAGCACCCCATTCTACTATCTCACGATGTCTAATGACTACTGAGGTCGCTTATATAGAGTATTTGGCAGCATAGTGCACCTGATATGAAAAACTCATGGTTTTGGAGGGTGTCTGGATACTTTTGATCACATCATGTCAGTAATGTATTTACAGCTGCAAGTAGGATGAGACTCCAGCTGTACAGTTCTCTGACGACATATTAGAATTTGTGTTGCAGTGGAGCTCGAGCTTAGGCTTGCCACTTTATGGGACAGCTTGCCTCAACCACTTCGGCTATCCAAGCATGCTTCCAGACCTCCAAACTTCACCATGTGTCCACATCCTGCATTTGCACAAATGCTTTGATTCTCACTCAGAAAGAGACTTACTTATTATTGTCATGGTCTTTCCTAGACATGTAAAAATTTTCCAGTGTCTTTATTTGTTATGGAATATCCTCCATACATGCATGCATATCTGTGGGAACACACACTGCTATGACCGACAGCTGTATGAAATACAAGAAATGCATTTGCAACTGCTAATACAATGACACGCCAAGTATACAATATAGGGTGAAACACTGGAAACTTGCAAATGATGTAAAAATAGAAAGCACAATTGATGTGCAGTTTCACAAAATTGATTAATAGTGAGGGACTCGTGTTATTCACTTATCAATAGATTGTAATAATACATAGAATGGGTTTTCTTGGTGAAAACATTCAATTCCTTAAAAGGAACAATGCCAGTGATACTAATCAACAAAATATATCAATAGATTGTAATAATACATAGAATGGGTTTTCTTGGTGAAAACATTCAATTCCTTAAAAGGAACAATGCCAGTGATACTAATCAACAAAAAGTAAGGTAAATTAGAATGTCGATGCTGTTTGGTGTAGGATTCTATGTGACTCAATTATGAAATATCGTATTTTGAAAAGTCCCCACGCCAAAACTTATAGCTGTGGTCATCATCATCATCATCATCATCATCTTTGGGTTGTCTGCCTTGCAGCGGGTTTTAACTGCCTGGCCCTCCATGCTTCTCTGTCTGCTGCGTTTCTCTTCATTCTTTGGTACCCACCTTGTGGCCCGCAGACATCATTCGGCATCTGAAACCTTCTTCTGCCCTTCCTTGTCTTTCCCAGAAGGAAACGTTCAGTTGTCTCTACTAGAAGGCAATCTCTTCTTAGATTGTGGCCTATCCAGTTTAGTTTCCTGTCCTACATCGCTAGAAGCATCCTCCGTTCTTCTCCAACTCTCCTCAGTATATCTGAGTAATTCCTAACTTTATCAGTCCAGCTGATCTTCGTTCCACGCCATATCCACATTTCACAAGCTTTAATTCTCTTCTCATTCTACTTTATAAAAGTCCACGTTTCTGCTCCATACAAGGCCATGCTCCATATTAAGTACTTAACCAGTCGCTTCCTTAATTCCTTGTTTAAACAACTAGTTAAGAGTCTTCTCTGCTTTTGAAATGCGTGTTCTGCCCGAGCCATTCTCACTTTGATATCTTGTTGTCAGTCCGTATCTTCTTTAATCCAAGTTCTCAAATACTTGAATGCTCTTACCTGTTCTATGATTTCTGACTCCAAATTAATTTTTACTTTTCTTTTCTTTAGGCTTATGGCAATGCTTTTGGTTTTCTTTTTATTAATTGTCATACCATATACTACAAAGACTTCATTCAGGTCATTTAGCACTTGAGTCAGCTTCTCTTGATTTTTTGTGAGGATCGCCATGTCATCTGCAAATCTTATACATTCAATATTTTGTCGACCTATCCTGACGCCTCTTGTCGGCTTTCCAGTACTTCCTTCTGACAGATGTTAAATAAGATCGGCAAGAGACAACAGCCCTGTCTAACAACTCTCCCAATCCTGTTGTCTCCAGACATCTCATTACCTATTCGTACCCGAGCTTTCTTATCCAGGTACAGATTTGCCATCAGTCTTCTCACATTCCACTTTACTCCCTTCTTTTTCTAAAGACCTAACAGCTTATCGAACTGCTCTCTATCAAATGTCTTTCCAAGGTTTATGAAGACAGCATACACTTATATGCTCTTTTCTATGTATCTTTTGCTGATGGTTCTTAGAACCCCAATGGCATCTCGTGTTCACCTTTCCCCTTACGAAACCATAGTGTTCTTCACCAAGTGTTTCTTGCAGTGTTCCATATAGCCTCCTATTTAGAATCCGAAGAACTACTTTTGCTACCTTCGGTATGAGTCTGATTGTCCCGTGGTCTTTACACTTTTTAGGATAATTAGTCTTTGGGATTGGGACTATTATACTTACGAGAAAGTCTTCTGCCCATTCACATTTGTCGTAGATGTAGTTGCAGAGAGAGGTCAACTCATTTTTGCCTGTTTCTTTTAAACTCTTTAAGATTTCCGCCGGAACGTCATCTACACCGCATGCTGTGTTGCTTTCAAGTTCTCCCAGTGACTTATTTGGCTCTGAACGTAGGATAAAATCTCCTTTTTAATTTCATTTACTCATTCTTCCTTCTCAATCTACAGATCAGAGTGTCTGTGGTAGCACACAATAAAGAAAAGCAGAAGTGCATACAATAGTTATGTGGATTCTGGCCAGCAACGAGGCAGTTGACCATCACAGGTTGGGTTCAAAAGCAGCACCAGCAACGGCAAAACACAGTTCCGGTCTGGTTTCAACGACCTTTCCATACATGCTAGCATTTCAGCGGAGATGTCCAAGAAGGCTGCAGTAATACGTCGCTGCATATCATCGACTGTAGTCTGTATGTCCCCGTAGACAGAGAGTTTCTGCTTTCCACACAGAAAAATGTCTACAGGCGTAAAATCTTGGGAGTGGGACAGCCAAGGTACAGGTCCTCAGCATCCAATCCGGCAATTTGGAAAGAATTCGTGAAGATATACTGCAGTACTTCGTGCGCTATTGGTTGAACAGTCATCATGTTGGTACCACAGGTTCCTCCTAGTCTGCAGAGGAAGAGCAGAGCATCCATGGATGATGGCAGCTGTGATACTTGTTCGCATTCAGATTGGCGTATATGAAAAACAGACCTGTGAACTGGCAGTTCACTATCCCACTGTATGTTTACATTCCATGGATGCTGACGCTCCATCTGACGAAGCCGACAGCGATTGTCAACAAAAATGGTTCAAATGGCTCTGAGCACTATGGGACTTAACATCTATGGTCATCAGTCCCCTAGAACTTAGAACTACTTAAACCTAACTAACCTAAGGACAGCACACAACACCCAGCCATCACGAGGCAGAGAAAATCCCTGACCCCGCCGGGAATCGAACCCGGGAACCCGGGATTGTCAACAGACCACAGGGTATGTGTCGATGATTTACTTGGCCATGTTTATTAACTGTGGCTTCATCACTGAACAGGATACATGATACACCTGGAGTATTCTGTCTTAAGGCCCATGTATAGAAGGTAACACGTTTGTCATAATAATTTCCATGCAGTTCTTGATGGAGAGAGAGATGTGATGGTAATGGAACATATGTCGAGGGACAATACGTACGACAATTGCCTGACCCATGCCACGTCCTCATGCGATTACACGGCAGCTAATCTGGAACATCAGGAAGCACATTAAATTGCCCCTCTTCTGTCGTCACTTTTTTCTTTCTGTTACGTTGTCTATGTGTTACATTACCTCTTTCAGTTAATGAACTTGGAGGTTGATAAATAATTGCTAAGATGCAAATTAAATTCCTTTCGAACAGGCCACGAAAGCCCAACGGTACCGACCGGCCGCCGTGTCATCCTCATCCCACAGGCGTTACTGAATGCGGATATGGAGAGGTATGTGGTCAGCACACCACTCTCCCCGGCCGTATGTCAGTTTCCGAGACCGGAGTCGCTACTTATCAATCAAGTAGCTCCTCAGTTTGCCTCACAAGGGTTGAGTGCACCCCGCTTGCCAACAGCTTTAGGCAGACTGCATGGTCACCCATCCAAGTGCTAGCCCAGCCCGATAGCATTTATCTTCGGTGATCTGACCAGAACCGGTTTTACCACTGCAGCAAGGCCATTGGCCCTAATTGCTGAGGTGGCTGATGTTTATTGGGATATCTCTCCACATGCACTGTACGAGAGAGAAATGCATTCTTCCTACACTCTCCATACGTCATACAGATGCCGGCATTATCTGCATTGGTAAATCCCGTTATTCACTCACGACCTACTGCTTGGATTCCCAGACACTACCTGAACAGCAAGTCGAAATGCACTCAAGGTACACACAAGCACTCAGTAAGCAAACTTAACAACATTGTACCTAGCAACGAAGCAGGTTGAATATCACAAATAAATGTCAGTGTCGAAACTTTTCAGAATATTGTATCTCGAAAACGACTCGCACCATAATCCTCAACAAACACCAGTGACATCTGATTTGTTCTACCTCTAATTTGTTAATGTCAATAGGCGTTGATCTACACTCCTGGAAATTGAAATAAGAACACCGTGAATTCATTGTCCCAGGAAGGGGAAACTTTATTGACACATTCCTGGGGTCAGATACATCACATGATCACACTGACAGAACCACAGGCACATAGACACAGGCAACAGAGCAGGCAAAATGTCGGCACTAGTACAGTGTATATCCACCTTTCGCAGCAATGCAGGCTGCTATTCTCCCATGGAGACGATCGTAGAGATGCTGGATGTAGTCCTGTGGAACGGCTTGCCATGCCATTTCCACCTGGCGCCTCAGTTGGACCAGCGTTCGTGCTGGACGTGCAGACCGCGTGAGACGACGCTTCATCCAGTCCCAAACATGCTCAATGGGGGACAGATCCGGAGATCTTGCTGGCCAGGGTAGTTGACTTACACCTTCTAGAGCACGTTGGGTGGCACGGGATACATGCGGACATGCATTGTCCTGTTGGAACAGCAAGTTCCCTTGCTGGTCTAGGAATGGTAGAACGATGGGTTCGATGACGGTTTGGATGTACCGTGCACTATTCAGTGTCCCCTCGACGATCACCAGTGGTGTACGGCCAGTGTAGGAGATCGCTCCCCACACCATGATGCCGGGTGTTGGCCCTGTGTGCCTCGGTCGTATGCAGTCCTGATTGTGGCGCTCACCTGCACGGCGACAAACACGCATACGACCATCATTGGCACCAAGGCAGAAGCGACTCTCATCGCTGAAGACGACACGTCTCCATTCGTCCCTCCATTCACGCCTGTCGCGACACCACTGGAGGTGGGCTGTACGATGTTGGGGCGTGAGCGGAAGACGGCCTAACGGTGTGCGGGACCGTAGCCCAGCTTCATGGAGACGGTTGCGAATGGTCCTCGCCGATACCCCAGGAGCAACAGTGTCGCTAATTTGCTGGGAAGTGGCGGTGCGGTCCCCTACGGCACTGCGTAGGATCCTACGGTCTTGGCGTGCATCCGTGCGTCGCTGCGGTCCGGTCCCAGGTCGACGGGCACGTGCACCTTCCGCCGACCACTGGCGACAACATCGATGTACTGTGGAGACCTAACGCCCCACGTGTTGAGCAATTCGGCGGTACGTCCACCCGGCCTCCCGCATGCCCACTATACGCCCTCGCTCAAAGTTCGTCAACTGCACATACGGTTCACGTCCACGCTGTCGCGGCATGCTACCAGTGTTAAAGACTGCGATGGAGCTCCGTATGCCACGGCAAACTGGCTGACACTGACGGCGGCGGTGCACAAATGCTGCGCAGCTAGCGCCATTCGACGGCCAACACCGCGGTTCCTGGTGTGTCCGCTGTGCCGTGCGTGTGATCATTGCTTGTACAGCCCTCTCGCAGTGTCCGGAGCAAGTATGGTGGGTCTGACACATCGGTGTCAATGTGTTCTTTTTTCCATTTCCAGGAGTGTATTTCGAAAAGTGTAATTTTTCACTAATAATACACTTCCTAGTTACTAATACAATCTTTTGTATAGCTAACAATACGAGCCCCGCAGTTCCAATCCACTGTATGAGAGCAGCACATGAATAGCACTTCCAATATCCACCATTCTTTTCAGTCGAAGTTTTAGGCGATTCATCCTGTATATTTGCGTCATAGTAAAACTTCTTCCAGACTGAGACTCGAACCCGGAACCTGGAAGTATGCTCGAATAGCAGAGGTCGTTAAGGCGACTGCTCGCATGAAGTGGGATATCCATGTTGGGATCCCAGTCTGGCACAAATATTCATACGTCACGAATAAATTACAGAGCTGGAATGTGATCGTATTCTCAACTTGAACACATTTCGTCTGTTGCTTCAGACATGAATCCTTGTCTGAAGGACATGCTATAGAAGGTTTTTAAACACAGGCACTGTGAGTAGTATTTACATGCCCAGGCAAAGGCCGCAACCACAATAAGTGTGTTTCTTCCTGTGTGAGTGCTACAGTGACTGTTCTACAGCAAGACATGGAAACTCACGGTGATGTGTCGAGTTTTGGGTCGGTCACTGAAGCACGCTCGCATAGACAAAGTGGTTACGGCGACCACTCATGTACAGTGGGAAATTCTGATTCCAGTCCAGGTCTGGTATCAAGTTTCATACGTCAACAGTAAACTGTGCAGTTGGAGTGACGTATTCGCCATTGTGAATAAGTTTCCTGTACTTTACACAGCTGTAGATCACAGCAGCATCTGTTTTTTCAGACATGCATGCATGTCTGAAGGACATTGCATAGTAGGCTCTTAAACACAGACACTGAAACTAGCAATAGCATTTTCTGGTGGCTTACGTTGCTTTCGTAAAATTCTCGTAAGAGCTTCATCAAATCACCGTACTAAACTGAGTATGTCAGCACGTAAATTAGCCTCCAAAAACCCTGCAATAGCCAAGACGTTCATAGCTTTGTGAATTATTTTGGTCTTATTTGCAGTCGTCATTTGTATTAAATTGCATGTGTACAGCAAGCTGTTATTTACGTTAGCCTATCAAGTGGTTGAAGAAAGATGAACATTAGCTGTGGCCGCAGCAGGTTCCGTTCTAGTGACGGACACAATGATGGGCTGCTCAGATCAGAGACAGACACAGTGACATGTACTGCTGGCAGCTAGGGCAAGCACGATCTGTTCTTTGAGCTGTACATGCTACCTTAAACCTCTTTATTCAAAGTAACCTTATGAAGCAAGTGTCGATCAAACATGTGCCCCACTCTCCTCCAAGGTCACGGAACGGGGGCCTACCGTGACCGGTTCAAGTTTTCTGGCGTCGCGATGGCATCGGCCTCTGAGTTAGGTGTAGCTTCCACTGTGTGGAGTGTTGGTGTTTGATTACACCGCTTAGTATCCTGTGAGGCTTTCGACTGAAATTCTCTTTGTCTCTGAGCGTTATTCAGCATATTTGCGTTACATTTCTGGCGGCATTCCGCTGTCTGTGGGTTATTTGGTTGTCTGCTATTGTTTTGCGTTTGCCAACGATCGGCTGACTGTTGCCGGTGGCTTGTGTCTGTACATACTGTACAGGCTGGCCTTACGCTACGCGCCTGTTGTAGTTGTTTTTGCTAAAGTTTTGCCCATTTCTCTTACATGCGCCTTTACATTTACGACTTTCTCCATTGCCGTTGTGATTATCGTTACCATTATCCGTAAATCTCTGTGACGCTATCGGGTTATTAATAGGCTTAGGTTGTACTGGTATCTCTTCGTTTATCAAATCTATTGAGTCCAGTAGAGATAGAAAGTATTCGGTGTCGATTTACGGGATGTTAATGAGTTTTTCCCTAACGTGGGCAGGAAGACGGCTCTTTAAAATTTTTTGAAAATTTAGCTGGTTCGTCCAGACCTAGTTTTATTCAAATATTTTTCAAAATATCCTCGTAAGCTTCCATACTTGCTACTGAACGGAGCTGGGTTGAATACTTCACGTCTGAGCCTCTCTTGTACGGCCTCAGACCAATACTTACTCAGAAATGCCGTCTCATTCCGTTCATAATATTGGCAACGTTCCGATATGTCCGTAGCTCACAGTAGAACGTCACCCTGTGTGTATTCAAGAAGAAATCTAATTTTCTGGGCTTCGGTCCAGGTACGAGGTAAAACATTTCGAAATGCTCTGATAAAGACCACAGGGTGTGTTCCTTTCCATTCATAAGCAAATATCGGGAATGTCGATGCGTAAGTAATCATTCATCTGCAAGTAATGTTGACAAACAGGCCGCGCTGTCAGTGACAGTCGTGTTTATGGTCGCTTGTGGCGTATCCATGGCAACTGCGCCTGCTCGACAGGTGCAACTGCCGGCAAGTTGCAAGTTGCATTGCGCAACCTTCGCTATTTCCCTTCTAAGGGCTAATCCTGAATTGTTGGTAACCAGTGAAGGCATCTAAGAGCATAGCTTTGTTTTCTGTCATATGCTGTTTTGGAATGTCCGTAGTTTTAGCACCACTGCCTCGCAACCTTTCCTCTGCTTCCTATAACCCTAGTCTGTTTTAGCAAGAAGTTGGCTTTACGTCTCTTTTAGAACTCTAAAGAGCCCTGCAGGATTTACATAAGGGCCACGCGAGGTAGCCGTGCGGTCTAAAGCGTCTTGTCACGGTCCGCGCGGCTCCCCCCGTCAGTGGTTCGAATCTTCCCTCGGGCATCGGTGAGTGTGCTGTCGGTAGCGTAAGTAAGTTAGTTAAGTGTGTAAGCTTACGGAGCGATGACCTAAGCAGTTGGGTCCCATAAGATCTTACCACAAATGTACAAATTTTACAGTACCTATATAGATTTTGCATTCTGACACTACCTTTCCAGCAAGGGTGCTGCCCTTCTCCAGCATCCCGGCTTCAGCTTTTTCAGTTACTTCCTTTACATCTACACATAGCATACCTCTCTGTTTTTAGCAAATTCTGACTCTAAAATGATCTACTCTTAGACTCAAGTTTTGTATTTCTGTAGTTAGGTTTTTGCATACGTCTTGCAGCTCGTTGACTTCGTTCGTCACATTTTTTACCGACGCATCCACATGGGATTGCGTGTCCTGAACTTGACTAAATGCTTTACTGAGGTTTTGCAACTCACCTGCAAGTTGTTCCCGTTTACGATTTGCGGATCTTACCTTTTCCGTTAACATATTTATATTGCGGGACATGTCGGTAATTATTTCTTGTTTTAGTTGTTTACCGTGCTCTGTGAACTTACCGGATAATTCGTCAGATAATTCAGTGCGTACATTTTTGCCCACCTCTCTCAACTGTTGACTAATACTATTCTTGGAATCGTTAAACGCCTGGTTTTGCTGTGCAAACTGTTGTGTTATTAGCTGCATTAGCTGTGTCAGAGTGTGTGTTTCACTGGTATTTGCATTGCTTTTGTGAACTGTTTCCTGTGCTTGCGTCCGCGACGTCATGAGCAGATAATCAAAGAAATTTTCGCTATTGCGCACGTCAGATTCTCTACTTTAGAAAACGTTTCCCGGTGAGACCTCAGAAATTGGCTCATAGAGCGTCATAAGAGCGGCCTCATGACTAGTTATATTACCAGTATCACAATTTTTTAATAATGGGACGCCAACCTCGTCGTTTTGGTAGTCATTGGCCAGTTCACGAGTTGGTGCGTGACCTTCAAATGTTGACAAGCTCGAATTTCCGCCATCTTGGCATATTGCATTTTGTAATGAATTTTCAACAATGGCCATTTCCTTTGACTCCATTCTGAACAGTTTTTATTAAAATTATGAAAGGAAAATAATTTTAAGCATGAAATTTTGTTTGAATCGTATCCTTCAATTTAATGTTGACTTTACACATATCTTCGTCTTTTCTATAGAAATCCACTTTCCGTAAAGGATATTAATTGGAAGGAACAAGGATCTACTGCGAGAGAGACGGCGCCAACCAGGGCCATATAAGCATACAGCGTAGCAACTTCCTACTCTAACCGCTGAAATTCGCATTCCCAGCACATCTCGTTCGTAGGCAGAATTTCATTTTAATTTGCTCCTTCAAGTTGTTAATAGTTTCAACCTCACGGACGTGTAAAAATCCAACAAAGGCCTCATTAGTTCTTTGTAACGATAAAATCGATTTTTTTTGTTTTTTTACAATCGTATTGACTTACTAGGATCACGTTAACAACTTCAGTTCCTCTTCTTCCATTGTTGTTGTATCCTATTTTTCCAGGATTCCCTCATTTCATCCCCATGGAGTCTCTTCTTTTCTTCTGTCCATGCTGTTCACGATTTTTTATTTCTTCTCCTTTGAAAGCCTTCCAAATTTAGTATTTTGTTTTTAAAATGGTTTCTTTCTGCTATTTCTGATTCTTTTATGTTGTTTCTTTCAAGATTTTTTCTTACTTCTGTAATCCATGCTATTGTCGATTTCTTCTTCCAGAAATATAGCAGTATTTGTTTTGTTGGTCTATTTCCATTCTTTCGGTGGAGATGTCCAAAAAAGGTTAATCTTCGTTTGGCCATTACTGCAGATATTTTCTCTATATTTTTGTAGATCTCCTCATTACTTCTTATTTTCCAACCATCTGCGGTTTTCATTGTACCCATTATTTTTCTAATAATCCTTCTTTCCAGTACCTCTAGTTTGTCCATCTTGTAGTTCATCGTTAGGCATTCAGATCCATATAAACATTCTGGTTGTACCACTGTGGTGTAGTGTTTTAGTTTTATTTTTCTAGATATACATTTCTTGTTGTAAATATTTTTGGTCAAACCATATGCTCTTTCCATTTTGTTAATTCTTACATCTATTCCAGATTATTCTAGTCCAATCTGTTGTATAGTTTCTCCAAGATATTTAAATTTATTTACTCGCTCTATTTTACCTATTTGTGTTTCTATGTATTTTGGTGCATTTTTTTGTATTTGTCATGAATTTTGTTTTTTCAGCTGAAATGGATCATTTACCTAAAAAAAATTTTTTCTTCAAGAATTGAAAGGTCTGTTCACATTCCTCTCGGCGCCGTCGTGTCACGGTTGCCATTGAATAGTGGCGGGGGGACTAGAAATGTGATATATATTGGAAATCTGAATAAATATTTGCTGTTTAAATAATTAAAAAGTAAATTTTGAAAGAATGATTGAAAAAAATGGAAGGTACACATATCCTGTGTGAACTTTAACTGGCTCTAATAGAAACAGACCTTCAATATTGAATACATGTATTCAGCATTCAGCATTCGTAAATTTACATACATGCTTTTCTTGTTACCGCTATTGTGCATGAATATTTGTATGACAAAACTGGTTCGGATCGAACCTCCTCTGCTGAAGCGAATTCTTCTTGTTATCTTCGATCCTCTTGATGCAGTATTCCCGGCGCGTCACGGAAAAGCCACAGCGACCTCTGACTGTGTTCCCTGTATGCTTCAATTTATCTGTCAGGCAGCGAATTATTAATTATGGAACAGTGACTCGTAACAGCACACTTGTTTCAATCCGTGTCTTCGCTCTTCTTGGGATTCACAGAATGAATAGCGTTCAGTTTCGAATTGGAATGTCGACACTTTTTATTTCACAGATAAGAGAGACATCAGTAACTACCGACCTATATCACTGCTGATATCATTTTCCAAAATGTTTGAGAATGAGATGTATTCTAAAAGAGTATTACATCTTGGCAACAATAATGTCCTCAGAAAATCAAAATTTGGGTTTCAGAACGGTTGCTTTACTGAGAATGCTGTTTACATATTCACACACCAGATATTACAAGCATTACATAACAAAATAGTACTGGTAGGTATTTTCTGCGACCTATCCAAAGCATTTGATTGTGCAAATCATAGTATACTCCTTGATAAATTGAAGTTTTTTGGGATTGATGGTATAGCCAACCAATGGATCATGTCATATCTGACCAAAAGAATGCAAAAATTTGTACTTATTAGTAATTCAACAAACAGAATCCAGGGACATAATTCTGGCAGGGGAGAAATCACGTATGGGTTTCCCCTAGGTTCAATCTTACGTCCACTAGCGTTTCTCACATATATAAATGATCTACAGTCTAATGTACAACAAGCAGAACTAGTTCTTTTTTCAGGTAACACCAGTATGGTAATCACTCCCAGTATACGTGCAGAAATTGGAAAAACGGTGAACAAAGTTCTCAAAAGTATCATTGACTGGTTTTCTGCGAATGGTCCCACCCTGAATTTCACAAAGCCACATATTATTCAGTTCTATACCTCCAGGGGTACTGCACCAGTGATAAGTGTAACATGTTGTGATGAAATAATTCATATAGTGGGAAATTAAAAATTCTGTGGTGCCCATATTGATGAGAAGTTAAATTGGAAAAAACACAAATTTCGGAACTCCTAAGACAATTTAGTTTAGCCACGTTTTAACTTAGTCATAGCAAATTTTGAAGAGATAGAAATCAGTAAGTTTACATATTTTGCTTATTTACATTCAGTAATGTCATATCGAATAATGATCTGAGGTTACTCATCATTAAGAAAGAAGGTCGTCACTGCCCAGAAACGTGCTGCGAGAACAATATGTGGTGCTTACCCGTGATCACCTTGTAGACATCTGTTTGAGGAGTAGGGTATTCTGACCATTGCTTCACAGTATATTTACTCCCTTATGAATTTTTTTGTAAATAATCCACTACAGTTCAAAAGCTACGATGAGGTACATAATTACAATACTAGCAGAAAAATGACATTTATTAATCAACATTAAGGTTGTCTTTAGCACAGAAGGAGGTGTACAAAGCTGCAAAAAAATTTTTGGCAGCTTACCCAGTGATATAAAACGTCTAACAGATGGCAAGGTGAAATGTGAAAATAAACTGAAAAGGTCTCTCCTTGACAACTCCTATTCTGTAGAAGAATTTCTATGTTTGTAATGTGTAAAAGATGGTGGGATAACTCAATCTGTACATATTACTTACATTTTGGAGAAAAAATAAGTGTATGGTGATGTTTAGAGTACAAGTAGAAGTACAAATTAATTTGCGATATGAATGCACCGATAATCTTAGGAACCAACATCCCTCGAACTAACAACACTGCACAACATCATATCACTGGTTAATTTCCCCTTTGTAATTTGTATCCCATTTCTTCGTGTTCTAGGTTTATTTTCGTATCATTCTTACACACAACAGGGATGAAACAATCGAAAAAGATTTTTAGCACACGTCTCTCCAGATTCTTCCCCCAACAGTCGGATTCGTGACTGCTAAGGGGAGAATGTCAAAAATTTTAGAAAATTGATTTTTCAAAGATATGCGTATTTTGTACCGCATACCTTCCTGAATAGTACGATGTATAAAAAATATACATTTTAGTGATTACAAGCCAAACCCCTTTGCACAGCTTCAATCCTACACAAAGTCACCAGGGCAACAAATACAGAGCAAAGGGTGCTGCAACAAATGTGACACCAATGGCTCAGGACTTTAATGGAAGCTACCAAACCTATATCAGGGACCTTGCAAATGAAAACTTATTGAAGAAATGTGTTCATGGTGGTACCCAAAAACCAAATGAAAGTTTTAACCAATGTGTATGGGAAATATTGCCTAAAACCATTTTTGTTGGACAAAATGCAGTTGCTATTTGTGTTTATGACGCGGTTTCATGTTTTAATGATTGTGTGCAAAGCAAGAAATATGTTTTAGAGAAAATGGGAATAAAGACCGGAGTGAACTGCATCAAAGCTTTTTATGCAATATAGAGTGTGTAGTGAAAGGAGATAAATTATTTTTGGAGGTGATAAAATCAGGAATGTGAAAAGAATGAAAACCGACTATGAAAATGGAAAAGAACTTGCTTATGGTGCTGGACAGTTCTAAAGGAATGATACACACAAGCAGAAACTTTAATGGCCATTTTCCGCAAAACAGACATTTCTTAACTTAGGTGCATGTAACATTCATAATAAGTATCCTATTACTTTCAAACTTGGTATGCTCATTAAACACGAACTCCTTAATGCAAATCTCTATAATTTTGCAAGTCGATTAAAAACTGTGCTAAAAATTGAGGTAATATAACTATAAAACTTGAGTTTTCTCTAAAGATGAAGTTAAAAATGCTACAGCACATTCATTTTTTCATAAATTAAATAAATTCTAGAGTTTCATGTACCTGTAAGCATGGTTTGTATGCCGTGCAAGATTCATCGAAAGATCTCTCTTACTTATGAAGAAGGGTGTACCTATAGCGACAGCTGCAGCCGATAGGAAGAGGAAAAATTATGAAATTTCACATGTAAAAAAAAATTTTTCTTTGTGTTTTTGCAGTTCCACTGCTATGAGTGTGAATACTGAATCCTTCCTGGACATTCTGACGAAGTTTTATGATTTTATTTGTAAAAGTATAGACTGTGGAAACTAAAATGTCCTCTGGTGTCTCTCCTGTTCCAAGTCGGCCGGCTTGACATCCTACCCCCCATAACACACGAGCTAGGAACACCATCCCATAACGACAGCACTACATTAAGTGCATTGGAGGGATACTGTCATTCAAATTTCTTTGTGATTTATATTGTTATGTATTGAAACTATGTTGACTAATAGTTGTCATAAACATACTTGTTGAGCTTAGTATGAGCCTTTCATTTGTGCTTTATTTTGCACCAAATACTGTGTAGTATGCTAGCCTACAAGTATGAGAAAATTAGGAGATGCAATGTGTGAAGTGGTTAGCTGAACGCCTTAGTTGTCCCACTACTGTCTTTGGTAGTGTGTGTTCCATTATGTGTGTGGGGACAGTACCTCAGCAGTACTGTCTGTGGTAATCTGACCACTGGCTTCGATGTGAAAACCCTTCTCGAAGCAGTGTTCCTTCTGCGCAGCACGCCAGGCGCTGGAGAGAGCAGGACCGGCCCCCCCTCGCAGCCACACAGTGGCCACAGCGACGACGGCCGGAGCCCAGCCACAGCTGTGCCCCCCACCACTCCCCAGGCCACTCCACAGCCTGACGACGCTGCCGTCTATCACCAGCGGTGAGTTCTGTCACAATAACAGCGTTACGCGTTGGGCAGTTAGCCCAGTGTTAAAGTGAAGAAATCGAATGTTGCTATTTTATGTTTTGACGAAGCAGATGTTATAGTTCTGGTATTAAGTTATTTCTTTTATAAATTATGCTGTTTGACGAGGCAAGGATCTACAGGTCTGCATCGTGACGTATTTTCAGTTCCTAACACAACTGAGCCACTTAATGCAGTTACTTATGTAAGATACTTCCCCAAAGATAGCGACTGTGTTGGTGAGTTAGAGGCAATTTGTGTTTTCGGCGATGATTTGCTATATTATGAATTAATTCTGCAGAGACTGGATCTTGTTTGTTTCTTCTGACTTGCAACCACGTTCAGTATTATTCAGTATTGGGCTGCCTCACCAAATAACCAGGAATCTCTGAAACTCCCACCGTCACTTGCATTTCCGCGATTACTCTCCCAACACTATAATGAGATATTCTCTCAAGGGTCTGTGGGAACCTCACCACTGGGGGAGGAGAATCAGTTGAGATCCATGTCTTACCCTACTACGAAAGATGTACGTGAGAACCTCTAGTGGCAGTTTTAGGAAATCATTCGTGACAACATCAGCCTCTACTAAACTGTCGATATCTTGCTGATTAACGCAGGCATGTTGGATCAATAAAAATCAGGTCAATTGTAATGCGTGGGGATCGTTGAGTGGAGATGGACACAGCAGCCATATCTCGCCAGCTGTAAAACCCTCTGTGGCTCAGGGAGTTTTACAGCTGACATTGCAAAAGTTTTCTTTTTATTCACTGCTGACCAGCTTCAGCGTAAATTCGTCATCACGTCACTTTTCTTCTTTGAAATTATTGATCTGTAGTGGTAGTCACAGATATTTGACTGTCGCTTCGTGAAACAATGATAGTCTGATAGTGAACTGATATTGTTGCAAAATGCATTTCAGTGGCTAGCTGAATTCTACAGGCCCAAAAGTGGCAATTCAGAGTATTCAACATGCTTTTACAATTAATCAGAGTAGAATCCAACAAGTTATTGGACAATAGAGGAGTCTGTACCTATTCAAGGGGAAATAAGGAAGGTTACCCAGTATTTTAACGTTGAAAATGGGATAAGTAATGTTTCAGGTGACTTAAGAAAACATATCTCTCCCAGTTATTCAAGGATTTCGGACTTTAATTACCTTTTATGGTCAGCCACAGATGTACAATGTCATTAGATTTAATGTCTGTGCCAAATTGAGCAAATACTTATAAGAATACTTATCCCAATCTGAACGCCTTTCGCAGCACAAGCAGTCAACAAAAGTTCATCCATGGGTCTGATAATGTTGAACGATACAGAGAAGGTATGGTGAAATTATGTAAATAAGATAGCCTGACGGGTATTTACCTAATTTCTCGTACACAAATAGCATCAGCCATTCAACATAAGAAGACAACCGACGATAAGGAAGTGTAGCAGGAAAGACTAAAGATAGAGAGCACAGGGAAGAATACTTTGTGGATAATCCAGAAACTCATTATGCACCATAATTAATAACGCTGAATGCAATTTCAGGGATAGTCTTTAAATTACGTTGCACATACTGGACACGAAATTAGTACAATCTCAGTAGAAAAGCAGCAGACAAGAAAGTAGAAAATAAATTATTGTGGTTGACTTAGAAACAAGACATGGAAGGGAAGAATGTTTCAGCATAAAAAGACTGACATAAAAAGTTGAGAAAGCTGGCTAAAAATCGAGAGGGAAACAACAGCATGCGGAAATAAAACATAAAGAGCAGGAAATGAAACATATTAACAAAATACTTGATAATGGAGTGAAAAGTTTGTTGACAGAGAGTTAAGAAAACCAGGCTGGGGAACAGATCGAGCGTAACATGGTACTGATGTGAATAACAATGTACAGGGCGAAGACAGTGAAGGCTTCCTTTTTTCTTGGGCATCAGACAGTTGTGGTGACTAATAAAAGGTCCTACATAAAAAAATACAGTCTTTCGAAGACTAAAAGCGACAACTACTTTAAACAAAAATAGTTTACAATCATAAATACACTGATAGAAAAGAATCACAAAACCAAAAACTTGTCAATACAGAGTAGTGAAACATCAAGGATACATTTGCCAGGGTAACATATTTAACTGATTATCATTGCAAGATCGCAGGTCAATGTAGGTGTGAGATGAGCCACTGGAAACGTGAAATGGTCATACACTGTGAGAAGGTCGAATTAAAACATGCAGACATGCATGAATTGTGTTGCACAAGTATCGGACGAGAGTTTGTGGAATGGAGTTCGATGTCAGATGCACTTGGTTGATCAGTACAGGGACCGTAATGCTGTTTGTGAATGATGCTGGAATTACTGTATGATGATGTCCCATATCTGCTCGCCTGGGAACGGACCTGATGATTGAGCATGCCAAGAGACATGTCAACACTCTATAGAGCATGTTGGGCTACAACAGCGGTAAGTGAGCTAGCGTTATCCTGTTGGAAAACTCCCCCTGGAATGCTGTTCATTAATGGCACCAGAATGGGTCGAATCAGCAGATTGAAACAGATATTTACACTCAAGGTGTGTGGGATAACAACGAGAGTGTTCCTGCTGTCATATAAAATCGCACCCCAGACCATGACTGCAGGTTTAGGTCCAATGTGTTAACACACAGACAGGTTGGTTGTAGGCCCCCAACTGGCCTCCTTCTAAATCAAAACATGGTCATTACCGGCAGCGAGGCTGAACCAGCTTTCATCAGAAAATACAACAGAGTTCGACCATTCCCTTCAGTTTGCCACCACTGAAGTGCCAAACGGTGTGGTGTGGGATCAGTGGAACACACGCTACAGAGAATCTGGCTCGGAGCTGTCCGTGAAGTAACCGATTTGTAATACTTCATTATGTTACTTGGTGCCAACTGCTGCTCAAACTGCTGCTGGAGATGTATTACAGTGCGCCAGAGCCATACGGTGAACACGATGGTCTTCCATCTCAGTAGTGTCACGTGGCTGTCTGGAACCCAGTCTTCTTGCGACGGAATATTCTTGGAATCACCGCAGCCAGCAGGCCTGCATAGTGGCTACATGCCTGTCAAATATTTATGCATCACGGTTGGAACATCCAGCTTCTCATAGCCCCTATTACAGATTTCGTTTAATCTCTGTGAGATGTTCATAACGGCGTCTTTGTCGTGTCGAAGGAAATTTTGACTAACATCAGCTTCCTGCATCTAATCTCAAAGGTAACTAACGCTCACGCTCGTTACAACGTGTAATTACAACAAGCTTGATTTGCTTCCTCATAATGGTACTACTAGCGCCACTCTTAAGCGACACGACTGCCACAGAGTCATCATCATTCAGATGGAGAAACACATGTACCAACTTTCGTTTCTGCCACACTACTTCTTCGTGCTGCAATATGTTTCCGTCAATGTATATACCACTGCAAAGGGAAAAGACGTTTTTTAACATTGTCACCAAGAATCTCAAAAAGCTCTTCAACAACTTACTTCACATTTTTACAAGATAGTCAAATAAATGCTGCGACAGTGTTTCTGTTATATACCAATGGTTTAGGAGTGCGCCATTGATTACTAATGAAAACATTCGAACACAGACGCTGCTTAACCTCTGAAAAAAATTAAGAGCAGTGGCAGCAGAAGTCATCCAGTATAAGAAGTCGCCATCTTTCTGACAAAGGCCAAAGAATGTGTGTGTGTGTGTGTGTGTGTGTGTGTGTGTGTGTGTGTGTGTGTGTGTGTTTGGGGCTACAGGTGCTCATCGCCGAGGTTATCAGCTTCCTGACAACCAATAATAGAAGGGTCTAAGAGGGAGGAGGAAAGGATAGAGCTTCAAGGAACTTTATTGCCCTTCAGGTAGTAAACTGCCCCTAGAAAGCTGGAGAATCAAAAGTGATCAATGCCATGAGGATGCAGAAGGCAATGGAATCTAATAAATTAAAACCACGTAACTTGCATCCACAGGAAATATAACAGTAACAGGAAAACGGTTATGATGCCATCTGCAGTGTGGAAAGATTCCAGACAAGTTACCCTTTTGGATCTCTGCAAATTGACTGCCAAGGGGGAAGTGACTATGAAATAGAGACGGAATAAGTTATTGTGGGATAAGATTCTATGACTTGGAGCTTTGAATTCAGAAGTTTGATTGTAATTGGAAAGCTAGAGTCTAAAAACGGAAGTGCAAAAGCCCAGTCTAGATACATTGGGGGTCACTGATGTGAACTAGGAAAAGGCTAAGCATTTATCTTAAGACACATTGAGGTATATCATCAGCAGCAGGAAATGGTATGTTGGGAGCAGGGTTCGTTATGAATAGGAAAATAGGGGAGAGAGCGGACTACTGTGAACTTCTCAACGACAGAGTTTCTCTCACCAGATTCGACATCAAACGAATGCAGACAGCGACAGTTCAGGTACACATGCCAATGACACAAGTAAAAAGGAGAAAAGAAAGTATGAAATTAAAATGCGGTTGCATGGGAAGGAGAAGCAGAAAGGGTCATCAGCTATATGGGATTGGCATTGGGATGACAGAGATGAAAGTCTAATTGAGTTGTGCAACCAATGTGAGATGGTATTTACAAATACTCTGTTCAGGAATCGTGTGACGAAAAAATATACTTGGAAGAGAACCAGAGACACTGAAAGAGTCCTGCTGGATTACATCATGGTCAGAGATTTCGAAATCAGATATTGGACTGTAAGGTGTACTCAGATGTAAATACAGATCTAATAATTATGAAGAGTAGAGTGAAGTTCAAGAGAATTGTCCAGAAGAATCAGTGTAGAAGGATGTATCATTATGCAGTACTGAGAAATGATGAGATGTATTTGAAGCTTACCACTGATGTGGATATGGCGGTAAGGAACAACACAGTAGGCTGTTCAGTTGAAGACGAGTGTACATCTCTAGAATGTAAAATCACCGACGGTGGACAGACAACACAGATAAAGGGAAGCTAACTTCGAAGAAACCTTTAGTAACAGAAGAAATACTGCAACTGATCGACGAAAGAAGAAAATATAGAAATGTTCAGAGAAAGGCAGCTATACAGCTACATTCACTGATGTGGCAAGAGACGTGGGATACCTCCTAATATCGTGTCAGGCCTTCTTGTGCCCAGGGTAGTACAACTGGACGTGGCGGGGACCCAAGAAGTTGTTGAAGTCCCTTGTAAAAATATTTTCCTGTGCTGTCCCTGGAGCCACCCACTACAGTGAATGTGTTGCTGGTGGAGGATTTTGTACAGGAACTGATCTGTCGATTATGTCCCATAAATCTTCTATGGGATTCATGTTGCGCGATACAGATCGCCAAATCATTTACAACAGTTGTCCACGATGTTCCTCAAATCAGTTGCGGACAGTTGTGGCTCATTATATAGTTGTTTGAGAAAATGGAGTAAAAAATGGCTGAAAATGGTCTCGCAGTAGCCAAACATAACCATTTCCAGTCAACGATTGGTTCAGTTGGACCAGAGGACTCAGTCCATTCCACATAAACACAGCGCACACCGTTATGGAGCCAACACCACACTGCCTTGTTGTCAAGTAGGGTCCACAGCTTTGTGGGGTCTACGTCACACTCGAACACCACCATCAGTTTTCACCAACGGAATTCGAGACTTATCTGACCAGACCAAGCTTTTCCAGCCGTCTCGGATCCTACCATTTTGGTTACGAGACCAGGAAAGGAGCTGCAGGTGATACCATACTGTTAGTAAAGGTACCAGCATTGGACATCTGTTACCACAGCCCATTAATCCCAAATTTAGCCGCACTGTCCTCACAGATACGTTAGTCGTACATTCTACATCGATTTCTGCATTTATTTCACGCAGTGTTGCTTGTCTATTAGCACAGACCACTATGGTAGACAAAAATGTTCTTCGTTTTTTTTTTTCAACTTAACAGAACTGCACACTCAATTCGACTACTGGTTTAATGTGCTCAGCATAGTTTGTGACCGCCGGTGGCTGATACAACCCTGACAACAGCAGGGCAAGCTGCGAATGAAGTCATCACTTTCATGTGGAAGCAATAACATCATTCTTCCTGCAGAGCAACTCAAAAGATTTATGGAATTGTTTGTGGATGCTTATGTCATGCAACCCGTCTCCCTAGTGTATCCGCAACATGCTCAATGGGATTCAAATTCGGATCTCCCATGTGCGCAATATCTTCTATTTCCAAGAAAACGTCAATCACCCGATCTGTATGAGGCATATCCCTATGAGGCCACAGCACCTCGCAACAATGGCATATCAGTTCCCCAGATCTCGTTACGATACCTGACAGGAGTTAACCCTTGCCAATTCACCCATACAGTGTCATGAAGAGGTGTTCAAGTTGTCAACGTAATCGCTGCCCACACCATTAAAGATCCTTCTGGATAACAGGCTTGTTCCTCAATGTTTGGGCTCCAAAATCCTGTTCCACGTTCCCTCCATATGCAAATCTGTCGATAATCACTCTCCAGTCAATACTGGGATTCACCTGTGAAAATAACATTGACCCATGATTCGGCCATCCAGTTGGCATGTTGATGACTTTACATATTACTCTCTGTGGAGATGTGTCAGGGGTTCATATACAACAGGTCTCTGACTATATAGGCTACTCTGCTGAGGCCTTCTGTATAACGTTTGCCTTGATACAACACATCCAGTGCATGCTGCGAGGTATGATGCCAGTTGCCATGTAGTTGTAAGGCAGTACCGTGATGCCCTTTTAGCCAAATAGCGGTCCCCCCTTTCTCGTATCACACGTGTTGGATCCTGCCCTCGTCTGTGAGATACAGTTTCTGTCTCTACAAACTGTCCCCACATCTGAGAAACAACAGTAAGATCAACATTGAGCCACCAGGCCACTTTGTGATTGTGCTGCTTCCATTCTTCCTATCGCCCTCCACTGCAGAGACCCTGGCATGCGTCTTCTCTGTACCATACTCCACCGTCTGTGACTGTGCCTACAGAGATTGTGGATGTGGGACTACCCGGAAAACACTACCCCATTTTATAGGTGCACTGACTTCATTGTGAGTTTGGTTGTCTGTTGACTGGAATGCTGTCTTCCGTGTAGAACACGATGGTGCTGACATCTGTAGACAGTATGCATGATCACATCGTGAATTAGACACATGACAGGGAAATCGCAGTTTGTGGCTTTAATTTTGGACACCAGTGTATTGTGGTAACCTTCTTGGGGAGATGAGTTCTTGGAACTCATCACAGTTCTGCTTCTGCGATAGTGTTTCGTCCTCAGACGTGTGTCTTTGAAGAAATTTGTTAGTATTGTCCTTTTGTTGCAGAAATGTATCTGGAGACATGAAGGGCGAGATGCTGATTGCGGCAGCTAAGGAGGGGTCAGTGAGCAAAGTGCGAACGTTGATGGCAGTGGGGGCGGACGTGGAGGCGAAGGACGAGAACAAGCGGACAGCACTGCACTGGGCATCAGCCATGGGGCATGGGGAGGTGGCGGCCCATCTGTTGGAGGTAGAGCAGGCGTTAACGCCAGGGACCGCTGGCAGAACACGCCTCTCCATCTGGCTGCATGGAAAGGCCATGCAGCTGTGGTGCGGCTGCTGGCAGCTTCCTCTGCCGACCACAACGCCAGGGATCAAAGTGGAAGCACGCCACTGCACGATGCAGCACGGCGTGGCCGCACAGAGGCGGCGGCTGCACTGTTAGAGGCAGGGGCCGACAGGGAAGACAGGAATTATGGTGGGGACACGCCGCTGGACCTAGCCGAGCGGAACAACCACCAGTCGCTCATAGACATCCTAAGATCAAGCTGAGTGTAATGCAGACGACTACGGAGTAAAATAAATAAAGCTTTCTGTGTAACCTCTGCTACTTTTAAAATAAACAATTCAGAAAAGTTAATCCTGCAGTCTTGCTTTGCACCCATATTTACGTAGTACATACAACGGATCCATTACCGTTACAACTAGAGTGAGAACTGTAGGTAGAAGGAGGGTGGAATGTGTGTTCTTATAGGACAACTATCCACGGATTTCCGCCCAATAATATCCAAACAGCAGACTTTGTACACAATTTATTAAATTGCCAATACTAAACTCTTTTAAGTAACAACATATTCATGTAACTTACAGAGCTTAACAAATAGTTAAAACAAACAGCTTTAAAAACAATAACGGCGTCTTGCCACCATAAAATCAAACAACCTTTTACAATAGTGCCTTTGCAGTTTACCCAAGAGACAAAATCCACTAATATGTTAACTTGGCATTACAATTTAAAATCATTTATATAAAAAAAACCTTGAGAAAGATAATGGCACTATAAAATCGAAGAAGCGCAACACACAACCAATAAATATAACAACAAAATAATAATTTGATATAACCAAAGGGCAAGGCCAACCCCCAATGGAATCACAAACGAGCGAGCTCTCAACACTTCAGAGCCTTCCCACTAGAAACAGTCCCCGAAATAAACCACTGAGAGCTCCCCGACATGCCTCCCACAACTGCCCACTACTTATGCACCTTGGTTATGTTCTGTAACACACGACAGGTAACATCAACACAAGATAAAATTTAAAAAATCAAATAACAATATAACATCCCGACAGCACATGATAACCACGGCGCCGTTAACTGGGGCGCTCTTAACAAGTGCCGGAAGCCAACACATACAAATATTAATAAGCAATTCTCGCTTCTTAAAACAAAACAATAAAAGCCTAGCACACATGAACAGTAAAACCACAGTCTTAGAAGTGCCTTAACGATACCAAACACGACTATTCCACCGAGTTAATAATAACACAGCGAGAAAAAAAATACAAAACATACCACTAAATTCTGTTACACAAACCAAATTGACGAGATCATGTTGTTCAGGTCGCAGAAGACCACATATACCAAGCACCAGTAAATCAGTATGCATATACTTTCCAAAAACGCCTTTCTTAGGCAGACTTTACCTAAAACATCAAATGCCAAATATACATGAACACAACTCCGGGTGGGTAACAGGAACCACCTACGTGAATTACTTCAAAAAAGGAACAAACAGATACCACCAAAGGTAACGCTGAGCAGACTGGGTGGGCAACGACCCACTCAGCGGGATAACCAAAACATACTCCAGTTGAGCAAACAAATTAGTACCAACAAATATCGTTACGTGCCACACACACAGCACAAACTTCCAGCAACGCCGTCCCACATCAGAATGAAGTTCAGAAACCGGTTCTGGAGCTTCCAGCGGAAAATTTGACTAACTAACCGAGCTCACATTCCAACCTAGCAGACGACTCCAAAATTCAGCAGCTAGTTGTCTCTGGGCCAGAATATCACAGGACCCCACCCGACCTCCACATCAGACAGGTAGGCTGAATAAGTACACCAACTCAGATTAATCACCACCGCATGGCCGGAACAGCGGCGAGTCGCCTCCGCCCCAGACCACCTTGCTCATATTGCGAAGCACAACAACCTTAGCGCTAGTCACCAGCAGGTCAGGCATAGCGAACTTCACGTTCCGTGCAGTACCCGGAAACCGACTACCCTGTCACTTTCCGCCGGCCACTGCAATTACACGCCAGTGATGTAACAGCAAATCACCACTGCAGTGCCACTCGCACCAGAACAGTGAACTATAATCGATTATAGCGTGTGCTGTAAACATCACAGGATAGCGGCAGGCGCCATATCAGAGGGAATCTCCTTTTGCTGAAAATTCAAAAGAAATTGAATAATTCTCGATTACTAATAAACACCAGTTTTCTCACAATATTTATTAATAAATACTTGTTCGGTAAATGTTTGATGCTATTGGAACTTGTATAAAACTCCACATTCCTGACACAAAACTTCTGTACTTAAAACACGTGTTCATTTAAGATCTTCGACCGAATTTACTTCTGTATCTAATGTGCTGACGATCCCACATCTTTGGTGTGTAGTTTCAAAGTGGTATTATCACCAGTACTTACAGCACATTAGTTTCGATTACACGCTGAATTTTGTTGTATCCTGCCTATTTGTCGAATATGGTGTGTCTAGGAAATCTGCTTCTCGGACTGGTAAACAACAACTCAAGCAAAACGTATAAAAGACTTTTATTACAGAATGAGTAAATGACAGTACCTAAGTCTGACAACAACACAGAAGTGTCGCAAGCAAAGGGTGACATTCAAATAACAATCTCGTCAGCATATACAATTCCTAAATCGGTGGTCTTAATGTACCCAATCTCGATGCTGCTATAGAAGTGGCCGCTACCAGTCAGCAGCGGCGCTTGTGTTCTCTTCGGCGAGAGGCCGCTGCTGTCAGTCGGTCAGCGTGCTATTGGCTGACGTCCTCTTCACAGCCCTCTCTGCTCTAACGTTCCCGACTGGCGTGCCGGCGCTTGGCTTTCTGCCGGAACTTTCCTCCCCTCCCAAATCGATGGACTGCCGTCTGGAGGGGAGGGGAGGCAGGGTCGTGGTCGCTGCGATGGACTGGAAGCTGTGGCTGCAGGGGATGTCAGGCTTCCAGTGGTACCCCACCATCCGGCCTTCACTCTGGCGGAAACGTCCCCCAGAAAACGACCAGAAGGATATGCATCCACCTCTGGAAGCCTATAACCAGATGTAGAAGGCGTCAGATGCTGCGGCGTGGGTGGTTCCAGCGCCATCGGTAGGACTAGAGGAGGTGAAGGCACCGTCTCCATCACTGCGTCCCAAGATGTGATGACACCCACTGATGGCTGCTGTGGCTGCACTGTCCTCGGGATACAAGAATCTTCGGGAAGAGGCACAGAAGAGTCACTGTGCACTAACAGTGGCGAATTTGATTGCTGTGCAGCTGGTCGCGGTGGAGGTTCGAGTCCTCCCGCAGGCATGGGTGTGTGTGTTTGTCCTTAGGATAATTTAGGTTAAGTAGTGTGTAAGCTTAGGGACTGATGACCTTAGCAGTTAAGTCCCATAAAATTTCACACACTTTTTTTTTAATTTGATTGTGATGTCGGCCCTGCAATCCATCTCAGCCTGAAATCAGATACATGCAAGCGCCAAGTCGACGAACGATCTCACCTCGCACCCATCCTCTGCGTCCTTACTTGGGCGCCGGATGTTGAGGAGGGTGGAGCAGTGTCCGCCAGCGATGTTCCATCTCGTGGACGTGAACGATAGGAGACGAGAAACAGTTGCATTGCTCGATGCCTAGTGTGTGCCTTGCGATGTTCAGCCATCTGCTGGTTGAAAGTTCTGACAAAACGTCCCACCTTCCAGTTTGACTGTGGATGGAACAGTGCACTAGTTAGTTGCTCTATGCCATTGCGTACACAGAATGTTCTAAATTCATTTGACATGAAATCAGGGCCGTTGTCCAACCCTAAGACAGCAGGCAAGCATTCGAGGCAAAACATAGACTTTGTGGGATCTTTCTGAAACACTCGTTGGTTAGTTGTGGTATACGCTAATAGCAAGTTTCCTTTAGCTGTGCCAATGAACTCGACAACATCAAGTAGCACAATTCAGGTGTTGTCCTCTTAGGAAAATATTGTGTGGAGTGACAAATCGTAGTACACATCGTGGTGATTCGATGGCAGGGTGTGTATTGGGCGAATGCCCAGTGAGCGTCATGTGTAAGCATGTGTGGTGCCAACAGTAAAATTCTGAGGCGGTGGTGTAATGGTTTGGTCGTGTTTTTCTTGGAGGGGCTTGCCCTCCTTACTGTTTTGCGTGGCACTATCACAGCACAGGCCTACATTGATATTTTAAGCACCTTCTTGCTTCCCACTGATGAAGAGCAATTCAGGGATGGCGATTGCATCCTTCAACATGATCGAGCACCTCTTCATAAAGCACGGCCTCTGGCGGAGTGGTTACACGACAGTAACGTCCCTGTAATGCAGAGAGTCCTGACCTGAATCCTACAGAACACCTTTAACATGTTTTGGAACGCCGACTTCGTGCCAGGTCTCACTGATCGACATCAATACCTCACCTCAGTGTAACACTCCGTGAAGAATGGGCTGCCATTCCCCAAGGAACCTTCCATCATCTGATCGAACGTATGCCTGCGAGAGTGGAAGCTGTCATCAAGGCTAAGGGTGGGCCAACACCATACTGTATTCCAGCATTATCGATGGTGGGCGTCAGGATTTTGTAAGTCATTTTCATCCACGTTTTCGGATACTGTCGATCACGTAGTGTATGTTCTCACAATCGCATGATTGTAGCACAGTGAACGCTACAGTTCGTGTATGTGAGTGATACATTGCAGGCAAAGTACATTTTCCGAGAACATGAACGTCTTGTCCATTATAGGCCATCAGGTGCGTGCTAGTTTTAGACAGGCATGGGGAGCCAAAAAGTTCACATGTGTTACGATTCAAGTACGTTACAGAGGCACCCATGTCCAACTGAAATTTCACACGTTTTTCACTAATATGCAAATTAACAAAACGTTTGTGGTTGCTAGTTATGCTAATACCTGCAGCAGGCTTTGAGTACACTGCATTGATTACATGGGTCTTATGACTAGAATTTTGTGAGTGAACAGAAATCTCATGGTTGTTCCGTTGCAAACATACTGACAGTTTGTGACCTTTCTTTCTCCAGGCATACCACTGTACTCGTCTAGAGTGGCAATCTTGGCGTTTGTGCTGTGAAAAGCACTAAGGGCATGACTCAACTCTCATTACCTTACAGGGAGCTGCTTACACTGAGTAGAGAACTGTTTACGAGGCGTGGCGTGCGCAGGCAGCCGCCGCCTGACGGGCCGCTCCTGAGCAAGACACTCAGCCCGACAAACCGGTGGCCGCTCAGATTTATCAGCCGACATGGCACCTGAACTGCACTGATCTAGTATTTGCACTACTTGCTGAAATGGTGGATCGGCCAGTTTCAAAATTTGTTCTCTAAGTGTGACATCAGTTACATTATAAATGATCACATCACGCAACATAACATCTAAATATAAAGCACCAGAAGCACATTTTAATTTGAATTTCTTCATCATACCCTGCAAATCTGTTAACCACTCATGATGAGTTTGTTCTGACCGTTTCTTGCAGTGAAAGAAGTGATACCTAGCTTCTACAATAGTGACTTGTTAGTCATAATAGTTAATTATCGAATCTACAACTTGATCTCAAGAAAGTTCTCTCAGAGCTGTGGTGGGGAATAATCTCTGAGTGAGGCGAAACACAGCACTTCCTACTGCTGATAAGAAATAATGGAGTTTCACAGTACCTGGTATTCGTGACCAGGTATGTGGGCTTCAAACTGTTGCAACCATTCGAGCCCTTCCTCTTGTTATTAATTGAACTGGCGAAAAGGCAGTACGGCACTCGAAGCTAGAGGGCGCGTATTTTGGGCTGCATTAGTGACTTGAGCGGTGAGCAGCTGCTGTACTGTAGAGTTGCGATTTGCTGAGTCTGCAGCTGAAACATTTGTGATCTGTGTCAGCTGCGTTGCATCTATAACTTGCCGCTATGGCCCTGGAGCAGGGGCTGGGAGAGGTGGGTTGTTCATTTTGGAAGAGAGAAATGCAATAAACAGACAAAGCAAGCAAAAAAGTAAGTACAAAAGCAAAGAAAATTTCCGCAACGCCCTCCTGACAACACTGATTAGCAGAAACACTATAAGATACACTATGGAAGCATGTAAACACGCCTCTGCAAAGAAAAGCCAATGTAGATTTAAAGCGGCAGCAAAACACGAAAGAGAATCAGTGGCCGTCATGCACTGGGTTCCTCTTAATACTCATCGCTCATGTTGTATCCTCCCTCGATGTCGCAAATGGGGTGCCTAGGAAACCTGCTTCGGGGGTTTCTAGACAGCAATTGAAGCAAATAGTATTAAAGAGACTTATTACTAAATGAATCAATGACAATACCTAACTTTGACAAAAACACAGAAGTGTGGCAAGGAAAGGGCGACATGCAAATAAGAAATCTCTTCAGTATATACAATTCCTGAGTCGCTGGTCTTGATGTTCTTAATCTCGATGCTGCTGTAGAAGTGACAGCGACCAGATGGGCGCGGCGCTTACGTTCTCTTCGCCTAGAGGCCGCTGCTGCCGCGTTGTCGTCCTCGAGAGGCGTGCTATTGGCTGACATCTTCTCCACAGCCCTCTTGCTCTACCGTTCCTGACTGGCGTGATGGGGTTTGACTTTACATCAGAACAAATTTACTCATGTATGTGAAAACAGATGGTTCAGTGATTAATCTGCATAATTACAGTGTGGCAACTGCAGCAATAATCAGTTATGTGCTGATCATTTGAAAAGCGCAATAGGTTATCTTAAATTAAAAAAAATTGTAGAACGACATATAATCAGAAATAAAACTCACAGATGTAATACTCCACTTAGGAGATGTATTACCAGGTATCATGTAACATTGATATCACATTACAGGAAGCCAGAGAAATTATTCTCTTTTTCCACATATTCCATTTGGCCGTCCTCAGTGCATTTTCCTCTGTCAGGCATCACGTCTACAACGCGTCTGCAGGGGCCGCCCTGCTACCAGCTGCACAGCAGCCCTGGCCAGACAGCCGCCCCTGCCGATAGCATCTCCATTGCCTCAGGCATCAGTCTGCCCAACTACTGCTTGCAGGAAATGTACATGTGAATGAGGAATTTGTGTAGGCGATTGTGTCAGAAAATTTAACATGTCAGACGGTGTGCAAATGCCACTCCACTCTCAAGGGGTAAAACCTGAAACCACTCAGGCTATTTAAAAAAAATGGCTACAAAGCTAGAGAGATCTTTCGCTTTCGCCAAAACAGACAGTAGAAGATTACAGTCAGCAGAGTCAGTTCTCAAACAGAGGACTGCCCGGGACTGTCAGTTAACAGCTAACAATCTTTGATATAATGACAATGTAATACAATACTCTTTGAGATTGAGTATCCGAAAGCAAGTTATATTCAATGAAATATGAACAACAGATAAATTTCGTTTAGAGTAAAGAAAGGTGAAGGGGTGACGAGATGCACTAATACAGCCGTGAATGAAAGACGGCGCATGCGAAAAATAAAATTAGTATAATCTTAATATTGTCCTGCCTATTTTGTGCCACCAAAGTACAACCGTCAAAAGAACTGAAGTTGCACTTCAGACAGAAGGCAGACTGTCAACTATGAGCACAAAACACCAACACATAGTTCACAATGCTGGACACACGCATCAGCCACAAGGGTGCAATTACAGTTGCAGTTAGAGTACTTGCAATAAAATTCTCTACTTTGGCCTATAAATCAAGTACATAATTGAAATTAAGTAAGTGTTTCAGTAATCAAATGAAAGGTCGATACGTTTATTGATCGCAATTATAGAGTGGCTCTGACTGTTGCAGGATGCTAAAGCAAAATATTTCTTCTCAGTTTTTGTAAAAGTTAAGGTATCCAATACGGCTCCAAGCAAAATCAGCTGCAGTCTATGAATGTCTCATACTACTCTATGTAAATGTTGTGTAAATTATACCCTCCACAATAATCAGTCAACCATTCCACGTTCAACAGTGAATAAGGAGATTTCATTGCAAACATGTTTTGGAGATGTTTATCTGCAGTATTCATTGATAAGTATGTACAAAAAATTAACCTAATCCATGTCAATTTGCATCGACTTTGAAGATACTGGTCATAAAAATTCCAGCTCACGGTTTCCTCGCAAGATACCCTTAAGACCATGGATAAAGGCAGTTAGGTGGAGAAAGTGCACAAATCGTAACAACTTGATAACGTTTAATAGCGGTACAAAAAGTGGCAGCTTGCTTTAATTGATCAGAAATATAAAACTGCGCATTATACAAAATTCGAAAATGTTGTGTTCTATGATTTGAATATCAGTGAATAAAATCTAGAATCAGTCAACCCATACAGATACCTAAGGATAACTGTTTGTAGGGATATGGCCATACGACCACAAAAGCACAGTCATAGGTAAAGTAGATAATAGACTACGATTCTTTCGCAGGATATTGGGAAAATGCAGTTAGTCTACAAGAAAACAGCCAACAAAACCCCTTTGTATCCATTCTTGAACGTTGATATAGTATGTTGGACTTGTAGAGAATAGAACTAACAGGAGATTTTAAAAGCTTACGAAAAGGACATCACAAACAGTATTTCACCGTAGTATTTAAATTTACCATTCTTTCTGTGTTCCACATGGGAATGGAAAGAAAACAGAAGCTAAGAGTACCATATGGTACAGTTGTAATGGTCCACTGCCACCTACCTGTAGGGTTTGTACAGTGTGAGTATTGTTGTAGATGTGTTGAGGAACCCAACAGAGCAATGCACAGTAAATGGCAGACTGGTGTAAGGTGATTATACATGTACAGCCTATGTTTGCTAGATAATTTAAGTAAACACCTTGAAAAATTGCTGTGTCTATCCTATAAATACAGTAACAACTACTGTCACCAGATTCTTACTGAACAATAGGCACACATTTATAAAACCGCTGCTGGGACTCGCTGCTCCGCCGATCTCTCGTCTGCTGATGCTCTTTGTCGCTGTATTTTAACTTCATCCGCTTGTAAACTATTGAGGCAATAGTGTAGACAAATAAGAAACAAATTATTAAAAAAAAATTTTGTAAATATCTCTAACAGTGGTATCACACACGTGGAGGTTTCTCAAACCTTCTTTGTAAATCTTACCGCACACGAAAAAGAAAGAAACCATGAGCCATGTGTCATAGTTTAACAGTTATGTGGTTGGTATTGTTGCCATTAGCTTGGAGATAATCCATAACCGCCTTTTTAGCTTTCTCTATGGTAAAGTGGCAAACAGTCAGAAGGCGTTGATTTTAAAACAAATTTGAACATGTTGGATCATGGTATGAATCTCCCAGGGTTTTTTTCGATAATACTTCTCAAAGCTGCCCGTTACTAAAGTCTGCGGTTCTTCAATGAAAACAGACACTTATATATCGCGTGCTGACACTTAGAAATTGCAGTGCAGATAGTTAGGAACACGAAGCTGCTACTACCATGTACTGTAGGGGATATGTTAAAATGTCAGCAACTAATGTAACATCACTCAGAATTTTCTTATGTGTCTGGAACAAGAACAGCTGTTCATCTTTCCTGCTGTCCTGATACACTGTTCCAAGTCGTTTCCTTAGTCTGCAGTAGGTAGCGTGCATGTTACACAATGGTCTGTTCTGCACAACAAACTGATTCTCTCAGAGACAATACGCTCAAACTGGCCACTTGAATACAAGGCCTATTTCCTCAGTCTCCTCAACAACAGCAACAGTAATATTGGTAATGTCGTGTACTTGGCTGTTGGCAGCACTGTCAGCGAACTTCAATCGAAACGAATTTCAGGCTGTGGCAGGCCCAGCTGTCAGGCATTGCGGTGATCTGACGGGAAACTGTGTAACCACTGCGGCAAGGCCATTGGCGCTCTCTGCGTACTCCAGATGAAAATAACATACTTTACCAATACATTACATACTGTAGTATGCTGTGGGATACTGCAAATGTTCTTGTGTTGGGTGAAAACTTGATACGAATGTAAACATACTGTGTTGCAAAAATGTCTAGTAAATATGCTGTTTTCTCATCTGTCTTGTATAAAAGTACATGGTGAGCCACATAAGCTCTTTGTACAAACACACAGGCCATGACGCTAAAGTGCTAATACATATAAATGTGCCTAAGTGATAAATCCATGTTTCGTTATGTTTCATTTCGAATTGTTACCTGATAACTATACATTCAATTCATCAAGTATAAGTGTATGAGTTCAATATCTGAATTGAAACTGTAATAGAACGGAAACAGTATGTTTCCAGATGTGGTTTCCTATTCAAGATATTATGAACTCACCTCTGTAAGTCCTAGATTTGTAACGGATATTTCCAAACACCCTGTATGCATACGAGTTATATTTCTGAGAGAAGAATCAATAATTACTTACCTACCAACACAACTTATTAACAAAGTCTGTTGAAAAATCAGACCAGTTCTCATTACTGCAACTCTTATCTACACAAAAGTGAGATATACATTTGATGAGGCTGCAAAACCATTTTAATTAGTTTTGTGCCTTTACAACGCTGCATGGGTCATAGCCTTCTCAACAATTTCCTCCCATTTACTTTCCTTCACCATCCTCCGATTCCTAGGGTTCTGATGTTTCCTTCCACATTATCCCTTGGTATCAACATCATAACAATAGAGCCACGTCACATCACAATTATGATTCTCTTAAAGAACATCTCGTTCTCATTTGTGAAATCGAAAAAGTCTTCAGAGGCTACAAGGTAAAGATCTTTCTTGTTTTGACTCATGAGCCGTGGGACGAACATGGCAGCAACTAAGAGCATTCCAAGATGCTGTGTCAGGATTTCGTGACATGATCCAACTGAAATGCTACATTCTACTGCAATCTCTCGGACAATCAGTCTTCTATTGACAGGACAATTTCGTTCACGTTCCTGACAGCGTCTTCGGTAGACGTCGAAGGGCGTCCTGAACGAGGGTCATCTTCAACTTCTGTCCGGCAGGTTTTAAACCATGTGGAACATTCGTAACGCCGAGTACGGCTTAACTACTCATCAGCGTAGGCCTCCCGCATCACTTGGTGGGCCTCTGTAAAGGTTTCCTTGACTTTCACGTAAAATTTAATGCAGACGCCGTGCTCCTCTAACTTTGCCATCACGAAATTCGCACAACTTTCTACTCACTACAGCATTGAACCATAACTAACGGAACTTCCGGTAGTTACAAGTTAAAATGTAAATGTAGAGTGACTAGGGCCTCCCCTTGGGCAGACCGTTCGCCGGGTGCTAATCTTTCGATTTGACGCCATTTCGGCGACTTGCGCGTCGCTGGGGATGAAATGATGATGATTAGGACAACACAACACCCACTCCCTGAGCGGAGAAAATATCCGACCCAGCCAAGAATGTAACCCGGTCCCTTAGGACTGACATTCTGTGGCGCTGAACACTCAGCTAATGGGGGCGGACAGTTACACGTTAAACACAGGCGTTTTCAGGGATACCAACCCAATTCGTTCCAACACACCATTGGTCCGAAATTACGAATGCTCAGGAAATTTTTTAACAGACCTCGTACACTATAAAATAACAGAGAGCGACAGCTCAATAGAACCCATGTCCCACTGTGTGTGTGTGTCGGAAGACACTACAGAAGAACCCCTAGTTATCTCGACTCACATAAACCATGTGTCAGGCAATGTGGATTCTCAGCCCCCCAAATGCGTTAGTTTTTCTTATTGACGAACCCAAGCAAATGAATTGGGCTTCGTTGCTAAACCAAATCGGCATGCGCATATTAATTCCCATCTTGCCCGGAGGCCAACGTCTTAAAGCAAACCGTTCAGAAGTTCTGACGATTTTGTTTCATGTAGTCCAGTAAGTGTCACCCTCTACCTATATTTCCTTACGTGTCGACTATACGATTTCAGACGCTTTTTCAAGGTCTGCAAGTCCACTGAAAATCTGCTGTTTAGCTCTAATTACTTTCCACTACTAAAGTAAAAGCCCGAATTTCCTGTGTGGTACTTTTTATCTGTCCTTTAATAGTAAATTGTATAGATAAATGATTTTTAATCAAGAATTGGAAAATGGTCGTTGGATAAGCAGCTGGCAGCGGAAATCTCGAAGAAAACTTATGGGCAACTAACTAATGTTGGTGTTGGCTCACTCAAACGCATAGAGCGCAATCCCCGGCTATACGGATGCGCTGTGCAGCCTATGCCCGACAGCAGAGCACCGACCCGAGCGTACGAGAGTCATATGAATGAATGAGTGGCAGAGACGGAGAACATTCGATGACGAGTCGCGCGTTTCGCCACGGGATCGTCCACTCGACGCAGGAATCTTACAGAGATTTTCAGCAGACAGCAGTGGCAGTCGCTACAAGACAGATGCTTTGTACCATGGAGAGGTCTTCTGCTGAAACGAGAGCGTGCGATCAAAGAAGAGACGGGAAACGCATCACTTCCTCTCACATGTGACTCGTGAAACCAGCACAACCAGAAAATCAGAGAAAGCAGGGCCAATGCGAATGTTTATAGAAAGCCGTTCGGTCCACACCGTTCGAGAATGGAACAAGCGGGAGGGGGGGGGGGGGAGGAGGAAATCACAGTGGTAGCAGAAATACCCTCCGCCACACACCGTAAGCAACTTACGGAGGGCAGATGTAGATATGGAAAGGCAGGCGCTGATCGCATGGAAGCTCAAGACAGGAAAATCTGCCCAGGCTTTGACGAAAACTACAGAGTCCGCAAGCAAAGCACAAACGCATGTAATAGAAGCAGCCTCATCAGTCACTTCAAACCTGCTAGTGACCGCAACTCATCTTACTGAATTTGCTAGTATCACGTCGTCATTTGAAATATGTATGTCAGTTTGACAAAAGCACTTATTAAATACACATATGGTGCCCGTTCTTTAGGACATGTCTGAAAGGACGGACACCACATATACACTGAAGCGAAAAAAGCAACTGGTATAGCCATACCTATTGAAACACAGAGATATGTAAACAGACAGAATACAGCACTGCTGTCAGCAACTTCTACACTACTGGCCATTAAAATTGCTACACCACGAAGATGACGTGCTACAGACGCCAAATTTAACCGACAGGAAGAAGATGCTGTCATATGCAAATGATTAGCTTTTCAGAGCATTCACACAAGGTTGGCGCCGGTGGCGACACCTACAACGTGCTGACATCAGGAAAGTTTCCAGCCGATTTCTCATACATAGACAGCAGTTGACTGGCGTTGCCTAGTGAAACCATGTTGTGATGTCTCGTCTAAGGAGGATAAATGCGTACCGTTTCCGACTTTGGTAAAGGTGGGATTGTAGCCTATCGCGATTGCGGTTTATCGTATCCCGACATTGCTGCTTGCGTTCGTCGAGATCCAATGACTGTTAGCAGAATATGGAATCGGTGGGTTCAGGAGGGTAATACGGAACACCGTGTTGGATCCCAACGGCCTCGTATCACTAGCAGTCAAGATGACAGGGATCTTATGCACATGGCTGCAACGGATCGTGCAGCCACGTCTCGAACCCTGAGTCAGTAGATGGGGACGTTTACAAGACAACAACCATCTGCACGAACAGTTCGACGACGTTTGCAGAAGCATGGACTATCAGTTCGGAGACCATGGCTGTGGTTACCCTTGACGCTGCATCACAGACAGGAGCGCCTGCGATGGTGTACTCAACGACGAACCTGGGTGCACGAATGGCAAAACGTCATTTTTTTCGGATGAATCCAGGTACTGTTTAGAGCATCATGATGGTCGCATCCGTGTTTGGGGACATCGCGGTGAATGCACATTGGAAGCGTGTATTCGTCATCGCCATACTGGTGTATCACCCGGCGTGATGGTATGGCGTGCCATTGGTTACACGTCTCGGTCACCTCTTCTTCCCATTGACGGCACTTTGAACAGTGGGCGTTACATTTCAGGTGTGTTACGACCCGTACCTCTACCCCTCATTTTATCCCTGTGAAACCCTACATTTCAGCAGGATAATGCACGACCGCTTGTTGCAGGTCTTGTATGGGCCTTTCTGGATACAGAAAATGTTCGACTGCTGCCGTGGCCAGCACATTCTCCAGATCTCTCACCAATTGAAAACATGTGGTCAATGGTGGCCGAGCAACTGGCTCGTCACAATACGCCAGTCACTACTCTTGATGAACTGTGGTATCGTGTTGAAGCTGCATGGGCAGCTGTACCTGTACGCGCCATCCAAGTTCCGTTTGACTCAATGCCCAGGCATATCAAGGCCGTTATTACGGCCAGAGGTAGTTGTTATAGTTACTGGTTTCTCAGGATCTATGCACCCAAATTGCGTGAAAATGTAATCACATGTCAGTTATGGTATAATATATTTATCCAATGAATACCCGTTTATCATCTGCATTTCTTCTTGGTGTAGCAATTTTAATGGCTAGTAATGTATATAATTTTATTAAACATTGAAAAACACTTGTGCACTGGTACAGATATATATATATTGATTAATTATTCACCAATACAATAAGTTACTCAAAGGAATGACTTTAATCATTAGGCCAGAAAGGCCAATCAAATATAACCACAAACGCTGTTTTGATAATGCTACATGAATGCAAAACCAACAGTTAATTTACTTCGTCCAAAGGAGCAGTAAAGACAAAATGACAAATTCATATCCCAAAGGTGTTTTTTTTTTTAATGAAGCAAGCTAACAAGATAAAATTAATAACCAAAAAAAGGGTAGTGACGTCGCCACTCGGCCTGAAGGGCCTGAATATCAGTAGTAATAAATATTTGAGAATGGTTGAAGCTGTGCTAGGTTCAAATGATTCAAATGGCTCTGAGCACTATGGGACTTAACATCTGAGGTCATGAGTCCCCTAGAACTTAGAACTACTTTAACCTAACTAACGTAAGGACGTCACACACATCCATGCCCGAGGCAGGATTCGAACCTGCGACCGTAGCGGTCGCGCGGTTCCAGACTGAAGCGCCTAGAACCGCTCAGCCACTCCAGCCGGCCAGCTGTGCTAGGACTGCCTGCTTTAGCAATATGGCGCAGACCAGCAGAATAACTAGAAACTTCACCTACGTGGCGAATCGTTCACATAGGGCATCACAGCAACTCTCTATAACACATAAAATAAAAATTCCTAAACATTGAAATTCATGGTTCAAAATATAACTCCTATCTAGGCAGGAACTGTTGTTGACGCCCACTGGCCTTCGTAAATCTTCATCTTAGTAAATGTGACAGCCAGACCTAAATAATAATACCACCCAACAAATTGTAAAATACAAGATCGTTATTGCACTTGGGTCAAAATAAAATTTCAACCACAGATAATATTTTAGGTTCAGTTATTAAGGCACAGAGAGTTAACACTCTTTTCTAGTGATAGTTACACTTGACAATGTAACAGCAGATCACTGAATCGGGATTCCGGGCACGCCTGAGCCTTCTAAAATTGCGAAACACCATGGCACACGCCCTTAGAGCAAAACACACCCGACGACACGGGCAGAAATTGAGTGAGACGCCTCAAATCGAGAAATTCTCACCGTTAGTCCGGAAGGCAGACAAGCATTCGGCGACAGGTTGCAACCAGCACCAACTCGAGTTATGTCAATCGCCCCAGTTCCACCATAGCAACGTGGACTGCCACATCAACAGTTGCCACGCCGAGCTTCCTTATCACACAGCCCGTCCAGAACGACTGCCGCCGTCCCGAGTACACACACTCGCAGCAGTCACGTGCGTTCGCAGGAAGTTGTACCACCTTTCCCGCAACATTGCGCTGCCACACAACCGGAAACAAAACTCCCCATCTCACTCCGGCAGCAGCACTCGATACTCTCGTCGTCACCAGGTCTGTCCTCGCACGCAGCGCCCTCCGTAATTTAAAAGCAAACGGACCAATCGCGGCAGAGCAAAGCCGAGGCTCCGGAAGACGACACACCAAACCTAGGCAAAGATGAAGATGATACGGTTCAATCTCTCCCCCCCCCCCCCTTAAAGGCGGAAATGGGGCTGGAAAACCTGCGTTTGCCCCCTGACATTCTGAACGGCGATCAATCGTACTCAATTTGAGCTGACCCCTGCCTTCACCCTTCTTTTTGTTTTAAGGTCCTGCAGTAGAAGGTTCACCAGTGAGAGTATCTTAATAACCTTATATTGACCCACAAAGCTAGGCAGAAACTTCCCAGTGACACCTTGACTGGCCTGACTCTGACCCCAAAAATTCTTAAGGTACACATCCTGCTCCATCTGGACTTGCGCGGGTTGCCTACCCTTACTGTAACGCAGCTGCTCCCGGCGATGTACCAGCCTGATGTTTCTGCGTGCTGCCTCCCAGTTGACTTTAATTTCCTCCGGGTTGACCTGCTCTGGTAGCAGATCATTAAGCGAACACAAATTGGACAAGGGAGAATTCAACGGGAAGGCAAACATTAATTTAGCAGGAGAAAATTTGTGCGCTTCGTGGTGAGCGGTATTAAAAGCAAAAGATAACCAGTGGAGAGAGAAATCCCACCGTTGTTGTGACCCAGAATGGTACGCAATGAGCGCGGACGTTAAATTCCTATGGACTCTTTCAGCGAAGGACGGTTGGGGATAATAAGGTGTAATGGTAATATGAGAAATACCCCGGTCAAAACAGAATTGTTTAAACTCTTTAGAAACAAAAGCGGGGGCGTTATCGCTCACTAGCAACTTTGGCGGGCCAAGGCTAGCGAAAACCCTTTCGAGATGTTGAATACTAACACTAGCAGTAGTCCCGCTGCTAGCAATTAACCACACAATCCTGGTGAAGGTGTCTACCATGGCGAACACGAAGCGATTGCCTCTCTGGGTACGCGGTAAGGGACCCAAATAGTCAATATAGATTTTATCTAAGGGTCGAGATTCTCGAGTAGATTGCAAGAACCCTTTCTTGGGCCCAGTATCCGGCTTCGCCATCTTACAAGCCTCACACCCTTTAACAAGCCTTATTACATCGCGGACCAATCCCTTCCAAGTTAACCTTTCGCTCACCTTGAGCAGGGTTTTATGAAAAGCTAAATGTCGGGGTGGATCAGTTTGGATTCCATAGAAATACTGGAACACGTGAGGCAATACTGACCTTACGACTTATCTTAGAAGAAAGATTAAGGAAAGGCAAAGCTACATTTATAGCATTTGTAGACTTAGAGAAAGCTTTTGACAATGTTGACTGGAATACTCTCTTACAAATTCTAAAGGTGGCAGGGGTAAAATACAGGGAGCGAAAGGCTATTTACAATTTGTACAGAAAACAGATGGCAGTTATAAGAGTCGAGGGACATGAAAGGGAAGCAGCGGTTGGGAAGGGAGTAAGACAGGGTTGTAGCCTCTCCCCGATGTTATTCAATCTTTGTATAGAGCAAGCAGTAAAGGAAACAAAAGAAAAATTCGGAGTAGGTATTAAAATCCATGGAGAAGAAATAAAAACTTTGAGGTTCGCCGATGACATTGTAATTCTGTCAGAGACAGCAAAGGACTTGGAAGAGCAGTTGAACGGAATGGATGGTGTCTTGAAGGGAGGATATAAGATGAACATCAACAAAAGCAAGACAAGGATAATGGAATGTAGTCGAATTAAGTCGGGTGATGTTGAGGGTATTGGATTAGGAAATGAGACACTTAAAGTAGTAAAGGAGTTTTGCTATTTGGGGGGCAAAATAACTGATGATGGTCGATGTAGAGACGATATAAAATGCAGCGGCAAGGAAAGCGTTTCTGAAGAAGAGAAATTTGTTAACATCGAGTATAGATTTAAGTGTCAGGAAGTCATTTATGCCGGCCGAAGTGGCCGTGCGGTTAAAGGCGCTGCAGTCTGGAACCGCAAGACCGCTACGGTCGCAGGTTCGAATCCTGCCTCGGGCATGGATGTTTGTGATGTCCTTAGGTTAGTTAGGTTTAACTAGTTCTAAGTTCTAGGGGACTAATGACCTCAGCAGTTGAGTCCCATAGTGCTCAGAGCCATTTGAACCATTTGAAGTCATTTATGTATGGAAGTGAAACATGGACGGTAAATAGTTTGGACAAGAAGAGAATAGAAGCTTTCGAAATGTGGTGCAACAGAAGAATGCTGAAGATTAGATGGGTAGATCACATAACTAATGAGGAAGTATTGAATAGGATTGGGGAGAAGAGAAGTTTGTGGCACAGCTTGACGAGAAGAAGGGATCGGTTGGTAGGACATGTTCTGAGGCATCAAGGGATCACCAGTTTAGTATTGGAGGGCAGCGTGGAGGGTAAAAAACTTAGGGGGTGACCAAGAGATGAATACACTAAGCAGATTCAGAAGGATGTAGGTTGCAGTAGGTACTGGGAGATGAAGGAGCTTGCACAGGATAGAGTAGAATGGAGAGCTGCATCAAACCAGTCTCAGGACTGAAGACCACAACAACAACAAAATGTCCCCCGCACAAGGTCTGGTGAAAATATTTGAAAACTCCAGGCACTAAACTCCGGGGTACGTATAATTTAGGAACCTTATGGCGGTTAGCGCGAAAGCAGAGAAACCCCCGTTGCAAGGAGTAACCCGGAACAGTTTCCCCGGCACTACGTCTGTATACCACAGTTCGCAATTCGGGGTCCTGTCATTGTTCCTCCTTAAGTTTAGTGAACAGAGATGGAATTTCAGTTAACACAGCCATATTACAGGTGGCTAGCTCGAAATGATCGTCCGCTTCCTCGACTTGAGACATGCGACTGAGAACGTCCGCCACTTGATTCTGTCCCCCTCTAATATGACAAACACCGAACTGGAACGGCGAGATTCTAACGGCCCAACGCGCTATTCTTCCTGTCTTGCGTGGCCGAGCAAGCACCCAACTCAGGGCCTGATTGTCTGTTTCTAAACGAAACTGACGATGTCCCAAGTAGAATTTATATTTTTCCAAGGCGAATATGACCGCCAAAGCCTCTAATTCGTACACTGAGTACTTGGCTGGTGACAAAGCTCGTGATGCGTAAGCAAGAGGACGACTTTCCCCGTCCCTCTCCCGCAGCAAAACAGCCGCCACCCCTACGTTCGACGCGTCGGTTTGAACACGGAATGTACGATTGAAATCAGGGATCCCTAACACTGGAGCGGTGCTTATTGCAGCTTTCAAGGTGACAAAGGCTGCCTGTTGTGAGTCGCCCAACACAAACCTTTCGCCTTTCCTGCGCAACTGGTTAATAGGCGTGGCCAGTTGAGCGAAATTCGGTACGAACTTCCTAAAACAATTCACCATGCCGGCGAAACGCGCGACAGCCCTTTTATCTTTAGGAATCGGAAAGGCATGAATAGCATGCGTCCTGCTATGATCAATAGTTACTCCCTTGCACGACAAAATGTCCCAAAAAGGATATTCCGTTCCGGGCGACTTACCGTGGACGGTTTAACGGTTAGACCTGGCTCTTTCAATTGTCCAAAAACCTGACTTAGATGTTCCAGATGTTCATCGAAGTTCGCGCTATGTATGACACATCGTCCAAATAATTGAACACAAAGTTGAATTTAAAGTCGCCTAACACCGAGTCTAACAGGTGTGATAAGACTGCCGCACCTGCTGCTGGTCTGAAGGGCACTCTATTAAACTCTAAAAGGTTGTAATCGGTACTAAATTCCGTTATCGGTTTAGATTCCTCAGCCAACGGTACCTGATAGTACGCTTGGTGCAAGTCCAGGACAGTGAAAACTTTGGCTCCCGCGAACAAAGAAAAACAACTGTGCAAATCCGGGAAAGGAATAGACTCCAGGACAACCTTCTGATTTAAAGCACGTTAGTCAACCACGGGTCTAAACCCTTCCCCATGGGGCTTGGGCACAAGAAATACAGGTGCTGCATAAGGTGATATGGAAGGGCGAATGACACCATTCTCCGGTAGTTGGTTAATGATTTTACGGAGTTCCTGCATTTTGGGCGGAGATAAACGATACGGAGTTTGCCGCACCGGAATCTGATCAGTAAGCTGAACGCGATATTCGATCTTATTAGTGACCCCTTGCCGGTCGCTCAACACCTCCGGAAATTCATCCAACGCCTCTAATAATAACCTAGCCTGTTCTTGAGTAAGATGGTCAACATTAACCTTGGCCGGCTGTGCCTCGACTCTACACAAACCAGCCCCCAACCCATGAGCACAGAAATGAAAACTAAGCTCTGGTCTAAACTGGAAGTAAAAACTTTTGTTCGCATAGTCTATCACACACTGAGTTAATTTCAAGAAATCACAACCAAAAATAAACCTCACAGATAAATTTTTAACCACCAAACAGACAAGTGGCCAAGAGAACCTTTGAATGCCAAGCTTGTAACGTGCCTTGCGACCACTTCAAGGGTTTACACACCAGTGGAATAACACACATGATTAACAGTGCTTAATTTCGGCAACTTAGCTAAGCCTTTGTAACGTTCTTACCAATCATGATCAATCAATGAAACATTACTGCCAGAATCTAACAAGGCGCAAATAGGTTCACCTCCTAGGCTAGCGCAAGCATATGGGAGCCGCCCGCCTTTCACCGCACGTACTCTATGGCATCCAGGAGGGAATGTCCTGACCAAGGCAGCACGCTCCCATTTACGCTGGCCACAGCTGTTCGTATGCCAGCGCTTCGGTACGGTACATTGCTTAACCAAATGATCGGACATCCCTCAACGGTAACGCATGGCCTTGCCCGCGGAAGTTACTTGGCTAGACTACACTTTACGCCACGGACGTATCGTCGTTCAATCTCAAGTCTCTCGTGTTACAATCAGTGTAACGCACACTTTCAATAACAACCTGAAATTTATTTAAATCAGAAAACGATGTTGGTTTCCTTTTCTTTTTTTTTTTTTTATTCAGATATTTCAGCACACAATGCGAGTATACTACGCCGTACCTCACTGACCTTGCCACCCGCGCCGCCCCCGCCAGTAGGCCCGCACGCTAATCGATTAAAAAAGAGATACAAACAAACGAGCATAAATGATACTGATTCTGTTATGTAAGCGTTGTGTGTCTGTCCGAGATTTGACTCCCCTACTTTGCACACGCTGTACCAAATATTTACTTGTCTACCTGCATCTGTTGCTACAGTAGAAAGAAGTTTTTCAACACTGTGGCATACAGAGAGACGGCAGAGGGTGACGATGGAGGAGGATCGACTTGACGGCTCAGCTCTCTTGAACATCCACCCTCACAGTGATTGTCCTGTTGACGACGTGATTAATCAATATGCCGGTAAGAGTAGGCACATAGAATTCATCATTTAAGGAAGACAACCACAACTGTAACCTTTTTACGTCATAAGATGGCATTGTATATGTGTATAATCAGTTTAAGTAAAAGTTTCTTAGACTTTGCACGGGACTTGCTTATTTTTTATTACAGTAAAAGTAAAGGTAGCTCAAGATAACTTTAGCGCCCCCTCCTTGAGGTTTTTTCTGTATTCATCGTTGAATTAAGGTAACACTTTTTCTCACAGAATCAAGTGGTACGGGAAACTTACGTCTGCAGATACTTAATAAAAATTACGAGCAGAGTGCCCTTTAGGAATAAACGCCTCACTCTCATTTAATACAATGACGTTCAGAAGAAAAAGAAAGAAAAAAAAACAGAACAGATGAACGACTACAGCTAGGACGCTCATATTCACATGACATGTTAATTACTATGTTCTGCAGAAATGATTAGCATTTGAACCGTGTCGGCCCGCGGGTTCCAGGTCGACAAAGAAATCACAGCGCAACACCACTTGCCGGTACAATACGCCTGCGGCTCTGGTTGTCGCTCTGAACCGGAGGCAGTGGCTCAGTGTGACTCGGGCAGACGTGCAGCAGGCCTCGCAGACGTGTGCGCCAGCCGCACCGTCACATCAGTCAGTTTGAAAGAGCGCATGAGAAAACGTGATGCACCCACACGGGAAATTGGTGCTCGTGTGGCACGAAGTGTTTCAGCAGTGGAGCGGGTGTGTGCGGAATGCTCCACGGAGGGCCGTGAAACACGACGAGTGGGTCAGGCCGCACCACCCAGACCAGCCCCGAGAAGACCGACACCTGATCCTAACGGCTGTAACACAACAAACTGGTAGCCACGATCGCAGGAATTCTTCTTGTTTGTTCCACGATTACCGGTTTCGGTGAAACTAAAGCCGCCATCTTCGGGTCTTAGGACACATACAGGTTACAACATCGAGGCAGACATCCTAACGGTGTTGCAGGACAGAACTGGGTGACACATCATACAGTATCAGGGGTGACAGTCCATCGCCGTTTATTACGGCACGGGTTACGTGCGCGTCGTCAATTTCTTCGCCTACCATTGACGAATGTGCAGAAACATGGTGGCGGTAATTCTGTTCGTGTAAGATAATAGTGTCACTTTGATTTTTGTGTGTTATCGCTGTGGATGTCAGGAAGAGAGCCAGTTATGTTACTGTTAACGAGTCTTTGATCTTGTACTGGTACTGTCTTTGCCTCAGAGCAGTCTGATATATTTTCAGTTGAAGGGTGGAAGGAGATGGACGTACTCGGTAGTGCGTTGTTGACTTCTAATTTTACCAGTTAGGTGAAGAAAGATTTGTTGTAAAGGACAGCAAGGATGAATATGACATATATACTGGAAGGCGAAAAGAATATGAATTTTGAATAAAGTTATTATTTTTTAAGAGAAGAAGTTTGAGCTAAGACTGCAGCACTGCGCATCTAGTTTGTCCAGATAATTCTTGTCAGCTAGTTATCTTCCTCAGAGCTGAGAGAAACACCACCGCACTTCTCTGAGTCATGAGTTAACACATAAACTGATTTGATTTTATAGAAAATCTCTACTAATACTGTACCCTTTTCATATATTCACTTTGTTATGCGTACTATTGTTCAGATCAATATTATGTGCTAAGAGCACGCGAAATTTCACTCTGTCTTTTTTAATACTATTTCATACAGTCAAAAAAAGTATTTTTAATTATGTTCCCATAGATTTTGTTTTGACGTGGCACAAACGCGTCTTACCTGTCATACTCTCTGTTGTGATTATTACTGTGTATTTTCATTAAACCGTTGTCACTCTCCAATCCCAGTTCCTACAGTAACGTTTGCAATGCTTCTAAATCGTCATTACATGTAAAGGACAAAATTAAATGTCTCAAATGTGTAGGTTACTTACTTTAAAAATGTGAATTACTTCTGACGGGCTGTATGAGTTTTATAAGTACTGATTTCTGCGGTTCATGTCTTCCAAATATTTTACTGGAATACAGAAGTCAGAGTGTTCAAAGCTCCCTAACATCTTAATGTTACACACACCTCAAGAAAAGTTTTGTATCACCCTGATTCCCAGAACAGAACATAGACGTTGACTGTGGATATTGTATCACAGACATAGACCCTTTGACTGTACTAAACCCGCCCAAAGATAGAAACAACCATGTGTGAGCAGTGCCTATTAGATGGAGGGGGTCTGACAGCCGATCAGTTCCAGTCATTCCACCAGGAAGGAGGTACACAGCTCGTGTTTTCTGTAGTTCAACAGTGCCTAGACGGTCAATACCACTATTCTATCGCATCCGCATTGTTTGTGCCAGGAAGGGCTCTCAACAAGGGAAGTGTCGAGACGTCTCGGACTGAACCAAAGCGAAGCTGTTCGGACATGTAGGTTATACAGAGACACAGGAACTGTCGATGACATGCCTCCGTCGGATCGCTCAAGAGCTATTACTACAGTGGATGACCACTACCTACGGATTATGGCTCGGAGGAACCCTGTCAGCAACGTCACCATATTGCGTAATGATTTTCGTGCAGCCACAGGACGTCGTGTTACGACTCAAACTGTGCGCAATAGGCTGCGTGATGCGCGCCTTCACTCCTGACGTCCGTGGCGAGGTGTATCTTTGAACCACGACACCATGCAGCGCATTACAGATGGACCCAACAATATACCGAATGGACCGCTCAGAATTGGCATCACGTTCTCTTCATCCGTGAATGTCGCATATGCCTTCAATCATGCCATCGCCCGGTCAGGCTGAACGCCTTAGACACACTGTCCAGCTAGTGCAGCAAGGTGAACGTTCCCTGTTTTTTTGGGGTGGCGTTATGTTGGGCCGACGTACGTCACTGGTGGTTGTGGAAGGCGCCGTAACGGCTGTCCGATATATGATGGCCATCCTCCGACCAATAGTGTAACCATATCGGTAGCATATTGACCAGGCATTCGTCTCCATGGACGACAATTCGCGCCCTTATGGTGCACATCTTGTGAATGACTTCATTCAGGATAACGACATTGCTCGACTAGAGTGACCAGCAAGTTCTCCAGACCCGAATCCTATCAAACATTCCTGGGACAGATTGAAAAGGGCTGTTTATGAACGACGTCACCCATCAACCACTCTGAGGCATCTACGCTGAATAGCCGTTGAGGAGTGGGGGCAATCTGGACCAAAAGTTCCCTGATGAACTTGCAGATAGTATACGACGACGAATACAGGCATGCATCAATGCGAGAGGACGTCCTTCTAGGTATTACAGGTACCGCTGTGTACAGCAATCTTGACCACCACCTCAGAAGTACTCGCTGTGTGGTGGTACAATATGCAATGTGTGCTTTTCATGAGCAATAAAAATGGCGGAAATGATGTTTATATTGCTCTCTATCGCAGTTTTTCGTACAGGATCGGGAACTCTCGGAACCGAAGTGATACAAACCTTTTTTTGATGTGTGCATTCACCCGATCTTGCGTGGCTTGCGACCAGTAGTCTAACAAAACTGCTCGGTAGAAATCAATTACGCTTTTTTAGTGTCTCACTAGTGAGTGCATTCTTGATGCAGCTTCATTTCCCAAATAACCACAGAGAAATTCCAATTTTTGCTCAAGTGGCCCATTTGGTGGTAAAAAATATAGGAGCTGATAAATCCAAGCTTGGGGGTGAATTTTGTCGCTGTAATTCCTGAAAACTTTGGATTTACTTATTGTCAAAAAGTACCGTTTTTGTGCACACCAGATTGTTCTCTATTCCACCACGTAGGCGATTCATTGTCGTATCTGGATATGTTGTACTGCTCTCGTGGAAAATCACATAAACGCCGAAGTTTCCTGAATATGAACGTAAACGGTCAAATTCGTCCTTTTCGTCTTCGCGGTTAAGCTTTCTTTCAACACGCTCGCTGTTTCATTCATAATGTTCCTATAACGCTTGTTTTCCCAATTAATATCCTCCTGCACGTTACCTTCCATTGGGAAAGTAGGTGCACTCAGCGACTGTTATGTGACTTATAGATTACAGGGTGTAGCAATCAGGCGTCCTTTTTCAGGTTTTATTAGGCAAATCCAGATTTCGGATAGTAACTAGCCCAACTTTACCTCCCACTCTATAAAAGTGTACCTATTACGATAACTATGTCCCCACAAACTGTTACCCAACTTATACTCATATGCTAACCTTTGACTAAACAGAACATCATTTGAACTGTAACTCATCTGAATCCAATTTTATATTAAATGCGCAACAGAAGTAAAACATTTATCTGGCCCTTATCAAAATTTCCACTTACAGAGTAAAATTTCACGTAATCTTCACACATTACATTGGTCTGAATAATACTATGCTTAGCGAGGTGAGTAATGAATTGAAAAGGGTAAAATGTTAACGCAGAATTGCTATAAAAAACCAAACAGCTTAATCACTTCATATGTTAATGCACGAGTCAAAGTGGGGAAGTGGGGCGGACTTTCTCTCAGCTCTGAACAAGGTTGACAATAATTATTCCCACAAGCTAGCTGCGCAGTGCTTCAGTCTTACTTCAAACTTCTTGCCTTCAAAAATAATAACTTTCTTCAAAATTCATATTCTTTTCGCCTTCCAATATATAGATCATATTCATCCTTGCTGTGCCTTACAACAAATCTTTCTTCATCTAACAGATACAATAACAAGTCAACACAGCACAACTGAATACATTCATCACCTACCACATTTCAACTAAGAATGTGTCTGACTGGGCAGAGGCAAAGACTGTACCAGGAAAAGACCAAAGATTGTTTAACGGTAACATAACTTGCTCTCTCCCTGACATGCACAGCGGTAACGTACAAAAATCAAAATGACATGACCACCTTACATATAGAACGATGTCACTGTGGACAGAAATGGCATGAGGCACTTTTGTCGGACGAATCCAGGGCCTGTCTTGTTTGAAAATGATGCCGCATTTTTATACTGTACAGACAGAGGGAGTGACATCTCAGTGACTGCATTCGCGTAAGACATAAAACGACAACTGGAGGCCGTTGGTGTGGGGTGCTGTTGGTACAATCACGAATCACAGTGGCCATGCGGTTAAAGGTGCTGCAGTCTGGAACAGCAAGACCGCTACGGTCGCAGGTTCGAATCCTGCCTCGGGCGTGGATGTTTGTGATGTCCTTAGGTTAGTTAGGTTTAACTAGTTCTAAGTTCTAGGGGACTAATGACCTCAGCAGTTGAGTTCCATAGTGCTCAGAGCCATTTTTGAGCGAATCACAGTTGGTGCGTGTCCAGCACACTGTGATCGGTATGACCTACGTATCTACATCTACATCATACTCCGCAATCCATGCCATCGTGTGTGGTGGAGGGTACCTTCCGATATCACTATCAGATCCCTGGAACTGAAACCCTGTTCCACTCGCGAATAGTGCGTGGGAAGAATGTTTGTCGGTAAGTCTCTGTATTGGCTCTAATTTCTCCAATTTTCTCCTCGTGGTCAATACGCGAGATGTATGTGGGGGGAAGTAATATGTTGTCCCACTCCCCTTGAAAAGTGCTGTCCCGAAATTTCAATAGTAACTCTCTCCGTGATGCACGATGTCTCTCTTGTAACGCCTGCCGGCTAAACGATTCCGTGACGAAACGCGCCACTCTTCGTTGAATTTTCTCTATCTCCTCTGTCAGTCTTAGCTGACAGGGGTCCCAGATAGGTGAACAATTCTCAAGAATCGAGCGAACAAGCGCCTTATAAGCCACGTCTTTCGTGGATGAGTTACATTTCCTTAAGAATATTCGGATGAATCTGAGTTTGGTATCTGCTTTTCCCAATATCTCTTTTATATGCTCATTTCACTCAAGGTCGCTCTAGATAGTTACGCATAGATATTTTACGGCAGACGGTGTCTCCAGCTGCTTGTCATCAATAGTGTAGCTGTACAGTAGTGGATTTCTTTTCCTATGTATGCGCAATATGTTACATTTATTTACGTTCAGGGTCAAATGCCAGAGTCTGCACCACTCATCAATTCTGTGTATGTCGTTCTGCAAATTGTTACTCTCTTCTGGCGTTGGTTCTTTTCGTTTAAACAACTGCATCATCTGCGAATAGCCCTTAAGAGCATCCGACGCTTTCTACTAGCTCATTATATATATATATATATATATATATATATATATATATATATATATATATATATATATTGTACAAAATTATTAGAATATATTAGAAAATTTAAAAAGGGAAATGGATAGGTTGAAGTTAGATATAATGGGAATTAGTGAAGTTCGGTGGCAGGAGGAACAAGACTTCTGGTCAGGTGACTACAGGGTTATAAACACAAAATCAAATAGGGGTACTGCAGGAGTAGGTTTAATAATGAATAGGAAAATAGGAATGCGGGTAAGCTACTACAAACAGCATAGTGAACGCATTATTGTGGCCAAGATAGATACGAAGCCCACAGCTACTACAGTAGTACAAGTTTATATGCCAACTAGCTCTGCAGATGACGAAGAAATTGAAGAAATGTATGATGAAATAAAATAAATTATTCAGATTGTGAAGGGAGACGAAAATTTAATAGTCATGGGTGACTGGAATTCGAGTGTAGGAAAAGGGAGAGAAAGAAACATAGTAGGTGAATATGGATTGGGGGACAGAAATGAAAGAGGAAGCCGCCTGGTAGAATTTTGCACAGAGCACAACATAATCATAACTAACACTTGGTTTAAGAATCATGAAAGAAGGCTGTATACATGGAAGAACCCTGGAGATACTAAAAGGTATCAGATAGATTATATAATGGTAAGACAGAGATTTAGGAACCAGGTTTTAAATTGTAAGACATTTCCAGGGGCAGATGTGGACTCTGACCACAATCTATTGGTTATGACCTGTAGATTAAAACTGAAGAAACTGCAAAAAGGTGGGAATTTAAGGAGATGGGACCTGGATAAACTAAAAGACCCAGAGGTTGTACAGAGATTCAGGGAGAGCATAAGGGAGCAATTGGCAGGAATGGGGGAAATAAATACAGTAGAAGAAGAATGGGTAGCTTTGAGGGATGAAGTAGTGAAGGCAGCAGAGGATCAAGTAGGTAAAAAGACGAGGGCTACTAGAAATCCTTGGGTAACAGAAGAAATATTGAATTTAATTGATGAAAGGAGAAAATATAAAAATGCAGTAAGTGAAACAGGCAGCAAGGAATACAAACGTCTCAAAAATGAGATCGACAGGAAGTGCAAAATGGCTAAGCAGGGATGGCTAGAGGACAAATGTAAGGATGTAGAGGCCTATCTCACTAGGGGTAAGATAGACACCGCCTACAGGAAAATTAAAGAGACCTTTGGAGATAAGAGAACAACTTGTATGAATATCAAGAGCTCAGATGGAAACCCAGTTCTAAGCAAAGAAGGGAAAGCAGAAAGGTGGAAGGAGTATATAGAGGGTCTATACAAGGGCGATGTACTTGAGGACAATATTATGGAAATGGAAGAGGATGTAGATGAAGATGAAATGGGAGATATGATACTGCGTGAAGAGTTTGACAGAGCACTGAAAGACCTGAGTCGAAACAAGGCCCCCGGAGTAGACAATATTCCATTGGAACTACTGACGGCCGTGGGAGAGCCAGTCCTGACAAAACTCTACCATCTGGTGAGCAAAATGTATGAAACAGGCGAAATACCCTCAGACTTCAAGAAGAATATAATAATTCCAATCCCAAAGAAAGCAGGTGTTGACAGACGTGAAAATTACCGAACTATCAGCTTAATAAGTCACAGCTGCAAAATACTAACACGAATTCTTTACAGACGAATGGAAAAACTAGTAGAAGCCAACCTCGGGGAAGATCAGTTTGGATTCCGTTGAAACACTGGAACACGTGAGGCAATACTGACCTTACGACTTATCTTAGAAGAAAGATTAAGGAAAGGCAAACCTACGTTTCTAACATTTGTAGACTTAGAGAAAGCTTTTGACAATGTTGACTGGAATACTCTCTTTCAAATTCTAAAGGTGGCAGGGGTAAAATACAGGGAGCGAAAGGCTATTTACAATTTGTACAGAAACCAGATGGCAGTTATAAGAGTCGAGGGACATGAAAGGTAAGCAGTGGTTGGGAAGGGAGTAAGACAGGGTTGTAGCCTCTCCCCGATGTTGTTCAATCTGTATATTGAGCAAGCAGTAAAGGAAACAAAAGAAAAATTCGGAGTAGGTATTAAAATTCATGGAGAAGAAATAAAAACTTTGCGGTTCGCCGATGACATTGTAATTCTGTCAGAGACAGCAAAGGACTTGGAAGAGCATTTGAATGGAATGGACAGTGTCTTGAAAGGAGGATATAAGATGAACATCAACAAAAGCAAAACAATGATAATGGAATGTGGTCTAATTAAGTCGGGTGATGCTGAGGGAATTAGATTAGGAAATGAGGCACTTAAAGTAGTAAAGGAGTTTTGCTATTTGGGGAGCAAAATAACTGATGATGGTCGAAGTAGAGAGGATATAAAATGTAGACTGGAAATGGCAAGGAAAGCGTTTCTGAAGAAGAGAAATTTGTTAACATCCAGTATTGATTTAAGTGTCAGGAAGTCATTTCTGAAAGTATTCGTATGGATTGTAGCCATGTATGGAAGTGAAACATGGACAATAAATAGTTTGGACAAGAAGAGAATAGAAGCTTTCGAAATGTAGTGCTACAGAAGAATGCTGAAGATTAGATGGGTAGATCACATAACTAATGAGGAAGTATTGAATAGGATTGGGGAGAAGAGAAGTTTGTGGCACAACTTGACCAGAAGAAGGGATCGGTTGGTAGGACATGTTCTGAGGCATCAAGGGATCACCAGTTTAGTATTGGAGGGCAGCGTGGAGGGTAAAAATCGTAGAGGGAGACCAAGAGATGAATACACTAAGCAGTTTCAGAAGGATGTAGGTTTCAGTAGGTACTGGGAGATGAAAAAGCTTGCACAGGATAGAGTAGCATGGAGAGCTGCATCAAACCAGTCTCAGGACTGAAGACCACAACAACAACACATATTGTAAACAGCAGCCGTCACATCACACTTCCCTGTGGTACTCCGGGTATTACCTTTACATCTGTCGGTTTAGTTCCGATCCGAGCGATGTGTTGAGTTCTATCTGCAAGAAAGTCTTGAAACCAATCGCAAATTTCCTCCGTACTTTTTTTTCATTAAACGGCAATGCAGGACGATGTCAGATGCCTTATTGAAACCAAGGAACACGGCATCAACCCGAGCTCCGTCGTCCACTGCGCTGTGGACCTCAGGGAGGAACAGAGCCAGCTGTGTCTCGCAGGATCTCTGTTTGCGGAATCCATGTTGATATTTATAGAGGAGATGTTCATTTTCCAAGAATGTCATAATTCTTGAGCACAAAACATGTTCTCTAATTCTACAACAAATTGACGTCAACGATATAGGTATGTAATTGTATAGATCTGTCTTACGACCTTTCTTAAAAACGGAAAAGACCTGCGCTTTTTTCCAGTTGTTAGGTACCTCTTCCTGCTCAAGTGACGTACGATAAGTTACTGCTAGAAGGGGAACAAGTTCTTTCGAATAATCTTGATAGAATCTTACAGTATCTCATCTGGTCCTGAAGCCTTTCCGCTACTGAGCTATTGTAGTTGCTTTTCAGCTCCGCGAACGCTTAGCATCTGCCATTGCCACGTTCGTACGACGATTGAAAGAAGGGACAGTGTTGCGATCTTCTGCGGTGAAACAACTTCGGAAGACTGAAATCAGTATCTCGGCCTTCTCTCTGTTGGTGCCTCTGTGGTCGCTGACAGAATGAATAGATGATTTCGACTCACTTACTGACTTCATATTCGACCAAAATCTCTTAGGGTCTTTACTCAGGTCGGTTGACAACGTCTTACTTTCAAAATCATTGAACGCTTCTCCCATTGCTCTCCTTACGCTCTTTTTCGCTTCTTTCAGCTTTTGACAGCTATGTTTTTACTTCTCTTGAATCTGAGGTGTAGTGCTCTTTGTTTACGACGCGCTTTTCTAACGCAGCTATTAAACCACATGCCATCCTGTGGCCCATAGCCATACCCTTTCTGCACAGTACCTCAGACGCCAGTTTTCAGCAAGACAATGCACGACCACGTGTTGCTGCACGAACACGTCCCTCCTCGGTGTCACAGAATGTCGGCCTCTTGCCCTGGTCCTCCAGATCACCAGACTTGTCGCCAATCGAAAGTGAGTAGAATACAGTGGAACGATGCGTGCAGTGCTGTGACACAGTGCCGATCACCACAGATGGAATTTTGGAAGCAGGTGAATGCAGCATGGATGGCTATACAATAGGACGCCATTCGCGCCTTGTACGCGTCGTTGCCATCATACACGGAACAAGTTATCAGGTCCCATGGCGGACCCTGTACCTGTTAGGTAACAGGACACATGCTGAACCGAGGTGACTGAACTGCTAATCGTTTCTGCGGAACATACTAATGTTCATGCCCTGTGAATATGAACGTCCTACCTCGAGACGTTCAAGGTGTTCTGCTTTTCCTGAAAATGAGTGTAGATCAGGTGCATGGTAAAAGCCTGGCGCAATGATAATCCGGTGAGACCAGAAATAGCACAAAAGAACGACGGCCAGAGTACAGACACATTTGCCACGTTCTGCTTGGGCGCAGCAGCTGCTGGGTCACTGTTCTGCGAATGCGCCAGTTTCAATCCATCATCCAGCAGTTTCTCTCAGCTCTTAGTTCATGAGAATGTGAAACAAATTATCACAATATGATTAATAAAACGATTTTATTCCTACTTGACGCCCAGAGAACTTTCCTATGTCATTATCCTATCTTACGTTTTGAATTAATATTTCATATTGGGAAAAAAGCTGATGTAACTGAACTATGACAGGCATGATTAGTTTAGATTAGATTAAGTTTTGATTCGATGTACCCAAAAATAAGATAATTCTCGTGGGCGTGGGACAAACCAGAAAGAATAACATAAAAAGCATATGACATTTGAATATAGTACTCTCTAGCCTGATCATTTCTCAGGACAATGTCAAAATAGGTGTATGCATTACTGTGAACTGGAACTGCTAATATTTACAGAATTTGTACACTGTCAGAATGAAACATAGTTACACACTTTTAACACAATTATCATACGCAAAATACCTAACCTTGACTGTTGTGACCAAGTGCTGTCAAAACTAAAATGTAACAGACATGTTTACTTAAGCTTGTTTAGCAGTCTCTATCAAGATAGTCATCTATAGAGCGGAATTAGCTGCCTACCAGAAAGTCTATCCACCTCTGTTTGAACCGTGCTTTGTCTGAAACCAACTTCTTAATCTTTTATCTATTGAAAATGTGTGTTCCTGAATATTGGACCCCTTTTTGGACCAAGGCAAGTGATTTTTGGTCTTCATGTATATTATTCATATTCTTAGTATTGATACTGTGTATTGAGCTATTGGTTGGAAATAGAAATATATTACTTCCAACAAATTTCACTAAGAAATAAAGATATTGAGAAGCAGTGGTTAGAATACAAAGTTTCTTGAACAGGTTTGTACATGATATTCTTGAATTTACACCACAAATGAGTTTTACTACGCGCTTTCGCACGCTAAAAACTGTTCTTCGATTTTACGAGTTACCCCACAATATGATCCCAGATGACATAATAGAATGAAAGTGAGCAAAGTGTGCAAGTCTTTTTTCGGTTTATATCTCTTACATGTGACATCATTCTCACTGCTAATAACATGTTGTTTAACAGTTTCAGCAATTCTGTAGTACGCTCTCCCCAACTGAATTTATTATCTAGTTGTTGCCCCAGAAATTTAACACTGTCAACCTCTTCGATCTACATGTCTTCATATGTTATACACATCCTGAGAGGAAATTACATACAGATTCTGAACTACATACAGTGAGTCTTTTCAAAGTTTAGTGACAGTGAATTAGCTTTAAAAAACCAAACCCCACCTGAACAGGCCATGAAGCCCAAACGGTACCGACTGGCCACCATGTCGTACTAAGCCAATAGGCATCACTGAATGCAGATATGGAGTGGAGTGTGATCAGCATACCGCTCTCCTGGCGGTATGTCAGTTTACGAGACCGGAGTTGGCTTTAAGTCATTTATTAATCTCAGTGAAAATTTGATTAGCAGCCACTTCTAAATCCATACTTGACTTTGTTTGTATCAGCTGCAAACAAAACAAACTTAGCATCTGTCAAAGTAACAACCGAGAAGAAAGGAAGATTTTTATTCAAATGTTCCGTCGACATTGATGTTACCAACCTCATAGCACAAGCTTAAAATTGGGAACAGAACAGGCAGTGTTGAATATATCCTGACATTACTGAGAATTTTTTGTCTTATATTTTGATGAGAGGGGCAGGCTTCCTCTCAGCCTGTGAGATGGTGTCTACCGTATCCGATAAAGAGGAAAATAAGGAAAACATAATTTGGACGGCCTAACTGGGATCTGAGCTTTCGTCCTCCTCAATAAGAGTCCGATGTCTTAGCATTGTCACAGCTAATTTTTGCCACAGATATATCACAAAAGCTGTTAACCGCGATGAACAGGAAGCGGCGTGTCTCTTGGCTTCGCCTTCAACGCCGCGATCCCGCAATGCATCTGTAGTTAGCGGGTTATCAGCAGCTCAAACCCTGCGTTCAGGCTGGTTTCCATAGTATCCAGTTCAGATAAGAGGGGCTCCCGATAACCAGCAGGAGAGTGTAGAAGACAGCAAAAGGGGTAGCCCCGGACATGTTCCTTGTATAGAACTCGAGAAATTGTTCGTGACATCATATAACTTGAAAAATACCAATGAGATCGGCCCATGCTGGTAGCCAAAAATTAAAAAGCCAACAACAACTGATTTTTTTTTTTTTTTGATTGGTCAGTCGTATGACTGATTTGATGCGGCCCACCGCGAATTCCTCTGCTGTGTCAACCTATCCATCTCAGAATAGAACTTGTAACCTCTGTCCTCAATTATTTGCTGGATGTACTCCAATCTCTGCCTTTCTCTACACCTTTTACCCTGTAAAACTCTGTCTAGTACGATGGAAGTTATTCCCTGGTGTCTTAACAGATATTCTATCATCCTGTCCCTTGTCGTTGTCTGGATTTTCTGTATTTCCTCGCCGATTCTGCAACAAAGAATCTCCTCATTCCTGACCTTATCAGTCCACCTAAATTTCAACATTCGTCTGCAGCACCACATCTCAAATGCTTCGATTCTCTTCTACTCCGCTTTTCCCGCAGTCCATATTTCACTACCGTACAATGCTGTGCATCTAACGTATATTTTCAGAAATTTCTTCCTCAAATTAAGGCCTATGTTTGATACCAGTAGACTTCTCTTGGCCGGGAATGCCCTCTTTGCCATTACTAGTCAGCTTTTGATGTCCTTGATGCTCCGTCCATTACTGGTCGGTTTGCTGCCTAGGTAGCAGAATTCCTTAACTTCCCCTACTTCGTGACCATCAATCCTGATGTTAAGTTTCTCGCTGTTCATTTCTGCTACTTCTCATTAGATTCGTCTTTCCTTGATTTACGCTCAGTCCGTATTCTGTACTCATTAGACTATTCATTCCATTCAGCAGGTCACGTAATTATTCTTCACTTTCAGTCAGGATAGTTACGTCATCAGCGAGTCGTATCATTGATATCCATTCACCTTGAATTTTAATTCTATTCCTGAACCTTCCTTTTATTTCCATCATTGCTTCTTCGATGTACTGACTGAAGAGTAAGCTTCGTTCTTGGTCGTCCGCTCTTTTTATTCCCTCTTGGTTCTTGTAAACATTGTATATTACCCGTCTCTCCCTGTAGCTAACCTCTATTTTTCCCAGAGTTTCGAACATCTTGCACCATTTTACATTGTCGAACGCTTTTTCCAGGTCGACTATCCCATGAATGTGTCTTGGTTTTTCTGTAGCCTTGCTTCCATTATCAACTGCAACGTCACAATTGCCTCTCTGATTTGTTTACCTCCCTAAAGCCAAACTGATCGTCATGCAGCACATATTCAATTTCCTTTACATTCTTCTGTGTATTATTCTTGTAACCATGAGCTGCTAAGCTGTTAATCTGACTGTGCAATAATTCTCGCACAGTCACCTTCACAGCTCATGCACCCAACTGATATCAGTAATTTAATGGATTCAAACACAAAAGATTATGAGGCTAAGAGCTTGATGTACGAATGGCACAGATCTGTTAGGCGATTAAAACATTTTTTTTAAATGTATTTATTTCAGTACCATTTAGAGAAAATTACAAACCTCAGGGCCGATTTGGATGGGTGTGGATAGGACTCAGTTATTAAGGGGAAGGAGGGAGAAGGACGAATCGTCTCACCATTATCATGCGTCGCCCACTGCAGTCGGCGGCAGGCGCTACGTCGGTACGGCGCGTCGCCTCGGAGCTGTACGGCGCGAATCGGCTGCTCGTATCAGCATCCGGGGCTTCGAGGCGAGCGCCAGGCACGGTCTCTGGGTTGTCTCCCCGTTGTCGGTTGCGTTGCCGAAGCTTCGATATCACGGTCATCGGAAGGTAGATGCTGGCGATGGATGGAAGAGCCCCATGTCCTCTTGCCCTTCTCCACACCCTCATCCATTTCTCAGCTCATCGTTTCCTCAACATCTTCTGCTCCCTCGGCGTTGTCACAGGCTGACCAGTTTATCGTGCCAGCCAACGACTGATCGCCTCTCAGTGCAAATTGGAAATTTCCTATCTTGAGTGGGCTGGTGTGTGACTCAGAAACTGGCGTGTTTCTCACGATTTTGCCGTAGTTGGTGGAACCATTTTCCGATGTTCTTCTGCATTCCGAAGCTGCTGCGACAGGAGCCACACATTTATTTGTAGTCGCTATCTCTGCGTGAGACTTAGACAGAGTCATACTTTGGGTTCTTCTCAAATCTGCTGGCGTCCATGATTTACAACGTAAGTCCTTTTTTGTGCAGAAAACATCTGTTTAAGAAGACTGACTTCTATCACATGCCCCACTGGTGCAAATTCTTCACTTTCTTTGTACGCTCCTTCCGGTGTCTGTGGGGTGCCTGAATCGTCGACTGGTTCTTGATTTCTAAGGTAGTAAGTAAAACTATTACTGCCAGGCCAGAAGAATTCACATGCTTTCGCTTGTGCGTTCTTGAAATTTTGGAGATTTGTGATACGTTGCTATAGGTCCTAACTCTCGAGGTCATGGGTCCCTAGACTTACACATTACGAGGGTCATTCAATAATTAGACAAACTGGTCTAGAGAAAAAAAACGTTTATTTTTACGAATCAACATATTTTATACTTTCCAACATAATCCCCTTCAACGTTTATGCCCTTGTTCCAACGGGATACAAGCCTTATTGGTTCGACTGCAAAGAACTGTTTATCTTGATGTTTGAACCAATTTTCCTCAAACTTTTTGACTTCCTCGTTGTCTTGGAACCTCTTGCTACGTCTCTTTCAGTGCACCAAACAAATTCAAATCACCAGATTCTAAATCAGGACTGTAAGGGGCACGACGCAGCACTTCCTAGCCCATTTTGTCGATGGTTTCAATGGTTGGTTGAGTAATATGAGGACGTGCGTTGTCACACGACATTTCTCTCTCATGGCTGGTTTCACATTATTTAAAAGCAAATGTGAGTAGTATTATACGCTGCTCTTCGAGATATTACAAGAAACTGGCTATTCAGCATTCCAAAACACCGTTAACATGACTTTTTCTGCTGATGCTTGGGTTTTGAATTTTTTCTTGACAGGTAAGTTCGTGTGCTTCCACTCCACGCTTTGTGTTTTTGATTCTGGCTCATAATTGTGAACCCAAGTTTCATCACCAGTTAAAATTTTGTTGAGGAAGTGGTCTTCTTCTCGTCATGTTCATGTTCATTTTGCTCTGTGCACACTCTCAAACTTGTTTCCTTGTATAGCCACGTCAGCACTTTTTGGGACCCATATTGCACGTATTTTGCGGTCCTTCACCTTATTACAGATAATGTTATGAACCGTACCAGTAGTAACTTGAACCTTATCACCTGTCATTTTCACAGTCACACGACTGTCAGCCCGAATAATGTCATCAGTTCGACTTTCAAGTGAGGGACTTGAAACTGTAACTAGTCGGCCAGAACGGTGTTCGTCCGTCACTGATTCGCGACTATTTTTGAACTGCACTAGCCACTTGTAAAACGTTTCACGATTCATACATCCTTCACGAAAAACCTTAGACATTCTACAGTATATATTGACTGGTTTCTCGCCTTCAGCAAGTAAAAAACGAATAACACAACGTTGCTCAACTAACTTGGACGTTTCAAACGGACTCTCCATCTTGAAATGTATTTTTGAGGCTATAAACAAAACAATGTTGATACATCAGCTAATCAGGGCTCACCCCAGTGATGACAAAGCCATGAAAATACCAAACTTGCCCTACTAACAGTTTTTTCCCCAGACCAATTTGTCTCTTTACTTATTGAATGATCGTCGTACTTAACCTAACTAACTTCCGCTAAGGACAACGCACCCATGCCTGACAGAGGACTCGAATCTCCAACGGGAGGAGCCGCGCTGAGCGTTCTTCGTGTCCCATTCTAATGGCTGCAGGGATCCATCAGTTTATGGCACACTTCTCATTGTCTGGCGGGCGCTTCACGACGTGTCCATTGGTAAAGGAGGTCCTGTGTGGTTGCAGAGTGGCCGCATGGGGTCCGGCTGGCCTCTGGCTGGGGGTATCACAACCTCGTGCTGCATCCTCCGTAATTTCGATAGCTATTAGGAAAATTGTTATCTTCCGCCCGGCAAGTGTCCCTGCCTGCGTGCAGCTGGCTAGAGACACTTCCGCCTTCACCAGCCAGCTGCTGTCGTACCACCACTGCTTGGATACCGCCACAGATCGGGCGTCGCCTTCGCCGCCAGACGGCTGCACTCCCACCACCTGTGCTCCGAGACAAATTTGAGCCGTGCGGACTCAACTTGAGCTCGTGTACATGCCGTTTATTGTTTGTCATCTTCTCTTACAGTACTGCTGCCTCGTTTCCTTATTCCATTCACTGGTGTCGCTAACTTCCTGCCTTACCTGCCTGTGAGTGGCGGCAGCAGCGCTTATCGCTCACTGTGGTGCCATCTCTGGAGCGACCGATAGTATTTCCGGGTCGTAGTGTGTCGAAAGCTCAGTGGGGATCTCAGTCGGAACGCAGCAGCAGTGAAGTCGGGGACAGAGCGCCGGTGAGGCGCGGACAGCCAGTACTTGCCTACCGCTGGAGACACACATGGACTGTCCGACTGAAGAAGACTGGAGTGGGAACAACCGTTGGTTGGTCATTCCATCGGTCATCTCATCGGCCGACGTGTATTTGATCTTTTGACCATTTCCAGGTTTTGGGCAGTCGGTCGGTTGGGGCAGAGCAGTGACGAAGTCTCCATGGCGCTGGCGGCGTGCATGTGCGGTTGGAGTTGTGGGCCACTTCTTGCGAGGGTTACGAAGTTCGTCGCACACCGAACCTGGACACTAAAGTTGAGTGCGCACTTAATTTACTGTTAAGCCTCAACTGCAGCGGTGTACCGTAGGTCTGTAGAAGAGCGTAGCGTTCCAAAGGATTGGAAAAGGGCACAGGTCATTCCCGTTTTCAAGAAGGGTCGTCGAACAGATGTGCAGAATTATAGACCTATATCTCTAACGTCGATCAGTTGTAGAATTTTGGAACACATATTATGTTCGAGTATAATGACTTTTCTGGAGACTAGAAATCTACTCTGTAGGAATCAGCATGGGTTTCGAAAAAGATGGTCGTGTGAAACCCAGCTCGCGCTATTCGTCCACGAGAGTCAGAGGGCCATAGACACGGGTTCACAGGTAGATGTCGTGTTTCTTGACTTCCGCAAGGCGTTCGATACAGTTCCCCACAGTCGTTTAATGAACAAAGTAAGAGCATATGGACTATCAGACGAATTGTGTGATTGGATTGAGGAGTTCCTAGATAACAAAAAAAATGGCTCTGAGCACTATGGGACTCAACTGCTGAGGTCATTAGTCCCCTAGAACTTAGAACTAGTTAAACCTAACTAACCTAAGGACATCACAAACATCCATGCCCGAGGCAGGATTCGAACCTGCGACCGTAGCGGTCTTGCGGTTCCAGACTGCAGCGCCTTTAACCGCACGGCCACTTCGGCCGGCCCTAGATAACAGGACGCAGCATGTCATTCTCAATGGAGAGAAGTCCTCCGAAGTAAGAGTGATTTCAGGTGTGCCGCAGGGGAGTGTCATAGGACCGTTGCTATTCACAATATACATAAATGACCTGGTGGATGACATCGGAAGTTCACTGAGGCTTTTTGCGGATGATGCTGTGGTGTATCGAGAGGTTGTAACAATGGAAAATTGTACTGAAATGCAGGAGGATCTGCAGCGAATTGACGCATGGTGCAGTGAATGGCAATTCAATCTCAATGTAGACAAGTGTAATGTGCTGCGAATACATAGAAAGATAGGTCCCTTATCATTTAGCTACAAAATAGCAGGTCAGCAACTGGAAGGAGTTAATTCCATAAATTATCTGGGAGTACGCATTAGGAGTGATTTAAAATGGAATGATCATATAAAGTTGATCGTCGGTAAAGCAGATGCCAGAATGGGATTCATTGGAAGAATCCTAAGGAAATTCAATTCGAAAACAAAGGAAGTAGGTTACAGTACGCTTGTTCGCCCACTGCTTGAATAGCGCTCAGCAGTGTGGGATCCGTACCAGATAGGGTTGATAGAAGAGACAGAGAAGATCCGACGGAGAGCAGCGCGCTTCGTTACAGGATCATTCAGTAATTGCGAAAGCGTTACGGAGATGATAGATAAACTCCAGTGGAAGACTCTGCAGGAGAGACGCTCAGTAGCTCGGTACGGGCTTTCGTTAAAGTTTCGAGAACATACCTTCACCGAAGAGTCAAGCAGTATATTGCTCCCTCCTATGTATATCTCGCGAAGAGACCATGAGGACAAAATCAGAGAGATTAGAGCCCATACAGAAGCATGCCGACAATCCTCCTTTCCACGGACAATACGAGACTGGAATAGAAGAGAGAACCGATAGAGGTACTCAGAGTACCCTCCGCCACACACCGTCAAGTGGCTTGCGGAGTATGGTTGTAGATGTAGATGTAGATGTAGAACTGCAATCACATCTTTTCGTTTGATCCTGGTTCTCGCTTTCTTGGAGATTCCCGCGAGCAACAACGTGTGTGCATTGAAGTCGGCTAGAGTTGCAGGCATTTTCCTGTGTGGTGTTTAACTTAATTTAGTTCATTCCTTCATTAATTAAGTGTACCAGCGGTATTTTCTGTCTTGTGGCCGTTGACATTCCGGTTACCTGCCTTGGACGTTGACGTAATTTTTGGCAGTGTATTTTCCTCGTCGTGTTGATGCTGTCCCGCATGGCGTGTAGTTCGACAGCTGAGGTGTTTTTGGTAGTTTCTGGCGTTTATTCTGACTTGGATGGATTGGGCACCAGTTGCGCTATTGACATCTTGTTGTCGTTTTCCGAGGCAGGTGGATCGGAACTGATCTTGTTGCTTGGTTCGTCGGCTGGCTTGCGGTTGGGTTGCCTTCCGATTAAGAGGTTGCCGGTGTGGCTGCCTGTCTCAACTAAACACGCGTTACTATTACTTCCCAGGCCGGCCCTTGGAACCTTCTGAGCACCGCTGCTTGTGATTTCCTCTTTAGTACCCTGTGTGGTCTTCAGCCGAGTTTTAGCTTATTAAAATTGCAAGACCCTTTTTTAGGCCTTGAGCCGTAAAAAATATTTCTTGTTGGGTATGTTGCCTTTAGCCGAGTTTCACCCTTTCAGATTTAACATTGAAAATTCCTTGTGTGTAGGCCTTACGCCATAAATTTGTTTCAGGTTGGTATGTGCCCTTCAGCCGAGTTTTCACCCTTTGCAAAAGTTGAAAAATTTGTTCTAGGCCTTAAGCCATAGGAAATAATTTTTAGTTTGTATGTGGCCTTCAGCCGAGTTTTTCAGTTTAAACTAAAAATTGGATATTTCTTTGTAGCGGCTTTAAGCGGTGAGATTGTTTGCGTTTCGTATGTGGCCGAGTTTTAGGATAAAGCCTTTAGCCTATTATAGTTCAAATTTAGAACCTCTTCCCTTTAGGTCTTTAGCCATAAATTTGTTTTCTGCTTGGTGTGCGGCCTTCAGGAGAGTTTTAGTTCTCTTAAATTAAAAATTAAAAATCCTGGTCTTCCCCTTAACTCATAAGATTGTTATTCTTTAGTATGAGGCATTTAGCCGAGTTTTACACGAAATATTTTAAGATAAGGCCTTCAGCCTTTCCAAATTGAAAGCTCTTCTATCTAGGCCTTAAGCCATTACATTGTTTTGTGGATATGCGGCCTTCAGCCGAGTTTCAGCCTATTTCGACTAAACATTGAAAATATTAGTCTTGGCCTCAAGCCGTAACACTGTTCTTGATTAACGTGAGGCCTTCAGCCGAGTTCTATGAAAAAATTTAAGCTAAGGCTTTCAGCCTATTTACAATGAAGATAAAACTATTTCTTTGTAAAGAAGTGAAACCTCCAGAAGAACTCCTGTACATCAGTTTCTTGCTTTTAGGCCTTGTGCCTTGGATTTTCGATGTGGCCTTCAGCCGATCCAAATTAAATCAAAAGAGGTCATTCGTTAAAAGCTTGAGAGTTTTGATTCTTGTTTGTGTGATTGTGTGCTTTAAGGAATAAAGTTTATATGTTGAGTGCAACTGACAGTAACTTACTTTGACCCCTCTCCTCAAATATAACCGCATCCTCTCTGTCCTGCTTGCCCAGGGATTTCAAAAGTGTTTGCGCCACCGACAGTTCGCATACTTCGTTCTGAAGAAGTAGTTTTATCATTGACCAAGAGAATGTAATCTGGGCTCTCAAAAATCTATTTTCGTTTCGTTGAAGAACAAAGTTTGTGACGAACTTTTCCTTCACATTATTGGTTCAAATGGATCTGAGCAGTATGGGACTTAACTTCTGAGGTCATCAGTCCCCTAGAACTTAGAACTACTTAAACCTAACTATCCTAAGGACATCACGCACATCCATGCCCGAGGCAGGATTCGAACCTGCGACGGTAGCGGTCGCGCGGTTCCAGACTGTAGCGCCTAGAACCACTCGGCCACCCCGGCCGGCCTTCACATTATTAAATGGTTCAAATGGCTCTGAGCACTATGGGACAACATCTGGGGGTCATGAGTCCCCTAGAACTTAGAACTACTGAAACATAACCAACCTAAGGACATCACACACATCCATGACCGAGGCAGGATTCGAACCTGCGACCGTAGCGGTCGCGCGAATCCAGACTGTAGCTCCACATTGCTATCAAGGGATACTCCCCATCCCATCCCCCTGACATTCAGTGGTTAGAGGTCCCAGTAGACAGCCCGTCAAAATCTAAACACAGATCAAGCATGAAAATAGGAAGGCGGTGTAGCCGGCCAGGGTGGCCGAGCGGTTTTAGGCCCTACAGTCTGGAACCGTGCGATAATTACGGTCGCAGGTTCGAATCCTGCCTCGGGCATGGATGTGTGTGATGTCCTTAGGTTAGTTAGGTTTAAGTATTTCTAAGTTCTAGGGGACTGATGACCTCAGATGTTATGTTCCATAGTGCTAAGAGCCATTTGAACCAAGGTGGTGTACTGAACTGTGCAAATAAAAGCAAAATGGAAACACTGACCGGTCCAAGCACAAGCACTGCAATACAGAGCAGTCTGAGACAATCGAGGCGTCGTGGTTAGCGCAGGCAGGGAGGCTCAGCGTGTTCGTTCAGAGGGATAGTTGCCCTCGGGTGATAAAAAAAAAAAGTGACTGAATAGATCAATGGTGAAATTGAACGGGTGTCATGGGACGGGCCCGAACATATGCAACGAATAATGAAGTAAACTAAACTCCGTCGGAACAGGCTTTGGAAGGCCCAACGGTAGCGATCGAGCGGCCGCCGTGTCATCCTCATCCCACAGGCGTCACTGGATGCAGACATGGAGGGTCATGTGGTCAGCACTTCGCTCTCCCGGCCGTATGTCAGTTTACAAGACCGTAGCCGCTAATTCTCAATCAAGTAGCTCCTCAGTTTGCCTCACAAGGGCTGAGTGCACCCCGCTTGCCAGCAGCGCTTGGCAGACCGAATGGTCACCCATGCAAGTTCTAGCCGACCCCGATAGCGCTTAACTTCGGTGATTTGACGGGAACCGGTGTTCCACCGCGGCAACGCCGTTGGTGCAACGAACAATGACGAACACAATGAGATTAAAAAGAGAAATAAGTGGTCACGGCGTTGGGATGAAAAGCGGGTGAGCTGTGTTCAGAGCTCCTACGCGCCAATTTCTTTTTCTTCTGCTTGCTGTATACAAATTTCTGTGCGTGTCGTGCTGTAACGTCTCTTAGTAGTCGAAAGGAAGTGGATTTCGAATGGGAACGGCAAACTTTTGATAACAAACCGACAAGTCAACCGTATTCTCCACCGGAAAACACATGTAGTGTGTCATACACGGCATTAGTGACAGGACGTGAGTCATATGACAGGAATCTCTTACCGACACACCTAACTTGTACGCCTGGTAAAGCGAGCAAGATATGCTTCCTTGCCCGATATAGTTGTTCGTATGAATGTGAGTGTGATCGTTGCCAAGGAAATGATGAAAACATAATAGTTTGTCACATAAGCTTCAACAAGCGAACGCAACAGCTTCACAATCACGCAGTTTCTCTGTACTCTTTGAGAAAATACTTTCTTAACGATTTTGAAGTTGCGTTCCGATTCGGAAATTTGGTCTTTTGAATTCGTTTGTTGTGACATAGTTCACACCCGCTTAATTGTTGTTTTCATTTCTGTGAGACGTCTATGTGCTAACTCGCCTGCTCTCACTATTCATCACATTTACTTGCGACGGTAATGTATTCTTATCACATGATTTACATTTTACAACCAGTGCACAGTACAACACCTGCCAAGACTACAGACAGAGAACAGACAACTGAATGATCGGACGGAGAGTTCTTAATGTAGTAAAAAAGAATTAAAATAAATGGTAGGAGGGAGTGTTCAATATGGCTCATCTGCTCTGCAGTCGAACTCCGTGATCACTTAACCACGATGCTGTGGCTCTTCTACTTCTCTCGAAGTTCAACTTATTAAGGTTGGACCGTTCACTGCCTCTATTTTGCTTCTTTTCTCACAGTTCAGTACACCTTCTTCCCGTTTCCATGTTTGATCTGTGTTCAGTTTTTGACGGGCTGTCCACTGAGTTAACTTACCAATAAATCTGAGGGGGGTGCGGTAGGAAGTTTCCCTTTTGAGAAGAATTTCTGCCGCGCGGAATTAGCCGAGCGGTCTCAGGCGCTGCAGTCATGGACTATGCGGCTTGTCCTGGCGAAGGTCCGAGCCCTCCCTTTGGCATGGGTGTGTGTGTTTGTCCTTAGGATAATTTAGGTTAAGTAGTGTGTATGCTTAGGGACTGATGACCTTAGCAGTTAAGTCCCATAAGATTTCACACACATTTGAACATTTTTGAACAAGAATTTCTTGAGAAAATTTACTTTGTTTTGTTGTACTGCATCAAAAACAGCAGACTATTTGTGTTCGAACTGTACTTGTTGAAATAAACAAAGTTTAGCTCCATCTACCCGTGATCTTGTGGAATTATTCTGTGTGAGGTATACTTCAGCCTGAAACAAAAAGACAAATAATGGAGCACACCAACTCACCAGCCAAGAAAAAATTCAAAACCAAAGCATCAGCAGGAAAAGTCATCTTGACAGTGTTTTGGGATGCTGAAGACTCAGTTTTTTTATTATTATCTCGAAAAGCAGCGTACAATGAGCAGTCAATACTACTCGATTTGCTTTTAAAGAAGGTGGAGCCAGCCATGAGAGAGAGATGTCGTGGACGTCAGAGAAGAGATGTGATTCTCCAGCAAGACAACCCATGTCCTCATATTGCTCAACCAACCCGTGAAACCATAGACAAAAAAATGGTTCAAATGGCTCTGAGTACTATGGGACTCTACATCAGTTCCCTAGAACTTAGAACTACTTAAACCTAACTAACCTAAGGACATCACACACATCCATGCCTGAAGCAGGATTCAAACCTGCGACCGTGGCAGCAGCGCGGTTCCGGACTGAAGCGCTTAGAACCGCTCGTCCACAGCGTCTGACCATCGAAAAAATGGGCTGGGAAGGGCTGCCTCATACCCCTTACGGTCCTGATTTAGCACCTAGTGATTTCCATTTGTTTGGTGTACTGAAGGAGGCATTACGTGGGCAGAGATTCCAGGACAATAAAGACGTGGAAAAGTTTGTGCGGAATTGGTTCAAACATCAAGATAAAGAGTTCCTTGCAGCCAAAATAAAAAAAAAGTTTGTAGCTCGTTGGAACAAGTGAATAAATATTCAAGAGGATTATTTTGAAATGCAGAAAAACTATTGTTTAGCAAAAGTAAACTGTTTTTTCTCCAGACGTATTTGTCTCTTTAATTATTGATTGACCGTCGTATTATAATAGAAAGCGAAAGCTAAATGGAAACCAAAGTCCCATCATTTTTGTGTGACACGGAAGGAATCTAGTTATCTCGACTTTCACACAGGTTTTGGAAGACTGGATCAGCTAAATTGTCAGAAGATGCTGATATCGATGTGAGAGAGTCGATGTTGGATGTTTAAGAGGTTACATGGGAGGACTTCGCTGCTATTTCCACTTGATTACTCTGACTGACAGCTTTATTTAAATTGAAACTTCCTGGCAGATTACAACTGTGTGCCCGACCGAGACTCGAACTCGGGACCTTTACCTTTCGCGGGCAAGTGGTCTACCATCTGAGCTACCGAAGCACGACTCACGTCCGGTACTCACAGCTTTACTTCTGCCAGTATCTCGTTTCCTACATTCCAAACTTTATTTAAATTTCTTCTATCACCTCTGAAGGGTATGTGTTTGCAAGTCTTGTGGTATATATATGGATCATCTCCCAAAGTGTAAACACTCGGCTGTACTACTAAAAAGGAATATGAAAATGACAGAATGTGTGAAAATGCTCATACAACAGGCAAACAGGATAACTGATGTGATGAATGGTTTCTTAGAAAGTGCTGTACAGATTGAAAGGTGTCACCCAGTTCTCTGGCTGCTTCCTTTCATAGTCTCTTTACACGATACCAATTTCCGCGAATCTGGCAAAAGGAACGAAAATGTGGACTGGAAATGATATTCGAAGTGTAATACAGTCAATTGTTCCAATTTAACATATCTACCCCTCTTTAATATCCTTTATGTCACTGTGAGGCTGACTCTCATAGTAGAGACACTGCATGGCCAAATTTTCATACTGCGAGTTCCGGAGCTAGTCGCTCAAATTAACACAGGAGGCAGAGGACTTACAAAATAAATATGGCAATTTTTACACAGAAGGTAGTTCAGCATGCTAACTGCAGTAGTGACACTTACAGGAACTGCTCGATTGTGCAGCCGTTGGCCTGTATGCACGCAGTACATCACTGGACCACTGACTGCCACGTCTGTTCGAAGATTCCTGGCCTCTCCACAATGGTACCAGGAGCGACGGTATTTGTAGCGACGGGGTCTTCTTGTGTTTCCACAGTGGTTTGACACTCCAGCTGCCGCGGAGGAAGAAATGGAGGCACGTGAGGTCAGGCAACGTGCTTGACCAGGCCATAGCGTCACCTCGGCCGATCCATCGATTCCGCGAGCAGACTCCCGGGTGACTCGCCACAGTAATGCTGAAACGAGCACGCGCCGTGTCTTCTTGGAAGTACGTCATTTACCTAACGTTCAGGGGTACATCGTCCAGCAAATCTCGCAAAACATGTTCTGTACAGAGAGCAGTTTTGAAAGTCAGTACACATTCCCCGTCAGTGACAATGGCACAACAGCTTACACTTGCACCGCTTTCAACGTGTTCCATAGCATTACAAGTTGACCTCAGAGACCATATGATCCTTAATGAAATCTATTTGGATTGACGTTCTCCACCTCCCGTATTAACGTGAACCCTGTATGTCCTGTATGGGGATGCGTTCGCAGCTTATGTCCAGATAAATTAATAAGTGATGGTACTGATCCCCCACGGTACACAAAACGGGTCAGATCGTTGTTGCAGAAGCAACGATAAGAACGCAAAATCCCCAAGATTGGCAACGTTTTACAGAAGTTTGAAATATGGCACGTACTTCACAATCGTTCAAATGGCTCTGAGCACTATGGGACTTAACATCTGAGGTCATCAGTCCCCTAGAACTTAAAACTACTTAAACCTTACTAACCTAAGGACATCACACATCCGAGGCAGGATTCCAACCGGCGACCGTCGCAGTCACGCCGTTCAAGACTGAAGCGCCTAGAACCGCTCGGCCACCGCGGCCGGTGGCGCGTACTTCAATGCGAGATGCTTTTAATAAATTCCCCAACGAAATTCTGTCTCGAAATCTGGCAGAAAACCCAAAGAGACTCTGGTCATACATAAAGCACACCAGTGGCAAGACACATGCGCGATAACAACGTTGAAGTCACTGATGACAGTGCCAATATAACAGAGTTATTAAACACGGTTTACCGAAACTGCGTCAATCAACAACAACTGCCAAGAAGTAGTGTAACAAAGCAGCTTAAATCACTTAACAAAGGCAAGGCCTCCGGTCCAGATTGTATACCAGTCAGGTTCCTTTCAGAGTTTGCTGATAAAATAGCTCCATATTTAGCATTTATATACAACCACTCGCTCACAGAAAGATGCGTACCTAAAGACTGGAAAACTGCTCAAGTGACACCAATACCCAAAAAGAGATGTAGGAGTAATCCGCAGAATTACAGGCCTAATCACTAACTCCGATTTGCAGTAGGGTTTTAGAACATATACTGTATTCAAACATTATGAAGTAACTCGAAGAAAACGATTTATTGACATATAGTCAGCACCGATTCAGAAAACGTCATTCTTGTGAAACACAACTAGCTCTTTATACTCATGAAGTAGTATATTCTATCGACAGGGAATGTCACATTGATTCCATATTTTTAGATTTCCAGAAGGCTAGCGACACCGTTCCTCACAAGCGTCTTCTAACCAAACTGCGTGCCTACGGAGTATCGCCTCAGTTGTGCGACTGGATTCGTGATATCCTGTCAGAAAGGTCACAGTTAGTAGTAATAGACGGAAAGTCATCGAGTAAAACAGAAGTAATATCCACCTTTCCCCAAGGAAGTGTTATAGGTCCTCTACTGTTCCTGATCTATATTAACGACATAGGAGACAATCTGAGTAGCCGTCTTAGATTGTCTTAGAGCCAATGGAACAGTTAGGACAATAACCCAATGGTGCACAGATAATAAATTAAAGATAGCAGGAAACAAAACAACTTATACATTGCTAAAGAGTATCCTGCGCAGGAACCCAATAGTCAAAATCGGGGACACAAACATAAAAAGACTAGCAGTCACACACTATCTAGGAGTATACATTGATGAACGATTGAACTTCCACGAACACATGCGAATATGCGCAAACAAAGCAGAAAAGATACTATACAAACTGGCTAGGCTGAATTCGGAACAATTCAGACTACCCCTGTCAGTGAACCGAACATACCATTGCGCTCTCTTCGAGTCAGTACTATGCTTTGCTGCCAGTACGTTGGTCCACAAGTTAAATCTCTCAACCAGCAGAACCATTGTACGTCGAGGCCAAAGTAGTGTTCTACTTCGACTAACAGGGGCATTCAACACAACATCAAATGACGCACTGTGTGTCGTCATGGGAATATTCCCCATAGATATCACCATCAGGTACCGCGCAGCAATGTACTGGCTTAGGATGGGGAGAATAGACCAGGTTCGGCAGATCACTGGTGTACCGATTGAGACAACACGCCAACTCAGAGCATGGCGAGTGCATGCCTGGCAGAGCGAGTGGGCCAACAGCGATAAGGGCCGCCGTGTCTACAACTTCTTCCCTGACATCCGGGAAAGACTAAAACGAAAACATATTGATCCCAGCCGCGGTGTGGTACACTTCATCACAGGACATGGCCCTTATCCCACGCACCTGTACCGTGTGAGTCTGCAGCATACTAATAGATGCACATGCGGGGAAGAAGGTTCCCCTGAACACACTGTCTTCTTCTGCGGACAACGCACGAACATAACACAGTACACATAAATCGCCTGAACACACAGAACGAACTATATGCCATAATACGCGACCCGGGAAGGTGGACTGAACTCAACAAACTAACGGACGAAATCTCGAAGATCCAACAAATAGAATACTTGCGCAACAGACCCTACCGAAGGCAAGTCGGTCCAAACAGACGTCACGATGCCCAGGGGGACACAGATATGACTGGCACCACGAGTGATGAAGAAGAATCAGATACAGACCATGGCACCAACACAGCGTCCAGCGCGGATGATCCTTAGTGTCAACCAAGTCAAATTCAAAGAACAGAGTGGAACAACCGACAAGAGGTGCGCAAGTCACACACAATCCTAAAAACAGATTTCACCTTATATGTAAATAGTTAACAGCATCTCCATGTCTAACAAGAGCTTAAAGCTGGGTACCTCTTCAAGGGAGCTACGGCTTCCGTTAAGAGGCAGCGCACAGTCTGGATGGAAGGATCTTAATTGTGATCCCTCTCTTTTGAGCCCAACGCGACGGATACCTATGGCAGATCGGGGAAAACCACCGTTCAGGCTGTGTTGCTGGCGGGGCCTGAAGGTGCTAACTGCCACACCACGTATCATTGTAAGTCTCATTGGCTCAGCGTGAACTGTTTGTACAACCAACCTACGCAGGCTATACCTCAACCTCCACTACACAAATAACTTCTGATCTGAAGCTTAAAATTAGGCACCTCTTCAAGGGACCTACGCCCCCTGGTAAGAGGCGGCGCACGTCCTGGATGGAAGGATCTTAATTGTGGTCCCTCTCTTTTGAGCCCAACCCGACGGATACCTATGGTAGATCGGGGAAAACCACCGTTCGGGTCATGTTGTCGGCGGGGCCGGGAGGTGCTAGCGCCTGATGTACTCCACCAGGAGCCTTGTAGGTTCAACACAAACCGTTAGCGTCATTACCTTATTACTTTTACCACAAGTACCCTTTCATTAGCAACTTTGAGCCAAGCACAAAATCAGTCACCTCTCTACTGTATATCGTAAACAGTTTAGCTGGCTGGACATGGAGGTCTTAGTCTTAGTTTCTAGCTTTAACGTACCCTAATCTCTTCTAGTTAAGTTAGTTTTTAGGATGGTAGATGTTAAAGGCATGGTGAGCGACGGCCAGCGTCTTGAGGGTCATTCCAAGACCCGGGCCGCCGCCCACAACCAGGTGACGGGCCATATTATACCTATCCCTTCTCTATTCAGTTCTCTTCCTTCCTTCTTTCTAAATATTTAATTTCGTTTTGTTTATTAATATCTTACTTGATTTTGTATTAGTTATAAGTTTTTCTAATGCTGCACACAAAAAAAAGATATCAAATGGATGTAAACAAATAGAGCCCGCCTCCACGTGGCGGGACACGGGCAACGGTGTGAGTGGGGACGGGAGCCGGTGTGGTGTCACTTCCAGTCACTCCGGACCCCGGACCCAGTCACAGCGGCTAAGTGGCAACATACGACCCACCATAAGAAATTAGACAGTGGGTCATAAAATATAAGCAGCTAGTGAAAAAAAAGTGTTTGCAGATGATGCTGTCATTTACCGTCTTGTAAAGTCATCAGATGACCAAAACGACTTGCAAAATGATTTAGATAACATATCTGCATGGTGCAAAGAGTCACAATTGATCTTGAATAAAGTAAAGTGTGAAGTTATTCACATGAGTACTAAAAGAAATCAGCTAAATTTCGATTACGCGAGATGTCTCACAAATCTGAGGGCTGTAAATTCAACTAAATACTTAGGTATTACAATTACAAGTAACCTAATTTGGAACGATCACATAGATAATATCGTGCGTAGAGCAAACCAAAGACTGTGATTCATTGGCAGAACACTTAGAAGGTGCAACAGGTCTACCAAATAGACTGCTTACACTACGCTTGTCCGCCCTATTCTGGAGTACTGCTGTGCGGTGTGGGATCCGCATCATTTGGGACTTGCGGATGCCATCGAAAAAGTACAAAGAAGGGCAGCTCGTTTTGTATTATCGCGGAATAGGGGAGGTAGTGCCACAGACGTGATTCGTGAATTGGAGCGGCAATCATTAAAACAAAGGCGTTTTTCGTTGCGACGGGATCTTCTCATGAAACGTCAATCACCAGTTTTTTCCTCCGATAGCGAAAGCATTCTGTAGGCACCCATCTACATAGGGAGAAATGATCATCACGATAAAATAAGAGAAATCAGGGCTCGCACGGAAAAATTTAAGTGCTCGTTTTTCCCGCGCGCCGTTCGAGAGTGTTACAGTAGAGAGACAGCATGAAGGTGGTTCATTGAACCCTCTGCCAGGCACTTTATTATGAATAGCAGAGTAATAACGTAGATGTAGATGTAGATGTAGATGTAGATGTAGATAGGAGTTGGTGTTGGGGACTGGCCATCGGCTGCCCTGCAGGTGGCAATGGCGTCTTTTGTAAGGCCACACAAAGGGAAATCGTCTGGACTCAAAGTGCAGACTCGCAACTTAGTCTTTGTTTAAACAACGTGACTATGAAACAGATTCGTGAATGAAGAAATCTGATGGAATGTAAGGTAAATACAATAATGATGATTTTATTTTTTTAATATAGCTGAGCCATTGAACGGACTTGGTTATTGTACTGGAAGTTGTTAGATTTGAGAGTTAGGAAAGTGTATTGTTTGGATGTTGAGACGCTCATTACATTTAAAATCTGCTTTCAGCGTTTTTTCTCAGTACACGAAAGTAAAGAGAGTGTTGTCATTTATGCGCATATTTCATTTTCTTATCAACCTTTCCCTTACAATTCCTTTTCATGGATGATGCAACCAAGTATGTTCGATTTGCAATTAACAGAGAACTCATTGCACCTCTAGAGTGTCTCTGCAGATAGTAATTTGCAGCTGTAACATAGTGGTGCGCAAGACAGAGCCGTACTGCAACGCGGTATCCAGATTTGCGCAGATTAGAGGTAAGGAGAAAATATTTTGATTGTTTTATTTATTCAATCAGGGCCAACTTCAGCTGTTGTGACAAAATTTTGCAAAGCCAATGTCTCTAGGTCTCATGTGCAAGATAATTATTCAGGCAGTTTATAGTTTTGAAAATTCTTGCAGGCAGGTTGCTAACTTCTACAATATGAAACGCTTCTCGGTTCATTGTGACAATTAACTAGTATTATTGTCCAGCTTTGACCTCAGTTTACGACTGTTAATTTACTGCCACAGCTGAGGATTACAACCAGGAGTAGAGTACTTCAGATCAATTTTTATTTATTTAGATAACTTTCACTTGGCGACATCCTTGTACAGTACATTGGAATATTTTGAGAAACAGTCAGCAATTGTGTACTGCTTCGTCTTAATTATTATTGTACTTCAGCGCAACTCGTATTTTGCTAATATTGCAATTTGCCTTTCAGCTTTGATATTATTGTTCTCGAACTTGTCTATACGTCTGTGATTTTGTGCTTTGTTTTTATATTTCTCTATTATCATGCCGCGTAGTACGTTTGCCAACAAATGACGCACCTTGATGAATTCGCAAGAATGCGATTTGCAAAATGACTCAGACAGCAACAATACCTTTGCTGATCATGCTGTTGCTACTATAGTTCAGTTCTTTTATCTTGGCGGCTCGCGCACACCCGCCCAGACATCGGAGATTGCGGCGTTGCCAGTTGCAAACGCCGCACTCGCCAAGAGAAGCAGCGCCACAGTATAGTATAGTTCGCAAACTTCCGTTTAGGGGGGAGCGCGCAGTTTATGAAGTAAAGCCACCACGGCCGCATTAACCCTTTCGCTGCTACAGAGACGTGCTGCCCGCATTTTGTCATCACTGCACTGCTCGCCTGTGCAGACACATGGTGTTCCCACTGCTTTGACACACTTATCATTCGATTTCACAAAAACTATTTGGCCCAAAAATGGATTTTTACACATTTTCTTGATTGATACCTTCCCCCCATAAATGACTTAATTTTGTTTCGATGCTCAACTCAGTTATTGAGCAGCATTAAATGTAGTAAGCCATTGCACGAAACTTTGAAGAGTTTGCATAGGAGTGGCCGTGCAGTTCTAGGCGCTACAGTCCGGAACCGAGCGACCGCTATAGTCGCAGGTTCGAATCCTGCCTCGGGCATGGATGTGTGTGATGTCCTTAGGTTAGTTACGCTTAATTAGTTCTAAGTTCTAGGCGACTGATGACCTCAGAAGTTAAGACGCATAGTGTTCAGAGCCATTTGAACCATTTTTTTAGTTTGCATAGATAAAAATCCATAGCGTATATTTTCCGTATGGTCGATTTTAGTTGCCACAATGTTGGGAATGAAATGTGGACAAGATACCTAAATTTCATACAAAATATACTATATAACATTATCTCATTTAATTTAAGTACCAGATAGGTGTCGTATGTAATACTGAGAAATATTCCATCTTCCGCAACTGTAATAAAAGTTTTATCTACACCAGACGTGTTTGGCTTTATTTTTAAGCATTTCAATGAAACAAAAGGAAGTAGGCAAAATACATTAAACAAAACTGTGGACTTACTAAAACATTAGGACTTGAATATACTGTGTATTAGTGAAGTGCTCTGAGCTGCGTCAAATATAATTTTTGTATGTGGCATACACAAACAGCATTATTTGCTAAAACACTGATCAGCCGACACAAACGTTGAATATTGTGTTACCGCAGCACCAAACTACGAAAGGTGAGTTGGCAATGGAGGAGACAAAATACTGTTCACTGAAGATTCTTCGAAAGAGAAAAACGTGTCTCATCTAAATAAGACGCTTATTACAGTTGCAGAAGAGGAATATATTTCAATACCATTGGTAAAACTGCGACTGTGGAGCAAAAACAAGAAAGAGAACATGAGTATTATTATGTAAATGCCTTACATTCATTGTTGTGAATCGCTGCGATTGTCGTCTGCATCGTTGTAGTCAGTGTCGCAGTCCGAGTCATCAGGTCTTAGAGTGGTGGCGATCGGTTCAAGCAGATTGTCAATTACAATTTCCCCGTCCATGTCCTCCTCCTGCAGCCTTTGTGCATGCCGAACACATTCAGCCCACGCTGAAGGAGTAATTCTGTCATGTGCTTCGTGCAAAAGCCTTTGTGTATCCGCAATTTTAAATGTCACGTTTCGTTTTGCGACATACCCTTTCACTTGTGCACAAAGTAACTCTATCGGATTGTATTGACAATGGTACGGTGGCAAACGCAAAACTATGTGTCCATGTTTCTGTGCAATACAATCGATTTCATAAGCTTTTGTGCGAGGCTTATGGAGCGCTAGAAGATTCAACATTTCAGCACGAGTTTGGGTGGCAGTATGTGGTATATTTTTACGTGCAAGCCACAACATGATATCAGCTTTTTTTGTACTCGTTGTGCGTGTCTCGTCAACAACAGCGGAGTGATAACTCGCATTGTCCATTACAATCACCGAGTTTGCAGGCAAGTAAGGGAGAAACTGATTCCTAAACCACAATTTAAATGTCTCTGAGTTCATTTCGGACTGATATTCCCCCGAATTGCTCTTTTTTGCCTGGAACACTAATTTGCTTTCAGGAATGAATCCGAAAGCAGAACCAGCGTGAAGCTCAATTATTCGTCCACCTTTACCAACTGGTACTTTACACCCACCGGAACCATCACTTATTTTCCAACACGCTGTCCTTGTGTGATTTTGGTTTACCTATATTTCGTCCAAGAAAAAAATGTTCTTATTCCTTGAAGCCTTGAACTGCTCGGCCACACCGGCCGGCCCTTTATAACATAAACAGTGTTACTAAATTGAGAAATATTCCATCTTTAGCGACTGTAATAAAACTTTTATTTATACCAGAATTTCGCTTTTTTCTAAAACGTTCTGATTAAAACAAAGTTGGTGAAGTACACAAAACTGAATTGTGGACGTAATAAAACATTGAAATTAAAATATATTGTTAGTGAGGCGCTGTGTGCAAACAATTTGTGTTTGTCACAATGGACAGCAAATACTTGCCAAAACATAGATCAGTCGACGAAAACATTGAATATGATGTTGCCAAAGCAGCGAAGCAAAGAATTGCGTCAGACAGTCAAGCAGCTCGGCAACGTACAAGCCAAAATTCTGCTCTAAATAATACTTTTAATACTGTCGCAAAAGAATATATCTCAATATGAATAGTAAAACAGCGACTGCGGAAGAGAAGATATACAAATTAAACAGATAACATGAATATTGTATGTGTGCCTTTCCATTGTTTTTAATTGCTATGAAAAGGAATATTGGAGGACAAAATTAGAAAAGTTTATTGTGATTATAATGAAGAGACAAAGCACTATAAATTTCAAAAAATTACATTCAAACGAATAAAACTCATCAAGTAAGACACTTCGATATTGTTCTTAAATAAAACAATATTCAGCACTCATCAAGGTTTGAACTCAGAATCTTTCACTTGAAAGTCGAATACCTTAACCATTGTGCTAAAGCAGCTCGTCATTCAACAGAGCTCCTGGAGGACTCTAAAATGTCACGCAAAATACCGACAAACGCTGTTGGTATGACTATGAATTTATCACGTTTCACCGAAGTGCAATAGGAAATAAACTATTACCGCTGTTCTTTATTGCGATAAAGCAGTTCGTGAGAATGATACAAACACCTTTCCTTGCTATCACCTGAATTAGGAGGCTTATTGCTTGTTTGGTTTAATTAATTAATGGAATATGAAGCAATTGGCATAAAGAATGCTTTTTCCAAACTTTCTATAGAAGAAAGTCTGCTATCAAGATATTGCTTTTGTTCAATTACTTTATCTACGACTGACCATTTCTAAACCTGAAGACACTCGTCCGTGCTCTGCACTGCAGTCGAGCTCTGGCAACGTCATTCTCTGTTCATTGGCTGACTGTGTTTTGTGACATCAGATGCGCAGAACGAACCTAAACGTGGCCACCGTCGTAAATGACGCGCACTATAGTCCGAAGAAACGTGCATGTTTCCAGTTCCATAATTTAAACGCGCATCGTCTCTGCAATGCGACTGTCCTTCGTACAGCGAATTTACCGGCGTTTTCCTAATATCGAAACGAGACATTAACAAATGAAATCATGAGCAGGAGGGGGAGGAGGGGGAGGAGGAGGAGACTGCACGTAAAGGGACGTTCAAAAGTGTTATCCACGTCCGTTAACGCGTTCCGAGGTCCTATATTGAGTGGCCAAAGCTACGATTACTGGTACACGGTTGTCAATTAGGTGTAGATATACAGGGTGAGTCACCTAACGTTACCGCTGGATATATTTCGTAAACCACATCAAATACTGACGAATCGATTCCACAGACCGAACGTGAGGAGAGGGGCTAGTGTAATTGTTTAATACAAACCATACAAAAATGCACAGAAGTATGTTTCTTAACACAAATTTACGTTTTTTTAAATGGAACCACGTTAGTTTTGTTAGCACATCTGAACATATAAACAAATACGTAATCAGTGCCGTTGGTTGCATTGTAAAATGTTAATTACATCCGGAGATATAGTAACCTAAAGTTGACGCTTGAAACCTCCGACGTTCAGTTGCGTGTTGTAACGAACACGGGCCACGGTCGGCAAGCAGCATCTGCAGGGACATGTTTACGATGACGACCGTGTTTACGAGTGTGGCAGTATTTGATGTGGTTTACGAAATATATCCAGCGGTAATGTTAGGTGACTCACCCTGTAAGGTTCATTGGCGTGTTGAGCGCAAATGTATACCCAGTAAGAAGAATAAGTTCTGAAAGATTCTTATACACAGGCACATTCTGTGAATGGCCGAATGCACGACTTTGTCGTAAACACTCCACTTTCTTTGTTATTCATTCCACTCCCACCACATTATCGTGTGGTGCGCAAGCTTCGGACACTTTGCTGCTCTTCAGCCTATCGAAGTTAGGCGAGTTTAGCTTTTTGGGAGAAAGAATAAAATGATAGGTTTCAAAAAAATAAAAGCCATAGCGTCTCTACATAACCACATGTACATTGAAGTTGATGATGGTGCTATGGTGAAGATAACACTCGTGCTTCTGGCAAGTCACTGCCAGTCAGTTCCCAATAACTACTACGAGGGTAATACAGTATGATGCAGGTGCCGGCCAGAAAGGGTGTATGTATTCAAGGTGTTTGCGATTTCAAGGTGTATCAGACGTATACTAGAGCAACAATGAGACACATTAAAATGAAAAAAAAAATTATTTCTTCAGTACTTTAATAAGAAGAATATGAGGCCAGGGTCATTCGACTACAGGGGTAGCATGTTAGGCAGTGCAGGATCGTTCGTAATGAATGAGTCGCGCGTGTCGATGTTGCGACGTCGCCGTAGTGTGTCACCAATAGACACCCTCCCGAGACTTGAATATATGTAACAACTGAAGCGAAGGGAACAGCTAATTCTGGGAAGTGAGCAATATTTCAAATATTTTCCGCCGTCTTCTACTTCCCTCATCTAAGTGCAACACTTCGCCGACCGCTTAACGCAAGGATATTTAGAGTGCAGCTATCAACGAAAATTCGAGGAATATAGACATTCATTTACATAATAAAAGGGCTTTACATGTGTCTGTCATCAGAGAGGCCGCACAGATCAGATTTCACAAAAACAAAAGAGTCATAGTATGCATTATTCATGGAAATCTGAGTGCTAGAGACGCTTTGTTACGTAAAAATCAGTGTATCAACTACAAATTAAAAATTCTAGTAGTACACAGTGATTGTAGTACAGCAACCGTGCTTCCTGTAATTGGGTGACGGTGTTCCAAGTATGGTGTCACCGCCAGACACCACACTTGCTAGGTGGTAGCTTAAATCGGCAACGGTCCATTTAGTACATGTCGGACCCGCGTGTCGCCACTGTGTGATCGCAGACCGAGCGCCACCACAAGGCAGGTCTCGAGATACGGAATAGCACTCGCCCCAGTTGTACGACGACTTTGCTAGCGACTACACTGACGAAGCCTTTCTCTCATTTGCCGAGAGACAGTTAGAATAGCCTTCAGCTAAGTCCATGGCTACGACCCAGCAAGGCGCCATTAGCCTTACGTAGTTTGATAGTTATCGTATGAAATGTCTCATCAAGAACGTTGTAAACCAAAGGACTATATAAAAGTTAAGTATTCCCAAAGCAACGTACTTTTCTTGCTACCATTCACTACTTATCCTGTTCCAGAATTCACGCCCGTCTGCGTTGGATAGCGTGCATTTCGGCCTCCTCTATCTACAAGATGTTGGCACATTTGCCAACACATCACCAAGATTACACACATGTACGATTGACACCAATTGCTACTACAGTTTCGTAGTAAAGACTATTTAAACACGACGGAGAGTGCACAATACATTTGTTAGAAGCAGATATTAATAATAAATTTCTTCTGTGTCGCCATCTAGACAACTATCATATGATTTGATATGTACCTGGAATGTATAAGATGTCACAGAAATACTTTGTGGAGGAAGATGCAACTACAACGTTAACACTTTGGCAACAGAATTTGCTCGAGTCGATTGTCGAGGCAAAAATCAAAGCGATGGAAATTCGTGCGTTCGGCCCTTGTAACCCGCAATGTTCCAAACAACTTTTAACTATACGCCATTTATATCTTGAAAGAGTAAATAAAATCTTAACTGAACAAAGAGTGACCATTTTAAATGCTCAAACTTGATAATAGGAGGAATCTTTTGGAACACTAAATGTATCATCTTAGTGAACAGAGCATAAGTTAGGGGGTGCGTATGTAGCGTTTGAAAGACGGTCGTAATAACAGGACACGAGTGCAGGTGTTATAAGGTGACTGTTATGTACCACGGAACGCGATGTGTGTAGAACATAGGTAAACTTTCCAAAGTACGTCTATACATCTGCATATGCGTTTCTAGGGCTGGGCTGACAGCGGTGAGTTCCCGCTATGGCTTATCATACATGTGCTTGCAGACCGTCACAAACACACGTGAAACGAAGGTCGTTACAGTTTGCTGATTGACGTAACACTGGGAGATGTCTGGACACTCTCTTTCAAAAGGAGGAATCTCAAGCCATATGCCAGCACAAGCTACGCAGCAAACACTTTCCAAAATCCTTGGGTTGGATGAAAGTAGGGATGCAGGCTATGTCGGTCGTCAGATCGAAAACTCTACGAATGGCGAAAATTTTTGACACAACAGAACGTTTCTCTCTAACCCACTATTATGAATTTACTCTTCAAGTAACGTTATCTCGATATTGTGTCGGCATCTGTACTGGATTAAGCAGAAGCCATAGCGTTTCATTCGCTATAAAAACAGGACACTACGGATGTTTCTTCTTAAAGCATAATGACACGCAGTCCTGAGGAGGGAAGGGGGCCAGAAAAATATGTGCTTCCCGTGAAACTGACATTTAGTCTTCCGTGGAAGCGGCCAGCTAAATGAGCCACAGTCCAACAAGAACAGGAATTCTCAAATTACTGCAATTCTGTCGTTTTTGTAAATAAAGAATTGTCAGGACAGTGTTTGAAACGTTTGCTGTCGCTCTACCTGGCCAAACGTAACAAGGACAGTTGTCGCATTAACATTGCGACTGTTGGAGAAAGTAGGTTAGTTCACTTACTACATGTGTGACACTAACACAACAAGATCAGTTTTGAAATCAGTAATTGATTCCAGGTGTAGATAATATAACTGTCTAATCCATTTGGTTCCGAACCTCACAGCAAGGATAGATGCACCCGCCGTGTGTATGTGTACCTCTGTGGTCGAACGCATGAAACTTGGTGTGAGTCCACAGTTTCACATGAGCCAACGAGCGGCCTATAACTCAATCAGGGGCCGTAAAATAAACCTATGGTGATCTTCGTTCTATCGATCGGCGCAGCCCTGCGACACGACAAAATAATGCCACTGAAACAAGTTTTTCGCTGTTCATCGCCTTTTCAGAGAAATTAATTGTTGGCTCGAATGTGGCCCATCCTCCTCTCATGTGGAGTGTGTAAAGACCCTCGACGAATCGTTTTTTATCTTTTTTTATCTGTTACCGATTAACGAATGCAATTTGCACAAACAGAAGGTGAACAGCTGGATACATTGCTACGAAGTAAAACAAGGTCTCACACTTGACACAATTTTGGTAAACATTTTTGGAATACAGTGATCAATTAATTGTTATATTTAAATTAAAGTTCAGTCTTGATCACGTTATGTCTGTTTTAATGAGTAACCGGTTTCAGTTTTTTCTATAAAACCATCATCAGACCCATTGGCTCCCTTGGGTTGGTAGGTGGAGCTCTCCTTGCTGCTGTGCAGTTGAATTCGCCTTGACTCTAGAGGAATTTTGCTAGGCAGTTACACGTCTTCAAAACCATGGACTGTAAATACGTTCCACCCCTTACTGCTATTCCTATTCCTCACTACGCATGTCATCCAGTTGAGTATAATAAACGTATCACATGCGTTAATTGCTTTGGATAAAAACGTTTAGAAGGTATTTTTTGACGATTTTTACACGTTTTCCGGAAGATTTTCTCGCACAATCGCCTCCTTCCCAGGAATGTAGAGTGACATCAGCTGCAGGCAGCTGAGACAGAAGGCCATCCATGAACGTGTCGAGTGCGAAACAGGAACTGTGCGGCTGCGTTAAGATGGTGAAACTGGCCAGCGGCTGTCAGTGTGACTCATATGTGGGAGTGGACACGCGTCTCGCAACTGGAGGGACACGCTTGGTTGTGCTGTGGGTACATTTTAAAACTGTAGTCTCTGCGTCAAATATAGATTCACTCTCATTTCAGTGATAAACTCATGCATGCAAATTTCTTTGTCGTTCTCGTTTACTTCATATAACAGCCATTACTCGCGGGAGAGTTAGAAGTGGCAACAGTCCGCGATGCTAACAGCAACAATCAGTCGCTGAGGCAGTGGCAAAACTCTTTCGGTTGCAAGAGACGGAAAATTAACGAAAAAATAAATTCCATTTATCTGTGTATAAGGTTTCGCACTTTCGTTTCAGACCAAAATATTTGCAGTACTGTTATCAACGCAAAACCGGGGGTACAAACTTTTTTAAATCATAACATTGCTTAACGTTATCTGTTATCAGAAAGGCCACATAGATCAGATTTCGCAACAGTAATTTGAATCGAGACAGCGGCGTTTCTCCAGAACAATTCGTCGAATCATTTACGTCCCTACATGGGGCAAAATATTTTAAAATATTGTCGAACTGCTACTAAAGTTTTAACTCGGTAAGAACACGGACGCCGTCTGACGCAAGAATGCCGTAGCGAGCAACTCCGTTCCCAGCTGTGACGGAATTTTCTGGCCACAGCAGGTGTCGGGGCAGTTTATTATAAACGCCGTGCCGTTTTAATCGTTCGTTTATATGAACTGAGGAACTACCGAGCGGCGAACTGGAAAGAAATGCGATTACGAAGATGAGGTGAAGGCTTTTCTTAGTTGTAGTTTAATCGGGAGAGCGTAAAATTTCTTATCGCGTTTTCTGTGGGTTAAGGGAGAGAACACTATGCTCTTCCAGTCTATTCCCGCAAGCGATGAAACTGAAAAACAGAAAATTAACCCAGAATTTATCAACTCGCCTCATCGCCTCGTTAGTAAGGGCGTCGTCATTTCATGGCGTCTCTGGTTTGCAACCAGAGTTTCAGCTGTGGGTAAAAGTTTGCTACCGTTAGTAACTAGAGACGCATCCTTACTTCTCAAATAAAGCACTGCATACACAGAAAGCTGAATAACATACACAGTAATCAATGGGAGGAACTTATTTATAATGATTTCATCGTATTTTTTTCTTTCTGGTCTCAATATATACCTGCGGCACAACAGTTTCATAGCGTGTGTGACGTTGTGGTCCACGTAGAGGAACGGTTAAACATAATCTGTCGGAACTAAGAGGTGCTATCAGTTTCTTAAGATGAGAAGACAACATAGCTTCAGTTGTTAGAAATCTTGATTAGACTAAAAGCTGCTAATATTGCCTCTTGAACCATATGTGGATAAACTCCAAAACAGTAACTGCTAGTTTCGACATTTACTTCGAAGCGTCGGGTTGAACGAAACAAAAGCAGTATGCGTCATTCTCAGAAATGTGCTGAGCACCTGACACGCTTGCTTATGCAAAGTCAGTGTATTAAAAACTAATTAAAGATTCTAGTAGTACACAGTGGTTTTAGCTTAGCAACTGTGTTTGCCGTAATTGGGACATGGTTTTCAAAGATTAGGTACATGTACGATGAGTGCCATTTTGTAGTGCAGTTTCCCGCCATGGACTTTTCGGACACGTCGGAGACCGGACAGCAAACTTCGTACGAGCACCTAGTAATGATAAATTTCTTCTCTATTCTCATCAGGCAACTTTCATGCTGATTTGATACGTGGCTGGAATGTGTAAGAAATCACAGCACTACTTGGCGGAGGAGGAAGCAAACTCCAACAAAAACCCTCTGACAACAAAGGTTGTATGATTGTATTGTCGATGCAGAAAAGAAAATGTAAATTTGTGCGTTTGGCACTTGTGATCATCGTTTTCGTAACGATCGATAAGATGTACGCCATTTGCATGTACTGAGAGTATATTAAAGCTGTAGCAGGACAAAAATTACACGATTCAAATGCTAAAACTTAATAATAGGACAAATCTTTTGCAATACTAAGCGTGTGTATCATGGAACGTAGCCGGCCGCGATCAGTACAGAATATGTGTACATTTTCTAAAGTAGGCGTCTAGATCTGCACATTATGCGTTTCCCGGGCTGGATGGACGGCAGTGAATTATCGGCAGTGCTTAATATGCCAGTGGTTGCAGACTGACACGTGGAACAAAAGTCGTTATAGTTTGCCCAGTCAGGAAGCAATGAGGAATGCTTGAACACTCTGTTTCAAAAGAAACAATTTTAACCCAAATGACTGTACAAACCTGTTTAAAAATCCTTGCATGCGTTGAAACTATGGATGCATGTCGGTCGTCAGATCTAAAAGACGTTCTTCACCGCTTGTCGTTTCGACTGTTCAAGCGTGTCACATACGTGGCCGTAACTTTTCCCTGGCTTCAGCTACAAGCACAAAACGTTTCCACTGCCATCGCGCCATCGAAGCTAGAATGTGACATACTTTTCAACCTGATACGCCAAAGTCTTCCTCTGTTTTTCTTTTAGTAGTTTATTGATACATACACGCTGCTAGAAATTAATGCAAAAACTGTCAACAGGTGCTTGTTTTTCTTTGTGAGTTGTGTTTTATCTACATGTACGGCATGTTCAATGAAAAACACCGAACGACACAGTGTATGATTGTGGTTTACTTCGAGAAAGGGAACTCTTGTCTCATCGTTTTAGAGGAATAACACTTTCTCCTCCTCGTATTAAGGGGCACGAGTTAGTTTTACACAGAGCAGCCAACAGACAATGGGGCGCGCTAAAGCGAGCTCGCCGAAACCTGTGTGGCATCTGCCCAGTCCGAAGACATAGCGTCGGTTGCATCTGCGCTGCTCCCCACCCCCACCCCCACCCCCCACCCCCGCGTCGTCAGAGTTTCGAGTCCTCCCTTAGGCATGGGTGTGTCTGTTGTCCTTGGCGTAATTTAGTTTCAGTTAGATTCAGTTGTGTGTAAGCCTAGGGACTGATGACCTCAGCAGTTTGGGACTTAACACCACCACCTCGGTTGCATCTACTACAAATCTGTCATACGATAGTGAATAGCTACTGCGTAAGTACGAATACAATGTTCTGTTCACACCTCTCCTGGTCCCGTGACCAAAATACAGCGTCTTAGTTCCATCGTTGCGTTCACCAGAAGTTGTACTGGGAAATCGGTTTACGAAATCCGGTTTTGGGAGCCCCATGTAGGAGGGGGGGCGGGGCCTTTGTTACTAGCTGCATAGCACGGGATGAACGGACTGTGGCGTGGGTGGACGCAGGCGGTCCGGCAGTGCCGACACGGACGTAGACGCCTCGCTCTCTCTGCTGCAGCCGTTCCCTCGCATGCCGCGGGCCGAGCTAGCAACTCAGCCCCATGACGTCAGCGAGTTGTTTGGGGGGGGGGGGAGGGGGGGAGGAATGGGGCAGCCGCGCGCCCCGGCTGTCTGTGCGGCCCAGCTGTGGCGGAGCGGCCAAGCGTGTGTCGGCGTGCGGCGCAGTCCCGCCTCTCGGCGAGAACACCAGAGACAGGTGAGGCGGGCAGCCGGCCTCCACTGGGGTACTTGGAAGCTGCGGATGTTGTTCTGCTCGCTTTAGTGTGGCTTGTCGCGTAACTCACGACGGAACTGCTCTTGTTTAATACATTGTCTTACTTTAAGAATCAGGATTGATACGAACATTAGGGATGGCGAATAGTTTGTTAAATTAGCGCGTCGAGTGTTTAATAATTTATTACTCGTTATTTATCACCTTGTTACAGTGGTTTAACCGCTGATACCTTGAGCGACAATAGCGTGCAACGAACGGAAAATAGTGCCACATGCAGTCGGGCGGTGTTTCGATGTATCAGTGTCGATTCCTGCAGATTTCTCGTACCACAGTTGTTGGAAACGTAAACCACGCCTTCCTGGTTACGTCACTGCAACGAAATAACCATTGTTCGTAGAGGACGCAAGTATGCGAAAACCATCAAACAGTCAGCACTTCGGACTGAGTGAGTTTTATGGCGACACGGCGTCTTCTGCCACTGATTCCAGCAGCCGTGGTTGTCTGTAATTCTGAACCGCCAGCCGAGAAGGACTGCAGGTTGCCTATCTAGCGGCTTGCAGGGCTGACAGAAGTTTATTTCTTAATATTTCGCTTAATTTGGCCGGATTTAAACATCCAAAATGTTGTAAGCTACTCATTCAGAGGTATAACCAGACGTTACGGCTTTCACACAGTAACAAAAGTATCACAGTTGTAAACTTGGCGTGTCGTGAGGTAACGTAACGCACGGCGCTGAAATACGCGAACGTTATTCACCCACCATTTGAGCACTTGGTAACTTCGAACACACGCTAAGAATAATTTCAAACCGGTCCTAAGCTTTTGCTCGCTTACATGCTTAACGTCAGATATTACAGGCGTTAACTCATCTGCAAAGTAATCAGACGTCCGAAGTTGTTTAGTGCGTAGGCATTCCGAATCCTGTACTGCACTCGCGAATCAGAACTCGTGGCGTCATGCCGACGTGCTTCTGGCGATGAAACGCAGCACTTGCGTTTATTTCAGTATTTTTACAGTTTTCTGGAATTTAGGTTGTGATCCACGAGGGATCTGTTGTTTTCCCCAACCTACCTTAGACTGAGGCGAAGATTTGCTTGGTTGTTGGCGAATTCCTGAGAATTTATCGTAATGTTTGCGTTTCATGAAATAAAACTTCCTTATTCTTTTTTATCATTCTGTGACTTCACGTTTCGTTTGTGATTTGCTTATCAAAGAGAAGCGATCACACACCACAATTTTTTTGCTCTGTACAAGTCTGCAGCGCCGCCGGAGTGGCCGAGCGGTTCTAGGCGCTACAGTCTGGAACCGCGCGACCGCTGCGGTCGCAGGTTCGAATCCTCCCTCAGGCATGGATGTGTCTGATGTCCTTAGGTTAGCTAGGTTTAAGTAGTTCTAAGTTCTAGGGGACTGATGACCACAGAAGTTAAATCCCATAGTGCGCATAGCCATTTGAACCCAACTCTGCACTGCTTTGTCTGGCTGTCACGTGTTATTATTTGCCTTATAAGAGACAAAGCAACGCATGAGAGGTCTTTGAGACGCGTCGTGTTCTGTGCGGCTTGTTGTGCAGAAAAGATGTCGCAATCGTGCTCGCGCATTAGTCGTATCTTACGTGACAAAAGAATGAATGATGGTGATTGACTGTCACTTGGCAACTTCTTTATCTGACGTTCAAATGACACAATTAAAGTGCAGTGTAAATTTTTATATGCGGCCTATAACGACGGCAGCATCTAGATTTAATTTGTGCCATTTCCTGTGCATTATTTGCGAGAATCGAGGTAGATTTCTTATTAGTTTCCGTCAGAGCACTGAATCACGTCGGAATTACATTTGTGGCGGCATTTGCTAATTATATTTGACTGAAACCTGTAGCAAATATTATTTCGTTTAGGCAAATACTGCTACAGAAGCCTTACCCTTTACTGATGGTAAGTCACTGTTTGGGAATTATCGGTAGCCACTGACGTCAGATTTACCGACATTTTAGCATGATAAAGTACTGAAAATCTTGAAGACTTCTGAAATGTCGTGTATCATTTAGACTACATATCGTCATAAAACGCAAATTTGAGTACCAAAACTGTGAAATTGCTAACTTTAACTTCGCAAACAGGTAGATCAGCACAGCAACTCTCCAGTTTGCTCCCCGCATCCAATCGCAGCACAGGACGCGTGATGTCACATAAAAGTGACTGTCTTCACACGTGAGGGACGGGATGATTAAATAAAAGTTCCACGAACGTTATGAATAATGCGTAACCCGAAATCTGAGCTCCAAATGGCTCTCACTTTCGTGGCACTGAAGTGTGTGTCTGTGTGGTGGTTACCGTTTTTATACTCGTCTATGACAAAATATGCAACGCAATTGGAGCACCGTAATGAAAACCTGTCCAAAACGTCTCGTGGGTAGCGAGATCAGTTGGCTGAATTGTCGGGAAATGTGACGTTGACGGATGAAGAGTGTCCGGAGCCAAAACAGTTTCAGAAAAAGGCCGCCATTTAATCGAGAATGTGTGGAATTCGCTCTCTGAGGCACACATCGATTGCCCGTAATAACGGAGTAAGATCGCTGGTGACTTACGAATGTGTACAATGTTTCTGGGTGCTTTTAATTCTTCACGTGTTCTGTCCACCAGCAGAACCTTTGACAGTGTGGTGTCTCACACGATACTTGGGCTGGCAGTAACGGTACTGTACCACTGGGTGCTCATAATCTGAAGTTGAGCCACTCACAGGGGTCCAGTGTGGACTGCAACTATTGTATGGCAGCGAAACTTGGTATACTAAAGCCCCCTTGCGGAACCGATTTACACTGGAAAGGAATTATTTTCGATTTTGGCCACCAAATGGCTCTATCAACGGAAGAAAGACGTATAGAAATGTTTCCATATGTAATGGATTGGCAAGGGAACGTGGACAGGAAGGGTCAAACAAGTGAGAAAGGCACAATGTAGATCTTGTTATTAACCGCCAGCTGCACAATTTGTTCAGTATGAGAACCGAAGACTTCGGCGAGACGTTGCACAGCGACAGATTCGCACCTGGTAACTAAAATCGGAACTGATTTCCTCCGGCGCAAACTGATTTCGCATTAACCCCTTAGCATACGTGCCAAGTTTCGTTGCCATACGGTAATTACAGACCACAGTGGACCTCGGTGAGTGGCTACATTTTACTTACGACCACCCGGTACTTCTATGGCTCTGCTGAAGAAAAAAGCGATTGGCGAAGATTTCGCTGTCGCATTTCTGGCCCATTTGTTCATAAACCATTTAGTAGTTAGCCAGTTAAAAAAAGTTTGCAGTTGTCTGACTTCCGTCTTGTTTCACCTTTTTGAAGCATCAACACTCCTTCTGCAAATACCCGTCTTCCCAGTACAGGCGACTGTCTAAACTGGAGCAGGTCGCAGCTACCAATAGGGGGCGTCGACATTGCCCCGTGGCGTAATGACGTACTCTGTGACGTCATATATACTTACGGATACAACAGAACGCGGTGATGTTTACATGGCTGCTATATTACGTGTTTTTTTCTAATATAGGTTGTGGTGGAAAAGTGATGTGTTGCATAGCCCGAGGTCCAGGCTGGGTTGACAGATTACAGTACGGCTGTCAGTTAGCGGAGCCAAAGAAAAGGAGTGTTACAGTAACGATAATTATTGCTGTGTCAGATATTTTATGCACGTTAGATTTCGACGAGTGTTTTTTGTCCGTTTTGATGTCGTCATGGATCGAAACACAGTTGGAACGGCAGGCTCAGTATTTTTCAGCATTGGGCACAGTTCGTAGCTAGTGTAAACAAACGTACGTTTACACCTGTGTAAATTTGTGTGTGCAAAAGACGGACGCAGCCTTCGCACAAAGAGGCATCGGCGCAGCCAGCCTCGTACGCCTGTTGACACGTGGGCGCGGGCAGTCAACACGTCCCAGGCGAATACAGACCTTGCTGTCCCGTCCGCGGTTTTGTTTCGTTTGCTCCGTTTTGCTGCGTCGCACTATTAAGTTCCAGTCTTTCGTGCGCTTTCAAATTTTTGTTAACCCATTGGCCGAGTGGCCTAAAAAGGAAGAAACGGATCTGAAGAATATTATCGTGCATACTTATGGCGCGAGTTATCGGTAACATCTAGTGTGTCTTCTGAATGGTATAATGGATAACCGAGTTGAACTTTTTAGTGCTAGTGTTATGAGGAAACGTGCTTTACAATGCAGTGGTAACGCGTATCGTTTACTAATGGCCTTTTGAATAATATTCATGTTGATTTGAGACACACTATATCGTGCCTGCTATCTATCGCTGCATTCTCGAAAACAGCATGAGAAACTAGGCTGTAGTAAAATTATAAAGGTTACAACTTTATTAGAGCAGTCAACGACGAATACGATAAGCAAAGTTTATTTACACAAAACCGTTACCGGTTTCCAATTTTCAAAAAAAAGTTGTTAGGTGGCTTTCAAAATCTGATCAGTACTTGCGTTAACCGCCATTTAAAAGAATATTCATTTCTGTGCAAAATATCAAACCTTCACGATCGGTTTTTGTCTGGAGATGTGAAATTATCGACTAAATTTTCCCATGCAAATGACGTCCGAGCTTTGTGCTCGGGCACTACATTACTAGATGAAAGGCAACAGTGAAATCAGCTACAGAATCAGTATGTGTTAATTGAAAAATAAACAGGACGCAGGATCATTCGTGAGTGGTAACGAAAATGGTGTACATTATCGGTACAAGCCAGTGATACAGTACAGGTCCATCTGCCCTTTAAAGAACGTTAGGTCAGTTACTGTGGCACTTCGTATCTTGTAATCGCTATTTCAGGTAAGGAAAGCAGCCACTCGTCACTGATCCTATAAGTAAATTGTCAGCAAGACGTGAATTAAAAGTTAATGAATAGCAGCACTGATAGCTCACCATACCTGTTAGAAAACACTATCATACATAAATTTCTCATCATTGTTTTGCAGGAAGAATAAAGTTTTTGGGGTATTAAGTTTTCATTCTTGAGGCTGCACAGAAAGAAGTTCTAGATTTAATTACGTAATTCAAACACACGCTACCTATTAACGATACCTGTGTCTTGGTCTATGAGTTCGTCAGTCAGGTGTGAAATTGCGTTGGGTTGCATGATCGTACTTACTGAATAGTGTACTGCAAAGGAGTAATAAAACTCGGGTACAAGTAGGCATATACTCACCATTTACGTACGTCATCGTTGACTGCTTACGGCAAGATGGCAGACGGTAATGTACGCAGTATAAATAGTAGCATTGAAGTCACTACATAGTTTTGGCAGTATGTGATTAGTTAGTACAGAAGTGCTAGTACATTCTGTGAATGAAGTATTAGGCGCTGCGGTGATTAATTGGAGGTCCACAGAAGTACTTTGATTCTTAACATTATCAGGAGAATCCTTGGAGGCAGGTTTTGTGTGCAAATATTATCTATATTATTAAAAGAATTTGTAAATACAACATTGTCAACCTTTCCGACTAATAATTAAGAGAACTTTTAGCGTCACACGAAACGGGATCGAAATCATGAGTTGAGTCGCTCAGTGACCATACCATCACAGCAACGCAAGACGACACAGGAGGCGAACTACAGGGCTACCAATGAATCATTCACTGGTTTCCAGAATTCTACATTTTCCGAAATATTTTTCGCCTCAGCGAGTTTAGACTGTGCCGACCACCTCATATTAACAATGCAGCGCCTTGCGAAAATGCCGACAAGGCGAGAGAAGAGTTTTCGTGTGTTGGAATGTGCGGGATGTTTGACCAAATGTGGCAGCTGCGGCCGTGGAGGAGGGTGAGCGAGATTTTTGTACAAAGAAGTCAACAGCAGCGACAAGCCGCGAACTCTGAATACCGCAGCAAGGTGTGTGGAAGACCGTGCGTCGGCTGTTACACTTCGAACCGTGCCGTCTGCAGCCCGGAAGGTTGCGGCCGGCGCCTTCAGATTCGCGCCACAACGGAGGGATCACTGGAGGGTGAACCTCCATGCTGAACCTCCATCCTGATCTTCAGCGACGAAGCAACCTAGAATTTATCTGAAAAACTTAATCTCCGCAATATGAGTGTGGGCTACTGAAAATCCTCATGAAATTGCGGCGCACGAACCAGATTCGCAGATGGTTAATGTTTTCTGTCCAGTGTCACAGACAAAGCTTGAATGGGCCGTTTTTATTCTGTGAAGGAACTACAACGATCCACAGTACGCCACACTCTCACATGGCGGAGACAAACATTTTCAGATAAATGCAAAGTTGCTTCGTTGCTAAGTATGAGCATGGGGATGAAATGTCCATCAACCGGTCCGTGCATTCTGGCGCAAATCTGAAGGCGCCGGCCGCAACCTTCTGCTTTTAATAGTTGTGAGAAATGCAGACGGCGCGGTTCGATGTGTGACCGCCGACGGACGGTGTTCCACACACTTTGCTCCGGTATCTAGAGTTCGCGGCTTGCGCCTGCTGCTGACTTCTGTGGACCGCGTACATAAATCTCGTTCACCCCCATACACGGTTGCAGCTGCCACATTTGGTCAAATATCCCGCATATTACAACACGAGAAAACTCTTCTCTCGCTTTGTCGGCATTTTGGCAAGGCGCTGCATTGTTAATGTGAGATGGTCAGCACAGTTTAAACTCGCTGAGTTTGCTGTTATATTCATACACCAATCATATTTGTACAAGCAATATTTCCGAAAATTTAGAGTTCTGGAAACGAGTGAATGATTCATGGCAGCTCTGTATTTCGCCTTCTGTCGGTCATCTTCCGCTTCTGTGGTAGTATGGTCACTGAGCGACACAGCTCATGCTTTCGATCCGCTTGTTGCTTTTATGTAATGCCAAAAATTAGTTCAATTTTTAGTCAGATCGGTTGACAATATTGTATTTACGAATTCTTTGAATAACGTAGGAATATTTTCACAGATAATCTGCCTCCAAGAACACCCCCGAAAATGTTTACAAACAAAATACTTTTGTGCTCTTACTATTAATGACTGCAGCGCCTAATATTTCTTTCACAGAACGTGCTCGCACTTTGCCCCTTCCTGACCACACAGCGCCGACACTGAAGGTACCGCCTCTGATGCCAGTACTTACACTGTGTACGTTACTGTCCGGAATCTTTCCGTAAGCAATGAACGATTACGTACGTAAATGGTGAGAATAGCCTACTTGTATCGGACCCACAATACCCTTTTCTGGTACACAACTTATGTACGTACAGTCATGCTCAAAAGTATCCGAACGAATCGAATTGCATTTCACCTAATTCGCATGCAACCCGCATAACGCAGCTGTTTAGCAGGTCCTCTAATCGCCCCTCAGTACAGTCGTTTGACTATTGAAAATGGTTCCAACAAGTCATCACTAGGAAACACTGCTCTGTATCGCAGAAACTCAAGATGTAAAGTAATACCACGACACTACAAATATCAGGGAACCCCTTATCACATATAAACAGTCCTTAACGCTTGTAAGCTCACATTTATTACAATAAATGACATACCTCAAATGTTACCACTCTCATTGTTACGTCGGATAGGTAATGCACGTAGTAAGTTCGTCATATTCATGATTTTTTTCTTGAAAGTAACATACCGTACTTATTATTTAACGCAAAATGCCATTAAAAATTTAAGTTATTCACGAGCAGCTAGTTGAGAATTTCTATGGACTTCAAATGACACGACGAACCGTCTCGTTCTGCATATGGATTCAAACCCAGGTCATGTAGACTAAGCAAAGATTTCGTGACTGACGGAAACCTACAGTCATTCCTGACTAGGCATACAGAGACTGATATACCTCGATTTTAGACAGTATCAGTTAGCAAATATCAACTATAAATTACATAATGTAAACATTTTTAATGGACGCGGATTCCTACCCAGCATCTATTGTCCTTGTTAACGAACTACGAGAGATGTTAAATATTGCTTCTTCACATGTAACTTATGTGTAATGCCGTGACGTGAAGCTTTGTGTTGGACTGGGGTTCGAACCCAGAACCTATTCTCCTCACACTGTCAGCCGTCTACTCCTGTTCCGCTCGCGAATGTCGCGTGGCTGGGGCGATCGTCGGCAGGGCCTCTTATATTGGCTGCAATTCCTCAGTTTTTCTCGTCGTGGCCATTTCGCTGCAAGCCTGAAAGCCTCGAGGAGACGCGTTGGCACGCCACTTTTTCAATTACAGGCCACACGTCCTGTGGATACATTCAGTCGAGACCGTTCGTAGCGACATCACTTTTAACGACTTATTGGCTATAACATCGAAATCTAATGGTTCTATCTAAACCGTACATGAATGCTGCATTTAGGCTATAACACAGGAATTTAATGGTCTGATCTAAACCCTATATGAACGCTGTATTTATAAAGTCCCTTAGGACGTCACTTTTTGCGACTTACCGAATAAAACTACGTATTTTTGTTCCATTTTCGGACAAATGTATCGGCTGTAAGATCCAATGTTAGTTTTTTTTGTCGCTTATTTGGGGAGGTAACTCTTATTTTCAAACATTCGATTTCTGCAGATTGTTGGTTTCAAATCAGGCGTCACAACGAATACATCGTCAAATGCAAAGTGAGTACGTACACCTTAGATGCTAAAAGCAAACTAATATAACAAAGTACGTTAAGTAGGGCAGTATATTGTAGTATGTGTTACTGTACAGCGTGTAGTTCAGAATCGCTAACAAGAGATCCATTTTTTGCATTCACATGACACAATTGTATCGTCAGTTACTTTCCTAACCATTTCAGGAGCGAAAATTTTTTTGATTGATTCAGATACTTCTTTCCTAGCTGGACTTCTTCGCTGAGGTTTATGGGCCAAGTTCGCAGAACCACTTTTACGTATTCTTGGAGCTGCTTCTGGATACACTCTACCAGAACTTGTAGCATATTGGGAGTGTTGTCGTGTGCATTGTTTCTTCATTGCCCCCACCCCTCCCCGTATCTTCTTTATTTTTATTCTCTTCAATGTCTATACAATTCGACTCGAAATCCCTTAACTCTGATACTTGTTCGTCTATTAGATGTTAAGCGCAAATTTCCGCCTCGTTCAGGTCTCTATGACTCATTGTAGAAAATCTTCCTCAAAAGAAACACGTTTGCTCAACTGTGACAAACTGCTAATAATAATGGTTAGTCTATAAATCAACCATGAAAATGAAACTAAGCAACTAGATATTCAACAATGCGCCATCAAACTTGCATTCTGGGTTGCCAAAAGAAATTTAGACCGAATTAGAATTGCGGTCGCAGGTGGCGTCAACCCAGTGCAAAATATGCCCTTGGGCACAAAAGTTAAAGTTTTTTTTCGTTATTATTTCCCATTTTCAAAAGGGATGATGGGCGATCTGTTATGTTACAATGTGTGGATAAAAGTCGTATTTCAAGATCGCTAAAACTCCTCTACTGATTACTAGTTTCAGATCAATGACGAGACTTCTTCAGATATAAAATACAAAAAGGTAGCATAAAAGAGGGCAACTATAGCATAACACGTTTTATGTTTAAAATTCCTGCATCATTTTCAGTTTCGTGCAGGCCTATGAAATTCTTTTAAAAAATTGAACAATTTTTTTTTTTACTTTATTCAGAATGGGTTGAATGTGCGGAAGCCCATTCTGAACAATGAAATTGAGTGTGTGCGCAAAGCAGGGGATGTGTTTCCAGGCTGTGAGTCTTATAGCTGCCACAATATTAGCAGCATTGTAACTAACAACACACACGACTTTTTCTGGAATGCCCCATTCCCTTGTGACATGTCGCAGTTCTTCGGAGAGTTTTTCTGACGTGTGCCTTTCGTCGTATTTAAAGCACTCTAGGAGGGAAGATGGCAGCTCCAGGTCTTTAACGTAGAGTGCTGTCACCAACAAATAACTCTCATTTGTGGTTGAGGTCCGCCCATCCATTGTCAGCACAACCGCTACCGCAGAATTTATTTTGACTCTTACAATTTCTTTCATCATGGTGTACTGTTGTTGTAGTAGTGTATTGGAAATGGTCTTCCGAGCTGGCATTCTGTAAGCTCCATTTAGTTTGCCTACAAAACTTTGGAAATGTTTGCTTTCCACTATGTTGAAGGGTAAATAATCCTTTACAACAATCTCCAGAAGTGTGAAATCTATCTCCTGATTTCTTTTGTTCGAAAGAGGTTTCGAAAAATACGTCGGTAATGTCCTGTGTTATTGATGCCTGCTGTCTGATAATGAAGTGATACTGTTATTTTCTGGCACCGACTGCCGTTCGCTTCTGACAATTGCTGGTGTTTGTTCCGGATTGTCCGCGTTATTTGTCCAAGAAATATCGGAAGATTCAGGAGCAGAGGGCGCTAAGCGCCTGACTGACAAAGACACTGTTGGATGCAGCACTCGAACATGACGCGCTAGATTACATGTATTTCCTCCTTTATATGAAACACACTTAGAACGACAGCTGAACTTTGCTTTCCCATCACCTAAATCGGCGAAGAAACCCCAAATTCCACTGCTTTTACGCGATCGCGAGTTGCTAGCCATAGTGTAAGAGAGTGTTGGGACGAGACGACGCCACCACTCGCATGAAAACCCGAGGAGAATTCGCCGCGTGACCCCTCGGTTTCCGGGCCCGCGCCCCTCCGCTAGGCCCACCAGACTCAACAGTCTCAGCAAGCTGGAGAGAGCCTTTAATCTCCCCTGCACAGCCGACACAGCTGTAAGACTAGGCGACAGTGGTAAATGGTAGAATGGCGATGTTGAACAGCTGAAAAAAAATTTTTTTTGTCATAGTCTCTTTCATGGTTTCACACCACTCTTTCTCACTTCTCTTTCCCGCTGCATCTGTCATTTCCTCACTGACACAAAATTTCCGCTCTAGTTTCCTGTTGCACTTTCTCGCTCTTTGGCCAGCTTGTGTCCTAATTCATTCGCAGGACTGCAGACTTTTACTTCTGATCATTCCAAGATGAGGTGCCACTCCCCCTTGCGCAGTTCTCATGTATGCCCTTATTTATCTAAGATTGCTGTAATTTTTCAGGGAATCCAGCGTAACTGGACTGTCTGTGCATATTTCTCGCGAGTCGTCCTGAGCTTCTGTGCCTATATCTGGAACAAGCAGCATTTTATAAAATATATTTTCCAGTTCCTAAAATTATTCTCTGTTCCATGGCTCGAAATGCCTCGATAATGCCCACACGTAGCTCATACATGTGAACAGTCACAGTTACTTTCATCATTTCCACCGGAGGATAGCGATGGATTTGCAGGTATGTGTGCAAACTGAGGAAGTAACTTAATGAACCATGATCGCTGCACCTCAGGACTCTGACGATGCTGAAATGACGGTCGAGTGGTGGATGATTAAATTTTGCTATCAGCACACAAGTGACTGGCCTTTTCCACTACTATAGACATATTCGTAAGGTACAAAGAACGAAATACAAAAGGACTGACACGTCAAAAAGAGTGAGAGGTAAACTACTTAGTGCTCGTTCCACAGTATCGAACGTGAAAAAGTGTTCACAGCTCATAAGGTATGCATTTTAGAACTTCGTTTACTGGACCGTTTCTCTCTGATCGCCCTTTATAGAAGTGTCCTTCTTATTCTACTGAACTGGCTAATGCGCTATACTGCAGTATCAGTAGCTTCGGAGACATTTAAGCTTGCCTCTCCATTACTTAGTACTTACGTATTCCACTTTTTTCCGTATCGTTTCTTCCTGACTAATGTTTCAAACTCAGTCTACTCTTCGCCACTATTAAATTGTGAGCTGAGTCTATAACTGCTCCTGGCTATGCGTTACAATCCAAAACCTGATTTCGGAACCTCTGCCTGACTATAACGTAATGTAACTGGAATCCTCCTGTATCTCACGGCCAGCATGCTCTCCAGACATAAGCCCTATCGAACATGGCTGGGACAGATTGAAAACGGCTGTTAATGTGCGACGTGACACACCAACCACTCTGAGGGATCTACGCCGAATCGCCGTTTAGGAGAGGGACAATCTGGACCAACAGTGCCTTGATGAACTTGTGGATAGCATGCCACGATGAATACAGGCGTGCATCATTGCAAGAGGACGTGATACTGGGTATTAGAGATACCGTTGTGCACAGCAATCTAGACCACCACCTCTGAAGGTCTCGCTGTATGGTGGAACAATATGCAATGTGTGGTTTTCATTACCAATAAAAAGGGCGGAAATGATGTTTACCTTGAGTCTATTCCAGGTTTCTGCACAGGTTCTGGATCTCTCGGAACCGATGTGATGTAATACATTTTGATGTGTGTATCTACAGGCAGATAGGATTTGCAAACCTTTTTAGCATCAAATGCTAAGCATTGTCCTAACAGAAAGCCTGAAAGTAGTGCTATTGGACCTCCTCTTACAAAGTCAATACCGTCTTCAGTTGCTCATATCTCTGTTTTAAGTATGTGCAAGTAACTGAACCCTTCTTAAGCTTTAAATGTGTGTTTATATCGTCGAAATTTTTTGACACTGTACCATACTGGCTCTATTCACTCAATGAGTGAATATATTTACTGTATATATGATTGAGGGTTTGCAGAATAGTATGACGTATTTATCATATCTGTAAATATCTTGCATAATATTTGTTTTGCACTGGTGCTCTTTCAATGAAAGACAAATACACATTTTAAATAACTTTGTTTATTAACGTTTTATACATGCTCAAAATAAAAAAACAATTGTTGACACATTTTTTATTATTCATTCTATCTTATATCCCTACATTATTCTTTAAATAATTGGTTTTTTATGCTATAAATTCTGCTTCCATTGTGTTCAATCCAACAGGAGCAACGACGTATCTCCGTTCTCTGTCTGTAAACCAGGCTCTACAGTTTCAATATTTATAGGATTATAGTAGCAGCCCTTGGTGCTGCAAGCATACATACACTCCTGGAAATGGAAAAAAGAACACATTGACACCGGTGTGTCAGACCCACCATACTTGCTCCGGACACTGCGAGAGGGCTGTACAAGCAATGATCACACGCACGGCACAGCGAACACACCAATAACCGCGGTGTTGGCCGTCGAATGGCGCTAGCTGCGCAGCATTTGTGCACCGCCGCCGTCAGTGTCAGCCAGTTTGCCGTGGCATACGGAGCTCCATCGCAGTCTTTAACACTGGTAGCATGCCGCGACAGCGTGGACGTGAACCGTATGTGCAGTTGACGGACTTTGAGCGAGGGCGTATAGTGGGCATGCGGGAGGCCGGGTGGACGTACCGCCGAATTGCTCAACACGTGGGGCGTGAGATCTCCACAGTACATCGATGTTGTCGCCAGTGGTCGGCGGAAGGTGCACGTGCCCGTCGACCTGGGACCGGGCCGCAGCGACGCACGGATGCACGCCAAGACCGTAGGATCCTACACAGTGCCGTAGGGGACCGCACCGCCACTTCCCAGCAAATTAGGGACACTGTTGCTCCTGGGGTATCGGCAAGGACCATTCGCAACCGTCTCCATGAAGCTGGGCTACGGTCCCGCACACCGTTAGGCCGTCTTCCGCTCACGCCCCAACATCGTGCAGCCCGCCTCCAGTGGTGTCGCGACAGGCGTGAATGGAGGGACGAATGGAGACGTGTCGTCTTCAGCGATGAGAGTCGCTTCTGCCTTGGTGCCAATGATGGTCGTATACGTGTTTGGCGCCGTGCAGGTGAGCGCCACAATCAGGACTGCATACGACCGAGGCACACAGGGCCAACACCCGGCATCATGGTGTGGGGAGCGATCTCCTACACTGGCCGTACACCACTGGTGATCGTCGAGGGGACACTGAATAGTGCACGGTACATCCAAACCGTCATCGAACCCATCGTTCTACCATTCCTAGACCGGCAAGGGAACTTGCTGTTCCAACAGGACAATGCATGTCCGCATGTATCCCGTGCCACCCAACGTGCTCTAGAAGGTGTAAGTCAACTACCCTGGCCAGCAAGATCTCCGGATCTGTCCCCCATTGAGCATGTTTGGGACTGGATGAAGCGTCGTCTCATGCGGTCTGCACGTCCAGCACGAACGCTGGTCCAACTGAGGCGCCAGGTGGAAATGGCATGGCAAGCCGTTCCACAGGACTACATCTAGCATCTCTACGATCGTCTCCATGGGAGAATAGCAGCCTACATTGCTGCGAAAGGTGGATATACACTGTACTAGTGCCGACATTGTGCATGCTCTGTTGCCTGTGTCTATGTGCCTGTGGTTCTGTCAGTGTGATCATGTGATGTATCTGACCCCAGGAATGTGTCAATAAAGTTTCCCCTTCCTGGGACAATGAATTCACGGTGTTCTTATTTCAATTTCCAGGAGTGTATGTTTACATATTGTTCTAAATCATCTTGTATGCAACATTCACTTACATAACATACAACATCGTTTAGTAACGCTTTCACATATACTTGCCACCGTATTTGTCTGTTGTAATCCGTAGTGCACTGCATAACCAATACAACTTCACGACACTTTTATACAGGTCGATGATGGTTGCCTTATTGCTACAGATGTTCATGTGAAGAGGAAGTTGAAAAGGATCGTAGTCTGTTGTCATCAACCTCTCAGTGTGCTTCATCGGCAAACAATGCTCGCCCTAACTCATATCTGTAAATTGTGTTTCACATTACGACGGACATCCTCAGTTTCTACTATAACTTCACACTCACGATCTCATGCTAATCCTACATTTACATGTTTTGAACCATAAGCTAACATGTATGTACTGGTAAATAGTAGCATTCTGAAACGAACTGATAATATCATAGAGCTGTATGGTTTATATACCTCTCTGCAGTATAGATGACCTCGAAATCCCAAGACTTAATGCAATAACATGCAAAAATTATATAGCACGACGACAGGGCAGTTAACACACTTTTTAAGCAGTGAAGACATAGTGAAAATGACACTGTGCCGCGACTCTCGTCGGTAAGTACTATTTCAGTATCCACAGTCCAGTTCACTTCAGGATACAGAGACCAAGACCATGGGAGAAGCATAACTGATAAATCATATGTAATTATTTGATGAAATTATGACATACACCTCAGGATCCAGAAGACAGCCCCTGGGTAATTACATATCCTGATGATTAAGCATGTAAATAATCGAATCAGCACATGTGAGGGTAAAGAGATCTCTGGAATTAGGACGATTTGATCATGTGACGTCACAGCAGCGGGCAGGACGTGCAGCTGCCTCAAGTATGTTGCAACATGTGACCCTGTTTCTGTTATCATAATACTGAGGCCATTAAAACTGGAATATTTAGAAAGCGACATTGAATTGTCTGTAAAAAGAGCACTCACCCCATGCTTGAGATAAGCACATCAGCCGTCTCCACTGCTAATCCATTTCAAGATCCTCTACTGATGTCTAGGGATATCGAATCCTGTCTGCATGAATGGGTCCTTGACTAGATGCTTGTTGACTATTGGTGACGGATTCCACTGAATTTTCCATAAATGGTTGACAATCAAAGAGAACACAACGAGGTTTTCTGCTGTGCATGATGAGGGTTTCCTTGATTTCAAGTGTTGATGTTCTGCCTGTAGAGCATCTCGATGACTGGCCAGCTGCGGATTTCTTCAGAATGTTCTTCCAGACCTTTAGGAGAGCTGGTTTCTTAGAGCTGGGGGTGGGATGATGCTGAGAACAGGAAGTCTTAGAGCGATTGTACTCTGAATACATTCCATAATACCTGATTCAGTTGGACATCTATCTTCTTAGTATGAGCACTATTGATCCTGGTCGAACAGTAATCTTCAGCAACAGAGCACCTATGATAGGGTTAGAGCTATGGATCTCAAAACACGTGCATTAGCTCCCCATAAGATACCACCAAATTTTTAAGACTGTTGTTTCTCGTTTTGAGTTCAGGTGCTACTTGTAAGTCAAGAGTTCTATCTAGCGCTGTTCCTATGTATTATGGTGTAATGCAGTACAACGAGACTTGGTCTCTGAATCTGTCTTCTGGTGTGCATTCTGACTGTCTTCTGCATAGATGTGATGTAGATACAATTATTTTCTGTAGATTTAGGTGGAGCCACTATTTCTTGATGTATACATCTAAGACTTCCATATCAGTGAATAAAGAGGTTTCAGCATCATAAACGTTGAGGCTCTGGGCCACCAAGCAAATGTCATCAGTATAAATCAATTTTTTTGAAGACTTTTGGTAAGCTGTGCATGTACAGACCAAAGAGGTAGTGGACTCAGAACAGACATTTGAAGTAAACTATCATTTGGCTTAAGTACACTTCATCTGTCATTGTGAGAATGGATATGAAATGCTCTATTGTTTAGCATGTTGTTAAGTAAGTCCTTAAATTTACGACACAATCGTGAATTTCTAAAGAAGTGCTTCTCACCAAGCAGTGTCGAGAACAGCTGATAGGGCCAAAAAGGCAGCTACACTTACTACTTTCTGCTCATACTCATTTTCGATATAAGTAACTAGAGAGAGTGTCTCTTTCTTAAATTACTTTTGCTTCTTAAGCTGGGCTAGCGCATTTATTCTTAACGAAAGAGTGTGTTTCGATTGTTACTATATGTTGAGAGCTGAACTCTGTAACTTCGTTGGTGTAACCAATAGTCTATGGAAAATGTGGTTCATTAGTCAGCATGGTACGTTTTCATTATTTCTATTTGCTTATTTCTTTAATATCTGAAAACAGTTTAATAGTCACATTCACCCGATAGGTACTTTCCAATTACTTACACAGTTCCAAGATATGCTGTTAGATGATGGCGTTCAAGCCTACAGAATTCATAACCACATTGTATTTACCATGATTGGCATATCACCACGCAATACTACGTAACTTTGTCAAATTTGGTTAAATCTAAGGCAATTCCCTGTTTCAAAATGGTTCAAATGGATCTGAGCACTATGGGACTTAACATCTATGGTCATCAGTCCCCTAGCACTTAGAACTACTTAAACCTAACTAACTTAAGGACATCACACAACACCCAGCCATCACGAGTCAGAGAAAATCCCTGACCCCGCCGGGAATCGAACCCGGGAACCTGGGCGTGGGAAGCGAGAACGCTACCGCACGACCACGAGATGCGGGCGCAATTCCCTGTTTATTGTTTCTTTTACAAGCTAACAATAGTTGACTGGCAACCAAAACGTGTAATGAATGGTAAAGCAATGTGTTTTTGCGATCAAGAAAATTAAAAGGTTTCGTAATTAAGTTTTAATGTTTTAGAAATACATAAGATCACTTATCTGCAGCACCTGATAAGTCAGGTCTTAATAACACGTGATTAATGTCAAGATCATTCGTCGACTACTTCAGACTGACTTTGTTAAAGAATGTCTGTTTCTGAGTTGCTGATCCCAATTACAGTCACTGTTGACAGGGGAGAGGTGAAAATGAAAATATTTAAGTTTAGTACAAGCAGCAATGTGCCCTAGCAAACGTGTTACTCTTTGAACGGAAATGCGCTTAATGATGTAGTGACGCTGTTCATCTTAAGACAAATGCTTAGGAACTAATCTCTAGTATGATACGAAGGATTTGTAAGATAACTTTGTAAGTCGGAGGTAGGTGCCATGTTATGTAGGAGAAACTGCTGTCTGAATGGTGTAGTGATATATGTCTTTGTATAGTCAATAGCATAGCCACAACATATTTAGAATATCTACTGTCATGACATCACATAGGTTTTGTTTTTTGCTAATGTAGTTATGTCAGTTATATCTCACTGAAGGTAATATTACAGATAGGGAAGTGGTCATGGATGTAAATGAGGTGGGAGATGTAACTGTGCGAGATCAAATTTGACAGTGTTCTGAAAATTCTAAGTCGAAACGAGGCCCAGGGAGTAAACAGTCTTCTGGCAGGATTACAGGCAGCCTCGGGAGAGCCGGCCACGGCGGAGCTCTCCCACCTGTTGTGCCAGGAGTATGAGACAGGCGAAGTACCCACAGGCTTTAAGAAGAATGTAATGTTATCAATTCCAAAGAAAGCAGTTGCTGGCAGGTGTGAAAATTACTCGTCGTTGTAAAATACTAACACAAATTCTTTACAGAAGAATGAAAAAACTGGTAGACGCCGACCTCAGGGAAGATAAGTTTGGATTCCCGAGAAACGTGGGAACATGCGAGGCGCAACCTGACCAAATGGAGGGGCGGTTGGTAGGACACGTTCCGAGACGTCGACAGGTAACCAATTTAGTTTTGAAGTGAAGTGTGGGTGAAAATCGTAGAGTAAGACCAGGTGGTGGATACAGTAAGGAGATTGGGATGGATGTGGGCTGCAGTATGTACTTGGAGATGAAGAGGCCTGCAAGTTATACAGTAGAATGGAGAGCTATTTTTAAAACCAGTCTTCACACTGAGGGGCGGAACAACATCTCTCTGTTATAACAGCTTATTTTCCAGTTGGTGTATTTCTTCATTGTTTATAACTGACTGTCAGAGTACCTCTGAAGATGACGTGAGGAATACATATTTATTTAAAGTAGGGGTAGTTGAAGATGACAGGTTGGTGCTGAATAATAGATTTCGTGGATCCACTGTATTTTAATCTACTCAACTTGCTTAGCGATGATTCCTGCTTGTTTGTGAAGGGGCTGACCTGCTCGTTAATTCTGCCGCATGTCGGGCCGCGACAGCAGTACGCAGTGTCGTCTGTGTACAGGGCTGTTGTTTGGATCCTCGACCTTTAGCGATGTCAGTCGTGTTGTTGGTGTGTAGCAGTGGAGACGTGACTGTCCCACGTGGCGTCGCTGCAGCTGGCTTAATACCTGTCCAATGGTGATCACCAAGCAGCGCTTGTACTTACCTATTTCCAGCAACATTTTTAGTAAGCTGCACACTTTGGCATGCGAAGTTCAAAAGTAACGTTTCAAAGAGCAGCCCAGCATGCCACAACCAATGGAAGGCGCGTTCGCCGTGCACGAGAAAGCTTGCTGGCGTTGTGCCTGCCGTGTTGCGTTCAGCCTGCGTCGCTCTGCTGCTCAGTCCTGGGACCGGGTCGCCTGTGCTGTGGTTGCCGCTGAACCCGGCTTGTTCTTGTGCCATTATGTTGCTCTATTCCTTGAATATTTTTAGTCTGTCTCGAAAGCTTTCCCTGTCACTGAGAGCACGGTAACCTGTGATTTGGTGTTGTTTTTTGGTCTTTCGGGTTGGGAAATCATCTTGATTTTAGCTTGCTTCTATTTTAGAGAGACTATTTTCAGTTTCATGGCCGCGATGAAGAAACGTCTGATGTGTTTGAGGCAGGTGTCTTGTGAAAGGAGTGATTTATTTTGTTATCTTCCAGTGCTTCCAGTCTCTGAGCTGCTTTCTTTCCATTTCATATTCGTCAATCTTATAAAGTAGTGGATGTTAAGCGGTTGCATTCGGATTTTCGAATATTATTTCCTCGTCGGTTTCATCGAATTTTGGATACCACGGATGACCGTGAATGTTTTTGTAGCACTTTGAGGAACTTTTTTGAGGTCGTCAGTAATCAATGACATTCTCATCTGCTATTAAGGATGGTTGTTCGCAAATGGTGTGCTATGACCTGTTGGAACTTTTTTCCAAAAACTACTTTTTATTGTGGGACCTAATTCTTGTGATTACCTCGCGCATCATTTGGTGGGTTTCTCTTCTTATTAGGTCATTGAAAACGTTCAAATGGTTCAAATGGCTCTGAGCACTATGGGACTCAACTGCTGAGGTCATTAGTCCCCTAGAACTTAGAACTAGTTAAACCTAACTAACCTAAGGACATCACAAACATCCATGCCCGAGGCAGGATTCGAACCTGCGACCGTAGCGGTCTTGCGGTTCCAGACTGCAGCGCCTTTAACCGCACGGCCACTTCGGCCGGCTTGAAAACGTTGAAGCCAATCGTAGCATATCCATTTGGTTAGTGCCGTATGGTCTACAGAATTTCCCTACTGTTTAATTTTGTTTCTTATGTACGTCAGGAGTCTTAAGGAGTGGTTTGAATAGTTGATTGGTTAGGTTTTGTGTTAAAACGTATCAATCTGATTTTTTCGACTATCCAATTTCGTGAGTTTGTCATCGTTTTAAGTTTTTTCCTAGTTTTTGTGATTCACAGCATAATAAATGATAGGTATTCGTTAGCTATGCAGTCGCCAAATTCAGTGTAGCTTCAGAATCTGGGTAGCTATGTTGTACGTAGTATATGTCCTAAGATAGAAGTGCCATAGTGATTGATAAAAGGCGGCGAGTCATTTCTGAGTCTAACGTGATTCAAAATGGCTACGACAAGTTTAATATCTTTCTTGTTCAATTTTTCAGCAAATATCGCAGATCTAACACTGAGTCTCCTGTTCCTTTAGCTGGGCACAATGAGGGTATATAATTAACGAGATCAGTTGGCGGTTCCTCGGCAGGATACATCCTTGTGGTGTTTTATATGAAAGACTCTGAAGCATCTATCTCAGCTTCTACTACGGTCTGGTTTCCGTGACAGATACAGTTATCTAGATTGATTTCTCTACCTGCTCATGAGGTATGTGCTGCGACTATAATACCAACTTCTTTTTCTCTTACTATGCCTTTAGGGAGTTTGTTTTTAGAGCAGAAACCCAGTGTGTTGACAATGCAGATATTGGCAACATCTTTCTTAGGCTTGAATGTGAAGGTTAATTCTTGTTTCCTAGGTTGGGCATAGGCCTCCTTGTCTATCAATATGGCGATATAGACGTGGATCCGTGTTCGCCAAAGAACGTAGTAGGAGCTTTTTAGAAGCTGCTGTTATTATTTCCCTTCTTACAAATATCAGGTTGTGAAGGGCTGTAGTGAAGACTCAGAGTATGTTTTCCGTTTGATTGTTTTCGTGACATTCTTGGACGAAGACCGTGATAGTTTCATCAATGCGCTTAATGTATTCAGTTTTGTCTGCTGAGACAGGCTGTTTTGGTCTTTCTTTGCAACTCTCATCACTATTAACGTTATCAGCGTTGCAGCTCCTGTATTTTGGTGCTTCTTGTTTCGGGTCTATTTTGCCATTAAAAATTCGATGCGCTCGACTCTGTTCTTCACATTTCTCTTTATATCGCAGCTTTTCGTGGCTTATTGGAAAGTGTTGCAATACGGACGTAGCTGTTGTTGAGGAGGTAGTGTTTAAATAGTCCAACCTTGTGAGGTACACAGTGCATTCTGATATGGTGGACAAGTAGCTTGTTAGTTGGTTCTTTGTAACTATAGATGACTGGAAGGAATAGCGGGGAATTTTCATTTAGTTTCCCGGTACCTTTAGGTCCCCTTCAGTTTTTTCGTTTGTTGTATCACGGTCAAAATTGGTTATCACAAAGGCGAGCGTGAGTCTGTGTAGTTTCTCTTTTGCTTAGTGTTCGGCGTGCGATGTGATTTCTGTTACTGTTGCTTCAGATCGGTAAGTAACTCAAACTGTTCTGACGGGTTTCGATATCTTATGGGTGTGTTGTGATGTTGGCAAATTTTTTCGGATTTTTTTGTGAACGACTTGGTGGCCCAGGCAACTGTTTTAGTGGAGGTTACAACGATTTGGCGGTTTCTTTGCCACCTTCTTAGTTTATAGTTTATTGTAGGGTTTGCTAAAGTGCCATAAGTTGTGTTAGATGTGCTTTAATTCAATCTGCATCCAACCAGTTGTAAACATTGTTCTTCGTGAGATGTATTTGGATGAGTGTAAACTTTTTGTAATTGGCGGCTTTGCCTGTTTACTTCGGGTTTCTTGTCCGGGTTTTCGGCTAGTTCGCGTAGCGTTGCGTTTCTGGAGATCTGGTGGAGACAGAGTTCCCTGCTTCAGTCTGGTGCGGTGAAAACTGTTGTTGCATATCGGAAACAGGACGATCCATAGTCCCCCCGCTCTGCTTGAGAGCGCTCGCAGTCAGCTTCGAGTTCTGTGCCTTTAGCCTCGGCAGATGCGAGTCGGTCGTCCCTGTCTCAAAGTGTGACGGTTGTGCAGACTGCCGATCCCAAGTTTGAGTCGCTCTGACAATGCTGCATTTGACGGCAGTGGCGCGAGTTCCGCATGATGCACTTTGCAGGGGACATCGTCTGAGTAACACGTGTGCTGTCGAACAACTACGTACATGTAACAACAGTTCAAGCAGTTTCGGCTGCGAGAATGCTTGTCTCCAGATATATCAGAGGAAAGCCCTTAGTAGGTATATCGGTTGCAGACGTTAATGCTTGATACCCCACGAGTCAAAGGGTTGTAACAGCTGATTCCCTGACCACCCATATCTGCTCGCTGGTTCGCCTTTTTGAAGACCAGAACGTGACAGCAGCGGCTGTAAGCAGCAGCAGGGAGTGGCCAGTGGTGGGGCTTGCAGTCCTCTGCTGCTCCTGATTGGCTGAAAGGCCGACGTGTAGAAGGATTTCGTGGAGAGGCTCGGAGCTCGGGGAATCGAAAGCTGGCCGTCGGCGCCCGTGTGGCCGACGTGGCGGGTCGCGGGCGCTCTGGAGCGGAGTTCTGTGTCGCGACGCACAGTGTTCTCGAGTTTCCAAACGCGTTCTCGTTTGCGCGCATCTATTACCGCTTAAGAACTTTCCTGTCGTTATCTGCGAATGTTGAAATAGTAATTAGTGTGGGCGTTTACGGCGAATTGTAGCTCAGGGAAAACTCGGTGATGTTAACTAAGTGGTAGTGGTCCTCCGACTCAAATGACTGACTTGGCTGGGGTAATTGGATAGCGATAATCTCAGTTTGTTATCCAAATTGAGTGACCGTCTTTCTGTTGAGTTTGAACTGTGTATTTCGTACAGCCAGTCGAAAGTAATTTCCTGGGCTCGGCTGTGAATGTTCCCAGTACTGCGGTCGGAACTCGGGATCTTGCCTGGGGGTAAGTAGGTAGCACGAGGGCCGTTAACTATTGGCTTTCGAGCGATGAGGTTTGATATTTTCCAACGGGTCGAGGCTCGGCTGGCGACCACTGTGTCGGACCGACTTTACGCGTGTACCGGTGGTGCAGGACGCTTGTGTGGGTGGGCCGCTAAGCGCCCCAGTGCGCCCCGTGTCGGCTCTGGCCGCCACCACCTAAAGAGAAGGCCGCGGCGCGCTCTCGTGACGTCACGCAAAGCGGGCCAGGGTTGGCTTGGCGCTGCGCTGACAGAATCGAGGCGCACGGCCTGCAAATCTTCGTCAAACGGTTTTACAGAATGTGTTGAGCTGCCGGCGCCCCCCTGCGGCCAGCCGGGCTGCACCCGGCACCTGCCTCCCTCTGGTTCCACTGCGTCCAAACGGAAATCGCGGTTAACACTGCGGGTGCCTGCTAAGTGCGAAATTCACGAAGATCACTCCAGGTAGTACTATTTATCACAGGATTTTCAGTTGGGCTGGATACTAAATTCACACAGACACTCCTTTACTTTGCCCACTCAGGTTTTATTTGAACAAATGGGAGATCGTCTATTGATTACGAATCACAACAATTTCGGCGTACTGTGTGCTTCTAGTGAAGCTACTATGGCACATGTTTTCCAGGACTCACAGTACTCGCACAAGTTTATCCTTCCACAGTACTGTTTCTGTAAATAGGCCTTTAAGTAATGTTCTTCCTTGCCCAAGAGTGGCACGTGGAACATTAACTTTTAACATCTGCCATAGTACCCTTACAAACCTCTAGCTTAACAAATCACCGTCTTGTCTCACAAACCCAATAATGCTAATCTCATATAACTCTGCCATTCGACACTTTGCGTTCACTTCAAGCCACATTTCGCACAACAAGTCATGTGTTACTTTCTTACTATACCTGTTTGAGCCACTCTATGTAATCAAACCACTAATAAGCTCAACAAACCCATTTACACTTTCATGCACACATCACTTCAGTCATTGGCCCTTCTCTTTTGATTTTATAAGTATCTGAATGTCTCTTGTCATGGTACTTGAATTACAAATCATGTAAAAGTACATCTTTCACACACATATGGAAAATTTTTCTGTTTCAGACATAATATGATATATACTAATATCATACATTATACATTAATAAAATCGACAAACTGCAAAGAGAGATCCTCGACGGAAAACGGAGAAAAAACGTCATACGAACATATGTCCAGAAATGCATCATCGCCACGGTAGATGACACTGACGAAGGGAATTCCTCCGACAACGTGCTGCGTTTTCCTTGTATATAACAGGCCGTGTGATTAACGCAGCCTATTGTATACACAAAGCATTTCCCAACAATTTTAGTGAGTAGTCTCAGTGCATTAGAATAGGTAGACAGAGGCTACCACTCACAAATAAGCACACAGCTATAAATGAAGGAGACGTTAGGAAAGAGAAGTACTGGCTGTACGATATCAGATTTAATGACATTTAATATTGTCATACCAGGTAGAGTCCATTTTATTGCTGGGTTTAATGCAGTGTAGTGTGGAGACAGTTATTTGCGAAAAATACTGAAGGAGGCTACAGCGAGGATTCTGAAAAGGGAGACTGTTCATTGTTTCTCCTGGCCAGATTCCTCTCGGCTGCCGAACACAGCTCTAGACCTGCAGGGATGTTGGTTGGGTTCCACCAAAGAAGTATCCTGTTCTTCAGTATGGGGAGCGTCGTTCCATTGCAAACGAAACAGACGAAGAGCACTGGTCCTTGCACCATCGTAACTAGATGCATATAGTACACTAACTGCGCTATTCCCTGAGCCTGGTGGAACCCAATTCTAATAATAATTCCTGTTCCACTTAATATAACGGCCTTAACTGACATAAAAAGACATTCCTTCTTTGAGGCAAATTTCTTGTTATCAACTATTTCGAGTTGCCGCATGGAGCACCGATTACGTAGGTACATGTATCCAAGCAGTCCGAGACAAACCAAATTGAATGTCACAGACACTGAAATCCCTGCAAGGACTACTATACGACTGTAGATCAGGTAATATTTACTCGTCTTTTCCAAAGCAACAGCTGCCACACATGCTATACTCCACGGTATAAGCACACACAGCACCTCACGACGGAATAACTGGCTTACTTCAGCAGGTAGTAGCTGGTTAGGAAGCCTGAGATGGCGAACACAAGCATACATCTGGTAGCAGAATGAGTTCAGCCAGAAACAGCTGAGAAGTGTGAGGGCGCTGTCTATCAGCACTGCTGTAGGTAAGTCAGGGACACCTGCCATACGATACACGACCTCAGAACACAGGATCTGGGTTATGCACGTGATCTGAAAGGACAAGAGTATCTTTCCAGGCAAGTTGCGTAACTAGGGAAGGTACATATATACTCCGGCAGTCGAAAAACGGAAAATGATATTTATCAGTATAAATGACATTTCTAAAGGCTTCAAGCTGTCAATTTTGAAATCCTTGTATTTCAAGGTGGCGTTGGTTAAACTGTTTTTGTAGTTCAGTGTTTGTTCTGTTAGCTTTTGATCCAGTATACTTTTCCTCCTATAGACCCATAGAGATCCCAACGTAGTGTACGTACAATTATGGGAAGTCTTAATGGAGGAAAAATCGCGACACTTTAGCAACAAAATAGCTCTGGAAACAGAGCAGATGGCGTCTGTAGCGTTCGACTGCAGACATGATTGATCATCAGGACTATCGAAATAGCAGCGAGCATCGTGCACGGACTGTATCATACTAAACGGGACGTCCTGACAAATGCCGTACGAGTTGACAGCCATCCAGGCCAGCAGACAGAGGTTGACGTTTGCCCTCTGCGTGTAGGCCAGGTAGCTGGTGACGGGTATGTGGGGCGACCTCTGCACCACGTCGTCCCACAGCTGCTCGCGGCAACGCTCGCGCTGCTTCACGGCTTCCAGTGGCAGGTCTTCCAGCGGACACGTGGGGTGGTCCAGGGCGTTCACCAACAGCTGCACGCAGTCAGTGTCCACGGAGAGCGTATCGTGGCTTCTGTCCTCCAGCTGCCACTCCTCGTCTGCAAGAAAACGACAGCAAGTAGGTGGTGGCCGTACACTGCAGGCAGCTGAATCCAAAGTCTTCTCTGGGTGACGAGCCTGGGCGTCGTTTACCCGCATTACCCTGGTTCAGTTACCCAGAACTATGTAAGGCGGCATGTCAACACAAAGTAAGAGTATTAACAAAGACAGGTATCATTGTTACTATGCATGTCTATTTCATCTACAGGGTGCCCAAGAAGTCCCTGCATCGCTCTTGACATAGTAAAAATAAGGAAGTAAATAGGTTTTATTGATAGTCCTGCATGGAAAAAAACAACGTTATCAGAATTATATTTTTGTTTCAGCACTGCAGTCTTTGAGTTCCGAATCCATCTTGTAAAGGAGGGATTAGTGGAGGATTCGTGGGTTCATGAACGTCCGCAGATAGGAAAAAGTATGTAACGCATGATGAGACCATTTGCCTCAGTCCCCCTCGTAAAGTAGCCATGCCTGATTGAGATAAATGTCCTGTATTTTCAGGCTGTCTCAAAGACAGACCACGTATTGGAAGCAATAAAAAGTGACAGGAAACGTGTGTCACCCACACTTAATCAGATCAGCAGTCTCCAATGAAAATCATTTGCAAAAGAGTAGTTGGACTTCAAGCATCTTCTTCAACAATGCACGACCACACTGAAAAAATATGAATACGAAAGGATTTAAGCCCATGTTGTTACTGAATTATCTGACAATGGTGTGGAGCAACGATTTGTAACCTACCGTACTTTGTTGTGGTGACTTCTGCCATGTCTCGCTCAAGAGTGTTGTTTACGTATAAATGTGCCATATACCACTGTTTGATCAGGAAAAAATTGTTTTCTTGTCTAAGGAAAGTACCCATATTACCAAGAGTTGGAAAGGAACCTACCTCACCTTATGTGGGCCATTGTGTGATCAGAATACCTGTTAGGACCACATTCTTTTGAAGCTTACATGAATGGGAACTTCCATTTCTCTGTACAACAGAAGTTTTCAGTATCTCAGCTCCATGACAAGGCAATCACGGATCTTGTGTGGTTGTAGAAGGAAGGAGCTTGAGTCTCGTTTTGTTGTTCAGATGTGTTTGTTTCTTAATGAACAACTTATTCTCGGATTATTTGGTTCTGCAGCATTTAAAGCCACATTAAAGTGGTTACCACGAAATCCCAACATTACCACCTCAACAACCTTTTGAAATCGTCATGACAAACTTTTGATCTTACCACGCAAATAACTGAATATGAAGAATAATAAAGCCTCATGTGGCTCAACGTTGAAAGATAATGGAAAATTGACACAAGTGTTGAAGAAGTCTTTCTAAGCAGAATTACTAGAACGATCCGCAATAAAGCAAGGGAGACAGCGAGACACATAGATATCTGAGGAAGGTGTGATCGTCCATACACTGATCCGTTGGATACGTATTTTTTTTTATATCTAACTACGTCCATATAGAATATACTCTTTTGACATAACTCCATAGGCGTCCTGTACAAAGAAATAGGATGCAGGCTGAATTCTCGTCTTTGTGATATTTCACTTTCTTCCATGAACTCAGTGATCCCATCACGCAGCGTAAAAAAAAGTGATGGAGCATATTTGTCACCAGTTTGTTTCGTTAGCACGAGATTGTAGAGAAAAAGCACAACAAAATACAGTAAATGACAATTTTGGAAGTAGCTTTACCACAATGAACGATTTACTGTTAATACTCTGTTTGCATACATTCAAAACACGCAGAAAAATGTAATTACTTCGTCTCACTTGTACCTAGAGTAATGATGATAATGCAGCAATAAATGCAATTGGGACATATATACCTCAGCTGCTGAGTGGATGAATGTGGGATTACAACTCCAGAGATTTGGGATTCAGGCATTGCTCCCGATATTCCTTCTGTCACTTATCTCTTCTTTCACCTCTGACATTGATTTATGGAAATCGAAAATGTTGGAACTGTAGAATTGTTCGGAGACCCAATAATTAACTGTGTCCCACAATTATTAACTGGGTAAGTTAGCTCAGAAGTAGGAAGACGGCGAGTGACGACAACCTGCAGTAGGACAGCACTGTGGTGAGCAAACCAGGCTTCAGCTTGATGACGGCTTTACCTACTGCATTCTGAGAAGTCCTGATGGTCGTTTTCCTCGAGCACTATTCCTGTTCAGAGTACAAATCAAAGGAGAATGATACTGATATGCTACAGGTCATCCAATCTATACCTCATTGGCGTGTTGAGCGCAAATGTATACCCGGTAAGACGAATAAGTTCTGAAAGATTCTTATACACAGGCACATTCTGTGAAAGGCCCAATGCACGACTTTGTCGTAAACACTCCATTTTCTTTGTTATTCATTCCACTCCCACCACATTATCGTGTGGTGCGCAAGGTTCGGACACTTTGCTGCTCTTCAGCCTATCGAAGTTAGGCCAGTAGAGCTTTTATGGGAGAATGAATAAAAGGTTTCAAAAAAATGAAAGCCATAGCGTCTCTACATAAACACATGTACATTGAAGCTGATGATGGTGCTATGGTGAAGATAAGGCTCTTTCTTCTGGCAAGTCACTGGCAGTCAGTTCCCAATAACTACTACGAGGGTAATACAGTATGATGCAGGTGCCAGCCAGAAAGGGGGTATGTATTCAAGGTGTTGGAGTGGGCTGGGAAGTATGATTGACAAGTTGATGTGTGTAGAGGGAGGCGTGAGGGAGGGATGGCAGTGGTCAGGAGGCTGGAAGCGGGATCATCTACATATTGAAGCGTAGACGCTAGGATTATAGCTGGTTGGAGGAGTAAGTGTCTACATACTATTCTGGAACAGGAAGAACCAGCCAGCTGAAGTTCCGCTCGAATAGGATACAGAAGGGTGGCAAGTGGAGGGTGGGTATGACATGTTGGTATAGGCGCACCAGAAGCCTAGGTATCCAGAGGATAGGTGAGAAAAATTGCTTTTGTTTCCCACGTTTATGGAACGTTTGCAATTTGTGACAAAGTCTGAGGAACTTCAGAAGAGAGGGCAATCTAATCAGCTGGTAGAGGTTGCGTCTGAGACTGCAGATATGATACAGACTGCAAGGTGTTCTAAGACTGTAAGGAATGGTAAATTTTTGAGAGTGCTGAGATCCAAGCTATATTGGCAGAAAGTAACACTGGGGCCACTAAGGCTTTTGGAAAGACGAAGGAAGAAACAAGATCAGGGGTTAACGTCCTGTTGGTGAAACAGCTATTAGAGCATAACCCAGAATTGGGAAGAACGGGGAAGCAGGACAGCTGCGTCCATCCATAGGAACCGTCGTGTCATTCACCCTACGCTGAGTAGGGACATCGCAGAGAAACTAAATTTGGTCGAAAATCAAGTTTGTAGCCACCAGCTTACCACAGCATCGCCTCGTTCAGTGGGTTTTTTCCAAGTACAGAGGATGGCTGGATGATGGAATCCCCACATTGTCGAGTTTGCTGTTTTCTTAATTTGAGTTTGTTGTAAGCTGGTGTTCCGTGATTATTCCAAGATATGAGAAAGTGAGAGTCCTCTGCCCATGTCAGCAGAGAGAAATGGAGCAACAGATCCGCGGCCTTACTGCGAGCGCTTATCTTCCTCCACGTAATTGGGCACTGTCCTTGCATTGTGAGAGAACTGTGACTCAAAGTTATCTGTTGATTGTACATGACTGTAATGGATGCGTTAAGAGCTTAACATCGACATCTGACACACATGTTGTTGTGTCATGCTTTTAATAAATTTGCGATAAATGAGTCAATGATCAGAACGCCTTATTGTTTGGAAAGCAATACACTTATCTTTAGCTCCTCGTGGCTGTGGCTGCGTGAGCACGTGTGGTATTAATTGGGGTCCAAATACACAGGAGCTGCTGAAAACACTGAGCGGCATTACAGTACAGGTCTGCAGATGATGAGCACTGAACGTTTACTACAACTGTGCCAAATATGTGTCTGTTGTTGGCCCTCGACGCTCTGTATGTGCATGCTTGGCCTAGGCTTGACTGAGTGACGTTACGCCGACACTGCACTCTGAAGGCAGAAATTCGTCGTTTCTCTGCAGTCGTCATGGAACTGTTGATACCCTCGTAGACAGAACAGAACTTCATTCGGTGAGTTATCTCTATGCACTGTAAATGTTCATTGCACGTTTTTGACTATGTTATGGTGATTTGGAAATGGGTCTCGGTCCGAAACAAATCATCGAATGAATAAAAAATAAAAATTTGCAACTTGGACTGGTTTTTCGTCCTACTGATGGGTGGTTTCGTTTGTAAGTGGGATAGGTCAGGTGGTTCTGCGATACTGGGTCATATAGTCGTCACACAGGAAGTATTTGTGAGATGTGTAGGCTTGGATTTGCGATTTAGGTGATGTTACACAATGGCAGCGACAACAGATCAGGGCTCAGTTCTTGATACGTTGGTCTGTTGTGGGCAAGCATCTAGTTCTGCTGGACAGTGATGCGTAAAGAAGCCGGCAGAGAAGCGCCACGGTTTTAATAGTGGCGAGAGCAACTCTTTCAGACAGGGGCGTTGTAGCAGCCTGCTGAATGGTGCAAACCATTTCGAACATCGCCACGTGCTCAGAAGAGATTCGCAACAGTTTCTTCTTTCGCTCCCCCTCCCCCCACCACCATCTCGACCTAACTGCCACGTCCTCTCCGATCTCTCTGGATTTTCACGAGAACTTTCCCCTGAAGATATCTTCAATGTTGGGCTTAAAGTTAGCTTCCAGACAAACGGCTAGTTGTCCACAACTCTGTAAGGTCTTGTCGCTGCTCATTCTTTAATATCTTGTCGCCACTCGTGAGGAATTGAAACATCAACTACAGCTCACACGTTTGTTCTCGGTGTCCATAACAGTTTCAGTCATGATTATAGACATGCTGCAGAGTGCAGCTCAGTCTAGCAACAGATGGGGTAAAAGTCTGCTTGTTTAGTAACTTGCTAACAATGCGTATTTCCTTTTATGTGCCAGTATTATTCTTGTGAGTGTCTGCTGTAAATTATCGGCGACAGCCGAAATTTTGGAAAGGCCTTTCTTCTCAGTATTACAGTTCCTGGTTCTACTATACGGATATTTTTGTGATAACTTACTTCCTTATCTGTTGTAACCCTTTTCGACCACCTTAGTTTCTTAATTAGTCAGCTTACTACCAATGAAAACCCTGCAACTCGTTTCATGTCTGGTGCACGATAGATAGATGATCGAGTAAGAGATAAAGTCCAGCAACGAGAATAAAATAATAAATTTAAAAAAATATAGTGATTCGAACAAATAGAGTTGTTTAGCAGACAGGTGCGATAGCTGTGTTTCTTCAGTCCTACTACAGTTCATAGTATCAACATTTCTAAGTTTAATATTAACTGTGTATTTCGTACAATTAACTGTTCAGTTACAAATCGAAATATTATTCGTCAAAGAAAATTAGTAAATACGAACAGTATCATGCCAGGATCATAGATGAGAAATGTAGAACACTACACAAGTTACAGTACTGACAAAACATTAGCTTGTCTGTAGCCGTTAAGTTGCAGAAACCATTCGCCATTTTCAAAACAAGCCTTAGACTAGGTCTGAAAAAAAACTACGTGTACAGAATTTTAGAGCGTTTATAGAACATAAGAAGGAACACTCTTTTTATATGAGGCACGTGTCGCACATGTATGAAGGTTTTATCTGCACTGGCGTTCAGAGACGGAGTTCAAAGTGCTGTGGGATGGGCCCTGTTTTAGAGGTGTTGCGTGCCTCCTACGGGAGGGAGACGAGTTGTTCAGTGTACCAGACACTGGCGGACATACCAGGTGAGGTGGTCGCCTGTTAGGCTGAGGCTGCAAACATTATTTGTGAGACACCCACTTGTTTCGAGTGTGTTGCACAACCGTTAGCAGCCAGCTGGCACTTGAGTAACGTCTCCAAAACATCACACAGCCTCTGTACATCGCTGGCGCCGAAACCTTCTCGGGCCACGAGCAGGTGGAGGGTACACCTATGACCTATGTGTCACATAAACTTTGTTTTTTTTAATCTTCTCTAAACACTTCAAAATTTTGTGTACGTAGTCTTTTTTTAGTCCTTCCATAACGAAGAAGTCAATAATACATCGAAATGAAGTAGTTAGCTTGCCATAAATCCAGACGGAGAGTTGCCGAGGAATCGAAAAACTGACTTTGGAAAGAGCACCAGAGATTATCTTGCGTGGCGTGCAAAATCACGCAAGAGCTAAAACTACATATTCAGAAGGGTATTTGAATCTCATTCCTCGAACAACTGAACAGTTGTCAGCGCATAACCGTGAAGTGGCCGGGTCCCAGTATTAAACGTACCTACAATCTTGAAATGATCTTCGTGGGATGAATCGATGTACTCAGCTGCACTGGACCAGTAGACACGAAGGAAGGCGTACAGTTCGTCAGCGAGGCTGAACATTTGCGACGCCTCTGGCTGCCGCTCCTTGCACAGCGCACTGAAATCGTCGTCAGAGGAGAGGCTCCACGGCTGATAGCGCAGCAGGCGTTCACTCAACAGCGGCCGCCTGTAGCACACAAGCTGCCAGGTTAAAAGTTGAAAACCTAGCATGTATACTTTATGCAAGAACGTACAAGTATCCAAAAATGTGTGTGAAATCTTACGGGACTCAACTGCTAAGGTCATCAGTCCCTAAGCTTACACACAACTTAACCTACATTATCCTAAGGACACACACACACACACACACACACACACACACACACACACACACACACACACATGCCCGAGGGAAGGCTCGCACCTCCGCCGGGACCAGCTGCGCACCCCATGACTGCAGCGCCTGAGACCGCTCGGCTAATCCTGCGCGGCTAAAAGTATTCAGAACGGATTTCCACTCACCAGTGGATTAGAAACTTCCTGGCAGATGAGTACTGTGTGCCACACTGGGACACAAACCTGGAACTTTTTCATTCTTTAAAGGATGCATAGTAACACAGCAAACAATCGCAAATCCTTGGTCTTTTTAGCATTTCAGCGCATTGAGATTTCATCCTTAGATTTCGGAGCACTTGAGTGAGACACCGATTGTAACTATTTCTTGCAGGTCATCCACTCCGTTCTGTGCTGCTATATCGTTTTAACTGGTTTCAGACTAATCAAACAGCAGAGCTGCAGCGCTTACCGCAGAATACCTCTTTTCTTTAAAGAAGAATTTCGTATTCATTGCAAGAGAGTGAACATGTGATATTTATGTTAAGGATATGAATGAATTGTTCAAATTTGTTATAGATGATTTTAGACGCTGACATGTACACATGTCTGTCATGAGCTAAAGCACACATTACCACTTGAAAATGGCTCAATAGGCCGAAACTGCAATAGTAAAACAAATAATTTTTAAAGTCAATGGCGAATATGACGCCCTTAAAAAGATAGACATAGAGCTGGGCAGGCAGGAACCGAGAACCGCCGTCACAGCCTTACTTCCGCCAGTACCTCAGCCGCTGCCTTCCAGTCGTCACAGAAGCTCCCCTGCACGGCTGGCGGGACCAGTGCTCCCGGAAGGATGGGCACTGCAGTGACCAGAGGCCTCGGAAGTTGCTTCCTGGGCGAATCCTCACTCTGCAGTGGAGAGTGCAGTCACATGAAACGTCGCGGATCCGACCTGCCAGGGAGTTTCCTATCTGCATTAGGTGATGTGACATCTGCCATAATTTTCCGTAAAGACTGTATGACACAGGAAGATGAGTTCAGTGGACAAACGTGAATGTACCGTCAAGCAGGTCCATTTATTCAGTCCCTTTCACCTAATCCAACTTCTAAGGACAGCGCGATACGATGACTTAAACTACACTCCTGGAAATTGAAATAAGAACACCGTGAATTCATTGTCCCAGGAAGGGGAAACTTTATTGCCACATTCCTGGGGTCAGATACATCACATGATCACACTGACAGAATCACAGGCACATAGACACAGGCAACAGAGCATGCACAATGTCGACACTAGTACAGTGTATATCCACCTTTCGCAGCAATGCAGGCTGCTATTCTCCCATGGAGACAATCGTAGAGATGCTGGATGTAGTCCTGTGGAACTACTTGCCATGCCATTTCCACCTGGCGCCTCAGTTGGACCAGCGCTCGTGCTGGACGTGCAGACCGCGTGAGACGACGCTTCATCCAGTCCCAAACATGCTCAATGGGGGACAGATCCGGAGATCTTGCTGGCCAGGGTAGTTGACTTACACCTTCTAGAGCACGCTGGGTGGCACGGGATACATGCGGACGTGCATTGTCCTGTTGGAACAGCAAGTTCCCTTGCCGGTGTAGGAATGGTAGAACGATGGGTTCGATGACGGTTTGGATGTACCGTGCACTATTCAGTGTCCCCTCGACGATCACCAGTGGTGTACGGCCAGTGTAGGAGATCGCTCCCCACACCATGATGCCGGGTGTTGGCCCTGTGTGCCTCGGTCGTATGCAGTCCTGATTGTGGCGCTCACCTGCACGGCGCCAAACACGCATACGACCATCATTGGCACCAAGGCAGAAGCGACTCTCATCACTGAAGACGACACGTCTCCATTCGTCCCTCCATTCACGCCTGTCGCGACACCACTGGAGGTGGGCTGCACGATGTTGGGGCGTGAGCGGAAGACGGCCTAACGGTGTGCGGGACCGTAGCCCAGCTTCATGGAGACGGTTGCGAATGGTCCTCGCCGATACCCCAGGAGCAACAGTGTCCCTAATTTGCTGGGAAGTGGCGGTGCCGTCCCCTACGGCACTGCGTAGGATCCTACGGTCTTGGCGTGCATCCGTGCGTCGCTGCGGTCCGGTCCCAGGTCGACGGGCACGTGCACCTTCCGCCGACCACTGGCGACAACATCGATGTACTGTGGAGACCTCACGCCCCACGTGTTGAGCAATTCGGCGGTACGTCCACCCGGCCTCCCGCATGCCCACTATACGCCCTCGCTCAAAGTCCGTCAACTGCACATACGGTTCACGCCCACGCTGTCTTGGCATGCTACCAGTGTTAAAGACTGCGACGGAGCTCCGTATGCCACGGCAAACTGGTTGACACTGACGGCGGCGGTGCACAAATGCTGCGCAGCTAGCGCCATTCGCCGGCCAACACCGCGGTTCCTGGTGTGTCTGCTGTGCCGTGCGTGTGATCGTTGCTTGTACAACCCTCTCGCAGTGTCCGGAGCAAGTATGGTGGGTCTGACACACCGGTGTCAATGTGTTCTTTTTTCCATTTCCAGGAGTGTATTTCAAATCCGTCTTTGCAAATACCAAACAGGTGTTTTTATTTCTCAATACGTGTTTTGCTTTTCTCATTATACCCTTATCAGTTGTGGCATTTTTATAATTTTTCCGCTTACATCCGGCAGTGCGCAGCCCACCATCTCACACTTGTATGCTTGACGTGCAGAAGTACATGTCTGCTGACGTAAAACGTGACAAAATGACGCTTCAGTATTGCATACAAATGTTTGTTTACTTGGCTCTGAAGCATTCGCTCGGTCTCGTTTCGTGAGTGGTTGGTGCGGGTCTCTCGTTTGGCAGTGGAAATTATCATACAGAAATCGTTGGCCGTAAAACTTTATCCTAAGGTCAGTGTTCCGTACATCGATTCGATGCATCTGTGTCAGGTACATCTTATCATGAGAATGGAGCCCTCAGAATCTGGTATGAGACAATTTTTTCCTGATTAATCTACGACTGCATTCCCTATAGCCCATAAACGATAGAAAGTTTCCATACTGACAGATACAATGCAGAACAATCCATACTCCCTCTACTCCTTGTAGTATGGTCCTTGGTTATCACTGTTACTTGAAAACGACGTTGTCAATTAAAGCATGAAGCTGCATCATAATGAGTTCCGTGTGATGTCTGGGTCCCCAGTTTGACCGGAAAGCAGTCCCTCCCATAAGACATGTGGTGCCATGGTGCTAAGGCTCGCAAATCATTTCCACGCCACGTACACCAGCACGCTGTTCTGCTTGAAGCTACAGTACCACACCCACTACACTGACAAGCTAGGACTCAGAACCCGTGCCGTGATGAAAATCATCATTTCTACGCCCCAGATGCAGGATGTACGTGCACGCTGACTATGATCTGAATAAACATTATACGGAAATTTGGTTGGGGAAGAATTTCGGGAAAGAGCTGTTTTTAACATAATGGAGCCGTTCATTCCATAAGGCAACGAAAGAACGGATTTAAATGCAGCAAGGAGGTGAACAAACAATATCCACTGAAACAAGCTCTAAAGAAAATCTCGAAACTTCTGGACAGTTGCGAATGTACTACGCAGCTATAATGATACAAAACTGACTGCCATATTCAGTTTAGGAGCAAATGCGTTGTGTAACACTCCGGTTTGATCTACTTACTTATCCCACTAGATCGGGATCTGATAACAGCCCAGATAGATAATAATTAATGTGACCGTGTGCCTAATGGGGCTGGCAATCGGATTGGACTGCTACGGAGTTGTTACATTCCATTTTGTCCTTCGCAAATACTGTAATAATGTACTGTTTGGTGGCAAGAAGAACAACAAACACAGCTTCACTAAACAAAACCTATATTCTTATCAAACAATAGTTGACTGGCAACCAAAACGTGTAATGAATGGTAAAGCAATGTGTTTTTGCGATCAAGAAAATTAAAAGGTTTCGTAATTAAGTTTTAATGTTTTAGAAATACATAAGATCACTTATCTGCAGCACCTGATAAGTCAGGTCTTAATAACACGTGATTAATGTCAAGATCATTCGTCGACTACTTCAGACTGACTTTGTTAAAGAATGTCTGTTTCTGAGTTGCTGATCCCAATTACAGTCACTGTTGACAGGGGAGAGGTGAAAATGAAAATATTTAAGTTTAGTACAAGCAGCAATGTGCCCTAGCAAACGTGTTACTCTTTGAACGGAAATGCGCTTAATGATGTAGTGACGCTGTTCATCTTAAGACAAATGCTTAGGAACTAATCTCTAGTATGATACGAAGGATTTGTAAGATAACTTTGTAAGTCGGAGGTAGGTGCCATGTTATGTAGGAGAAACTGCTGTCTGAATGGTGTAGTGATATATGTCTTTGTATAGTCAATAGCATAGCCACAACATATTTAGAATATCTACTGTCATGACATCACATAGGTTTTGTTTTTTGCTAATGTAGTTATGTCAGTTATATCTCACTGAAGGTAATATTACAGATAGGGAAGTGGTCATGGATGTAAATGAGGTGGGAGATGTAACTGTGCGAGATCAAATTTGACAGTGTTCTGAAAATTCTAAGTCGAAACGAGGCCCAGGGAGTAAACAGTCTTCTGGCAGGATTACAGGCAGCCTCGGGAGAGCCGGCCACGGCGGAGCTCTCCCACCTGTTGTGCCAGGAGTATGAGACAGGCGAAGTACCCACAGGCTTTAAGAAGAATGTAATGTTATCAATTCCAAAGAAAGCAGTTGCTGGCAGGTGTGAAAATTACTCGTCGTTGTAAAATACTAACACAAATTCTTTACAGAAGAATGAAAAAACTGGTAGACGCCGACCTCAGGGAAGATAAGTTTGGATTCCCGAGAAACGTGGGAACATGCGAGGCGCAACCTGACCAAATGGAGGGGCGGTTGGTAGGACACGTTCCGAGACGTCGACAGGTAACCAATTTAGTTTTGAAGTGAAGTGTGGGTGAAAATCGTAGAGTAAGACCAGGTGGTGGATACAGTAAGGAGATTGGGATGGATGTGGGCTGCAGTATGTACTTGGAGATGAAGAGGCCTGCAAGTTATACAGTAGAATGGAGAGCTATTTTTAAAACCAGTCTTCACACTGAGGGGCGGAACAACATCTCTCTGTTATAACAGCTTATTTTCCAGTTGGTGTATTTCTTCATTGTTTATAACTGACTGTCAGAGTACCTCTGAAGATGACGTGAGGAATACATATTTATTTAAAGTAGGGGTAGTTGAAGATGACAGGTTGGTGCTGAATAATAGATTTCGTGGATCCACTGTATTTTAATCTACTCAACTTGCTTAGCGATGATTCCTGCTTGTTTGTGAAGGGGCTGACCTGCTCGTTAATTCTGCCGCATGTCGGGCCGCGACAGCAGTACGCAGTGTCGTCTGTGTACAGGGCTGTTGTTTGGATCCTCGACCTTTAGCGATGTCAGTCGTGTTGTTGGTGTGTAGCAGTGGAGACGTGACTGTCCCACGTGGCGTCGCTGCAGCTGGCTTAATACCTGTCCAATGGTGATCACCAAGCAGCGCTTGTACTTACCTATTTCCAGCAACATTTTTAGTAAGCTGCACACTTTGGCATGCGAAGTTCAAAAGTAACGTTTCAAAGAGCAGCCCAGCATGCCACAACCAATGGAAGGCGCGTTCGCCGTGCACGAGAAAGCTTGCTGGCGTTGTGCCTGCCGTGTTGCGTTCAGCCTGCGTCGCTCTGCTGCTCAGTCCTGGGACCGGGTCGCCTGTGCTGTGGTTGCCGCTGAACCCGGCTTGTTCTTGTGCCATTATGTTGCTCTATTCCTTGAATATTTTTAGTCTGTCTCGAAAGCTTTCCCTGTCACTGAGAGCACGGTAACCTGTGATTTGGTGTTGTTTTTTGGTCTTTCGGGTTGGGAAATCATCTTGATTTTAGCTTGCTTCTATTTTAGAGAGACTATTTTCAGTTTCATGGCCGCGATGAAGAAACGTCTGATGTGTTTGAGGCAGGTGTCTTGTGAAAGGAGTGATTTATTTTGTTATCTTCCAGTGCTTCCAGTCTCTGAGCTGCTTTCTTTCCATTTCATATTCGTCAATCTTATAAAGTAGTGGATGTTAAGCGGTTGCATTCGGATTTTCGAATATTATTTCCTCGTCGGTTTCATCGAATTTTGGATACCACGGATGACCGTGAATGTTTTTGTAGCACTTTGAGGAACTTTTTTGAGGTCGTCAGTAATCAATGACATTCTCATCTGCTATTAAGGATGGTTGTTCGCAAATGGTGTGCTATGACCTGTTGGAACTTTTTTCCAAAAACTACTTTTTATTGTGGGACCTAATTCTTGTGATTACCTCGCGCATCATTTGGTGGGTTTCTCTTCTTATTAGGTCATTGAAAACGTTCAAATGGTTCAAATGGCTCTGAGCACTATGGGACTCAACTGCTGAGGTCATTAGTCCCCTAGAACTTAGAACTAGTTAAACCTAACTAACCTAAGGACATCACAAACATCCATGCCCGAGGCAGGATTCGAACCTGCGACCGTAGCGGTCTTGCGGTTCCAGACTGCAGCGCCTTTAACCGCACGGCCACTTCGGCCGGCTTGAAAACGTTGAAGCCAATCGTAGCATATCCATTTGGTTAGTGCCGTATGGTCTACAGAATTTCCCTACTGTTTAATTTTGTTTCTTATGTACGTCAGGAGTCTTAAGGAGTGGTTTGAATAGTTGATTGGTTAGGTTTTGTGTTAAAACGTATCAATCTGATTTTTTCGACTATCCAATTTCGTGAGTTTGTCATCGTTTTAAGTTTTTTCCTAGTTTTTGTGATTCACAGCATAATAAATGATAGGTATTCGTTAGCTATGCAGTCGCCAAATTCAGTGTAGCTTCAGAATCTGGGTAGCTATGTTGTACGTAGTATATGTCCTAAGATAGAAGTGCCATAGTGATTGATAAAAGGCGGCGAGTCATTTCTGAGTCTAACGTGATTCAAAATGGCTACGACAAGTTTAATATCTTTCTTGTTCAATTTTTCAGCAAATATCGCAGATCTAACACTGAGTCTCCTGTTCCTTTAGCTGGGCACAATGAGGGTATATAATTAACGAGATCAGTTGGCGGTTCCTCGGCAGGATACATCCTTGTGGTGTTTTATATGAAAGACTCTGAAGCATCTATCTCAGCTTCTACTACGGTCTGGTTTCCGTGACAGATACAGTTATCTAGATTGATTTCTCTACCTGCTCATGAGGTATGTGCTGCGACTATAATACCAACTTCTTTTTCTCTTACTATGCCTTTAGGGAGTTTGTTTTTAGAGCAGAAACCCAGTGTGTTGACAATGCAGATATTGGCAACATCTTTCTTAGGCTTGAATGTGAAGGTTAATTCTTGTTTCCTAGGTTGGGCATAGGCCTCCTTGTCTATCAATATGGCGATATAGACGTGGATCCGTGTTCGCCAAAGAACGTAGTAGGAGCTTTTTAGAAGCTGCTGTTATTATTTCCCTTCTTACAAATATCAGGTTGTGAAGGGCTGTAGTGAAGACTCAGAGTATGTTTTCCGTTTGATTGTTTTCGTGACATTCTTGGACGAAGACCGTGATAGTTTCATCAATGCGCTTAATGTATTCAGTTTTGTCTGCTGAGACAGGCTGTTTTGGTCTTTCTTTGCAACTCTCATCACTATTAACGTTATCAGCGTTGCAGCTCCTGTATTTTGGTGCTTCTTGTTTCGGGTCTATTTTGCCATTAAAAATTCGATGCGCTCGACTCTGTTCTTCACATTTCTCTTTATATCGCAGCTTTTCGTGGCTTATTGGAAAGTGTTGCAATACGGACGTAGCTGTTGTTGAGGAGGTAGTGTTTAAATAGTCCAACCTTGTGAGGTACACAGTGCATTCTGATATGGTGGACAAGTAGCTTGTTAGTTGGTTCTTTGTAACTATAGATGACTGGAAGGAATAGCGGGGAATTTTCATTTAGTTTCCCGGTACCTTTAGGTCCCCTTCAGTTTTTTCGTTTGTTGTATCACGGTCAAAATTGGTTATCACAAAGGCGAGCGTGAGTCTGTGTAGTTTCTCTTTTGCTTAGTGTTCGGCGTGCGATGTGATTTCTGTTACTGTTGCTTCAGATCGGTAAGTAACTCAAACTGTTCTGACGGGTTTCGATATCTTATGGGTGTGTTGTGATGTTGGCAAATTTTTTCGGATTTTTTTGTGAACGACTTGGTGGCCCAGGCAACTGTTTTAGTGGAGGTTACAACGATTTGGCGGTTTCTTTGCCACCTTCTTAGTTTATAGTTTATTGTAGGGTTTGCTAAAGTGCCATAAGTTGTGTTAGATGTGCTTTAATTCAATCTGCATCCAACCAGTTGTAAACATTGTTCTTCGTGAGATGTATTTGGATGAGTGTAAACTTTTTGTAATTGGCGGCTTTGCCTGTTTACTTCGGGTTTCTTGTCCGGGTTTTCGGCTAGTTCGCGTAGCGTTGCGTTTCTGGAGATCTGGTGGAGACAGAGTTCCCTGCTTCAGTCTGGTGCGGTGAAAACTGTTGTTGCATATCGGAAACAGGACGATCCATAGTCCCCCCGCTCTGCTTGAGAGCGCTCGCAGTCAGCTTCGAGTTCTGTGCCTTTAGCCTCGGCAGATGCGAGTCGGTCGTCCCTGTCTCAAAGTGTGACGGTTGTGCAGACTGCCGATCCCAAGTTTGAGTCGCTCTGACAATGCTGCATTTGACGGCAGTGGCGCGAGTTCCGCATGATGCACTTTGCAGGGGACATCGTCTGAGTAACACGTGTGCTGTCGAACAACTACGTACATGTAACAACAGTTCAAGCAGTTTCGGCTGCGAGAATGCTTGTCTCCAGATATATCAGAGGAAAGCCCTTAGTAGGTATATCGGTTGCAGACGTTAATGCTTGATACCCCACGAGTCAAAGGGTTGTAACAGCTGATTCCCTGACCACCCATATCTGCTCGCTGGTTCGCCTTTTTGAAGACCAGAACGTGACAGCAGCGGCTGTAAGCAGCAGCAGGGAGTGGCCAGTGGTGGGGCTTGCAGTCCTCTGCTGCTCCTGATTGGCTGAAAGGCCGACGTGTAGAAGGATTTCGTGGAGAGGCTCGGAGCTCGGGGAATCGAAAGCTGGCCGTCGGCGCCCGTGTGGCCGACGTGGCGGGTCGCGGGCGCTCTGGAGCGGAGTTCTGTGTCGCGACGCACAGTGTTCTCGAGTTTCCAAACGCGTTCTCGTTTGCGCGCATCTATTACCGCTTAAGAACTTTCCTGTCGTTATCTGCGAATGTTGAAATAGTAATTAGTGTGGGCGTTTACGGCGAATTGTAGCTCAGGGAAAACTCGGTGATGTTAACTAAGTGGTAGTGGTCCTCCGACTCAAATGACTGACTTGGCTGGGGTAATTGGATAGCGATAATCTCAGTTTGTTATCCAAATTGAGTGACCGTCTTTCTGTTGAGTTTGAACTGTGTATTTCGTACAGCCAGTCGAAAGTAATTTCCTGGGCTCGGCTGTGAATGTTCCCAGTACTGCGGTCGGAACTCGGGATCTTGCCTGGGGGTAAGTAGGTAGCACGAGGGCCGTTAACTATTGGCTTTCGAGCGATGAGGTTTGATATTTTCCAACGGGTCGAGGCTCGGCTGGCGACCACTGTGTCGGACCGACTTTACGCGTGTACCGGTGGTGCAGGACGCTTGTGTGGGTGGGCCGCTAAGCGCCCCAGTGCGCCCCGTGTCGGCTCTGGCCGCCACCACCTAAAGAGAAGGCCGCGGCGCGCTCTCGTGACGTCACGCAAAGCGGGCCAGGGTTGGCTTGGCGCTGCGCTGACAGAATCGAGGCGCACGGCCTGCAAATCTTCGTCAAACGGTTTTACAGAATGTGTTGAGCTGCCGGCGCCCCCCTGCGGCCAGCCGGGCTGCACCCGGCACCTGCCTCCCTCTGGTTCCACTGCGTCCAAACGGAAATCGCGGTTAACACTGCGGGTGCCTGCTAAGTGCGAAATTCACGAAGATCACTCCAGGTAGTACTATTTATCACAGGATTTTCAGTTGGGCTGGATACTAAATTCACACAGACACTCCTTTACTTTGCCCACTCAGGTTTTATTTGAACAAATGGGAGATCGTCTATTGATTACGAATCACAACAATTTCGGCGTACTGTGTGCTTCTAGTGAAGCTACTATGGCACATGTTTTCCAGGACTCACAGTACTCGCACAAGTTTATCCTTCCACAGTACTGTTTCTGTAAATAGGCCTTTAAGTAATGTTCTTCCTTGCCCAAGAGTGGCACGTGGAACATTAACTTTTAACATCTGCCATAGTACCCTTACAAACCTCTAGCTTAACAAATCACCGTCTTGTCTCACAAACCCAATAATGCTAATCTCATATAACTCTGCCATTCGACACTTTGCGTTCACTTCAAGCCACATTTCGCACAACAAGTCATGTGTTACTTTCTTACTATACCTGTTTGAGCCACTCTATGTAATCAAACCACTAATAAGCTCAACAAACCCATTTACACTTTCATGCACACATCACTTCAGTCATTGGCCCTTCTCTTTTGATTTTATAAGTATCTGAATGTCTCTTGTCATGGTACTTGAATTACAAATCATGTAAAAGTACATCTTTCACACACATATGGAAAATTTTTCTGTTTCAGACATAATATGATATATACTAATATCATACATTATACATTAATAAAATCGACAAACTGCAAAGAGAGATCCTCGACGGAAAACGGAGAAAAAACGTCATACGAACATATGTCCAGAAATGCATCATCGCCACGGTAGATGACACTGACGAAGGGAATTCCTCCGACAACGTGCTGCGTTTTCCTTGTATATAACAGGCCGTGTGATTAACGCAGCCTATTGTATACACAAAGCATTTCCCAACAATTTTAGTGAGTAGTCTCAGTGCATTAGAATAGGTAGACAGAGGCTACCACTCACAAATAAGCACACAGCTATAAATGAAGGAGACGTTAGGAAAGAGAAGTACTGGCTGTACGATATCAGATTTAATGACATTTAATATTGTCATACCAGGTAGAGTCCATTTTATTGCTGGGTTTAATGCAGTGTAGTGTGGAGACAGTTATTTGCGAAAAATACTGAAGGAGGCTACAGCGAGGATTCTGAAAAGGGAGACTGTTCATTGTTTCTCCTGGCCAGATTCCTCTCGGCTGCCGAACACAGCTCTAGACCTGCAGGGATGTTGGTTGGGTTCCACCAAAGAAGTATCCTGTTCTTCAGTATGGGGAGCGTCGTTCCATTGCAAACGAAACAGACGAAGAGCACTGGTCCTTGCACCATCGTAACTAGATGCATATAGTACACTAACTGCGCTATTCCCTGAGCCTGGTGGAACCCAATTCTAATAATAATTCCTGTTCCACTTAATATAACGGCCTTAACTGACATAAAAAGACATTCCTTCTTTGAGGCAAATTTCTTGTTATCAACTATTTCGAGTTGCCGCATGGAGCACCGATTACGTAGGTACATGTATCCAAGCAGTCCGAGACAAACCAAATTGAATGTCACAGACACTGAAATCCCTGCAAGGACTACTATACGACTGTAGATCAGGTAATATTTACTCGTCTTTTCCAAAGCAACAGCTGCCACACATGCTATACTCCACGGTATAAGCACACACAGCACCTCACGACGGAATAACTGGCTTACTTCAGCAGGTAGTAGCTGGTTAGGAAGCCTGAGATGGCGAACACAAGCATACATCTGGTAGCAGAATGAGTTCAGCCAGAAACAGCTGAGAAGTGTGAGGGCGCTGTCTATCAGCACTGCTGTAGGTAAGTCAGGGACACCTGCCATACGATACACGACCTCAGAACACAGGATCTGGGTTATGCACGTGATCTGAAAGGACAAGAGTATCTTTCCAGGCAAGTTGCGTAACTAGGGAAGGTACATATATACTCCGGCAGTCGAAAAACGGAAAATGATATTTATCAGTATAAATGACATTTCTAAAGGCTTCAAGCTGTCAATTTTGAAATCCTTGTATTTCAAGGTGGCGTTGGTTAAACTGTTTTTGTAGTTCAGTGTTTGTTCTGTTAGCTTTTGATCCAGTATACTTTTCCTCCTATAGACCCATAGAGATCCCAACGTAGTGTACGTACAATTATGGGAAGTCTTAATGGAGGAAAAGTCGCGACACTTTAGCAACAAAATAGCTCTGGAAACAGAGCAGATGGCGTCTGTAGCGTTCGACTGCAGACATGATTGATCATCAGGACTATCGAAATAGCAGCGAGCATCGTGCACGGACTGTATCATACTAAACGGGACGTCCTGACAAATGCCGTACGAGTTGACAGCCATCCAGGCCAGCAGACAGAGGTTGACGTTTGCCCTCTGCGTGTAGGCCAGGTAGCTGGTGACGGGTATGTGGGGCGACCTCTGCACCACGTCGTCCCACAGCTGCTCGCGGCAACGCTCGCGCTGCTTCACGGCTTCCAGTGGCAGGTCTTCCAGCGGACACGTGGGGTGGTCCAGGGCGTTCACCAACAGCTGCACGCAGTCAGTGTCCACGGAGAGCGTATCGTGGCTTCTGTCCTCCAGCTGCCACTCCTCGTCTGCAAGAAAACGACAGCAAGTAGGTGGTGGCCGTACACTGCAGGCAGCTGAATCCAAAGTCTTCTCTGGGTGACGAGCCTGGGCGTCGTTTACCCGCATTACCCTGGTTCAGTTACCCAGAACTATGTAAGGCGGCATGTCAACACAAAGTAAGAGTATTAACAAAGACAGGTATCATTGTTACTATGCATGTCTATTTCATCTACAGGGTGCCCAAGAAGTCCCTGCATCGCTCTTGACATAGTAAAAATAAGGAAGTAAATAGGTTTTATTGATAGTCCTGCATGGAAAAAAACAACGTTATCAGAATTATATTTTTGTTTCAGCACTGCAGTCTTTGAGTTCCGAATCCATCTTGTAAAGGAGGGATTAGTGGAGGATTCGTGGGTTCATGAACGTCCGCAGATAGGAAAAAGTATGTAACGCATGATGAGACCATTTGCCTCAGTCCCCCTCGTAAAGTAGCCATGCCTGATTGAGATAAATGTCCTGTATTTTCAGGCTGTCTCAAAGACAGACCACGTATTGGAAGCAATAAAAAGTGACAGGAAACGTGTGTCACCCACACTTAATCAGATCAGCAGTCTCCAATGAAAATCATTTGCAAAAGAGTAGTTGGACTTCAAGCATCTTCTTCAACAATGCACGACCACACTGAAAAAATATGAATACGAAAGGATTTAAGCCCATGTTGTTACTGAATTATCTGACAATGGTGTGGAGCAACGATTTGTAACCTACCGTACTTTGTTGTGGTGACTTCTGCCATGTCTCGCTCAAGAGTGTTGTTTACGTATAAATGTGCCATATACCACTGTTTGATCAGGAAAAAATTGTTTTCTTGTCTAAGGAAAGTACCCATATTACCAAGAGTTGGAAAGGAACCTACCTCACCTTATGTGGGCCATTGTGTGATCAGAATACCTGTTAGGACCACATTCTTTTGAAGCTTACATGAATGGGAACTTCCATTTCTCTGTACAACAGAAGTTTTCAGTATCTCAGCTCCATGACAAGGCAATCACGGATCTTGTGTGGTTGTAGAAGGAAGGAGCTTGAGTCTCGTTTTGTTGTTCAGATGTGTTTGTTTCTTAATGAACAACTTATTCTCGGATTATTTGGTTCTGCAGCATTTAAAGCCACATTAAAGTGGTTACCACGAAATCCCAACATTACCACCTCAACAACCTTTTGAAATCGTCATGACAAACTTTTGATCTTACCACGCAAATAACTGAATATGAAGAATAATAAAGCCTCATGTGGCTCAACGTTGAAAGATAATGGAAAATTGACACAAGTGTTGAAGAAGTCTTTCTAAGCAGAATTACTAGAACGATCCGCAATAAAGCAAGGGAGACAGCGAGACACATAGATATCTGAGGAAGGTGTGATCGTCCATACACTGATCCGTTGGATACGTATTTTTTTTTATATCTAACTACGTCCATATAGAATATACTCTTTTGACATAACTCCATAGGCGTCCTGTACAAAGAAATAGGATGCAGGCTGAATTCTCGTCTTTGTGATATTTCACTTTCTTCCATGAACTCAGTGATCCCATCACGCAGCGTAAAAAAAAGTGATGGAGCATATTTGTCACCAGTTTGTTTCGTTAGCACGAGATTGTAGAGAAAAAGCACAACAAAATACAGTAAATGACAATTTTGGAAGTAGCTTTACCACAATGAACGATTTACTGTTAATACTCTGTTTGCATACATTCAAAACACGCAGAAAAATGTAATTACTTCGTCTCACTTGTACCTAGAGTAATGATGATAATGCAGCAATAAATGCAATTGGGACATATATACCTCAGCTGCTGAGTGGATGAATGTGGGATTACAACTCCAGAGATTTGGGATTCAGGCATTGCTCCCGATATTCCTTCTGTCACTTATCTCTTCTTTCACCTCTGACATTGATTTATGGAAATCGAAAATGTTGGAACTGTAGAATTGTTCGGAGACCCAATAATTAACTGTGTCCCACAATTATTAACTGGGTAAGTTAGCTCAGAAGTAGGAAGACGGCGAGTGACGACAACCTGCAGTAGGACAGCACTGTGGTGAGCAAACCAGGCTTCAGCTTGATGACGGCTTTACCTACTGCATTCTGAGAAGTCCTGATGGTCGTTTTCCTCGAGCACTATTCCTGTTCAGAGTACAAATCAAAGGAGAATGATACTGATATGCTACAGGTCATCCAATCTATACCTCATTGGCGTGTTGAGCGCAAATGTATACCCGGTAAGACGAATAAGTTCTGAAAGATTCTTATACACAGGCACATTCTGTGAAAGGCCCAATGCACGACTTTGTCGTAAACACTCCATTTTCTTTGTTATTCATTCCACTCCCACCACATTATCGTGTGGTGCGCAAGGTTCGGACACTTTGCTGCTCTTCAGCCTATCGAAGTTAGGCCAGTAGAGCTTTTATGGGAGAATGAATAAAAGGTTTCAAAAAAATGAAAGCCATAGCGTCTCTACATAAACACATGTACATTGAAGCTGATGATGGTGCTATGGTGAAGATAAGGCTCTTTCTTCTGGCAAGTCACTGGCAGTCAGTTCCCAATAACTACTACGAGGGTAATACAGTATGATGCAGGTGCCAGCCAGAAAGGGGGTATGTATTCAAGGTGTTGGAGTGGGCTGGGAAGTATGATTGACAAGTTGATGTGTGTAGAGGGAGGCGTGAGGGAGGGATGGCAGTGGTCAGGAGGCTGGAAGCGGGATCATCTACATATTGAAGCGTAGACGCTAGGATTATAGCTGGTTGGAGGAGTAAGTGTCTACATACTATTCTGGAACAGGAAGAACCAGCCAGCTGAAGTTCCGCTCGAATAGGATACAGAAGGGTGGCAAGTGGAGGGTGGGTATGACATGTTGGTATAGGCGCACCAGAAGCCTAGGTATCCAGAGGATAGGTGAGAAAAATTGCTTTTGTTTCCCACGTTTATGGAACGTTTGCAATTTGTGACAAAGTCTGAGGAACTTCAGAAGAGAGGGCAATCTAATCAGCTGGTAGAGGTTGCGTCTGAGACTGCAGATATGATACAGACTGCAAGGTGTTCTAAGACTGTAAGGAATGGTAAATTTTTGAGAGTGCTGAGATCCAAGCTATATTGGCAGAAAGTAACACTGGGGCCACTAAGGCTTTTGGAAAGACGAAGGAAGAAACAAGATCAGGGGTTAACGTCCTGTTGGTGAAACAGCTATTAGAGCATAACCCAGAATTGGGAAGAACGGGGAAGCAGGACAGCTGCGTCCATCCATAGGAACCGTCGTGTCATTCACCCTACGCTGAGTAGGGACATCGCAGAGAAACTAAATTTGGTCGAAAATCAAGTTTGTAGCCACCAGCTTACCACAGCATCGCCTCGTTCAGTGGGTTTTTTCCAAGTACAGAGGATGGCTGGATGATGGAATCCCCACATTGTCGAGTTTGCTGTTTTCTTAATTTGAGTTTGTTGTAAGCTGGTGTTCCGTGATTATTCCAAGATATGAGAAAGTGAGAGTCCTCTGCCCATGTCAGCAGAGAGAAATGGAGCAACAGATCCGCGGCCTTACTGCGAGCGCTTATCTTCCTCCACGTAATTGGGCACTGTCCTTGCATTGTGAGAGAACTGTGACTCAAAGTTATCTGTTGATTGTACATGACTGTAATGGATGCGTTAAGAGCTTAACATCGACATCTGACACACATGTTGTTGTGTCATGCTTTTAATAAATTTGCGATAAATGAGTCAATGATCAGAACGCCTTATTGTTTGGAAAGCAATACACTTATCTTTAGCTCCTCGTGGCTGTGGCTGCGTGAGCACGTGTGGTATTAATTGGGGTCCAAATACACAGGAGCTGCTGAAAACACTGAGCGGCATTACAGTACAGGTCTGCAGATGATGAGCACTGAACGTTTACTACAACTGTGCCAAATATGTGTCTGTTGTTGGCCCTCGACGCTCTGTATGTGCATGCTTGGCCTAGGCTTGACTGAGTGACGTTACGCCGACACTGCACTCTGAAGGCAGAAATTCGTCGTTTCTCTGCAGTCGTCATGGAACTGTTGATACCCTCGTAGACAGAACAGAACTTCATTCGGTGAGTTATCTCTATGCACTGTAAATGTTCATTGCACGTTTTTGACTATGTTATGGTGATTTGGAAATGGGTCTCGGTCCGAAACAAATCATCGAATGAATAAAAAATAAAAATTTGCAACTTGGACTGGTTTTTCGTCCTACTGATGGGTGGTTTCGTTTGTAAGTGGGATAGGTCAGGTGGTTCTGCGATACTGGGTCATATAGTCGTCACACAGGAAGTATTTGTGAGATGTGTAGGCTTGGATTTGCGATTTAGGTGATGTTACACAATGGCAGCGACAACAGATCAGGGCTCAGTTCTTGATACGTTGGTCTGTTGTGGGCAAGCATCTAGTTCTGCTGGACAGTGATGCGTAAAGAAGCCGGCAGAGAAGCGCCACGGTTTTAATAGTGGCGAGAGCAACTCTTTCAGACAGGGGCGTTGTAGCAGCCTGCTGAATGGTGCAAACCATTTCGAACATCGCCACGTGCTCAGAAGAGATTCGCACCAGTTTCTTCTTTCGCTCCCCCTCCCCCCACCACCATCTCGACCTAACTGCCACGTCCTCTCCGATCTCTCTGGATTTTCACGAGAACTTTCCCCTGAAGATATCTTCAATGTTGGGCTTAAAGTTAGCTTCCAGACAAACGGCTAGTTGTCCACAACTCTGTAAGGTCTTGTCGCTGCTCATTCTTTAATATCTTGTCGCCACTCGTGAGGAATTGAAACATCAACTACAGCTCACACGTTTGTTCTCGGTGTCCATAACAGTTTCAGTCATGATTATAGACATGCTGCAGAGTGCAGCTCAGTCTAGCAACAGATGGGGTAAAAGTCTGCTTGTTTAGTAACTTGCTAACAATGCGTATTTCCTTTTATGTGCCAGTATTATTCTTGTGAGTGTCTGCTGTAAATTATCGGCGACAGCCGAAATTTTGGAAAGGCCTTTCTTCTCAGTATTACAGTTCCTGGTTCTACTATACGGATATTTTTGTGATAACTTACTTCCTTATCTGTTGTAACCCTTTTCGACCACCTTAGTTTCTTAATTAGTCAGCTTACTACCAATGAAAACCCTGCAACTCGTTTCATGTCTGGTGCACGATAGATAGATGATCGAGTAAGAGATAAAGTCCAGCAACGAGAATAAAATAATAAATTTAAAAAAATATAGTGATTCGAACAAATAGAGTTGTTTAGCAGACAGGTGCGATAGCTGTGTTTCTTCAGTCCTACTACAGTTCATAGTATCAACATTTCTAAGTTTAATATTAACTGTGTATTTCGTACAATTAACTGTTCAGTTACAAATCGAAATATTATTCGTCAAAGAAAATTAGTAAATACGAACAGTATCATGCCAGGATCATAGATGAGAAATGTAGAACACTACACAAGTTACAGTACTGACAAAACATTAGCTTGTCTGTAGCCGTTAAGTTGCAGAAACCATTCGCCATTTTCAAAACAAGCCTTAGACTAGGTCTGAAAAAAAACTACGTGTACAGAATTTTAGAGCGTTTATAGAACATAAGAAGGAACACTCTTTTTATATGAGGCACGTGTCGCACATGTATGAAGGTTTTATCTGCACTGGCGTTCAGAGACGGAGTTCAAAGTGCTGTGGGATGGGCCCTGTTTTAGAGGTGTTGCGTGCCTCCTACGGGAGGGAGACGAGTTGTTCAGTGTACCAGACACTGGCGGACATACCAGGTGAGGTGGTCGCCTGTTAGGCTGAGGCTGCAAACATTATTTGTGAGACACCCACTTGTTTCGAGTGTGTTGCACAACCGTTAGCAGCCAGCTGGCACTTGAGTAACGTCTCCAAAACATCACACAGCCTCTGTACATCGCTGGCGCCGAAACCTTCTCGGGCCACGAGCAGGTGGAGGGTACACCTATGACCTATGTGTCACATAAACTTTGTTTTTTTTAATCTTCTCTAAACACTTCAAAATTTTGTGTACGTAGTCTTTTTTTAGTCCTTCCATAACGAAGAAGTCAATAATACATCGAAATGAAGTAGTTAGCTTGCCATAAATCCAGACGGAGAGTTGCCGAGGAATCGAAAAACTGACTTTGGAAAGAGCACCAGAGATTATCTTGCGTGGCGTGCAAAATCACGCAAGAGCTAAAACTACATATTCAGAAGGGTATTTGAATCTCATTCCTCGAACAACTGAACAGTTGTCAGCGCATAACCGTGAAGTGGCCGGGTCCCAGTATTAAACGTACCTACAATCTTGAAATGATCTTCGTGGGATGAATCGATGTACTCAGCTGCACTGGACCAGTAGACACGAAGGAAGGCGTACAGTTCGTCAGCGAGGCTGAACATTTGCGACGCCTCTGGCTGCCGCTCCTTGCACAGCGCACTGAAATCGTCGTCAGAGGAGAGGCTCCACGGCTGATAGCGCAGCAGGCGTTCACTCAACAGCGGCCGCCTGTAGCACACAAGCTGCCAGGTTAAAAGTTGAAAACCTAGCATGTATACTTTATGCAAGAACGTACAAGTATCCAAAAATGTGTGTGAAATCTTACGGGACTCAACTGCTAAGGTCATCAGTCCCTAAGCTTACACACAACTTAACCTACATTATCCTAAGGACACACACACACACACACACACACACACACACACACACACACACACACACACATGCCCGAGGGAAGGCTCGCACCTCCGCCGGGACCAGCTGCGCACCCCATGACTGCAGCGCCTGAGACCGCTCGGCTAATCCTGCGCGGCTAAAAGTATTCAGAACGGATTTCCACTCACCAGTGGATTAGAAACTTCCTGGCAGATGAGTACTGTGTGCCACACTGGGACACAAACCTGGAACTTTTTCATTCTTTAAAGGATGCATAGTAACACAGCAAACAATCGCAAATCCTTGGTCTTTTTAGCATTTCAGCGCATTGAGATTTCATCCTTAGATTTCGGAGCACTTGAGTGAGACACCGATTGTAACTATTTCTTGCAGGTCATCCACTCCGTTCTGTGCTGCTATATCGTTTTAACTGGTTTCAGACTAATCAAACAGCAGAGCTGCAGCGCTTACCGCAGAATACCTCTTTTCTTTAAAGAAGAATTTCGTATTCATTGCAAGAGAGTGAACATGTGATATTTATGTTAAGGATATGAATGAATTGTTCAAATTTGTTATAGATGATTTTAGACGCTGACATGTACACATGTCTGTCATGAGCTAAAGCACACATTACCACTTGAAAATGGCTCAATAGGCCGAAACTGCAATAGTAAAACAAATAATTTTTAAAGTCAATGGCGAATATGACGCCCTTAAAAAGATAGACATAGAGCTGGGCAGGCAGGAACCGAGAACCGCCGTCACAGCCTTACTTCCGCCAGTACCTCAGCCGCTGCCTTCCAGTCGTCACAGAAGCTCCCCTGCACGGCTGGCGGGACCAGTGCTCCCGGAAGGATGGGCACTGCAGTGACCAGAGGCCTCGGAAGTTGCTTCCTGGGCGAATCCTCACTCTGCAGTGGAGAGTGCAGTCACATGAAACGTCGCGGATCCGACCTGCCAGGGAGTTTCCTATCTGCATTAGGTGATGTGACATCTGCCATAATTTTCCGTAAAGACTGTATGACACAGGAAGATGAGTTCAGTGGACAAACGTGAATGTACCGTCAAGCAGGTCCATTTATTCAGTCCCTTTCACCTAATCCAACTTCTAAGGACAGCGCGATACGATGACTTAAACTACACTCCTGGAAATTGAAATAAGAACACCGTGAATTCATTGTCCCAGGAAGGGGAAACTTTATTGCCACATTCCTGGGGTCAGATACATCACATGATCACACTGACAGAATCACAGGCACATAGACACAGGCAACAGAGCATGCACAATGTCGACACTAGTACAGTGTATATCCACCTTTCGCAGCAATGCAGGCTGCTATTCTCCCATGGAGACAATCGTAGAGATGCTGGATGTAGTCCTGTGGAACTACTTGCCATGCCATTTCCACCTGGCGCCTCAGTTGGACCAGCGCTCGTGCTGGACGTGCAGACCGCGTGAGACGACGCTTCATCCAGTCCCAAACATGCTCAATGGGGGACAGATCCGGAGATCTTGCTGGCCAGGGTAGTTGACTTACACCTTCTAGAGCACGCTGGGTGGCACGGGATACATGCGGACGTGCATTGTCCTGTTGGAACAGCAAGTTCCCTTGCCGGTGTAGGAATGGTAGAACGATGGGTTCGATGACGGTTTGGATGTACCGTGCACTATTCAGTGTCCCCTCGACGATCACCAGTGGTGTACGGCCAGTGTAGGAGATCGCTCCCCACACCATGATGCCGGGTGTTGGCCCTGTGTGCCTCGGTCGTATGCAGTCCTGATTGTGGCGCTCACCTGCACGGCGCCAAACACGCATACGACCATCATTGGCACCAAGGCAGAAGCGACTCTCATCACTGAAGACGACACGTCTCCATTCGTCCCTCCATTCACGCCTGTCGCGACACCACTGGAGGTGGGCTGCACGATGTTGGGGCGTGAGCGGAAGACGGCCTAACGGTGTGCGGGACCGTAGCCCAGCTTCATGGAGACGGTTGCGAATGGTCCTCGCCGATACCCCAGGAGCAACAGTGTCCCTAATTTGCTGGGAAGTGGCGGTGCCGTCCCCTACGGCACTGCGTAGGATCCTACGGTCTTGGCGTGCATCCGTGCGTCGCTGCGGTCCGGTCCCAGGTCGACGGGCACGTGCACCTTCCGCCGACCACTGGCGACAACATCGATGTACTGTGGAGACCTCACGCCCCACGTGTTGAGCAATTCGGCGGTACGTCCACCCGGCCTCCCGCATGCCCACTATACGCCCTCGCTCAAAGTCCGTCAACTGCACATACGGTTCACGCCCACGCTGTCTTGGCATGCTACCAGTGTTAAAGACTGCGACGGAGCTCCGTATGCCACGGCAAACTGGTTGACACTGACGGCGGCGGTGCACAAATGCTGCGCAGCTAGCGCCATTCGCCGGCCAACACCGCGGTTCCTGGTGTGTCTGCTGTGCCGTGCGTGTGATCGTTGCTTGTACAACCCTCTCGCAGTGTCCGGAGCAAGTATGGTGGGTCTGACACACCGGTGTCAATGTGTTCTTTTTTCCATTTCCAGGAGTGTATTTCAAATCCGTCTTTGCAAATACCAAACAGGTGTTTTTATTTCTCAATACGTGTTTTGCTTTTCTCATTATACCCTTATCAGTTGTGGCATTTTTATAATTTTTCCGCTTACATCCGGCAGTGCGCAGCCCACCATCTCACACTTGTATGCTTGACGTGCAGAAGTACATGTCTGCTGACGTAAAACGTGACAAAATGACGCTTCAGTATTGCATACAAATGTTTGTTTACTTGGCTCTGAAGCATTCGCTCGGTCTCGTTTCGTGAGTGGTTGGTGCGGGTCTCTCGTTTGGCAGTGGAAATTATCATACAGAAATCGTTGGCCGTAAAACTTTATCCTAAGGTCAGTGTTCCGTACATCGATTCGATGCATCTGTGTCAGGTACATCTTATCATGAGAATGGAGCCCTCAGAATCTGGTATGAGACAATTTTTTCCTGATTAATCTACGACTGCATTCCCTATAGCCCATAAACGATAGAAAGTTTCCATACTGACAGATACAATGCAGAACAATCCATACTCCCTCTACTCCTTGTAGTATGGTCCTTGGTTATCACTGTTACTTGAAAACGACGTTGTCAATTAAAGCATGAAGCTGCATCATAATGAGTTCCGTGTGATGTCTGGGTCCCCAGTTTGACCGGAAAGCAGTCCCTCCCATAAGACATGTGGTGCCATGGTGCTAAGGCTCGCAAATCATTTCCACGCCACGTACACCAGCACGCTGTTCTGCTTGAAGCTACAGTACCACACCCACTACACTGACAAGCTAGGACTCAGAACCCGTGCCGTGATGAAAATCATCATTTCTACGCCCCAGATGCAGGATGTACGTGCACGCTGACTATGATCTGAATAAACATTATACGGAAATTTGGTTGGGGAAGAATTTCGGGAAAGAGCTGTTTTTAACATAATGGAGCCGTTCATTCCATAAGGCAACGAAAGAACGGATTTAAATGCAGCAAGGAGGTGAACAAACAATATCCACTGAAACAAGCTCTAAAGAAAATCTCGAAACTTCTGGACAGTTGCGAATGTACTACGCAGCTATAATGATACAAAACTGACTGCCATATTCAGTTTAGGAGCAAATGCGTTGTGTAACACTCCGGTTTGATCTACTTACTTATCCCACTAGATCGGGATCTGATAACAGCCCAGATAGATAATAATTAATGTGACCGTGTGCCTAATGGGGCTGGCAATCGGATTGGACTGCTACGGAGTTGTTACATTCCATTTTGTCCTTCGCAAATACTGTAATAATGTACTGTTTGGTGGCAAGAAGAACAACAAACACAGCTTCACTAAACAAAACCTATATTCTTATCAAAAACCACAAAGATAAGGAGACAGCCACTGCCTTCGTCAATACACTGTTAATAACGGCTAATCTCAGCACAGGCTTCCTCGCTATTCATAATCGTAACACGCAACATACAATCACTGTAATCCAACACTGTAATCCAAAAAATGCCGGCGCGGTAGACGCGGAATCTCAATAACAGCACATAAATATCACTGAATCACTCTGTTAATTATACTTTCTCACTTTCCCGTATAATACTAACACAAAGGGGTTGAACCGCGGCGATGGCCACTCCCTTTGTCGGTAATTTCCATCAATTGCTGGCTTCTGCTCAGCTCTGCCCGCCTCGCAGGAACCTACAACACGCAACTGACTTGACTCAACTCTCGCTCTCGCGACCCGACACACTAATCGATAGTTGCCCTGTCGACCTGTGTGAGTGCAAACCTAGTAGTAAGGGCCTGCGGACCCCTTACATCCCCGCTCTCGAAAACTTCTTTAGAGCCGCAGGCGAAAAAGAATCGGCAAGGGAATGAAACATTGCTAAATTTGAACAAACACACAGTGTAAATAATTAATGAAATTACAATTCATCAAATAATCCCTCGACTCCGGTAGTGGGCTGCCTCCATAATAATTTTTACAAAAGGTTATACATCTCATAAACATGGCATTGTCCAAATTACAATTTTTATATCAACCAGCAATAGTCCTCTCTAGTCCAATATTGAATGAAACACACAACATATACACTCAAAAATTATTACTTAAACACAGGACATATGAATTACTATACTACAAATTAGTTATTACAGGTTTTATACTCATTCTTAGATAATCTTCGACATGAAATATGCAATTCTAATTGTAATACATCACAAAACACAATGTAAATAAACTTTTCCCTGTTTCAAATGTCCATTTTACAGCTAATGTCCTAAATATATCTTAGCAGGTTTATTCGGTTCCTGGTAGCCCTCACTCTTGACCGGACCTCACCTGGAGTGTCGTTCAGTTTTTCGGTTCCTCCGCCTCTTCCTCTGTAATCAGACGAATGATTAAAATGAATCCTTGGGTCATTACTTCCCTCTCGGTTTCGATCATTAGCTTGATTGTGTCCCTGTGATCGAACAGATTCCAACTGTTCCAGTATCTCCATCAAGGCCTCCCTATTTTTAATTAGGCTCCCAGATACAGTTTCTTGCATTTTCTGATTCAGTCTTCTTTTTATCGCAGATATCATTACGTCATCACTCAGGGGTTGTTCCAAGGTCTCGTTCAATTCCCACAAATGTTCGGCAAACTCTCTCAACGTTCCTCTCCGTGTACTAAGTGACTTGCGATGGAGTAGGTCCTCAATTGCTGCTCATTGATGGCTTTTGGGCCAGTATTTCTTCAAGAATTCCTCTTCAAACTGATCATAACTAGTAGTCCCTTCCTTCTTCCTGACTCCCCAAGTGAAGGCCTCACCTTCCATTCTATCTATTGCAAATTGAATCTTGTCTGAGTCTTTAAGATGTGCTGGGAAAACTCCTTTTAACCATTTCATAAATATCATTGGGTGCAACCCTCCTTTCGGTCTAAATTTCTGCCCTGTATGATTTTGGACGTACCGATTATCACTGCGCATCAAGGTAACGACTCTACCTTCCCCAACGGTTAAAGTGGCATTGCTAATTCGTTTATCAATTTCTTCTGTCTTGCTCTCCAATTGCTGCACTCCCTGTTGTAATTGCCTGACCTCCATTTCAACCCTCTTGTTATCCTCTTCTCGTTGCACGGCTATGGCATTTCTCAGATTGACAGCTAGTTGGTTTTGCCCATCTCCTATCCCCTTGACCGCATCATTGCATTGTTTCTGCATCTGCGCCACCTCGGCGATTCGATGATTGCAATTTGTTTCCACTTCGTTGATTCTTTCTCCCAATTCGGCTTTCGTTTCTTCAATATCGTCTTCTATCTTTTTTGTTAACTTTCCTTCCACCTTCTCCACGTCTCCCTGGACTTGGTCTATACTCTTCTGCAGCTTATTCTATCTCTCGTTGATATCCATTTTCAACTGTTCTTGTAGCTCCTGTATTTCCTTCTTCAGATTACATTCCATCTTCATCTGCGATGTTTTGATCTCTTGTGCTATAGTTTCTTGCAAATCTTCCTTTAATGATTTGCGAAATATTTCTTCCCTTTCTCTAGCTTCTTGTGCACTCTTCTCTAACGATGCGTTAGTTTCTTGTAAACGCTTCTCTAACGATTCTCTTGTTTCTTGTGAATTCTTCTCTAACGATGCTTTAGTTTCTTGTAAACGCTTCTCTAACGATTCTCTTGTTTCTTGTGAATTCTTCTCTAACGCTTCTCGGGATATTCTTCCCTCTTCTCTAGTTTCTTGTAAATCTTCCTTTAACGATGCGCTAGTTTCTTGTAAACCCTTTAGTGATTCGTTAGTCTTCTTTATCAAGTATACCAACATCGACCATCTATCAGCATCCTCTGAAACTGGCTTATTTCTCGTCGTTTGTCCCGGTGTCTCGGGATAACTAGTTGAATGTGCTAATGGGCTATCTAATGACAATCCACAACCACTGATTCCTGAATCATCTCTGTCCTCCTGTCCTATCCCTTTCCTTTCAACTACTGCCTCACAAACCTGCTTATCTTCAGTAGACATGTTTGATTTATTTTTAATGCACAGGCAAGTAATACAAAATAACCTCTAGTAACCCAAAACACTCCTAATTACCATGAAACTAATCAAACAGCACCTGCAGTCTTTTCAGTTAATCCCCAAAATGACACAACATGCATGAGTACTGAACATTACAACTCTCAAAAACCTAATAATTTCCAATAACAACTTCCACATACACAGTTTATGTAAAAATGTTTTAAACAAGATAATCACAACACTCATAAAATCTATAAATGTAAAATCCCCAAAAACAATGAGCATATCTGTATAATTACCATTTAGACAGTGCAGTGTGCATAAATAAGTATGCTATATTTCAGAGTATGCTTCGCAAATTTTTCGGAAATTACTACAATTGGGCACTTGTCCTAATGTAAATATCAGTTAAAAATTGTTTATTTACCGCGAAGACTGCATACCGCAATTTAATGTTATGTCAACCAGTCGTCTCCACTCACCAACCGACGTTACCGCGAGTCGCGATGTTTTGACGTTTGAGGTGGGCGTGGCGCTGTACTGCCGCTGGAGCTGCGTGAGGTTGCGCTGCTGTTGCAAGTCGTCGTAGTTCTCCGTCGGCCGCTCCGTGGCGCTGCAGGCGGGCGTAGTTTGTAGTTTGGCCGCTAGGTGCCGGGACTGCGCTCGGTGTCTCGAAGTCGCGTCGCTCAGCCGGCCGCTCCGTGGTGGGATGTCGTGTGAAATCACCTTGCGGATCGAAGCTCTTTGGTGCAACTGCTACACGGGTCTGCGTGACGTCACTCAATAATTGCGTCGCCACAATTCATTGTCGTCCGCATGGCAGTTTATGGGTCCACACGAAGCTGTCCGATTTTCACTATTCAAAAAGCAATTTCAGTCAAAATACTACCGCTAAACACTTCTTTAAAAACTTTCGTGACGAATTCTTGGCTCGTTTTGCTATTTTACTGTTCACACGTGTCTTTCTTTGGCGTTCACTTTTCACAGTTTTTCGCGCGGATTTATGCATTTGCACATTATAACACAGTTTATTGACACTATTGTTCTGTTTAATATGGCAAGAAAAAACAGTTTAGTCACAATCGTAAGATATTATTACTTCGTATTGTTCAAAAATGCACTGTTCCTTGTCGCGATTTTACAGTTCCTACTCTGTCTCGATCCAAATTGAAAAAAACACTTTCTTGCGTTAAGCAAGGTAAAATTATCTATTGTTCTTTACTACTCGTCCGAAAATTGCACTAGTCCTTTCACGGTAAGCCAAGGGTGTAACACTCCGGTTTAATCTACTTACTTATCCCGCTCGATCGGGATCTGATAACAGCCCAAATAGATAATAATTAATGTGACTGTGTGCCTAATGGGGCTGGCAATCGGATTGGACTGCTACGGAGTTGTTACATTCCATTTTGTCCTTCGCAAATACTGTAATAATGTACTGTTTGGTGGCAAGAAGAACAACAAACACAGCTTCACTAAACAAAACCTATATTCTTATCAAAAACCACAAAGATAAGGAGACAGCCACTGCCTTCGTCAATACACTGTTAATAACGGCTAATCTCAGCACAGGCTTCCTCGCTGTTCATAATCGTAACACGCAACATACAATCACTGTAATCCAACACTGTAATCCAAAAAATGCCGGCGCGGTAGACGCGGAATCTCAATAACGGCACATAAATATCACTGAATCACTCTGTTAATTATACTTTCTCACTTTCCCGTATAATACTAACACAAAGGGGTTGAACCGCGGCGATGGCCACTCCCTTTGTCGGTAATTTCCATCAATTGCTGGCTTCTGCTCAGCTCTGCCCGCCTCGCGGGAACCTACAACACGCAACTGACTTGACTCAACTCTCGCTCTCGCGACCCGACACACTAATCGATAGTTGCCCTGTCGACCTGTGTGAGTGCAAACCTAGTAGTAAGGGCCTGCGGACCCCTTACAGTTGCAACACAAAGTGGCAAATCTACAGAGGACGCAATAAATACTCGCCACATGGAGCTGGAGTGTCGACAAGCGGGGCAGAGGAAGGGTCAGTGTGACGTAGGCGGCTTTGGCCTGTAGTGCTGGAGCCATTACTGAAGGTGTCATGCGAGTCCAGTAACGAAGTGGATTGGCGGAATTTAGAAATGACCGACTGTAAATGGCGATACGTGAACTACAGAAGAGACACGAAATGGTGCGCTGCCTGGACTAGGGGGGCGGTACCTAAGCTGCACCACTGCCGCTGTGGCCCCTCAGCCCGAAGAGTGCTACAGATCTCGCTTCAATATTTTCCGGTTGTGAGAAGCTCCTCTAGTTTTGTTAACACGAAATCGGAGAACGTTCTTTGTTTTGAGCAACATCCCTCACCCTTTTACTCGCGATGAGCACATTCTCGGCTGGAGTATATTCTCTGACTCGCTTTACTCATGTGAACCTCAAAATGTCCTCCCAAAATTTCCAGTACGAAGTATATCCTCCGTTTTACTGACATGCCCCACTATACTTCGCCAGCACCTCAGCTCTCACCTGGACTCTCCCAGTGGTTCTTCGCCGATCATCTCCCACCCTTCGTCGTCGTCTTCATTGCTTCACCACTCACAGAGAGCCGTAGTCCGGCAGCTCCTTCGCCACTGCCTCCGTCAAATGCTCCACCACCGTCGCCGCCACCTGCACCACCGTCGACGCCCTCTCCAGCAGCGTCGCTGGCTCTGTCGCCAACACCGTCGCCAGCCCCAAACCGCGGCCCGCCCCATCGCCCGCACCACTGCCGGAGCCAGAAGTTCCAACCACATCCACCACCACTGCAGCTTCGTCACCGCCGTCATAAACTCCTGTCAGTGTCCTTATCTACACACAACTGGGGCCACCTATTACACCACAACCCTCATGCATGCAGTCATAAGACCAAACAAATGAAATAGAATAGATAAAACCTCACGATTCCAAATGAAACCAAGCCAAAAATGATTTCACTAAATTTTCGGACATGAAACCAATAATTCCTCTCAACTATCGTCCTTTGTGTCTACATCTACATACATAATCTGCAAGCCACGGTGCGGTGCGTGGCGGAGGGTACCCTGTTCCACAACTAGTCGTTTCCTTTCCTGTTCCGCTCGCTGACAGAGCGAGGGACAGACGCCTGTCTATATGCCTCCTTAGAAGCCGTAATTCCTCGTATCTTGTCTTCGTGGTACCTACCAGAAATGTATGCTGGCATTATTAGGATCGTTCTGCAGCCAGGTTCTCTACATTTTCTCTGTTGTTTTCTTCGAAATGAGTGTCTTCTTCCCTGCTGAGCTCCAGAAGCATATACGTAACACTTGCATGCTGATCGAAACTCCGGTAAGAAATCTACCTGCTCCCCCTGAATTGTTTCGATGTCTTCTCTCTATCCGACCTGGAGCAGATCCCAAACACTCGAGCAATGCTGAACAAGAAGTCGCTCTGGCGTCCTACACGGGGTCTCCCTTACATACGAACCACACTTTCACAAAACTCTCCCAATAAACCCAAGTCGACCGTTCGCCTTTCCTACCAGAATCCTCACACGTTTATTCAATTTCATCTCGCTTCGTAACATTACGTCCAGATATTTCAACGAAGTGACTGTGGTAAGCAGGACATTTAGAGTGCCGTATCCGAATATTGCGGGTTCGTTTTTGCTACTCATCCGCTTTCGTCTATAGCAAGAGCCACCTGCCACTCATCACACCAACTAGAAATTTTGTCATCTTGTGTCAACCTGCAGTCACTCAACTTATTCCATATGCTCGTTCTTCCGTTATCACCCCGCAATGGGACACCGTGACAAATGCTTTCGAGAAATCTAGAAATATGGGATCTGCCTGTTGCCCTTCATCCATAGCTTTCAGTGCATCATGCGAGAAAAGGAAAAGGTGAGTTTCACAGAAGCGATGCTTACCAAAACCGTGTTGATTTGTGCACATAAGCTCCTTAGTCTGAAGAAAGTTGATTATGTTCGAACTGAGAATATGTTCAAGCATTCTGCAGCAAACAAGTGTTAGGGATATTGGTCTGTAATTTTGTGGGTCCGTTCTTTTACCTTTCTTCACTTGCACTTTTTTCCATTCGCTTGGTTCTTAGCGCTGATCGCAAGATTCGCGGTAAATGCAAGCTAAGTAAGGGGCCAGTGCCGCACACTACTCTTTGTAAAACCAAACTGGCATTCCACCTAGGCATTGCCACTTATTTATTTTCAGCTGTTTCAGCTGTTTCTCTACGCCAGCGGTACTCATTACTATGATTTCCATACGGGACTCTGTGCGATGGTCAAACGACGGCACGTTTGTACCATTCTCCTGCGTGAACGATTTCTTAAACGAGGAATTTTTAACTTCGGCCTTCCTTTTGGAATATTCTACCGCCAAAGCAGACTGGTCAACGTGTGACTGAATAGAAGCGTTAGATCCGCTTAACGATTTTGCAGAGGACGAAAACTTTTTCCGGTTCTCCGGTGGTAGCAGTTGTATGGTTCGCGGACAGATCTCTTCACAGACGCACTAATATCTACAAACCTTGCTGTCCTCATTTGCGCGTTCTCTTTTGAACCGAGAATGTAACAGCCTTTCGTTCCTCAGCATTTTCCGAATTTTGTTATTAAAGCACGATGAGTCTTTTCCGCCCTTGATCCACTTAGTAGGTGCATACTTTTCCGGATCACGATTTACAATCTCTTTAAACTTTAGCCATAATTCCTCTATGACCATAATTCTGGAATTAAATGATTGTATTTTATTGTCTAAGTGAGAGCTGACAACTGCATATCAACTCTCCTAGCCTTCTTGACTGATTTACTGACTTGTAACCATAGTCGCTATGATATCACGATCACTAATCCCCATCTCTATGCTGACGCCATCGATAAGGTCCTGCCTGTTTGTGCTGGCTGCCGAACTAGCTGCTCAACACAGTTTTCGGGAAATGTGTTCCAAAGTCCTTCACAAGACTGTCTGTCAGCACGACCTGCAGTGAATCCATAGACGTCCCAGCCTATACTCGGTAGGTTAAGGTCACCGCCAGCTAGTGTCGCGTGATCTGGATATTTATGCAATGCTGATTCTTTGAATGGCTCCACATCTGTCCCAGCGGAGTCGGGTGGGTGGTAAAAACATCCAACAACTGATATGGTTTCACCTAGTCCTGTTATGTGCGACCACGTAACTTCACTATTGCACTCAAATGCAACCTCAGTAAAGAGAATATTTTTTGTCAACTGCAATGAACACTTCCCCTCCTACGGCGTCGAATGTCTTTCCGATAAACATTCCAAGACTCGCTAAATATCTCAGAGTTTTTTTTTACTTAGGGTCTTAGCCAGCTCTCAATTCAAGAATAATTTGAGGCTGAGAGCGTTCATGGAGGAGAGCAAATTTGAGAACTATGTTACAAATACTTCGAAAGTTGACTGATAAAAGTTTCAGAGTCGAACTGACTTTACTCTGAAAGCTATCTGATTTCCCTAAATGTGTACCAACTGGCGAGTGTTCATGAGAGTACCTCAAACTACTGGCCAGCCTGAAACCCCCCACGTGCACTCCACAAGTACTCTGCTATCCGATTAGCTGCTTCCTTTGTGTAGTGCACCCCTGTCTTGAAATCTACCCATCTCCGATTTTCAGTTCACCTTCCCAACCACTGTTACCTTCATTCCCACTGCCTGACACAATATCGATAGTTTTATCCCGTCACACTATCTGCATGTGTCCGTACACAGTCAACCAGTAACCCACTCACAGTTCTGATGACAGATGTGGAGTAGCAAACCAAAAATCCCCACACAATAAACATTGTGGAGTAACAATACCGTTCCTCAAAAACAGCTCCAGGTGGCTGCAAATCATGTTCAATCATCCTGCATAATACTTTATCCGGAGTGTGTATTTTACCACCCTGACCGTGATCTGTCCTACTGCCTGTCTCTGTCCGAGAAATCCTATAGCACATAATTTCGCTCCTCACACTGACCACTGCCTCTCCACAGCTGTTTACCCACATCAGTTCCCATGATGAACTTAACTGTAGATGTCGGATGATCACCTTCGTTTCAAAAGACCTACTCCATTTCCCAGACACACTCATCCCAAAGTAGCTCCCCTACCGACATCTTCAGATATAACTGCAGAAGTCTTTCATCTAATTGATAGCAATCACGACTGAGTCTAATTGTCCATCCTAATCCATGTTCTTCACCTCCATAGCTACCTCACAATAAGCCACCTAAAAGAGTCCAACTACACCTCCACAAGACCTGGGCTGCCTGCTGAGAGCTTGCCCATTCCCACATAGGAAGCCACCTGGTCACCTTCCATAGTGCCAACGTATCTCCTACAACATTCCATTCCACGGCCCCATATGTCAACCACTCGACAGACTATTCCGCTTTCCTCCCGCTCACAACCTCCAGTATTTATGCTCTATGCTACGGACTGATTTAAACACACCAACCACAGGACAAAATATAAGAACGATGGCTATCCGCTTCCTTCCCTCATCGCTGCTTAAATTTTTCCTCCATCTATTGAGATGAGCATGACTTGTGGCCTCTTTTCCTCACCGACAGGATGCCTGTATCTGGACTAGAGTCGCTACTACATGGTATTACCGTAATTTCTCCCGAAGTGTTTTTTTTTTTTTTGTTTTTGTCACGAATAAGACGAGGACACGCTCACTTTTCGTGTCAGGTTCCACATCATTGTTTCCACAAATTATGAAAACTTCGGAAGTATCTGTAACCATCAATACTTTCTCTAGTAAATGCAGTAACATCGTTTTTTGTGTCAGTTTTCTCCGCTGGTCTGTTACGTAATACGTGGCACATTTTAAGACACAATGCGAATCAAAAAATCGAAGGCTAAACGGAGTCAAAAACCTTTGTAAATCACGAGTTTCTGTAACCATGTCCTTCACTACTGTCTATTAATGCTAGTTCTTTACTCCATTTTGAATTAAATGATCCCTGTGTTTTCTATAGCTTTAATGAATACTTCCATGGATAAAAGTGAGATAAACTCCAATAAACCATAGTGAGTACGACAGACATTTGAGTGTACACTGGTTTATACCTGATTATCAAGTTCCCTGGCCTGTCCTTGTCTTCTTCCACCTCGTAGTGCTCCGCCTGTTTGCTGGCTAATTGCAAGTCCTTTAACCATCCGGTTAATTTCGTGCGCAGCATGTCTTTCACACGTTTCATGTCCTTAATCCAACCGTGGAGTTGCTGATCACTTGCGTGGTTACCCTGAGACACATAGAAAATAGTTCAAATTACTTTCGTAACATCCACAAGCAGCAGCCTGTCTTAATACACACAAACACGTAGCACTATTACATGACACTGAAATTACTGCCAGCGCATGAGTGTAGTACATTCAGTTTTGTACAGGCATAAAAACATTAATGCACAGCAGATGCCTAGTGGGGTTTTATTAAATAAGTACATTTCTCAAACTGTGACATCCGATAAGAGAGGTGCAGATATTTCTTGGTAGTTGAAATTACAGACGTCTGAATGTATGAGTGTATACTCCCGTGACGATGTATCCAACTGAAATGCTCTGGAGCTGCCAGCAGCGTCGAGTTCCTACATGTAAAGCCACATGGCGTGGCTGGAGCTCTGACGAGATTCTATTCAAACTTTTGAACGATTTTCGAAAATAGAATAGCCAGACTGTTGACAAATCCGTCAAAATCCTACTCGTTACCAACGCTGTGAGAAACCTGAACACATGTTATGACCGTCTACAAACGCAATGATAGACATCAGCCGCTCCATATCTGAAACATTATCTGAGTTAATTGTGCACACACGAAATGTCAGTTTGACTCAAAATTTTGTAGCGTTTGTCTGTTGCCTGGCTGATCGCTTTTGCCAAAAATTTGCGTTTGATGCTCGTCATCTAACACGATGTCGTCTGTATCTGAACATGTCTCGAATATTGCAGATTTGAAGGAATGTATTGACTGCCCGAGTGTTAAGATCATTTTTTCTGGACCATTTTCGGGTACGAAGTTCGCATTTATGTCACATATTAAGGTCTATGCTCCTTTGGCGTCGTACAAATTGTAGGTTTCTAAGTCAATGCAGTAAAGATATGGCCATTTAATTACACATTTTCATACACGAAAAATCACTCACAAAAATCTATAAGGTGCTCCCTGTTGATTTAGAATCATGACATTTTGGAAGAAGCCAGATTTCACCGTGCAAATAAAGGAAAAAATCATAAAATCCATAATTGGTAACTATATAACTCTATAAAATACTTTTCGTATTATTTTTTATCAGTCTATTTGTCTGTCCATCTGTTGGGAATCTTTTTCTCTGGATCAGTTCTGGGTATCATGTTCAAATTATGTCACATACAAAGGTATATCGACCCTTGGCGGCGTAAAAGCTGTAAGCTTATAACTGACTCCAGTCATCAGATATGGCTGTTTATGTCTCGTGTTTTGGTAATCGAAAACTCACTCGTCGAAACCTATAGGGTGCCCTACGTTGACCTGGAATCATGAGATTTGGCAACAACTAAGTTTTCCGGTGCAAGTAAAGCAAAAAATCTGAAACTTGTTAACTTGTAATTATATCGCATAAAAATGTCGTTTTCAATTTGGACATACATTGTATTCATCACCTGTTGAAAGAATAACATACGAACATTACTGCATCCAAAAATAAATTGTATGTTGTATTCATGATTTAGTACGTAAACAGAAATGTGTTATTAAATCTTCTCTCCCTACATACATCAACTAAAGTCCTCTGCTTGCTTGTTCTTGTTTGTTTGGGCTGGGCTGAGGAAATAACGTAGAATTTCTGGACCGAGCTTGGTATTGCTGGCAGCAGTATCTTGCCAGTAAAGTTACAGAGTCTCGATAACAGGCAAAAATCATTGGGAATCTCGATTCCCAGGATGGGGAGTTTGTACAGAGCCCTTAGTGCGTGAGTCCCTCTCGCACTTGCCCATTCTGTTTTCCTTTCTTCTATCTACCCTAGCATCACCCAGTATGTTGTTCTGGAAGGTGAGTGCTCACCACAGACACGGGTGCCGTCGGGAGTGTCTGAGAGAAGTGGGACAGAACTGCTCTTGTTCTCTGTACGTGGGGTCCCCAATCCTTTTGGGTCACACTGAAACAGGTGACAGTGGTTCCGCAATAGATTATATTGAGATAGGGAACCAATACTCGAAAGTGCATATTTATTGTGTTACGGACATACACAGCATACACCACCTAACAACAATGTAGCTCATAGTAATTCTTCAGAGCAACGACTGTCAGTCTGAATCAATGCATGTATTGCAATGATGCCGGATGTTCTTCACACTCTGGCAAAGATCTCGGGTGTCCGTTGTGCACTCGAACAGTAGCAGCTGATAAACAGTGTACACACCTGACCACCAAACGGACCTACTGTGCACAACTAGGCTCGTAGCACTCAAGCATCGCAGTGGCGCATTAACCCGTGCCGCAAGCACACCACTGACCCTGCTGTCAGCTGTCCATTGCATCAGATAGCTTGTGTCGTGTTCATGGCGAGGTGTGTTGCTGTGTACAGTGCACAATGAGTAATCAAAGATGAAATGTGCAAGCACTGCAACGAACGGATTTTGAGCCCTAGGTCTGCTTGTGTCAATCCAGTATCGTTCACAGCGCTGTACTGTCCAACTTCATACAGTTTGTATTGTTTGTGGATGAGGCCTCATTCATCCGTGATGTTGTTTTCAAAAGCCAAACAGGCAGATCTAGAATGAGGACAACACCCACGCCACCCATATCGGAGGCCAACAGCAAAGATTCTGAGTCAAGGTATTTTAGGTCATTATCCAAGATCATTCCACTTTGATGTTAATGTCTGCAAGCACCAAGCACCTGAAGAATACTCACACTCATTGTAGGGCTGGAAAGGGGGGGGGGGGTCCTCTCTGATGGCCATTGCGATCGCTGGATCTTACAACCCTCGACTTCATTCTCTGCGGTTATGTCAAGATGTAGGTGTACGAAACACCTGTAGATACAGCTGAAGACCTGCTTGCCAGGGTCCAAGCTGCCCGCCTCCTGGTACAACATTGTTGCTCACGGGCGAGGCCTCCACGACGAGTGCGGCCGCTTCATGTTTAAAGATGATTAAAGGTGCGGCTGTTGTCACACGCATCGACTCAGTCTGTGTTTCGACAAGTTTCTACACAGTTGTCACTTCTGCCCAGCTGCTCAGAACAACGAAGTGTTGCATGTCTTGGAAGACAGTAGCGTGATTGACTCGATTCCACTATCGCAGTAGCCGCCACGATACAGGAATGACCTGTGAGGATATGCTGACATCACTCCGAAACTGTGATCACAGAGAGAGCGTCATGCAGTCAAAGGTCGTGAGGTGGTGGTATGAATATGGGAAATTTTTCAAGAACACTGCCATCCTGAATTTGGAATCATTCAACTGTATGTCAGTCAGACACCTTAGGCAAGTGCACGGTGGTGGAGAGAAAAACGGATTTACTTGTGTTGCAGATATGTGCAAATATTATTTTCTTAATAAAATTTTTGTATTTATTTAGATACTCCCGAGCTCATTTTTTACAGTTCCTTTGTCAGCTACGTTTATTTAGCAGGTGACATCTACACTCTTTTTGGAGAACTGTCGAGATGATTTCCCAAGTTTCTGCAATGTGTCGCTCAAAAGTAGCCGATCAGCAGCTACTTGCAGCCAGCATATTCCATTTCGCGCATTTCTGTCACAGCACAATCCCACTCGTTTAATATGTGGAAGTTCTTCTTCTTACGAGAAATAAACCCGTTTGTGCTGCCTTGCGTCCACGCTTGGTAAGTAATGAGAGCAGTTGAAAGTTGAGAGGGGCGTGTTCAAATGTGTACCAACACGCTGGGCACTGTCGCAATGCGCTATGTGTAAGTAATGTTAGTGGGGAGAGAAGAAGCATGATGGATTGCGACTTGAATTGCTGATCAGTGCACGCTGCGTGGCTGAAGGGGTTTGTAAACAGCACTGCGGGGGGCGACCCGAGTCTTTCTCTCTCTCCGACTGCCAGCCAGCCCTGATATCGGAGTCAAGCGCTCGTGCGGTATCCGTGACGACGATGGTGACTGCAGTCATGGCCACGCACGTTGGACAACAATGACGACGCCGCACTGTTGTCACTGTTTACCGACGACGCTGTGATGTCATTCATCGTGGTCACCTTGGCTGAGGATGAAAGCAAGTATACATATTTTCTACAGTGTTTTTGTTTATACACTACTGGCCATTAAAATAGCTACACCACGAAGATGACGTGCTACAGACGCGGAATTTAACCGACAGGACGAAGATGCTGTGATATGCAAATGATTAGCTTTTCAGAGCATTCACACAATGTTGGCGCCGGTGGCGACACCTACAACGTGCTGACATTAGGAAAGTTTCCAACCGATTTCTCATACACAAACAGCAGTTGACCGGCGTTGCCTGGTGAAACGTTGATATGATGCCTCGTGTAAGGAGGAGAAATGCGTACCATCACATCTCCGACTTTGATAAAGGTCAGATTGTAGCGTATCGCGATTGCGGTTTATCGTATCGCGACATTGCTGCTCGCTTTGGTCGAGATCCAATGACTGTTAGCAGACTATTGAAACGGTGGGTTCAGGATCCAACGGCCTCGTATCACTAGCAGTCGAGATGACAGGCATCTTATCCGCATGGCTGTAATGGATCGTGCAGCCATGTCCAGATGGTGACGTTTGCAAGACAACAATCATCTGCACGAACAGTTCGACGACGCTTGCAGCAGCGTGGACTATCAGATTGGAGACTGTGGCTGCGGTTACCCTTGACGCTGCATCACAGACAGCAGCGCCTGCTATGGTGTAGTCAACGACGAACCTGGGTGCACGAATGGCAAAACGTCATTTTTTCGGATGAATCCCGTTTCTGTTTAGAGCATCATGATGGTCGCATCCATGTTTGGCGACATCGCGGTGAACGCACATTGGAAGCGTGTATTCGTCATCGCCATACTGGCGTATCACCCGGCGTGATGGTATGGGGTGCTATTGGTTACACGTCTCGGTCACCTCTTGTTCGCAATGACGGCACTTTGAAGAGTGGACGTTACATTGCAGATGTCTTACGACCCGTGGCTCTACCTTCATTCGATCCCTGCGAAATCCTACATTTCAGCAGGACAATTCCTGACCGCATGTTGCAGGTCCTGTACGGGCCCTTCTGGATACAGAAAATGTTCGACTGCTGCCCTGGCCAGCACATTCTCCAGATCTCTCACCAATTGAAAACGTCTGGTCAATGGTGGCCGAGCAACTGGCTCGTCACAATACGCCAGTCACTACTGTTGATGAACTGTGGTATCGTGTTGAAGCTGCATGGGCAGCTGTACCTGTACACGCCATCAAAGCTCTGTTTGACACAATGCCCAGGCGTATCAAGGCCGTTATTACGGCCAGAGGTGGTTGTTCTGGGTACTGATTTCTCAGGATCTCCGCACCGAAATTCCATGAAAATGTAATCACTGTCAGTTCTAGAATAATGTATTTGTCCAATGAATACCCGTTTATCATCTGCATTTCTTCTTGGTGTAGCAATTTTAATGGCTAGTAGTGTAAGTGATTCTTATACGTTCCACTTCTCCTTTTCTAGGTGTGAGCTGGCGTTACTCGCTGTGGGATCTGAACCCAGCAGCTGATAATGATGATGACGATGATGATGATCTCTGACGAACGACTTCGATCGTTCAGAGGAAGATATCGCTTATTCTACAGTATTAAATTTTTTGTTTGTTATTTTTGAGATGCTCTAGTTTCTACTCAATGCGATTATCGCTGTTTTGACGCGACCACCAGCTACTAGTTCTTTAGCACCTGCGTTTTCGTTTGGGCTTGTCCATATTCTTTCAGACACATTCCCCTGCCGACGTCATACAGCTCCTCTAGTACCCATGCTGGATATGCCCTTAATGACAAACATGCCTGCTGATGATGAGTTGCTGGAAGTCTATTCCAGTAATGAACACAACAACAGTTCTATGTGTAAGTACTCAGAATTTATTATTATTATACGAATACGGATTTTTATTTCTCCTTCCTTTGATACTTATCAACTGCGTCTCTTTCTCCTTCTTGTGTGCAGAGTTATTAGGAGTTCGACGAGTCGTTGAGGGGAAGAGCATTGTCCAAGTTAGGGGGAGAGCTGTCGTGACGTCATGGGGTGAGTCGATACCAGAGCGGTCATACTGAGTCACTTTTCTGAGGTGCAGGAAAGAGAGTCCTGTAAGACACTCAGCTGTATGCTCTGCCTTGATTTATGTTCATAAGATTTTGATCAACTTATTGTGGGGTCCAGTTGCATCTCTCTTCAAAAGTATATACTGCTAACAAAAAGCATGTCCTAATGCCCAGAATCATGACGACAGGAATTTAATTTGATTTCCATGGTTGCTTCTCACTAGTGATAGAAATTAACCAAAAAATACAGGGCATACAGATACACAACAAACACCAGATGTCCACTGGCGTTCTAACTTCTCGTTTATGGCCGAATGTAGGAGAGCCATAAGAAGAAGACAAACATTAACACGCTGTGTGGCACATCGACAAAGAAGTCGAGCGTAAATTAGGTGGTCCCCTCTTCTTGTCCATATTAACCGAGAAACATCCAAAAAGTGTAGACCTGCTGCTAATCTCTGAAGACGATAGGCAACACAACGTTTGGATCAAATGCATGTCCCACCTACGTTCCTCTGAAATGAAAACAGAAAAGGTGCAAGACATTTTTGCTGTGGATGTCTCAAGTCGTTTACCAAGAGCATGTATCTTGAAAGACACCTGATTGACTGCTAGAGCCAGGAAACAATAGGTGTGGAAATGCTTATCAAGGATAAACGGTTCTCGAAGTGTAAGAATGCCTCTCACCAACACCTCTGTCCCTTCGTCGTTTACGTCGATTTAGAGCACCTCCTAGCTCCTGTGGTACAGTGTGAACGTGGTGCCTCTGCCTCCCATATCACTGCCACAAAATGATGCATACGATATGTGGCTGCCCATCAAGTTCTGTGCACATATAACTCTAAAATTAAAATCTTATGTCAGGGGAATAGTGCGAGATGGCTGCTCACTGAGCTTGAAAGTCTTGTACGGGATGTTTATAACATTTATAGTGAAAACGTCCTCATGACCAACGTGAAGGAGAATGATGCACTGTACAAGCAGGCAGCTGATCGTTATACCTGGGGACTTTGTCTGGACAGAGGTGAGGAAGCTCCCTGTAGAGACTGTTGCCACGTAACGGGGAAGTCCCAGAGTGCAGCTGACAACCCATGTAACTGTAAGTACCAACTGCCACAGCACACAGCCATCTTTTCCACAATTTAAGTGAGCATGATGCCCGCTTTCTAGTTCAGCACTTTGACGAGTCTGGGTAGTAGGATGATAAGATCTGTGTCATTGCTGACACCGTTCACAAATATATGCCGCTTCAAAGAGGATCACACCGCTTCCTGGATTCACAACGCTTCATGCTCACGTCTCTTTAGAAATTTGCTGAACCAACGCGTCCTGGAGATATTCTTAGCAAAGGGAGCCACATATCTCGATGATGTAGAGTTTCAAGAGTTTCAACTTGTGACGGAGAAGCGGTCTTTCCATACGAATATCTGGATTCTCTAGTAAACTAAGAGGCATTTCCATAATGAATGGAAAGAACGGGCAATTGGTGAATGAACAGCAGGACTTCGGCATCTTTGATTTATCAGAACATGTAAAATGATGAACACGAAAGCACATCTGACCGGCAACATCTTCGAGAAGTTCTGTAGCATATGGCTGAGATTTCGTGGGATGCCATGTTAAGAAAGACACAAGCCAGCAGCGAATTCTTGACCAACGTTGAGATGCATGTCTTCCTGGAACATGCGGTCCACAAGTGACTTTGCCGATGTGTGCGCAGGTATGCCAAGGCAAATAACTTGCAAATAATCGAGGGGGAGTACAGGTTGTCTGACGATTTCAGTTTCATCCTTTACCTGGATGTAAACTGTCTCTCAAAGCAAACCATGCAACAAAGTCTCCCTTTTCAAGGGCTCTCATGGATGTCCAAAGCGGAAATCACCAGACTGAGGAAAGAGATCAAATATGTGGCCGCTGATGCTGTTGAGGGATATGTCCTAGAGGTAGAGCTGGACTATCCCACAAGTCTGCATGACAGACACGGTGATTTGCACAGCCTGAAAGACTTTCACGTTCAGGGACTTCAACAGGTGCCTCCTCTAGGGCATTGGCGCTGCGCCACAAATGCTTATCAGGAGACATTTCGATTGAGGTTATATACTGAGGTATATACTGCAATTCCAGCTGGAAGCAGGGGTGTCCTATCACGATCACAAGTGGTTCATCGGGGGGCATAGGTGTGGAAATCTGCTGCACCCAGACTATTTACTGATGTGTCTGGGTGGGTTTATTTGTTAGTAAAAAGGTAAAAAGGTGTTCCATTTGACTGTGTGTGTGTGGAATACTTTGATGAGCTGTTTGTCACAGTTCTGAGTGCATGTTTGAGATTATGAATGTTTCATTGCACACTGGGTGCGTCCATGTGTGTGTGTGTGTGTGTGTGTGTGTGTGTGTGAGAGAGAGAGAGAGAGAGAGAGAGAGAGAGAGAGTATATATTTCGTGTGGAACATGTACAATATGTTTATGGTGCGTGCGTGCGTGTGTGTGTGTGTGTGTGTGTGTGTGTGTGTGTGTGTGTGTGTATTGTTTTGAGCTGCCATTGCTGTTGCTGTTCTAAGTACAGGGTGTTTCAAAAATGACCGGTATATTTCAAACGGCAATAAAAACTAAACGAGCAGCGATAGAAATACACCGTTTGTTGCAATATGCTTGGGACAACGGTACATTTTCAGGCAGACAAACTTTCGAAATTACAGTAGTTACAATTTTCAACAACAGATGGCGCTGCGGTCTGGGAAACTCTATAGTACGATATTTTCCACATATCCACCATGCGTAGCAATAATATGGCGTAGTCTCTGAATGAAATTACCCGAAACCTTTGACAACGTGTCTGGTGGAATGGCTTCACATGCAGATGAGATGTACTGCTTCAGCTGTTCAATTGTTTCTGGATTCTGGCGGTACACCTGGTCTTTCAAGTGTCCCCACAGAAAGAAGTCACAGGGGTTCATGTCTGGCGAATAGGGAGGCCAATCCACGCCGCCTCCTGTATGTTTCGGATAGCCCAAAGCAATCACACGATCATCGAAATATTCATTCAGGAAATTAAAGACGTCGGCCGTGCGATGTGGTCTGGCACCATCTTGCATAAACCACGAGGTGTTCGCAGTGTCGTCTAAGGCAGTTTGTACCGCCACAAATTCACGAAGAATGTCCAGGCAGCGTGATGCAGTACTTGTTTCAGATCTGAAAAATGGGCCAATGATTCCTTTGGAAGAAATGGCGGCCCAGACCAGTACTTTTTGAGGATGCAGGGACGATGGGACTGCAGCATGGGGCTTTTCGGTTCCCCATATGCGCCAGTTCTGTTTATTGACGAAGCCGTCCAGGTAAAAATAAGCTTCGTCAGTAAACCAAATGCTGCCCACATGCATATCGCCGTCATCAATCCTGTGCACTATATCGTTAGCGAATGTCTCTCGTGCAGCAATGGTAGCGGCGCTGAGGGGTTGCCGTATTTGAATTTTGTATGGATAGAGGTGTAAACTCTGGCGCATGAGACGATACGTGGACGTTGGCGTCATTTGGACCGCAGCTGCAACACGGCGAACGGAAACCCGAGGCCGCTGTCGGATCACCTGCTGCACTAGCTGCGCGTTGCCCTCTGTGGTTGCTGTACGCGGTGGCCCTACCTTTCCAGCACGTTCATCCGTCACGTTCCCAGTCCGTTGAAATTTTTCAAACAGATCCTTTATTGTATCGCTTTTTGGTCCTTTGGTTACATTAAACCTCCATTGAAAACTTCGTTTTGTTGCAACAACACTGTGTTCTAGGCGGTGGAATTCCAACACCAGAAAAATCCTCTGTTCTAAGGAAGAAACCATGTTGTCTACAGCACACTTGCACGTTGTGAACAGCACACGCTTACAGCAGAAAGACGACGTACAGAATGGCGCACCCACAGACTGCGTTCTCTTCTATATCTTTCACATCACTTGCAGCGCCATCTGTTGTTGAAAATTGTAACCACTGTAATTTCGAAAGTTTGTCCGCCTGAAAATGTACTGTTGTCCCAAGCATATTGCAACAAACGGTGTATTTCTATCGCTGCTCGTTTAGTTTTTATTGCCGTTTCAAATATACCGGTCATTTTTGAAACACCCTGTATGTACACACTGAAAACTTGTCTCTCTCTCTCTCTCTCTCTCTCTCTCTCTCTCTCTATGAGTTACTAATAAGTGTTTAATAGACATTGGAAATTAAAAAATTACCTTATTCACAAAAGAATGTGTATATTGTAATGAATCAATTACGAAATAACAAAACTGTTACGTATATAACAAATACGAGAAAAAATGGAAATTAAAAAGCTTTCAGTTGTTTTCACAATACAGTTGTTCTTCTTTTTCATATTTTTTGAATGAAATACCTCCTTTATCAGTTTTATATTGATGGCAGGAGCCAGAGAAAAATAAATCCTTTTCGAATACAATATTTTTTAAATTTACATACATACATACATGGCCGACCGGTTCTAGACGGGATCGCGATTTATCGCCTCCAATTCGTATTTGCGTAAGTAGAGCTTTGAGGATGTGCGCCAGGAATACTGCACGCGTTTACGTGTGTGTGTGTGTGTGTGTGTGGGACGTGCGTCACGTCCTCGCAGTGACAGCATGCGGTTAGCGGTCAGCGGGCAGCTAACATCCCGTTTGCGGTCTGAGCCGCTTCGCGCTTCCGACAGCCCGGCTGTGGGCGTCACAACAACACAGGGCGAGGGAGGCCAGCGAGCGACGCGGGCCGAGTCCACACAGTAGGGGGCCCGGCGCACGTGGCTGCAGTCGACTCTTACCGGTACGTCGATAAGCAGTATAGAAAACGAAAAATAAAATGCAGAATTTCCCTCGTTGTGCAGGAGCAGTGAATTGGAAGGTGCTGCACACTTTTGTATCGGCACCTTCCAATACGTTGAATCCGTCGTCCTTGCGATGGCGCCACTGCGCTTTCTGCCATCTAGACCTAATCTATGCCGGCCGGTGTGGCCGAGCGGTTCTAAACGCTTCAGTCTGGAACCGCGCGACTGCTACGGTCGCAGGTTCGAATCCTGCCTCTGGCATGGTTGTGTGTGATGTCCTTAGGTTAGTTAGGTTTAAGTAGTTCTAAGTTCTAGGGGACTGATGACCTCAGAAGTTGAGTCCCATAGTGCTGAGAGCCACTTTAACCAAGGACAAACTAACTCATAATGGAAAAATGAAAGAGAACATAAAGAGTAGAGAAGAACATTTAAAGAGGATGTTCACGGCCAAACGAAGTCAACTAACATCAACTGTCAGTTTTGTAACAACGAAATCAAACAATCATTGATAAAATTATTTAATAGGATAGATAAAAGAATCGACTCACGAAGCAGCGGCAGAGCACACATAGAAACTGTTGTGATTGGCAAGCTTTCGGAGCCAGTGGCTCCTTCTGCAGGTAAAAGGGTTGAAACGGAAGGAAGAAGGGTTAAGGAGAAGGACTGGACAGGTCTAGGAAAAGGGGGAAAAGGGGTAGATTTTGGGAAAGTCACCCAGAACCGCGGGTAAGAGGAGACTTACCGTACAAGATGAGAAGGAATGTTGGGGACCGCATCCAGGGAGCTTAAAGGTGGAAGATAGGTTAATATACAAGACAGAGGTTACTGCTAAAACATTGATCTCGAGTTAACAAGAGTGTGTCCTCCTATAATAGCCCTGTAACTGGCAAAACATATTCTATCAAAGGGAGAGTCTGCTGCGAAAAGATACAAGTCATATTCCAGCTACTGCCTAAACACTGTTTAGCCTTCTACACAGGCATGACTACCATCACATTATCAATTAGGATGAATGGGCATAGGCTGAGGGTATATACTGGTAACTCACAATATCCTGTTGCAGAGCATGGTCTACGACGTGACATTCGTGACCCCAGCGCCTGTTTCACCACCTGGATTCCTCCCCCAGGCACCAGTATCTCAGGACTCCGTAGGTGAGAACTAACTCTACAACGTGTCCTTGGTTCTCGCCATCCAGCTTTTTATCACTGTAACTACCCTTTCCTGCATCTTTCATTGTCATTCCCATCTATTTTACACCGCCCCATCCCACCTCTGTTATGTACAATGTGCTTACCTTCTCACTCTTAATAACTTGTGATCAATGTTTTAGCAGTAATCTCTGTCATGCATATCACCTTGTCTTAAGCTCTTAGGTTTTCAAATCTCGTCCAATGCAGTCCTCAACAATTAGTCTTCCCTTCTCATCTCGTACAGTAAGTTTCCCCTGACCCACAGTTCTGGGCGACTTTCCCAAAATCTACGCCTTAAGTTTTGAGCACAGTATTCTGTGAAAGTGAAACATGGACAGTGGGAAAACCGGGACGGAAGAGAATCGAAGCGTTTGAGATGTGGTGCTAGAGAAGAATGTCGAAAATTAGATCGACTGATAAAAGAAAAAATGATGAGGTTCTCAGCAGAATCGGTGAAGAATGGAACATACCAAACGCTTTGGTAGGAAGATGCAACCTTATTGTTTCCTCTCGGTTCTTGTACGTATCACCCATATTTCTTTGCAACTTACTCCCATTTTTCTCAATATTTCGAATATCTTGCAGAAGTTTACATTTCCAGATGCTTTTTCTAGGTCTATAGGGTCTATGAATGTGGCCATTTTATTTTCCAAGTTTTGTTTCTCTCATCAGTCACAATATCAGACGTACCGCCCTCTCATGCTATTAGCCTTCTGACAGTCAAAATGATCGTCACCTATCATATCCTCTATTATCTTTTCCATTCCTCTGTATATATTAGTCCTGTCGACAAATTCCATACATGAGGTGTTATGCTAGTTGTGCGATAGGCCTGCAAGTTTCTGCTCTTATCTTCATGGTTGTGTCTAATGGTATTCCACCATTCTCGTATATTCTAGACGCCAACTTCAATAATTCTTGGTTGACACTTTCGCCAATGATTTGCTGATCAATTGCTGTGCTTTTTCTGTTTCCCAAGGTTTCTTTTCCGTTAGCTCCTTATATCTATCTTTGTTTGTCCAATTTCTACGATGCCCTTTTCATAGGTGTCCATTTCTGTTCAAATGAACTGCCTGTGTGGTATTCATCAACGTAATATCTACAGCCCAAGAGAAATTCAAATGAATTTCGTGATTGCTTTGCACTTTAGTGTCCCACTCCTTTCCGCATTTTGTTCATCCAGACCATTCTCTTAAACTTCAATCCACTCTTCATCGCAATTCAACTGACATCTGAGCTTATGTCTGGCCCTAGGTGTGCCACACAATCGAAGAGCAGGATTTAGAAAACGATAGATTTCGACTTCTAGACATAGATAATCGGACAATTCTTCCCCTAAATACAGATGTACGAGTATTAAGAAGAGTCTCGCCAGGACGTAACCTCAGATGGAAGTTTCCTGTGCCTCGATCCTTTTCGAAGCCTACCTCCCGTGGGGAAGCGACAGGTTTCTGTAGCTACCGACGGTTGCGAGTTAAAACAAAGAAAACAAAGAGCGACAGAGGGAGAGAGAAAGCGACTCCCCTCTCTTCCACTCCGCTCCAAGGCCAAACGTCGTGTGCAATCATGACTGTTTGTACTGAAGCCATAATGTTGTGTAATTGCAGTACGTGAAGTTTTGATATTTTTATCATTATGTAATTTGTTAAAAGAAAGGCGAACAAACATGTAAAAGTAATGCATCCACAGTTTGAAACAGTTACACTGTTTTACATCTAAGTCAACTTAAAGATGCAGAGCTACAATTTTTGTAGTATGTGTATTCTGATATAAAGCATAACATACTACAGTTGCAAAATTGTACATCAGCAGTTGATTTTATCACTGGGATGTGTATCAACAGTTGTGCATGTCCCATCAAGAGAAACGTGTGTTCTTATGTGTCTCCATTGTTGTTGTTGTTGTTGTTATTAGCAGAACTAATATAATTATCACTACCGTAAGCTGCTCGTGTACTTCGCATGTCGTAATGTTGACCCATTGAGATGTCAGGTTATATATAAGAGAGTGGACTAATGCCTTAATTTTATCAGGTGGAATAAACGCATTAAGAAGTAAATAAATGTACACAATGTGCCAAATTCCGCTACTTCTTATAACGCACATTACACTATTTCTAAGGACACGGGCTCTGTCGTTTCTTGCGACTCTTAGTGTCTGTTCTGCTGGGGTTGGCATCGTGTAGTGGATCCCCGTACGCTCTGTAGCGTATGGCATCAAAAGTCTAAAAATTTCGGAAAAGTTACTGTACCTTCCTGCATTGTCACTTTTATCGCAACGACAATGAACGGGAGTCTTAAAACGTCACGTGTCAGAGATCTGTGCTGAAGTTTAGTGAGCGAGCAGTCTATATCGCATCACATCGCGTAGTGATTTTTTAATCCGGACCTGTGCGCTACCTTCATGCTGAGTGCCCTGGGGACGCTCCCAAGACAGCAGCCGTGTTCACAGGCCACGTGGACACGCTCCTGGCTGGACGGCCGAACACTCAGCCGTCCTGCCGCATCACGACATGCCCGCTAAGCCATCCGGTCTCAGCCTCACAGCAAATGTCTGCGACCAGCGTGTGGACAGCGGCGGTCTCAACGTCGCTGCGGTCTGGCGGCTCTACGGGACCTGTTGAGTGACGTCAGCTGAACACGACACAACTGGAGAGACTCGTGGACTCTTTTTGTCGGCCAACTCAGGCCCTTGTCGAGGCTAGAGGCGGTGTGCTCTACTGCTGTGTCAGCATGATCTCTCCTTATCTGACATCGAATGAAATCTGTCCTCAACCTTCATGTTTACTACTTGTAACCTTCCACATAAACATAACTAACTGGACCTTCTTTTGTAAGGAGAAAAACGTACACTTGCAAGATCTCAACCCTAGATACCAAACACCCGTCCTCTCTTAAAATAAATGGCCATACTTAAGATAATACTCATTTTAGACGTCTTGAATGCAGAATTTTTAAAGTTCTGTAGGTGCAGGTTGCCTGCCACTGGCTCCGCCCCGCTGCAGCTGCCTGATGCACGAGTCCAGAGTACTGTGCAGCGGGGTGACGTCCAGAGCCCTCAGACCCGCTTCATGTCGCAAGTGTGGGAAGACGTGCGTGGAGCCGGTCACGTCTGCCCCATGTGTTTCGAAACTTTGTTCTTCAAGTAGAACACATGTTATTTAACATGAGAAACGGGTAAGCAATATGAGCAGATAGTATTTCAATGCCATGCGCACATGTTTAGCAATATTTTAGGACATATTCTGCAGCAGTTTTTTATAAAACACACGCACACACACACACACACACACACACACACACACACACAGATCATTCTTCTCTCCATTTAACGGGTCTTCTCTATGACTGCCGCAACTAAATCGCAAGGTACAAATAGTAGCACAAAGAAACGCTCATAGAGTTTCTTTTGCCTCGTGTAAGAGGTAGTCGAATAGCCACATATAACGACGCTTACCGGTCACAACTGTCGCGAGCTTTGACGTTTAAACGTGACACTTTGACCGTCACTGTATACTGCTCCTGGAGGTGCCTCACTGTCGCTTGTCGGTTTACCGGCACTATAAACGCGAACCTCTTACTCACCGTACCGTACAGAAGTTCGAGCTCCGACAATGGGCGAACGCAGCGGAGCGTGCCAGAAACAAGTGGTACACGAGCGTTGAAAAGCTATGTGGTCAGAAGGTCTTAACTGCATACAGTCATAATCGTGGCCCAAATCTCCGCGCGACATAGACAGCTGGGGCTCACACCTTGCAAGTGAGCGTTTTGTATGTGAGACCAGGTTGGTCATCTTCTCTTGTTAGATGCAATCGGTTGTGATTAGGTAACTGTTTCTTTTCTCAAGTGTGATTATTATTTAGTTCTTATGTTTTTATTTCTGTGCACTTTAATTAGGACAGAATTTTCAAATGTGGTGCAGCTCCATCACCATGCGTTGATTAACTTCGACAAGAGTTTTTATAGAAAACCTAAATGAGCACATTACGCTTTATTTAACAATAACGAACTTCCAAATAATATACTCACCAGGTTTATTCCTCCACTTAAACTGAACACGACGCCGCCTCTGACATCTCACCCTGCCGACCGTGGCTCTTGTGATGCGCCGAACAGCATGCGCTGACTGGGACAGGATATGATGCCTCAGGTCACCCGCTTGCAGCGCTGTCACGTTCCATTCCATGTTGTTCAACCTTTCAAAATAAAATGGAGTCAGCTTATGTGACAGATGATATTCTGAAACTTGACTGTATTTTGTAGACTAGAATAGTCAAAACTAAACTGAACTTTCCCCTCTCCAGGTTTTACGTTTCCCATTGATAGAGGTCGACAGCCCATTAGAGACGAATCGAGGTGTCAGACAGGAATTGTTCCGTAAATTACGGCTGCTATGCGAGTCTGCTAACATATTCTGGTGAACTGATCGTTTCTGATGAAATACAAGAATTCACATACAAACATGCAGCCAGAACTATGATTGGATAAGCACGGCAGACCGCCTTCAAAGGCATGGAGTGGCCGCTCCCCCACAACATGGCTCACCGTCTGCTCCTTGACGCCATAGTCATGAGCAGCACCTCCACTATAATACCACGTTTTCAAGACGTTGCCATGTCTCTCCTGTGCCGTTTGGATGAGGTTGAATCTTGATCTTTCGTGACAAGAAAGATCATACTGCGCTACCTTACTCAGTTGGACTGAATACTTATTGCACCCTGTCTTAGGAATTAGTACCTTGGCATCCTTGATTGTGAGATTAGCAGGGACAAAATTGGACTGAACATGCAACCCCGTAAGTGGGAGCTGTTGTAGCAATGTCATTAAGAGTCAACATGGCTCCTTACGTCTTAACTGTATGAGTGCCATTCTCCCACGCTTTAGCACAATATGCGACAGCTCAATAACCAACAGAAATTGCAGTGTTGTTTTGTTTGTCTACATTTGCTCCCCAGTTTTTTGCAGGAATGTAGTGCAGTTGATTTAGAATAGAACCAAACGACTTTCACAGGTCCGCGCAGTGCTGCATAAATGACAGTGACAGGAAGAGGGATACACTAAGGTAATTAAGGAAGTAGCTGCAGGAAATTTTGGTCCTATCCAGGGGCTCATATGACTGCCTGTGTGCCTCTGTATCATGGAGGTAGAACTTTGTGGTCTCAGTTCCACTTGTGTTTTGTTGGAGCCTCTATCTGTAAAAGTACTCCCTCAGTTTGGTGTCAACTCGGAGGCTCGTCGACACAGTCAGTAAGTAGCCAGTTTCACACGATGAATGTGATCACTAGGCGACAACTACGAACAACAATAAACAACTACCTGGGACCTTGGAGTGCGAAGAAATTGTCTAAGGGGACACGTGAAACGGAACCTGGATCAGTGGAGTGGGCTTGTGTTCACCGGCGAGTACAGATTTCGAACGTCGACTGGGGGTCGTCGTACAAGGCTGTGTAGGTGACCAGGCACCGGTGCAGGTCTCTATCCATGGGTTCTGCTGTGGGGCGGGACTGTCGTAGTTTGAGCTGCTATTATGGTAATACCAACAGTAGCAGAAAACAGTATAACGGGAGTAGGATTCTTTAGGAAGGTAGAGCAGAGAGTGTGTTACAGTGAAGAGTTCAGTGATACAGTTAAGCTTATCACAATCGACAGCAAACCAACACCCACAAGATAGTTCAGACACTACATGCCAACGTCGGAAGCTTAAGATGACAGAAAAAGTATATGAAGGTACTGAAAGGGTAATACAGTACGTAAAGGGAGATGAAACTCCATTACTCGTGGGAGACTGGAATGCAGTTGTAGGAGAAAACGTGGAAGAAATGGTTACTGGAGAATATGGGGTTGGGACAGGGAATGAGAGAGAAGAAAGACTAACTCAGTCCTGTAATAAACTTCGGCTAGTAATAGCGAATACTCTTAATCACAAGAGAAGGATGTATAATTGGAAAAGGCTGGGTGATATGGGGAACAACAGTTAGATTACATCATGGTCCGAAGGAGATTCTGAAATGATATAGTGGATTGTAAGGCATACGCAGGAGCAGATATAGACTCATATCACAATGTAGTAATGATAAACAGTACGTTGAAGGTTAAGAGATAAGTCAGAAAGAATCGATACTCAAATGTGTCAGATACAGAAGTACTAAGGAATGACGAGATACTCTTGAAGATCTGCAAGGCTATGGATACAGCAACAAGGAATAATCCAGTAGGCAGTCCACTTCAAGAGGAATGGATATCTCTGAAAAGGACAATAATAGAAGTTGGAAAGAAAAATATAGATACAAAGAAAGTAACTGCAAAGAAACCATGGGAATTAAAATAAATAACTGAAGTATTTCTTTTATTACCCATGATGAAAGAAGGAAGTTCAAAAATGTTCAGGGAAATTCAGGAATACAGAAAGGCTAGTCACTGAGGCATGAAATAGACAGGATGTGTAGGAAAGCCAAGACGAAATAGCTGCCTGAAAAATGTGAAGAAATCGAAAAAGAAATGATTGTTGGAAGGACTGAGTCAACGCATAAGAAAGTCAAAGCAACCTTGAGTGAAATTGTTAGCAAAGGGTGGTAGTATTAAGAGTGCAGTGGGAATTTCACCGTCAAAAAAGGAGGAGGAAGTGGATATATGGAATGAGTACATTGAAGGCCTCCATGAGGAGGGAAGATTTGTCTGATGTGATAGAAGAAGAAAGAAGAGTCGATTTGGAAGGGATAGGAGATCCAGTAATAGAATTTAAAAGAGCTTGGAGGACTTAAGATCAAATAAGGCAGAAGGGGTAGATAACTTTCCATCAGGATGTCTAAAATCATTGGGGGGAACTGGCGACAAAGCGACTATTCATGTTGGTGTGTAAAATGTATGAGTCCGCCGACATACCATCTAGCTTTCGAAAAAATATCATCCACACAATTCCTAAGACTGCAAGAACTGACAAGTGCGACAATTATCGAACAGTCTGCTTAACATCTCATGCATCCAAATTGCTGACAAGAATAACATATTGGAGAATGGAAAAGAAAATTGAGGATGAGTTAGATGACTATCAATTTGGCCTTAGGAAAGGTAGATGCAACAGAGAGGCAATTCCGACGTTGCTGTCCGTGATAGAAGCAAGACTAAAGAACAATAAAGTTACGTTTATAGGATTTGTCGACTTGGACAAGATGTTGAGCAATGTAAAATGGCGCAAAGTGTTAGAAATACTGAGACAAATAGGGGTAAGCTGTAGAAAGAGACAGGTAATACACAATATGTACAAAAGCCAAGAGGGAAACAATAAGAGTGGATGACCAAGAATGAAGTGCTCGGATTAAAAAGGTTGTAGGCAGGGATGTAGTGTTTCGCCCATATTTTCAATATGTACATCAATGAAGCCATTATGGAAATAAAAGAAAGGTTCAGGAGTGGGATTAAAATTGAAGGTGAAAGGGCATGAATGATACGATTTGCTGATGACATTGCTATCCTGAAAGTGAAAGTGAAGAAGAATTACATGATGGGCTGAATGGAATGGACAGTCTAATGAGTACAAAATATGGGTTGAGAATAAATCGAAGAAAGACGAAAGAAATTGGAATTAGGAGAAATGAGAACAGAGATAAACATAACATCAGGATTAATTGTCACGAAGTATATCAAATTAAGGAATTCTACTACCTAGGCAGCAAAATAACCAATGACACATGGAGCAAGGAGGACATCGAAAGCAGATTTGCACCAGCAAAAAAGGCATTCCTGACGAAGAGAAGTCCATTAGTATCAATGATAGGCCTTAATTTTAGGAAGAATGTTCTGAGAATGTATGTTTGGAGCAGAACCTAGAATGGTAGCGAAACATGGATTGTAGGAAAACCGGAAAATGAGAGAATCAACGCATTTGAGATGATGTACCACAGACGAATGCTGAAAATTAGGTCAACTTACAAAGTAAGGAATGAGGAGGTTCTGCGCAGAATGGAAGAGGAAAGGAATATGTGGAAGGGACACGATGATAGGACATCTGCTAAGACATCAGGGAATGACTTCCATGGTACGAAATTGGAGAATACATCCAGCAAATAATTGAGGACGTAGGTCGCAAGTGCTGTTCTGAGGTGAAGAGGTTGGCATAGGAGAGGAATTTGTCGTGGACCACATCAAACGAATGAGAAGACAGATGGCTCAAAAAAAAAAAAAAAATGGAAAGGTCTCTAACGTTCCGTCTCCAAATGCTGGAGACATCTTCAGAGGCTAAAAAGGCTCTGGCAGCAGTTTGAAACTTCTACAAACTCTACAAGCTGAACTGTTTCTCCGGATCCCTGTGATGTCATCTGACGGCTGCTTAAGAGCGCAGAGTCACGAGTGCGTGCGTTGTCGAGCTTCTGCCGGGGAACACTTGGCGCTGCTTTCTGTATTCAGCACTGAGGCCAGCAGCTCGTCTAATTTCTCTCATTCTTCTTTCCGTTAAAGTTGCTCTCGTGCTTTGGTATTTGAATGCCCTCTCTGTAAATTCAAGCACAGTAATATTGGTTCTGTATTGCAGAGACGAATTTTTAGTTTCCCTGGTCCGAGTGGATATTCTGCAACTGCCGATTTATTGCTATTTCGCAGATGACAACTGCTCTTCTGTTTGTACTACACATGTGTGCTTCACTGTGTGTGCAAGACAATTTATATATTCCTCCTGTGGCAAGTGCTGGCCGTACATTCTTTACAGTGTTCGAAACATTCACGCTCTTTCGTAATTGGTATAAACACTGCATCAATACTATGTATTCCTCGTACTCTGATCATGTGAACCGTGACTGCTTTTACGAATGGGAGTAAATCTTTGTTTCTTCTTCGTGAGAAGCTCCATACCTTTATGGACTTATTGCCCTATTTATCTCTTTCTCAGATTAATCATTTATTCTGAAAGTAGTGTTTAAATGGTCGGAGCGTTCCTCCAACTCCTCTGGTGACACATTATTTAAGCCAAGCCCACCAATGTTCTCATTACCGCTCTTTTCAGTTTGTGACAATGACTGGAATTTTTGTGAATGTATCCACATGTGTGAGTGAGGTTTTTGCAGACCTTCTGTGCCTAACATCTGTGGATTTTCTAAGTAGCCGTACATTTTAAAATATTTCTTCTTTCTCTTTTTCTATACTGGATTTTATATTATAACTAATATCATTCGGAAAGTTTAGAAAGTCTGAGTTCTTTTTGTTCATGAGGCTATATAACGAAGTATGAGTGTCATCAATATAACAAAACCAACGATAGTAATTTTTCTTGTTGGGCTGATGAGCTATTCCTTCCAGTTTTACATATAGAGCTCCGTTGTAACTGTGCTGAGTGTGTTTCCTGTAATGAATACAGTTTCAGAAAACTGGATGATTTATTCGAGAGCCTCACAAACTGAGCGAAGTCAGTAACACTTTGGTCCGCCTCAGTTACTCGGCTTCGCATTTACTGGCAGAGCTGTTGAATGTCCTCCTGAGGGACATCGTCCGAAATCATGTCCAGCTGGCAGCTTAAGTCATGAAAACCCCGAGATGGTTGGAGGGCCCTGCCTGGTGTGCCCCAAACTTTGTCAGTTGGGGAGAGGTTTGGCGCCCTTCCCAGTCAAGGTATGTTTGGCGAGCAATAGAAACACTCGTTGTGTGTGTGGGCGGGCATTACCTTGCTGATACGTAATGTCAGTATGGCTTGCCATGAAGGACAACAAAACTGGACGTGGAACATCGAATATCGTCGACGTACCGCTCTGCTGTGTGGGTGACTACTAAAGTGGTCCTGCTATGAAAGTGAACGGCACCCCAGACCATCACTCTCGGTTGTTGGGCTTCATGGCGGGCGACATTCAGGTTGGAACCCCCCCCCCCCCCCCAAGTTTCCAAGGCGTTTCCAGACACATCTTTGCTGGACATTGGGGCTCAATTAGAAGCGAGGCTCATCATAGAAGACTGTTCCAGTCAATGAGATTCCTGGCCGAAGTCGCATCTGGAGATGCCCCAGATGGTCGTGGTATACCAATCTTACTGTCGTCCGCCATATCGTCTGACAACCTCGAGTGATGGTGTGGGGTGTCATTTTTTTTCACAGCAGGATTTCTTTGGTTTTAATCTGTGGTAACCTTACAGCACAGCAGTTCGTCTATGCTGTTCTACACCCCGTTTTGCTGCCTTCAAGGTAAGCCATTCTTGGCTAACTTTTTTTCCAAAATAATGCCCTCTTGCATATGGGGAGAGTTTTTACTATTTGTTTTTAGACTTGCCAAACCCTACCTTGGCCAGCAAGGTGACCAGACTTCTTCCCAATTGAGAATAATTGGAGCGATATAGGCAGGGACGTCCTACCAGGTCGGGATTTTGACGATCTACCGCAGAATTTGGACAAAATATGGCATGATGTTCCTCAGCGAGACATCCAACAACTCTGTCAATAAATATCAAGATGAAAAATTGCTTACATAAGGACGCATTATGGACTTACTTAACTTGTTAAGCTTCCCTCTTGAAGAAGTCATTCACTTGTTTGTGTGCTCATGTACAGCACAACTACTACTTTCTGTACCTTCCGGATATTTCCTTCACGGAGTGTTCCTTTTTTTGTCTAAGAGTGTAAATTCCATATGTGACGTCGTTTTATTAAGAGCAACTATAGTAAGCAGTAATAGAACGTCTAAATGGGCTAATATCTGATGGACATGAAGGATTCTATTTTTTGTATAATGAACTGAACCTTTTGTACGTCTTTTTTTGCTACAGAGGTCTGTTGAAGACTGGCCAGGTATTTGGCAGTCACGCTTGTCGAGCAGTCCATAGCGCTAACAACTGGTCTTAATGGAATGACAGGTTTGTGAATTTTTGGTATACCACACAATCTTGATGGGACCAGTTCTGATGTAGTAAGGCATTTCTAGTTGGTGAGAGAAATCGGAGAGGCTTTTACTAGCTGATGCGTTACCCTAAGTACTGATCTTGAGAAATTGCTTTTAATCTCACTGTACCTTCGTGGTTGTAATACAACGCAAGTTTTTCTGCAGTAGGTTCATTATTTCATGGGCATTGTAGCGTTGCCATTATCTGCTGGAAGCTCTAGAATACATCAGAATTGAAATCTCGGATAGGTCTCTCTCCACAAGTTAAGTGTTGTGTCATTGTTTATTGCCTCTGGTGGTGCCTCCACATTTAGGGGACGAAGTCTTTGGCACAGAAATACGCTATGGAACGTGGCCCAATACCCATTAATCAAAATTGACCAGTAGGTTGTATTTTAATTATTTATCAGTACGAGTACATGTGTTAGTGTTTGTAGGAATTACGAAAGAAACGAGGAGTGTAGAAATGGGGTGGCCAAGACATCAGCTCACGGGCCACGCCCGGGCACAAGTGCATTTGGCTCGTTATACACATCTCCCCAATTAACATTTCTTAAATTTTCTCTGAAGTGCTCAATAAACACTGGGTTGAGCAACCGTACAGTTTTATTTCATGGTTTCTGAACTGTACACCTTGCTGTATTTTCTAATTTAATCAATTGTACATCATGGGCTGATAATCCATTATCAATGTGAAAGCATGTGTTAGTTTTACACCCTCTTGCTGTACAAATACATTATCTATTAGAGCGCTACTGCCTTGAGCTATATGTGTGGGGAAATTGATAGCTGATTCTATGTTATATGCAATTAATAACACTTACACTTTTCCCATCTGAACTGGTTAGAAAGGTTACATAGAAATCATCACAGATTAACAACTTCCTGTTTTTGGCTGACAGACAGCGTAATAGGTAGTCAAACTTTTTTACTAGCTCCCAATCTCCTAATGGGGACCTGTACACTGTTGCTAACATCAACACTACATTATCTATCTCTAGTTTACATGCACAAACTTCAAAGTGCTGATCAATGCAGAATTTGCGTACTTCTACAGTTTTGTACTTACATCCTTTTTTTTTTGTAAACGGCAACCCCTCCTTTATCCATGCTATATCTGGAAGTGTAAGATGCTAAATTATACTAATTTATACTGACACTATCCATCACCACAGTTACATGGTGTTCAGACAAAGTATATCAATCCCACTGTTATTTGTGAGCTCATCTACAAAGAGAGCTTCACTCCAAGTTTAAACGCAGTGAAAACCTCTCAGACAAACAGAACCCAAACGATGTCAAAGTTAGCGTAAGGAGGGCTATGCGTGAAGCGTTCAGTGAATTCGAAAGTAAAATTCTATGTACCGACTTGACAGAAAATCCTAGGAAGTTCTGGTCTTACGTTAAATCAGTAAGTGGCTCGAAACAGCATATCCAGACACTCCAGGATGATGATGGCATTGAAACAGAGGATGACACGAGTAAAGCTGAAATACTAAACTCCTTTTTCCAAAGCTGTTTCACAGAGGAAGACCGCACTGCAGTTCCTTCTCTAAATCCTCGCACGAACGAAAAAATGGCTGACATCGAAATAAGTGTCCAAGGAATAGAAAAGCAACTGAAATCACTCAACAGAGGAAAGTCCACTGGGTCTGACGGGATACCAATTCGATTCTACACAGAGTACGCGAAAGAACTTGCCCCCCTTCTAACAGCCGTGTACCGCAAGTCTCTAGAGGAACGGAAGGTTCCAAATGATTGGAAAAGCGCACAGGTAGTCCCAGTCTTCAAGAAGGGTCGTCGAGCAGATGCGCAAAACTATAGACCTATATCTCTGACGTCGATCTAATGTGGAATTTTAAAACATGTTTTTTGCTCGCGTATCATGTCGTTTTTGGAAACCCAGAATGTAATCTGTAGGAATCAACATGGATTCCGGAAACAGCGATCGTGTGGGACCCAACTCGCTTTATTTGTTCGTGAGATCCAGAAAATATTAGATACAGGCTCCCAGGTAGATGCTGTTTTCCTTGACTTCCGGAAGGCGTTCGATACAGTTCCGCACTGTCGCCTGATAAACAAAGTAAGAGCCTACGGAATATCAGACCAGCTGTGTGGCTGGATTGAAGAGTTTTTAGCAAACAGAACACAGCATGTTGTTATCAATGGAGAGACGTCTACAGGCGTTAAAGTAACCTCTGGCGTGCCACATGGGAGTGTTATGGGACAATTGCTTTTCACAATATATATAAATGACCTAGTAGATAGTGTAGGAAGTTCCATGCGGCTTTTCGTGGATGATGCTGTAGTATACAGAGAAGTTGCAGCATTAGAAAATTGTAGCGAAATGCAGGAAGATCTGCAGCGGATAGGCACTTGGTGCTGGGAGTGGCAACTGACCCTTAACATAGACAAATGTAAAGTATTGCGAATACATAGAAAGAAGGATCCTTTATTGTAGGATTATATGATAGCGGAACAAACACTGGTAGCAGTTACTTCTGTAAAATATCTGGGAGTATGCGTGCGGAACGATTTGAAGTGGAATGATCATATAAAGTTAATTGTTGGTAAGGCGGGTGCCAGGTTGAGATTCATTGGGAGAGTCCTTACAAAATGTAGTCCATGAACAAAGGAGGTGGCTTACAAAACACTCGTTCGAACTATACTCGAGTATTGCTCAACAGTGTGGGATCCGTACCAGATCGGGTTGACGGAGGAGATAGAGAAGATCCAAAGAAGAGCGACGCGTTTCGTCACAGGGTTTTTGGTAAGCGTGATAGCGTTACGGAGATGTTTAGCAAACTCAAGTGGCAGACTCTGCAAGAGAGGCGCTCTGCATTGCGGTGTAGCTTGCTCGCCAGGTTTCGAGAGGGTGCGTTTCTGGATGAGGTATCGAATATATTGCTTCCCCCTACTTATACCTCCCGAGGAGATCACGAATGTAAAATTAGAGAGATTCGAGCGCGCACGGAGGCTTTCCGGCAGTCGTTCTTGCCGTGAACCATACGCGACTGGAACAGGAAAGGGAGGTAATGACAGTGGCACGTAAAGTGCCCTCCGCCACACACCGTTGGGTGGCTTGCGGAGTATAAATGTAGATGTAGATGTTAACAGATCATCTACTTTATTTTTTATTCCCCTGATATTCTGATGAAGTAAGTTGATACTGAAACTTCCTGGCAGATTAAAACTGTGTGCCCGACCGAGACTCGAACTCGGGACCTTTGCGTTACGCGGGCAAGTGCTCTACCAACTGAGCTACCGAAGCACGACTCACGTCCGGTACTCACAGCTTTACTTCTGCCAGTACCTCGTCTCCTACCTTCCAAACTTTACAGAAGCTCTGCTGCGAATCTTGCAGAACTAGCACTCCTGAACGAAAGGATATTGCGGAGACATGGCTTAGCCACAGCCTGGGGGATGTTTCCAGAATGAGAAACTGGTAAGTTGATACTACCCTTAGCTTCATCCCTATTTACTGTACATGAAGCTTCTGTTATTCTATTTTTCTTGAGTGTTGCCTGTTTTGACTTTGACCTTGACATAAAAAACGTGTCTGCCTGGTGCCATTAACCACAGCTGACTTATCTTTCCCCTTCCTATTTAGGTGCAGGCCATGCGTAGTGTATCCTCACCTACCAGTAGTGTCAACAGGAACGTCGCGTGTGTGAGGTTTTGGGGGTATCTGGAACATCCCATTCCTCCACTAGTTCAGATAGCAAACGAGAGTGTTAACACGCCTTGCAGCAGTGTTTACGCAGGACCGAACACGGCGCTGAAAGACCTCCACAGACACCACATTTGTGTGGTTTGTGTGGGCAGTTCATGTTCCTATTTCATCCAAGTCTCTCGCAATAGTACACCTTGGATTCATACCGCAGACTGTTTCCTGCTGCTCCAACTGTAATTACCTCATCTCCCTAGCATTTGTTTTCACAAAACTTGTGAGCTGGTACGCTGCACCTAACTCCTCCTGAAGCTCCTGGCCTTGACTGTTAACTAGAAGCAATATTCTTCTTTTCCTATTCTGATTTGATCCCTACGTGTCTTTTTTTCTTGAAGCTAATATTCTGCTTCAAAATACATTCAACTACATCTGGATGAGGCCCTTCCTCCATTACTTCAGATAGCAAGCCAAACTGATTTACTAACTGAATTTCGAAGTTTTTTCAAGTTTCTCTTTTTGCTTCTACCTTTCCTGTCCCTGTTTCTTCCCTTAGCCTACATAATTCCAAGTCCTCATTTTGTAATTCAGCCTCAATGGCACAAATTTTTACCTCCTTTTCAGCGACTTTTCTGTCCTATCTACATAACGTACGTTGCCATGGAGAGCGTCTTATCTACCCAGTTTCCTCGCCGCTACATTCGCCCCAATAAACCATAACCTACACAGTCTTCACACCCCCGCCTTCAGATTCCTACAGCAAACATCACATTTGCTAGACATGTTTTGACAGAAAAATTTACACAAAGGGAGAGGATAACTTGGCACAAGAGCACTGATGTTACGTAACCTGTATTAATACGCAATGAAGCGCTAATGCAAACAAACTTTTAAAAATCTCAAAAACTTCATAAAACTACCCTTGTAATTCTTTCTAGGCCACAACGTATTCTTCAAACTCCGTATTTCCTTTAACACCAGTGATATTAGGGAACTTCACTGTCTTTGTCAGAATGTGTCCGTTCCAGAAACGCGATTTTCTTTTTAAGTGCATCCCCATCAAATGAGGAAAAAGTTACCTTGCAGTGCATTACTGTGGGCAGGTACAGTCAAGTCCAGTTAAAATGTGAAATCTGCACTAGATTACACATGTTTTCATTTTCGTTCCTGCATTGCTTTTTTTGTCAAATAATTAAACGGTAGCAAGTTTTAAGTCGTTCCAGGTATGTGTCTCGATATAACATACGTACTTTGCAGTACGATATGAAGTCTCCATAGGAATCGTTCAGTTTCACTGAAAACCGTTGCAGCTGAAAACGGAAGATGCGTGTGACTTCAGCAATTATACTATGCTTTCTTGCAATTTCGCCATGTGCCAAAGGCCTGCAAATTTAGCACAAAGTGCTTTTTGATGTACAAAACAAGGAATCTTGTCTGTCGACATTCGTGATTTTATCCTGTTTCATTGTCAATCAAATCTTTAAACTCTTTCTGCATATTCCAGAATCCGAATCAAGAACACTTCTCCACGTGAGTAACCTAGAGGCAGATATCCTCCGATTTGTGAGGCAACTTAAATCACTTAATAACAGCAAGTCTTCCGGTCCGTACTGTATATCAATTACGTTTCCTTCAGAGTATGCTGATGCAACAGCTCCATACATAACAACCTTATACAACCGTCCGCTGGACGAAAGATCCGTATGAAAAGATTGGAAAGCTGGACAGGTTACACCAATATTCAAGAACGGTGGAAGGAGTAATCCAGTAAATTACAGGTCCATATTATTAACGTAGATATCCAGTAGGATTTTGGAACATATATTGCGTGTGAGGACTATGAATTACCTCGAAGAAAACGGTCTATTGACACACAGTAAAGGCGGATTCAGAAAACATCATTCTTGTGAAGCGTGAAGTGTTGAGTGCTATCGACAAGGATTTCGAAAAGGCCTTTGACACTGTACCACACAAGCGGCTTGTACTGAAATTGGGTGCTTATGGAATATCATCTAAGTTAGCTAACTGGGTTCGTGGTATCCTGTCAGAGAGGTCACAGTTCCTTATAACTGACAGTCATCGAGTGAAACAGAAGTGATTTCTGGCGTTCCCCAACGTAGTGTTATAGGCCCTCTGCTGTTCCTTATCTATATAAATGATTTCGTAACAATCTGAGGAACAATCTGAGATCAAAAAATGTAAAACGATTTAGAAAATATATCTGTATATTTTGGAAAGTGGCAATTGATCCTAGATAATGAAGTCCTCCATATGAGTGCTAAAAGGAATCTGTTAAACTTCGGTTACACGATAAATCACTAAATCTAAAGCCCGCGGATTCAACTAAAACCCTAGGAATTATAATTACGAGCCACTTAGATTGGGGGTTGCGGTTGGGTTGGGTTGTTTGGGGGAAAGAGACCAAACAGCGAGGTCATCAGTATCATTGGATTAGGGAAGGATGGGGCAGGAAGTCGGTCGTGCCCTTTCAAAGGAACCATCCCAGCATTTGCCTGGAGCGATTTAGGGAAATCACGTAAAACCTAAATCAGAATGGGCAGACGCGACTTAAATTGGAAAGAACACATAATGTTGAGGGGGAGGCAACCCAAAGACTGCGATTCATTAGCAGAATATTTAGAAAATGTAAGATCTACTAAAGAGATCCTTGTATGCCCTCTTTTGGAGTACCGCTGCACAGTGTGGGATCCTCGCCAGATAGGGTTAACGGAGTACGTTGAGAAAGTTCAAAGAAGAGCTGCACGTTCTGTATTACCCAGAAATAGGGGAAACAGTGTTACTGACATGTTACAGAATTTGGGGTGGACATCAAAAAGGCATTTTTCACTGTGGCAGAATCATCTCACGAAATTTCAAACTTTCTCCTTCGAATACGAAAATAATTTGCTAACGCAGACATACTTAGGGAGAAACGATCGTCGCAATAAAATAAAGGAAACTGGAGCTATCAGGGAAAGGTATAGGCATTCGTTTTTTCCTCGCACTGTTCGATATTGGAATAATCGAGAATCGTTGTGAAGGTCATTCGATGAACCCTCCGCCAGGCCCTTAAGTGTGATCTGCAGAGCATCCGTGCACATGTACATCCAATGTCGTTTCACAGTGGATATGCACTGCCTGTAACGTATATGAATTGAGAAACCTCTTCACTCTCTTCTGTCACTGCCGCTCATTTTAAAGAATCGCGACGGTAGACCGCTCGACTGCCTCCTTCGTGCAAACAGCCACTGGCCCAGTGAACCTCCATCGTACCGAGATCACACAGCGAAGGGTAGACAGCGCTGACAGCGCGAGTCTGCCGAACTCGAGAGACTCCTGCCGGCCGGAAGACGCCGCACCGCGACGCCGGGTGAAGCGCTGCGCTCTTCCGGGCGCCTCCGAGAAGGACCGAGCGGAGCCGAGCGGAGCCGAGCGGCAGGCAGGCCGGGCCCGCGCCGCCCGTGGGCCAGACACGCTGCACGCGTGACTTGTGGCACGGCGCGGCCGGCCGTGATTATGAGCCCCTACCCAGCTGCGGCGAAGTCATTCAGTCAACTCCTGAGGCGTCACCGGTGGCCACAGGTTGGATGTAAGATGTAATACTTCACATATGTTCGTTTCATATTTTGCAGGAAAAATATGTCCATTTTTAACAGTGACAAACAGCAAGCGTGTAAAACACAATGCATCAGAATAACACATATTAAAAGCATAATATTGCCGAGGAATACAGCAGTATCAAGAGCCATCAACTAGAGATAATAACAGAGAACACTGCAATATTTTGAGAAATGTCATGAGACCAGCTGATTGTATCAGCTGTGTGAGTAGTATGTACATATCTGAGAATAACATCAAAATAAGCTGGTATATAACGAGGACAATGTCAGGCGAGCAGCGGAAATCTTCGGTTATCTGTTTACTGAATGTCGTAGTGTGAAGACGTTACTAACGTTAACGGGATTTGCAAACGTTTAAATAATAAAGTCTTGTACATCGAAAAAAGGTCAAACTCCTGCGCCTCACTCACTCAAATTGCTTGTAACGCCATTTTTAATGTTGGCAACTAAAGGTAAAGCTGAAGGATACAAACTGTAAGGAAACGGAAGCAGTAATTACGCAGTGTGCTTGAGATCATTTATTATTTGGGACAGTATATTTTTCTATATCATGCATTACCGCTTTTGCGTCAGTCACCTAGCTCGTGAAATTTATTTTTTCCTGTGCGAAACTAAATATTCAGTCATAAGGTTGTAAAAATAACATGTTGGTAATATCTAAATCAACTTCCACTTCCATACTCCACAAACCTCTGCGAAGTGCGTGGTAGAGGGTTCTTCCTGCAGTAGCACATACTGGACCGTCTCCCCGGCCACTTCGCTCCTGTGCGCCCTGTAATTAGTGTGACCTCGTCTTTGCCGGCCCTACGAGAGCGACAGCCAGGCGTCCGTCTTGTATTCTCAGATTCCTCGCTTCATACAGCTTCTTGGAATGTTGTGAGTAGGAATTCATCTTGAGGTGATTTCTCGACATGAAATCTCACTTTTTTTTATCTCGTCTTTGATTTAAGAACAAAAATTTGAAAAGATTCAACCTTGAACAAACACGGTTTCTTCTCTTTTTACCGATATGTATTTCGGCCATATTTCATTATCACCAGCGGGTTTCCTTTATTCTTTTGCAGAGTAAAGAGTAATCTATCGCAATGGGATACGCATATTTTTGGGAATGTGTTATTTTTGCTCAGAACGTTATAACAGACATGTAAAGCACAGTAGCACATGCCGTTGTTCATGTCGCTGCATGTCATCTGCAATACCGAGATACCAGCCAAACTGGAAATAGCAGACACGGACATCAGCAACAGCATCTGCCATTAACGCATACATCTTTCTGAGAGCGTTTTGAATGCAAATGTACAATTCTAAAATTATACGTTTCCCAGTGTAACAATATATTCTTTCTAGTATGAAATTTTCTCTCTACAGCGGAGTGTGCGCTGATATGAAACTTCCTGGCAGATTAAAACTGTGTGCCGCACCGAGACTCGAACTCAAGACTTTTTCCTTTTGCGGGCAAGTGCTCTACCAACTTTTTTTTATTTTCTTTTTTTATGAAGAGGAAAAGAAAATTTTTCGCATCCACCCACGCGCGAACCCATGAGCTTCCGTATCCTATTCCCGCGCGCTAACTACTTCTTTTTTTTTTTAGGGAAGGTCACAGGGCGTGGTACACGCCGCACTAGCAGTGGGGTCTCTTCACGGCACTGCCGGTGCGTCGAGGCCCAAACCCCTCCTCCCACCCCTTTTTTCATGTCCCCAGTTGGGTCATAGCACTAAGTGTGCAGAAATCTCAACACAAAATTCCCATTCTCCGATGTAAGAAACACAAAGAAACCTCTTCTCTGAGTAGAAACTGAACACGTATAAAAACTTCACAATTCTTCTTGAATCACACAAATACTTTGGAAGTCGAACACGAGTAATTCTGAACAAAATGTTTTGAGAAAACTATTCGTGTAACATAGAAGATTCGGAAGCAAGGTAACAGTAAATAATAATAACACAACTGACTTTTAATTTTCTTCTGTTCGTTCTCGTCCAAGGTGTTGTAGTGGTTCCACATATTTAACCGACACCCATTCTTTCAAAAATGATCTCCAGCATGTTGCCGTAGTGCTTCTTGTGGTTGCGATACGTGCTGATTTCTGCGTATTCACACTTCATGTAAACGCGGAATTCTATCTCGTTGTCCGACCCAAGTTTGTTGATGACATAACTAACATATTTTCGCGGTAAGCAGCTAATGGCGTTGGTTTTTAATTTCGGAAAGTATGTCATGTCTGGTCTCAGGAGGAGCTATTGCGTTATATATTCGGCCGAGGATCTGGCGACAAAGGCGATTTGTTGCCTGATCCAATTTCAGTTATTCGCACTGCCGCCACAGGTGAATCTGTGGATGAGTGTATCCGCCAGATTGCGTTTTCCACAAAGGTGTGTCTGGTTTAAACCGATCCCATATAGTCTGTCGTTGGTGCTGATGACATTGTTAACTGTTTTGTACCATGCGGAAATAGCGTCTGCAGATAGCCCGGCATAGTTGATGTTCCGCCATACAGCTTTCCAGTCACAATTAGGGAATTTCTTTTCAATTTTGTTTCTGCCCTCATTTAACTTCCTTTCAAGTATGATGTCGCGCGTTGTGATACATCTGTTGCTTCTGATTTCGTCACTAAGGTAACTTGCTTCGAGGAAAAAGTTCCTCACATACTGCAGACGGGCATTAATCATTCGCACATCAATCGGTGCTTGCAGGCTATGGGGTGTCACAGCCTGAAAGAGCTTTGCGGTTATACATTGTGGAAGTTCTCTGAGTATATGGAAAGCCCGTTTGAGGAACAGAGCAGACGCTTTATTTCGAATGTCCACCATACCGAGGCCCCCGTTTCTGACATCCAGTATAACGGTAGTCGCACCAACCCTGAATATGTCTCCTCGCCATAAATAATTGGTAACAGTGGACATGATCCCTTTCGATACTAGTTTGGGGATTGGAAATACCTGTGCAGTGAAATACGTTTTAGACAAAATGCAGGAGTTCATGAATCTGACTTTTCGCACCTGGTCCACAGTTCGATGGATGTTCTCCATTACAGCACCATGAACTTTCGTCCTAGCTTCCGTCCAGTTAAAAGCAGCCATCCTCATCGGACATGCCATTAAGGTTATTCCCAAAGTTTTGTGTTTGTTGTCTTGCTTTGCCCATGACAGTCGGAGGTGATCTAGGCCCCGCAGATTCAATATTTTACTTTTGTTTTCATTGGTTGTCGCTCCCGACGCTAGACAATACTTTTGGATTTCTCTTTCCAGTGTAACTGTCTCCTCCTTATTCCTTATTACAACACCCACGTCATCAGCATAAGCTCGTATGACGGTTTTCTCACCACTCAATGTTATGCCTGTTAGTCTTGCGTGGACACTGCGGAGAAAGGGCTCTAAAGGTACGGAAAATAAAAACATAGATAAGGGACTGCCCTGTGGAACCCCTCGCCTTATCTGTATGGGTTTAGATGTTTGGCCATTGATTGCTATTTTCGCATTTATACCTGTTGCAATATTTCTTAGCATGTTGACAATCTGAGGGTGGAAAGCCATTCTTGACAGCGTCGCAAAGAGGTATCTATGACTAACGCGGTCAAAAGCTTTGTTGAAACCTATAAAGATTAAAGCACATTTTATACTTGCCACTGACGTAATTGCAATGACGTCTCTGTATGCAGATAGACTTTCGAATATCGTTCTGGTTGGAGAACAAGATAAATGATGACTCAATATTTTGTTGGAAAAGGCAGGGAATCTTTTGTTGATAATACGCGAAATTATTTTGTAATTAGAATTTAGTAGCGAAAGCGGCCGAAAATTGTTTGAGTTGTTTTTGCCTTTACTCTTAGGAATCAGTACTATTTTACTTTCCTTAAACTCTGCAGGGACCGCTTTTCCGGTCAGGACCACGTTCGCCATGGAAGTGATCTTGTCCCCAATTATAGACCAGTAGCGGGCATAAAAATCCACAGGGAGGCCATCAAGTCCCGGAGATTTTTTGAGAGGTGAGTTACGCACTGCCTCATGCACTTCATCTGTAGTAATAGGTGACAGGATGTCAGCGTTTTCTGTTCCCGACAACTGTGGACCTAAAATAGTGAGAAAGTCCTCCAGAGCTGCATCGTCCACTGTGGTAGGGGCATATAAGTTGTCATAGTACCTGTGGACTTGGTCCAGTATTTCTTTCTGGTATGTGAATCTTGTACCAGTGTGCGTCTGGACTTCATCAATAAACGTTTGACGTCTGTTTTCAGCATGCCGCACCAAGTGATACAGAGAAGCAGTTTCACCAGCTGCTACTGATGTGGCTTTCTATTTAATTTTTAGTCCCTCCATCTGTTGCTGTTTAATGCTTAACAACTTGGCTTGTGTTTTTTGGTATCATTCAGACGAATTACGTCATCATTTGCCTCTTGATAAAAGTCTCTTAAAACTTTATAATAAAACTCCATTGTATTCCTCAACTCCCTGCGCCTCGCTACACTATACTGCACGACAACTTTCAGCAACCTTGGTTTAGCCCTCCTAGTCCACCAGTCAGTGACTGTTGGGTGCTTGTCTGCTGTGCGGAGGCACATAGTCCACGCTACTCTTATTTTCTGTTCCAGTTCTTCGTCAGTTAAAACAGAGATATTCAAATTCCATTGCCCTCTGAATCGACGGGTTGGCTGTACACTTAAATTAAAGCAAGTTAAAAGTGTACTGTGATCGCTAAAATACACGGGAACAGTTTCAACGTTTAATAAAAAATTTTGCAAATTTGGTGACACGTAAATTCTATCTAGTCTGCTGCGGGAGTGGCTGGTTATATACGTGAAGTCGACTGATGTCGGGGCTGAAGTTCCTATACATCTTTGAGTTGTAGATCACTTACTAACTTTTTTAACTGTGGCGAGTAGTTGAAATTGGGTTGTTTATCTTTCTGGTTTAAAACACAGTTAATATGTCCACCTAATATAAGAGAACACGGATTTTTCCTCAATAAATAAATTAGTTCATCTTGAAAAAACATCGCACCATCCAATTTATGGGAATTTCCTGATGGGGCGTAAAGGTTAAGCACGGTCATATCGAAATTTTTTATGCCTACGGCTCTTCCTGATTCTAGTCGTTCGATTTCAGTCACCGGAATGCCTTCCCTTATAAGAATGGCTGTACCGATATGGCTTCCGTAGAAACACTAACAATTCCAAAAAAGCCTGGGATCCGAAATGCCGTCATCGCAACTTCTTGTAGCAACGCGATATCTGTCCCAGACTAGCACAAGAATTCTTCTGATCCTGCCAATTTGAAGGGTGACTGTATTTTATTAATGTTAATAGTAGTAGTGCTATAAACTTGCATCACTGACATACCAGAAGAAGCTATTTGGTCGGTATGATTATAGCAGCAACGACGTTCTCTACAAGTCACGATCTTTACAAGCTGTGTGCCCATTACATGCACTAACTTCATAGAAAAATTTTTACTGCTTTTAAACAAAGTGCTTGAAAAGAAAATTATCCTGAAATCCTGACAATGCATTGCTATAAGTCACTGTGGTCTTTCTCTTTCTCCTCGTCAGTGGTGGCCCTGATGACTTCATATTTAATATTCTTTTTCTTGACGTCTTTCTTCTCTGGTGCGGCTTTCGCTCGATGACGCGTGACAGCAAGACCTTGTTTCGGTCGCAGCCTCCGACGGTGGCCGTCTTGCGCAACGGCTGTGGCTTGCGAGTCGTCAATATTTGGCTCCGGGGTGTTGTCAGTTGCGTTGTCTTGCTGGCGAGGCGGTGATGCTTGTTTATTTCCTCTTTCGGCGCGGTGTTGCGCTTCGGAGCCAGCAGGTTGTCTACTTGGTACTTCCTCGTACTGTTCGCACTGTATGGGCTGTGCACTCGATGCGGTTATCGCAGCTGTGACCTCAGGCTCAGGGTCACATTTCCGTGAAAGGTCACTACCAGCTGCGTCACTATCTGTTCGTGGCGGTATAATTCCTTGTGCGGAAGTGGGAGCCAAATCGACCTGCATTTCATCTCGTTTTACCACTTCCAACAGGACTTGGCTTCGGCTTCCTGGCAACGGGTGTTTCACAGGAAGAGTCCTCATCAACATTTTTTTCAGTGTCCTGTAGAGGACGCTTTTTAGTGGGAGTCTCGCTGTCACGGGACGGAATTTCAGCAGTTAATGCAGGTTTTGAAGGCGGAAAGTCATTAACATTAAGTGCAACATTTTCAGAGGTAGTAACAGGATCCACGACAGCCGCCGCCTCTGTTGTATTACTGACTGGCAACAAATCGTTGAGTGTTAATTTCCGGCGTTGCGTAAGGTTATTTGTTAGCACAAAAACACGGCGAGGGCAGTCCTGACGGAGGTTACCTGACTCGTTACATACATGACATGTAGGGGTTTGCCCTGAGTAAATAACATGCGCCTTGTGCCCGTCAACAACGATGTGGGAGGGAATGTTTGCCTTCACTTCCATCTCCACGGAGCGAATGCCGTTAAAGCACTGCAGCTTGAAATGCGAAGCCCACCTTTCGTTGACTATTTGCCTGACAACCCCACACTTTGAAAGGACATCTTTAATTTTCGAGTTGTCTACTTCTATCGGAATATTCAAAACCCTAACATTTCTAATTACAAACTCGGAATTCCTGAGTTTTACAGTACTTGTAGTACCATCACGGTGTATAAATTCCGTTTCATAACCAAATTTTTCCAGAAAGTGGTCTACACTCACGGAATCGTTAAACTTTACAAACATGCAGTATTCATCAGGGTCTAGCTGCATGGTATGAGCAGATTCAGGATGAAGCCCAAATACCTCGGTAATCTAGCCGTGTATTTCCAGTGCAGAGGGCTGTACTCGACGGGTGTACTTGTCGAAGGTGAAAATCACGGTGTTTTTTCTCACGGAGTTTGCCATGGTGTTCTGCAGCGAAGAAATTTCGGACAACGCCGAAATCCCAACAGCACTACGTAGAAAGACAACATGAACGAAGGCCAATAGCCAATAAACAGTCACGAAACACGAAAACACTGGCGTAAACACTGAACGTTCACGGAGCAAACTCGAGGAGCGTGCGACCGCGGCGACAGCTAAAGCCAGACTGCTGGCTTACACGATCTGTTGGTCTACCAATGTGGACTGTCCAAGTATCTGCAACGAATGGTGAACCACTCGTAGTGATGTGAGGCAGTGGCGTAAAAAGATTCTAGCTGACAGGGCTGTTGACGAGTGACTCTCCAAGTGACTGGCGATCGCTTTCAAACCAGACGCAAATTGCCAATGCCTGGCAAAGCAGCTCCATCTGAACCAGCCGCCTAGCAATCGTTCGGAAGGCGGCTGCACAGACTAGACATTTGGAGTCGGCGGCCGTCGTTCACACAGACACACACAGCTGCGCGTCTTGAGTGGGCCAAACCACGCAGAGACGGACAGTGGCTGGGTGGAGGTGCGTCACACGAGTCGCGCGATTTCGCCTCTTCTGAAATTATGGAGGTGGCGATGGGACCGACGGCCTATAGAGGATGCAGTTCAAGCCACTGGTGGTTGCATGGTGTCATAGGGGTGTTGCTGTCGCCGTGACTTGGATTCAGTCACCAAGGTTAATGTGAACCTGAAGCAGCACGTTTATTTCAACATTGTCGGTGACGAAGTGTTGCCCTATTCCCTGGACACTTGCGATGTAGAAGATGACACACACAGTCGTGTTCCCAGGGCTGCGTGCATACACTCCCGGTTTCACGAACACTCAGGCGCCCTACAGCACCTCGAGGCGACCACTAGACAACCCGGTCTCAGAGCCGCAGACGTTGTACGGTACTGTCTGGAGCAGCAGCTGAGACGTGGCAGCCGACGTCCCCACACACTGGTAGCTCTGCGCGATCTGATGCGTCAGTGGGAGGCCTCGGGCAGATGCTGCGTAACTGAAGAAACTTCCGGAACTCTCTTCCCCGCCGAGTTGACGAAGTCTTCGAGGCTAGAGGCGGTAATACCCTGATGCCATTTCATGATCTTTGAAGCAAAAGGTGGCTTGAATGTGACTGTCTTACTATAACTTAATGACGTACGGAAAGAATGGGAATCATGCACCAGCTAGTTGTACTTGACAAGTTTATTCGAATCCTTACCTAGGTTTAAACGGGTATAAGCCTTTCTTCATTGGAAGAAGTAGTAACGTGTGTAAACTTATTGTGTGAAAAGAGAAAACAGGTCATAAAGCTCAGTCAACACTAAAATGACCCATATAAATGCTAAGGTATAGCCACATGGCTTAATGAACAGTAAAGCAAGGTAAAAGTGTGAATAAACATCTGACGTGCCACTGGTTGGCTGTTCAATTCCTATGGCTTCCATAATTTTACTGTTGCTGACTGCTGCCATGTTAGAGATTTTAATTACGTATGTACAGCAAATGTTGTGGAGTATTACTGTAATCTGGTGGTGCAGGGTGTTGACTCTATAATTGCTTCTTTCGAAAAGTAATTAATTTAGCCACTTGCAGTGTATATTGTTCACTTTTGAACTAATTTACAACTAACAACGATACCGAGCTACAGCTGTTGTCATCTCAAACGACGCTGTACTTTTATTGATTTTTGATAATACGGTTCGGAAATAGGAATATAAATTCAATTTTAGTAAGGCAAGCAGTCTCGATGAAAAGGTTTTATTGTTAGTCACCGCTTTCCGTCTTTGACTGTCATCATCAGATCATTTACTGTCTGCTGTAGCGACATGCGGAGACAGAGAGCGGAGAGAGACGTATGCCACGAGGCACATTCCATTGACTGCTCGGTGGAAAGTGTCAACAGAAGAGGCGGCGGCATAAGGTATTACCGCGCTTCCTCTTTGGGTCTCACTAACGTGCCCTTATTGACAGATAGTTAGTATCGTAAAATAGGAAAAGTAGGTGACAGCATTGAGAATAAATTTATGGAAAGAATTAGTTGTACGGTTAGTAGTAATGGCGTCGAGTGGTCTACATACCTCGGTACAGAGCAGGAGTCGATACAGTCGTCGGCGATCCGGCACTCGAGCTCCTTGACGAGTTCCCAGGATTCGTCCCACGTGAGGCGGCGGAGCTGCGCCAGGGCGCCGGCGCAGCCCCCTCCCTCCAACGCTCCACCTGCTGGCGGCGGCGACAGTCCGTAGTCCCAGATGCGGTCTGCCAGGCGCTGCGCAGCTGAGAGCGCGGGGGCCTGCTGGTCCGGGCTGTCACACGTTGATAACCACAGTGCCCAATCTGCAAAACGCTCTTCAGTCACCTCGAGGTCTGCACTCTGACTCACGAGCTTCCACGGCCTACTCATATGCTCATCACTACTAGCAGCTACTGAAAGTGAAACACTAAGAGAACTGCAGCCAACGATAATGGACACGGTGTGAGGTGTGCTGCACACTTCTACAAGCAAAACGTCACCAAGTCAGCTGACTGTCAGCACGGCGGCCACTGCTGCGGCTGCCCTTGACGAAGGAGCGGGAAGAGCTGCGCCGACATTACAACACTGGACACTGTGCCGTCATTCCGTATGAGCCCAAGTTCTGACTGCAGCATCGGTGTGGAAGATCCGTGCATCGAGGCCCTGAGCAGAGCGGAGAATGCCACGTTACATTCTCGCCCATCTCACGGGGAGCCACTCGGTATACAATACGTAATTGGTTACACTGTTCTCAGCTGTTGCATTTCTGAGTCCTTGAGGCAGCTCGCTTGCGATAGTTTCGACATCCTTTCAACAAAATAATTTAATGTCGCATGTCAGCCATGCTGTTCTGCCCCAGCTTGACAGAGTTAGCACCGCTACCACAGGAACGTGCGATGTACCTGGCTAGGCGCAGACAGTAATATTTAAGTCGAAATCACACTTATCGTTAACTGGTTTGATTGGCGAGATTGGGAATAAGACATATGGTCTCACGTTGGTGTCAGAGCTGGCAGTGCGGGGCTGGAGAGGGGACTCCAGGCTGGCCGAGAGGCAGCTGGGCTGCAGGCGGCAGGGCGCTCCAGACTGGAGCGGCAGCCGGTGGGAGCCTTTCCTGGTGACTTCAGATCTCCAGTCCAGGCTGGGCCGTGAATGACGACCCCGGACATTCTGTACTCTCATCTCCTGGAGCGCCGCACACTTAGTCTGTCTCATCTCAGTCTACCTGCCAAGTACTGCGTCACAGTCAAATAACTGCAGCCAGAAAAGCTGGAATTCCCAATGATGTAATCGGCATACCACTCTCCTCTCGCTTTAATCTCTGGGATCCGCCTCTGAGCTGTATTTTCCTCTTAGCTGTAGCCGAGTTTACCCAGGGTATCTCGTTAGGTAAGCAGCAGAGGCGCTGCCATTCGGTGTTCTGTAAACTTCCGAGGCCGTAGTTGCACTTCTGTCTCTTTGTACTTGTGTGGGAACGTTCAGCGCTTACGGAGCAGGGAGAAAACAAATGTACAAATGTAATGGCTAAGTACCCATCAAATGTCGAGATCATTTTTGAAATAATCGAACTGAAATTGTCGACCGATATGCAAGTGCGGTTGACATACGGTTCCTCGCCGCAAATAAAGCAGCAATGAAGGCACTGAGTGGCAGAGAGTGGCTTTGCACTAAAAAGCGCTGATCTGTTCTCACCTGCCAGAAAGTTTACGGCAGAATCTCTGGACACACAAAAGATATTCTGCCTGCTCATTCCCTCACGAGGCTCACGTCTTTTTGAGCAAATGCGTGATAAAACCTGCAGTGAGCTAGACTGCAAAATGAAGCAAAAGGAAAGAAGAAAGCGTAATGTCTCTGTGAAGGAACAGACGGTTAGCCCGCGCAGCTACACTCGTCAGATCCGCTTCGCTAAGGGAGTCCAGCTGAGGCTATCTCGGCGGTGAGCTGACCTCGCCGGTAAACATTCTGAAAGTTCCGTACCCGCCCAGTGAGACTGCTAATTCTGATGACGTCTCTCGCTGTCGGTGTGGCTACCGGGCTGTAAACATACAAACAGTCGCTTCTGATGGGACTGTGGGCAGCTGCTACTGTTAACCGAAAAATCGGGATGCCATTGCGGTACGGCTATTGTAATTAACCACTGCGAACGTTCGAGTAATGCACACCTGATATCAATGAACGTAATTGACTCGTACAGAGGGAAGTCCACGCTCCTGGCACAACACGGAGACCTCCGCCTCGTCGTGTCTGAGGGCCGACTGACTCACTTGGCGCTCTCCGTAACCTGCGACGTACAATTGTATGACTCGGTGTTTCTCGTATATTCTCGCGAGAGCCTGTCCCCGCCAACTGTGTAGCGATACCTGAAGCTTCCCGTACTGGAATAATGCCACAGTTACGGCCAATGCCTCAGGGACTTTCCCTGACAATCACTGTAACGAAAGGAAACTACTCCTATTGTGATTAAGCGAAAGTGTGTCTACGGCCGACTGGCGCGCCTCCTCCACGTACTCCCCGGCCTGTGTGTCTGGCTGCAGGCAGGCCGGCCTCCCACGCACCGGGCCACGGCCCCCACCCCCGCACTGGGCGACTCGCGCCGCGGGAACACACTCCGCCACAGCCTTGAACCTCCGTAAGTCTGGAAACTCTACAAGCCCCAGAAAAGAGCTGGTTGTGCAAATTACAAATGAATGTAACAATCGTCCACCGTTTCTGCCTCGTGTGAGACCATTTTATCTCCATTTTCAGTTTTTATCGTATGATAAACTTTAAGTTGTTCAGATAGCAAGCGTATGTCTGAAAGCATTACGCGGGGACTGTTAAGGTTCACTTCGTCTTCTGAACCTCCGCGAGGAAGTTTATGGGCATTCCTACAGCAGGCAGGAGTGATGGGAAAGATCGCCAGTAATACACTGGCGGAAAAAAATAGCAGCGCAAAAAATATAATTAGTGTGAAGTAATGAAATTGCGGGAGTACATATCTCTAGATGAAACACCTTAAAGCTTCGAAGGGAATTATGAAATTCAGAGGCCGCCGCCTCAGCTCGAGTTAAGGCAACCGTAAACAAGCCGAGGTAAGGCATCCTCCAGCCGTGTTAATGTAAATGGACGTAAAAGCAACATTTGCATTGCCTGCTTCACTCCTACCAATAGCCCATTTTGTTTTCCGTGTTTGCTGTTAGCTAAGGGTAAAGGCACAAGCTGTACATGCTTTGGCATGTCAGATCTAACGTCATTCGACGCCCCACATTTTGCCTACCGTGCTAACACAACACTGGCTGCAGATGCCAACAGGGGGTGGGACTGGAGCTATCAAATGATGTCGACAGCACGAAGCTACGGAGCGTAGCTGAACTGCTTAGTTGACGAGTAACTCACGGTAGTGCTACAGTGCTAATGGTATTGATACAAAGCAGAGCAATGGCAACGATAAACAAAGCAAACATTGCGTTATATCTCCAGTAACAGTAGCCCAAGTTGAGATTCCGTCAGAAAGAAACCCAAGAAATTTCGCTGAGTGAGAAAGAAGTGGCGGATGAGGGATTAGCCTTTCTGGAAATGAGTCAGTGGAATAGGTGGTGTTGTGCGAACAATGTACAAAAGGCATATAGTGTTGATGATACGTGCACGGCAATAGAAAGAAAGTGTTACTGAAACAGGTGTGGCGCACTTCATCGACACTGTCGGACAGGGAGCCCCAGTTGCCGTTTCCAGTGAAACGTACTGAAGGACAGTCGCTGTCCTAGGAGTTGGTACTAAACGTAATTTTGTATTTGGACAATCATCCGTGGCATACGAAAACAACAATCACGAATATACACTACTGGCCATTAAAATTGCTACACCAAGAAGAAATGCAGATGATAAACGGGTATTCACTGGACAAATAGATTATACTAGAACTGACAGTGATTACATTTTCACGGAATCTCTGTGCATAGATCCTGAGAAATCAGTACCCAGGCAAACCAACTCTGGCCGTAATAACGGCCTCGATACGCCTGGGCATTGAGTCAAACAGAGCGTGGATGGCGTGTACACGTACAGCTGCCCATGCAGCTTCAACACGATACCACAGTTCATCGAGAGTAGTGACTGGCGTATTGTGACGAGCCAGTTGCTCGGCCACCATTCACCAGACGTTTTCAATTGGTGAGAGATCAGGAGAATGTGCTGGCCAGGGCAGCAGTCGAACATTTTTTGTATCCAGAAAGGCCCATATGGGACCAGCAACATACGGTCGTGCATTATCCTGCTGAAATGTAGAGTTTCGCAGGCATCGAATGAAGGGTAGAGCCACGGGTCGTAACACATCTCAAATGTAACGTCCACTTTTCAAACTGCCGTCAATGCGAACAAGAGGTGACTGAGACGTGTAACCAATGGCAGCCCATACCATCACGCCAGGTGATACGCCAGTATGGTCATGACGAATACACACTTCCAGTGTGCGTCCAGCGCGATGTCGCCAAACACGTATGCGACCATCATGATGCTGTAAACAGAACCTGGATTCATCCGAAAAAATTACGTTTTGCCATTCGTGCACCCTGGTTCGTCGTCGAGTACACCATCGCAGGTGCTCCTGTCTGTGATGCAGCGTCAAGGGTAACCGCAGCCATGGTCTCCGAGCTGATAGTCCATGCTGCTGCAAACGTCGTCGATTTGTTCGTGCATATGGTTGTTGTATTGCAAACGTCCCCACCTGTTGTCTCAGGGATGGAGACGTGGCTGCACGATCCGTTACAGCCATGCCTGTCATATCGACTGCTAGTGATTCGAGGCCATTGGGATCCAGCACGGCGTTCCGTATAACCCTCCGGAACCCACCGATTCCATATTCTGCTAACAGTCATTGGATCTCTACCAACGCGAGCAACAATGTCGCGATACGATAAACCGCAATTGCGGTAGGCTACAATCCGACCTTTATCAAAGTTGGAAACGTGATGGTACACATTTCTCCTCCTTACACGAGGCATCATAACAACGTTTCACCAGGCAACGCCAGTCAACTGCGGTTTGTGTATGAAAATCGGTTGGAATCTTTCCTCATGTCAGCACGTTGTAGGTGTCGCCACCGGCGCCAACCTTGTGTGAATGCTCTGAAAAGCTAATCATTTGCATATCACAACATCTTCTTCCTGTCGGTTAAATTTCGCGTCTGTAGCACGCCATCTTCGCGGTGTAGCAATTTTAATGGCCAGTAGTGTATTTTGAAGAAGTTCGCAGAAATATGACGGTTAGTGCATAAGAAAAACTACGGTTATTGAACAGACAAGACGCACTTGTCACAAAAACTGGTGTTTTCGCGTTTCAAGGATGCTCGATACAATTTACGGGATGAAGATGCTGGTGACCTACTACGTCATCCACATCAAACTGCGCGCGACATACATATAGTGATTTCAAGAGAAGCAGTGGATGCTTGCTGAACGTCAAACTGTGCTACAGAATTGTAGGACAATGAAATTTCAAACGAAGCTTGACGATGCACAGCATACTACGGAATCGGCCCAGAAATTTGTAGGGGCGGTATTCAAACTTACCCTATCGTTGAGTAAGCAATTTGTTTTCAACTGCAACCAATCTGCATTTGAAGAGGAAACACATATGAAAGGGATCCTGGAAATTAAAGGTATCAAGAGAATTCTGTCAAGATCATGGAATATCAATTCGTATACAATTAACTGACTCTTTAACCGGAAGGTAAATATGCTGGAACGCTATTCATTGCTCTGCAAGAACTAAGAGTTGCTTTGCGCCCCTCGATTCTTTCTCATGTGAGTGACTTTGGTAAGGGCAGTAGGGGATATTTACATCATAGCAAGCAAGAGTGGGAGAACGGGCGTTAGATAACTGCAACTATGGTATGAACACTGCATTTGGCTAATAGCTCGTCAAAATAAGTTGCTTTTGTTTCATTCGTAGTCTGCGTATAAAAGTCGTACTCCTAAAGAACAAACTATCGCTCATGGAAAGTGTGTGACATTGCAGTTCATACCACCTGGAACCACCAGATTAATTCAACCTCCACATGTTTGTCTTTTCTGTGCGTACAAATTATTGCACTATCTGCATCAACGCCTTAAAGGACAGCCAGTTTCACGGTAAGCTGTTTCGCATTCGGTTGCACGCCATCACTTTCCATCAGTTCTCGTCACCCTGTTACTCCAATGTGATTTCTGTATGCATTCTTCAAGAGTGGATGCCTTGCACGCTTCGTAGCTGCCAAGGAGCTCGTCTTTGATCTCGATGGTGCGACTCTTTGTGATCATTGAGACGCGCCATTTTTATTCGGTTTCCATGGTCCAAGTTAATGGTTTGTTTCTAACATTTCTTGGATGTCGACGATGTCCATTTTGTGAGGTGTAATACATGCACCCCATAGAAGGTTGATCTCTGAGCATCCCAGACTCTCGTTTTCTGTGGACATGGTGCGTCATCACCAGTTAATAATTTTCTGGTCATAATTTTCACTTTCGAATAAGCCTTACTAAAGACTGTTCTGGGACGTCGGACTTAACAGTTTCCTTGTAAGTCATCTAACAGAGAAGGTTAAGAAGCGTGGGGAATCTATTGGACATAAGAATGCTTTTTTAGCATTATCAGACGTTGGAAACCACAAATTATGCAACATCCTAGCTTTCAGGCAAAATACAGAAAGACAGAACGGCGATATAAGACAAACTCGCTATGTTCTTTCCAAGATAAAGTTCTGCAGTGAGTCTGAACTTGCGCTACGTGTACATGATGAAACAGTAGAATCTAACAGTCCTAGAATACTTAGGGAACGGGTAAATTTCACTTCCGCGTCAGCTGCGGATGTGAAAGAGCACGTCAACAATTCTGCTGTCTTTAGGTGCACCCAGTGGTATACAGAAGAATTTATTGGACTGTACGTTACATGTGTGTCAGGACGAAGACAGATTTTGTGTCTCTGTTAGCAGATGAAACATCTGATGTAGCTTCTAAATTTCAGTTACTGGTAGTATTTCGTTTTCTGTTATCTGCTGAAGAGCCGGTTGAAAGATTTTGCATGTTTTCAAATCAATCGCTTATCAGTGGTACCTCCTCGGCTGATTCAATTAAAGATGTATTCGCCCATGTTGTCCAAGAAACGAAAGAAAACGTAATATCTGAAATTTATGATGGCGCCAGCGTCATGCGTGACCATCATACAGAAATCCAATCAACTGTAATATAAGGACATAATTTCGTGTATTACGTACATTGTTATGAACGCTCACTGAACTTAATTTTTGTCCAAGCGACAAGTCGAAACAAACAAATGAAACCGTTTTTCGGAACTACTGCAGAGGTAGCAATACTTTTCTGTCATTCACCTCGAAAAGTGGCTGTTCCAGATGCAGTTGTGAAACAAAGAATCCCACATGGATCAGCCATTACATGGAACTTTAAATCGTGAAAAGTGCTCACAGTTAATGAGAACAGAGAGGACACCCCAGAATGTCTTAAACACATTGAAGATACCAGCAGCCAGACAACAAATGAAAATAAAACATGTGGTCTAAGGATAAAACTCTATAACACAAAAATTTCCTTTCGGTTAGGGATATCTTATAAAAATAAATAGCTGACAAACCCAGCAATGTACAGCTATTCATTTGGCAATTTTCTATGAGAAATGAAAACAAAAATTGAACTGCGTTTTTCTGTAATATCGAAAAAATTCATTTATATGTATTCATGAAAACACTTAAAATTACGAAACGAAATATGCATAATTTCCAGAAATGTAAGCACAGCTTATTTTCATGTCTGGACCGCGATTCTGTAAACGTCTGCATAGACTCTTCACAGCCCTACAGGTGGCTAATGATTTCGCCTACAGCCGTTTGCGCTTCGCAGCTGAAAGATGTTGAAAGCTCTGCCAGGTATCGGGGATTTCTCTTAAGTGGACTCGACTCTGTGTGTGTCTCAGCTCTAACGAATAAATGTATTAAAAATTCATACATGACGCCACATCTCCTGATCCTTGCGTCATGCAATGACACGACTTTGCAGGTACATTCGCTGGTGTACGACGGTACTGTGTGCAGAATGTGATGCGAACAGAGGTGGTAGGGGAGAAGCAGTAAATTCAGACGTCATGCACTATGAGGCAATCTGTCGTGCATCTCACTGTTTACGACGTTATGTGTCCTGAACTATGATAGGTGAGTAGTTATTACCCCCACAGCAATTCATTGCTGGCAGTAAGAGATGTGTGTAGCAAGTTTGGTTGAAATCGGTTCAGGAGGGGATGTGGAACATCTGCAAACCACACACACACACACACACACACACACACACACACATCCATTTTTATAATATGTATGTATGCCCTACGTGAACATCTAGTACAGCCAATTCCAAAAATATACCACTGGTCGCGTCTCAATAAAGCAAGCAGCAGCATCATTCCGAAACGAAATTTTTAAAATTAGAGACAATGTTAATGATATCACAGAAGAAACAGAGGTTTGAATTCTGCAGCCACTTGTTGCCCTCTAATTTACTCAAACACCGCTTCTTTCTTTCATTGAAAAATTAGTGTCCTGAAAATGTGCTATCTGCTGTTACGCAGTCCTATCAATTTTTTAAGTAAAGCTGAGTTAAAAACAGAGCTACAGACCATTTATTCTCGAAATAGGTTTCAAGAAAAAAAAAGCGCAGGAGCCCTTATAAAGTTTGTCATTGAAAACAATCTGCAAGAACCTTTTGGCGACGTCAGGAATCTGCTGAAATCAGCGGCTGCTGTCCCATGAGAAGCCGTGAAGCAGAGACGTGTTTCCGCACATTGTCGCGGATCAAACAGTTTCTTAGAAGTACCAGAGATGAAGATAGGCTGTCTCATCTTGCCATGCTATCTATTGCAAAGAAAACGATTCACAGGTTTCCAAATTTCAACGACAGAGTCATAGATCCATCACGAAAAAGGAAAGGAGGATGGTCTTTTTCTATACGTCTACAGGCGATTCAACCCTACGAACGTTGTCAGGCTCATTGTAAGGTAATTTTACAACTACAAAAATATTTTACTTAATTTAGGAAATTAAACATTGCAGTGAAGGTAGTGAACTCCGTCCCAGCCACTTCAGGCGTCAGCCACCGATGTCTGTGCTGTACCGCTAAGGATACGTCCTCTGCACCGCGATGACACAACGGCGAATGTTAATTTCTGAAGCGCAGAATGCAGCCCACCATTTTCTCTTATCACTCGGAACTTTCCACTCCTCATTGTGCTTAGCAACGATCGAAATTTTGTTCTTAGTTTGTATTTCATTTTCTTTCTTATCGATGTATCGCTGTACGTTAAGTAGTTAAGATCCGTTTGACATCACTATACTCATTGTGAATTGTTTTTTATTGTAATATAAATGTCCACGATTATGTAGAATACAGAACTATGGAAAATACGTAAAGGGTGCTATTATGACGAGGTACAGCAGAAATTATGCAAGAAGGTGCTTTGGTTTTAAAGAATCTACTCGTTGTATTTCACAACATCTTACTTCTATCTATTCTCACACATATGAAAAACGTTTTGGGCTCAATTCGCAAATATAGATGCTTAATTTACCGTCTTTCCAAATCGTACTTTATGATATTTTTCACATTCAGAAGGTTATTACAAAGTACATTGACCGAAAAGGGTGAAAATGAAGTGCAATTTGTCCCCAAGGCGGTCCTTCACTGTCAGGGAGAAAACGTATAACCTTTGATAAGAGCATATCAAAGCCAAGGCGCCTGTGTGTGAGTGAAAACTGCCCTGTGCATAACATCTTGTCAGTCTGTACTGCACGAAAAAGCACTTACATTTATCAGCACAGTAGTTCCATCGCACCAAATCTTCAACGGGGCTGAATTGATAGATTCTGCCAGAGTCAGTAACATTGGTGAGGTGCCAGCAGAGGCAATCCATCACCGATGTCGCATTTCCTGCAAGCAGAGCTGCCACTGTGGCAATTACGCCCGCCGGCTGCATTGTCCGCTGTCGACACTGGGGAGCAAACAGAAGCAGTGCGCGTCGCAGGGAGCGCGCGCTCAATATGACGGCGGGCGCAGCGGAAGTCTGCCGCAGGGCGGCCAAACCACGGGAAGCGTGGCGTGACGCCTCTCATCCGGATGACCGCCGTATTCCTGTTTGCCTGGTGAGAGTTCGCGAAAGTCGTCGAGTAAAACAAACGTGATATCTGCCCTTCCCCAAGGAAGTGTTGTAGTCATTGTGCTGTTCCTAATCTATAAAAACGATTTAGGAGGCAATCTGAGCAGCCATTGTTTGCAGATGATGCTGTCTTTTAGCATCTAGTAAAGTCATCGGAAGATCAGACGCAATGGCAAAATGATATAGAGAGGTTACCGGCGGGGTGCGTTAAGTGGCAGCTGGTTCTAAATAATGAAAAGTGTTACGTCATCCACAGGAGAACTAGAAGGAACCCGTTATATTTCTTTTACTCGACGAGTCACACAAATCGAAAGGGTGCCGTTTCAGCTAAATGCCAAGGTATTACAATTAGGACCAACTTAAATAGGAACGATCAAATAGAAAATCTTCTAGGGAAGACGAGCCAAACACTTTGTTTTGTTTGCACAACACGTAGACGATGCGGCAAGCCCAGTAAAGAGACTGTCACTTGGCGATGCTTGAAGAATCTTCCGCCACACACCGCCAGGTGGCATGCTGAGTACTGGTACATATGCATCTACATACATATTCTATAAGTCACAATATGGTGCATGGCGGAAGTTGCCTTGCACCACCGCCGGTCATTTCCTTTCGTATGACGCTCGTATATACAGCGACTATATATATGCCTCCACAGACACCCTAATTCGTCTATCTTAGTGCTCCTTATAGCAAATGGACTTTGACGCCAGTGAAATCGTGCTGCAGTCAGCTTCGAATGTCGCTTCTCTAAATTTGCTCAGTAGTGTTCCTCCAAAATAACATCGTCTTCCCTGCAGGGGTTCCTATTTGGGCTCCCAAACCACCTTCATAACACTAGCATGGAGTTCGAACCTAGAGGTAACAAATCTGGCTGCACAGTTCTCGATTGCTCCGACGTCTTGCTTCAATACGACCTTGTGTAGATCCAAAACACCCAAACAGTACTCAGGAATGGGTTGTACTAGTGTCCTATGTCTTCTACACATTCACCGTACTTTCCTATAATTCCCCCAATCGAAGCCGAGCATTCACCTTCTGTGCTGTACCCTTACATGCTCATTCCATTCCATATCGCTTTGCAACGTCACAGCTAGACATGTAATCGACGTGACTGTCAAGTAGCGCACGGCTACTGCTGTATTTGAATGTTTCTACATTTAGGCCTAACTACCATTCATCTTACCAACAAATTTTGCTTAAGTCAACTTGCACTCTCCTACAGTAATTCAACTATTACATCTCCCTGTACACCACAGCATCATCAGCTCATCCTGTTTGTCAGATTATGTTCTGGGGCACTCCTGGCGATATGTCTGTCTCTCGTGAACACTCACTGTCGAGTACAATGTAAGGGGTTTTGTTATTAAGAAATTTTCCAACCACTCACATATCTAGAAACCTATTCTGTATGCTTGTTCGTTCGTTAACAGACTGCAGAGAGGGACCATACCACGGGATCACTGTGGCCTGCAAGCAAATCGTTGCCTCACGATCTGTCAATTTTTTTTTTTTGTTTTACAGCAGACACAGTTGCTTATGTCGCCTTCCATCCGCTCACCCCTCCCTCCCCACTCCAATACCCCTCCATTCCCCTCCCAACACTGCTTTCGCCCAATAAGTATCATTTCAGGTCAGTATAGAGTAGTGAAAAGAACGTCGCAAAGTGCTGTCAGCAGGGATGGGCCAAAAAACAGATATATTGGATTATACCTATGTATTTTTACACCAGGCCAATGAACTCCAGCTGAAATGCAGCAGCAAGCCACGGCCTACCTTCCACATTTATCAGACCTGCAGTCTTTCTACTTTTAGACATCAGAGCTTCCTCAATGCGCATGTGTCAGTTAAGTGTACTGCTTATCACCAAGACATATAATTTTACTGTTAGTCTACTCAAATGCGTGAATGTAGGTCCAGAACGCGACAGTGAGCTTGGGATGGCTACAGACAGACGTGCTGCGTAGCATGAGGGAGTGTACCCAGAAGTAGATGACAACATATGAAGTTGCATTTCAATCACCAACCGACATTAAAATGTATGGGAGGAGGGTTTCAACAGTGCATATGTACAGGGAAGCTATGACTGAATGAACTTCAGGGGATATGCGCATTTAAATAAAACATTCGAGTGTGGAGAATTTGGATGATTTATACTGCATCTTAGCGACTGCTACAGACAGACAGACGTGCTGCTATCTGAGCTTAAGAGGAGCAGTGTATGAATGCATGTATTGTCGCTGTGCCAGGAGAGTCTATTAGTATGAGGTGTATTCGAGCAGAATTTAGGTATTGTATGTCTACTCATATATGTGTTGAGGCACTTGTTGGGCAGAATACTATACAAGCTGAATTTAAGGCTCATATGAAGCAACTTCTCGAAAAACATTGCCCTACACAACGAGTATGGTTCAAACGACTCTAGCACTATGGGGCTTAACTTCTAAGGTCATCAGTCCCCTAGAACTTAGAACTACTTTAACCTAACTAACCTAAGGACATCACACACATCCATGCCCGAGGCAGGATTCGAACCTGCGACCGTAGCGGTCGCGCGGTTCCAGACTGTAGCGCCTAGAACCGCTTGGTAACCCCAGCCAGCCACAATGAGTATAAAACGTCCATATGTAAATAAAGAAAATACAGAATAAATTGTTCTTCCCGCCTCACTCCGTACCAATCCTCACCACTCAAGTGCACATAAACATGCGATGAGCCAGCGCTTACTCGGAAGTCTCCAGCACTGTGCGCGAGACGCCTCTGTGGGGCAGCGGCGCACGTGTCGGCCGGGCAGTGCTGTGGCGAGCTGCCGCCGCGGGCCCCACGTGGCCACTGGCTGGGTGGGGAGCCGCCAGCCCGCCTCCAGAGGCGGGGCCGCAGCCAGCAGCCAGCAGCCGGGTCCCCACCCCGCCAGCCAGCCGCGGCCTCCACAGCGTGTGGCCCGCAGCAGTCAGCACTTTCATGTTAATGCTGAATTACGTGTAGTTACTGTAACTCAGCGGCAGTGTTTTATGAAGCAGCTGTGACTGTACATGATATTATTAATTGCGATTTCTTTACCTTGAAGTTGGCTACTGGACACACTTTATGCTGATAGGTAAAGGTGTCTATTCTAGAAGAAAATACATGTGTAATGCAGTACACTGTAAATAACTAGCCACATCTTACAATTTTCCAGACTTAAAGAAATCCTCCTTTTCCATCATTTGCATCTGGCTAGTCATTTATAGCGATTAGTTTCTTTTCTCCGAAATAACAAAGATGTAACAAAACAATAACTAATGGTTACTAACAATCTTTTTTTGTAAAAAAATGATCGATGTGTATTTTTTAATATATTTATTTTCTATACCATTTAAGCCAGGCGGTGTGGCCGAGCGGTTCTGGCGCTTCAGTCTGAAACCGCGCGACCGCTACGGTCGCTGGTTCGAATCCTGCCTCGGGCATGGATGTGGGTGATGTCCTTAGGTTAGTTACGTTTAGGTAGTTCTAAGTTCTAGGGGACTGATGACCACAGATGTTAAGTCCCATAGTGCTCAGAGCGATTTGAACCATTTATACCATTTAATCACATATATAATTGGACATTTAATTCCATATACATTTTTAAATTAATAAACTATCTGCTTTTTCCGTTTAATTATGTGCCATATTTACATTTAATTCCATGTACAAATTGAAAACTAATAATAAGCACTCTGTTTTCCCAGTTAACCACTTTTTCTTTTCTAATTTGTTTTTGCCTGTACATAATATGCGTAGGTGAAAAAAGAACCACACATATACACGTCCACAGATGTAGGCACTGAAGAGTAAAAGAAATTGGTTCATGTGGCACAGACTTGACTAATGTCTGAAGTAGTGCTGGAGGGAGCTGACACCTTCAATACTGCAGGACTGTCCATAAATCCGTAAGAGAACCAGAGGGTAGACATCTCTTCTGAACAGCACGTTGCAAGGCGTCCAAGATATGCTCAATAATGCTCACGTCTGGGGAGTTTGGTGGCTAGCGCAAGTTTTTAAATTCAGAAGAAAGTTCCTGGAGTCACTCTGTAATAATTCTGGACATGTGGGTTGCCGCATTGCCCCGCTGGAATTGCCCGAATCAGTCGGACTTTACAATGGACATGAATGGATGCAGATGATGAAACAGGATGCTTATGTACGTGTCACCTATCAGAATTGTATATAGACATATCAGGAGTCCCATGTCACTGCAACTGAAAACGCTCCACACCATTCCTGAGCCTCCAGCCCCTCGAACGGTCGGTCCCTTGCTGACATGTATTCATAAGGTTGTCTCCATACCCTTACATAGTCTTGTTTGAGGCACAGCTCAATGTCCTAACGGATTATCAGAAGAAATTACACAACTTTTGATGCCAAAGGTAGCTGCATGTTAATGTCTCGTTTGTGATCTGTGTCTAGAAATAGGCCATGGAAAATCGGGGAAGTAGTTACAATGAAGAAAGTCCGATAGATCTACTTGCTTCCTGGATGTTCTGTAAGAAGCCTTTGAAAAGCTGGTTGGCGCCAAACTGTCGACTCACCGGCTTCTGAGCGGTACAAACTACTGGCAGCTCGCTTTCGGTGCAGGGAAGGCCACTAAGAATGCCGCAAATGCAGTACAGCAACTTGTCTGTGCAGCCGCGTGAAAACACGTGGTGGGCGGCCAGGTGGGTGCCTCGGAGGCTGACGGCAGCTGACGGTGGCGGCCGGCGCTGTCCTCTCAGGCAGTGGGGGCTGAGTCCGCATTTGCACAGCCAGGGTCCGCCACCTGATAATTTTCTGCGGACCTCGGTGCTCCACTCAGTGCACTCGGCCCCCGCCTCACCGCGGCGTCTGGCTGCGCAGCTGACGTCACGGGCAGCGCTGCCCGTGCACTGCCGCGTGGAGGTCTTTTGTCATTTTTTGTATAAGATACAGCTGTAATCACTTCTCGAAATTACAATACATGAAATTTCCAAATCGAAAATTATAAAATTTTTAACTTTTGAGAAGAGAAAAAAAAGCAAAGTAGGAATGATTGGTAGTTGTGGCCTCAACAACGCTGGTGAGGAACGCGGTCTCAGATCGTGTCCTCGAGCCCGACCTCCCTGGGCGGCGCCTCCCATTATAAGTTTACCACATGAGATATTTCGCAAAATGTCACGAGACCAGTCATCTCTGGCATAGCTGTTCTAATGTCTAAATGTAGTCCAAGGAAGGACACAAAAGCACAGAATGTGGCAAGGTATCCAAAATTACTTACCCTCCAAGGTCGGCCTGATGGTATTACTTGCAGTAATTACCATCCACCAATTTACCCATTGCTCACAAGCCACACTGGAGAACGTAGTTCATGTTCTCCAGTTGGACTGATCACACAGCAATACACAAACTTTGGCACAGCCAACAACTCCCACTTGTTCTGCAGGGTGTAAATAAACCAAAGAGTGTGGCTGAGGCTAAGGTTCAAAGATGTTGCATTTGGACGGAGTTTATTTTTGGTCAACAGTAGGATTCTGGAAAACTGCGTACTGATGACGCTAAAAATAAAGAGTGTGTCAAAAAGGACTTTGTAGCTTTCGAAATACAGAAATACATTGAGATATCTTGCAGAGTCGATTGACGTGTTAGTTTGTAGCAAAGAACCTCAACTTTCACCTAAAAGTCTCATTTCGTTTCGATGTGAATACCATCTGTGATGCGGGACACATCCCACTGGTAGTCGACTTCCCCTTCCCACATTCACTGTAGCAAAAAGTACGAAACTTGTGCAACAGCAGCATAGATTCGATTTTCGGGTCGGCCAAATTGTTTGCTACCGGAGGAACATACGCGCGGTCTTTAATGAAACCACCGAACAGTTATTGCAGAGTTCGTTTCATGGAACCAGAACACACAGCGGGCACGCTCCACACCAGTGAAAGCAGCCATCTTAACTGTGCACAACGCTGGCGCTCCTGCTGGTGGAATGGGGCACTGATGGACTGAAGTACATGCAGGTTGTTTGCTGCATAATCATACACCTACCGATTCTGTAAGTTATCTCAATACATTTCTATATCATTCTAAAGTAGCAAATTCCTTTTTGATTCGCCCTGTACATCTCTGATTGGATTACATTCATTATAATTAAAGTCACATCTATTGGATTACGTGGCACAGAGAGAGTCTTGTAGCTTTAAATGATGAAGTGTTCTGATTCGAAAACTTTATTTGCGGAAATCACAATTGATCGTACAGTGATGACTAGTTTCGGCAAATTTGAACTGCCATGTTCTAAATATTCTTCCTTAATACATATTAATTATAAACTAGACGTCTGAGCTTGTAACCCCACACCCTGTATGAGTTGCAAGCCATTGTCGCCACATCGGTAGTAGAGCTAGAACAAGCCTACAGGGCTTCCACGGACACTTCTGTGTGAAGTTATCTATTTTAACTACAAGTTACTCGTGATTTAATGTGTATGGCGAGCGTGGACTAGAGGTAAAAGATGGACGCTGATGATCTCACAGTATAGGATTATTGTCTGCAAATGTTGCCGCTCATGGTTGCTAATACACTGGCAGAACAAAATTAGGTGTTTTTGGAGGTCAATAGGTCACTCAAGATTTATTGTTGCAATGGTGCATATGGAGTACGTGAAGTGGTAACACATACAGACGAATAGCACAGACGGTTGGACGAACCAGGCATCGACCCAACCTGAGACATCCATACTAGCACGTGGCGTAGCCACCACGGGCGGCAACACAGGCGCTGACTCTGTGATCCAGTGGGTCGTACAGCTGGCGAATACAGCCCTGGGATACGCGATGTCACGTCGTTGTGTAAGAGTCCTCGCTTGCCACGTCGCACCTGTCACTTGTCGTCCCATCATAGCCCACAACTGCTGGACTGCAGAGGAGTCCAGAGATCTTGCCAGCCAGGGAAGTTGCCACACGTCTTGCAGGGCCATTGAGTTTGATGAGCAGTATGTGGACGAGCATTATCCTTTTGGAACAACGCGCCATCTTTCTGTTACAAGAAAAGCAAAAGAACAGGTTTAACAACATTCTGCATGTCCTCTCCAGGAACGGCACAGTAAGGCCAGTGTGTTTCGGAAGAGCACACTCTTTGAGGTAGCACTCACCAGCTCTTCGCCGTATGCACAAACGACCGTCACTTGGATGCAGGCAGTATCTGCTGGCGTCGCTGAAGACCAGGGCGCGCCATTCCTTCTTCGAGGCGAAGGAAGCCCTGGCGGCAGCAGTCGACCTCTCCACGTCGATGCTGTGGTGTGTGTGGGAGGGGGGGAGGGGAAAGGAGCTAGAAGTGTGGGTGCCCACAGTCTCACTGCTAATAGGTGGTTCGCAACAGTTTGTGTCTGGTCTCACGAGCTCTGTTACCTGTGCTGTGGTAGCTGTACGATCTGTTGCCGCTGCCCCTGGACTAAGACGAGTCTGGCGGGCGTCAGGGCTGCGTGGGCGTGCAGGAGCTCGTCTGCGAGTGCGAGAGTGATCACGTGACCACTGACAGCCGCACAGAGTGGCGCAGCACGTGCAGCTTATGCGGCAGTTCTGTAAACGGACGACAATTTGACCCCTTCCAGATGTACTAATATATGAAATAGTTATGAACATGATTGGCGATAAATTGAGTTTTGTGGAAAGAATATAAGATTTTTGGTTGGTTAATATTACGAAACATCCTGGTCTGGTAAAAAAAAGCAAGAGATAGTCAACAGACAGTCAGGCAGAAATTATCTAGCTGACTAGTTAGATTCAAGGCTGACTGTAGAGGAAATATTTGGACTCCACAACGAAAATATTTGACCTTGATTTGTCCTATGAACATTCTAATGAAAATATTCGTTTTGATTACTTGAAGAGCATTAGTCTGTCCTTTCTGTCTTTCATAGGTACTGAATTCGGTGTTGAGTAAGTTTCATCAAGTGAACAGCGTCGATACAATCTTGCAAAGTTTAAAAGTACGTGGCGGAAGGGCATTTATGTCTGACTGATTCTAAGTTCCAAAAGGAAAGAAATGATAGCTGTTCAGATATTTAGTCCCAATACGGGGTTGATGCCTCAATTCAGTATTATTTTCACCTTATTTCCTTACTGTATTAGTGAAGGAAGCAGTACAGAAAACGAAAAATGGAATTCAGAATTTCCATCGTTGTGCAGGAGCAGTGAATTGGAAGGTGCTGCACACTTTTGAATCGGCACCTTCCAAAACGCGGAATCCGTCGTCCTTGCCATGCCGCCACTGCGCTCTCTGCCATGTAGACCCAAATCTATGGCCGGCCGGTGTCGCCGAGCGGCTCTAGGCGCTTCAGTCTGGAACTGCGCGACTGCTGCGGTCGCAGGTTCGAATCCTGCCTCGGGCATGGATGTGTGTGATGTCCTTAGGTTAGTTAGGTTTAAGTAGTTCTAAGTTCTAGGGCACTGATGACCTCAGATGTTAAGTGCCATAGTGCTCAGAGCGATTTTGAACCTAAATGTATGGCGTGACACGCTTTGTCACTTACATGATGTGAGTCTCTCCATGGGCATCATGCCAAACACCAACAAATAATCTAAAATAAATTTCGTCTGTTCCGAATAGCTACACCCATTGGTAACCGCTTCATTAGGTTTTAACTGTATATCTACAGATATAAATAACTGATTTATAAATTTTATATAAGAATATAAGGAGAAGATTAAATCGATTAAGTAGACATATAGATATAAGAGTAGCAAATTTTACCTGTTGATTATCAGTGCAACGGAGAATACAGAGAATCTGTGGTACCCTCATGTCGTTTATGTACGAAGTAAAATATTCGACAATGTACACTAAATTACTCCAATCCCTCCTCCACCTGCACTGTTTGGCGGAAAGACCCTCGCCGCCGTGGGGTCGCGTGCGTGCCTCAGTGATGCACACAGCCGTACTGCAGATCCAACAACGCGGAAGGGGCGCCTGTGCAGGAGCCAGACCAACATATGGTTCCCGTAGAGCGGCAGCAGCCTATACAGAATAATGCTGAACGTATGATGGGTATATTCAGTTCTTAACGAAAAGTTACATAATCGAATGGATGAAACATATAGAAGGAATCGACTGACTGCAAACGTCTTCAAGTATCGAGGAATCATTGGTCAGGTAACGGAACAAAGTGTGCGGTAGTACAGAAAAAGCAAACAACCTAACAGTGAATGGTTGGAGCTATCAGGAATTCTTTACGTCATTAGCTACAATTGAAAACATTACTTACAGATATTAACATCCATAAGTTTAGTACTGATTCGCAGGGCAATTTGAGACACATTGCCTATGATATCCACTCGTGTACATTACGAACGACTGTGCAAAGAGTAGTACTAAAATAATGGTCAAAGTTTTGCTTCGGGACAGAGATTTTCTTCGGTCAGTCCCCTACTATTCTACCTGTGTTCTTCAGAAGTACAGTGCAATGTTCTTTCGGACATGCATACATATATGCACGCTTGCATGTCCGAAGAAACATTGCGTCGTATTTCTGAACAACACAGGCACTGCAGCATTGCATTCATCCGCCGATACCGGGCAAGCGACTGTCAGTTAACATGTCTCCAAATCAAATGGCTCTGAGCACTATGGGACTTAACTTCTAAGGTCATCAGTCCCCTAGAACTTAGAACTACTTAAACCTAACTAACCTAAGGACATCACACACATCCGTGCCCGAGGCAGGATTCGACCCTGCGACCGTAGCTATCGCGCGGTTCCAGACTGTAGCGCCTAGAACCGCTCGGGCACCCCGGCCGGCAACATGTCTCCCCTGTACGGGAATATACATAATGTATCTAAGAGTGCAGGGGTAGCAGACACGTGGTTGACGACATGTGGAAATCGTGGTCTGGTCTTGAAGAAATGCAGATGAATTTACGCTAATGCGCATGAATTTATGCGCCATCTCGCCACATAAGTCTTCTAATGTCAATTATGTAGGTGGTACAACACTTGCATTTTTTCCTGGGTTTGTTGGAGAGCTAAAGTTTTCATTTTCTTCATTTCTTTCCCCGAGCGACCAGCCGTACTTCCTGTTCCACTTTCTGCTGAACGTGAATGTGGCGTTCCACGTTCGCTCCAAAAACTAAACGCAAGCACACACTCTCAGATGAGAACAGCAGACAGTAAAGCGGTGTACCATCCGCAGTTAGATAGAAACACAACACATTGACAAAGAAAGAAATAAAGAACTATTTACCCATTGTGTGATAATGCAATGACTGCTGTAGCGATGAAAATTAATACATCGCGCTGGGTGAGAGCAGTAACAGGCGGTAGTGTTCTGTCTATACCAGTGGTATGGGCACCAGTCCATGCCCCTGTGCATACACACACTCACACACACACACACATAGTCAGAAGGTTAAGAGCTGCAAAGACAACGAATTTGTTCTTATTGAGGTAGTGGATAAGTTGCAGAACATAGTCAATGAAGGAGAAGTTCCAAGTGAACCCTACTCGTATTGACAAGAAGATGTACTGTTTATGGAAACATTAGGAGCGGCCGGGTTCAGACATCCTGTCCATTTCCTCCAATGTGTTGACCATCCCACCTCAACCATGCTAACCAGACACACCTTGAATCTAGCCATTCCAAAACCCAGGCAATTGTATAAGACAAACAACCACTTTTCATCCGCATAACTACTGCCTCATGGAAATATGCTATCCAAATTACTAACTCACTAAAATACACAGAACTACCCCTCGACTGTAAAGAAACGTGAAAACTGCAAGTAAAAGTCATACAAGAAAAGTGTACAACAGAAAGATACTTCTGTAGCTACTTACTGACCAAACATGGGAATTGTATCCCTCTAATGTAATCCACAACTCCAAACCTGGGAATTGACTTGTCTCATTTTCCAGAGCTGGTATTTTCTGTGAACGCCGCCTGTGAACATCAAATGAATGACTACTGTCGAATAATGTTCAGAGAAATTTGTTGCCAACGCATTCGTCTGCCTCATTCTATAGACAAGTTGCGTAAATAGTCACTCAGAAATTCGTGAACACTTCCAATGCAACACATTGACCAGAGAAATCTGATTTGCAAATACGACATCATTCTTCTATGTTATTTCTGCAGCCGTGGTCCAAGGGTGCATCGAGCACCAGGTGGGAGGGTCGCCAGTTTACTGCCTCACCACAGAACGTGCATACCTGGACAGCTTTCTCTCAGCGTTTTCGTGTCCTCGTGTGTAACAACAGTTTACTTTGGTCTCTTAGAGTGATGTGAGGGGTATACGATGTGAACGCTAGTCCACTCAATATTCTTCACAGAGTTACAGTAGGATCCGTTCAGTGGAGATGGTAGTAAAGAAGAACACTCCTTCGCATCTACAGTTTTGTGAGTACCGCATTCATACAACATATAATGAGGAAGTAGCGACGTTCTTTATCATCACCTAAAGTGTGGCTGGTGTGTGTCCTAGCATCTTCCAGAAACATGCAGGCGTGGGGCAGTCGTTGGGACTTCTGGTGTTGCAATGATTAAACAACAGAAAAACTGAGACGCCTCTAAATTTGTCTGTTCCGTTTAAGTCACCCTTTCCTACGACCTCTTACCGACTTTCTCCTGTTACTGCCATTAAGCCGATTGGTGGCCAGGATGTCCTCCCTCTTTATCCAGATGTGATGCCTGACTCCTCTCATGTGTGCCGATCAGCATTGCAAGACAGAGCGTCTGGTTCAAATTGCTTTTCAGAAAATCTGGCTAATGTTCAAGAACAACCTACGTACCTGACAGCAGTCGCTCTATTGCCTCATAGTCGCTATAAGCAACGCATCTACCCTGAGCGGGTGGAAACTCGTAAATGGAAGATAATGGGTCCTGGCTCCAAACTAGCTATCAAGTGAATAAAAAAGTGAAATATCCCACATTGTCTGGTTTCTTGTTGCACTGATATTTTGTTTCAGCCAGTATGTTGCTAAAAACGTCCTTAATTTAAGTATTTTTGTCAGGGTCTTCCAGGAAGCCGAAGAATACCTCGCATCAAATGAATTAACTAGTGTCATAAACTTAGTATTATCAACCAAAGAAAATTAAAGGTAAGAGTTGTATCGAGCGGATGGACGTGTACGGGTATAGAGGCAACCTCATGAATACGAGGACTCTGCATGTCAGCAGGGGCTGTTCATGCTGGTGGAGGTTCTGTAATGGTGTTGGGTGTGTGCCGTTTTTGGCTGATATGGGACCCCTGATGCGTCTAGATTCGACTCTGACAGGTGACACGTACATAAGCCTTTGAACGTGCTGTTCAGAAGAGATCTCCAGCTGCTCGTACTCTCACAGATTTATGGACAGCCCAGCAGGATTCATGGTGTTATTTCTCCCCAGAACTCATTCAGACATTAGTCGTGTTGCGGCGCTTCTGTGAGCTCACGGGGGCCCCACATGATATTAGGCCGGTGTAGCAGTTTCTTTGGCTCTTCAGTGCATAACGTAACAATTCAGAAATGTAATGGGGATGATACACAAATGCACGACGTTTCAGTGTACAGATATGCTGATTTTGAACGCCAGGAAGAACCTGAACCTGAATGTGGATGTTCAAGGAGTGTACGCCGACCTACATATGAAGAAACGATCACCATAATAAAATAAGGGAAATCAGAGGTCGCACGGAAATATGTGAGCGCTGTTTTTTCCACGCTCTATACTTGATTGAAATAACAGAGAATTGTGAAGGTGGTTCTATGAACCCTCTGACAGGCACTTACATGGGACTTGCAGAGTATCCATGTAAATGTAGACGTAGATGTAGACTGCTGCTGCAGCACCTGGAGACCTGGTCAAGTCGGCATGACAGCGGCTATGGAGCAAAATCAGAAAGAGTGCTAGGACTGAGCATACGCAGAAGTAACAGAGGTGGTTGTGGCATTCAAACCGGAGTGTTTGGCAGAAGGAGGAAGTTGTTTTCGTGAAATTCTCAAAAAAATGGTTCAAGTGGCTCTCAGCAGTATGAGACAACATCTGAGGTCATCAGTCTCCTAGACTGAGAAGTATTTAAACCTAACCAAGTTAAGGACATCACACACATCCATGCCCGAGACAGGATTAGAACCTGCGACCGTAGCAGCACCGCGGTTCGGGACTGAAGCGGGTAGAATAGCTCGGCCACAGCGGCTGGCGTGAAATTCAATTAGGTAAATTTACAGAAAAGGAATTCGAGGCAAAATGTGCTACATTTACGTTGAAACTATTGCACGTCTCAAGTAGGAACCTCGAGAACGAAGTAAGAGAGATTAATGTGCGTACAATGGTATCTATTCTGTCACACACACTCGCTAAATATGGCAAAGAAACAGTGGATACATTCGTTAAGGATGTTACAAAGTACCATTGACCATGCTGAATACTATTCATTGATGAATCGTCAGTGGTTGTTTGCTTAATGGTTCCTCTAAAACATGATACTCAAAAATAAGGCTTGCATGTCACTGCCAGGGGAGCTGATGGACATCAGAACAACTTGTGCCACTTATCGCAGAAAGCGACGGAAAGGCCGGTGTTCTTGTGGAACATCGTCTCCTACTCACCCAGCAGAGGCAGGACAGCACTCTAGACACCTGCAGAGTTGAGTAATTCCTCAGACACAGGAGAATCGTTTCATGTTAAAGTTCCCCAAGCCACGAGACTGAGAGTGTATCTGATTCGTCACTTCCGAGGGAACTGATTACGTTTTGGAGAGTGACGCTGCGCTAAAAGGGTATAAATGTCTTGTCCTGGTGAAAGATCACCCCCAAAAGTAGCACAGTAGTACAGCTTGGAGGAATCCAGCACAGTTTAGTGTTCCCTCACAGAACAACATGGGTTATTTTAAGTTACAGTTGGCCACAAAGGATATTTATTAAGTGATCCTTTAACCAGTAATACAAGATATGAGAAACATCTGCGCTAGAGCAGCTGTGTGATTCAGGAAGTTAGTCAATAAGAGCTGCCCTGCTGAAACATCACATCCCAGCATAGTTGTGCAAAAGGCAGCAGATCAGGCTTGTTGTATCCAGCAAATTCTGTGTTTTCCGACCAAACACCACTGGTTAATTTGGCTTATTATTCTGTCCAGCATGAAACGCCAATAAATCAGCCTGTCTGCGACAGGTGAGCTGAGGAACACCCTGCAGTGGTGATCCCTGTAACACAATAACTGAGTAGATGGGTGTCGTTCTGAGCAAAAGTTAAATCAGCTGGTTTTGTAGGAACAGGTCTGGTGTATACTGCTGTCATCAGGGTGCCGTTAACAGGCCTCAGGGGCCACTTTCGGCCACAACAGAACACGACATGCTACCTGGATTAGCTCTTAGATGTCACAACCAGGTTGGTTGAGCTACTTCAGCACGACTGGAGCTATGAGTGAGGCGCATTGTCGTGCTGGTAGATACCAGTGTTGCAGGGTCAGTGCAGGCTAACGCTTCTTATGTTCTCCACAGTTCAGCGTCTCCTTAACAAACACCGGGCTTCGTTTCACCCTACGTTTCCGCACAGCATGATATACACTCCTGGAAATGGAAAAAAGAACACATTGACAACGGTGTGTCAGACCCACCATACTTGCTCCGGACACTGCGAGAGGGCTGTACAAGCAATGATCACACGCACGGCACAGCGGACACACCAGGATCCGCGGTGTTGGCCGTCGAATGGCGCTAGCTGCGCAGCATTTGTGCACCGCCGCCGTCAGTGTCAGCCAGTTTGCCGTGGCATACGGAGCTCCATCGCAGTCTTTAACACTGGTAGCATGCCGCGACAGCGTGGACGTGAACCGTATGTGCAGTTGACGGACTTTGAGCGAGGGCGTATAGTGGGCATGCGGTCGGCCGGGTGGACGTACCGCCGAATTGCTCAACACGTGGGGCGTGAGGTCTCCACAGTACATCGATGTTGTCGCCAGTGGTCGGCGGAAGGTGCACGTGCCCGTCGACCTGGGACCGGACCGCAGCGACGCACGGATGCACGCCAAGACCGTAGGATCCTACGCAGTGCCGTAGGGGACCGCACCGCCACTTCCCAGCAAATTAGGGACACTGTTGCTCCTGGGGTATCGGCGAGGACCATTCGCAACCGTCTCCATGAAGCTGGGCTACGGTCCCGCACACCGTTAGGCCGTCTTCCGCTCACGCCCCAACATCATGCAGCCCGCCCCCAGTGGTGTCGCGACAGGCGTGAATGGAGGGACGAATGGAGACGTGTCGTCTTCAGCGATGAGAGTCGCTTCTGCCTTGGTGCCAATGATGGTCGTATGCGTGTTTGGCGCCGTGCAGGTGAGCGCCACAATCAGGACTGCATACGACCGAGGCACACAGGGCCAACACCCGGCATCGTAGTGTGGGGAGCGATCTCCTACACTGGCCGTACACCACTGGTGATCGTCGAGGGGACACTGAATAGTGCACGGTACATCCAAACCGTCATCGAACCCATCGTTCTACCATTCCTAGACCGGCAAGGGAACTTGCTGTTCCAACAGGACAATGCACGTCCGCATGTATCCCGTGCCACCCAACGTGCTCTAGAAGGTGTAAGTCAACTACCCTGGCCAGCAAGATCTCCGGATCTGTCCCCCATTGAGCATGTTTGAGACTGGATGAAGCGTCGTCTCACGCGGTCTGCACGTCCAGCACGAACGCTGGTCCAACTGAGGCGCCAGGTGGAAATGGCATGGCAAGCCGTTCCACAGGACTACATCCAGCATCTCTACGATCGTCTCCATGGGAGAATAGCAGCCTGCATTGCTGCGAAAGGCGGATATACACTGTACTAGTGCCGACATTGTGCATGCTCTGTTGCCTGTGTCTATGTGCCTGTGGTTCTGTCAGTGTGATCATGTGATGTATCTGACCCCAGGAATGTGTCAATAAAGTTTCCCCTTCCTGGGACAATGAATTCACGGTGTTCGTATTTCAATTTCCAGGAGTGTATTAATCTGGTCTTGCATGTCTTCATGGTGGGACATAATGTGTATCACTTCAACTGTATCACTGTAACACAGCATGGAAGGTGAGGTAATGCTGATATTGTACGAACGGCAGCAGAGCAGGCTGCATGCTCCTACTACCGTTTTACCTCCACAACCACGATATGTGGTCTGCTGTAAACTCGTAATATTCACTCTCGCCTTTAAAGTTATCTTTCACATCAGACTCTATAACGTTTCCACGTAAAACATGCTTTATAACTATGCAACTACAATTTTATTTATGTATATACAGGCACTGATTACGTGTGTGAGCTCTGAATAATAATAGAATAGAGACAATTATGATACATTTTGTATTTGTAAAGGATTAAGTAGTGGATTCGTGAAATAATGTCCGTGTCGCCGAGTTCTGAAATCGCCACATAAAAGAAGTAATGAAGAAAAACTCAAAGGTTTCATGACAATCAGCCATTTTATAAGTAGTAGTGTAAGAATAATATTGTCGTTGTCGTCTTCTTGGAGTCACGTAGAGAGGAGGAACCTGTGACGCTATGTTTAACACGTAGGTAGCTTTCATTTGTCAACATTGTAAGCAGGACGCTATTGGGCGCTGAGTATAAAGAATGGTGTGTGAACTTGTTATTCGAGTTTTAAATGTAGTTGTTTAATGAGAATTCGTATGCTACTATTAGAAAGCTTGCCTGGTATTTTACACATCTATTTGCGACACTTTCAGCTTTTTAAGCCGTGTCCGCGGTGCAGAGCTGAGACACGGCGGAGCGAGCCGCCGCCGCGGCAGATTCAAATCTGACAATAAGGGCAATCATACGGCAATAACTGTCAGGTGAAAAGTGCATTTAAAATTATTTCTCACAGCAGTTCGAGATCGGAGTACAAAGCAGCAGATTTTACGTTGTGCTTCTCAGGCGGACGCGGGCTGCTAATATTGTAAACTTTAACAGTATCAAAGTTAAAATACTTTCATGTTTCAAAAGGAAACCTTGCTATGCAAATTTATGGGCTCGTAAAAGTTATAGAGAAATCATTTTCCGGTTAATAATGATAGTCTTACGCTCTAGTGTTAGCCATGGCACTGATTAATAATTAATGTTGACGAAAAATCCACTGCAAGGTTTGAGGTTCTTTAAGCATTCCGTACGGTAACTTCATTATTTTTGATAACAGAAATAATTTCGGAACATTTTTACAATAACTGTAGCAGTGGTGGATATGTTGTGCAGTCTACTGAGTTACAGTAACAAAACTGTTCATTTATTAAGAAGGCAGTTCCAGTATAATAACAATTAATCTCATTTGTTCGCAACATACAATTAACCAAAAAAATCTTGTGTACAGAAAAAAGAACTGGAGCGCGAAAACTCACGCAACGAATTTTGGCAATAATATCCCACGTACTAGCAAAAGTATGGCAACTAACAAATCTGGACCTGCGGTGGGGGGAGACACAGCAATACGGTGTGACCTTTAGAACTGAAACCTGGGGGAGGAAATCGACATAAAACTGCAGTCTCCATATGTCCATCTCTCAGTCACTCGACATGAATTTCCAACTGTTGCATCTCACTTCATCCTCAGGCCGCGAGTTAACGTCATTCCATTCCAGTCTGGGCATCATACGTGAAATGCAAGCAAACCCTGTAACATACAGGCAGGGGCAAATTAAAATAGCAAGGACGAATGGATACGATTGGACGTGAATGTGTGCACATAACCATAACAACACGCTGTGACGTATATGCCGGCCACGTGATCCAGACCAGATAAGAGAGCAGTGGGAGTGGAGCAGTGCAAAGGAGGCGACGGTGCTCACAGAGTAGCAGCGGGTGTCCGTTTTGGAAAGTAACGTCACAAAAAGGCATTGGGATGGTGTGGTTACTTGTTTGTCGAGAAGTTTAATGGTGTCAAAGTGCCAGCAAGAAACACCACGCAACGCTTAGTCCAAAAATGGCCTCAGACAGTATCTGTTTTGAACAAGTCAAAAAACATTCCAAAACGTGCATGGACTCGAGAAAATGTGAATGGAGCTCACCAGAAAATGCTTTAATGTCCTATCAAATCAGTCCGACGCCTGTTGCAAAAAACTCGAATGACACGTCGATCATGCTGACGAATATAGCTGGGCCTGCACTTGCATCCCTACTGAGTGTCTGTTGTTCGGGCATTAAAACCAGCAGAGGTCCCTTAGTGCCTCCAGTTTTGTGATTAGCTACTTCGTGTCTACGTGAGTGGTTATGTCAACTCACAGAATCACAGGTTTTGTGCAGCGGAGAATCCATATAATTTCCACAAAACACAGCTGCATTATCGCAACGATGGGGTTAGGTGTGCAGTGTCTGCACACCACGTTATTGGCCCCATCTGCTTTCATCAGAGTCTGACTTCGGGGCGTTACATTGCCAACATTTTGAAATCATTTCTGGCAGCACTAACGGAGGAGGTAAACGCCTACAGTTAGTTTCAACAGGATGGAGCAGCTGCCCATACAGGCAGTCAAATCTAGGAGTCACATGTGACAGAGGTGTTAGCGGAGGTCAGTCTGGTCACGACCGCAGCTGGCCAGCCATTTCACCTGATCTGTCACTGTGCAATCATTGTGAAGGTGGTTCTATGAACCCTCTGACAGGCACTTACATGGGACTTGCAGAGTATCCATGTAAATGTAGACGTAGATGTAGACTGCTGCTGCAGCACCTGGAGACCTGGTCAAGTCGGCATGACAGCGGCTATGGAGCAAAATCAGAAAGAGTGCTAGGACTGAGCATACGCAGAAGTAACAGAGGTGGTTGTGGCATTCAAACCGGAGTGTTTGGCAGAAGGAGGAAGTTGTTTTCGTGAAATTCTCAAAAAAATGGTTCAAGTGGCTCTCAGCAGTATGAGACAACATCTGAGGTCATCAGTCTCCTAGACTGAGAAGTATTTAAACCTAACCAAGTTAAGGACATCACACACATCCATGCCCGAGACAGGATTAGAACCTGCGACCGTAGCAGCACCGCGATTCGGGACTGAAGCGGGTAGAATAGCTCGGCCACAGCGGCTGGCGTGAAATTCAATTAGGTAAATTTACAGAAAAGGAATTCGAGGCAAAATGTGCTACATTTACGTTGAAACTATTGCACGTCTCAAGTAGGAACCTCGAGAACGAAGTAAGAGAGATTAATGTGCGTACAATGGTATCTATTCTGTCACACACACTCGCTAAATATGGCAAAGAAACAGTGGATACATTCGTTAAGGTTGTTACCAAGTACCATTGACCATGCTGTATTATTCATCGATCAATCATCAGTGATTGTTTGCTTAAGGGGCTCCGGAAAGGCTTAATATCATGAAAAGTTCAATTTTTACTTTTTTGCGTTTTCTGAATCTGCAGACTATTACCTTTTAATAGATAAATAACTTATTCAATTCCGAAGACTACAACTATTTTTAAATTTTTTTTTGAAATGTGTTCTACATGGGCGTGACCCACTGTGGCGCTGTTAAACTGCTGTCAAATGGTATTATTATTAACGTCCGTGTTCATCAGGTACATTTTAGTGATGTGAGATAAAGTACGTGTTGTGGCTAACCTGTGATGGTTCAATATATATCGCTGGTGTGATTGTCGATTGTTCCATGTTTATTTACTCTGTCGTTATCTCGAAAATATTCGTAATTAATTCTGTTTCTTGAGTCTCTGTTTTGTTGAAGTGTAATAATGAGTAAAAGTAAAGTTATTAGAAATCCTCTGAAGGCTTTTAAGAAAAGGAGAAATGTTGGAAAGCCAAAGGTATGTGTTATTACTGTAAACAATAAAGACGATAACCAAGTGAGTGAACCTAACCTCTCAAGTACACCTGCCCATAGCAGTCAAAGTGGGAAAGAAAATACTTCACAGAAGAAGCTTGGTTCAATGAGTGAAAACTATGAATGTTTTATGGGCGAATCGGATGTGAATGAAATATTTGATATGTCGGTTCTCAAAGGAATTTTTTCAAACTGTGTAAGATGTATTCATTGTAGTGAAGTTGGTCTGGAACTCTCCATAATAAAGCACGTAGGACTTGCTAGTGAAATACAACTGAAATGTGATAAGTGTTCATACATGACCACCATTTGGAACAGTGTTGCAGTAACTGCAACTGAAGAAAATGGTAGCAAAATCTACGAACACAACAGCTGGGAATGAAGATAGGTTCTAACATGGTACGAGCGATGCTTGCTTTAGACAAGGAATGCCTTCGGGCTGCAGACAGGGCTGTAAAGAGTCTAGAAATACAAGCAAGAGTAAACAGGAGGAGGAACAAGAGGAAGCTGGAGGAGGAGTTTGCAGAGGATGAAGATAATCCATCCTATGGACCTGGAATGCACTAAAAAGTTAATCCAATCTTTGTCGCTCGAGTCCCAAAACTTTTATTTTCTCATACTAATTACATGTTTTCTAAGGATCTTCCAAACATATTTGTTTCAAACTTTCAGTAAATGTTACACAGTACCTTCTGCATAATTTAACACAGCCTTTTCCCAAAAAACTGTATATTTTTGAATATATAAATGAAAAATTGCAAAAAAAATGTTATGAATTTTCATTACAATTGAAAAAAAATCATCTTTAATAACTGAACTAAAATTTTGTAACATCCCTGTGTTAAGTTGTAGCCCATATTCCAATAAATAATCTGTAAAAAGTTCAACTTCCTACCTCAAATACTTTGTGAGGAAAGATGTAATTTATAAGCGTTATTTTAACATTGCAAGTATAGGGCGTTCCGGAGCCCCTTAATGGTTCCTCTAAAACATGATACTCAAAGTGAGGTGGCATGTCACTGCCAGGGGAGCTGATGGACATCAGAACAACTTGTGCCACTTATCGCAGAAAGCGACGGAAAGGCCGGTGTTCTTGTGGAACATCGTCTCCTACTCACCCAGCAGAGGCAGGACAGCACTCTAGACACCTGCAGAGTTCGGTAATTCCTCAGACACAGGAGGATCGTTTCATGTTAAAGTTCCCCAAGCCACGAGACTGAGAGTGAATCTGATTTGTTACTTCCGAGGGAATTGTGGTGCGTATTGGAGAGTAGTGAAAGTGTATAAATGTCTTGTCCTGTTGAAAGATCATCCCCAAAAGTAGCACAGTAGTACAGCTTGGAAGAATCCACCATTGTTTAGTGTTCCCTCAGAGAACGACATGGGTTATTTTAAGTTACAGTTGGCCACAAAGGATATTTAGAAACTGATCCTTTAACCAGTAACACAGGATATGAGAAACATCTCCGTTAGAGCGGCTGTGTGATTCAAAAAGTTAGTCAGTAAGCGCTGTCCTGTTGAAACAACACATCCCAGTATAGTTGTCCAAAATGCAGCAGACCAGGCTTGTTGTATCTAGCAAATTCTGCTATTCCCGACCAAAGACCACTGGTTATTTTGGCTTATGACTCTGTCCAGCATGAAACGCCAATATATCAGTATGTCTGGGTCAGGTGAACTCCTTGGAGAGCAGATCTGTGTAACACAATAACTGAGCAGGTGGGTGTCGTCCTGTTCAAAGATTAAATCAGCTGGTTTTGTAGGAATGGAGTTGGAACAGGTCTGGTATATCCTGCTCCCTTCTGGGTGCCCTGAACAAGCCTCATGGGTTACCTGTGGCTAGAACTGAACAAGACACGCTACCTGGATTAGCTCTTAGATGTCACAACCAGGTTTGCTGAGCTACTTCAGCACGACTGGGGCTATGAGTGAGGCGCATTGTCGTGCTGGTAGATACCAGTGTTGCAGGGTCAGTACAGGCTAACGCTTCTTATGTTCTCCACAGTTCAGCGTCTCCTTAACAAACACCAGGCTTCGTTTGACTTTACGTTTCCGCACAGCATGATATATTAAAGTGGTCTTGCATGTCTTCATGGTGGGGCACAATGAGCATTACGTCGGCTGTATCACTGCAACAGAGTATGGGAGATGAGGTAAAGCTGATAATGTAACAACGGCACCAGATCAGGCTGGATGCTCCTACTAACTTCCGTTTTACCTCAACGACCACGATATGTGACTGTCGGTTACAGATACACTCAGTAAGTTTCGTGCCATCTCATCAACAATCGGTATGTATACATTTTATGTTAAGAGGTGCTGACTATTTGATTCCAAAGACTGATCTTTTATCTCTGTGCCATAAAATCTTAGAAAATTGTGGGAGGGAGAATCAGTTCCACGCAGTATGTTAGTAAAAGCGCGTCGTCTTGCTGAAAGTAAACGTGTTGCAGAATCTTCATCGGAATCGACAGGATGTATACAGCACACTACTGTATCATTTCAACATTAGTCTGGTGCAATTTTAGGTTGTGATTTCGCACAGCACGGTACTCAGACTTGGTCGGGTATGTAATGAACACTTCTGAGAGCAGAGCGTGGAAAGCAGTGAGTACAGTCGCGTTGTCTTGCTGGAAGCACACGTTCTAGCGACGACGTAGTGGATGAGGAAACCTAATGGGTTTTGTTTCATCCTGCACCATAAGGATCCCTCAACAGACGATAAGGCTTGTTTTGGGTTACGTTTGCTTGTGGTGTCCCCTCTATGTTTTGTACATTGTCCAGGAAACTGAATAACCAGCGGAAGGTTGGAGCTGTGTGACATGTTCAGTGAGTGATCGAGCGTTTTGCTGCTGGAAGAACACGTGCCACTTGTGACGCAGCACCACAGTATGTAACACTATAAAACAGCATTAAAGTGAAATACTTAATTTTGTTCTTTCATGCCAATGTGATTTTTTTTGTTATATATAATCAGTAGTATCTGAAGTTATATACATGTGCGTGTTCTTTAAATGTTTGCATTTTTCGCCATTTGGGTACTGTATGGATATAATGGGTCGACTATTTTTTGATATAATAGAATGAATTTGTAATGCATATTACTTAATTTTTATGGTTTCAGAGTATATATTACAATAACAAACATCGTAACAGCTTTTCTTGACTTTTGGTTTTGACGATTTGTGCCGAAATTGCCGAAGATGAATAATTTCGCGGGTTTTATTACAACCTGTAAACTTCACACTTGGCTCCAGCACCACAGTTCTGCACAGTGGGTGTCAGTAGAAATTAATATCCCAGGGGATTATAATTGACGTGCATCTGCTCATGGAGGCGAGTACTGGCTGTAATTATTCCATGGCAGTGAAATTTGGTAGATATGCTAATGCATTAATGCGGAAACCACTTTTTTCATGCAAGATGGGACAACAACTCAAGTCGTTTAACCCATGAAAGATCTGCTTAACGCTGCCTCCGGAATTCCGATTTTGCCCACTCGGTGCAAATCAGCTTTACATTGTTTGTATGAGGCTAATATATCAGCGTAAGAATGGAAATATCAAACCACTGTCATCTCGATTAACATTTTATTTTCAACATGTTGACATTATTTATTATCTTATTAAAACTGTTGCAGTTAAGACAGTTCACTAACGACGCAATATGGACATCACGTCAATCTAGACGTACTTGAAAATGCGACAGAGCCGAAACAGTCTATCGTAAATAAAGATTGCTGATTTTTAGCAGCTATTCGGTGCATCTGCTCTAATAATCATGTCGTTATCAGACATTCATTATGCTGCTGGCCCTAAAGAAAATAAAAGAAAAACTTCTATACTTCTTTCTAGCATTCACAGCACCAGAGCTGCTGCATCTGATGGCCAAAACTAGAACTACTTTTTTTTTGCCAGCGTAAATCATTTCTGCGTTAAGGCATTAGAATGTCTACCAACTTTCGTGACCATACGGTAATCACAGCCCACACTGGACCGCTACGAGTAATTACACTGTAATTATAACCACGCTTTACGTTCGTACAGACTATCAGACCAACTGTGTGTCTGGACTGAAGAGTTTCTAGCAAACAGAACACAACATGACACTCTAAACACAGAGAAATCGTCAGACGTTAAAGTAATTTCGAGTATGGTCCAAAAGAGTGCTAAATAACTCTTATTTTTTATCACATAAATGACCTAGTAGATAACGTCAGAATTTCCATGAGATTTCCAAGGATGATGCTGTTGTATACAGAGAAGTCGCGAATTCAAACAATTACTGCGAAATGCTGGAAGACCTGGAGAGGATCGACGCCTGTTGCAGGGAGTGGCAGCTGACGCTCAACGTAAACGAATGTAGTGTACCGGCAATACGTAAACAGGAAGACTCTTTATCGTATGACGACATGACCGCGAAACAATCACCGGAAGCAGTTATTTCCGTAATATATCTAGGAGCTATGCTTATGGAGTGATTTGAAGTGGAACAGCACACAAAACAGTTTTCGGGTGAGGGAGACGCCAGAGTGTGACTCGCTGGAAGCCAGCGTACTGTTTCCTCCTACATACATCTCGCGAAAAGACCACGAAGATAAAAGTAGAGAGATCTTAGCACAGACGGATGGTAACTAGTGGTCGCTCTTCCTGCGAACCATACACGGCTGGAACAGAAAAGGGGGAGGTGACAGCGTTGCGCAAAGTACCCTCCGCCACACAGCGCAAGGCCGCTTCTGCAGTATAGATGTAGATGTAGTTGTAGATATTACCACATATCGCTAACCTTACTAATTTTTCCTGGATATGCAAATCAATTATATCTAAGGCTTAAGGTCTAATTAGTACTTTAAAATACACCATGCCCAGTTTCTTGATAGTTAAATAAATAAGGCGATAACTTGCGCTATTCCTTGTCTTTCCCACAGCAAATTTATATCGATTACATCCCCCAGGTTGCAGTTCTAAAGGACATACCTTACTACTGTCTCTAGCTCCCTCCACAGCCCTGGATATATTACTTGCCATTAGCATCACGCCGTATCTGTGCTCACTTTTAATGTGCCACAGAAGCCTGCACTTTTAATAATGACAATTATAATAAAATACGCTACCTGACAAAAAAACATTAAATGTCGAGAAGGGGAGGAGAAGACGAATTGAAACTTCAGCGGTAGAGGCAGATAATCGGTGTAACTTGCAAGATCGAGTCAAATTTACAGGGGTGTGGGCATATGAGCCCAGTTATCAGTGTGACGTTCCACCGCCTCTGCTGGGATGGGTGTCATGGAGTCGCTCTGTACCCACCTGGGGCCAGCAGGCGCACAGCTGTTGATGCTGACACTGGGACGAAGCCGGCGTCCAAGGCTGTCCCACACACATTCCGTCAGGGTCAGGGAATACTTCAACACGACACTGCCCGTTCACAGAGAGACGTGTAATATGTGGTCGAGCATTGTCCTGCTGGAAAACAGCACCACAATACTGTCACACTAGAGGTAGCGCATGAGGATGCAAGTTATTTCCATTCATTAAGTAAACAGAGGTAAAATTTGTTTCATTTACGTTATCCAATATCAGTACTGCCCTGGATCTGATGGTAAATTAAAAAAAAACTAAATAATATTCACTCTCACCTTTAAAGTTATCTTTCTCATCAGACTCTTGCAACGAATTTTGTCAATAATGCCTTACATAATAGGAAAAGTCCGGCATGTAACAAATCTGTGGCTTGGGGTGGGGGCAGACACAGTAATACGGGGCGACCTCCAGAACTGGAACCTGGGGGAAGAAATCGACATAAAACTGCAGTCTCAGTACGTCCATCTCTCAGTCACTTCCAGCTGTTCCATCTCATTTCATCCTCAAGCCGCGAGTTAACGTCATTCCATTCCAGTCTGGGTATCATCCGTGATATGCGAGCAAACCCAGTAATATACAGGCAGGGACAAATAAAAATGGCGCGGACGAATGGATACGATTGGACGTGAACGTGTGCACATAACAACACCCTGTGACGTATATGCCGGCCATGTGATCCAGACCAGTTAAGAGCGCAGTGCGAGCTGGGTCAGTGCGAGTGGAGCAGCGCAAAGGAGACGACGGTGCTCACAGAAGAGCAGCTGGTGTTGGTTGTGGAAAGTTACGTGACAAAAAAGGCGGTGGAATGGTGTGGTCAGTGGTTTGTCGAGAACTTTAATAGTGTCAAAGTGCCAGCAAGAAACGCCACGCTAAGCATAGTCCAAAAATGGCGTCAGACAGTATCAAAAACATTCTGAAAGATGCCCAGACACCTGGAAATGTGATTTTAATGCACCAGAAAATACTTTAATGTTCTAGCAAATTAATCCGGCGACTGTTGCAAGAGACTGGAATGACACATCGATCATGCTGACGAATATTCTACCTGTCTCGGCACATGCATCCTTACTGAGCATCTGTTTCTCGCGCATGATAACCAGCACTCGTTCCTTAGTGCCTCCAGTTTTGTGACTGGATGAGATAACAATGAATGGCTTGGACATGGATCCGTTCTTTATGTCTGACGAAGTGGTTGTCAACTCACAGAATCACAGGTTCTGGGCAGCAGAGAATCCGCACAGTTTCCACAACGATGGGGTTAGGTGTGCAGTGTCTGCACACCATGTTATTGGCCCCATCTGCTTTCATCAGAGTCTGACTTCGGGGTGTTACATTGCCAACATTTTGAAATCATTTCAGGCAGCACTAACGGAGGAGGTAAACATCTACAGTTAGTTTCAACAGGATGGAGCAGCTGCCCATACAGCCATCCAATGCTAGGAGTCAAGTGTGATAGAGTTGTTAGCGCAGGTTAGCCACTTCACCTGATCTAGGGTGTGTTGCAACAACCCTCATAGTCTTCAAGAACTGCAGCAGAGCATTTGGGATGATACTGCAGCAATCCCAGTGGTCCAGCTTCGGTCCACCTTCAGCAACTGAATGACCAGGACCCACAAGTGCCAAGAGCTGGACGGTGGTCACTCGTGATATCTGCCATAGTCTGGTTAGTGCTGTATTTCCTTTCCCCTGCTGTGTTTCTTTTTACCCTGGAACTCCGTTCTGTGGACCACTTTTATTTGCCCCACCATATAAGCTGCTGAACTATCTTGGAGGCTAAATTCTTCATCGAGTCTCATCGTAACGACATTTATCCTCAGATCACTAGTTTGTAGGCCGACGGCATGAAATACCTAACAATTAAAGTGATGGAAAGTTGATGATGTGCCATGAAAACTGCTCTGGGCCTCAAACTCCGTTACAACGTGCAGCTAAGTTCCTGACGATGACGTTCTTGTGTCATACGTTCTCGACATTCCGTCCATGTTCATTTTTGAAAAAAAAAGTTCCAGTTCACAAGAAATATCTCCATCGTCGTTTTCAGAAACAACTGACTACCACTGTGCTACCAGACAAGGGGTCGGTGGCTGCCCCACTCTGTACATTGCCGACCTATCTCGAATGCTGTTTCCACAAGTTGTGATGTTAATAATTTGGCTCAAAAATGGTTTAAATAACTCTGAGCATTAATGGACTTAACATCTGAGGTCATCAGTCCCCTACAACTTATAACTACTTAAACCTTACTAACCTAAAGACATCACACACATCCTTGCCAGAGGCAGAATTCGAACCTGCGACCGTAGCGGTCACGCGGTTCCAAACTTAAGCGCCTAGAACCGGACGGCCAAAGCGGCCGGCAATAATTTGGCGCATTCCTTTATCGTCTCCTAGGAATAAGATAAAAACCGTCATTCTGGTTAAAGTTATTGCTCTACATTCTGATGTCTACAGCCTCTTACACAGCAGAGAATGTAAGACATGAATGGTGTGTCGCATTTATTTTTATGTAGAACATCTACGTCCGTTTTCTGAGAGTTACCTGTTTCTTTCTCTTCATCTGTATTAAATATATTTTAGTTTTGTAACGTTCTTTACTTTTTCCTAGTGTATTTCTGTGGTTTTGCAAACAGCTGCATCATACACATATTTTTATATTCAGAGGAGAAAGTTGGTGACTGAAATTTTGTGAGAAGTTCTCGTCATAAGAAAAATCATCTTTGTACAAATTACTGGCATCCCAACTCGTAGATCATATCCACGACACTCTCCACTATTTTTCGACAGTACAACACTAACTGCCCTTCATTGAACTTTTACGATGTCTTCCACCAACTGCAGAGCAAAATTTCAGGAGATATCAAGGAAGGATGTAAAACTCCCATCATGATGGGACGTTAAGCGCCCCCAACCTGAGGCGAAAGCAAAGGGTGCGTGATGGAGGGGAGGCTGCGTTGCGAGAGGCACACCTACTGTCTCTCCTGAGTTGAGTGTGGCAGTTGGGCGAGGCTATGAGGGTAAGTGTAGCGACGATTCCGGAACCCCGCGGCCTGGCTGCTGCCGTTCCTCACGTCCTGGACGACGTTAAGAGTCTCCCAACCCAAGGCGAAAGCAAAGGATCCGTGGCACTGGGGGAGCGGCGCAAAAGGGACACAACATCTGTCACTTCTGGGTTCTGGGCTGAGTGGCAGTGTAGGGCCGGTGCGGCACGTTGCTGGCCTTGGCTGCGGTCTGCTGCGCCTCCCAGGCGCTGCTGCTCCCCAGAACACAGGGACGTGCCACCGTCCGTGTCTCTGCTGCTGGTGGCCTGGTTTGCTGTCGTGAAATCTTACCCCAAGTCGGCAAGTGTGCCTCGCCACTCCTCTGTCCCCAGGCGTGATCTGCCAAGCCCACGGGGTGGTAACACAGCCAGGGTTGGGCTAGATGGGTCCAGACCCCCGAACAACTGCGTGACCAGTCCACCATCTGAGTAGGAGTGGGTCGTTGGCCGCAAGGTGGAAGCTCAGACCAGTAGGGGTCGAAGGGCGAGAGGTGCATCCACCTCTACGGACTGCGGGCTGTACTTGCCCATGCAGGACGAGTGAAATCGGCGGTGACCAAGTACTGAAGGAACAAGTGTGCTGGTAATGAGGCGTTGAACGCGGCAGCTGAGGGGTCCTCTGTCTAGGGCCGAGGCCGGCGGTGGAGCTGCAGTTTAGTCCCCCCCGCCCATGCCAGAGGAGTCGGTCCAGGTTAATAGAAGTGGTTCCCAATCTTTTTCACTTGCCAAGAAATGATGGCTACTGAAGAGAGAAGCGCTTCTGGTGCTTCCTTAAAGGTTTCAATGCTAGCCCCTACCTCGCCACAAGATGGCCTGGGTCAGGTCATGGAGGATAGCATCACGGATAGGCAGGCATACAAGGAAAACTCAGTTCCTAGATCAAAATATTAAAAACGTAAAATTAGTCAGGATGCAGTCCATCAAAAATGAGTTAGCAGCATGGGCAATTGTCAATGCCAAGTTAGAAGGCAGATTTGAGGAGCTAGAAGAGGAAAATGGAAGACTAAGAAAACAACCTCTCAAAACATGGGCTGGCGTGGCTGCACAAGCAGGACCAAAGGCCCAGTCAATGGAGGACACCATGGTCGAGGTCTCCAAACCACCGGGCACAGCGGTCTTTTTAAGACCGATGCCCAGCCAAGATGTCAAGAAAGTTCTGGAGATATTCGCCACTACAGTAAACCTGGTCAGAGAAAAAATTAAAATCAATAGAGTTAAGGCAGCTAAAATCGTAGTCATAGTTGATGTTGCTACAGAGAATGATAAAAACAAATTATTAGCTAATCAAAAATTGCGCACATCAGTTAAATGTGAGCCGCCCCAGAAACGAAACCCACTCGTTATTTTGTATGATGTCCCTACAACACTAACAAATGAAGATTTATGTGAAACCCTGCACCAACAAAATTTAGATGACATGGACATATATACCTTTATGAAAGATTACCAGCTGAGATTGAGGACAGGACCTAGGGACCGAGATGTAGTCCATTTTGTCACGAATGTCTCACGGGCTTTGTGGAAGAAACTGACAGCTCTGGGAAAGGATTACATAGGGTTCCATGCCATAAGCGTCAAAGATTACCTCGTGGTACCTCGTTGCCATAATTGCGGAGACATAGATCGTATACACAAATACTGTAGTAGGAAGCCTGCATGCTCCAAGTTCAGAGCTGAGGACTGCTTGAGAAAAAACTGCAATAAACCAGGCTTCTGTATACCATGCACGCACAGGGGCAAAAAGACATGTGGTGCAATTGGTAGAAATTTCCCAGCATATAAAATGTTGGAACAGCGCCTGATTTCCAGAATAAATTATGGCTGATGGTGTCAGTGAGGCCAGTCGCCGAGTAAGAGGAGGAGGGATGCTGACAGAGATTGCAAATTTAAAGACTTTTTTAGGTCTTTATCAGAGTCAAGAGAACGAAGAACAACTAAGGTTGATATATGTATTCAGACGGAGCCTGTGGCTCAGGCTCCTATTGGTTTCTCCTCCTCCCTCATCTGGGGGCCTACGCAAACTGATGAAGCGGAAAGATATGTTGGGCGACCAGTGGCAGTGGGCTGACCAGTCATAATCCAACGCAGCCCAGTATTAGACAACAGCCCGCGTGTTAGTACAATAAACAGTGCCATGCCCGTACAAGAAGGACTTTCATAACAAATACTACAGGAGAGCACTGCTACCAGCACGATGCAGCTGCAGGCAGCACAAAGAGCTATGGGAGCAGACCCAAGAAGAGTGTACTCAAACTTAGAGCTTGACATGCACGTCGTATGCATAGGGTACAAATATGGTAGAAAGGTCACCCTCTCGGCAATGGAGTCTGTAGACAGGATACAACTCAAGTCGATGAATCTCCCCACTGACTTCAGAGCCCTGCGTGACCTCATTGAAAATGTTTTTGAAAGACGTTGGAGGAAATTTAAATACAGTGTGTCCTAGCAAACGGACACATTGCGGTAGATTGGAAAAAGACCTGACCTGATTGTAACGTACATACTTACTTTCCATAATGTCAAGTGAAATAATGATTGGACAGATAATAGTCACTAAGTCATTCAGGAAGTGCCAAGGGCAGTGGAGGAGTGGATGCTGGATATAATCTGCTTGTAGGAGCCATACTCCCAAGCTGGACAAATCTCCTTTATGGCTGCCACTTGGACCATAATGTACACTGGGGAGGAGCCAAAAGCAGCTATAATTGTAGCAAATAAGGCCTTACGAATTGCTACCATAGCACAATTATCAAATAGTCACTGCAACATCGTGGAATTGCAATCACTTGTTGAACTAGTGTACATCATTAACATATACTTGCAATATAGAGGTAATTTTGACGACTCCTTGGATCATCTCACTCGAGTCACCACGGCATTGTGGGGTAAAAGATTATTGTAACCGCCCCTATGGTACGGCGGCACTAGAGATGCAAATGGGGAGAAGGCTGAAGAGTTCATCATTGCCTCAGAACTAGTTGCGGCAAACAGATGAGGGAATCCCCACACCTATAGAGGTGGAGTGGATTTGGAAAAAACATAGATGTCATCCTGTCAACACCCAGTTCCCTCAGCAACATCGAACTGGAGAGTCCTAGATCAAGTCACAACGACCATAATCTGATTGTGTTTAGCCTTAATGACAAGGAGTGCCACTGGGACGTGGGGTGGGAGGTCCAATACAACTCCAATAACACATATTGGTAATGCCTAGCTCAGGAGTGTGACATTCATCCGTTGCCTGAGGGTGATGTAGACGTTGATAGGTATGCTGAAAAAATGGTGGTGTCTGTAGTTAGAGCGGTGAAAGCCGCTGTACCACCCAGGAGGAGAGCCACTGCGGCCTCCCCATCACCATGGACTGCCGAACTACAACGTATGCGCCAGTCTGTGAGACAGACGAGGAAGTATTACGAGCAATGTGTCATCTGGCAAGAGAAACAGTTCCGGCTGCAGCGATACAGGGCAGCCAGAAAGGTCTTCCAGAAAGAACTGAGGGGGTTAGGGTTAAAAGCTGGGAAAGATATGTGCTGCACCAACAGGCCACTGCCCATAGGGGAGTCCCCTATAAGTTGGTCCGAGAGAAAAAATAAGATCTCTCAAGGTTCTCTCCACAATCATAGATGGCGACCAAATGACAGAGTCCTGGCAGGAGTCTGCCGAGGTCCTTCTACAGATTCTGTTACCAGATGATGAGGGGAATGAGGACAACGAGATTCAGTGCCAGATCTGTAGGGAACATCATGTAGAGTAGAGCAACAACACCAATTAATAGAGAAGTTTTTGGCTGACAGTCTGGCGATATACAGGATACTGCGCGGGATGAGTAACAGGCTGTTTAGCTTTTGGCTGGGGCGATCAGTGTCTGACGCAACTGCCCAGGCGGTTGAGGTTTGCAGCTCAGCCCCACGAAAGTATGTGGTAGGCATCATGGTGGACATCAGTGGCGCCTTCGACAACCTGTGGTGGCCCTCGCTCTTCTCCCCCTTGTGTGAGAAGGAGTGTTCAGGGCCCCGCTGTGGCTCTCTGAGGAGCTGTTAAGAGGACAGGGAGGTTTGGTTATCATCGCCTAGCGGGAAAATAAGTAAAACCATCACGAAGGGTTGCCCCATGGATCTGTTCTGGGGACACTCTCTTGGAATGTAAATATAGAACCGCTGCTAGAGAAATTATACCTCAGCTAGGACGTACTAGACGTGACAGCCTACGCAGATGACCTCCTGCTGGTTAGGGGCCATGGCCGTGAAGACCTAGAACCGAAAGTGGAAAAAACAATAACATCACTTTTAGAATGGTGCCGCGAAGCGAAAATAAGGATTGTACCACACAGATCCACGTATCTATTGCTGAAAGGTAGCCTGATTAGAAATCCAACCGTTAGAATGAAAGAATCACCAGTTCTTCGGCGCCGCGAGGCCAGATATCTAGGGGTTGTAATTGATGAAAAGTGGAATTATACGTCAGATATAGACACCATATCTCAACGAGCCCTACAAGTTTTAAGCAATCTCATCAACATAGGACATAAAAGATTCCATCTGAAACCCAATCTCATTAAACTCTACACAATAATATTTCAACATCAATAGTAGGATACAGGTGTGGGGTCTGGGCACAGAGGCTCACGAGGCCTGCCATGACCGTGAGAAGGGTGCAGAGGAATATGCTGTCACGCTCTGTTGGGCATATCGAACTCCTCCTGGGGAGGGGGGGGGGGCGTTGTTGGTGTTAATGGGACTGTATCCATTAGACATACGGGAGAAGGCACACATGGTACTGGGTAACCAAAGGAAAGACCAGGGAAATCATGGGGGTACAGTTAGGTGACAAGTTTGCTATCAGTGGAAGGGGGGAGGAGCTATGTCAGTAATCATGGGAAAATGAAGAAACGGGGAGAAGGGTATTTCAACTGCTCACTGATAACAAGGAAAGATTACAGATTGGTTACTTTGAGCCAAGTAGAGGAATGCTCCACTTTCTTACAGGGCATGGGCCATATCCGATATACTTACGTCGATTTCGTGAACGGGCTACACCAGCGTGTGAGTGTGGTGTTCGGGACGGCACACCCGAACATATCATCTATGACTGTCGAACATATGACGACGTAGCGTATGATTTAAGACAACAACTACCGAACAGAGACATCTTCTCCATAATACGACGTGCTGACACCTATCCTAAATAGTTTGGCAAACGAGGTATCACTTAAGATTATGAGGGAATTTATTAGGGACCAAAATAGTCAATAAACAGACCAACAAAGGCTGAGGGGCACCTACCCAATACCGCCGGACGCGGAATGGTCGGCCGCCGTTACGACCGAGATCGGCCGCGCTCCAGGATCAGGCAGGCAGGTGTATCATCAACAGTAACAGCACTTCCAATTTAGAATGTAGATTAACTAACAATACTAACAAGATTAGGAACTCCAGCGAAACGCAGTCTTTGGTTCCTTTCCCGACAACATTTTCTGTAACAGCGTTCAAATTCGAATAGTTCGTAACTGTAATTCCTAGGTATTTAGTTGAACTGACAGTTTTATATTTGTGTGATTTATTACGTATCCGGTACGTGAAGGATTTCTTTTCGTATTCATGTGTATGACCTACCTCTGTCCATTGTTTAGAGTGAGTTGTCACTTTTGGCTAAATAAATTGGCATTTGGCGATTGGTTCTGATCTTATGTCAACTTTACTAGATGGTTAACGGCAGAATAATGTGCAAACACTCTGACAAAGCTGTTCAAATTGTCTCCTAAATAATTTATACAGATTAGGGACAGCAGACGGTTTATAACCCTTCCCTTTCGTACCCCTAATGCCATTTCTGTTTTACTCGATGACTTTCCGTCAGTTAGTAGGCCCAGTGACCCTTCCGCCAGGAAATGATGGATCCAGTCGCACAACTAGGACAAAATTCAATGGGTTTGCAAAATGATTACAAGCCGTTTCTGAGAAATCGTATCAAAAGCCTTCTGGAAATCAAGAAAAGAACCAGTTCAAAGTCCGTTGTCGATAGCACTCGTTACTATGAAAGCTAGGTGTGCCTCACAAGAACGATATTTACTGAATCGGTGCTGAGAATGTCTCAATAGACCGTTTTCTTCGAGACAATTCATAATGTTCGAGCCCAGTGTATGTTCCAAATCTTACTGCAGATCGACGTTACTGGTATGGGCCAGTAATTCAGGGAATTACTCCTGTTTGCTTTCGTGACTGTTGGTGTGACGTGTCGAAATTTCCACTCATTAGGGGCTTGTATTTTGTCGAGTTAGTGGTTGTAGATGATTTCTAAATATATACCACCATACGCCTAAGGGGACGTGACTGGTATACAATTCGGCCGGAAAAGTTGCCTTTATTAAGTGGTTTAAGTTGCTCCTCTACATCGAGGATATCTACTTCTAACTTACTCAAGTCGGCTGCAGTGATTGACCGAATTTTGTAATATTTACCGCACTTCGTGACTCCGCTTTAGCGGCACTTTGATCAGTAACATAAACACTGTCATCATACTGTGGTGGCACAGATTGTGTATTGCCTCTGATGTACTTTACATACGATCAGAATCTCTTTGGGTTTTTCTACCAGATGTGTAGGCAAAACTCCGTTGTGGACACTATTAAAAGCATCTCGCATTAAAGTCCGCGCAAAATTTTGAGCTTTTATAAAACATTGCCAATCTTGGTGATATTCCATTGTTTTAAGTTTCCCGTGATTTTTTTCCTTTCTTCTTGAATAGTGGTCTGTCCTGTGCACAATAGGAGATTAGTACCGTCGCTTATTAATATATTTGGTATAAATCTCTCGATCTGCGGGAAGCTACTAACGCAGGATCGCGATTTCTCGCCTCCAAGTAGTATTTGCGTATTTGGACCATTACGGATGTGCGCCAGGAATACTCGACGCGTTTACGTGTGTGTGTGTGTGTGTGTGTGTGTGTGTGTGTGTGTGTGTGTGTGTGTGGGAAGTGCGTAATTTCTTCACTGCGATTGCATGCGGTTATCGGTCAGTGGGCAGCTAACATCCCGTTTGCGGTCTGAGCCGCTTCCAGTTTCCGCCAGCCCGGCTGTGGGCGTCACAACAACACAGGGCGAGGGAGGCCAGCGAGAGACACGGGCCGAGTCCACACAGTAGGGGGCCCGGCGTATAGACAAACCCAAAATCACTGCAGTGGTGACACGTTACTGCAGGCGACTCTTGCCGGTACGTCGATAAGCAGTACAGAAAACGAAAAATAAAATTCAGAATTTTTATCGTTGTGGAGGAGTAGGGAATCGGAAGGCACTGCACACTTTTGAATCAGCACCCCCCAAAACGTTGAATCCGTCGTCCTTGCATGGCGGCACTGCGTTCTCTGCCACCTAGACCTATGGGCCTGACACCCAAGGATTTCTTGTCGTGGGGTTATGCGAAATACCTTGTGTATACGCCACATTTGCCGAAAACTATTCGCCCATGTCTGAAGCGTCGGTTACTTTACACACACTTCTAATTGTATGGCGTGACATGGTTTGTAGCTTACTTGTTACACGCGTCATCATGGGCTTCATGGTTGGCTCAAATGGCTCTGAGCACTATGGGACCCAACTGCTGAGGTCATTAGTCCCCTAGAACTTAGAACCAGTTAAACCCAACTAACCTAAGGACATCACAAACATCCATGCCCGAGGCAGGATTCGAACCTGCGACCGTAGCGGTCTTGCGGTTCCAGACTGCAGCGCCTTTAACCGCACGGCCACTTCGGCCGGCCATGGGCTTCATGGAAAATACCTATAAACAATCTAAAATAATTACCTATTGGTAACCATTTCATTAAGTTTGAACTCTACATCTACAAATACATATACATAATTCGACAAATTTATATAACAACAAAACGCAAAAGAGTAATGAAAATATTAATGGGATTAAGTAGACATATAGGTATCAGAGTAGCAAATCTTACCTGGAGATTATCAGTGCAAGGGAGAGCCTGAGAAACTGTCGTACCCCAATGTCATTTGTGCACTAAGTAAAATATTCAACGTTGTAAACTAAATTAGTCCAATCCCGCCTCAACCCGCATTGTTTAGCGAAAAGACCGCCGTGGGGTGGCGTCATTACCTCGGTGATGCAATGTAGATGCAACAACATGGAAAAGGCGTCTATAAAGGAGCCAGACCAACATGGGGTTCCCAAGAGGGGCAGCAGCCTATCGTGAATAACGCTGAAGATCGGTACATCGAGTATTTAATGAACAGGTGCTGAATCGAAGTGATGAAACATATAGAAGGAATCGATTGACAGTACATGACCTGAAGTATCAAGGAATAGTGAATCAGGTAATGGAACGAAGTGCGTGGTACATAAAAAGGGAAGAAGCTAAGCACTGAATGGTTGGAGGTATCAGGAATTCTTTACGTCATTAACTACAATTTAAACCATTACTTCTAGATAGTAGCATCGATATATATAATTCTGATACGCAATGCAATTTGGAATACATCGTTCATGATTTACGGTCCTGCTGATTACAAACAACTATACAAACTTTACCTCAGACCTCAACCCACAGGTGTCCAACAGACGTAAACAAACCAAAGAGTGTGCGTAAAATATTGGTTTTCCTCATCAGAATCGACAGCAAATCAACACCTACAACGATAGTTCATCTATACTTGCCGATGTTCCAAGCAGAATATGAAGATATGGAGAACATATATGAGGGTACTGACCGGGTAATTCAGTATGAAAGGGCAGGGGAAACAAAATAGTCATGAGGAACTGGAATTCGGTTGTGGGGGAGGGAGTAGAAGGAAATGTTAAAGGACAAAATGGGCTTGGCAGTAACAATGAGAGAGGACAAAGACTAATGGAGTTCTTCAGTAGATTTCAGGTAGTAATAACGAAGGCTCTGTTCAGTATTTACGAGTGGTAGGGGTAGGCCTGTACTAGGAAAAGACTCGGAAATATGGGAAAAGTCCAGTTAGATGACATCATGGTCAGGCAGAGACTCCGAAATCAAAAGAGATATGGAATCCAGTACTAGAATCAGGTACACGCAGAAGCTGATGTAGACTCAGATCGCAATTTAGTAATGGCGAAGAGCAGACTAAAGATAACCAATTTGGGCAGGAATAAATAATGCGCTAAGAACTGGGATACAGAAATACTCATGAATAAAGATATATGGTTGAAGATCTCTGAGGCTATAATTACAGCGCCGATGAATAGCTCAGAAGGAAATTCAATTGAAGAGGAATGAACTGTTATAAAAAGAGGGACTACACAATTTGGAAAGAGAAACATAGCTAAAAAGAAGGTAATTGAGAGGAAACAGAAAGAAGGTAACAGAAGAAATACTTCAGCAGGCTGACGAAAGGAGGAAGTACAGAAACGAGCAGGCAAAATCAGGAATAAGGTAATACAAGTCACTTAGGAATGAAATAAACGGGAAATGCATGAAAGCTAAAGTGGAATGGCCGCATGAAATGTGATGAAATCGAAAAAGAGATAAATAATTGGCGGAAGGAGTGATCCGGGAAATAGAAAAGTTAAAACAGCCTTCGGTGAAATTAAAAGGAAGGGTGGTAAAATTACGAGTCCAATGGGAATTCCACTGTTAAATGCAGAGGAGACAGCTGAATACAGTAATAGAATCACAAACAGCTATGGAAGATGTAAGTTTGATCTCCCATTTTCGCCAACTGATCTATTTCAGAATTTCGCTACCAGAATGAAGATGATGGTCTCAGATTAGTGTTTGGAGTAGCAAAACAGAGGACGTAGACAGACTGAATTTCAGGAAATGTAATTTCCAGGTCGCTGTTCGGCAATCGCTCTATGGTGAACGATTGATTTGAAAAAACTAAGACCTCTTTTTTGAACGATTGGAGGAGCTGCTCATGTAATCTATAAGAAACAACATTTTAAATTAGGAATAAAATCACGTCAGTGTCGGATGAGTACCACATTGAAATGTGGAGTCTTCCCAGCTAGATATGCTGAAAATTAAAATTGGTGAGACAGTTAATAATAAAATTAAACATGTGGACTGGAGTATTTAAGTAAGTGAAGGTAAGGTAGTATATTATAATATCACTACAATTACAGGCCGTAATGGTTACATTATGGAAGTAGACTGCAGAAAGACAAGAGTCAACACCCAGGTTTTTACTATCTGCTCTTAAAAATTTTACGAGGACACAAATAAAGGTGAACGTAAATTGTGGAACCTCTGTGAAATCTCTAGGCACGGTGAATATGATAAGGTGCAACAAGTAAAACGTTTTATTCTAATCTAATTCTTTCATTTTTTAATACAACTTTTCTGAAAACAATATTATAAGATTTGCTTCTGCTGACTGTAATTATATGAAGCGTCCAAGAATCGCTGCTGCTACTCGGTTAACTGAAAAACTTTCCGAACTAATTGTTTCCTAATTCATATTTTACTCTCTTCACAAATATGCTAGTGAAGCTTGTAAATGTTTTCCCAGAGATTGGGCGACCTAGCTAGGAACATTCATAAACATTTTAAAGCAAGTGTTAGGTGACAGGAGCAACTGCATTAATTTAAAAAGTTTTTAGATATCAAAATTCATAAATTGTTGCATCCATCATAGACAAGATGGCTATCTTTGCAGGGCATGGTAGTGAGAAATTTAGAAGAGTGGAATACGTTGGAGATGTGTCCTTTGATTCTAAGTACCACAGCTCTCGGCCAGTCAATCGAGGTCCAAGTCAACCAGTTTCCAAGCGAACATCTTGTACAATAGCTGCACACAGAGAGGAGATGTGGGGCTCGGTGCCTGTAAGAAAGCCATCGCTAACAGTGGCACATAACGCTGCACGTCTCCAGTGGGCCAAACAGCACAGGAACTGTCCAGAGGCTGACTGGAGTGTGTGTGTGGGGGGTGGGGGTGGGGGTGGGGGGTGGGGGGGGAGGCGAGTGCAGTGGGCTCTGAGCGGTCGCGTCTTTCAGATGATGTGAGGTGTCAAGGCCACTGTCAGTCCAGTGAGGGCACTGTTCAGGTTGCAGACGCTTCTCTAATGTTATGATAATGTACCATGAATATCACGAATATAAATCAGGTCGTTTATTTCAACATTCTTGGTGACCAATTGTTGTCCTTCATCCTACCCATTCATGACGAGTGTGCTATGGACAGTTACATCTTCCAGGTCTGTACACAAACGTTCCTGCTTTTAGGAACCTTCAAGCACTCCATCGCGCCTTGAATGGTTCACTAAGCAAACAGATAATAATCCTGCTGATCGTGCAGGGGTCGTTTGGAATACCACATCAAACCAGAAACAGTACTGAAATGTAGAGTTGCAGCCTATCTCCACGTTGAACTATCTGTTTACTAAGCAACAAGTAAAGGAACAGGAAGAGAAGTTTTGTGTGGAAATGAAAGTTCTGGGGCGAGAAGCAAAACCCTTAAGCATTCTGCATGACACAGTTCCGCCAGCAACGCCGAAACTCATGGGACAGCAATAGAACTGAATGGATAATATCTTGAAAACCGGTTATAAATGATTTTCTACCAAAGTAAAACAGTGATAATGGAATGTAATGAAATTAAATGAGGCGCTGCTGAACGAATTAATTTACGAAATTATGTAGGCATGAGCTTTGCTCTATGGGCAACAGAATAACTGAAGATGGACGAAACAAAGGCCGACAAAATAAAAAAGAAATAGCACGAAATGAGATTTTGAAGAACGGAAAAGCGTATCTGAAAAAGAGGAATATACTACCATTGAATGTAAATAGAAATTTTACGAACTTCTCCCGAAGGTATTTGCCTTATGTTGAACAGCAGTTTAGGCAAGAAGGGAGCAGAAGCTTTTAAAAAGTGGCGCTACAAAGTACTGTTGAATATTTGATGGGTAGATCGAGTAACTAATGTGGAAGTACTACACTGACATGGGAAAAACGGAAACTTAAGCGGTAACTTGCTTAAGAGATTGGTTGGGTTGAGAGGTCACACTGAGACTTCAAGGAACTGTAGAGTTTCTAATGAGGGAAGTACTGGAGGTTGAAACTGCAGAGGGGGACCAACGCTCGACTACCGTAAGAATGCTGAAATGGATATCACGGCAGTGGCTGTACAGAAGTCCAAAGGACGTACCAGCCGGTAAAGTACCATCAGACCAGTGCCTGTACCACAAACAAGTGTTGACCAGATGTAGTGTGTAGGCGGACAACACGTGTACATGGCCGCTCCGTAATTGACTCTAAAGTGCCTGGCAGAGGGTCTGTCGGACCACCTCCAGCCTATTTCTGTACACTTCCGCTCTCGAACATCGTGCATGAGAAATGACACTTCTATCTTCCCATGCTACGTCCAATTTCTTGTACTTTATTACGACCATCGTTCCTTCATATGTAGATGGACATCCACAAATTAATTTTATATTCGCAGGAGAAAGTTTTTGACTGAATTTGTCTCGCCCCAACAAAAAACATCTTTGTCTGACTTATTGCTACCCCAAACCCGCAGATCATATGCGTGGCACTCCTTCCTCTACATCTCGCTGGTACAAAACGAACTGGTTTTGAGCTTATGTTGACCTTACTGGCCGAAACACGATAGCATCGTGTGCATACACACTCAGAGCGCTGCTCATATAGACTCCCTAAATCGTATATACAGATCAGAAACAGCAGACGGTTTCTAACACTTCCGCTCCGCACGCCAAATATAATTTCTGTTTTGCTCGATGACTTTCCGTCAGTTTCTGGCAGAGATACACGATTACAGACGAACAACTGGGAGGAGACTCCGTAGGCACGCACTGTGACTACAAGCCTTTTGTGAGCAACTGTTTCAAAAGCCGTCCATAAATGTGGAAAGGAATCCGTTTAAGGTACCTTGTCGATAGCACTCATTACTTTGAGTGAGTGAGGAGCTGGTAGTGTTTCACAGGAGCGGTATTAACTGACTGAATCGGTGCTGAGTAAGTGATGATTAGCCGCCCGGCTAGCCGCTCGGTCTAACGTGGACGCGTCAGCGGACTCGGAAGTGGACCCTGACACAATCTGGTCACGTAATTAAGCCAGCCATGAGATCGAATTTAGCTTCTTGTTTGTTAAAGTGTGCTGGCTCATACGCTTCTTCCTTTGAATATTAATAGGGCTGTGTCGGATTTGCGGCTAGCTTCTTCGTGTAAATTGTTCTGTCTCTTTTTTTGCATGTGTTTAATGTGGCTCCCGTGTGTTCTATATGTTTTCTTTGGGAGGACATTTCCATTGAAGGAATTGAAATCCTTGATAATCGTAAAGGGATAAGATGAACTTTTCTTCACGTGACCATTCTCCTTTATACGTCGTCCAGTACGTGACGCACTTTAGATCTATCCGAATTTTTTAAGGAACAGGTGACTCATTTGTTACACAAATGTTTGGATACTATTTTGACAGGTGGTTATTCTAACTGTGTGTTGCGTCCTGTAGACCAGTTTCCTAATTTTTATTTCTGTCGGTAGTAGTTAAATTCCAGAATGAGATTTTCACTGTGCAGCGGAGTGTACGCTGATATGAAACTTCCTGGCAGATTAAAACTGTGTGCCGGACCGAGAGTCGAACTCGGTACCAGAAGATACAGTTTTAATCTGCCAGGAAGTATCAGTAGTTAAATTGTCCGTTCTTTGCGTCTGTAAATATCCGACTTCTGTCAGTTTTACTTATTTTACTGTTTCTTCTAGCAACATATTTAGTCTGACCGGACGTGTGAAAGGACTTTGGCTATCGATGCCATCCCCGCCGACTTCAGGGACCACAGTGTAGTGGATGTCACATTGCATCATTCACAACAGTCGGTGAAAATGGTTTTGATTCCCTTGGGTGTTGATACGGCGCAAATGGAGATCATTACCGTATTAAGGTGAACCCAGAAGTGTTGTACCATGGTCTCTGGTCAGCTGCGTGATAAGCCTCCATTTTGGAATGCTGAGTTCAGAGGACAAACCCGAGGTTCTGACAAACGTTGATACGACTGTGCGCTGATAGAGCGCCGAAATTTCGGAGGACGCAAGAATTTTACAACTCTCTCTTATGTGGCCTTTAAGAAAGTGCGCATCGGGCTCTGCTACGGACTGCAGACGTCAGGCGTGTAAAGGCGCGATTATTAGGAGTGGAGCGGCGTGAAGTGGGAGGGTTGAGGTGGCGTTTCGAACCACGTCCGCTGGGCTGTGGACCAACTGACTCCTCTGTATCATCTGATTCGGCATCAGACTCGTCTTCCTCATGCGTGTATCACATCGCTCAATATCGACGAGGGCAATGTTGTGACGGCACAAAAGGACACGCTGCATGCTCTGCACCATTTCTACGTTTGGCTGAATGATGTACACATTAATTTTTTTTCTTTAAAGTCAGTGCCGCCATTACACTGTTGTTTATTTACAGTGTTACATTTACACTTACACAATCATGATATCGTCTTCAAAGTGCCATTATCAAGTGTCTTTTGAAAGTAGGTTAGACAATAACAGTGAAATACATAACAAATGATATGACCTTATAAGAATCTATATTTGTAATGCTTACTTACAAGTGTTGTAAATTTCCTAAGGTGGCATACTGTCGTATTAAAATGCACTATTAGACACAGATACTACTGCTTTGCTTCATTACTGAGTACACCATCTTGACTGAATGACATTTGGCTAAGTGTCAAATTGTCTTGGTCAAAGAAATTGGTGTTACAAGCAGGTGACTTTTCTTAAATCTTTGGACTCAGTGTCCGGTAGGATAGGAAAGGTTAGGAGCAATTTATTTTCTTTGGTAGCTGTTACATCTTTGCAGTACCTGTTTATCTCAGTGCAACATAAAGTTGCCCGCTCATAAACATATACTGTAACAAACCTGTCGATAACATCCGCTGCATCCATAAATATAGCAGTCCAGCTAGTCATTGATGTTGTTTAAAGTACCCTTTCCTCCCTCTGAGATATACTACTTTAATGAGGAATCAATATACCTCACCCCAAACTTTTGTCAACAACCAAAGGACAAACTGACTGTCTCAATAAAACCTTTTATTTTCTTAAATTTATGGAATAAATTTTAGTATCACAACTATTTAACACATAAAATACTACGATACACGAATCCACACAGAGAATATAACGATACACACTTAAGGTATACCTTCACTTTGGACACATCATTCCCACACAATGACCTAACATATGCTGTATTTGATCCTAGCTTTAACATTTAAAAGTGCCCATTTACCATAGGTGTATCTTAATTTAAAAAAAGTCAGTCACTTCACATTTTTATTCTTATTCCTTTATTAGTTACCCTTTTGTACCCCCCCCCCCCCCCACTATAATAGCTTCTTCATTTTATAACCCGGCCCCCAATCCATCCTTCCATACCCTCCTCCCTTACATTTACACTCCATATGCCTACAGAAGTCAATGAATGATTCGTAGTATTCTTGACCTTGTGTTTCTTCTCAATTGTTTATTACCTCTCTAAGAAGTAATTATGATCAATAATGTTACATTCTTTGTTGTTAAGAAATACGAATTAGCCCATTTGTTCGGTATTCTGTGTTCACTCAATCCACAGTTCATGTCTCTGTTATTGTGCTGCCTGCAGCTGGGGAGTGCTGATCCGTCTGTCGATGTTGGTCTATTGACGATACTCCATAGACACGTTATGTGACTGCAAGCAGTTTGTGAGGAACGGTATCAAAAGGCTCCCAGAAATCTGGAAATTAATCGGTCTAAGATTGCTTGTAGACAGCTCTCATTACTTTGACTGAGTGAGAAGCTGGTTGTGTATCATAGGAACGATATGTGCTGAACCGGTCCAGAGTAAGTGTCGATATATCGATTTCTTCGAGATAATTCGTAATGTTCGAACACAGTGGATGTTATAGGTCATACTGAAAATCGATGTTACTCGTAGTGGTTCGTACTTCGGTGAATTTCTCCTATTTCCTTTCTTCACTGTAGGTGTCACATGCGGAACTTTTCAATCCTTAGGTGCAGACATTTTGTCGAGCTAGGTATAAAATTTGAATCGGAAAAAATGCCCTTATTAGGTAGTTTAAGTTGCTTCCCTACATCGACGGTATCTACTGCTAATTTACTCACGTTGGCAGCTGTTGCTGATTCGAATTCTGTAATATTTTCTACGTCTTATTTGGTGAAGGACTTTCGGAAAACCGTGTTTAGTGACTCCGTCGTAGCGGCACTTTGATTAGTAATATTACCGCTGTCATCTTGCAGAGTGGTACTGATTGTGTCTTGCCACTGGCGTACTTTACATACGACCAGAATCTCGCTTGGTTTGATGCCAGATGTAGATTCTATTGTGGGAAATATTAAAAGCTTCTCACACCGAAGCCTACTCTAAATTTTGAGTTTCTTTAAAACATCGGCAGTCTTGGAGATACTGTATTGTTTTAAATTTCACAACGTTTCCTGTTGTTTCTTCTTCGAAAGTGACCTGTTTTGTGCGCCATGGGAGAGCAGTTTCAGGTCATACTGATCTGTTATTATAAATCTCTCGAATGCTGTCGATACTATTTTTTTTTAAATTGAAGTGAAAACCGGTCTAAGCCTGCATAGTTTTGAAAGCTTATGAAGTCATGAAGCTAACGTTATATATATTTTTCTTTGATTCCCAGTGAAATTGGGTGTTAAGTTGTTCAGTCCAGCTGCAACAATCCGTGTAAGTGTCATGATGCCCCCAGTGTGCTCAGAATTATTTGCTACGGAATGGTCACTGAATGTTTTCGCAGACCTTGGCTCCGGAACCAAGTCCTTGAAATAAATTTCGGAAAAAGCATTTAGTGGATTTTCGGACAGTATTTTATACCTGTCACCGACTTTAATATGCACTGTCGCAAACATATAGAGTGTAGACTGGAGTCACCACCATTTACAAAGGCTATTCGGAGAGTAAGGTGCGATCGGCCGCGAAATGGAAACCACAGTGAAAATATAAAGTGTTTTGTTTGTAACAGCTATGCGATCGTGATACTTCTATACACAGTCGGCACCCTGACTTAGATATTTGTCTTTGCGTTGTACCAACTTTCCGACGTCACAGAAAGCAGCCACCTGTGCTGTCCGCCAATTCTCCGAGCTTTCTGCAGCTCTCTGTCTGTTCCAAGAGTTTGTCCTGAAAGCGAGCAGGTCATATGAGCAGAAGGAATCAAGTTTGGGATGTATGGTGGCCGATCAAAACTGCCCATCCAAAACGCTGCTGGAGCGTCTTCGTTGCCACAGCAGAAGGAAACACACGACAGGTACGTTATGCGGGGTTGCATGAAATCAGGCGAAACACAGTGCACGCACCCTTACTTGACAGGAGACACTATTTTCGAGTCATCCTTACGTGCTCACTGTGCGGTCAGAACTGGAAAGAGCGACGCGACACGATCGATTACCATACTAGACTCACTGCCAGTCACATCTGTGTAAAGCATCATCGGATTTTCTCTGTGCTTTCCATTTTACACCTGATCGGATCTTACTTCCCAAATAGGGCTTTACGTGATTGTGTTAGCGCGGTACCTGTCTGACATGAGGATCAAAATTTCCTTGAACCTTTTAATAACTATAGATTCTCTGTTGGGAGGTCGATGTGAAAATGTATTTCAGTCATAAACTATTAAATGGTATTAGGAGCTTGTGACTATCGGCCTTGGTGTGTATCGATGGTTGTGAGTAACCATTACACATTACAATTCAGTTTGCCTAAATCACGTGGGCGAGAACAGCACACTTGTCAGCACACTAGTCCACCACAGATGCACTTGCCACTAAAGGACATGTTATGTCTTATTTGCGTAACGAGATCACTGCGGATGTGCGCCAAGAATACTCCACATGCTTACGTGTGTGTGTGGGAAGTGCGGCCACGAGTGCTGGTGTCATATCCTAGCTGTGACCGCAGGCGGTTAGCGATTTGCGTGAGCTGAAATCCTGTTTGTGCTCAAACTGCTCCTAATTTTGACAGCGGGGATGTGAGCGTCATAAGCATTACAGGCAATGTAAAATAAACTTTAGAATTTCCATCGTTGTGCAAGTGCGGAGAATCCAAAGCTGCTCCACATTTTTCAAGGTGCACCTCCCAAAACGATGAATCTGTCGACCTTGCCATGGCGGCGTTGCGTTCTCTGCCTCCTATACCTTTGGGCCTGACACCCAAGGATTTCTTTTCGTGGGGTTATGCGAAATACCTTGCGTGTACGTCTCCTTGCCGGAAACCATTCCAGAACACAAATCACACAGTTCTGCTACGCCACAAACTCCACATACGCTCTAAATGTGTGGCGTAAAATGGTTGCAGGCTTAAATGTTGTACATGTCACCAAGTGCTTCATACAAAGCACCTATAAAGAATCAATAATTAATTTTCTCTCTGTTTTATATCTACAGTCACTGGTAACCGCTTCATTCAGTTTTAACTGTATATCCTCAGATACAAACACCAAATTAAAAAATTTTATATAAGAATCTGAAAAAAATAAGATTCAGTAGACATAGAGACGTCAGAGCAGGCAGTCTTACCTGGCCATTATCAATGCAAGGGAGAATACAGAGAACCTGTGATACCCTCATGTCTTTTATGAACCAAGAAAGATATTCCACACTGTAGACTACAATACTCCAATCCCACCTCCACCTCCACTGTTTAGCAACAAGGCCATACAGAGGTGGGGTGGTGTATGAGCCTCAGTGAGGCAAACGGCCGTACTGTAGATGCTACAACTGAAACTTCCCCTTTGAAAAATTATACAAGACTGTGCTTAAACTGACATACAATATTTTTAGCGCAACGCAATCTGACTTTCAAAATTCCCTACAAAAGAATGGCCCTGACTAACATTAAACTATACTTTTCACAAATCACTTACCTCACAAAAATCTTCGCTGCTCAAGCTACTGCAATACAGCGAGCGCCACTACTGCCAGCTAAATAAAAGATTCAAACTACTGAAGGCACTAACTACTGATAGGGATAGTTAGCAAATGAAAGATATTAATAGAGAACAAACAATGTATTTACCTTAATATCATCATAAGCCATAATATATATAGCAGTTCATGACAAATTACAAACCTCCGCCATCTCTCTCCCCACATCCACCACTGCTGGCGGCTCACCTCCAACTGCGCAACGCTACGCGCTGTTCACATCCAGCTGCCTAACACTACAATGGCGAGTATTACAACAATGCAAACTAGCCACAGACTGCACACAGCACAGCCAGTGATTTTCATATTGAGCGCTACGTAACGTTGCCAATAAGAAAACATAAACAGCCTACTTACATAGAGAAAACATAAACAGCCTACTTAGTGATTTTCATATTGAGCGCTACGTAACGTTGCCAATAAGAAAACATAAACAGCCTACTTACATAGAGAAAACATAAACAGCCTACTTACATAGCCCCCATGCTCCCCACAAAAAATTTTTACAAATGGTGTTGGGCACTGGCCAATACAGATTTGACAAAAATTTTTCATAATTACAATAACAAAGAAATCAAATGCACACACTTATTGATATTATGTTGGTCAAAAGCTCAAATTTTCTCACAGTCCATAAAGACAGTCCTAATCGTACATAACAGGAGAATAGCAGTGTTTTTCTCAAAGTCTGAGCAGTAAAAGAAAATGCACACAGAAGTAGTGGATTTCCATGCAGTCTTGAAGAAGTAGTGTTGTCCTTCCAACGGAAAGACAGTGCTGACTCTCGACATGCAGACAAGTATTGGTCCACAACAGAGCAAACCCACAGCAGAGTCAGTCGAAGTTTCGGAATGTATTTTCAAGTAAACCAAAATGTTGCATTAAAATCTCATTAGCAGTACTGGTAAATGTTCTAATCGTACAACTAACAAGCAAGAATGTACACACACAATTACACTGTGTCGTCTGTTCGCAATAACAATGCATTCGTAATTTCTGTTTAAATAATTTCTCTTGGTTCTTGGCTGGATATTGAACTTCAAACATTGTTGCATGGTAACAGTTTCTAAAGCATACTAGTAACGTGAAGTGAAACGTGTTATGGCAAAGACAAAGTTAAAAAGCAGATTATCTTTCAATAAACGGTTTTACATGTGAAATATGGTGTAAACCTTTACTCTTCCTAGTACTCAGAATTTCAGCTTGAACGCAATTATCATGCTGTATACATCGGTAAAGAATGCTAAAATTTTTCTCAAGGCTAGCGTCTTATGTTATTTTTCTCGGAGCCAGCGGGCGCACGCGGCTGCCTGCTGTGCGAGTCATTGCCTATTGTCTCTTTGTTGGCGCGCGTCGTTATTGGGATTTGGAGACCTAATTTCTACAAATTCACCGTGACGAGAGGGCCCTGCTCTGTTTGAATCCCGCCAGTTCTGATGCAATTCAGGTCTGTCGTTACGATAATATCGTCTGTCGTCATGTCGGTAGATTCCATAGTTTCTTTCTTGTCGGTCACATGGTGGAGAATTTCTCCCTGAATCGTAACTGCGCGCTGGTCCGTTGCGTCTAAAGTTATTCTGTCTCCCTTGATAATATTTATTTTGGTTCCCATATTGTCTGTTTCTCTGATTGTCTCTGTGATAGTCATTACCACGGAGAGGTGATCTTTCTCTGTAACTATTACTCTGCCAGTGGTTGTCATACGGGTGGTGTCTGTTTTGGTCACGATTTGTGTTGTGAGAATAGCCTTGTCGTGTCAAGTTATTACTTCTTTCACCGCGGAATTGCGACGGATGTGACCTGTAATTGTTGTGTTCCTGCTTTCGCGTTCCGCGATTGTCAGTGTCAATTTCTAATTCTTGTAAAAGTCCCTGAAATGCTTCAATGTCGTCTTTGCAACGTCCTGCCAAAATAATATGTCGTAAATGTTCAGGCAGTTTGATTAAGCAAATGCGGATGAGTTCTGAGGGGCTGTATGGGTTTGAAAGATACTGATTCTTATGCAACATGTCTTCAAAATATTTCATAAGACTGGAAAATTCAGATTGTTCGAAACGTTTCATCATTATGATGCTATGTTTTACACGGTCTTGTGTGGCTTGAGACCAATATGCTGAGAGGAAGGCATGGTAAAACTCTCCTTCACTGTGGCAATCGTGAATTACCGATCGCATTCTTACAGCTGGTTCATTCTCTAAATAGCCACACATAAATTCTAATCTGTGTTCTAATGACCAGTTGGGAGGAAAACAATGAGAGAATTGATGGAGCCATGCTTGTGGATGAATGTCGTTGCCAGAATTCTTAAATGTTTTGAATTTACGTGTAGTAATGAACAGCTTATAGTCAAAATCATCATGTCGGCGAGTAGCATCTCGGTCATAGTTACGTCGTTTCGGCGGTTCCATCTCAAAATTCGGCGTACCTTGCCAACTTCTTTCACAATTTCCGAAGTGCCCTGTGTTGTTATTTTGTGTCTGTTCCGTATTTGTATGTCCCTCTTCCCGTATTGGGGCGCGAGTGTCCTCTGAAATACGTAATTCTTGTACTACTTGTGCCAACTGATCTTGCACTTCCCGGATTTCTCTTTTGTACTGTGTATTGATTTGATTTTGATTTTGTTTGAATTTTCTAATTTGTTCATACTCTTCTGTGTCAGTGAAGGCTACAGGTGTTGTGTCATTCAGATCATCATCTACCTTTGTAGATAAGTTAGTGAACTGATCTGAAAGTTCGGCTACTTTATCCGATAGTGAAATCATTTCCTCTGTATGTTTTTCTGAACCAAGTTTCAGAGTGTCCATTTGTGTTGCAATCGTGTCTACTGTGACCTTTAAGTTTTCCTGAGTTTTTGCAAGTTGCGTAACCGAATCGGTAGATGCAACTGAGTCAATTTTAGCTTGCAAGGTGTTGTGATTTTCATGAAAAATAGTTTGCAGTTCTTTTATGGCTGCTTCATGATTCTGAAATGCATTTTCATGCCGCGAAAAAATAGGTTGGAAATGCTCACAAATTTGTGATTTTACGTCATTACAGACTTTTTGACATTTCGATTCAATGTTATGTAACTCACTAGTTAAATCTTCACGTGTTTGTTCAAGTGTGGTGTCTAACTTTTGAAGATTTTGTTCCATTGTGTCTAACTTTTTGAGATTTTGTTCCACTGTGTCTAACTTTTTGAGATTTTGTTCCACTGTGTCTAACTGTTGCTGTGTTTGTCTCTGGTGTTGTTCCATTGTGTCTAACTTTTCAAGCTTTTGCTGTGTTTGTCTCTGATTTTGTTCCATTTGTTGCATTAATTGCAATAATAATGTATTAGTGTCTGGAATCTGTTTCTCTACGCTTTTCGGCAGTGCATTTGCACCGACAACATTCACATTTTGACAAGCAGAAAATGTGTCTTGACTTATTTGAGAAAACGGTGATGACCCAAAACCTGAATCTAAAGTATTTGCGAAATTGTGTCCTGTCATTTCGGATTCCTGAGGCGAGCTATTGCCGACCGATCGATCGATAATGCTTCCCTCTTCACTAATTGTTTCACTGTCCACGCCATTGTTTGCCGCCCGCTCCATTTCCCTATGCACAATTACCAAATTACTACTTTGAATGTCTGTTAATTCATTACTCTGCGGCGCTAACACACTGCTTTCGTCTTCACTGTCATTTCTCAGTTTACTTTGGAGCCTAGTATTACGTTTTTCACACGCCATTATTGTCACAGCATTTCACACGACAACACAGAAAAACACAATTTGAAGAGCAAAAATAAGAGAACACATTAACATAACACTGAAAATAATATCTAGTTAATTACAGCTGCGAAATACTTGGTGCAAATCTATATACATGCCACAACTGTTTTACTGTACAACAATGAAAGGCTACAACTACAAAGGAGATTCTCTCTACAATTACGCGCTAGCAATAAACAAAAGCTACACTAAATACACAAACTACAAGAAAAATCAGAAGATTCCAGTGAGGTATCCTAGGCTAAGGGTCGACATATGAAACTTCCCCTTTGAACAATTCTTGCAAGACTGTCCTTAAACTGACATACAATACTTTTAGCGCAACGCAATCTGACTTTCAAAATTCCCTACAAAAGAATGGCCCTGACTAACATTAAACTATACTTTTCACAAATCACTTACCTCACAAAAATCTTCGCTGCTCAAGCTACTGCAATACAGCGAGCGCCACTACTGCCAGCTAAATAAAAGATTCAAACTACTGAAGGCACTAACTACTGATAGGGATAGTTAGCAAATGAAAGATATTAATAGAGAACAAACAATGTATTTACCTTAATATCATCACAAGCCATAATATATATATCAGTTCATGACAAATTACAAATCTCCGCCATCTCTCTCCCCACATCCACCACTGCTGGCGGCTCACCTCCAACTGCGCAACGCTACGCGCTGTTCACAGCCAGCTGCCTAACACTACAATGGCGAGTATTACAACAATGCAAACTAGCCACAGACTGCACACAGCACAGCCAGTGATTTTCATATTGAGCGCTACGTAACGTTGCCAATAAGAAAACATAAACAGCCTACTTACATAGAGAAAACATAAACAGCCTACTTAGTGATTTTCATATTGAGCGCTACGTAACGTTGCCAATAAGAAAACATAAACAGCCTACTTACATAGAGAAAACATAAACAGCCTACTTACACAACGTGCATGGGGCGTCTATGCAGGAGCCAGACCAACATATGGTTCCCCATGAGGGGCAGCAGCCTATTCTTTAGTTAGAGGGGACCAGAAGGTCTCGCCTTGCAACATTAGCCCACATGCCCTCCATACGTTGGCAAGCAGAAAAGAAGCTGTCATGCTCTCATCGATTCAGCATCTTAAATGATATACAGAACAAAGCTGAAGATAAGATGGCTAAATCGAATACGTAATGAAGAAGTATTGAGTCGAACTGATAGTAAACAATACTGGTACTATCTGACTAATGGGAGGAATCGATTTGTAGGATATATCCTCAAGTATCAAGGAATCGTAATGGAAGGAATTGTGTGGTATTTATATTTTTACAGAAAAATTTGAGAAGCTAAGCACTGAACGGTTGGAGGTATCTTTACGTCATTAAGTACACCTAAAAGCATTACTTACAGATGTTAGCATCTATAGGTTACATTCTGATGCACAAGTTAATTTGTTTAAATGGTTCAAATGGCTCTGAGCACTATGGGACTCAACATCTAAGGTCATCGGTCCCCTATAACTTAGAACTATTTAAACCTAACTAACCTAAGGACATCACACACATCCATGCCCCAGGCAGGATTCGAACTTGCGACCGTAGCGGTCGTGCGGTTCCAGACTGAAGCGCCTAGAACCGCTCGGCCACCAACGGCTGGCTTAATTTGTTTAAGATTTCTAGGCCTGTTGATTACAGAAGGCTATACAAACTTTCCCTCAGACAACTCAAACGTGTCCCACAGGATGTGCACAAAGCAAAGAGTGTGACTAAAGCTTTGGTCAAAGCTTTTTCCTTGGACGAGAGTATAAAATTGCACTAGATGTGTTCTTCAGAAGTACAATGCAATGTTGTTCTGGACATGCATGCATGCATATTCGAAGAAACACAGCATCGTATTTCTGAACAACATACACACTGCAACAACGTATTTGTCGGCAGACACCGGACAAGCGACTTTCAGTTAAAATGCCTCCCCATATTAGAATATACACTGTGGACGTGCGAGTCCAGGGGTTGCAAACACATGCTTGACAACATATCGAAGGCTGGGTGTGATCATGAAGAAAAGCAATTGAATGTACGCTAATGGGCATGATTTCATGCGCCAACTCGTCACATGAAGCCTTGTACGTCATTTAAACATATTGTAACACACTGGCACTTTTTTCTTTGTTTGTCAGCGAGTGAAAGTTTATACTTTTTTCATATCTTGCCCTGTGCGACCAGCTCGTAGTTCTTGTTCGGCTTTCTCGTGAGCGTGAATGTGGCGTTCCACCTTCACTCCAAACAGTAAAGGGAAATACACGTATTCAGATGGGCAACAGAGGGGAGAAAAACGGTCTACCGTATAAAGTTCGATAGAGGCACAACACACAACGACAAAGAAAGGGAGATTTCGTCATGCGAATTTAATTATGTTTTTAATATATCACCAAGAAGTGCCCACAGTACAGGAGTGAAATAAAAAATGACGACTGGTACTTCCGAACAGTATTTGAGTAACTCTTAAATTGTGCAACGAATGAAAGTTGTGGGTGTAAACTTGAGTAGGAGTCCCAACGTAGTTTACACTGTGTATTATAATTTCTGATATTAAACTGATTTTCTATGAAAAATGCTTTGAAATTCGATGTCAACTTATGATCATATATTTTGTTAAGGGTTTACTATATACATATTTAAGAGGGATTTTGGGATTTAAATTTTAATGTTAAGCAATTAGCCAGTTTTAGCAGTAACTTTCGCTAATGTTGTAATTGTCATAATCTTAAATTTGACGTCATTCTATCACAACTAGTTGCCATCAATACTGGATCAGGATTAATATTTAATGAAGATTATTGTGACGATTACATTTTTTAAAGAAATGACATGAATTTTTTGTAAATATTGAGTGGGAATTTCTTGTTAATAATCAGTGATGAACTCTTCTCGGGTTATCAGCCAAGTGGTGCCTTCGTCTTGTCGCAATGTTTCAATGAGTTTCGTACCCATCATCTTCTGGCGAACATCACACCACCACTCGGCTGATAACCCGAGAAGAATTCATCAGTGGAATAAGCCGAGAAAGACTGAAATCACGTATACGTCTGAATCAGTGTTAGCCCAGCACCTGACCTCTTAATACACCATCACACCGACGCTAGCAGACCACACTGAGAGCGCAGTGGGAGGGCTTGTGAGCTTGCCACTTGGCAGTCAAGAAAATTAGTCGAGAAGAAGCTGACGGCAGCGCGACGGCACTGTCGTAGCGGCTGCGCGGAGTGCGGGGACGCTGTCTTGTTGTCAGCACGGAAACAGTGGGCCGGCTGAGAAACGCCTGTCGGTGCTGCAATATCCTCCTGGAAAGGGTGCAGGCCAGTACACAGTTGTTGCTGTTTAGTATTTCTAGCTGCGTGCTACTCTTGCGAATACAAGTGCATATGGAACAATTTCCCAATTGGTTGGACAGGTCGTGGCTCATCAGCAACAGTGGCTCCCTTGAAATGGCCACCAAGAAGTCCTGACCTCACCACACCTGACAACACGTGATGGGGAGTCATTGAGGTACATGCATCTGCACGTCGTTATGCTGCATACGAGGAACTGTGCAATGCTGTTCTAGGGGCACAGACACTAGTCCCTCACCCTCTACGCACACACACACACACACAGCATGGTAAGAGCTGCAGAGATGACGAATTTGCTAATACTGAGTTAGTGGATAAGCTGACAAAAAAATGTACTCTTTATGGAAATGGTAGGAGTGGGTGGTTTCAATCACCCTGCCCGTTTCCTCCAATATGTTGACGACCCCACCTTAACCAGGTGCAACCAAAGACACCTTGAAACCACCCATACCAAGATTCGTACAATTGAATATGACAAATCGCCGCTTTTCACCCCCGCAACTACTGCCTCATGAAACCATCCTGTCCAGTTTAGTAACTCACTAAAATGCACAGGACTAACCATTGACTGGAAACTAACATGAAATCTGCACATACAATTGGTACAGGAAAATTATACAACAGAAAAATACTTCTGTAGCCATTTACCGATCAAACATTAGAATTTGATCTTTGTAGTGTACTCCACACCTGCTAAGCTGGAAATTGCCTTGTCTCATTTTCCAAGGCCTGGAGTGTCGCCGATATTCCTATGACACCCCTTCCAAACATCAGATGAATGACTACTGTCGATTGCTCACCAACGTAAGATGTGCCTCAGTCCTACTGGAACTACAAATTCTTGATGTTGACATAGAATAGGCCAGTAGGGGCTGTCTAAGGAAAGTGGCAGACGTAAATTAACGGTTAAGGCGGAGATGAACATTCTTGGGCACTAATATGTATTTTTAGAAAACTGGGGTCGTCTGCATCAGCCGACATGTCTCCACAGGCCCTTACATAATCTAAGCTCTCGTATACTTAGTTTGAGCAGGACCCTCAGCTGATATACGGATTACTAAGTGTAGCTACTTCAGCGAAACCATATTACCTGTGACAGGTATCGAACGAAACAGCGAGACCTGTTCCTGAAGAAAAGGAAGAAAGTTTGAACTTTAAAGTTCTCTTGTCATCGAGACCATTCGAACAGTGACATGGCCTCTCACTAGACAAGGATGGGGGCAAGAATCAACAGAACCCATGTTCAAGGAAAAGCCACTCTGGTTGTCTGCAGTGGTTTGCCGAAACCACAAAAATTTAAATCTGGTAAGATGGACCGCGATTTCATCGTTACCTCTCGTAAACGCGGCGCCGAATATACCACGGCTATTGCTACACATTTGTGGTTTCTGCCGACATTCTGCGTATGGTCATAATGTGGGAATGTCAGGCTCCCTAGCTGTATACCTCGCTTGGAACAGGAACACAAACGCGCACAAAAGAAATATTTGTGGAATAATGTTTGGAGAAACTGTTTGTCAAAGCATGAGGTTGCCACATTCTACAGGCTAGTAGAGTAATTAGTCTCGTGAAAGCTTCAAAGCCACAGCGTGACCAGAGAAATCTGAGTTTCAAATGTGATGTCATAAGACACAGATTCTTCTACGATATTTCCGCAGCCTTGGTCCAGGGGTAGTTCCGCATCGAGCGCCGGGTGGGAGGGTCACCAGTTTACTGCCTCACCACAGTAGGCGCATACCTGGACAGCTCTCTCTCGGTGTCTTTCGTGTCGTCGTGTGAAGCACATGGTCGTCAGGACGTTAGTGTCAGTTGTTGTGTGAGTCCACTGATAACAGAGTAGTCCGCTCATAATATCGGCCATGGATGTTCTGGGAAAAGGTAAAGACAGCTTCAGTTTCGACAAACCCACTGGTTCCTTCCAGCCTGGGTCATTGGAGATTCACAACTGGCTCGTTGATAGAATAGGTGAAACATCTGATCACGTTCATACCGTCTATTTTCATTCTGATATGCCTTTTTCGTTAAGTTTTTGGATCAACTACAAGTTGATAGGTTGCTTTAGCCTCCATGTTCTCAGGTTCCGTTTAAGCACTGAGATGGTTCCAGAAGTATGCTGCTTCCTGGTAACGAGGAACTGAAGTATACAAATGTCTGAGTGTTTAATCTCCCGCCAGAAGCTGTCAACAGTCGACATTTCTCTCTTATAGTCATGTGAGGGGTATACGCCGCGAAGCTAGTCCATTCAATACCGGTTGTAATGTTACAGCAGGATCCATTCAGTGGACATGGTAGTCAATCAAAACATTCCTTCTCATTTACAGATCTCTGATTACCGCACTCATGCAATGCATAAGGGCAAGTAGGGACGTGCTTTCTCTGCAACGAACCTTAGACCTAATGTTCAGAGGCAGGTATTTTTGTTGAAGGTCTCCTCTGAACAGCGTCGGAAATTGCTGTTGACTGGTCTCGTTTCTACTGCTCGCGAGGTTGGTGCCACCTGTTCTCCGTGCGCAATGGAACAACACCGCCACAGCACGGTCCTGAAATTGCTGTGGCCAAACTGGCAGTGAAGACAGTGCACCATGAGAGATGTCGTATACAGGACAGTGAGGAGTCGGATACATCTACCCCTCACACACCGCCCCCTCAAGTGAGTCTGTTGGTTGCTGCATCCTGTAGTGCTGAGTCCTGCACTACTAACAGGGTCGATGGTGTGAAAATGGAAGCTGAGGTGGCTAGTGTCTCTCCTAGTATCCCTCCCACAGCTGCAGCAACTCCTGCACAAACATACAAAGGTGGGGAAGTCGTTGAGCCTTCTGGTGTTGCAATGACTAAACAGCAGAAAACTGAGGCGCCCCTGAATTTATCTGTTCCGTTGACGTCCCCCATTCAGGCGACGTGGCAACGACCTTCTGTTGTTACTCCCATCGAGGGTATTTGTTTACAGGAAGTCCTGCCTGTCGACCAAGATGTACCCTCTCTTGTGCGTTGATCAGAATATCAAGTCTCTAATTCTAATTGTTTTCACCAACTTTGGTTAATGTTCAACAACCAAAAATGAATGAGAAGGCGTTATATAACGTGATACCGTTTCCTTCTTTCTCGTCTCAACATATACCTATGGCACAAGAGTAACATAATCTGCCTGACGTTGTCGTCTACTTCCAGCAATGATAAGGACAATGCGCCGGGACAAATAGGTGCTCTCGTACATGAAGTCAGTGTATTGAACAGAAAGCAAAGTTTTTAATAGTAGACAGTAGTTGTAGCATAGCAATTGTCATTGCCCTAATTTTGTCATGCTTTTCAAAGATTGGGTTCACTTCAGTTCCTAGTAGTTTTCTATCATGGAGAATTCAAACGCACACATCACATTCCGCTTGAGTAGCTACTAATGACAGATTTCCCCTCTGTCGTCATCAAGTCTACTCCGATGCTGCTTAAGTACGAGGCCGGAGGGTGAACGATGTCGCAGTTCTACTTCACGGAGGAAGAAACAACTAGAAAGAAAACACTTTGGCAACAGAGGTTGCGCGATTCGAATGCCGAGCAGAAAATAAAGCGAAGGAAATCCCTACGTTTGTGGCTTGTAAACCACCCTGTTCCTAACGATCGATTAAATGTACACAATTTAAATGTTTTAATTGCGTATTAGGGCTTGTTTCAGTGAGAAGGGTGTAAGGAAAAGCTCTGTCAGTTGTAGGGGCCGCGTATGTGGCGTTGCAGTGTCAGTCGTACTAAACACGACGACAGCATCCATCTTATGACGACTCGGCTTTGTATCACACAACGAGATTTGCCGCGAAATGTGGAATTGTATGTGTAAATGTTCTAAGGTAGATGACTACATCTCCATACGCGTTTCCGGGGCTCGGTTTACAGTGGTGAGTTTTCGACACTGCTAAAGGTGCAAGTGCTTGCCGACCATCAGAAGCACCCGTGTAACAAAAGTCGTTACAGTTTGCCCAGTGACGAATCACCGGACAAAAATTTGGTCACTCGCTTTCATAAGGGAGGATTTCGAGCTAAATGACTGCACGAGCTACGCAGTTATCATATTCCAAAATCCTTGCTTCGATGAAAGTAGGGATGTAGGCTACGTCGGTCGTCAGAACTAAAACTCTACGAAAGGCGAAAATTTTTGACACAACGGAACGTTAATCTCTAACCCAGTATTATGAATTCCCTCTTCAAGTAACGTATCCTGGCACATCTTTCTTATCTCGATATTATATCGTTAGCCGTATTCGATTAAGGAGAAGTCATAGCCTTTTATTCCCTGTAAAAATCGGGCATTACGGATATTACTTCACAAAGCATAATAAAACACATCACACGTACTCCTCAGTAAATGGCCAGAAAACCATGTGCTTCCCGTCAAACCGATATTCGGTCTCCTGTGAAAACGGCCAGCTAAATGAGCCACAGTTCAACAAGAACAGAAAATCGTCGAATTACTGCAATTCTATCGTTTGTGTAAAAAACGAATTGCCGGGACAGTGTTTGAAACGTTTGCTGTCGTTACACCTAGCCAAACGTAACAACGATAGTTATCGGACTAATACTGCGACTCTTGGGGAAATTTGGTTAACTGAATTACTACATGTGTGACACTAATACAACAACGAGATCAGTTCATGAAATCAGTTCTTGATTCCAGGTACAGAGACTACAACTGTCTGATCTATTTGCTTTCAGATACCATCAAGCAGGGATTGAAGCATGCGCCGTCTGTTTCTGCATCTCTATGGTCCATGGCATGAAGGGTGGTGTTTGTCCATATACGAGAACTAGGGGCGTATAACGCAGTCAAGCACCGTAAAATAAAGCTTTGGTGGCCTTCGTTCTCGCTATCGCTGCTGCCCAGCGACACGACCGAATAATATCGCTGACACAAGTTTCTTTTTCTTTTCATCGCCCTTTCAGTGAATTAATTCTCGACTTGGATGCGGTCCTCCTCCATTGTGTACAGGCCCTCGACGCATCGTTTTTTATCTGTTGCCGTTTGACGAATGCTGTTTATAGAATCAGAGGGAGAACAGCGGGACACATTGCCACGAAGTAAAACTGGTTCTCACACTGAGTTTATATTTCGCATCGATACAAAACACATGATACTGTTATCTTGTTTGTTGGGTCTAGACAAGCGATAGCTGGTGACAACATATCCGCTAATTCTACATACATGATTAAGATATCGGCTTGAATCGAGAGGGATATTTCTAGCCACTCCAAACATCAAAACCATGGAGTGTGAACACGTTCCCCTTTTTACCGCTTCGCATATTCTGCACAACGCATGCCATCCAGGTGAGCATAATAAAACAGTATCACGTGAGTTAACTGGCTTGGATAAAAACGTTTTAAAGGTAGTTTTGACGATTTCCTTTACGTGTTTTCCGTAAGGTTTTCTCATACACTCGCCTCCTTCTCATGTAAGTTAACATAAGCAGGAGGCAGCTGTATCAGAAGGCTATGTGCGGAGTACGAAACAGCACCCTCCGGATCCATTAAAATGGTACAACTGGCCAGCGACTAGGAGTGTGATTTCCATGTGGGAACGGACACGCATCTTGCAATGTAGGGATACGCGAGCTTCTCATGTGGGAAAATATTAAAAATTAAGTCGCTGCAGCAAGTAGGGATTCACTCTCATTTCGATTATGATCACTTGCTTGTGAATTATTTTTCCGTTTTCATTTACTTCAGAAAACTGCCATTACTCACGAGATAATTAAAAACTGCCATCATTCCGCGGTGCTAGTAGCAACAGTCAGTCGCTGAGACAGTAACAATGCTGTGTTGGTTGAAGGAGACATAAGATTAACTTAAAACTAAATTGGATTTGTTAAAATTAGATACAGTGGGAATTAGTGAAGTTCGGTGGCAGGTGGAACAAGACTTTTGGTCAGGTGAATACAGGGTTATAAATACAAAGTCAAATAGGGGTAATGCAGGAGTAGGTTTAATAATAAATAAAAAAATAGTAGTATGGTTAAGCTACTACAAACAGCATAGCGAACGCATTATTGGGGCCAAGATATACACGAAGCCCACGCCTACTACAGTAGTACAAGTTTACACGCCAACAAGTTCTGCAGATGATGAAGAAATTGATGAAATGTGTGATGAGATAAAAGAGAAAAAATTGTTCAGGTACTGAAGGGGGACGAAAATTTAATAGTCATGGGTGACTGGAATTCGAGAGTAGGAAAAGGGAGAGAAGGAAATATAGTAGGTGAATGTGGATTGGGGCTAAGAAATGAAAGAAGAAGCCGCCTGGTAGAATTTTGCACAGAGCACAACTTAATCATAGCTAACACTTGGTTCAAGAATCATGAAAGAAGGTTGTATACATGGAAGTACCCTGGAGATACTAAAAGGTATCAGATAGATTATATAATGGTAAGACGGAGATTTAGGAAACAGGTTTTAAATTGTAAGACATTTCCAGGGGCAGATGTGGACTCTGACCACAATCTATCGGTTATGAACTGTAGATTAAAACTGAAGAAACTGCAAAAAGGTGGGAATTTAATGAGATGGGACCTGGATAAACTGAAAGAACCAGAGGTTGTACGGAGTTTCAGGCAGACCATAAGGGAACAATTCACAGGAATGGGGGAAAGAAATACAGTAGAAGAAGAATGGGTAGCTTTGAGGAATGAAATAGTGAAGGCAGCAGAGGATCAAATAGGAAAAAGACGAGGGCTAGTAGAAACCCTTGGGTAACAGAAGAAACATTAAATTTAATTGATGAAAGGCGAAAATATAAAACTGCAGCAAATGAAGCAGGCAAAAAGGAAAACAAACATCTCAAAAATGACATCTACAGGAAGTGCAAAATGGCTAAGCAGGAATGGCTAGAGGACAAATGTAAGGATGTAGAGGCTTATCTCACTAGGGGTAAGATAGATACTGCCTACAGGAAAATTAAAGACACCTTTGGAGAAAAGAGAACCACTTGTATGAATACCAAGAGCTCAGATGTAAACCCAGTTCTAAGCAAATCAGGGAAAGCAGAAAGGTGGAAGGAGTATATAGGGGGTCTATACAAGGGTGATGTACTTGAGGACAATATTATGGAAATGGAAGAGGATGTAGATGAAGATGTAATGGGAGATATGATACTGCGTAAAGAGTTTGACAGAGCGCTGAAAGACCTGAGTCGAAACAAGGCCCCCGGAGTAGACAACATTCCATTAGAACTACTGACAGCCTTGGCAGAGCCAGTCCTGACAAAACTCTACCGTCTGGTGAGCAAGATTTATGAGACAGGCGAAATACCCTCAGACTTCAAGAAGAATATAATAATACCAATCCTAAAGAAAGCAGGTGTTCACAGATGTGAAAATTACCGATCTATCAGTTTAATAAGTCACAGCGGCAAAATAATTTACTGACAAATGGAAAAAATGGTAGAAGCCGACCTCGGGGAAGATCAGTTTGGATTCCGTAGAAATGTTGGAACACGTGAGGTAATACTGACCCTACGACTTATCTTAGAAGAAAGATTAAGGAAAGGCAAACCTACGTTTCTAGCATTTGTAGACTTAGAGAAAGCTTTTGACAATGTTGATTGGAATACTCTCTTTCAAATTCTGAAAGTGGCAGGGGTAAAATACAGGGAGCGAAAGGCTATTTACAAATTGTACAGAAAACAGATGGCAGTCGAGGGGTATGAAAGGGAAGCAGTGGTTGGGAAGGGAGTGAGACAGGATTGTAGCCTATCCCCGATGTTATTTAATCTGTATATTGAGCAAGCAATAGAAGAAACAAAAGAAAAGTTCGGAGTAGGTATTGAAATCCATGGAGAAGAAATAAAAACTTTGAGGTTCGCTGATGACATTGTAATTCCGTCAGAGACAGCAAGGGACTTGGAAGAGCAGTTGAACGGAATGGACAGTGTCTTGAAAGGAGAGTATAAGATGAATATCAACAAAAGCAAAACGAGTATAATGGAATGTGATCGAATTAAGTCGGGTAATGCTGAGGGAATTAGATTAGGAAATGAGACTTTTAAAGTAGTAAAGGAGTTTTGCTATTTGGGGAGCAAAATCACTGATGATGGCCGAAGTAGAGAGGATATAAAATGTAGACTGGCAATGGCAACGAAAGCGTTTCTGAAGAAGGAAAATTTGTTAACATCCAGTATAGATTTAAATGCCAGGAAGTCGTTTCTGAAAGTATTTGTATGGAGTGTAGCCATGTATTGAAGTGAAGCGTGGACGATAAATAGGTTAGACAAGAAGAGAATAGAAGCTTTCGAAATGTGGTGCCACAGAAGATGATGAAGATTAGATGGGTAGATCACGTAACTAATGAGGAGGTATTGAATAGAATTGGGGAGAAGAGGAGCTTGTGGCACAACTTGACTAGAAGAAGGGATCGGTTGGTAGGACATGTTCTGAGACTTCGAGGGATCACCAATTTAGTATTGGAGGGCAGCGTGGAGGGTAAAAATCGTAGAGGGAGACCAAGAGATGAATACACTAAGCAGATTCAGAAGGATGTAGGCTGCAGTAGGTACTGGGAGATGAAGAAGCTTGCATAGGATAGAGTAGCATGGAGAGCTGCATCAAACCTGTCTCAGGACTGAAGACCACAGCAACAACAACAAAATCAGCTTCTACATTATTGCTATCGGCTTTTGTGATTAACGTCTAAATGTGCTCACAGTCAGTAGTGTAATTATGCGGATCAGATGGTGCTTTCGTGATTTTGTGTTTCGCGTGCTGGCTTTGCAGTGACGAATAGCCAGACGACCAGGCTGGAAGTCATTCAATGACGTATGTGTACCGTACGTAAAATATGTATAATTTAAGCAGAGGTGGTTGAGCAAGGTTTGCCATCCGGCAAAGTTATACAAAGTGCGAAAAATCAATCTGCCCAAAAGAGTAGGGAGGAAAGACAGTATGAAAGACATGAATTCGAGTACAGCAACTAGCGGTTGCAAATCCATATTTATGGCGCTACAGGAACGCAATTAAAATCTGACATATTGACGTCTTTACTCAAAACGAAATGTATGCGCAAACACACTCTAACCAGTCTCCAGGATGATATCAAGGAAAACTTCAAACATCACATACTCAGCCAACGTTCCAGACAGCACTTCTTTAGAAACAACCACATGTCCATGTTTTATGTTTCCAGATGTCTTAACAAGCTCGAAGTAAATAATAATTAAGCGTCCACCTAACTAAGTATGTTGTAACAAAGGTTGAAACAGACTACCACTTCATGCTGGCATAGCGCCGTAAATATTCAACTATGATCTCCAGTTCCCATACTCAGACTATTATTATTATTTTTGATGCCGTCTTTCTGCCTACACCTTTGGTCATATAGTTTCTCCGCACACTGCATATCCCAGACAAGATGTTACAGAATGATGGTCGAATTGCCAGGAGACCATAGAAAGTGCTGGAAACGGCAAAATGACAGAATGCGTTCGTGGCGATTTATAGCTTTGAAATTTACCAGATGGTAACTACGTGACAGAAAATGAGATACGTTTAACCAAGGTGCTACGATGTAAGATGTAAAATATGTTTCTTCATTACAGAAAATTACCAGCTGAAATAGTGAATGTATAAATGTCGTGACAAAAGGGTACGTCCAGTTACTATGGGCAACATATGAGACCCTACAGCATCGATATTAATGAAGCGAAGGACTATGCACCGTTGGTCAGTTCTCAAGGCATTGAAAATGAAACACGATTTGTGTTGGTAGCATTGCTGCTGTGATTCTGAGTAAAGACGAAATAATTTTATTGCTTCTGTGATGTGGAAGTGATGACTCAGAGACTGATGCATAGTGTGATATCAACTCCTCAACTCCTCTTTGTATCTGGATATCTATCTGGTATACAGTAACCTAGGGAGTAAGCCTTGTGTGCATAGTAATTCTTGTGCACAATGACTCTTGGACATGCAGTATCTCTTGTGGATGTAGTAATTCTTGCATGCACAATAACTGTACTCTTGTGTGTGCAGTAACTCTCATGGGTGCAGTAACTCTTGCATGTGCAGTAACTCTTGTGCATGCAGTAAATCATGTACATACGGAAAGTCTTGTGTGTGCAACAACTATTGTTCATGCAGTAACTCTCATACATAGTTACACTTTTGCATGCCATACCTATAATGCAGTCAGTAACTGTTGGGTGTGCAGTAACTGTTGCATTTGCAGAAACTTTTCTGTACACAGTAACACTTGCATGTAGAATTACACTGGAATGTGCAGGAACTGTTGTACATTCAGCAATTCTAGCTAGTGTAGCAACCATAGTGTGTGGAGGATCTCTTGCATGCACAGTATTTCTAATGGGCAGTGTAAGTCACACTTGTGCAGTGGCTCCTGGATACACAGTAACTCCTTCATGCACAGTGACTCTTGCATGTACAGTAAGTCTCTTGTTTCCAGCTAATGTGTGTGCAATAACTGTGGAGTTTGCATTAATTGCTTTCCATGCTGTAATGCAGAAAGAAATAGATGCAGAGAGAGAAAAGTAGGAAGTAGAAAGAATGGATGGAGGGTGGGAGGGTAGGAGGGCGTGATGGAGGGTGGGAGGGAGGGAGGCAGGGAGGTTGGGGTGGGATGTAGGAAGGAAGGGAGAGGGAGAGAAGGTGGGAGGTGTGAGAGAGGGAAAGTGACAGAGATAAGGGGAGGAGGAGGGGAGTTGGACGGAGGTATGGTGAGAAGATGGAGGAAGGGTATAGGGCAAAGAGGATGATAAGAAGAGAGGGGCTCAAATTCAAAGATATAGTAGCGACAGCAATTGAGAGATTCACACCTCATAAATTGATAAGAGATGGAACTGATCCCCCATGGTACACAAAACAGGTCCGAACGCTGTTGCAGAGGCAACGGAAAAAGCGTGCGAAGTTCAGAAGAACGCGAAATCCCGAAGATTGGCTAAAATTTGCAGACGCGCGAAATTTGGCATGGACTTCAATGCGAGATGCCTTTAATAGGTTCCACAACGAAACATTGTCTCGAAATTTGGTAGACAATCCGAAGAAATTCTGGTCGTATGTAAAGTACACAAGCGGCAAGACGCAGTCAATACCTTCGCTGCGCAGTGCTGATGGTATTGTTACCGACGACTGTGCCGCTAAAGCGGAGTTATTGAACGCAGTTTTCCGAAATTCCTTCACCAGGGAAGACGAATGGAATATTCCAGAATTTGAAACAGGAACAGCTGCTAGCAGAGTTTCTTAGAAGTAGATACCTTAGGAGTTGCGAAGCAACTCAAATCGCTTGATACGGGCAAGTCTTCAGGTCCAGATTGTATACCGATTAGGTTCCCTTCAGATTACGCTGATACAATTGCTCCCTACTTAGCAATCATATACAACCGCTCGCTCACCGATAGATCTGTACCTACAGATTGGAAAATTGCGCAGGTCGCACCAGTGTTTAAGGAGGGTAGTAGGAGTAATCCATCGAACTACAGACCTATATCATTGACGTCGGTTTGCAGTAGGGTTCTGGAGCATATACTGTATTCAAACATTATGAATCACCTCGAAGGGAACGATCTATTGATACGTAACGAGCATGGTTTCAGAAAACATCGTTCTTGTGCAACACAGCTAGCTCTTTATTCGCACGAAGTAATGGCCGCTATCGACGGGGGATCTCAGATTGATTCCGTATTTCTAGATTTCCGGAAGCTTTTGACACCGTTCCTCACAAGCGACTTCTAATCAAGCTGCGGGCCTATGGTGTATCATCTCAGTTCTGCGACTGTATTCGTGATTTCCTGTCAGGAAGGTCGCAGTTCGTAGTAATAGACGGCAAATCATCGAGTAAAACTCAAGTGATATCAGGTGTTCCCCAGGGAAGCGTCCTGGGATCTCTGCTGTTCCTAATCTATATAAATGACCTCGGTGATGATCTGAGCAGTTCTCTTAGTTTGTTCGCAGATGATGCTGTAATTTAGCGTCTAGTAAGGTCATCTGAAGACCAGTATCAGTTGCAAAGCGATTTAGAAAAGATTGCTGTATGGTGTGGCAGGTGTCAGTTGACGCTAAATAACGAAAAGTGTGAGGTGATCCACGTGAGTTCCAAAAGAAATCCGTTGAAATTCGATTACTCGATAAATAGTACAATTCTCAAGGCTGTCAATTCTACTAAGTACCTGGGTGTTAAAATTACGAACAACTTCAGTTGGAAAGAATACATAGATAATATTGTGGGGAAGGCGAGCCAAAGGTTGCGTTTCATTGGAAGGACACTTAGAAGATGCAACAAGTCCACTAAAGAGACAGCTTACACTACACTCGTTCGTCCTCTGTTAGGATATTGCTGCACGATGTGGGATCCTTACCAGGTGGGATTGACGGAGGACATCGAAAGGGTGCAAAAAAGGGCAGCTCGTTTTGTATTATCACGTAATAGGGGAGAGAGTGTGACAGATATGATACGCGAGTTGGGATGGAAGTCATTAAAGCAAAGACTTTTTCGTCGCGGCGATATCTATTTACGAAATTTCAGTCACCAACTTTCTCTTCTGAATGCGAAAATATTTTGTTGAGCCCAACCTACATAGGTAGGAATGATCATCAAAATAAAATAAGAGAAATCAGAGATCTAACAGAAAGGTTTAGGTGTTCGTTTTTCCCGCGCGCTGTTCGGGAGTGGAATGGTAGAGAGATTGTATGAATATCGTTTGATGAACCCTCTGCCAAGCACTTAAATGTGAGTTGCAGAATAATCATGTAGATGTAGATGTAGAGGAGGGAATGGGCGAGGAAAAGAAGCAGGAAGACAGATGGGGGACTGAATGGAGGGATAGAGAGAAAAAAACAACCAAATGCCTTTTATACCGTATTGCCTTTCTGTTGTCTATAATTACTAGCTGTTTCCGAACTTAGGTAGGGAGTGTGCATATATATATATATAGGGTAGTATATATATATATATATATATATATATATATATATATATATATATACACACTCCTGGAAATTGAAATAAGAACACTGTGAATTCATTGTCCCAGGAAGGGGAAACTTTATTGACACATTCCTGGGGTCAGATACATCACATGATCACACTGACAGAACCACAGGCACATAGACACAGGCAACAGAGCATGCACAATGTCGGCACTAGTACAGTGTATATCCGCCTTTCGCAGCGATGCAGGCTGCTATTCTCCCATGGAGACGATCGTAGAGATGCTGGATGTAGTCCTGTGGAACGGCTTGCCATGCCATTTCCACCTGGCGCCTCAGTTGGACCAGCGTTCGTACTGGACGTGCAGACCGCGTGAGACGACGCTTCATCCAGTCCCAAACATGCTCAATGGGGGACAGATCCGGAGATCTTGCTGGCCAGGGTAGTTGACTTACACCTTCTAGAGCACGTTGGGTGGCACGGGATACATGCGGACGTGCATTGTCCTGTTGGAACAGCAAGTTCCCTTGCCGGTCTAGGAATGGTAGAACGATGGGTTCGATGACGGTTTGGATGTACCGTGCACTATTCAGTGTCCCCTCGACGATCACCAGTGGTGTACGGCCAGTGTAGGAGATCGCTCCCCACACCATGATGCCCGGTGTTGGCCCTGTGTGCCTCGGTCGTATGCAGTCCTGATTGTGGCGCTCACCTGCACGGCGCCAAACACGCATACGACCATCATTGGCACCAAGGCAGAAGCGACTCTCATCGCTGAAGACGACACGTCTCCATTCGTCCCTCCATTCACGCCTGTCGCGACACCACTGGAGGCGGGCTGCACGATGTTGGGGCGTGAGCGGAAGACGGCCTAACGGTGTGCGGGACCGTAGCCCAGCTTCATGGAGACGGTTGCGAATGGTCCTCGCCGATACCCCAGGAGCAACAGTGTCCCTAATTTGCTGGGAAGTGGCGGTGCGGTCCCCTACGGCACTGCGTAGGATCCTACGGTCTTGGCGTGCATCCGTGCGTCACTGCGGTCCGGTCCCAGGTCGACGGGCACGTGCACCTTCCGCCGACCACTGGCGACAACATCGATGTACTGTGGAGTCCTCACGCCCCACGTGTTGAGCAATTCGGCGGTACGTCCACCCGGCCGACCGCATGCCCACTATACGCCCTCGCTCAAAGTCCGTCAACTGCACATACGGTTCACGTCCACGCTGTCGCGGCATGCTACCAGTGTTAAAGACTGCGATGGAGCTCCGTATGCCACGGCAAACTGGCTGACACTGACGGCGGCGGTGCACAAATGCTGCGCAGCTAGCGCCATTCGACGGCCAACACCGCGGTTCCTGGTGTGTCCGCTGTGCCGTGCGTGTGATGATTGCTTGTACAGCCCTCTCGCAGTGTCCGGAGCAAGTATGGTGGGTCTGACACACCGGTGTCAATGTGTTCTTTTTGCCATTTCCAGGAGTGTATATATATATATATATATATATATATATATATATATATATATATATATATATATATATATATACTATCCTCCATTAGTTGGGAAACTTGGAAACACCTAGTAATTATAGACAAGAGAAAGAAAAAACAGTACATTACAATCAGGGGATTGTGGCGGCAGTTCCATGTTTTTCAATATTTTATGAACCCATAGAGACTTCACATAGTTCTGACACAAGCGAGACGTATGTTTTGGCTCGTTGTCTTGCTGGAAGTTAAACCCTTGCACAATCAGACTCATACCAGATGTCTTAGCATGTCGCTGGTAAATGGCATGATGATCCTTTTGGTTCATTTTTTCCATCTATTTTCACCAAATATCCGACTTTATTCCCTCTATAGGATCCCCATACCATCACAGAACCCCCTCCATGCTTTACAGTTGGAATTACGCACTGTGGATTCAAGCGTTCAGGGGGTAAATGGCTTAAAAACTGACGGAGTTTACTTCCACATATTTGGAACTTGGATTCATCAGTTAGTAAGACTCTTTCCCAATCCTCTGCTGTCCAATGTTGGGGTGTCATAGCCCACTCAAGCCTTTTCTTCTTGTTAACAGTGCGCAACAGTGGTTTCCTTGTTGCTACATAACCTTGTCATCTGCCAGTCGTCGTCTCACTGTTGACTCACCCACTGGAGTATCTCTCGTTACGTTTATTCAGCAGTCACTTCAGGGACAGTTTCTAATCTGTTTCGTTTACTGGTCACTACCAAATACTTTCCTTGGCGTTCTGATATCTTCCTGGGTGCTCGTGAGCGAGGACGATCTCCATAGGAGCCTGTTTCTTGACGCTGGTGTACGGTTTTGACAACTCCGGTGATGGAAATCATCAGTTTCATTGCGATTTGTCGGACACGATTGACATCTTGGTGGAATGTGATAACCATTACCCATTATTCATAAGGTTCAAATGGTTCAAATGGCTCTGAGCACTATGGGACTTAAATTCTGACGTCATCAGTCCCCTACAACTTAGAACTACTTAAACCTAACTAACCTAAGGACAACACACACATCCATGCCCGAGGCAGGATTCGGACCTGCGACCATAGTCATCGTGTGGATCCAGACTGTAACATGTAGAACCGCTCGATCACTCCGGCTCATAAGGAATCTGGCACTTTGTGGTTATTTTCAATTACTTTCGCAGCGTGTTATACCTTTATCAAACACATCCACAAGTGAACAGAAATATAAACAAAGTACCTCTGCATAGCCATGCGGTCTACTCGCGCCACCTGGCGTGTTTAGTAGGACTGCTTCGACAGGTAACGTTGGTTTACATAAATAGGAACGATACTAGTATGTTCCAAAATGTATGTATATGTACAATGATTAAGTGTACAATACTGTACATGTCATTATTAACCGTTATTTGAGCTTGCTATTCCGTATACTAACAAATAAATCACACATAGTGTTTATATATATTTTATATAGTGTAAATAATAATATGTTTACTATAATTGCGATCACGCCAACATGTTTTTCAGGCAATTAAATGGAGACTGATGAGGAGCAAACACACACTAATTCTCTGGTGATACCAGAGTATGATCTTCCATGAAGTTGGGAGACTTCGATTAATACAGTGTTGACACCAAGTTGTAGAATAGGAGCTGTGCCTAACTGCAAACTGCTATCTGCCACAACAGCAACAGAAATTTACAGATCAAACACGCACAAATCGCCGTACATTGGAGCACTACAATATTTAAACCACAAGCACTGCTGTGTGACGCCAGTGGAGAAGTTTTCAGAAGAGAATCGATGGTAAGCAATTTGCTCTAATGTGGGATGTGAGTGAGATGTGTACCAACCCCACTAGATATGCCTAATGCATTGTGCATCCAACAGTGCACGTGAGATACCAGCCCTGCTAGATGTGCCTAATGGCATTGTTTGTCCAACAGTGTGTTTGACATAGCAGCCCTGCTAGATATGCCGAATGGTGGTGTGTGTCCAAAAGTCTGCATTACATTCCTTAGAGACTATTCACCACAACGTTTAATGACAAAGTATGCGACATGCCCACACTCGGCTTTTTGTGTCTTCTATAATTGCAAGCTAACAACTTTCTGTTATTTGCCTTAATGTGAACACTTGATTCTATCAATGTCTCATTCTTCTAGATCAACAGAAAGCACACTATTGGCGTCGATGGCGCGTCTCTTCGTGTTTTAAAACATGTAACATAAGTGGCAGTCACATCTGATTGACTTCACTTAGGAGCACGAAACTCGTACACCGCCAACAGACCGTCAACCTCAGTTTGTGACATAAATTTGAACTCGATACACCAAATTGTTCCAGGGAAAAACGGATCATAAGACGGACACACAATAACTGATGAAAAATTGAGAGAAAAGATATTTTTTGTGTTAGATAATAAACTAAACATCTGTCCATATTTGCCAGATGAGGCAAACCATACAGTGATAACTGAATGCTGCAGACAAGAGTATTGAGACAACCTGCATTCTGTGCCACTTTCCATTGTTGCCAGATGTATCGAAGATGGCGGCGATGACGTCATCCAAGATGGTGGCTGTGATGTCATCAAAGATGGTGGATTTGGGTGGGAACTTTGAATTTTGGTGAGAAGGAGGTCAACTGGGCTACCCGCACTAACATAACCCCCCAAAAACTGGGGGGAACTTCAGAATCCAACAGGATAACGAACACATCACACCCCAGTTATCTATACTAACTTAAGAAAATGGCAGGAAGATAGGTCACTTGGGCTACCTCCACTATCCTATGTCAACCAACCACCACCTCTTCCTAGGAACTTGTGGGGAGTGGACTCGACCTGTGCTTGATGTAAGTCTTTATTATTCTGTAAGCACTATTTTATTTAAACAATTAGAGGCACTACCACCATCCAGTTTGGTCGCCAACATGTCCAGACTTCATCTCACCTAGTCACAGTAGCACCACCAGAGGGTGCTGTCATCCTCCTGTAATGTAATCGAAGATGGTGGGAGTGAATGGAGGGAAACAATGGGGTCGCCATGGGGTCTGGAGTCCAACTGATCTAGTACACAGTACCACCGCTAGAGGGCGCTCTACTACATGACATATTACAAGATGACCGCCATGATGAGGCAAGTACCGTTATCCAAGATGGTGGGAAACAGTGTATTCACCACAAGGTCTGGGTCTAGTACACAGTACCACCACCAGAGTGTGTTGTCATACATTCCATGATGTAATCCAAGATGATGTTCTGGGGGGGGGGGGGGGAGGGAAATGGTGGGAAAATGACTCTGTCTGAGCTGTACATAAGTCTCTATTTTGCAGAAAGTGTGTCCATCACAAGATCTAGAGTTCAACTGACCTAGTACACAGTACTGCCACCAGAGGGTGCTGTCAAACCATGCACAGGTGCCCTCAAGCATGAGGCAGCAACATCCCTTTCATACTTGACACTTAAGGAATTCCTCCCGAAAATAAGTGATCACCTAGACACTGTTGCTGACACGACCAGATGGGAGCGAAGACCTATTTGCACAGTGAAGACACCCCCAGGGGCGCATGCACCTCCACACTGCCATGAGTCACCACCAGACGCAAGCCAGTGTGACCCATCACTCCCTCACTGCTGCTGCCTATACCGACCAGGTGAAAGTTGCGAATATTTTCGAGTATACAGTTAGAGTTCTCCAAGTGTTACACTAACATCACAGAACTCCAGCATGCGTTCATGCCATTCCCATATGCAAGACACCTCTGGGTAGCAAACGTGTTTTCCCATTACTGATGTGATACCTGAGGATACTAACATCACCACATAGCACAGGGTGCATTGTTCCTAGCACGACGTGTGAGATGCATGTAACCATGCTTAACCACCCAGCATGACTGATGCAATGCCGTGAAGTGTGCGTGCATAGCTACAAACCATCACAAGCGCATCTAACAAGGTTCTCAATGTTATACTGATGTCACATGGCTATGCAAAATAACAGCCAGGTAGACCTCTCGGAAATTGTATAGTGTCCCAGAAAGAGGTAATGCTCGCTTTCTTGATGTCCCAGCTTGTATGCATGGAAAGTCTTGCCCTAACAGAACCTGTTTACGAAAATAACGCAGAATAACGTCGAATGCGATCTTCCTCATGGTCCTAACATGGCACCCCAACCATTATGTCTTACCCTTCCTGCTTTCAACATACACAAACGTTCTCACCGCTGTGTAGAGATTCCTATATCCCAGCAAAAAGGATGTAAATAAATAGAGAACTATGATTGGCTCTTATCGAATTTACACTATGAATTACTGATGCTGCAGGTGTGGAAGCACCCTCTACCTTTTTATCTATCTTTCTGCAGACCAGACTTTCAGCAGTTATTTTACACAGATCGCTATATTGCACCAGCAATTAAATCTTACAAACTATCCTACATATCGTCAAATATGGAAAGACACTTATTCAATTACACTGCTTTCCTACAGAGGACAGGACCTTGAATATTAGAACGTGAAACCGACCCAAAACCCATCAATATATCACAGTGTACCCTACATATTGTCAAATACAGAAAGATTCCTACTCAATTACACTGCCCTCCCACCCAGGACAGGAACTTGAATATTAGAACGTGGAGACAATCTCCAACCGATCAATATATCACTGCATACTGTGTCGATGTAGTAAACAATCAATTCCTATCCTGCACCATACAAAAATCTCCCTTTTACGTCATTCGTACATGTAATGTGAAGACAAACAGCACAGTACATATATCAACATCTACATCCATACTCCGTAAGCCACCTCACGGTGTGTGGCGGAGGGTATCTTGAGTACCTCTATCTGTTCTCCCTTCTATTCCAGTCTCGTATTGTTTGTGGAAAGAAGGATTGTCGGTATGCCTCTGTGTGGGCTCTAACCTCTCAGATTTTATCCTCATGGTCTCTTCGCGAGACATACGTAGGAGGCAGCAATATACTGTTTGACTCCTCAGCGAAGGTATGTTCTCGAAACTTCAACAAAAGCCCATACTGAGCTACTGAGCGTCTCTCCTGCAGAGTCTTCCACTGGAGTTTATCTATCATCTCCGTAATGCTTTCGCGATAACTAAATGATCCTGTAACAAAGTGCACTGTTCTCCATTGGATCTTCTCTATCTCTTCTATCTATCTGGTACAGATCCCACACTGCTGAGCAGTATTCAAGCAGTGGGCGAACAAGCGTACTGTAACCTACTTCCTTTGTTTTCGGATTTCATTTCCATAGGATTCTTCCAATGAATCTCAAATGGCATCAGCTTTACTGACGATCAACTTTATATGATCATTCCATTTTAAATCACTCTTATTGCGCCCTCCCAGATAATTTATGGAATTAACTGCTTCCAGTTGCTGACCTGCTATATTGTAGCTAAATGATAAGGGATCTTTCTTTCTATGTATTCGCAGCACATTACACTTGTCTACATTGAGATTCAATTGCCATTCCCTGCACCATGCGTCAATTCGCTGCAGATCCTCCTGCATTTCAGTACAATTTTCCATTGTTACAACCTGTCGATATACCACAGAATCATCCGCAAAAAGCCTTAGTGAACTTCCGATGTCATCCACAAGGTCATTTATGTAAATTGTGAATAGCAACCGTCCTACGCCACTCCCCTGCGGCACACCTGAAATCACTCTTATTTTGGAAGACTTCTCTCCATTGAGAATGACATGCTGCGTTCTGTTATCTAGGAACTCTTCAATCCAATCACACAATTGGTCTGATAGTCCAAATGTTCTTACTTTGTTCATTAAATGACTGTGGGGAACTGTATCGAATGCCTTGCGGAAGTCAAGAAACACGGCATCTACCTGGGAACCCGTATCTATGGCCGTCTGAGTCTCGTGGACGAATAGCGCGAGCTGGGTTTCACACGATCGTCTTTTTCGAAACCCATGCTGATTCCTACTGAGTAGATTTCTAGTCTCCAGAAAAGTCATTATACTCGAACGTAATATGTGTTCCAAAATTCTACAACTGGTAGACGTTGGAGATATAGGTCTATAGTTCAATAGCTCTGTGCGACGTCCCTTCTTGAAAACGGGGATGACCTGTGCCCTTTTCCAATCCTTTGGAACGCTACGCTGTTCTAGAGACATACATTTCACCGCTGCAAGAAGAGGGGCAAGTTCCTTCGCGTACTCTGTGTAAAATCGAACTGGTATCCCATCAGGTCCTGCGGCCTTTCCTCTTTTGAGCGATTTTAATTGCTTCTCTATCCCTCTGTCGTCTATTTCGTTGTCATCTGTGCGACAATCTAGAGAAGGAACTACAGTGCAGTCTTCCTCTGTGAAACAGCTTTGAAAAAAGACATTTAGTATTTCGGCCTTTAGTCTGTCATCCTCTCTTTCAGTACCATTTTGGTCACAGAGTGTCTGGACATTTTGTTTTGATCCACCTACCGCTTTGACATCAGACCAAAATTTCTTAGGATTTTCTGCCAAGTCAGTACATAGAACTTTAATTTCGAATTCATTGAACGTCTCTCGCATAGCCCTCCTCTCACTACATTTCGCTTCGCGTAATTTTTGTTTGTCTGCAAGGCTTTGGCTATGTTTATGTTTGCTGTGAAGTTCCCTTTACTTCCGCAGCAGTTTTCTAACTCGGTTGCTGTACCACGGTGGCTCTTTTCCATCTCTTACGATCTCGCTTGGCACATACTCATCTAACACATATTGTACGACGGTTTTGAACTTTGTCCACTGATCCTCAACACTATCTGTACATGAGACAAATCTTTTGTGTTGAGCCATCAGGTACTCTGAAATCTGCTTTTTGTCACTTTTGCTAAACACAAAAATCTTCCTACCTTTTTTAATATTTCTATTTACGGCTGAAATCATCGATGCAGTAACCGCTTTATGATCGCTAATTCCCTGATCTGCGTTAACTGTTTCAAATAGTTCGGGTCTGTTTGTCACCAGAAGGTCTAATATGTTATCGCCACGAGTTGGTTCACTGTTTAACTGCTCAAGGTAGTTTTCAGATAAAGCACTTAAAAAAATTTCACTGGATTCTTTGTCCCTGTCATACGTTATGAACGTTTGAGTCTCTCAGTCTATATCCGGCCAATTAAAATCTCCATCCAGAACTATAACATGGTGGGGAAATCTACTCGAAATATTTTGCAAATTATCCTTCAGGTGCTCAGCCACAACAGCTGCTGAGCCAGGGGGCCTATAGAGACATTCTATTACCATGTCTGAGCCTGCTTTAACCGTGACCTTCACCCAAATTATTTCACATTTCGGATGTCTGTCAACTTCGTTCCGTACTATTGCACTTCTTATCGCTATAAACAGGCCTCCCCCTTCACTGTCCAGCCTTTCTTTGCGGTATACATTCCAATCTGAGTTTAGTATATATTCGTGGCACTAGATATTTACCGTGAGGTTGGCTGTTATCCACTCCCAACAGGAGACCAGAGTACCCTCAGAGGACCGAAGTCACGGTCAGAACTGTTCTACAAATTAGGGCTTGATTCCCCCACGACACAAACGCATTACTGTCTGTGATCCAGATCTGCTTACTTGCTTGTTTTTCTACACCCATCTCCAGACTCTGGGATTACAAGAACACATATATTTTAGCATGGTTCGCCATAATATAATACAGTAGAGCGTCGATTATCCGAACTCCGGCCAACCGAACGACCGCTCAACCGAACTGTGTACTTGCTCGCACCTGTTATTCTCCCACCATACCATCCATCATCGCCCTCACTCGTAAACCAAGTTTCCCACAGTAGTCGCCGCACTGGGCCACCGCTGCTTCTAATGGGGCCTTCACGAGGCGCTGCTGACCGGCCGAGCCGCCAGTCGCTGTGTTTCAACAATCAGCCCACTTCTGTCGGCTCGGCACTGGCAGCAGAAGTAGCGGCAGTGTCAGAGCTGTCCACAGCAACAGCTGCGCCAGCTTAGAGTTGGGGCGTGCTGCTCCGCGCAATTTGAAGGACTGCGCGCTCCCGAGAAGAGCAAACAGTCACCTTCTGTTCTCTGTTAGGACCACTTGTGTGCTGCTGCGTGAAGAAAACTTGACGATACAAAATGCTTAAACGTAAACGTGTTGTCCTTTCTATGAGGGACAAGTACGATATTATTAAGAGATTAGAAGAAGGTGAATCTGCAACCACTTTATCCAATGAGTACAAGGTGGGGAAGTCGACAATTACGGATATAAAAAAAGAAAAGACGAGCATAGCAAATTTTATAGCCATGCTTGATGCTACTGATGGATCAACAAGCCGTAAAACTATGAAGCTCGCTACTAACACAGATCTAGATGATGCTGTTTACAAGTGGTTTACACAAAAGAGATCGGAAGGAGAACCTGTCTCAGGTCCCATTCTGTGTGAGAAGGCAATGCAGTTCAACGAAAAACTTGGAGGGCCTTCGAACTTTAAAGCGAGCACGGGCTGCTTAAAACGCTTCAAGTCAAGAAACGACATTCATGAGCTTACAATACAGGGAGAAAAAATGTCGGCTGATTCTTCAGCATCTGATTCTTTCAAAGTCAAACTAAGGGACGTATTAAGGGAAGAAGATTATGCTCTCGAAAACGTTCACAATGCTGACGAAACTGGACTTAACTGGAAAGCTTTACCGAGAAAAACTCTTGTTTCACGTCATGAATTAGCAGCACCTGGTCCTAAAACAAGCAAGGACCGTATTACAGCTTTGGCTTGTGCTAATGCTACTGGAAATCACTGACTGCCTATGTTCGTCATTGGTAAAAGTAAAAAACCGCGTTATTTCATGCACGTTAATATGTCAGCCCTGCCTGTTGTGTACACCTCGCAAAAGAGTACCTGGATGTATAGTACGATTTTTATGGAGTGATTTCAGGACGTTTTCGTACCCTCTGTAAAATCTCATCAGCTAAAGAATGGGAAGAGGGAGAAAACACTACCTCTCCTTGACAATGCACCAACTCATCCGTCATGTGATGTTTTAAACGAAAAAGACGAGGTCATAAAGGTAATATTTCTTCCACCTAACGTAACCTCCTTATTACATCCCATGGATCAAGAGACTTTCAAACGATATTACAAGAAAGAATTGTTGCGTAAGTTATTGTTAGAAAGAGAAGAGGATGGAGAAGGAAGTCTCTTAAGAAATCATAAGAATATTGACTTGAAAGACGCGTCCTACATGATCACCGCAGCATGGAATAGTGTAAAAGAAGAGAATTTGAAGAAAGCCTGGAATAAAATTCTGGACACACAAGAAAATTCACAAGGTACGATTGAAAATGACGAACAGAATGATATGTCCAAAATTCTTGGTATGCTAAAAGGAATAGATTGCCACGAATGTGATGCAGAAGACGTTCATGAATGGATGAATATCGATGATGCAGATCCAGGACATTAAATCATGCAGGACAGGGAGATTGTAAACGTCGTCACTGATAAAGATGACGCCGCCAGCATCTCATCAATCAGTGCTCCAGAAAGCGAAGATGAAAGTATACCAACAGCTTCTGAGGCGTTCACTTGTTTAGATACTGCCTTGTGATGGTTTGAGGCCCAAGATGAAAGTGACCAGTTTCAGATATCTGTAATGAAGAAAGTACGTGACTTAGCTGCTCGTAAGCGTGTAGGCTTGCTTAGACAGACCAAAATAAAGGATTTTTTAAACGTTAATTTTGTATACTGTGTGTATTGTTCATGCAAAATGCCTATGTAATATGTATATATTTATGTTTAATAAACTGTGCCACTTCCTACTGAAGTTGCCTTTGTATGTTACTTTGTAATACTAAAAGAGATGCCTGTTTTTATGAATAAATTTACTGTACAGTACTTCTTTTTCGCAAATAAACATGTACAGTTCGATTATCCGAACAAACCAGTTTTCCGAACACCCATGTCCCCCAAGTACTTTGGATAATCGACGCTCTACTGTACCATTTTCGTGGTACTTCTCGATATCAAGCACACAGAAGTAGCCTTTCGATCGCTTGTGGAACATAATTCCAAAGATACAAACTGGAAAATATTTATCTACAAATCCTAAATCTTAACACTTATCCAATTTGCGAGGACCTTTACGTGAGAACTCACTACAGGTACAGGAAACTAATATTTCCACTCTCGAATACTGATGTCGGTGATGTAACAGATTCCAAATCATCCCTGTAATTTACAAGGTCAACTAGGGTGTTTCTCATGTCTAGAGAACCGGCAAATGAGTCTTCCACGTGCTAGATTCCCACACCACAATCGATCTCCTCTCAACTAAATAAAGGCGCGAAATGTGCAGAAGCAGTCAACCAAGCAATTTACACGGGAGGGAATAACGGTCCAGAGCAAACGCACCTCCATATTTAATCCTCTCAGATTTCCACTTGATCACGAAAGCCGTCCAACACATACTAAGTATTAGTTGGCTATTCGCTCGTCTAGAGGACAACACAGTTAATTCATCTACATTCCTACACTCCAATAAGCCTCTCGATTCTGGCAACTCCTACCATTAACGGGAAACATGAATCATTCCCGCCACAGGCCATGCATACACGGAATCATCCTAGAAAACCAGTCACATATATGTTTTATCATTGTACTTACAATTAAATGTTACAACCACAGTCTCAATTGAATGGCAGTCGACAATGAGCGAAGTATCGGAAATACACCCTGCTGACGGCTATGGCTCTGGAAATAGAAATATCTGTACCATTCTTATGACTTGACATACTCTTTCCTCTGCTATCGCAGTATTCCACATCATCTCCTTTGCAGATGTAGGAACACAAACACATCCTTTATAAGCCAGATGCTCAAGGTGAATCTACCATGCATCCCCCACTGATTGCCTACGCTACGAAATAATACTGAGAGAAAATCAGCAATGGGTGGACATGTCTTATAAGTTTTTCTTGCGAGTGCTACCATTGTGTCTTAGAAAGAGATGTTAAAAAACACGATCGCACCAACTGCTGTATGTTACTGTCAAATGGCTCTGAGCACTATGGGACTCAACTGCTGTGGTCATAAGTCCCCTAGAACTTAGAACTAACCTAAGGACATCACACACATCCATGCCCGAGGCAGGATTCGAACCTGCGACCGTAGCGGTCGTGCGGTTCCAGACTGTAGCGCCTTTAACAGCGCGGCCACTCCGGCCGGCCATGTTACTGTCACAAACGGTCTGTCACAAACGGTCTTGGTTCATAAGGTGCACACAAGTATTCACGTGAAAAGCTATATGGACTTTATAAATCGAGGCACGACATTACCTCGGAATGAGGTGATCTTTCCGGACAAATGCCGAGACGGTGATCGCTGGAGTGTATATTACCAGACCAGCAGTGGCTGATCGATCAATTTGCGTGCATGCAATCTACCGCCTTGTTCCTTGAAATGTAGGAGTTTTCTGTCAGAAAGTGATCTGTATTGTATCTACCCATAAATCCGGGTTTTGCCTGATTCATACTCAAATAATCTGCCATTCCTTGTGTTGTCTTGCCTATTCTCAGGCAATCCACTGCCTGTCTGCCTATTCTCAATTTCCTGACCCATATTCGCATTATATCGTAACACTGGTGAACAATGTTCTTCGTTTGTCTCTACTCTCGTCGTTCGCGGTACTGTACCGGCGCTACTGTTATATTGTGTCATCGGGTTTACTGGTTCAGTCGCTTGTCTTTCCATTGGTATCGGCTGACTGTATGTGTCCCGTTTTTCTAGACACTGTGCCTGGTTCTGTGGCGTGTCATATGTCACTTTAGTAGGGGCCTTCTGTTTCGACTTTTGCGGAAGTGTTACTTCTGGTCTTTGTTCTACTTGAACTTTCTTAGAGGGCGCGTGTTCATGTACTGAATTAATGCTTGACGTATCAGTTGTTTCGCTACAGGTGTAATCGGTTTCGATCTTTTCTTCGATAGCTTGTATCAACTTCGTTCGAAGCTTTTCAAACTGATCTTTGTTTTTAAGTTTTATTTTATTGATCCGCTGGTCACACTTTTTCAGTGCAACTTGTGCGACCTTGCTTTGAATCACTTGTTCTCCCGAAATTTGTATTGCTGTTCGAGTGGCCTTTTTCGCCTTTTCCATCTTTTAGTCAACGTTGACGATGTCCAATTGGACTTTATCCACGTCAGTGCGTATTTGCAGCTGACCTTGTGTTAGTACCTGGATTCTTTCCCTAGATTCTTTCGCGTCTTCATTTATCTGAGTGATCTGACTACCAATTCCGGCGATCCCTTCTTCCATCGGGATTTTAACCTGTTGAATCTGTGTCTTAATCTCTTGTCTCAGTTTTCAAAAAGGTTTCTGCTGTGTTTCTCACCATGTGAAAACCAAACTGATTGTTACACAGGAGAGTGAGTTTTTCGAAATAGCTGCTTATTTGTGTGCGTGTAGCAGTACTTCCAATATCTTTGAAAATATTGGCACAATTCAGACTACTCTGTAGCTATGGGGATGCTCTTTGTCCCTGGAATAACTTTTGATACCTTGAATGACTCAGAAATACTCCAAATTCTACACATTTACTAAAAAGAAAAGCTAATGGTGTAGAGACTGAGTGTAATGTCTTTTTAATGATGTAATTTGACAACCAATAGCAACTGGTACTTTTAGAATGTGAAAATTTGGAGATAGTTTTTATAATATCAGCAGACGTGTTAATATACCATTGAAATACATGTTCACCTGACAGTGGGGCTTTAATCAGGTTCATTGCTCATGAGCTTGTTGGTTTAATATTGTTTTCTATTTCTTAAATAGAGTTTTTAAAGTAGTGATTTCATTCCTCGGCGTCTAGCAGAGTTTCTTGTGTGCATTTTAGTGTGCTCTTGTTTTATTATTGGCCATGCTGCCTTGCATTTATTTGGGGCCCTTTCCATATAGTTTTCCACTGCCAGTTTTAGCCATGAGGAGCTTAGCTTTGCAGAATTTTTGGTATGGTCCTATAAATGTTCTCCCTCTGTTCTGTCCTTTGGGTACAGGCATGCTTATGCGCCTTGTACAGTATGAGCATGTTTTCTCTGATTTTCGAAAGTTCTTCAGAGAGCTAGTTCAGCCTTTTATTTTTAGGTGCATTTGGAGATTATTTTTTTGCTGGAGAATAAGAATACCATAAATCTGTACATTTATTTAGAAAGTTATCAGAGCTCATTTCAGCTCCCCTCTTCGCCAATTGGCAATTACATATCAAGTCCCAGTTTGCACTACCTAGACTCTCAACAAACAGTCTTGTGTACTCTTCCTTTTGACGTCTTACCAGTACCACTTTAGGCTGCTCGATTTTAATTGGTTGCGTCTTATGAGGTGTGAGGATCATAGGCTCATGATCTGTCAGACCCTCTCCTGCAAGCCTGAGTGTGAAGTCTTCCCTATGGAAATTCACTACAATAATGTGTATGTACACATACTTATGTGCAGTACAATTACACACATCAAAAAATGTTTTGTATCAACTCAGTTCAGAGAGTTCCAAAACCTGTACACAAAAGTGGAATAGAATCAACATAAACATCATTTCTGCTCTTTTTATTGCTCATGAAAACCACACATTGCATATTGTACCACCATGCATCGAGACCTTCAGAGGTGGAGGTCCAGATTGCTGTACACACCAGTGACTCTAATACCCAGTAGCACGTCCTCTTGCATTGATGCATGCCTGTGTTCATTGTTGCATACTATCCACAAGTTCATCAAGGCATTGTTGGTCCAGGTTGTCCCACTCCACAATAGCGATTCGGCGTAGAACCCTCAGAGTGGTTGGTGGGTCACATCACCCATAAACAGACCTTTTCAATCTATCCCAGGCATGTTTGATTGGGTTCATGTCTGGAGAAAATGATGGCTACTCTAGTCGAGCGATGTCGTAATCCTGAAGGAAGTCATTCACAAGATGTACTAGATGGAGGCGGGAATTGTCGTCCATGAAGAAGAACGCCTCCCCAATATGCTGCCAATATGGTTGCACTATCGGTCGGAGGAAGGCATTCACGTACCGTACGTTATGGCATTTTTCATGATCACTAGCGGCGTACGTCGGCCCCACATAATGCCACTTCAAAACAGCAGGGAACCTTCAAGTTGCAGCACTAGTTGGACAGTGTTTCTAAGGCGTTCTGCCTGACTGGGTTGCCTACAAACACATCTCTGATTGCCTGGTTGGAGGGATATGTGACACTCATTGGTGAAGAGAACATGATGCCAATCCTGAGAGGTCCATTCGGCATGTTGTTGGTTCCATCTGTACTACGCTGCATGATGTCGTGGTTGCAAAGATGGACCTCGCCATGGACGTCGGGGGTGAAGTTGCGCATCATGCAACCTATTGTGCATGACGTCCTGTGGCTGCATGAAAAGCAATATTCAACACGGTGGCGTTGCTGTCAGGGTTCCTCCGAGCCATAATCCGTAGGTAGCGGTCATCCACTGGAATAGTAGCCTTTGAGCGGCCTGAGCAAGGCATGTCATTAACAGTTCCTGTCTCTCTGTATCTCGTCCATGTCCGAACAACATCGCTTTGGTTCACTCTGAGACTGCTGGACACTCTCCTTGTTGAGAGCCCTTCCTGGCACGAAGTAACAATGCAGACGCGACCATCTAGGCATGGTTGAACTACAGACAACATGAGCTGTGTACCTCCTTCCTGATGGAATGACAGGAACTCATCAACTGTCAGACCCCCATCTGTCTAATAGGTGGTGCTCATGCACGGGTGTTTACATCTTTGGGCAGGTTTAGTGATATCTCCAAACAGTCAAAGGGACTGTGTCTGTAATAAAATATCCACAGTCAACAGGAATTCTGGGAACTGGGGTGATGCAAACCTTTTTTTGATGTGTGGATTTGTATAATATAGGTCCAATGATACTAGCTTATTCGGAAATGTTGTAACTAGCCCCTCTGTGCTTGCCATTTCTGCATTGAAATCATCACATATAGAAATTAATGGCTTATTATTAAAGATTTTTTAACTACTAGCTCCAATTTTTCAAAAAAGAACTTTATTTCTCACAGAAGCTTACATCTCAAATAGAGAAGAAATACGAGGGGAGTTCAATAAGTAATGCAACACATTTTTTTTCTGAAACATGGGTTGTTTTATTCAACATTGAAATACACGAGGTTATTCCCCAATCTTTTAGCTACACAACACTATTTTTCAACGTAATCTCCATTCAATGCTACGGCCTTACGCCACCTTGAAATGAGGGCCTGTATGCCTGCACGGTACCATTCCACTGGTCGATGTCGGAGCCAACGTCGTACTGCATCAATAACTTCTTCATCATCCGCGTAGTGCCTCCCACGGATTGCGTCCATCATTGGGCCAAACATATGGAAATCCGACGGTGCGACATCGGGGCTGTAGGGTGCATGAGGAAGAACAGTTCACTGAAGTTTTGTGAGCGCCTCTCGGGTGCGAAGACTTGTGTGAGGTCTTGCGTTGTCATGAAGAACGAGAATTCGTTCAGATTTTTGTGGCTACGAACACGCTGAAGTCGTTTCTCCAATTTCAGAAGAGTAGCACAATACACTTTAGAGTTGATCGTTTGACCATGGGGAAGGACATCGAACAGAATAACCCCTTCAGCGTCCCAGAAGACTGTAACCATGACTTTACCGGCTGAGGGTATGGCTTTAAACTTTTTCTTGGTAGGGGAGTGGGTGTGGCGCCACTCCATTGATTGCCGTTTTGTTTCAGGTTCGAAGTGATGAACCCATGTTTCATCGCCTGTTATAAACTTTGACAAGAAATTGTCACCCTCAGCCACATGACGAGCAAGCAATTCCGCACAGATGGTTCTCCTTTGCTCTTTATGGTGTTCGGTTAGACAACGAGGGACCCAGCGGGAACAAACCTTTGAATATCCCAACTGGTGAACAATTGTGACAGCACTACCAACAGAGATGTCAAGTGGAGCACTGAGTTGTTTGATGGTGATCCGTCGATCATCTCGAACGAGTGTGTTCGCACGCTCCGCCATTGCAGGAGTCACAGCTGTGCACGGCCGGCCCGCACGCGGGAGATCAGACAGTCTTGCTTGACCTTGCGGCGATGATGACACACGCTTTGCCCAACGACTCACCGTGCTTTTGTCCACTGCCAGATCACCGTAGACATTCTGCAAGCGCCTATGAATATCTGAGATGCCCTGGTTTTCCGCCAAAAGAAACTCGATCACTGCCCGTTGTTTGCAACGCACATCCATTACAGACGCCATTTTAACGGCTCCGTACAGCGCTGCCACCTGTCGGAAGTCAAAAACTATACGAGACGAAGCGGGAATGTTTGAAAATATTCCACAAGAAATTTCCGGTTTTTTCAACCAAAATTGGCCGTGAAAAAAAATGTGTTGCATTACTTATTGAACTGCCCTCGTACATAATAAATGACCAGACAAACATCAGCAACCAGGCTGTATTTAAGGAATAAAACATATTGTAGGGAAAGAACAACCCACTAGACACCACAAAATAATACCACAAACTAGACAATACCCCCACCCTGGATCGTACACCACTGTGCCATAATAAAGCAATAACTTACACACTCAGTAGTCGAGACATGATACCTTCACACACACACACACACACACACACACACACACACACACACTAGTCGTAATATATAAACACTAACAGCGCGATAGCAGATACTCCCACCGTTACCAAAACAAACAAAAGAAGAACGCATCTCCTAATAACAAAACAAAACACACAAAATGGCGAGGCGACACTAGTACTTCTCAACACAGAAACGTGAATATTTAGTATAGTGACAGCGCTGGGTACTAAATACCGGAAATATACACGTGGATGGCCGGCCGCGGTGGTCTCGCGGTTCTAGGCGCGCAGTCCGGAACCGCGCGACTGCTACGGTCTCAGGTTCGAATCCTGCCTCGGGCATGGATGTGTGTGATGTCCTTAGGTTAGTTAGGTTTAAGTAGCTCTAAGTTCTAGGGGACTGATGACCACAGCTGTTAAGTCCCATAGTGCTCAGAGCCATTTGAACCATATACACGTGGATGAACAACAAGAATAAAGTAAACAATAAAAAAACCGTTAGTAACCATAAGAATTGAAACTGGTTTAGTATTAAGTAAAGCATACGAACTGTTCATTATCCTTGCAAACAAAATTGTAAAGAAAAAAACCATATTGTCCCAGTGGCAACTGAAGATGGTTTAGAATGAAGCGAACTCCGTCTGTCTTAAAAAGACTTCACTGCAGTTGCAAAAAACAGCAATTAATCTATAGAACTTGCGTATCTGCACCTGCGGAAAAATGAAGTTCAAATGGTTCAAATGGCTCTGAGCGCTATGGGACTTAACTTCTGAGGTCAGCAGTCCCCTAGAACTTAGAACTTCTTAAACCTAACTAACCTAAGGACATCACACACATCCATGCCCGAGGCAGGATTCGAACCTGCGACCGTAGCAGTCACGCGGTTCCGGACTGCGCGCCTAGAACCGCTAGACAACCGCGGCCGGCGGAAAAATGAGGCCGAGAAAGAAAGAGGACAACATGTATACGAAATGAAAGTGTACATGTGCCGATTTCCCAAATGCGAGAAAATGAGAAATCGCTGGCTAGCAGTAGTACTCAGAAAGGATTTTGTGCATGCACATCATGTGAGTAAATGACGATAAATTTGTAGTGTGTTATCTGTTTCCATCGCATCACATATGTCAGCTGTTTTTAAAAACAGTTATGTCATATCTTTATATCTTCTTAATTTAACTCCATAGCCTAAAAGATTAATACCATGCTGGCTGTAGAATGTTAGGCTTTAAAGCATTGTCAAAGGATAGTGCTATTACAACACGACGTGGCATGGACTCGACTAATATCTGAGGTAGTGCTGGAGGGAATTGACATCATGAACCCTGCGTGACGATCTCTCCTGAACAGCACATTGCAAGGCATCCCATTTGGAAATTTATGGTATGGTCTTATGGGACCAAACTGCTGAGGTCGTCGGTCCCTAAACCTACACACTCCTTAATCCAACTTAAACTAATTTACGTTGTGGACAACACACACACCCATGCCCGAGGAAGGACTCGAACCTCCGACGGCGGGAGCCGCACTGACCATGGCAAAGCGCCCAAGACGGCGCTGCTACTCCAAGTGGCAAAGCATCGCAGATATTCTCAATAAATGTTCGTGTCTGGGGAATTTTGTGGCCAGTAGAAGTGTTTAAACTCAGAAGAGTGTTCCTGGAGCCACTCTGTAGCAATTCTGGACGCGTGATTTGTCGCATTGTCCTGCTGGAATAGCCCAAGTCCCTCGTAATGCATAGTGGATATGAATGAATGCAGGTGGTCAGATTTGTCACTTGTCAGAATCGATACGATTCACTTATCAGGGGTCCCATATCACTCCAGCTGCACAAGCCCACCATTACAGAGCCTCCACCAGCTTGAATAGTCCCCTGCTGACATGCATTGTCCATGGATACCTGAGGTTGTCTCCATACCCAAACATGTCTGTCCGCTCAATACAATTTGAAGGGAGACTCGTCCGACCAGGCAACATGTTTCCAGTCATCAACAGTCCAGTGTCGCTGTTGACGGGCCCTGGCAAGGCGTAAAGCTTTATGTCATGCAGTCACCAAGGATACACGAGTGGCTCTGAAAGCCATTATAAATGATGTTTCATTGAGTGGTTCACATGTCGACACTTGTTGATGTCTCAGCATTGAAATCTGCAGCAATTTGTGGAAGGGTTGCACTTTGGTCACATTGAACGATTATCTTCAGTCGTCGTTGGTCCCTTTCTTGCAGGATCTTTTTCCTGCCGCAGCGATGTTGGAGATTTGATGATTTAGCGGATTCACGATATTCACAGTACACTCGTGAAATGGTCGCACGGGAAAATCCACACTTCATCGCTACCTCAGAGATGCTGTGTCCCATTGCTTGTGTGTCGACTATATTACCAGGTTCAAACTCACTTAAATCTTTGGTAACCTCCCGTTGTAACACCAGTAACATATCTAACAATTGCGCCAGACACCTGTTGTCTTATATAGGCGTTGCCGATCGCAGCGCCGTATTCTGCCTGGTTTCATTACCTCTGTATTTGAATACGCATGCCTATACCAGTTTCTTTGGTGCTGTAGTGTATAAATTTCCTATGAAAGTAAACCGAGCGAGGTGGCGCAGTGGTTAGCACCCTGGACTCGCATTCGGGAGGACGACGGTTCAATCCCGTCTCCGGCCATCCTGATTTAGGTTTTCCGTGATTTCGCTAAATCGCTTCAGGCAAATGCCGGGATGGTTCCTTTGAAAGGGCACGGCCGATTTCCTTCTCCATCCTTCCCTCACCCGAGCTTGCGCTCCGTCTCTAATGACCTCGTTGTCGACGGGACGTTAAACACTAATCTCCTCCTCTCCTCCTATGATAGTAAATTGTATTCACGATTCCAAAAGTATTCTGAACTCTGTTGAAAACTGCGCATCTCCAGATTTTGAAGATATGGAGAACTTATGTGAGATAATACTTGCTACTTTATATATGCTTTCTGAAGACTCTGATGATAAAGGCTTTTATTAAAGTTTGTAAAGCTTTAAATACATCTCAGGCACAGACTAACATACAAACAAGACAACTTGCAGGTTTTCTCTCATATGGAAATTATTTATCCAGCTGCTTACAGGTTCATGATGGAATCTCGAAACCCGCTACATAATGTGCCATCCAAGCACAGTTCCTTTTGATCTACCTTTTCCTGTAATGCTGCGACAGGACTGCTTACTTTGTATGGTTTGTGAGTTCCTTCAATGTAGCTACCATTGACTTTCTTCATGATTACTTCTACATCCACTCTAAAAATTTTTGTTACCTGTAAATATTTGCTGTTCCACATTTCCTTTGAGCTGGGACGTGTTGCTACCTTGAAGAGTTCTTGTAATTGCCATAAAATACATTTTACTTTCTCAGTTCAATTTTTCCTATCGGTACTTTTACTTATGTTTTGATATTTTTTGGTATTCTGTGGATAGATGTAATCAAATTTGGTTTTAATGCTCTGTAGAAATCCTTGAAAATGACCAGTTACAGCCAATTACTGTAATCCAGGGCGCCATTCTACTGTAGATAGTATTGTCTGAAAATCACGTAACATTTCCTTACATACGACCTCTTTTTACATACATAGTTACAATGCAAGGAAACAGCTGGTTGACTATAAACTAATCTTGTATAAAGTTCCACAAGTAACCGGCGTTCACTGGATTGACTGCAGCTCTTAGAAACATTGCCGTGATGAGAACAAATTGGAGGAGGAAAGGATGGATTTCATGACTATGTTTTTCTGTTGCTGGGTTAAATATAATTTTCTGTTTGTTTTATGCTATTGTCTTTATTTATTCATTGATGCATCACGTCCCATAAATCCAATGCTGCTGAAGAAGTCAAGATATGTATTAACAGCCAGAAGGCATAACATGTGAGGTATTCAAATAATAAATTATGTCAGGAGAAAAGCAGAAAAAAAGTTTATGCATTCCTTTGTAATATCCAGTTGCCATTTTCATCTACTACTTTATGCTAAGCATTTATGTTGGATTGTTCATTTTAGAGATTATCTGTCAACACCCTGGAATTAAAAAAACTGGTTAATATGAAGAATAGCGGTAACTGAAAGTACAAGGATTCTCATAAAATACTCAAGTGAGTAGTGACGTAGTCTTTTGTTTCTTCTGAATATCTTGAGATTTCTGATTTTCTGCCTGATGTCTTTAATTGACAAGCTAGATTTCTTAGTGAAAGTATTCTGGCTATTTTTATATGTTTACACTTCATTTATCTCTGGAATGTTTTAAAGGATAAGTGGATTCATAGAATTATAAGAAAATCATTTTGGAGAGAGATTTATCTTATTCTGTCTGCCCCCTAGTAAACTTTCTCCTCATATAGTAAATTCTCTTTGAATGGTGAAGCTGAGTAACCACTTATGATTCTAATATCTGAACTTTGTCTCTCCTTTAATTAAACATCACCAATGAAGATAGTTTATCTCTGCCCTATGACCATTATAGGCAGATAAACCGTTTACCATTGAGTTCAAATCCGTTTCATGAAAAATAGCAGGAATTAGTGCAACAATGCTTAATTTACTCTATGCCCTTTTTAGTTGGGACTGTAATTATGGGGAAAAAACCGAAGTTGGACAGCAGTTACCTCAACCAGTACTTTTAGTACAGTCAGTATTATACAAAATGAAATAAATATTGAAATAGCCACAAACAATGACGTCCTAACTATTTCTACTAAATATTAGCACTCTAATTACTCGGTAAAGTTTAAAAAATTTCTGTGAGAGCTAAAATAACTTAACTGTGATACTCACTTATAACTATGGCCTGCAGTTATGTTCTAATTTTCATAAATACAGCCAATTCCCCTTTCCTTATATTATGCATGCAGTAATTTGATAATGACTATCATTGTTTTGGTGCAGTTGTTCAATATCTGTGACTTCCAAACGATGTTTTGTTGCACACAAGGCAGCTGTACAACTACTTTCTGGTTCATCATTTATGTGTAGTTGTATGAGGAGCCCGTATTTCTTATGTCTCATGCTTGTTATGTTTTAATGAAAAGTCAAACTTATTTCGATAAGGTATTCCACATAGTTAACCGTGAACACAGTCTACTTTCAGGAAGTTTACATTGCAATTCGTGTGCAACTTTCTTCAGCTGATACAAAGTTTGAACATAGGTTTACCTCAGTGAAGTTTGAATAGTAATCTGTGCACAGCTTCCTTCCACTGACACAAGGAAATAGCTTTGTTTCAATAGTGAGACAAGCATCTCAGTATCTTCTATGGTACTGCTGTGGGTGCTGTTTATTAGACTGTCTTTTGTAATATTTTACTGATAGATATTTTCATACAACTTTTCTGTGCTGAAAAATAAGTTTTCATTTACTTTGTGGCTCGAAAATATTTACTATTCTTTTTATCATTCTTGATAGATATTTTAATCTTTATTCCAATGTGATACATGCTAATGTTATTGAACTATACAACTATCTATAGGACAATTATGGTGATTTATACAAATATAGCTATTTCTGAAATAATTTTGAACTTAAATAACCTACTGAAACTAGTTTTCATGGATTCTGTGTTTCACATATTAAGCAGTGTAGAAAGAAAAACAGGAAATAAGTGTCTTTTGATTAAATGGATAGCACATCTGCAGAATTTTCACTGAAGAATATAAAAGTCACATAAATGTTTTGCATTTAAAGCCCTACAGAACTGGAAAATCAGGGAAATGAAAGATGTTGGTCATATTTTCTGATTTAATGAACAGTGTCTCAGGAAATACTCTATTTTGTCAAATATTGTGACTCTGATGTGTATTCAGCACGTTTTGAAGTATAAGTGGAGATGAAAATGTACTAAAATAATTTGGAAAATAAATTCTTATATTCTTTAGGAGTCCTGTTTTTATATGCAAGAAAAGGTAAACTCCAAGGCGAGGGAGAAATAAAGAAATTAAAATTATAGTTTGTATTCAGGCCTATAGATACATATTTGCAGTACATTGACAAGACTATTTTGAATGCTCATAAATCATCGAGCAGTTTCGTACCATTGTTTTATGTAATGGCATGAATTTCTTTAGTTAAACCACAAGGCTATCTAGGAGAAGAAAGCATTGAAAAACCGCAGCATTTTTAGAGGACCATACACTCTAGCTGCAGTGTTCATCACAGTGCAGTTCTGGTAAGTCTGTGACGTCACGGGGATATATGCAGCCCCGTGGTGCATGTGGTACTGGGCCACACCACACCTCATCGTCTCTGGCAAGAGATGGGGAGGGAGGCCACTATGAAAACACTGGTGATGACAAGGATGGTACGCTGTGTGCTGCCACTGCTGATGGGGGTGACGTCCTGAAAGCACGATGGGAGAAGGTGCAGCTCTGAGAGCCCAGCTAAAGAAGCAGACCATCATAAACAGAAACTGGCTGGTGTATGCTGAGGTGTGAAACGAGAGTAGCCCAGCACCATAATTTCTCCCGAGGGGCTGAGGGTGAGGGTGGACGCCACCACACAGATGGACCCTCCCTGGACACTGCAGAGATGCTGGAGCCATGGAGGGGATTCCATAAGAAGATGGAGAAAATACACCAGCTTCAGCAGCAACATTCGACCGTGACTTCTTCTCGACGTTACTTCCTGGCCTTGTTCTTTTGTACGATGAGCAGCTTGACTGCTTTACTTACATCCTCCAAACTTTTTTTTTTTTTCGCTGTGACATCTCGTTTCGTTTCTTCTGATCTCAAGATCACTTGTAGTAGTTGCTGATTGCTGGTTCCGATTTTTTAACATCGGAAATCCGGTAATCTGATGCAGCTCAGGGGAGGTGTAGTGCCTTGTTTTGAAGTGTCTACAGTTTTCTCAGTGACATATGAATACCTTGGGTAAGATGCAGTTGGGTTCGCTGTTGATAAAAACTTCTTCTGCCGTCCAATCTATGCGCTTTCACGACTCTGTTCATCTTGGCAACATCCCAAAGTCCATTACTCGTCACCTGTCTTTGAATATGGTTCTCACAGTAATTTTTCGAGGGTACTCATCCTTCAAACTGATGTAGAACTCTGGTCTAATCTGGAACAGAGAGGCATTCGTTTTATTCAGTGAATTCAGAAAGGACAATGGCATCAGAACTGGGCCCATTTCTTCTGTCATCTGAGGGGATACTCTCTGAGAGAAGGTCAAGATTATGGTTTATTGGTGTGATGTGAAGTCATACGTTATCCACCATTTAAGGAGTTTTTGGCGATTGCGTTTTTTCCACGTCTTCCCACTGTACAGCAGAGTTTCCATGCGGTGAACATGCACACCCACTCTATGAGGAGAGCTCCCTTGTGCTGCTACCCATGTGTGTTAATTGTTATGACCATCACTCTCCATGGTCACTGGATTTCCTTGTTTATAAGAAGGTAAAGAAAATCCAGCAGTGTAAGTCCCTTGCCCATTTGTCCTACAGCAAATCTTGTCACCCTGCATCTACAACATCTAAGTTCACCTTTCCCTCACCACCTCTCCTCTCCCTATTCCCTGTGGTTCCCACACCCTTCGCTCCAGTTGCCATTTCCCCTAAATGTTTGGAGAAGTGTCCCCCTTCTTTGGCACCTACTGGTGATGGGGTCTGCTCCTGGGACTTGTTCTACCAGTGTCTCCTAGACTAGAGACCTGCTGCCACAAGTCAGCTGAAGGACCCACATTCTGTGTGCCCCAAGTTTGCCTGCTCACTCTCAGTTCCAGATCTTGTTGATGCCTGCTCTCTCTCCAGGCCCTACCCTCTTTGGACTATGAAAGAGGTGGTGGAGGAGGAGGAGGAGGAGGGTCAGAGGAGAAGGTGAAGCAATTTAAGTCCCAGAACAAGGCCCCTCCTCTGCCCTCACAGCAGCTGACTCTCCCTTCGCAATCTGACCTCTTGTTTATTGATGTCACCCTGCCCTTGTTAGTGATGTATGTTGACCCAGTGGCGTGACTGGCTCTGGCCTGTTTGCCTCACATTTGTATTCCTGTTCTGTGCTTATTAAATGGGACTTTAGTAGCTACTGCTCTCACCTTCCTGTCTTCCAGTCCCTTAATTTCTTTTATTTTGCAACTTGTTTTGTACTCCAGGAATCTCATTTTACTGGTGGTCATTCTCTAACCCTTCAGGGTTCCATTTCGTCTGTCAAAACCCAGTTGGCCCTTTGACGGCTTCTGGTGGCGTTTGCATGTTGGTCCATATGGACATTGTTAACACATGCCTCTCCTTAAGGAGACCCAAAACGATCCATGTCCTCCATGTTAATTTTAGCAAATAGAAGGAACATTTTTTCTAAAATCATTAAACATATTGCATGTTCAGCGAATATTTCTCTACAAAGTTATAGTGCCATGTTAAGAACTATTTATTGGTTTTTGTTTTTCAATTTTTTTAAACATATGCTTATTTTTTTCTCTAAAATTTTGCACTTTTTCTTCTATAACTCTTTAATTATACAATATTTTTTTTTTACAATTTCTTATAAAAATGACGGAAAAGAAGTAAACAATATTGTGTATAAATTTCATTGATATACTGTTACCACCTTTTGAGAAAATGTTCCTCGAAGATGAAAATTTTGAAGTTGCCGGAAACGGCTTCTAAAGTTTTTAATACATACCTGCCCCATATCATGGATTATCAGCATCCTCTTCTTTTTCCAGTGTTAATTTCCTTTTCACTGGTCTTTTCTTCCCTTTTGCCACATGTTGTAGGCTTTTGTCTCTTCTTCCTGCACCTTTTAGTCTTTCTTCATCAATTAGATGCATTGTGGAAATAGTGTTGTGTCCTGGTTGGAAACCTACATGTTTCAGTACATCACATTTGATAATGTTTCCTTCATTGTAGGTTGCCACTGCATGATACACTCCAAAATGCAATGTATTTATCTGTACAAATACTCTTTTTGGGAATCCTAATCCAAATTAAATTATTTAAACTTTCATTTGGATTTTGTGTTTTCCTATGTAAACACTTTCTCAATAAACTTGGCTGTGATAAATCTATGAATATTAATTACATCAATTACAGCATTTGGTAGACTGTTCTTATGGGCATATTCCTTTTATGATTGGTACTTACACCATGAGTCACTCCCTGTTGGGCACAGCGCATGTTGTGGGTACTCATTTCTTGATGCAGTATGAAAAAATAATGCCCATACTGCTGTCCTCATATGCTCAATGCTTCTTGTATTTTGCCTAATTGCACATCCATAATATCTCTGTAATCTATCAATTGCGTCATCTGTGAATCTTCCTCTTCCTCCAAGGGTCTTACCATCACTAAGCTACTCGGATCCCAATGTCTGCTTTAGTTTGCGCAAGTGAGCCACCACGCACTTCTGCACATGTCCACTGCAATCCTGTTTTTTAATGTGAATTTCATTGCCATAAGGCTTGAGTTCCTCTACGGCTTTATATTCATTAGAATCACAATCTCCTAGGTAGTTAGTGTATCATACATTATACCACTCCTATGATCTGGAAAAAATTGCTTTCATTCCCTCTACTTCCAGCACTCCACTCGGGCCGTGAAAATTTGCTTCACAACTTTCACTGTGTTCGTCCTTGGTATTGCCCTTACATCTACAATGTTTTGAGAGAATAGCAATATCAATTACTTTGCAACTGTCTCCACTGGTAGTTGTCACAACTTCATTTAGAGATTTATTACCTTTACGTTACCATGATCCATCTAAAGCAACAGCTAAATCTCTACAATTCCCATTATCTGTCACCGCTTCTTCAACTGCTTTCTTCATTGTTGCTTCAGCAATATCTTCAGCAGAAGATCCCACCAATTCAGTATAAAATCCAAACTTGGTTGGTGGTTTTGGCAAGTTCATAATTCCACATAACACTGTCCCTGCAGCACTGCCCTTGACAATGCAACACAAGCCATACACTAGCCTAACATTTATGTCATACACCTTCTTTCCACTATTACCACTACGAGGAATACTGTTAGAAAACGAAACTTCTGCAACACATTTGTTACACTTCAATAACATTTTACGAGCCAAACCAACGTGTGAAGCTATTTTCAATTCCAGTCCTCTTTCTTTGCAAACTCAGCATAGTACGTTATGTTTCAAAATGTTAGAGAGCAAGGATATGTTAATTATTTCATTCTCATCATTACTGTCACTTTCATAGTTTTCAAATTTTTCTTTGCTGTCACAATGTTTCTTGCTGGAAGAAGTTCTATCACATTCATTTGGAGCAGTCGGTGTAGCAGTCTCAGCGTCATCTCCCTTCGAAACAACAAAATACACTCCTGGAAATGGAAAACAGAACACATTGACACCGGTGTGTCAGACCCACCATACTTGCTCCGGACACTGCGAGAGGGCTGTACAAGCAATGATCACACGCACGGCACAGCGGACACACCAGGAACTGCGGTGTTGGCCGTCGAATGGCGCTAGCTGCGCAGCATTTCTGCACCGCCGCCGTTAGTGTCAGCCAGTTTGCCGTGGCATACGGAGCTCCATCGCAGTCTTTAACACGGACTTTGAGCGGTGGCGTATAGTGGGCATGCGGGAGGCCGGGTGGACGTACCGCCGAACTGCTCAACACGTGGGGCGTGAGGTCTCCACAGTACATCGATGTTGTCGCCAGTGGTCGGCGGAAGGTGCACGTGCCCGTCGACCTGGGACCGGACCGCAGCGACGCACGGATGCACGCCAAGACCGTAGGATCCTACGCAGTGCCGTAGGCGACCGCACCGCCACTTCCCAGCAAATTAGGGACACTGTTGCTCCTGGGGTATCGGCGAGGACCATTCGCAACCGTGTCCATGAAGCTGGGCTACGGTCCCGCACACCGTTAGGCCGTCTTCCGCTCACGCCCCAACATCGTGCAGCCCGCCTCCAGTGGTGTCGCGACAGGCGTGAATGGAGGGACGAATGGAGACGCGTCGTCTTCAGCGATGAGAGTCGCTTCTGCCTTGGTGCCAATGATGGTCGTATGCGTGTTTGGCGCCGTGCAGGTGAGCGCCACAATCAGGACTGCATACGACCGAGGCACACAGGGCCAACACCCGGCATCATGGTGTGGGGAGCGATCTCCTACACTGGCCGTACAACACTGGTGATCGTCGAGGGGACACTGAATAGTGCACGGCACATCCAAACCGTCATCGAACCCATCGTTCTACCATTCCTAGACCGGCAAGGGAACTTGCTGTTCCAACAGGACAATGCACGTCCGCATGTATCCCGTGCCACCCAACGTGCTCTAGAAGGTGTAAGTCAACTACCCTGGCCAGCAAGATCTCCGGATCTGTCCCCCATTGAGCATGTTTGGGACTGAATGAAGCGTCGTCTCACGCGGTCTGCACGTCCAGCACGAACGCTGGTCCAACTGAGGCGCCAGGTGGAAATGGCATGGCAAGCCGTTCCACAGGACTACTTCCAGCATCTCTACGATCGTCTCCATGGGAGAATAGCAGCCTGCATTGCTGCGAAAGGTGGATATACACTGTACTAGTGCCGACATTGTGCATGCTCTGTTGCCTGTGTCTATGTGCCTGTGGTTCTGTCAGTGTGATCATGTGATGTATCTGACCCCAGGAATGTGTCAATAAAGTTTCCCCTTCCTGGGACAATGAATTCACGGTGTTCTTATTTCAATTTCCAGGAGTTTATTTCTTCTTCCGTTCATTGTGCCTTTTCTTAAACACTCGATTGCTGAAACGGCGCATATTGATATCCACAAACCAAATACGCAAAACAGGTACGAGCAAAATTCGTCAAATGCACAAAATTGAACAACATGAAAAATGCACAACCAAAGCAAACTCCACAAGCCAACACACACGGTCTAGCGTTTATGTTTACCAATATGAACTGTCACTTGTCACAGAGATAAAGCCATAGAACGTTGGAAAGCAAAACACTGTCTAATTCCGCAGAGACGCCCTGCTTGCAGCCAGCGAGCGGCGCCGTCAGAGGAGACACACCAAGTCGCTACAACTGTTTACGCGGAGCGTCAACTTTGCAGCGATAAAAAACACTTAGAATTCACTTAGAAGGGTGAAACTTGATTTGTTTTATCCAGAAGCCTCCAAATAATTTTATAATGAAACAAACCAAAAAACGTTAATTTTGTCATTTTCATTGTACCGACTCCCCTTAATACTACATTGGAAGCAGTTGTCATCCACGTCCACTTGGACTCTACAGTTACAGTTTGCAATCTCTACCACCCTTCTGTCAGGTCATCTATTCCCCTTCCCATAATTGCCCTCGTTCAGCAACTCCACCCACCCTTCTTGCTCCACAGCGATTTCAATGCCCATCTCACCCCCTTTGGGGTGGTGCTGTTTCATGTACCGCTAAGAACCATTCCATTCTCCCTTCTTTATATTGGTCGCCACACGGTGACCTCTGCAATAGCGACCACATCCCGTCGATTCTCTCATTCCCTTCCCAACTCTGATGGCGAGGTTACCGTGCTGGGTTTTCCGTCATGCTGACCGGCTGTTGTGTATCTTCTAGGGCGTGTTTACCACCTCTTTCCAAGGTTGTATTTATGAAATTTTTCGTGACATGTCCCAGTCGATTAACTAATGATACCTTTGTCGCATTTGTCACGTATCCGTGATAATGGGACTAATAAAAACTCGAAGGAGCAAATTAAAATTGAATTCTGCCCACAAAAGAGACGCCCTGGGAATGCGGATTTCAGCGATTAAGGCAGGTAGCTGCTACGCTGCATGCTTATATGTCCGTGTTTGGCACCGTCTCTCTCCCAGTAGATAATCTCTTTTCCTTCCAATTAATATCCTTCACAAAGAGTGAATTTCTATAGGAAAGACGAAAATTTGAACAGCAAAGTGTAAAATAATTCATTCAAATTCTGTAAGACTGTATCAGAGGATAAACAGGTTCATTAAAGAGTACGCACATAAATGTAATTTAATTGTAAAGTACCGATACAACAAAAATTTCGTGTTTGAAAATCTTTTTTATCATAATTTTGCTACACGCTGTTCACAATGGAGTCAAATGAAATGGCTAGTGCTGAAAATTCATAACAAAATGCAATACGTCAAGATGGTGGAAGTCCCAGCCTGGCAACAGTTGAAAGGAATGCACCAACTCATGAACTGGCCAATGGCTACCGAAACAACCATGATGACACCGGTAATATAACTAATCATGATGTCACTTTTATGAGGCTCGGTGAGACAGTTTCTCAGTTCTCACCGGAAAACATTTTTTCAAATAGTGAAACTGATGCGCGCGCAGCGAAAATTCCTTTGATTATTTTCTCGCGACGTCGTGAACGCAAGAAAGCAATGCAGATACTAGTGAGGCACACAATGTGACACATCTCGTGCAACTAATAACACAACAGGTTACTCAGCAGTTCGCAAGACACCAGAAATATACAGGGTGGCGCACGAAATGTGTTACCATTTTGTTTTTGAATATAAATTTTATTGTCAATACAATCTGAAAGGAACTTATACTACAATGAAGAGCCGTCCATGGAGATTTGTTCTAACCCAGCACATGCTCAATATGTTCACCATTTCGTTTCCTAACTCCTTTCAAACGAACGCTGAAGTTAGTGATTACCCTACAGCACATGTCTTCCGTAATTTCACTGCAAGCTTTAAGAATAAGTCTTCTGAGCTCCATTAAATCACGTGGACGTTTCGGGAAATTTTTTTCTTTAGGTACCCCCAAAGAAAATGGTCACATGGATTGAGGTCTGGACTATTGGGGGGCCAATTTTGTCCCTCATTGAAGCGACCTGGAAACCTGGGTGAAATGATCCACATGTCGAAATGCTCGCGTAAAAACTCCAACGCAGTGTTTGTAGTATGTGGCCTTGCTCCATCTTACATGAACCACTGCATGTTGAATGGCAAGGCATTAGCAAGAACCTGTGGAATGAAGCTATTGCGAAGCGTGCTCAAATAACGCTCGCTGTTCACAGTTTCTTCAAAGAAAAAGGGTCCATTAAGTCTGTGACTGGAAATTGCTGCCCACACTGTAATCCTCGGTGCATAAAGTTGTCGTTCATGAAGCACTTTTGGGTCTTCAGTGGCCCAAAAGCGTACATTTTGTTTGTTAACCACACTGTCAAAATAAAAATGCGCCTCGTCTGAGAACCAAACGTTGTTGAGAGTTTCTTCCCTATCCTCCGCCCACTGAGCAAACAGTAGCCTCTGCTGCTTGTGTTCTTCAGTTAGCTTCTGTGCACAGGTCATCTTGTATGGGTACATATGGAGGTCACTTTTAAGAATGCGTTGAATGGAGCGTCTGGTTATTCCCAGTTGCACTGCTGCCTTTCTACACGATTTCCCGGGACTTCTCTGCACAGCAACTCGTACTGCTTCAATATTCTCCTGCGCATCCAATACTGTTCCTTCCTGTACAAATTTATCGTACAACCTGTGGATGGTCTTCTTGCAAGCGACCCATCGTGTGTTAAACTGTTGTCGAAAACGCCTGTGGAACACAACAAGGTTTTTCGTTTCATGAAAAAGTAACACAACTGCCGATGGTTGCTGTGTCGTCAGTCTTCCATTGTCAGCCATTGCTGCTTACTAGTCTCCTAGTGGCAGTATCGCGAATTACACGTCATTTCGTAACTCGTTTCTTTTTCCAAGCTCTGCTGGTACTGCCATAGAGATTCCAGCGGGATATCTAATGTGCGTCGTAAATTGTGAAAGAAACAATTGGGAACACATTTCGTGCGCCACCCCGTAGGACAACAGTTTGCACAGCAAAATCAGGCATTTAATGATTTCAGGAATAGTATTAATCAACAGTTCAGAGAGGTGAGCAAACCTATATGCTCTGAACTATTTGACGAATTATCCGGGAAGTTCACAGAGCTCAATAAACACCCCTTTTGGGGCCGTGCTGTTTGATCTAGTTGAACTCTCTTCATATAGCACTTTCCTAGGGCTTACGACCTGTGCCATCTTAATGATGGTTCCCCTACCCATTTTAGTGCCTCTTATGGCACTTACTCCACCATCGATCTTTCGCTAACCGGCCATTTCCTTCTCCCTTCATTATATTGGTCACCACATGGTGACCTCTGCAATAGCGACCACATGTCGTTGTTCTCCCATTCCCTTCCCACCTCTGATGGCCAGGTTACCGTGTAGGGTTTTCCATCATGCTGACTGGCTGCTGTATACCCGCTAGGACGTTTTTACCTCCTCTTCCTAAGGTTGTATTTATGACGTTTTTCGTGACATGTCCACTTCGATTACTTGCACCGACGGCATTGCCATTCTCCTCTCAACAGGCCCATAAGCATACCCACCCGTGATCGCTGTCGAGTCTTGCAACGTCTTAAGTAGCACTTGTACTTCGCTTCTCTTATTACTTTTAAACGTCTTCGTGCCGAAACCTGTTACTTAATCAGACACAACAGTTGCAGAGAGCTGGTGCTGTATACTTCTCCAACGCGCCACAGCTGTCTGGCAAGTGTTCGAAACAGCTCACTGTCATGATGGAACTAATCTGTCACAGACACATATGAATGGAGATGACAGCACTGCAGCAGAAAAATTGTGAAGTGTATTGATTTTCATGTGAATCACGGATATTTACCGTCTATAAACCGTGAATTACTCAACAATTCACTTCAAATGTTTCCTTTCCCAGAGTAATTTATCTGAAAGAAAGCACTATACGAAACATTGCACACGTCTAAGTAAATGGGCAAATCATTAGTCAGCCTGATCATTAGTGTTTCTGAAAGACATAGGACTAACTATGAGAAGTATTAACGACATTCACACTAAGAATATTTTTGTACAGATGAATGTATAAATAGACCATGGCTTAAAATAATTAAAGGTAAAGCAAAGGTACCAAGAGATAATAAGCATATCCCCTGTAACGGCATATGCAGCTTCTTCTTTCTCCTTGTGACCTCATCTTCGTCCTACAATAGTGTAATAGTTACTGAACCTTGAACAGACAAGAGGGTAATCCTTTTAGTCTTCTCTGGAAGGCTAAAACACAAATACCAACTAAATCAACTGATGCTGCAGCATACATTTTTAGAAGTAAAGAAAATCCAGATAGAACTTTCTTTTGTTCTATACACTTTAACTTTGTTATAAAACAAATTAAAAATGGGACAAAGACCACCTTCAACAGCAAATATCTTCATTGTCACTATTTATAATTGAAGAAAGTCGGCATTGATTCTGAATGAAAGCAACAGAGAAATGACCCGAATGTCACAAGCCAAAGGAACTTAAGGCTCATTTGGGATTTCTTATATTGGCTGGTGTGTACAAATCTGCTGGAGGATCTCTTGAAGAGCTATGGAACAACATGAATGGTCGACCAGTTTTTCGTGCAACGATGCCACTTCAGTGTTTCCTTACTATCAGCAGATTTCTCAGATTTGACAACAAAGAAGATTGACCAGCTACGCGACGCCATGATAAACTGGCTGCTATCAGGACTGTCTTTGAAATGTTTGTAGAACAATTTCCTAAAATGTTCGTTCTTTACGAAAACTTCACAGTCGAAGAGCAATTGGTTCCATTCTGAGGAAGGTGTCCGTTCCATCAGCACATGCCTTCAAAACCGAGAGGAGAAAAATGGATTAAAATATGGTTGTTATCTGATGTGAAACCAACACGTGTTTTTGCAGCAGAAGCATATACAGAAAAGCCGGAAAATGGTCCACGAGCAATAAATCAAGTCAGAAGTGTTGTATTGAGGCTTGTGGAAAATATTGAGAAGACTATGCGAAACATTACCACCTATAATTTCTTTACGGGTTACATTCTGGCCAAAGAACTTCTAACGACAAATCTAACGTTAGTTGGAAGTCTCAGAAAAAACTAAGCTGTAATTCCAAAGAAAGTGCCGGCAAACAATAGCAGACCAGTGTTTTCAACCAGCTTTGGATTTCAGAGGGACGTAGGGCTCGTTTCGTATGTGCCAAAAAAAGAATAAAACCGTAGTATTATTCTGTATGATGCACCATGACAGTAGCTTGTCTCCTGAAGAGCATAAGAAGCCTGAAGTAATATTACATTACAACAAAACCAAAGGAGGAGTTGCAACAGATAAACTTGCCAGCACTTATTCCTGTAGAAGGCGTACTAAGAGATGGCCTGTTTGTTTGTTCGTTCTATAATATGCTAGGAATTGCTGCAATAAATTCTTATGTGATGTATGTGCACATTAATCCTGGCTACAATCAAACCAAGTTGTACACAAGTTGGCTATTTCTAAGAGAACTTGAATATGGGCTAACAAAACCAATGTAAGAGGACAGAATGACTAAAAATATTCCTAACAGAATCAAAGTAAGTTAAGAAAATATTGCTGCAATTAGTTCAGGAACAAAAAAAAAAAAAACAAAAAAAAGAACAAGAACCGGAAGCAGGGCCGGTGCAAAAAGTGTGACAGTTGTCATTCTTCTGCCAAGAGCATGCTAATATTTACTGCAGTAATTGTGTACGCGAACACCATACCTTTGGAAAGTGAGTTAAATATAGTTCCTCAAAAACAAACAATGTAATTAAATTTTAAAATAAATTTTGTGTACAGTTAAAGCTAAAATTTTAGCTAAAACGTGCGCTTATATGCAAGAACACTGATACAAACACGATTTTGAAGTACCATATATGAACAGTACTTTCTCAACCTACAATTTTATAAAACCTTTTTTGTATTAAATATGTTCAATTAATGGTAAAAACTTCAAACTTCTATTTTTCTAAATAAATAACTAAACACAAAATATATTTCAAAACATCACAGTATAAAATACTGTAAAATTGCAGGTATAACTGATAAATTCTCAACATACTGATCATTTAAATGAAAGTTATGATTATTCAAGAGGGCATCCGGTAATTGCCAACTTGCACTCCAAGCCCTTCCAAAATTACCGATACCCTTCACGTGCCCTACCACTTACTTTCTTTTTTTTTTCTTTATTGTGATTTTAAAACCTGTGGAACAGGTAGGCTGGCAGCAGCACAATACGCCGATCTTCAGCCGAAGAGAGTACAATGATATAAACAGAGAAGATACATCACTTGGAAAAACGGCGGGATAAAACAGTAGACATATGAACATAAAAAAAATATGAAGCCGTTCACACTCGATGACAATCCACACTACAAACTGTTGACACGAAGCACAAACACTGAAGATGACGATAGCACTAGCGAACGATGGAGTGTGATGGTGAACACTGAACACTAAACACGACGGCACACACGAGACACTGATGGTACCACTTACTATTTTTTTTTCTTTATTGTACTTTTAAGCACCTCATACAAGGCGGGCTGTCAGCAGCATATTACGCCGCTCTTCAGCCTTAAGGGGTACAATAATAAGACATAGAGGTGACACAAACAATACAAGAAAAATGGCGGGCAAAAAATGTAGATACAAACACAATAGACATGAAGCCGTTCACGCTGGACGAAAAAACACTAACACTTGTTGACACGGAGCACAGAATACGGACGACTGCGACGGCACACGTGAACAGTGGAGGCGTGACGACGAAAGAACACTAACCGCAGTCGAAGGCACACACACGTGACACAGATGGCGATGATCTCTGGCACGCGAATGTTCACTGAGCGTGTGCGAGTCCGGGGACCTGCCAAGAGAGGAGGAGGGGGGTGGGAGAGGGAGCGGGGAGAGCAGATGCCATGGGCAGGGGAGATAGGGGGAAGGGAGGAAGGGGGAGGGGAAGCCCGGGGGAAGAGTGGTGGAGGGAGGGTACGGGGGAAAAGGAAAGAGAAGGGAGGGAGGGTGCCTAAAGGAAAGGACACAGGAAGTTGGGCGGAGGACATCATCAGGGAGGGGGAGCTGGCGGAAGCCACCTTGGGAGAGGGTGAGGAGGGTGGAGAGATGGAGACCGGGTGGGACATGGGAATACAGGCGCGGCAGTGGGCAGGGGCGGGAGAGGATGGGTGAAACAAGCAGATGAGGAGGATCGAGTTTGCGGGAGGTGTACAGGATCCGTATCCTTTCAAGGAAGAGGAGGAGGTGGGTGAAGGGGATGAGATCATACAGGATCCGCGTGTGGGAGGGGAGACGGATGCGATAGGCGAGGCGGAGAGCATGGTGTTCAAGGATTTGGAGGGATTTATAAAAGATAGGGGGGCGGCGGAGATCCAGGCCGGATGGGCGTAACAAAGGATAGGGCGGATGAGGAATTTATAAGTGTGGAGGATGGTGGAGGGGTCCAGACCCCACGTACGGCTGGAAAGGAGCTTGAGGAGACGGAGTCGGGAGCGTGCCTTGGCTTGGATTGTCCGGAGATGGGGAGTCCAGGAGAGGCGACGGTCGAGGGTGACGCCAAGGTACTTAAGGGTGGGAGTGAGGGCGATAGGACGGCCATAGACGGTGAGATAGAAATTAAGGAGGCGGAAGGAAGGGGTGGTTTTACCTACAATGATCGCCTGGGTTTTGGAGGGATTGACCTCGAGTCTACAGGCTTGGGTGAAGGAGAAGATCGTTGAAATTTTGTGGTGACGAACAATTCTTCACGTGATTTACTTTTAAAGTTTATTTACTTTACTTTTAAAGATTAATTATTTATTTACAAGCACGGTGGATTCGCAGCAGCACTATTTTGTTTGCACTCTGCGCTTGTATGTTAACTTTGCTATATACATCTTATCTATGACTAGCGCAGTAGTGGCGACTTTGATATCTTTGACGCACGCGCTTTCAATCCTCAGCAGCTTTGTATCACGTGACTCTCCGTATAAATAGGAACGTGCAAATGCTATGAACTCAGTCTCTGACACGCCTTGAAGATGGCTGGGAGGTTTCTAGCCGAAATATCGCAAGAAGAATTGTCGCTGTCCCGAGTGCACGCCCGAAAGATGATGGATCAACAATTCTTCAGTTTGCTGAGGGTAGCATAATACACTTCAGAACTGATCTTTGCATCATGAGGGATTACATCAAGCAGAATAACCCCTTCAACAAGTTTATTAAAGAGACTACCTACACTGTAGTTGTTGGTCCTCGTATGGAATGTTGCTGTGCAGTTTGGGATTATTATGTGACAGGATTGACGAAGGACATCGAAAAAGTTCAGAAAAAAGCAGCTCGTTCTGTGTTATCGTAAAATGATAGGACAGAATGTCATAGGTTTGATACGCAAGGGGCTGTGACACTCATCAAAGCAACGTCATTTCCGTTGAGGCTGTATCTTTTCACGAAAATTCAATCGTCAACTTTCTCCTCTGAATGCGAAAATATTTTGTCAGCGAAAAAGGAGCGTTATAATAAGAAAGCAGAGATGTTTCAGAAAGATTTAAGTGTTGGTTTTATCCTAATGCTCTTCGAGAATGGAACGGTAGAGAAAGAGTTGGAAAGTAATTCGATGAATCAGGCGGGATTGTGAACTGCAGACTACTCATGTAGAAGTAGATGCACTTATTCTCCAAATGACTGTCAAGTGCGTGGGCGGATGTACATAGGATTGTACCACTGTTGTGTAGGGTGATGTTGGACTATCCCCCCCCTCTCCTACACACACACACACACACACACACACACACACACACACACACACGCTTTTGTAATCTTGGTTGAGGCGACAGACTGATCAGTAGCGTAGCTCGAGCTCTAGTTTAGGGTGAAAGATGATAATTCAGTTGAGAATCGACGAATGCCTAATAAAGGTAATGGCAACAGACGGACCTATAGTTAACCTTATATTTTCGTTTGTGCCACATTTAAATACAAGCGATTCACTTTTCATCATAAAAATTCAAAGTGCAAGGTAAATTCAGAAAATGTGTTTTGGGTAATGGACAACGTTCCCACGAGTATTTCGACGAGTACTAAACGAATATATAGTACATAAATTGCAAAACTGCAAGGGGGGAGGGGAGAGACCCACTTATGAATACTTTCTTCAACACTACAATATACGTGAATACTTTTTGCATGTGTCATCAGGTACTGAAGTTAAAACATTCCTGATTTCAGCTTTTAATATATCTGTACTTCTGATTCTTTTTGTTTGCATAACATCAACCCTAAAAGACATAACCAAATCTTTATCTATAATAACCTGGCGGAGAATTTACGTCTATAGCGAGGCCTTAACAAGGGGAGAGTGGAAATTTCATTGTACACTCAGAGTTTACATTTAATTATCATTCCTATGAAACGTGCAACCACTTGAAAGCTACAGCAATGAAATAATCAATTTGCACCCATTTCAGGCGACAACATGTCACTTCCATTACATGGAGAAAGGTCACCTGAAAAGAAGTAGCTGTTAGAACAGATACTTGCCTGTGCCTGTTAGTTGCTACCTGTAACTATTTATGATATAATATCTACAATAGTAAACCTCATTTTAAATTTGGTAGGGTGTTGAAGGATACAAGTTGTGAATTCATGGACTGCAATTTGAAGCTGTGACAGATCAGGACTGCCTCAGTAATGCACTCATGGAGGTTAGGGGGCATGAGGACAACATCCGGAGTGGAACTGCTTTCAGGGCGAGTGCGCAGTGGTAGAGGTATTATATCACCATGGACGGAGTCAGTAAAACGATGCCACCACTGGAGTTCAACAGGGGACCAGTTATGGATGTTAAGGTCAACACTAATACGGTTTGAAAAGGTATGGCCTGTGTGTGGTAGGAAGTGGTATAGAATGGGGTTATTTGCTTGGATAAAGATAGTGGCACAGGTAACAGTCATTTTGATGAAGAGAGTGAGAGTAAGGTGTTTGGTAGGAGTAGTGTAGAGGGATTATGGCCAAACAGGGATGTTGGTCAAAACACAGTCCTCTCACAGTAACCCAGCTCAGCTTGTTTATACTGGGTTGCAGGAGGTGGTAGATATATTTTCCCCCAACTCCTACTCAGTTCCGACTTAAATTGGAACAATCACATTCTTAAAGCTGAAGAAATCACAGCAGTTGCAAGATGCATGGAAGCTACCTAAAACAAGGATTGAATTTTACTGTAGCGGATAGGTTCGAGAAAGGTGAATCGTTTTGAGATATGAGGGTGTTAGAAATATGATTCATTAGTGGTTGTAATCAATGAATGACTTCTCCACAGGATCCTACGCATGTATGTGCTTGAATGGGAGGACTCAGTTCCAAATCCCAGTATGCTCCAGCGAACACTGTATATATTCCATGTAGAACCAAGACTTTTGTGATGGTCGTGCTTTTTTTCTACATTTCGCTGCATGTAAGACGATTAAGCCTCTCTTTGTAGGACACAGTGGAACCATTCGCGAGAAAACTTACTAAACATGTCGACCCATGGTTGATTTTTTGGCAGTATTACTTCGTATCGAAGGCAATCAGTTATTGACAATGTATTATACTTAGTAGTAGGGGATGTCTGATAGTTTCGCCTTGAAGCGGAAATTTGCAACGGAAATTACTATGTCCAGTCATAAGGAAGGTATGTGTTTGACGTGCAATACTGTGATGACGAGGGGAGGCATACGTCAAGTCATAAGAATGGTAAAGATATTTTGATTTAGAGAGCTTCAGCCATCAGCAGGGTGTATTTCGATAACAGCTGACGTCACGGCCGCCATCTTCGATAACAGTACTTTGGGATGACACCCCTGTTTTCCTACTACTAAGGTAGTGGTTTTAAAAAGGTATGGTGGCAGTAGGGTTATCATTTGACATGGCTGACGTATTCTGCAGCATTAGCGATGGCAGCAGCGTGAAGGCAGCGCTGATGGTAGCAGTGATGGTAGTAACGATGTTAGAACAGTGAATAAACAACAGTGAAATGGAGATGGGGACAGTAATGAGAATGGTGCACAAAACAGGCAATCTTGAAGGCAGAATAAACTGAAAATGAACAGGCACACATACAGAAGAACTGCTGAACAGATCCAAAGCCTAGGGGCATTGCCTATATCACGCCAAAGTAGCACCAACTGAGTAAGTGGCATAGTGTACACTAGCTGATTGGTACTAACCAAAGCTTTTTTTTTTTTCATTCAATCGCTGGTGGGAGTGGTGGGCCCTTTCTTCAATAGACTGATGGGATCAATTAGGGCAAGGGTATATCTTTATACTGTAGTGACAAGAAAAGGGAAGCTAGATTGTGATAGACATTTTGTGGCCAAATGCTCTCCAGTGAATAAACAAAGGGGAATATTCCAGTCGAATTTCAATGATATAATAGAAATTCAAAATTTAGTTCAGTGAAATAGAGATTATATTCCAGGAATGTTATCCTTTTTTTCACTCATAGGTGCATAGTTGTTATAGATGTTTAGAAATGGTGGAACAATGGGTTGACAATGAGAGCTAGATCTGTTGACAGCTTCTGTAACAGTGTAAGTTCGAACTGCTTATTGCATGGGTTGTTTATATTCAGCAGGTAGTAGATATTTCACAGTGAATGAAGCATTCTTTTGTGTTATGTGCAAAATTTCTGGATTAGGTGAGAAAGTAGTGTAGACGAAAGCTAAGTAAAGTGAAAAAAAATAATCATTCAAAGTAAATGGAGAAACCAGCTGGAGAAAGGGGTGACGAATTTGTCACAAGAAAGAATTATTTAGGGGAGGCTAAAATAACTGGTTTAAATTGTTTATGCTGTAACAAGTGCATGGCTGGTTTGAGTGCTGCAAAAAAACGGAGTGTGATCGAAAATTTGTACAGTCGATGCCCGAAAAATGAAGGAGACACATATCTGTTAGAAGTGATAGAAAGACACGATATTGTTAGACAGAGACCAACCACAGAAAATCCAAACAAAACACGTCATACTGCTGATACTTCGCGTTGAAAGAAATTGGCTGGAAACTTGTTGTAAGGCGTATGTTAGTTTGCATGCTGGTTCAGATAAAGTGGTACAACGTTTAAACAAGGTTTTACAGAGTATTCAGTCGTCTATTGACATGAGAGAAAAACATTCAAACCGTGGAAATACTCTTGCAACAACTACAGTTAAAATTTATGAACACATCCCTTCATTTCCCAAACAAGAGTCGTAATGTACTTCCATTCCTACCACACATTCATCGATCGATGGCCTAGATGGGGGGACATTCGAACTGAAGGAGGAAGAGGATGTAGAACTCCTGAAAGAAATAACATATGTAATAAAAAACACTATCAGTTCTAAGAAACTAGAGGAGGTCTACAGGTTCAAACACAATGTGCCTGAAAAAGACAGGTCATTTTGCGATGAGATCCTTCTGCAGAATACTTGTGTCACTGGGATCAGCGACATTGATGAGTGAAGCATCTCGAAATGATTCTGTAAATTTTAGTAGGTCCACATTTTGTTCTATCAGAAAATATATTGTCCATTAACAGCTGTAAATAATAGCTATTGTCTTCAGTGTTTTGTTTGGGACTATTTTCCGACTTAAGTTAATTAAACTAATAACATTCAAATTTATAATTAAAGGAAAAGTTAATTAATAACCTTCAAATTTATAATTAAAAGAATGATTTTTAGGCCTTCCCAATAGCCTTCCTTATCGTTATTGACAGAGGTGTTTAAACAGTAATTGGAAAAAGGAAAGTATTCTCTCATGTTTAATCATTAATTACTCATTAACTAATGACACTCCTATTACGACATTTTGATTTTCAACATGGCGATCAACGTGAAAGTTAGACGTGGTTCTCGGAGGAAAAGTGTTAATTTTGCCATTAAAAAGGAGGTGTGGGCAAGTTGTAAATACGAAATCACAAAATTAAACGAATATGTGTCCACCTTGCAATGTATAATCAGTGCTCTGAAAGTGAAAATTTCGAATTTTCAGCTTGGAAAAAGTGAGCCTAATAGTCGACAAATTCCGCAAAGCGTCGCCCCTGCTAGCAAAAAATTGATTAAAGGCACCTACAAAAACAGCACGCAAGGGATACAAAATCGTGTAAACAGTAAAGATACTGGTGAAATAATCTTTGTGCACGAGAACCTTTTTGAAGTGCTTTCAGCTGTAGACTGATATCTCAACGAGCTGTTTCGAACCAAATGGTAAGAAAAAGGACATCAGAGACAAAGAACGACAGAGTCGGTTTCAATCACAGGAAAAAAAAAAACACAATGCAACAGTGAGTATAGTCACCGACAGTGAATCAAAATCAAGCTTCCCTGTAGTTGGATTATCGACTAATATGGACAAAAAAGACAAAACAAACAGTTCCACCACGCAACATTCAAGTACTGGCAGGCCTATCAACCAGCAACGAAGTATAAAATAAACATATTTGCACATACTCAAGGACGGAACATAGCAGCCAAATTTCAGTCTAGAAGCAGTAACAAAATTACTAGCATAGTGAACCCAGGTGCAAAAATTTCTGGCAGTCACTTCCATGAATCATGACATGAAAACAGCAACAACAAATAACGACTCTTTCGTGTTCTTAGGGGGAACAAATAACTTAGCAAAAAATGAAACGAAAGACCTAGTAACCTCACTTAAAAGAAGGCTACATAAGCAGAGAAGTTCAAACGTGATCGTCTTCTCTGTTCCACATCGACATGACTTGCCTGGTCATGTGTTAATAAAGAAGAGCAAAGCACAAATAAACATATGCTAAACATATGCATGAGATTCAAACATTTGTGGACATAAGCTGTGAAGGAAGAAGATTCCACACATTCCATGGCTTACATCTGAACAGACTAGGGAAGGACTTAGTTATACACTCCTGGAAATTGAAATAAGAACACCGTGAATTCATTGTCCCAGGAAGGGGAAACTTTAGTGACACATTCCTGGGGTCAGATACATCACATGATCACACTGACAGAACCACAGGCACATAGACACAGGCAACAGAGCATGCACAATGTCGGCACTAGTACAGTGTATATCCACCTTTCACAGCAATGCAGGCTGCTATTCTCCCACGGAGACGATCGTAGAGATGCTGGATGTAGTCCTGTGGAACGGCTTGCCATGCCATTTCCACCTGGCGCCTCAGTTGGACCAGCGTTCGTGCTGGACGTGCAGACCGCGTGAGACGACGCTTCATCCAGTCCCAAACATGCTCAATGGGGGACAGATCCGGAGATCTTGCTGGCCAGGGTAGTTGACTTACACCTTCTAGAGCACGTTGGGTGGCACGGGATACATGCGGACGTGCATTGTCCTGTTGGAACAGCAAGTTCCCTTGCCGATCTAGGAATGGTAGAACGATGGGTTCGATGACGGTTTGGATGTACCGTGCACTATTCAGTGTCCCCTCGACGATCACCAGTGGTGTACGGCCAGTGTAGGAGATCGCTCCCCACACCATGATGCCGGGTGTTGGCCCTGTGTGCCTCGGTCGTATGCAGTCCTGATTGTGGCGCTCACCTGCACGGCGCCAAACACGCATACGACCATCATTGGCACCAAGGCAGAAGCGACTCTCATCGCTGAAGACGACACGTCTCCATTCGTCCCTCCATTCACGCCTGTCGCGACACCACTGGAGGCGGGCTGCACGATGTTGGGGCGTGAGCGGAAGACGGCCTAACGGTGTGCGGGACCGTAGCCCAGCTTCATGGAGACGGTTGCGAATGGTCCTCGCCGATACCCCAGGAGCAACAGTGTCCCTAATTTGCTGGGAAGTGGCGGTGCGGTCCCCTACGGCACTGCGTAGGATCCTACGGTCTTGGCGTGCATCCGTGCGTCGCTGTGGTCCGGTCCCAGGTCGACGGGCACGTGCACCTTCCGCCGACCACTGGCGACAACATCGATGTACTGTGGAGACCTCACGCCCCACGTGTTGAGCAATTCGGCGGTACGTCCGCCCGGCCTCCCGCATGCCCACTATACGCCCTCGCTCAAAGTCCGTCAACTGCACATACGGTTCACGTCCACGCTGTCGCGGCATGCTACCAGTGTTAAAGACTGCGATGGAGCTCCGTATGCCACAGCAAACTGGCTGACACTGACGGCGGCGGTGCAGAAATGCTGCGCAGCTAGCGCCATTCGACGGCCAACACCGCCGTTCCTGGTGTGTCCGCTGTGCCGTGCGTGTGATCATTGCTTGTACAGCCCTCTCGCAGTGTCCGGAGCTAGTATGGTGGGTCTGGCACACCAGTGTCGATGTGTTCTTTTTTCCATTTCCAGGAGTGTATAACGGATCCAAGAAATAGTGACCAGCAAATTGAATGTGCAGTGTTGTGCTACAGAGGCCATCCCTCGCGAGAACAAAAATAACGAATACTTGGGAGAATCAACTATGAAACACTAAGTCAGTAAGACAATACATCGGCAACACAAGAGTGATATTTTTTAAGACAATAAAACCTTCCACCAGCGCAACACCAGATGCAAGTGTATGTGTTTCATATGTGCCTCAAGCAGACGTCAGTCAACACGAGAATAATTTATCGCTTTTGCATTATAATGAACAGGGCTTAGGAAACAAAACAGATGCTTTTGAATCATTTATCACAATACTATCTCCACATGTAGAAATAGTGACAGAACACCAGAAAACAGTGAACAACATTCAGTATTGCAAATTAGAAGGCTACAACCTAGCTATGTTGTATTGCAGAACACAGAAGACAGGTGGTGGTGTTGCCTACTAATCAAAAAAAAAAAAAAAAAAAATGTAAGACCTTAACTACCTCGGATAAAGTGCTATGGGGGAACAATTTCTGTGTTGACAAACATTTTGAAATTGCAATTCTTAAAATCACATTTTGCGCTATTCCTTTCTACGTCATACTTGTATATAGATCGCCCCATGGAAACTTAGATGCTTTTCTGAAATCACCTGATGGATTTTTAAGTAAATTAATGTCAGGCTGTAGAAGTGTAAATCTTGTCATATGGGGGAGATGTGAACATCAACACTTTACATGACAGTCAGGAAAGCAAACGTTTTACAGATTGTAACCTGTCTTAAGGGGTTAAAGATCTTCTTGGACTATACCCACCAGAGTAGCTAACACACATAGTAGTTCAGTTGATCATGTTATCGGAAATTAGGACCACATCATCTCAACAGACATAATAAATGGCCACCTCTCAGATCATTTACGCCAAACACTAGTATTAAAATGTAATACAAAAATCAAACCAAGAAAAATGTACGAGCACAGGAAAATATTACCTGCAAACAACATTGCTACACTAAGACACAGTTTAGGCTGGTAATCATGGGAATCATTTATAAGTACCATTGGGGTCAACAATAAATGAAACATGTTCACAGAAATTATGAGTGAACACTTAAATAAAGCCATGCCATTAAAAAAAGTGAGTGTCCAAAAAAATCAGCCTTCAAAACAAAATCTGTGCCATTAGATTTTAAAACAACAGATCTGAAAGAAAAAATGGGAAACATGTATAGTGTACAAAGACTAACTCACAGTTACATAAAGAACTCTACAAGCAGTAGAAATATAAGTATCACAAAGAAGTCAAGAGATTAAAATCAGAAATAATAAGCCAACAGATACGTGGTTCAGATAACAATTCAATGATTTGCTAGTCCATTGTAAATAAAATCAGAAACGATGAAACAAAAACCAAAATTAATAATACTCTATTAACTGTGAATAATGAAGATATGTCTGATCCCCTTCTAGTCGGCAATGTCCTCAATAATTACTTCATAGATTCTGTCAAAAACGATGTCTCTATGAAACAGGATATACAGCACTCATATGAGTCCTGTAACAAACAAAACTGCTGTACACTACATGCAGTAAGCACATATGACGGTATGCAGCTTATTCATAACCGCAGAAAGAAAAAATCACCAGGATTAGATGAAATTTCTCCATATCTATCGAAGAAATGTGAACATCAACTAATGAAACCACTAGTTCATCTAATAAACCGTGTTCCCGAAGACATTCTGTTCCATGACAATTTTAAACTATCTGTAGTGAAACCAATACACAAAAAGGGGGAAATAAAGCATGTACAGCACTACAGACCCATTGCCCTTATCTCAACTTTCAGCGAACTGATAGAGAAAATAATAAAAAAAATCTTGGAACATTACTACAATGCTGACATATTAAATGATTTCCAGCATGGTTTCAGAAGAGGTTGAAGTACCACTTCAGCAGCACTACAATTTGCCCATAATGTACTTGAAAAAATAAACAAAAATTCCCAAGCAGCAGCAGTATTCCTGGACCTCCTAAGGGCTTTTGATAGAGAACATCATGATGTGCTCTTATCAAAAATTGCGAAGAATTGTGTCACTAGAACACTCATACAGTTGCTAGAAACATATTTAAAGGGTAGACAACAGTGTATGGAGATTGTGTACTCTAATGGAGAAATACTGGAGCAGAGAAGGTCAAGTAAGGAAACATAGATTTTGGTGTTCCTCAGGGCTCTATATTAGGTACAGTCCTCTTCATATGCTATGTAAATGATTTCCCAAGTTCTCTTGACAATAAGCAATTGATCACTATGTATGCAGATGATACATCTGGTGTCAGCTATGTAGATGATGAGCCCATCCTAGCTGAATAGACAAATAACTTTATTGAAAAGGCAAGAGAACATTGAAAGAGAGAACCAAAAAGTAAACATAAAAATCTAATATTATTTCTTTTAAACCAAATGGTCCAAACAGAAAATACTGTGATCGATGAAATTCTGCCAGAAACCTGTACAGATGGTAAATTCTTGGGTTTATGCATAGATGACCGACTTTCATGGAAGCAGCAAGCTGATTATATCTGTAACAAAATAACACCCAGTCTATTTGTATTAAGATTATCGCCATATCTTAATTCTGAAGCTCTAAGGACTGTATATTATGGATTAGTGCATCCTTTCTTGTCTTATAAATCAGTATTGTGGAGTGCGGCATGGCAAAGTAGTATGAATTGAGTTTTCATACTGCAGAAGCAAACCTTGAGGATCGCAGCAAAAGCAAAAGCAAACCCCTATTCATTAGACATGATATTGTCACAGTTTATGCCATGTATATTTTAGAAACTACAATGCTAGCGAAAGAAGACACTGAGATCACAAAAAGGAACATGGATATTCTTAGCTACGAAACAAGTTATAGAAAACATTTTCATGTGGTTAACAGAAGATTAACACTGAAAGGCCCCTGTGCCAAAGGAGCTGTTTTTAATAACTTGTTACCAGATGAAGTTAAGATACTGATAGGGGATGCTTTTAAAAAGCGAGTCAAGCGGTGGCTTATCCAAAAATGCTCTTATAACTTGAATTCATCATTAATTAAAATGTAATAAGAAATAATGTAAACTGAAAAATTGTAACTGTAAAAGCTTTATACTTAGTTGAAAACGCACATGCCTGTAAAATTACGTATTACGAGCAATAAATCGAATTGAATTGAGGCATAACCATTGTTAATACTACTACAACTGCTTAATAGTGAAGGTTTCAATACGATGTGTGGTTTGGGCAATAAAAAGTTTTTCTCTGGAATTGTAAGAATATTTTTGTGGAGAGAGATTTCTCATTTTCGGTGTGGTTTGGGCAATAAAAAGTTTTTCTCGTACCCTCAAAAAGTTGGTAAATGGTATGTTATCCTTTTTCTACTCAGCTGTTGAACTGTAACAAATTGAACCAAGAATCTTTGATGCGACAATGTCTTCAGATGCCATACTATTATGAAACGCAAGTTATAAGGAAGGAAGAGACAGAATGCGATGAAATCTAGCATGAAATTTTCGCATTTGAAAGCAAACAACGTCACGTGAACAGACCTGAATGTCGTGAAATCCAATTGGTTTTTCCTGTTTCGGGCCAGGGGCTACACTAAGCGCTGCGCAGAACCAAATGCGTTACTGCTGCTATGTGCATGAAGTCAGACAGGACCACTTGGTGGCCATATTTGTAGGCTGCGTGTTTTCGTTTTCGCTTAGTTTCGTTTGTGTAGTGAATGATGTCCATCTACAAGTGTTCTGAGTGTGTTCAAGGCGTGCCAGGTCGTGATGTTGTTGGCTCTAACTGTCACAATCGCAATACTAAAGCGACTGAAATAGTGCTTCATGGTTTCCCTCGCGATGCACGTCTGCAGAGGATTTGCCTGTGGAAGTGCTGTAGAAAAGACGCTGCGACTGTAGCAAATGCTAGAATATGCTCCCGCCATTTCAAAGCAACTGATTATGTTAGAAACTTGCGTTCGGTATCGCTTAATTTACTGCGCAAACGGGCGCTTAAAACCAACGAATTTCCGTCGCGTAATTTTCATTGTGGTAGTAGCGCCAGTGATAGCACGCCACATGCAACAGAACGTAAAGTCCGTTGAAGAAACACAGAGACATTAAAAAACTTCCGTCCCGGATGATGTTGTTTGTAATGATTCAGATGAAACCACTTCACAGAATTACTTAGTGGAATTACAGTGGAAAACTGCTCCTTTAAACATCCTGTGCATGAAATTGGGAACATATAATAAAGGTCTTTGAACTCTATTGTCATTAGCGAAACAACACCTGCACAATGAAAAATGTAAAAGGAATACACTTGTGTTTCGTTAAATTAATCGAATGCTGAATAATGTATTATCATCCACTAAAATCAGGTCTTTCTTACAGAAAGTAAAGCGGTTTCCACGAATCAAAGGACATTTCCATGTCGAATACTTAGCCCACTATTTCTCACGAAAGTTAACATTTTCTCAGGATATCCTCTGCCTGCACTGTCAACTATGCCTTCTTGGAGAAACCGTATTTTCATTTGCCACCCAGGTATCCTGAAGGATCTTTTAGTTACATTAGCTAATTCACGACCTAAAGTATTTCTCTCTTGTGCAAATTATTTCTCCAGCCATCTGGAGGTTCGTGATACAATCTGAAAACTTTGTACTTAATGTCCATTAAAAACGCTATTCCTTTTCATCTGCCTCTCGCCGTAATGCTGCTATGGAACTGACTGCTTTGTATTGTTTCTGAGTTCCTTCAAAGAAGCTATCAATTGTTCTTCTTTTTGACTTCTTCTACATCTGTTCTAATAATTCTTGTTACCTTTAAATATTTGCTGTAAAACATTCCCCTTGAGCTGGGACCTGTTCGAGGTCTGAAGAGATCATGTAGTTCTCTTAGAAAGCATTTTAATTTTTTATTTCACAAATACACTATATTTTTCTTTCACCAGTTTTGCCTGTGGTATGGCATGTTTGCAGGACATTTTTTGGTCTTATACGGGTAGATATAATCAAATATGTATTTTATGGTCTGGAATAAACCTTTACATTCATCAGGTGCTGCCATTTATTGTAACTCAGGCTGCCATTCAACTGCAGATAGCACTGTTTGAAAATTACCTAACATTTCCTTATTTACAAGCTTTTTGTAAGTACATAATCATAATGTCAGGAAATAACTGAGAGCAATGAAGTATAAAGTATATGCTATAAAGTGTAAAGTTCCAGAACTAGTCAGAATTCATTGGGTCAACTGCAGCTAACACAGACCTTGCTGTGATGAAAATAAGCTGACGGAGGAATGGTTTTTCCTGATTGGTTTTCTTGTACTGCTGTGCATTAAGTGTTTTTCTGTGTGCTCATTGCTATTTTCTTTATTCATTCATTGGTGCATCACATTCTATAAATCCCATTCCGCTGAACAAGTCGAGGTATATGTAACACAAAGAAGGAGGCGCTATAGAATAACATGTGACATATTCAAACAATAAATTGTGGCAGGAGAGAAATAGAAAAATTGTTTTGGCTTTCCTGTTGTAATATCCAGCTGCCGTTTTTATCCTTTTACTTTATGCTAGGCATTTATGTTGCATTATTAATTTTAGAGATCATCATCTGCCTAGATGCTGGAATAAAAACCTAGTTAATACGAAGAATAGCTTGAACTGGAAGTTATGCACCTGAGTACAAGGACTCTGATAAAGTACTGAAGTGGCTAGTGAGGTAATCTTTTGGTTCGTTCTGAATACCTCGAGATTTCTGATTTTCTGCCTGATGTCTTTCAGTGGCAAGATAGATTTCTTAGTGAAAGTATGCTGGCAATTTTTTATATTTTTCCAATTAAATTATCTCTGGAATTGTAAGAATATTTTTGTGGAGAGAGATTTCTCATCTTCTGTGTGCCCTCAGTAAACTTTCTCCTGTTATTCATGTAGTAAATTCTCTTTGAATGGTGAAGCTGAGTCAGCACTCATGATTCTAATAACTGTACTTTCTTCTCCTTTAACTAAATATCACCGATGATAATACTTTATCTCTGCCCTATAACCATTATAGGCAAATAAACCATTTGCTATGGAGTTCACATCCGTTTCGTGACAAATAACAGGGATCAGTGCAACGATGACTAATTTATTCTATGCCGTTTTTTAGTTGGGACTGTTGCTATGGGGAAGAAACCAAAGTTTGACAACAATGACGTCAACCAGTACCTTCAGTACAATCGTAATTATCCAAAATAAAATAAATATTGAAATAGGCACAAGCTATGACTTCTGAGGTAATTAACACATACATACTGTAGTGTTTTCTATTTATTTGTCTGTCTTTTGTAATCTTTTACTGATCCATATTGTCATGCAACCTTTCTGTGCTGAAGAATAAATTTTCATGCACTCTGTGGCTCGGAAATATGAAAATATTTATTATTCTTTTTATCACTCTCGATACATATTTAGATTTTTCTTTCAGTGCGATACACGATAGTGCTGGTGAATTACACAGCTATCTACACAATAATTTTGGTGATTTATACAAATATAGTTCTTTCTGAAAAGATTTTGAACTTAAACGACCTACTGAAACTTGTTTTCATGGATTCTGTATTTCACACATTAAGCAGTGTAGAAAGAAAAAATAGGAAATAAGTGCCTTTTAATTAAATAGATGGCATATCTGGCAGCATTTTCACTGAAGAATATAAAAACTACATAAATTTTTTCTATTTGAAGTCCTACAAACCGGGAAAATCAGGTAAATAAAAGATGTTTGTCATGTTTCCTGATTTAATGAACAGTTTCTCAGGATATTACTCTGTTAAATATTATGGCTCTAATGTGCATACAGCACGTTATGAAGTATAAGTGGAGATGAAAATTTACTGAAATAATCTGGAAAATAAATTCTTATATTCTTTAGGAGTCCTGTTGCTATTTTTAATATGAATGTTTTTATATCCAAGAAAAGGTAAACTCCAAGGTGAGGGAGAAGTAACGAAATTAAAATTATAGTTTGTCCTTCGGCCTACAGATGCATATTTGCAGTACATTGACAAGACTATTTTGAATGCTCAAAAATCATCGAGCAGTTTCGTACCATTGTTTTAAGTAATGGCATGAATTTATTTAGTTAAATCACAAGGCTATCTAGGAGAAGAAGGCATAGAAAAAACAGTAGCAGTTTTAGATCTGAAACTCTTGAAGTCCATATTCTTTAGCTGCAGTGTGCATCACTCCGCAGTTCTGATACAGACTCAGTCACCTGCCAGTGTGTGTGTTGGACCTTCCATCAAGCTACGGACCCCCTTGAAGATGTCTCCCGCAGTCGGAGACGAAACGTTGGGAATCACCACAGCATTCATCAACCGACCACGGCATAACAGCCCGGATAATTATAATGGACATGATATTTCCGGCCGTGAAAGTTTACATTTTAGTACCTGTCTGTGATGTCATGAGGAGACATGCAGCCTTGTGGTGCAGGGCCACACCACACTTCAGTATCTCTGGCAGGAGATGAGGAGGGAGGCCACTATCAAAACACTGGTGATGACAAAGATGGTACGCTGTGTGCTGCCACTGCTGATGGGGGAGCAGTCTCGAAAGCACTATGGGAGAAGGCGCTGCTCTGAAAGTCTAGCAGAAGAAGCTCACCATCATAAACAGAAATTGGCTGGTGTATGCTGAGCTGTGAAACGAGAGTTGCCTAGCACCATAATTTCCCCCGAGGGGCTGAGGGTGGACGCCACCACACAGATGTATCCCCCCTGGACACTGCAGAGATACAAGAGGCCATAGAGGTGATCCCATAAGAAGAAGGAGACGGAGGAAATACACCAGCTCCAGCAGCACCATCCCACCGTGACTTGGTTTCAAGGATCCCTGGCTTTGCTGTTTCGTAGGATGAGCAGCTTTACTGCTTTGCTTACATTCTCCAGTTTATTTTGCTGCGACATCTCGTTTCGTTTCTTCTGATCTCATGCTACTTGTAGCAGTTGCTGATTGCTGATTCTGATCTTTTGGTATCGGAATTCTCGTAATCTGGTGCAGCTCAGGGGAGGTGCAGTGCATACTGTGAATTATCTAGTTTTTTCAGTGACATATCAGGGAACTTTTCCCACATGATGGTGACACGCTCCATCAGTGGTCTGATAATTAGCAGAGTACAGCGTAATGCCACAGTGTGCAGGCAGCATCATCATCACATTTAGCTAGAGAGGGGGGGGGGGGTAGCAAGTGCATCCTGCCCAGCGCTTTAGCCCTTTCCTCCAGATGTATGCCTTCCAAGCTAGGTTGCTGTCCAAGGCGATACCGAGGTACTTTCCAGTGTGGGACCAGTATATGAGACCTCCCATTATCTGCACTGGATGGGGATTCGTCAGAATCTTCTTTCTCGTAAATACCGCAAAATATCTCTTCGTTGCATTGATCTTGGTAGCACACTGTCCAAGTTCCCACCTGGCTGCAGGCCAATTGCAAGCACCACCACGTCAGTTGCAGCCACATACGACATGCTAACAGCTTGGTATTATCCACATGGAGCATTAGTTGGATACTCATTGCCATCATAATATCTGCCATGAAGACAGAGTACTGGAGGGGGCCAGTCACACCTTCCGAAGTAGAGGCCAGTGACCACTCAGCTGGCTGCCTTGATGTTATATCTGCATCCATGAGCCAACAACATCACCAAAAACCACTCATGGAGCAAGAAAGCTTTATTCTCACTCTCCAGAGTATGACCTGCAGCAGCACCATCCACCTTCCTCCTTCTTCCAGGCATCAGAAGTGTGGGACCAGTGCTTCACAAGATTTTCTCATGTCATGGTGGCATTTATCCCTCTCTCCTCAGTCCCCACGCTTTCACCCTCCCAATCAACCAAGACCACTTTTCACCTTCATCCCTACCTATCCTTTCACCCCTGTGCAGCAAGAAACACTGCTCAAAATCCTTTCCTTTGCATCTACCAAGTTAATCAGTGCCAGGGCCATCTTTTGGCATCACACTGTTGAAACTGCAAAGGAGACGCTCCATGTAGTGCAAGAGATATTCTGCAATGGAAACTGCAGCGCGATGAAGGCACCATCAGAGGCGAACCTTCAGGCAGCTGCTTAGAAGGTTGTCTGAGAAGAGGAAAAGGAAGAAGATTACCAGGACTCAAGCTGGTGTTCATCACCATTTTTTTTCTGATTTTACATAAACCCATTCATCCAGAGGGCTTGAACCGATTTCTTGTGTATGATGCACATGGGGCCTCAAGATAATGCAGCCCTTTCTTCCTTCCGAAGCTGCATTTCCTTCCCTGAATGTCTATCTCTCTGTCGTCGCTCCTTCCCCTCTGACTTCCCCTTCCTTGTGTAGATTGGCCTAGCTATCCTCTTCGTTTCTACTATCACATATCTACTATCACTTTCCATTTTTGGCGGTTTGGTCCACTTTGGGGTTTTACCATCCTTCTAAATTTTGTCTCCATAATGTGAGACAACTGGGGAAGAACACCCTAGTTAGCGTCTTCGGCACATGACTTTACCACCTCTCCCATCATACCCCTGACTCCATTGTCTATAATGCTATATAGCCAGCATAGTAACCAGGCCATGTAGTGGTATTTTTCTGTTGCAGTTTGGTTGAGCACCTGACAATAATGTCCACTGTGCAAGGTAGCTCTTGCTGTGGTTGTGTGGCACAAATGTGCAGAGCCCGTCATTGGAGTGGGTGTATAGAGGTGGACACTCAAGGCATGAGAGACATTAACTTTACAAAAAAAGCTTGCCATTCTTGTGAGGTCGTTTCTTTATTTGCCAATGGAGTTTTCATGCTGCTTCTTGAGGACTTACTGTCCCTGGCTACCCTCTGGGAGTCGTGCCAAGTATGTCAGCATGGGGTGAAACACTTTAACTCTTACCTGATCTGTACCAGGGCTGAGGGGGACACTTTTACTGCCACCAAACAATTATTTTCCATGAGAACTATCAAAGACAAGTTCGACTTGGATGCTTTGAGTAACATGTGGTCTGGTTCACTGTTGATCAAAACTTCTTCTGCCATCCAGCCTGTGGCCATTCATGATTATGACCACCTTGATGTCAGCCCAGAGCCCATTACTCTTTACCAGTCTTTGAATATGGTCCACTAACCATTTTTTATAGGGAACTCGTTCCTCAAACAGATGTGGACCTCCGGGCCGATCTGGAAGAGCGAGGTATGCGTTTTGTTCAGAGTGTTAACAAAAGCCATAAGGACAATGGCATTGATACTGGCACATTTACTTTGTCATTTGAGGGGATACCCTTCAAGAGAGTGTCAAGGCTATGGTTTATCAGTGTGATGCGAAGCCTTACATCCGACCACCTGTTTTTGGCGATTGTGTTTTGCCAAGTTGTCATCCCACTGTACAGGAGATCCTTTATGCAGGGAATGTGGACACTCACTCCATGGGGGAAGCCCCTGTGTGCACCGCCCATGTGTGTTAATTGCCATGATCATCACCCTCCACACTCACTGCTTTGCCCAGTTTATAAGTAGGAAAAGAAGACACTGTAGTGTAAATCCCTTCAATGTTCTTCCTGTACTGTGCCTCATCAGAAAGATGGCCAGTGTCTATGATATCCAACTTTGTCTTTTGTATATCCTTTCCCCTTTCCCACCTCCTTATCCCAGCCCTGTCACCACTTCTCTTCCACGTCCCTGTGATTCCCACGTCCCTGTGATTCCCACGCCCTTCCCTCTGGGTGCTGCCCTCTACCTGGTTGGAGAAGTGTCCCCCCCCCCCCCCCCACTCAGTTCCAGATCTCATTGAAGCCTGCTCTGTTTTCAGGTCCAGCGATCTTTAGCTTATTATAGAGGAGGAGGTTGAGGAGGAAAATAAGAAGAAGGATAAAAATAAGAAGAAACTTAAGTTCCAGAACGAAACCCCTTCAGTGCCCCAAAGATGCTGAATCCCTTTTCAAACTCAGTCTGACCTCTTGATTATTGACGTCACTCTGGCCTTGTTAGTGGCAGATGGTTCACAGTGGTGTCTATATCCACTGTCCTAACCGCCCTCCTTTAGTAACTCCACACTCCCTTCCTTCAACTTGAGGATTTTAAAGCCATTCATCACTTGTAGGGAGGTGCTTTTTTTATCTACTCAGGCTCTCCTCATAGAACAGTTCCTTACAGCCTACGACCTGCATCTTCTTAATTATGGTCCCCCATCCCATTTTGGTGCGTATAATGGAATTTACTGTGTGACTGATGTTTTGTTCAATCCCCCTCCGCTTCTCCCTTCATTATACTGGTCGCTGCACGGTGACCTCTGCAATAGCGTCCGCATCCCATTGATTCTCTTATTCCTTTACCAACTCCCGATGGCCAGGTTAGCGTGTTGGGTTTCCATCATGCTGACTGGCGGCTGTATACCTCCTAGGGCGTGTTTACCACGTCTTTTTCAGGTTGTATTTATGAAGTTTTTAGTGACATCTCCAGTTTAATTAATGGCGCCGACGGCATTGCCTCTCAACGGGCCCATTTTGCCACCAGTAGTGCGCATGGTAAAGCATAGCCATCGCCATACCCATCCGTGATCGATGTCGATTCTTGCAACGCCTTAAGTAGCACCTGTACTCAAGGTACCTTATTACCTTTAAATGCCTTCATGCCAAAACATGTTACTTAATCAAACACAGCAGTTGCAGAGAGGTCGTACTGTACAGTTCCCCAATGCGCCACAGCCATCTGGCAGATGTTCAAAATAGCTCACTGTCATGATGGACACAGATACATAGGAATGGAGATGACAGCACTATAGTAGAAAAATTGTGAAGTGTATTGATTTTGATGTAAATCGCGAATATTTACCATCTATAAACTGTAATTTACTCAACACTTCATTTCAAAAGTTTCCTTTCACAGAGTAGTTTATCTGAAAGAAAGCACTATGCAAAACATGGCACATATCTGAGTAAATGGGCAAATCATTAGTCAGCCTGATCATTAGCCTTTCTGAAAGACATAGGACTAACTATGAGAAGAATTGTATCAAGTATTAATGACATTCGCACTAAGGTATTTTTATGTAGATGAATGTATAAATAAATGAAGGCTTAAAATAATTAAAAGTAAACCAAAGGTACCAAGAGATAATAAGCATGTCCAGCAGTTTTTTTCTTCTGGTGACGTTATCTTCGAATTCCGTTAGTCTAATAGCTCCTGAACTTTGAATTGAATGTATGATACAAAAGTTACATTTATTGTCATGTAAGGTAAGCACGAGTAAATTCACACAATTGTTTAATAACACCTCACTCTTCCAAAATATAAATAAAACAGTTACCATGAAACATTATTGCAGGGGAACTGGACGAAGAAGGCAATACCAGTCACATTAAATACTGCAGCCCCCTACTAGCTAGCAGTGTTGAAACTTTGACATATTATGTTCGTCGCTTAACCCTCACGTAAAAACCATATGCTCAGTGATTGGCCAGTGACATGAAGACACAGCCCCTCGGCGTTGTGATAGAAATGGAAATAGGTCCAATTTATGTATTAGGTCCTTGAATCCACGGTGCGTAGTTCCAACTGTAAAGCATGGAGGGTGTTCTGATATGGTATGGGGATCCCATGGAGGGAATAAAGTCGGATATTTGGTGAAAATAGATGGAAAAATGAACCAAAAGGATCATTGTGCCATTTACCAGCGACATGCTAAGACATCTGGTTTGCATCTGTGAAAGGGTTTGACTTGCAGCAAGACAACGACCCAAAACATACATCTTGCTTGTGTCGGAACTATGTGAAATCTCTAGGGGTTCATAAAACATTGAAGAACATGGAAATGCCGCCACAATCCCCTGATTGTAATCCAAACGAACTGCTATGGGATGAATTGTACAGGAGGAGCCTAAAATAGGAAATCATGAGTGGGTCACAATTGTGGGAGGTCCTGCAGAAAGAATAGAGATTAATTCCAATTGAAATCTTGGCAAAACTGATGTAGCACATGCTGAGAGTGCGCAAGGCAGTGATGAAAGCAAAGGGTGGCTAATTAGAGGAAACGGAAATTTATTGGTTGCACCTTCCTGTGTGTTATTTGAGCTTAATAAACATTTGGAAAACAACAAATTGCATGTTTATACTGTTTTTTCTTTCCATGGTATGTAATTACTAAGTGTTTCGAAGTTTCCAAACTAATATATATACTCCATAAGTTTGGAAACACCTAGTAATTATAGACAATGGAAAATAAATACAGTATAAAATGGATTTGGTTGTTTTTTCTCTATATCCCTCCATGCAGTCCCCCTTCTGCCTTTGTGCTTCTTTTCCGCCCCCATTCCCGCCTCCCCTCTCTTCCTATCATCCTCTTTGCCCTGTGCCCTACCTCCATCTTCTCACCATACCTGCATCCTCCTCCCCTCCTCCTCCCCTTATTTCTGTGCTCTGTCACTTTCCCTCTCTCAAACCTCCCACCTCCTCTCCCTCTCTCCCTTCCTCCCTCCCTCCTTCCCACCCTCCCTGCCTCCCTCCCTCCGAACCTCCATCACGCCCTCCTCCCTCTAACCCTCATTCCATTCTTTCAAACTCCTACTTTTCTCTCTCTCCATCTATTTCTTTATGCATTACAGCATGCAAAGCAATTAATGCAAGCTCGTCAGTTACTGCATACACATTTGCTGAAGAAAAGAGAGTTACTGTACATGCAAGAGTCACTGTGCGTGAAGGAGTTACTGTGTATCCAGGAGCTACTGCACAAGTGAGACTTACACTGCCCATTAGAAATACTGTGCGTGCAAGAGATCATGGACACACTATGGTTGCTACACTAGCTAGAATGTGCAAGAGTTCCTGTACATTCCAGTGTAGTTCTACATGCAAGTGTTACTGTGTACAGAAAAGTTGCTGCAAATGCAACAGTTACTGCACACCCAACAGTTACTGACTGCATTATAGTTATGGCATGCAAAAGAGTAACTATGTATGAGAGTTACTGCACGCACAATAGTTGTTGCACACACAAGACTTTCTGTATGTACATGATTTACTACATGCACAAGAGTTACTGCACATGCAAGAGTTACTGCACCCATGACAGTTACTGCACACACAAGAGTACAATTATTGTGCATGCAAGAGTTACTACATCCACAAGAGTTACTGCATGTCCAAGAGTCATTGTGCACAAGAATTACTATGCACACAAGGCTTACTCCCTAGGTTACTGTATACCAGATAGATACCCAGATACAAAGAGGAGTTGAGGAGTTGATATCATACTATGCATCAGTCTCTGAGTCATCACTTCCACATCACAGAAGCAATAAAATTATTTTCTCTTTGTTCAGAATCACAGCAGCAATGCTACCAACACAAATAGTGTTTCATTTTCAATGCTTTGAGAACTGACCAACGGTGCATAGTCCTTCGCTTCCTTATTACCGATGCTGTAGGGTCTCATATGTTGCCCATTGTAACAGGATGTACCGTTTTGTCACGACATTTATACATTCACTATTTCAGCTGATAACTTTCTGTAATGAAGAAACGTATTTTACATCTTACATCGTAGCACCTTGGTTAAACGTATCTCATTTTCTGTCATGTAGTTACCATCTGGTAAATTTCTAAGTTATAAATCGCCATGAACGCATTCTGTCATTTTGCCGTTTCCAGCACTTTCTATGGTCTCCTGGCAATTCGACCATCAATCTGTAACATCTAGTCTGGTATATGCAGTGTGCGGAGAAACAACATGGCCAAAGGTGTGGGCAGAAAGACGGCATCAAAAATAATAATAATAGTCTGAGTATGGGAACTAGAGATCGTAGTTGAATATTTACGGCGCTATGCCAGCATAAAGTGGTAGTCTGTTTCAACCTTTGTTACAACATACTTAGTTAGGGGGACGCTAATTATTATTTACTTCGAGCTTGTTAAGACATCTTGAAACATAAAACATGGACATGTGGTTGTTTCTAAAGAAGTGCTGTCTGGAACGTTGGCTGAGTATGTGATGTTTGAAGTTTTTCTTGATATCATCCTGGAGACTGGTTAGAGTGTGTTTGCGCATACATTTCATTTCGAGTGAAGATGTCAGTATGTCAGATTTTAATTGCGTTCCTGTAGAGCCGTAAATATGGATTTGCAACCGCTAGTTGCTGTACTCGAATTCATGTCTTTCATACTGTCTTTCCTCCCTACTCTTTTGGACAGATTGAATTTTCGCACTTTGTATAACTTTGCCGGATGGCAAACCTTGCTCAACCACCACTGCTTAAATTATACATTTTTTACGTACGGTACACATACGTCATTGAATGACTTCCAGCCCGGTCGTCTGGCTATTCGTCACTGCAAAAGCCAACACGCGAAAAACAAAATCACGAAAGCACCATCTGATCCGAATAATTACACTACTGACTGTGAGTACATTTAGACGTTAATCACAAAAGCCGATAGCAATAATGTAGAAGCTGATTTTGTTGTTGTTGTTGTGGTCTTCAGTCCTGAGACTGGTTTGATGCAGCTCTCCATGCTACTCTATCCTGTGCAAGCTTCTTCATCTCCCAGTACCTGCCGCAGCCTACATCCTTCTGAATCTGCTTAGTGTATTCATCTCTTGGTCTCCCTCTACGATTTTTACCCTCCACGCTGCCCTCCAATACTAAATTGGTGATCCCTCGATGTCTCAGAACATGTCCTACCAACCGATCCCTTCTTCTAGTCAAGTTGTGCCACAAGCTCCTCTACTCCCCAATTCTATTCAATACCTCCTCATTAGTTATGTAATCTACCCATCTAATCTTCATCATTCTTCTGTAGCACCACATTTCGAAAGCTTCTATTCTCTTCTTGTCTTACCTATTTATCGTCCACGCTTCACTTCAATACATGGCTACACTCCATACAAATACTTTCAGAAACGACTTCCTGACATTTAAATCTATACTGGATGTTTACAAATTTTTCTTCTTCAGAAACGCTTTCGTTGCCATTGCCAGTCTACATTTTATATCCTCTCTACTTCGACCATCATCAGTTATTTTGCTCCCCAAATAGCAAAACTCCTTTACTACTTTAAAAGTCTCATTTCCTAATCTAATTCCCTCAGCAACACCCGACTTAATTCGACCACATTCCATTATCCTCGTTTTGCTTTTGTTGATATTCATCTTATACTTGTCCATTCCGTTCAACTACTCTTCCAAGTCCCTTGCTGTCTCTGACAGAATTACAATGTCATCAGCGAACCTCAAAGTTTTTATTTCTTCTCCATGGATTTCAATACCTACTCCGAACTTTTCTTTTGTTTCTTCTATTGCTTGCTCAATATACAGATTAAATAACATCAGGGATAGGCTACAATCCTGTCTCACTCCCTTCCCAACCACTGCTTCCCTTTATTACCCCTCGAGTCTTATAACTGCCATCTGCTTTCTGTACAAATTGTAAATAGCCTTTCGCTCACTGTATTTTACCCCTGCCACCTTAAGAATTTGAAAGAGAGTATTCCAATCAACATTGTCGAAAGCTTTCTCTAATGCTAGAAACGTAGGTTTGCCTTTCCTTAATCTTTCTTCTAAGATAAGTCGTAGGGTCAGTATTACCTCACGTGTTCCAACATTTCTACGGAATCCAAACTGATCTTCCCCGAGGTCGGCTTCTACCATTTTTTTCCATTTGTCTGTAAAGTATTTTGCCGCTGTGACTTATTAAACTGATAGATCGGTAATTTTCACATCTGTGAACACCTACTTTCTTTGGGATTGGTATTATTATATTCTTCTTGAAGTCTGAGGGTATTTCGCCTATCTCATACATCTTGCTCACCAGATGGTAGAGTTTTGTCAGGACTGGCTCTGCAAAGGCTGTCAGTAGTTCTAATGGAGTGTTGTCTACTCCGGGGGCCTAGTTTCGACTCAGGTCTTTCAGCGCTCTGTCAAACTCTTCACACAGTATCATATCTCCCATTTCATCTTCATCTACATCCTCTTCCATTTCCATAATATTGTCCTCAATACATCACCCTTGTACAGACCCTCTATATACTCCTTCCACCTTTCTGCTTTCCCCGATTTGCTTAGAACTGGATTTACATCTGAGCTCTTGGTATTCATACAAGTGGTTCTCTTTTCTCCAAAGGTATCTTTAATTTTCCTGTAGGCAGTATCTATCTTACCCCTAGTGAGATAAGCTTCTAAATCGTTACATCTGTCCTCTAGCCATTCCTGCTTAGCCATTTTGCACTTCCTGTCGATGTCATTTTTGAGACGATTGTATTCCTTTTTGCCTGCTTCATTTACTGCATTTTTATATTTTCTCCTTTCATCAAATAAATTCTATATTTCTTCTGTTACCCAAGGGTTTCTACTAGCCCTCGTCTTTTTACCTATTTGATCCACTGCTGCATTCACTATTTCATTCCTCAAAGCTACCCATTCTTCTTGTACTGTATTTCTTTCTCCCATTCCTGTGAATTGTTCCCTTATGGTCTCCCTGAAACTCTGTACAACCTCTGGTTCTTTCAGTTTATCCGGGTCCCATCTCATTAAATTCCCACCTTTTTGCAGTTTCTTTAGTTTTAATCTACAGTTCATAACCAATAGATTGTGGTCAGAGTCCACATCTGCACCTTGAAATGTCTTACAATTTAAAACCTGGTTCCTAAATCTCTGTCTTACCATTATATAATCTATCTGATACCTTTTAGTATCTGCAGGGTACTTCCATGTATACAACCTTCTTTCATGATTCTTGAACAAAGTGTTAGCTATGATTAAGTTATGCTCTGCACAAAATTCTACCAGGCGGCTTTTTCTTTCATTTCTTAGCCCCAATCCACATTCACCTACTATATTTCCTTCTCTCCCTTTTCCTACTCTTGAATTCCAGTCACCCATGACTATTAAATTTTCGTCCCCCTTCACTACCTGAACAATTTCTTTTCTTCTATCTCATCATACATTTCATCAATTTCTTCATCATCTGCAGAGCTAGTTGGCATATAAACTTGTACTACTGTAGTAGGCGTGGGCTTCGTGTCTATCTTGGCCCCAATAATGCGTTCACTATGCTGTTTGTAGTAGCTTAACCGTACTACTATTTTTTTATTTATTATTAAACCTACTCCTGCATTACCCCTATTTGATTTTGTATTTATAATCCTGTATTCACCTGACCAAAAGTCTTGTTCCTCCTGCCACCGAACTTCACTAATTCCCACTATATCTAATTTTAACCAATCCAATTTAGTTTTAAGTTAATCTTATGTCTCCTTCAACCGATACAGCATTGTTGCTGTCTCAGCGACTGACTGTTGCTACCAGCACCGCGGAATGATGGCAGTTTTTAATTTTCTCGTGAGTAATGGCAGTTTTCTGAAGTAAATGAAAACGGAGAAATCATTCACATGCAAGTGTTCATCATCGAAATGAGAGTGAATCCCTACTTTGTGCAGCGACTTCCTACATGAGAAGCTCGCGTATCCCTACAGTTGCGAGATGCGTGTCCGTTCCCACATGGGAATCACACTCCTAGTCGCTGGCCAGTTGTACCATTTTAATAGATCCGGAGGGTGCTGTTTCGTACTCCGCACATTCATGGATAGCCTTCTGATACAGCTGCCTCCTGCTTATGTTAACTTACATGAGACGGAGGCGAGTGTATGAGAAAACCTTACGGAAAACTCGTAAAGAAATCGTCAAAACTACCTTTAAAACGTTTTTATCCAAGCCAGTTAACTCACGTGATACTGTTTTATTATGCTCACCTGGATGACATGCGTTGTGCAGAATATGCGAAGCGGTAAAAGGGGAAACGTGTTGACACTCCATGGTTATGATGTTTTGAGTGGCTAGAAATAGCCCTCTCGATTCAAGCCTATATCTTAGTCATGTATGTAGAATTAGTGTATTGTATAGACCCAACAACAAGATAACAGTATCATGTGTTTTGTATCGATGCGAAATATAAACTCAGTGTGAGAACCAGTTTTACTTTGTGGCAATGTGTCCCGCTGTTCTCCCTCTGATTCTAAAAAAAGCATTCGTCAAACGGCAACAGATAAAAAACCATGTGTCGAGGGCCTTTACACAATGGAGGAGGACCGCATCCAAGTCGAGAATTAATTCACTGAAAAGGCGATGAAAAGAAAAAGAAACTTGTGTCAGCGATATTATTCGATCGTATCGCTGGGCAGCAGCGATAGCGAGAACGAAGGCCACCAAAGCTTTATTTTACGGTGCTTGACTGCGTTATACGCCCCTAGTTCTCGTATGTGGACCAGCACTACCCTTCATGCCATGCAGAAACAGACGGCGCATGCTTCAGTCCCTGCTTGATGGTATCTGAAAGCAAATAGATCAGACAGTTGTAGTCTCTGTACCTGGAATCAAGAACTGATTTCAACAACTGATCTCGTTGTTGTATTAGTGTCACACATGTAGTAATTCAGTTAGCCAAATTTCCCCAAGAGTCGCAGTATTAGCCCGATAACTATCCTTGTTACGTTTGGCTAGGTATAACGACAGCAAACGTTTCAAACACTGAATCGACAATTCGTTTTTTACACAAACGATACAACTGCAGTAATTCGACGATTTTCTGTTCTTGTTGAACATTTAGCTGGCCGTTTTCACAGGAAACCGAATATCGGTTTGACGGGAAGCACATAGTTTTCTGGCCATTTACTGAGGAGCACGTGTGATGTGTTTTATTATGCTTTGTGAAGTAATATCCGTAATGTCCGATTTTTACAGGGAATAAAAGGCTATGACTTCTCCTTAATCGAATACGGTTAACGATATAATATCGAGATAAGAAAGATTTGCCAGGATACGTTACTTGTAGAGGGAATTCATAATACTGGGTTAGAGATTAACGTTCTGTTGTGTCAAAAATTTTCGCCTTTCGTAGAGTTTTAGTTCTGACGACCGACGTAGCCTACATCCCTACTTTCATCGAAGCAAGGATTTTGGAATATGATGGCTGCGTAGCTCGTGCAGTCATTTAGCTCGAAATTCTCCATTTTTAAAGAGAGTGAACAAATTTTTCCCCGGTGCTTCGTCACTGGGCAAAGTGTAATAACTTATGTTACACGGGTGCTTCTGATGGTCGGCGAGCACTCGCACCTTTAGCAGTGTCGACAACTCACCGCTGTAAACCCAGCCCCGGAAACGCGTATGGAGATGTAGTCATCTACCTTAGAACATTTACACATACAATTCCACACTGCGCGGCAGATCTCGTTGTGTGATACAAAGCTGAGTCGCCATAAGATGGACGCTGTCGTCGTGTTTAGTACGACCGACTCTGCAACGCCACATACGTGGCCCCTACAACTGACAGAGCTTTTCCTTACACCCTTCTCACTGAAACAAGCCCTAATACGCAATTAAAACATTTACATGGTGTACATTTAATCGATCGTTAGGAACAGGGTGGTTTACAAGCGACAAACGTAGGGATTTCCTTCGCTTTATTTTCTGCTCGGAATTCGAATCGTGCATCCTCTGTTGCCAAAGTGTTTTCTTTCTAGTTGTTTCTTCCTCCGTGAAGTAGAACTGCGACATCGTTCACCCTTTGGCCTCGTACTTAAGCAGCACCGGAGTAGACTTGATGACGACAGAGGAGATATCTGTCATTAGTAGCTACTCAAGCGGAATGTGATGTGCGCGTTTGAATTCTCCATGACAGAAAACTACTAGGAACTGAAGTGAACCTAATCTTTGAAAACCATGACCAAATTAGGGCAATGACAATTGCTATGCTACAACTACTGTCTACTATTAAACACTTTACTTTCTGTTCAATACACTGACTTCATGTACGAGAGCGTGTCTTTTGGTGATAAGAAACTGTTAGCACCTATTTGTCCCGGCGCATTGTCCTTATCGTTCCTGGAAGTAGAAGACAACGTCAGGCAGATTATGTTACTCTTGTGCCATAGGTATATGTTGAGACGAGAAAGAAGGAAACGGTATCACGTTATATAACGCCTTCTCATTCATTTTTGGTTGTTTATCATTAACCAAAGTTGGTGAAAAACAATTAGAATGAGAGACTTGAAATTCTGATCATCGCACAAGAGAGGGTACATCTTGGTCGACAGGCAGGACTTCCTGGAAACAAATACCCTCGATGGGAGTAACAACAGAAGGTCGTTGCCACGTCGCCTGAATGGGGGACGCCAACGGAACAGATAAATTCAGGGGCGCTTCAGTTTTCTGCTGTTTAGTCATTGCAGCACCATAAGGCTCAACGACTTCCCCACCTTTGTATGTTTCTACAGGGGTTACTGCAGCTGTGGGGGCGATACTAGGAGAGACGCTAGCCACCTCAGCTTCCAGTTCCGCACCATTGACGCTGTTAGTAGTGCAGGACTCAGCACTACAGGATGCAGCAACCAACAGACTCACTTGAGGGGGCGGTGTGAGAGGGGTAGATGTATCCGACTCCTCACTGTCCTGCACACGACGTCTCTCGTGTTGCACTGTCTCCACTGCCAGTTTGGCCACAGCAATGTGAGGACCGTGCTGTGGCGGTGTTGTTCCATTGCACATGGAGAACAGGTGGCACCAACCTTGCGAGGGGTAGAAACGAGACCAGCCAACCCCAGTTTCCGATGCTGTTCAGAGGAGACCTTCAACAAAAATACCTGCCTCTGAACATTAGGTCTAAGGTTCGTTGCAGAGAAAGCACGTCCCTACTTGCCCTTATTCGTTCCATGAGTGCGGTAATCAGAGATCTGTAAATGAGAAGGAATGTTTTGTTTGACTACCATGTTCACTGAACGGATCCTGCTATAACATTACAACCGGTATTGAATGGACTAGCTTCGCGGCGTATACCCCTCACATGACTATAAGAGAGAAATGTCGACTGTTGTCAGCTTCTTGCGGGAGATTAAATACTCAGACAGTTGTATACTTCAGTTCCTCGTTACCAGGAAGCAGCATACTTCTGGAACCATCTCAGTGCTTAAACGGAACCTGAGAACATGGAGGCTAAAGCAACCTATCTATTTGTAGTTGATCCAAAAACTTAACGAAAAAGACATATCAGAATGAAAATAGACTGTATGAACCTGATCAGCTGTTTCATGAATTGTATCAACGAGCCAGTTGTGAATCTCCAAAGACCCAGGCTGGAAGGAACCAATGGATTTGTCGAAACTGAAGCTGTCTTTACCTTTTCCCAGAACACCCATGGCCGATATTATGAGCGGACTACTCTGTTATCAGTGGACTCACACAACAACTGACACTGGCGTCCTGACGACGATGTGCTTCACACGACGACACGAAAGACACCGAGAGAAAGCTGCCCAGGTGCGCGCGTACTGTGGTGAGGCAGTAAACTGGCGACCCTCCCAGTCGGCACTCGATGCGGAAACACCCCTGGACCAAGGCTGCAGAAATATCGCAGAAGAATCTGTATCTTATGACATCACATTTGAAACTCAGATTTCTCTGGTCATGCTGTGGCATTGAAGCTTTCACGAGTTCCTGGATGACTAATTACACTGCTAGCCTGTAGAATGTGGCAACCTCATGCTTTGGCAAACGGTTTCTCCAAACATTATTCCACAAATATTTCTCTTGTGCGCGTTTGTGCGCGTGTTCCAAGCGCCGTATACAGCTAGGGTGCCTGACATTCCCACACTATGACCATACGTGGAACGTCGACAGAAAGCACAAATGTGTAGCAATAGCCGTGGTATACTCGGCGCCGCATTTACGAGAAGTAAAGATGAAATCGCGGTCCATCTTACTAGATTTAAATTTTTGTGGTTTCTGCAAACCACTGCAGACAACCAGCGTGGCTTTTCCTTGAACACGGGTTCTGTCGATTCTTGCCCCCATCCTTGTCTAGTGAGAGCCAATGTCACTGTTCGAATGGTCTCGATGACAAGAGAACTTTAAAGTTCAAACATTCCTCCTTTTCTTCAGGAACAGGTCTCGCTGTTTCGTTCGATACCTGTCACAGGCAATATGGTTTCGCTGAAGTAGCTACACATAGTAATCCGTATATTAGCTGAGGGTCCTGCTCAAACTAAGTATACGAGAGCTTAGATTATGTAAAGGCCTGTGGAGACATGTCGGCTGATGCAGATGACCCCAGTTTTCTAAAAATATATATTAGTGCCCAAGAATGTTCATCTCCGCCTTAACCGTTAATTTACGTCTGCCACTTTCCTTAGACAGACCCTACTGGCCTATTCTACGTCAACATCAAGAATTTGTAGTTCCAGTAGGACTGAGGCACATCTTACGTTGGTGGGCAATCGACAGTAGACATTCATCTGATGTTTGGAGGGGGTGTCATAGGAATATCGGCGACACTCCAGGCCCTGGAAAATGAGACAAGGGAATTTCCAGTTTTGCAGGTGTGGAGTACACTACAAAGATCAAATTCTCACGTTTGATCGGTAAATGGCTACAGAAGTATTCTTCTGTAGTATAATTTTCTGGTAAGATTTGTATGTGCGGAGTTCATGTTAGTTTCCAGTCAATGGTTAGTCCTGTGCATTTTTGTGAGTTACTAAACTGGATAGGATGGTTTCATGAGGCAGTAGATGCGGGGGTGAAAAGCGGCGATTTGTCATATTCAATTGTACAGATCTTGGTATGGCTGGTTTCAAGGTGTCTTTGGTTGCACCTGGTTGAGGTGGGGTCGTCAACAGATTGGAGGAAATGGGCAGGGTGATTGAACCCACCCGCTCCTACCATTTCCATAAAGAGTACATTTTTTTGTCAGCTTATCCACTAACTCAATATTACCAATTCGTCATCTCTTCAGCTCTTACCACTCTGTGTGTGTGTGTGCGTAGAGGGTGACGGACTAGTGTCTGTGCCCCTAGAACAGCATTGCACAGTTCCTCGTCTGCAGCATAGCGACGTGCAGATGCATGTGCCTCAATGACTCCCCATCACGTGTTGTCAGGTGTGGTGAGGTCAGGACTTTTTGGTGGCCATTTCAAGGGAGCCACTGTTGCTGATGATCCACGACCTGTCCAACCAATTGGGAAATTGTTCCATATGCACTTGTATTCGCAAGAGTAGCACGCGGCTAGAAATACTAAACAGCAACAACTGTGTACTGGCCTGCACCCTTTCCAGGAGGATATTGCAGCACCGACAGGCGTTACTCAGCCGGCCCACTGTTTCCGTGCTGACAACAAGACAGCGTCCCTCCACTTCCGAGTGGTGGCGTGATGTTCGCCAGAAGATGATGGGTACGAAACTCATTGAAATGTTGCGACAAGACGACGCCACCACTTGGCTGATAACTCGAGAAGAGTTCATCACTGATTATTAACAAGAAATTCCTACTCAATATTTACAAAAAATTCATGTCGCCCAAACTATTCTTTTCTTTAAAAATGTAATCGTCACAATACTCTTCATTAAATATTAATCCTGATCCACTATTGATGGCAACTAGTGGTGATAGAATGACGTTAAATTTAAGATTATGACATTTACGACATTAGTGGAAGTTACTGCTAAAACTAGCTAACTGCTTAACATTAAAATTTAAATCCCAAAATCCCTCTTAAAAATGTATATAGTAAACCCTTAACAAATTGTATAATCACAAGCTGACATCGAATTTCAAAGCATTTTTGATAGAAAATCAGTTTAATGTCAGAAATTATAAAGACAGTGTAAATGACGTTGGGATTCCTACTCAGGTTTACACCCACAAGTTTCACTCGTTGCACAATTTAAGATTTACTCAAATACTGTTCGGAAGTAGCAGTCGTCATATTTTATTTCACTCCTGTACTGTGTGCACTTCTTGGTGATATATTAAAAACATAATTAAATTCGAATGATGAAATCTCTCTTTCTTTGTCGCTGTGTGTTGTGCCTCTATCGACCTTTATACGGTAGACCGCTTTTCTCCCCTCTGTTGCTAATCTGAATGCGTGTATTTCCCTTTACTGTTTGTAGTGAAGGTGGAACGCCACATTCACGCTCACGAGAAAGCCTAAGAAGAAATACGAGCTGGTCGCACAGGGCAAGATATGAAAAAAGTATAAACTTTCACTCGCTGACAAACACAGGAAAAAGTGCCAGTGTGTTACAATATGTTTAAATGACGTTCAAGGCTTCATGTGACGAGTTGGCGCATAAAATCATGCCCATTAGCGTACATTCAATTGCTTTTCTTCATGATGAGACCCAGCCTTCGATATGTCGTCAAGCATGTGTTAGCAACCCCTGGACTCGTACGTCCACAGTGTATATTCTAATACGGGGAGACATTTTAACTGAAAGTCGCTTGTCCGGTGTCTGCCGACAAATACGTTGTTGCAGTGTGTATGTTGTTCAGAAATACGATACTGTGTTTCTTCGAACATGCGTGCATGCATATATGCATGTATGTCCAGAACAACATTGTATTGTACTTCTGAAGAACACAGCAAGTGCAATTTTATACTCTCGTCCAAGGAAAAAACTTTGACCAAAACTTAAGTCACACTCTTTACTTTGTACAGATCCTGTGTGACACGTCTGAGTTGTCAGAGGGAAAGTTTGTATAGTCCTTTCTAATCAACAGGCCTAGGAATCATAAACAAATTAACTCGTGCCTCAGAATGTAAACTATAGATGCTAATATCTGTAAGTAATGCTTTTAGGTGTACTTAATGACATAAAGAATTTTTGATACCTCCAACCGTTCAGTGCTTACCTTTTCTGATGTTTATGTAATACCACACAATTCCTTCCGTTTCGATTCCTTGATACTCGAGGATATATCCTACAAATCGATCCCTCCTATTAGTCAGATTGTACCAGTACTGATTTCTATCAGTTCGACCCAATTCTTCTTCATTACGTATTCGATTTAGCCATCTTATGTTCAGCTTTGTTCTGTATATCATTTCAGATGCTGAATCGATGAGAGCATGACAGCTTTTTTTCCGCTTGCCAACGTATGGAGGGCATGTGGGCTAATGTTGCAAGGCGAGACCTTCTGCCAGTCACCTGCACTGGTCCCCTCTAACTACAGAATAGGCTGCTGCCCCTCATCGGGAACCATATGTTGGTCTGGCTCCTGCGTAGACGCCCCTTGCACGTTGTAGCATCTACGGTATGGGCACATACACCACCCCACCTCTGTATGGCCTTGTTGCTAAACAGTGGAGGTGGAGGTGGGATTGGAGTATTGTAGTCTACAGTGTGGAATATTTTTCTTGGTTCATAAGAGACATGAGGGTATCACAGGTCCTCTGATTTCTCCCTTGCACTGATAATGGCCAGGTAAGACTGGCTGCTCTGACGTTTATGTGTCTACTGAATCTTATTTTTTTCAGATTCTTATATAAAATTTTTTAATTAGGTGTTTGTATCTGAGGATACACAGTTAAAACTGAATGAAGCGATTACCAGTGACTGTAGATATAAAACAGAGAGGAAATTAATTACTGATTCTTTATAGGTGTTTTGTATGAAGCCCTTGGTGACATGTACAACATTCAAGCCTCCAACCATTTCACGCCACACATTTAGAAGGGTATGTGGAGTTTGTGGCGTAGCAGAAATGTGTGATTTGTGTTCTGGAATGGTTTCCGGCAAAGGTGGCGTACACACAAGGTATTTCGCATGACCCCACGAAAAGAAGACCTTGGATGTCAGGCCCAAAGATATAGGAGGCAGAGAACGCCACGCCGCCATGGCAAGGTCGACGGATTCATCGTTTTGCGAGGTGCAGCTTGAAAAATGTGGAGCGGCTTTGGATTCCCTGCTCTCGCACAACGATGGAAATTCTAAAGTTTATTTTACATTGCCTGTAATGCTTATGACGCTCACATCCCGGCTGTCAAAATTAGGAACAGTTTGAGCACAAACAGGATTTCAGCTCAAGCAAATCGCTAACCGCCTGCGGTCACAGCTAGGATATGACGCTAGCACTCGTGGCCGCTCTTCCCACACACACACGTAAGCATGTGGAGTATTCTTGGCGCACATCCGCGGTGATCTCGCTACGTAAATAAGACATAACATGTCCTTTAACGGCAATTGCATCGATACTGTGTGGAGACCTGTCTGTGGTGGACTAGTGTGCTGTTCTCGCCCACGTGATTTACGCAAACTGAACTGTAATGTGTAATGGTTACTCACAACCGTCGATAGCCACCAAGGCCATATGTCACAAGTTCTTAATACTATTTAATAGTTTATGCCTAAAATACATTTTCACATCGACCTTCCAATAGAGAATCTATAGTTTTTAAAAGGTTCAAGTAAATTTTGATCCTCGTGTCAGTCAGGTACCCCACTAACACGATCACATAAAGCCCTATTTGGGAAGTAATATCCGATCAGGTGTAAAATGGAAAGCACAGAGAAAATCTGATGATGCTTTGCACAGATGTGATTGGCAGTGAGTCTAGTATGGTAATCGATCGCTTCATGTCACTCTTTCCAGTTCTGACCGCACAGTGAGCAAGTAAAGATGACTCGAAAATAGTGTCTGCCGTCAAGTATGGGTGCGTGCCCTGTGTTTCGCCTGATTTCATGCAACCCCGCCTAACGTACCTGTCGTGCGTTTCCTTCTGCTGTGGCAACGAAGACGCTCCAGCAGCGTTTTGGATGGGCAGTTTTGATTGGCCACCATACATCCCGGACTTGATTCCCTCTGAGTTTTTATCTCTGCTCATATGACCTGCTCGCTTTCAGGATACCCTCTTGGAACAGAGAGAGAGCTGCAGACCAGCTGAGAGAATTGGCAGACAGCACAGGTGGCTGCTTTCTGTGACGAGGATGTCGGAAAGTTGGTACAATGCAACGACAAATATCTAAGTCGGGGTGCCGAGTGTGTAGAGAAGTATCGCGATCGCATAGCTAACTGTTACAAACAAAACAATTTATATTGTCACTGTGGTTTCCATTTCGCGGCCGATCGCACCCTACTCTCCGAATAGCCGTTGTAAATGGTGGTGACTCAAGTCTACCCTCGATATATTTGCGACAGTGCATATTAAAGTCGGTGATAGGCATAAAATACTGCCCGAAAATCCACTAAATGCTTTTTCCGAAATTTATTTCAAGGAATTGGTTCTGGAACCAACGTCTGCGAAAACATTCAGTGACCATTCAGTAACAAATAATTCTGAGCACATTGGGAGCATCATGACGCTTACACGGATTGTTGAAGCTAAACTGAACAACTTAACACCCAAATTCACTGAGAATCAAAGAAAAATACATCTATTAAAAAAATGGAGACAAACGTTAGCTTCATGACTTCATAAGCTTTCAAACCTATGCAGGCTTAGACCGGTTTTCGCTTCAATTTTAAAAAAAAGGTAGTATCGACAGCATTCGAGAGATTTATAACAACAGATGAGTATGACACAAAACTGTTCTCCCATGGCGCACAAAACAGGTCATTTTCGAAGAAGAAACAACAGGAAACGTTGTGAAATTTAAAACAATACAGTATCTCGATGTTTTAAAGAAACTCAAAATTTAGAGTAGGCTTCGTTGTGAGAGGCTTTTAATATTTCCCACAATGGAATCTTTGTCTCTACATCTGGCATCATTCTAAGAGAGATTATGGTGGTATGTAAAGTACGCCAGTGGCAAGACACAATCAATACCATCTCTGCACGATGGCAGTGATAATGTTACTAATCAAAGTGCCGCTACGGCGGAGTCACTAAACACGGTTTTCCGAAAGTCCTTCACCAAATAAGACGGAGTAAATATTACAGAATTCGAATCAGCAACAGCTGCCAACATGAGTAAATTAGCAGTACATACCGTCGATGTAGAGAAGCAACTGAAACTACCTAATAAGGGCATTTTTTCCGATTCAAATAGTATACCTGGCTCGACAAAATGTCTCACCTAAGGATTGAAAAGTTCCACATGTGACACCTACAGTGAAGAAAGGAAATAGGAGAAATTCACCGAATTACGAACCACTACTAGTAACATCGATTTTCAGTATGACCTATAACACCCACTGTGTTCCAACATTATGAACGATATATCGACACTTACTCTGGGCCGATTCAGCGCACATCGTTCCTATGAAACACAACCAGCTTTTCACTCAGTCAAAGTAATGAGAGCTATCTACAAGTAATCTTAGACCGATTAATTTCCAGATTTCTGGCAGTCTTTTGATACCGTTCTTCACAAACTGCTTGCACTCACATTACGCGCCTATGGAGTATCGTCAATAGACCAACATCGACAGACGGATCAGCACTCCCCAGCCGCAGGCAGCACAATAACAGGGACATGAACTGTGGATTGAGTGAACACGGAATACCGAACAAATGGGTTAATTCGTATTTCTTAACAACAAAGACAAATGTAACATTATTGATCATAATTACTTCTTAGAGAGGTAATAAACAATTGAGAAGAATCACAAGGTCAAGAATATTATGAATCATTCATTGACGTATGTAGGCATGTGGAGTGTAAATGTAAGGGAGGAGGGTATAGAAGGATGGATTGGGGGCGGGCTATAAAATGACTAATAAAATGAAGAAGCTATTATAGTGGGGGGGGGGGGACAAAAGGGTTACAAATAAAGAAATAAGAATAAAAATGTGAAGTGACTTACTTTTTTTAAAATTAAGATACACCTATGGTAAATGGGCACTTTTAAATGTTAAAGCTAGGTCATTGTGTGGGAATGATGTGTCCAAAGTGAAGGTATGGCTTAAGCGTGTATCGGTATATTCTCTGTGTGGATTCGTGTTTCATAGTATTTTATGTGTTAAATAGTTGTAATAATAAAATTTATTCCATAAATTTAAGAAAATAGGTTTTATTGAGACAGTCAGTTTGACCTTTAGTTATTGACAGAAGTTTGGGGTGAGGTATATTGATTCCTCATTAAAGTAGTATATCTCAGAGGGAGGAAAGGACACTTTAAACAACATCAATGACTATATGTCTTTATTAGCATTTTCAGTAACATGATAAGTCCTATATGCAACCACATCACGGTCGACAAAACTCTCAAGTCCAGTTACATTTGGAACACCAGAACCACCTCGTACAATAGCAACTGTCAACCATCCGTTGCCATGTGTGAAGGAATCATTAATGTCAATACTGAAGTTCAATCTGCATCCACAAAAGACTGATGGTCCATCGAGTAGCGAATGTGCAGCGACAGATTTTATAGTATTCTTCTTTTTGTCAGCTGCAGATGTAGTCAGTTCCACATCTTCTATGGTTTTATACATTGTACTTCGTGCTATGCAGTTGCTGGACTGCTATATTTATGGATGCAGTGGATGTTATCGACAGGTTTGTTACAGTATATGTTTATGAGCAGGCAACTTCATGGTATACTGAGATAAACAGGTACTGCAAAGATGTAACACCTACCAAAGAAAATAAATTGCTCCTAACCTTTCCTATCCTACCGGACAATGAGTCCAAAGATTTAAAAAAAGTGACCTGCTTGTAACACCAATTTCTTTGACCAAGACAATTTGACACTTAGCCAACTGTCATTCAGTCAATATGGTGTACTCAGTAATGAAGCAAAGCAGTAGGCTCTGTGTCTAATAGTGCATTTTAATACGATAGTATGGCATCTTAGGAAATTTATAACGCTTGTAAGTAAGCATTTCAAATATAGATTCTTATATGATCATGTCATTTGTTATGTATTTCACTGTTATTGTCTAACCTACTTACAGAAGACACTTGATAATGGCACTTTGAAGCCGATATCATGATTGTGTAAGTGTAAATGTAACACTATAAATAAACAACAGTCTAATGGCGGTACTGACTTTAAAGAAAAAAAGATTAATGGGTACATAATTTGGCCTAACGTAGAAATGGTGCAGAGCATGCAGCATGTCCTTCTGTACCGTCACAACATTGCCCTCGTCGATCTCGAGAGACGTGTTACACGCATGAGGAAGACAAGTCTGATGCCGAATCAGATGATACAGAGGAGTCAGTTGGTCCACAGCCCAGCGGACGTGATTTGGAACGCCACCTCAACCATCCCACTTGGCGCCGCTTCACTCCTAATGATCGCGCCTTTACACGCCTGACGTCTGCAATACGTAGCAGAGGCTGATGCGCACTTTCTTAAAGGCCACACGAGAGAGAGTTGTAAAATTCTTGCGTGTTCCGAAATTTCCGCGCTCTATCAGCGTACAGACGTATCAACGTTTGTCAGAACCTCGGGTTTGCCCTCTGAACTCAGCATTCCAAAATGGAGGCTTAGCACGCATCTAACCAGAGACTATGGTTCAACACTTTTGGGTTCACCTTAATATGGTTAGGATCTCCATCTGCGATGTATGCAACACCCAACGGAATCAAAACATTTTCACCGACAGTCGTGTGTGACGTAATGTGACAGCCACTACACTGTGGTCCGTGAAGTCGGCGGGGATGGCACCGATAGCCAAAGTCCATTGACACGTTGGGTCAGACTAAATATGTGACACCTGTTGCTCGAAGAAACAGTAAAATAAGTAAAACTGACAGACGCAAAGAACGGACAATTTAACTACTGAAACTTGCTGGCAGATTAACAGAGTTTCGCACTCGGTCCCGAGTTCGACTCTCGGTCCGGCACACAGTTTTAATCTGCCAGGAAGTTTCATATAAGCGTACACTCCGCTGCACAGTGAAAATCTCATTCTGGAATTTAACTACTAGCGACAGAAATAAAAATTAGGAAACTGGTCTACAGGACGCAACACACAGTTAGAATAACCACCTGTCAAAATAGTATCCAAACATTTGTGTAACAAATGAGTCACCTGTTCCTTAAAAAATTCGGATAGATCTAAAGTGCGTCACGTACTGGACGACGCATAAAGGAGAATGGTCACGTGAAGAAAAGTTCATCTTATCCATTTACCATTATCAAGGATTTCAATTCCTTCAATGGAAATGTCCTCCCCAAAAAACATATAGTTCACACGGGAGCCACATTAAGCACATGGAAAAAAAGAGACAGAAAAATTTACATTAAGAAGCTAGCCGCAAATCCGATACAACCCTATTAATATTCAAAGGAAGAAGCGTATGAGCCAGCACACTTTAACAAACAAGAAGCTAAATTCGATCTCATGGCTGGCTTAATTACGTGACCAGATTGCGTCAGGGTCCACTTCCGAGTCCGCTGACGCGTCCACGTTAGACCGAGCGGCTAGCCGGGCGGGCTTATCATCACTTACTCAGCACCGATTCAGTCAGTTAATATCGCTCCTCTGAAACACTACCGGCTCTTGACTCACTCAAAGTAATGAGTGCTATCGACAAGGTACCTTAAACGGATTCCTTTCCACATTTCTGCACCGCTTTTGATACCGTTGCTCACAAAAGACGTAGTCACATTGCGTGCCTATGGAGTATCGTCCCAGTTGTTCGTCTGTAATCGTGTATTCCTGTCGGAAATGACACAGTTAATAATAACTGACGGAAAGTCATCGAATAAAACAGAAATCATATTTGGCGTACGGAACGGAAGTGTTAGAAACCGTCTGCTGTTTCTGATCTGTATATACGATTTAGGAGCCTATCTGAGCAGCCCTCTGAGTGTGTATGCACATGATGCTATCGTGTTTCGGCCAGTAAAGTCAAGATAAGCTCAAAACTAGTTCGTTTTGTACCAGCGAGATGTACAGGAAGGAGTGTCACTCATATGATCTGCGGGTTTGGGGTGGCAATAAGTCAGACAAAGATGTTTTTCGTTGCGGCGAGACAAATTCAGTCAAATAATTTCTCCTGCGAATATAAAAATTATTTGTGGATGTCCATCTACATAGGGAGGAGCGATGGTAGTAATAAAGTACAAGAAATCGGAGGTAGCATGGGAAGATACAGGTGTCATTTCTCACGAACGATGTTCGAGAGCGGAAGTGTACAGAAATAGGCTGGGGGTGGTTCGACAGACCCTCTGCCAGGCACTTTAGAGTCAATTACGGAGCGGCCATGTACACGTGTTGTCCGCCTACACACTTTATCTGGTCAACACTTGTGTGTGCTACAGGCACTGGTCTGATGGTACTTTACCGGCTGGTATGTCCTTTGCACTTCTGTACTGCCACTGCCGTGATATCCATTTCAGCCTTCTTACGGTAGTCGAGCGTTGGTCCACCTCTGCAATTTCAACCTCCAGTACTTCCCTAATTAGAAACTCTACAATTCCTTGAAGTCTCAGTGTGACCTCTCCACCCAACCAATCTTTTAAGCAAGTTACCGCTTAAGTTTCCGTTTCTCCCATGTCAATGTAGTACTTCCACATTAGTTACTCGATCTACGCATTAAACAGTCAACAGTATTTTGTAGCGCCCCTTTTTAATATCTTCTGTTCCTATCTTGCCTAAACTGCTGTTCAACATAAGACAAATACCTTCGGGAGAAGTTCATAAAATTTCTATTTACATTCAATGGTAGTATATTCCTCTTTTTCAGATACGCTTTTCCCTTCTTCAAAATCCCATTTCGTGCTATTTCTTTTTTATTTTGTCGCCCTTTGTTTCGTCCATCTTCAGTTAGTCTGTTGCCCATCCCTACATAATTTCGTAAATTAATTCGTTCAGCAGCGCCTCATTTAATTTCATGACACGCCCATATTGTCTAACATTTTCTTCTACTCCCTCCCCTACAACCGAATTCCAGTTCCTCATGACAATTTTGTTTCCCCTCCCCTTCAAAACTCTCATATATGATCTCCATATCTACCTACATCTTCCGCTTGAAACATTGGCAAGTAACCTGAATTATCGTTGTAGGTGTTGGTTTGCTGTCGATCCTGATGAAGAAAACCAATATTTTAGGCACACTCTTTGGTTTGGTTACGTCCGTAGGACACATTTGGGTTGAGGTCTGAGGTAAAGTTTGTATAGTTGTTTGTAATCAACAGGACTGGAGATCATGAACAATATGTTGTAAATTGCATTGCGTATCAGGATTAAATATATGGATGCTACTATCTAGAAGTAATGGTTTAAATTGTAGCTAATGACGTAAAAAATTCCTGATAACTCCAACCATTCAGTGTTTAGCGTCTTCCCTTTTTATGTACCACGCACTTCGTTCCATTACCTGATTCACTATTCCTTGATACTTCCGGTCATGTACTGAAAATCGATTCCTTCTATATGTTTCATCACTTCGATTCAGCACCTGTTCATTAAATACTCGATGTACCGATCTTCAGCGTTATTCACCATACGCTGCTGTCCCTCTTGGGAACCCCATGTTGGTCTGGCTCCTTTATAGACGCCTCTTCCATGTTGTTGCATCTACACTGCATCACTGAGGTAATCACGCCACCCCACGGCGGTCTTTTCGCTAAACAATGCAGGTGGAGGCGGGGTTAATCTAATTTAGTTTACAACGTCGAATATTTTACTTAGTGCACAAATGGCATTGGGGTACGACAGTTTCTCTGGCTCTCCCTTGCACTGATAATCTCCAGGTAAGATTTGCTACTCTGATATCTATATGTCTACTTGATTCCATTTATCTTCTCCTTATTCTTTAGCATATTCTTGTATAAATTTCTTGAATTAGGTATTTGTATTTGTAGATGTAGAGTTAAAACTTAATGAAGCGGTTACCAATAGGTGTAGCTATTCGAAACACAGCAAATTTATTTTAGATTGTTTATAGGTATTTTCCATGAAGCCCATGATGACACGTGTAACATGTAAGCGACAAGCCATGTCACGCCATACAATTAGGAGTGTGTGTAAAGTAACCGACGCTTCACAAATGGGCGAATAGTTTTCGGCGAATGTGGCATATACACAAGGTATTTCGCATAACCCCACGACAAGAAATCCTTGGGGTCAGGCGCAGAGGTCTAGGTGGCAAAGAACACAGTGCCGCCATGGCAAGGACGACGGATTCAACGTTTTGGGGGGTGCTGATTCAAAAGTGTGCAGTGCCTTCCGATTCACTACTCTTCCACAACGATGAAAATTCTGAATTTTATTTTTCGTTTTCTGTACTGCTTATCGATGTACCGGCAAGAGTCGCCTGCAGTAACGTATCACCACTACAGTGATTTAGGGTTGGGCCAAACGCTGCACCCCCTACTGTGTGGACGCGGCCCGTGTCCCCCGCTGGCCTCCCTCGCCCTGTATTGTTGTGACGCCCACAGCCGGGCTGGCGGAAACTGGAAGCGGCTTAGACCGCAAACGGTATGTTAGCTGCCCGCTGACCGCCTACCGCATGCAATCGCAGCGAAGACATGACGCACTTCCCACACACACACACACACACACACACACACACACACACACACACACACACGTAAACGCGTCGAGTATTCCTGGCGCACATCCGTAATGGCCCAAATACGCAAATACTACTTGGAGGCGAGAAATCGCGATCCTGCGTTAGTAGCTTCCCGCAGATCGAGAGATTTATACCAAATATATATAATAAGCGACGGTACTAATCTCCTATTGCGCACAGGACAGGTCACTATTCAAGAAGAAAGGAAAAAAATCTCGGGAAACTTAAAACAATGGAATATCACCAAGATTGGCAATGTTTTATAAAAGCTCAAAATTTTGCGCGGATTTTAATGCGAGATGCTTTTAATAGTGTCCACAACGGAGCTTTGCCTACACATCTGGTAGAAAAACCCAAAGAGATTCTGGTCGTATGTAAAGTACATCAGAGGCAAGACACAATCGGTGCCATCTCAGTATGATGACAGTGGTTATGTTACTGATCAAAGTGCCGCTAAAGCGGAGTCACGAAATGCGGTAAATATTACAAAATTCGGTCAATAACAGCAGCCGATTTCAGTAAGTTAGAAGTGGATATCCTCGATGTAGAGGAGCAACTTAAACCACTTAATAAAGGCAACATTTTCGGCCGAATTGTATACCAGTCACGTCCCCTTACGAGTATGGTGGTATATATTTAGAAATCATCTACAAGCGCTAACTCGACAAAATATAAGCCCCTAATGAGTGGAAATTTCGACACGTTACACCAACAGTCACGAAAGCAAACAGGAGTAATTCCCTGAATTATTGTCCCATACCAGTAACGTCGATCTGCAGTAAGATTTGGAACATTCACTGGGCTCGAACATTATGAATTGTCTCGGAGAAAACGGTCTATTGAGACATACTCACCACCGATTCAGTAAATATCGTTCTTCTGAGGCACACCTAGCTTTCATAGTAGCGAGTGCTATCGACAACGGACTTTGAACTGGTTCTTTTCTTGATTTCCAGAAGGCTTTTGATACCATTTCTCAGAAACGGTTTGTAATCATTTTGCAAACCCATTGAATTTAGTCCTATTTGTGCGACTGGATCCGTCATTTCCTGGCGGAAGGGTCACTGGGCGTACTAACTGACGGAAAGTCATCGAGCAAAACAGAAATGGCATTAGGGGTACGAAAGGGAAGGCTTATAAACCGTCTGCCGTCCCTAATCTGCATAAACGATTTAGGAGACAATTTGAACAGCTCTGTCAGAGTTTTTGCACATTATTCTGCAACTCTAAACAATGCACAGAGGTAGGTCATGCACATGAATACGAAAAGAAATCCTTCACGTACCGGATACGTAATAAATCACACAAATATAAAAACAGTCAGTTCCACTAAATACCTAGGAATTACAGTTACGAACTATTCGAATTTGAACGATGTTACAGAAAATGTTGTCGGGAAAGGAACCAAAGACTGCGTTTCGCTGGAGTCCCTAATCTTGTTAGTAGTGTTAGTTCATCTACATTCTAACTTACATTTCTAATACCCAGTGTCAAATTGGAAGTGCTGTTACTGTTGATGAGATTTGATACACCTGCCTGCCTGATCCTGGAGCGCGGCCATTCCGCGTCCGGCGGGATTGGGTATGTGCCCCTCAGCCTTTGTTGGTTTGTTTATTGACTATTTTGGTCCCTAATAAATTCCCTCATAATCTTGCGTGATACCTCGTTTGACAAACTGTTTAGGCTATGATAGGTGTCAGCACGTCGTATCATGGAGAAGATGTAACCTAACTGTACCCCCATGACTTCCCTGGTCTTTTTGATCTTTCCTTTGTTTATCCAGTATCATGCTGCCTGCTCCTGTATATTGATGTCTAATGGATACAGCCCCATTAACACCAACAACGCCCCCCCCCCCCCCTCCCCAGGAGGAGTTCGATATGCCCCAACAGAGCGTAACAGCATATTCCTCTGCACCCTTCTCACGGTCATGGCAGGCCTCGTGAGCCTGTGTGCCCAGACCCCACACCTGTATCCTACTATTGATGTTGAAATACTATTGTGATAGAGTATAGTGAGATTGGGTTTCAGATGGAATCTTTTATGACCTATGTTGATGAGATTGTTTAAAACTTGTAGGGCTCATTGAGATATGGTGTCTATATCTGATGTATAATTCCACTTTTCATCAATTACAACCCCTAGATATCTGGCCTCGCGGCGCCGAAGAACTGGTGATTCTTTCACTCTAACGGTTGGATTTCTAATCAGGCTATCTTTCAGCAATAGATACATGGAACTGTGAGGTACAATTCTTATTTTCACTTCGTGGCACCATTCTAAAAGTGATGTTATTGTTTGTTCCACTTTCGGTTCTAGGTCTTCACAGCTATGGCCACCAACCAGCAGGTCATCTGCATAGGCTGTCACATCTAGTACGTCCTAGCTGAGATATAATTTCTCTAGCAGCGGTTCTATATTTACATTCCAAGAGAGTGTCCCCAGAACAGATCCATGATGGTTTTACTTATTTTCCCGCTAGGCGATGATAACCAAACCTCCCTGTCCTCTTAACAGCTCCTCAGAGAGCCACAGCGGGGCCCTGAACACTCCTTCTCACACAAGGGGGAGAAGAGCGAGGGCCACCACAGGTTGTCGAATGCGCCACTGATGTCCACCATGATGCCTACCACATACTTGCGTGGGGCTGAGCTGCAGACCTCAACCGCCAGTGCAGTTGCGTCAGACACTTATTGCCCCAGCCAAAAGCTAAACTGCGTCTCACTCATCCCGCGCAGTATCCTGTGTATCGCCAGACTGTCAGCCAAAAACTTCTCTATTAATTTCCACAGGATATCTAGGAGACATATCGGCCTGTAGGAATTGGCTTCCTTATGGTCCTTATCTTTTCCTTTCTTTATAATTACCAAATTTGCCCTTTTCATAATTTTCGGAAATTTACCAAGCCTTAGGCATTCATTGAAGAGCCCTGTCAGAGGTCCTATTAGCTGAGGGGGGAGGAATTGTACAACCTCTGCTACTATGCCATCTGGGTTTGGAGCCTTCCCTCTTCTGGAAGATTTAGTTTGTACTGCCACTTCTTCCTTCTAAAAGGGATACACCATGGTGTTGTTGCTCTACTCTACATGATGTTCCCTACAGATATGGCATTGAATCACATTGTCCTCATTCTCTTCATCATCTGGTAACAGAATCTGTAGAACGACCTTGCAGACTCCTGCCAGGACTCTGTCATTTGGTCGCCATCTCTGATTGTCGAGAGTACCTTGAGAGATCTTTTTTTTTTCTCTGATCAACTTATAGGGGCCTCCCCTACGGGCAGTGGCCAGTTGGTGCAGCACATATCTTTCCCAGCTTTTAACCCTAACCCCCTCAGTTCTTTATGGAAGACCTTTCTGGCTGCCCTGTATCGCTGCAGCCAGAACTGTTTTTCTTGCCAGACGACACTTCGCTGGTAATACTTCCTCGTCTGTCTCACAGACTGGTGCATACGTTGTAGTTCGGCAGTCCATGGTGATGGGAGGCCGCAATGGCTCTCCTCCTGGATGGTACAGCAGCTTTCACCGCTCTAACTACAGACCCCACCATCTTTTCAGCATACCTATCAACGTCTACATAACCCTCAGGCAACAGATGAATGTCACACTCCTGAGATAGGCATTACCAATATGTCTTATTGAAGTCGTATTGGATCTCCCACCCCAGGTCCCAGTGGCACTCCTTGCTACTAAGGCTAAACACAATCAGATTATGGTCGTTGTGACTTTATCTAGGACTCTCCAGTTCGATGTTGCGGATGGAACTGGGTGTTGACAGGATGACATCTTTTTTTTTTCCAAATCCACCTCCACCTCTATAGGTGTGGGGATTCCCTCATCTGTTTGCCACAACTAGTTCTGAGGCCATGATTAACTCTTCAGCCTTCTCCCCATTTGCATCTCTAGTGCCGCCCTAACATAGGGGCGATTTGGCATTCATATCGGCGGTTACAATAATCTTTTGCCCCCACAATGCCGTGGTGACTCAAGTGAGATGATCAAAGAAGTCGTCAAAATTACCTCTATATTGGAAGTACATGTTAATGATGTACACTAGTCCTACAGGTGATTATAATTCCACGATGTTGCAGTGGCTATCTGATAATTGTGCTACGGTAGCAACTCGTAAGGCCTTATTTGCTACAATTATAGCTGCTTTTGGCTCCTCCCCAGTGTACATTACGTGCCAAGTGGCAACAATAAAGGAGATTTGTCCAGCTTGGGAGTATGGCTCCTACAAGCAGCCTCCATTCCTCCACTGCCCTTGGCACTTCCTGAATGACCTAGCGACTATTGTGTGTGTTTATCTGTCCAATCATTATTTCACTTGACATTATGGAAAGTAAGTATGTACGTTACAATCAGGTCAGGTCTTTTTCCAATCTAACGCAATGTGTCCGTTTGCTAGGACACACTGTATTTAAATTTCCTCCAAATCAAATCTTTCATCTCGTCTTTCAAAAACCTTTTCAATGAGGTCACGCAGGGATCTGAAGTCAGTGGGGAGATTCATCGACTTGAGTTCTATCCTGTCTACAGACTCCATTGCCGAGAGGGTGACCTTTCTACCATATTTGTACCCTATGCATACGACGTGCATGTCAAGCTCTAAGTATGGGGACACTCTTCTTGGGTCTGCTCCCATAGCTCTTTGTGCTGCCTGCAGCTGCATCGTGCTGGTAACAGTGCTTTCCTGTAGTATTTGTTATGAAAGTCCTTCTTGTACGGGCATGGCACTGTTTATTGTACTAGCATGTGGGCTGTTGTCTAATACTGGGCTGCGTTGGATTATGTCTGGTCAGCCACTGCCACTGGTCGCCCAACATATCTTTCCGCTTCATCAGTTTGCGTTGGCCCCCAGATGAGGGAGGCGGAGAAACCAGTGGGAGCCTGAGAGACTTTCTTTTTTTGGCTCTCCTGGTCTCAGTGACACCATCAGCCATAATCTATTCTGGAAATTAGGTGCTGTTCCAACATTTTATATGTTGGGCAATTTGTACCAAATGCACCACAGGTCTTTTTGCCCCTATGCATGCATGGTATACAGACGCCTGGTTTATTGTAGTTTTTTCTTAAGTGGTCCTCAGCTTTGACTTTGAGCATGCAGACTTCCTGCTATAGTATTTGTGTATATGATCTATGTCTCCGCAATTGTGGCAATGAGGTACCACGAGGTAATTTTTGACGTGTATGGCATGGAACTCCACCTAATCCTTTTCCAGAGCTGTCAGTTTCTTCCACAGGGCCCCTGAGATTGGGAACCACTTCTCTTAACCTGGACCGACTCCTCTGGCATGGGTGGGGGGGACTAAACTGCAGCTCCACCGCCGGCCTCGCCTGTAGACCGAGGAACCCTCAGCTGCCGGGTTCAATGCCTTGTTACCAGCACACTTGTCCCTTCAGTACTTTGTCACCGCCGATTTCACTCGTCCTGCATCGGCGAGTACAGCCCGCAGTCCGTAGAGGCGGATGCACCTCTCACCCTTCGACCCCTACTGGCCTGAGCTTCCACCTTGCGGCCAACGACCCACTCCTACTCAGGTGGTGGGCTTGTCACGCAGTCGTTCGGGGGTGTGGACCCATTTAGCCTAACCCTGGCTGTGTTACCACCGCGTGGGCTTGGCAGAACACGCCTGGGGACAGAGGAGTGGCAAGGCACACTTGCCGACTTGGGGTAAGATTTCACGACAGCAAACCAGGCCACCAGCAGCAGAGACACAGATGGTGGCACATCCCTGTGTACTGGGGAGCAGCAGCGCCGGGCGGGCGCAGCACGCCGCAGCCAAGGCCAGCAACGTGCCGCACCGGCCCTACGCTGCCACTCAGCCCAGAACCCAGAAGTGACAGATGTTGTGTCCCTTTTGCGCCGCTCCCCCAGTGCCACGGATCCTTTGCTTTCGCCTTGGGTTGGGACACTCTTAACGTCGTCCAGGACGTGAGGAACGGCAGCAGCCAGGCCGCGGGGTTCCGGAATCGTCGTTAGACTTACCCTCATAGCCTCGCCCAACTGCCGCGCTCTGCTCAGGAGAGACAGTAGGTGTGCCTCTCGTAACGCAGCTTCCCCTCCATCACGCACCCTTTGCTTTCGCCTCAGGTTGGGGGCGCTTAACGTCCCACCATGACGGGAGTTTTACATCCTTCCTTGATATCTCCTGAAATTTTGCTCTGCGGTATGGGACCATCTGCTGACTGACTTGGTGGAAGACATCGTAAAAGTTCAATGAAGGGCAGTTAGTGTTGTACTGTCGAAAAATAGTAGAGAGTGTCATGGATATGATCTACGAGTTGGGATGCCAGTAATTTGTACAAAGATGATTTTTCTTATGGCGAGAACTTCTCATAAAATTTCAGTCACCAACTTTCTCCTCTGAGTATAAAAATATGTGTATGATGCAGCTGTTTGCAATCCACAGAAATACACTAGGAAAAAGTAAAGAACGTTACAAAACTAAAATGTATTTAATACAGATGAAGAGAAAGGAACAGGTAATTCTCAGAAAACGGACGTAGATGTTCTACATAAAAATAAATGCGACACACCATTCATGTCTTACATTCTCTGCTGTGTAAGAGGCTATAGACATCAGAATGTAAAGCAATAACTTTCACCAGAATGACGGTTATTATCTTATTCCTAGGAGACGATAAAGGAATTCGCCAAATTATTGCCGGCCGCTTTGGCCGACCGGTTCTATGCGCTTAAGTTTGGAACCGCGTGACCGCTACGGTCGCAGATTCGAATTCTGCCTCGGGCAAGGATGTGTGTGATGTCTTTAGGTTAGTAAGGTTTAAGTAGTTATAAGTTGTAGGGGACTGATGACCTCAGATGTTAAGTCCATTAATGCTCAGAGTTATTTAAACCATTTTTGAGCCAAATTATTAACATCACAACTTGTGGAAACAGCATTCGAGATAGGTCGGCAATGTACAGAGTGGGGCAGCCACCGATCCCTCGTCTGGTAGCACAGTGGTAGTCAGTTGCTTCTGAAAACGACGATGGAGATATTTCTTGTGAACTGGAACTTTTTTTTTCAAAAATGAACATGGACGAAATGTCGAGAACGTATGACACAAGAACGTCATCGTCAGGAACTTAGTTGCACGTTGTAACGGAGTTTGAGACCCAGAGCAGTTTTCATGGCACATCATCAACTTTCCATCACTTTAATTGTTAGGTATGTCATGCTGTCGACCTACAAACTAGTGATCTGAGGATAAATGTCGTAACGATGAGACTTGATGCAGAATTTAGCCTCCAAGATAGTTCGGCAGCTTATATGGTGAGACAAATAAAAGTGGTCCACAGAACGGAGTTCCAGGGTAAAAAGAAACACAGCAGGGGAAAGGAAATACAGCACTAACCAGACTGTGGCAGATACCACGAGTGGCCACCGTCCACCTCTTGGCACTTGTGGGTTCTGGTCATTCAGCTGCTGAAGGTGGACCGAAGCTGGACCGATGGGATTGCTGCAGTATCATCCCAAATGCTCTGCTGCAGTTCTTGAAGACTATGACGGTTGTTGCAACACACCCTAGATCAGGTGAAATGGCTGACCTGCGCTAACAACTCTTTCACACGTGACTCCTAGAGCTGGATGGCTGTATGGGCAGCTGCTCCATCCTGTTGAAACAAACTGTGGGTTTTTACCTCCTACGTTAGTGCTGCCTGAAATGATTTCAAAATGTTGGCAATGTAACGCCCCGAAGTCAGACTCTGATGAAAGCAGATGGGGCCATAACGTGGCGTGCGGACACTGCACACCTAACCCCATCGTTGTGATGATGCAGCTGTGTTTTGTGGAAATTGTACGGATTCTCTGCTGCCTAGAACCTGTGATTCTGTGAGTTGACATAACCATTCGAGTGAAACTCGGCTTCGTCAGACATAAAGAACGGATCCATGTCCAAGCCGTTCATTGTTATCTCATCCAGTCACAAAACTGGAGGCACTAAGGAACGAGTGCTGGTTATCATGCGCGAGAAACAGATGCTCAGTAAGGATGCATGTGCCGAGGCAGGTAGAATATTCGTCAGCATGCTCGATGTGTCATTCCAGTCTCTTGCAACAGACGCCGGATTAATTTGGTAGACCATTAAAGTATTTTCTGGCGCATTAAAATCACATTTCCAGGTGTCCGGGCATCTTTCAGAATGTTTTTGTTACTGTCTGACGCCATTTTTGGACTATGCTTAGCGTGGCGTTTCTTGCTGGTACTTTGACACTATTAAAGTTCTCGACAAACCACTGACCACACCATTCCACCGCCTATTTTGTCACGTAACTTTCCACAACGGACACCAGCTGCTCTTCTGTGAGCACCGTCGTCTCTTCTGCACTGCTCCACTCGCACTGACCCAGCTCGCACTGCGCTCTTAACTGGTCTGGATCACGTGGCCGGCATATACGTCACAGGGTGTTTTTATGTGACTCTTGAAGTTTTCCCGGCGTATCGAATGTTCCACAAGATTTCGGGATTGCAGCCGGATCTCATCGACTTCTTTCCACGATATTTCGGCTGACAACCTTACAGCCATCTTCAGGCGAGTGTTTGTGTCAAACGTGGAAAGAAGTCGATGAGATCCGGCTGCAATCCCGAAATCTTGTGGGGGTTTTTATGTTTACACATTCACGTCCAATCGCATCCATTTGTCCTTGCTATTTTAATTTGCACCTGCCTGTGTATTACTGCGCCTGCTAGCATTTCACGTATGATACGCAGACAGGAATGCAAATGACGTTAACTAGCGGCCTGAGGATGAAGTGAGATGGAACAGCTGGAAATTCACGGCCAGTGATTGAGAGAAGGACATATGGAGACCGCAATTTTATGTCGATTTCTTCCCCCAGGTTCCAGTTCTGGAAGTCACACCGTATTACTCGGTCTACCCCCATCCCAGCCACAGATATGTTACTTGCCGTACTTTTCCTATTGTGTGCGAGATTATTGACAATATTCGTTGCAAGAGTCTGATATAACTTTAAAGGTGAGAGTGAATATTATTAGTTTCTTTTTTAATTTTACTGTCAGATCAAGGGCAGTACTGCTATTGGATAAAGGAAATGAAACAAATTTTACTTCTGTTTACTTATTGAATGGAAAGAACTTGCGTCCTCATGCGTGACCTTTTGTGTGACAGTATCGTGGTGCTGTTTTCCAACAGGACAATGCTCGCCCACATGTTGCAAGTGTCCCTCTGAACGGGCAGTGTCGTGTTGAAGTATTCCCTGACCCTGACGGAATGTGTGTGGGGCAGCCTCGGACGCCGGCTTCGTCCCAGTGTAAGCATCAACAGCTGTGCACCTGCTGGCCCCAGGTGGGGACAGAGCGACTCCATGACACCCATCCCAGCAGACGCGGTGGGACGTCACGCTGATAACTGGGCTCATATGCCCACATCTCTGTGAATTTGACTCGATCTTGCAATTACGGAAGTTACACCGATTATCTCCCTCTACTACTGAAGTTTCAATTCGTTTTCTCCTCCCCTTCTCGACATTTAATGTTTTTTTGTCAGGTAGCGTATTTTATTATAATTGTCATTATTAAAAGTGCAGGCTTCTGTGGCACATTAAAAGTGAGCTCAGATACGGCGTGATGCTAATGGCAAGTAATATATCCAGGGCTGTGGAGAGGGAGCTAGAGACAGTAGTAAAGCACGACCTTTAGAACTGAAACCTGGGGGATGTAATCGATATAAATTTTCTGTGGGAGAAACAAGGAATAGTTCAGGTAATAGCGCTAGTTATCGCCTTATTTATTTAAGTATCAAGAAACCGGGCATGGTGTATTTTAAAGTACTAATTAGACCTTAAGTCTTGGATATAACTGATTTGCATATTCAGGAAAAATTAGTAAGGTTAGCGAAATGTGGTGACATCTACAACTACATCTACATCTATACTGCAGAAGCCGGCTTGCGCTGTGTGGCGGAGGGTACTTTGCACAACGCTGTCACCTTCCCCTTTTCTGTTCCAGCCGTGTATGATTCGCAGGAAGAGCGACCACTAGTTACCCTCCTTCTGTGCTAAGATCTCTCTACTTTTATCTTCGTGGTCTTTTCGCGAGATGTATGTAGGAGGAAACAGTACGTTGGCTTCCAGCCAGTCTCACTCTGGCGTCTCCCTCACCCGAAAACTATTTTGTGTGTTGTTCCACTTCAAATCACTCCATAAACATAACTCCTAGATATGTTCGGAAATAACTGCTTCCGGTGATTGTTTCGCGCTCATGTCGTCATACAATAAAGAGTCTTTCTGTTTACGTATTGCCAGTACACTACATTCGTTTATGTTGAGCGTCAGCTGCCACTCCCTGCACCAGACGTCGATCCTCTCCAGGTCTTCCAGCATTTCGCAGTAATTGTTTGAATTCGCGACTTCTCTGTATACAACAGCATCATCCTTGGAAATCTCATGGAAATTCTGACGTTATCTACTAGGTCATTTATGTGATAAAAAATAAGTTATTTAGCACTCTTTTGGACCATACTCGAAATTGCTTTAACGTCTGACGAATTCTCTGTGTTTAGAGTGTCATGTTGTGTTCTGTTTGCTAGAAACTCTTCAGTCCAGACACACAGTTGGTCTGATAGTCTGTACGAACGTAAAGCGTGGTTATAACTACAGTGCAATTACTCGTAGAGGTCCAGTGGGCCGTAATTACCGTATGGTCACGAAAGTTGGCAGACATTCTAATGCCTTAACACAGAAATGATTTACACTGGCAAAAAAAAAGTAGTTCCAGTTTTGGCCATCAGGTGCAGCTCTGGTGCTGTGAATGCTAGAAAGAAGGATAGAAGTTTTTCTTTTATTTTCTTTAGGGCCAGCAGCATAATGAATGTGTGATAACGACATGATTATTAGAGCAGATGCACCGAATAGCTGCTTATAATGAGTAATCTTTATTTACGATAGACTGTTTCGACTCTGTCGCATTTTCAAGTGCGTCTAGATTAACGTGACGTCCATATTGCGTCGTTAGTGAACTGTTTTAACTGCAACTGTTTTAATAAGGTAATAAATGATGTCAACATGATGAAAATAAAATGTTAATAGAGATGACAGTGGTTTGACATTTCCACTCTTACGTTGATATATTAGCCTCATACAAACAATGTAAAGCTGATTTGCACCGGGTGGGCAAAATCGGAATTCCGGAGGCAGCGTTAAGCAGATCTTTCATGGGTTCAACGACTTGAGTTGTTGTCCCATCTTGCATGAAAAGAGTGGTTTCCGCATTAATGCATTAGCATATCTACCAAATTTCGCTGCCATGGAATAATTACAGCCAGTACTCGCCTCCATGAGCAGATGCACGTCAATTATAATCCCCTGGGATATTAATTTCTACTGACACCCACTGTGCAGAACTGTGGTGCTGGAGCCAAGTGTGAAGTTTACAGGTTGTAATAAAACTCGCGAAATTATTCATTTTCGGCAATTTCGGCACAAATCGTCGAACCAAAACGTCAAGAAAAGCTGTTACGATGTTTGTTATTGTAATATATACTCTGAAACCATAAAAATTAAGTGATATGCATTACAAATTCATTCTATTATATCAAAAAATAATCGACCCACTATATTCATGCAGTACCCAAATGGCGAAAAATGCAAACATCTATAGAACACACACGTGTATGTAACTTCATATGGTACTGATTATATATAACAAAAAAAATCATATTGGCAAGAAAGAACAAAATTAAATATTTCACTTGTAATGCTGTATTATTGTGTTACATACTGTGGTGTTGCGTCACAAGTGGCACGTGTTCTTCCAGCAGCACAACGCTCGATCACTCACTGAACATGTCACACAGCTCCAACCTTCCACTGGTTATTCAGTTTCCTGGACCATGTACAAAACATAGAGGGGACACCACAAGCAAACGTAACCCAAAACAAGCCTTATCGTCTGTTGAGGGATCCTTATGGTGCATTCTGTTTCCTCATCCACTACGTCGTCGCTGGAACGTGTGCTTCCAGCAAGACACCGCGACTGTACTCACTGCTTTCCACGCTCTGCTCTCACAAGTGTTCATTACTTCGGCAGGCGATGACATACCCGACCAAGACTGAGTACTGTGCTGTGCGAAATCACAACCTAAAATTGCACCAGTCGAATGCTGAAGTGACACAGTAGTGTGCTGTATACATGCTGTCGGTTCTGCTGAAGATTCTGCAACACGTTTACTTTCAATAAGACGACGCGCTTTTACTAACATACTGCTTGAAACTGATTCTCCCTCCCACAATTTTGTAAGATTTTATGGCACAGAGATAAAAGATCAGTCTTTGGAATCAAATAGTCAGCACCTCTTAATATAAAATGTATACGTACTGATTGTGGATGAGACGGCAGGAACCTTACTGAGTGTATCTGTAACCGACAGTCACATATCGTGGTTGTTGAGGTAAAACGGAAGTTAGTAGGAGCATCCAGCCAGCCCTGTGGCCGTTGGTACATTATCAGCCTTACCGCATCTCCCATACTCTGTCGCAGTGATACAGCCAACGTAATGCTCATTATGCCCCACCCTGAAGACATGCAAGACCACTTTAATATATCATGCTGTGCGGAAATGTAAGGTCAAACGAAGCTTGGTGTTTATTAAGAAGAGGCTGAATTGTGGAGAACATAAGAAGCGTTAGCCTGTACTGACCCTGCCACACTGGTATCTACCAGCACGACAATGTGCTTCACTGATAGGCCCAGTCGCGCTGAAGTATCTCAGCAAACCTAAGAGCTAATCCAGGTAGCGTGTCTTGTTCAGTTGTAGCCACAGGTACCCATGAGGCTTGTTCAGGGCACCCAGAAGGGAGCAGGTTACACCAGACCTGTTCCAACTCCATTCCTACAAAACCAGCTGACTTAGTCTTTGAACAGGACGACACCCATCTGCTCAGTTATTGTGTTTCACAGATCTGCTCTCCAAGGAGTTCACCTGACCCAGACATACTGATATATTGGCGTTTCATGCTGGACAGAATCATAACCCAAAATAACCAGTGGTGTTTGGTAGGGAATCGCAGAATTTGCTAGATACAACAAGCCTGGTCTACTGTCTTTTGGACAACTATACTGGGATGTGTTGTTTCAACAGGACAGCGCTTACTGACTAACTTTTTGAATCACACAGCCACTCTAACGGAGATGTTTCTCATATCCTGTGTCACTGGTTAAAGGATCAGTTTCTAAATATCCTTTGTGGCCAACTGTAACTTAAAATAACCCACGTTGTTCTGTGAGGGAACACTAAACTGTGCTGGATTCCTCCAAGCTGTACTACTGTGCTACTTTTGGGGGTGATCTTTCAACAGGACAAGACATTTATACACTTTCACTACTCTCCATTACGTACCACAGTTCCCTCGGAAGTGACAAATCAGATACACTCTCAGTCTCGTGTCTTGGGGAACTTTAACATGAAACGATCCTCGTGTGTCTGAGGATTTACTGAACTCTGCAGGTGTCTAGAGTGCTGTCCTGCCTCTGCTGGGTGAGTAGGAGACGATGTTCAAAAAGAACACCGCCCTTTCCGTCGCTTTCTGCGATAAGTGGCACAAGTTGTTCTGAAGTCCATCAGCTCCCCTGGCAGTGACATTCAACCTCACTTTTGAGTATCATGTTTTAGAGGAACCATTAAGCAAACAATCACTGATGATTGATCAATGAATAATAGAGCATGGTTAATGGTACTTGGTAACAACTTTAACGAAAGTATCCACTGTTTCTTTGCCATATTTACCGAGTGTATGTGACAGAATAGATAGCATTGTACGCACATTAATCTCTCTTACTTCGTTCTCGAGGTTCCTACTTGAGACGTGCAATAGTTTCAACGTAAATGTAGCACATTTTGCCTCGAATTCCTTTTCTGTAAATTTACCTAATAGAATTTCACGCCAGCCGCTGTGGCCGAGCTGTTCTAGCCACTTCAGCCCGGAACCGCGGTGCTGCTACGGTCGCAGGTTCTAATCCTGTCTCGGGCATGGATGTGTGTGATGTCCTTACGTTAGTTAGGTTTAAATAGTTCTCAGTCTAGGGGACTGATGACCTCAGATGTTGTCCCATAGTGCTGAGGGCCATTTGAACCATTTTTTTGAGAATTTCACGAAAACAACTTCGTCCTTCTTCCAAACACTGCGGTTTGAATTCCACCACGACCTCTGTTACTTCTGCGTATGCTCAGTCCTAGCACTTCTTTTGATCTTGCTCCATACCCGCTGTCATGCCGACTTGACCAGGCCTCCAGCAGAAGTCTACATCGACATCTATAGTTACATGGATACTCTGCAAATCCCATTTAAGTGCCTGTCAGAGGGTTCATGGAACCACCTTCACAATTCTCTGTTATTTCAATCAAGTATAGTGCATGGAAGAAACAGCGCTTCTTCATATTTAGGTCGGCGTAAGTTCAGGTTCTTCATGTCGTTTAAAATCAGCATATCTATACATTGAAACGTCGTGCATTTGTGTATCATCCCCATTACATTTCTGAATTGTTACGTTATACACTGAAGAGCCAAAGAAACTGCTACACCGGCCTAATATCATGTAGGGCCCCCGTGAGCTCACAGAAGTGCCGCAACACGACTCATGTCTGAATGAGTTCTGGGGAGAAATAACACCATGAATCCTGCAGGGCTGTCCATAAATCTGTGAGGGTACGAGCGGCTGGAGATCTCTTCTGAACAACACGTTGCAAGGCGCACCACATATTCTCAATAATGTTCGTGAGATTTTTGGGCCAGCGGAGGTGTTTAAACTCAGAAGAGTGTTCCTGGAACCACTCTGTAGCAATTGTGGACGTGTAGGGTGTTGCATTGTCCTGCTGGAATTGTCCAAATCCGTCGGAATGCACAATGGACGTGAATGAGGTGATCATATAGGATTCGTATGTACGTGTCACCTGTCAGAGTCGAATCTAGACGTATCAGGGGTCCCATATCAGCCAATAACTGCACACACCCAACACCATTACAGAGCCTCCACCAGCATGAACAGTCCCCTGCTGACATGCAGAGTCCTCGGATTCATGAGGTTGCCTCTATACCCGTACACGTCCATCCACTCGATACAACCCTTACCTTTCATTTTCTTTAGTTGATAATACTAAGTTTATGACACTAGTTAAGTCATTAGATGCGAGGTATTCTTCGGCTTCCTGGAGGACCCTGACAAAAAGACTTAAATTAAGGACGTTTTTAGCAACATACTGGCTGAAACAAAATATCAGTGAAATGAAAAACCAGACAATGTGGGATATTTCACTTTTTTATTCACTTGATAGCTAGTTTCGAGCCAGGACGCATTATCTTCCTTTTACGAGTGGCCACCCGCTCAGGATAGATGCGTTGCTTATAACGACTATGAGACAATAGAGCGACTGCTGTTAGGTACGTAGGTTGTTCTTGAACGTTAGCCAGATTATCTGAAAAACAATTAGAACCAGAGGCAATTCTGACCGGCACGCATGAGAGGAATCAGGCATCACATCTGGATAAATAGGTAGGACATCTTGGCCACCAATCGGCTTAATGGCAGTAACAGGAGAAGGTCGTTAAGAGGTCATCGGAAAGGGTGACTTAAAAGGAACAGACACATTTAGAGGTGTCTCAGTTTTTCTTTTGTTAATCATTAAACCAGAAATCCCAAAGACTCCCCCACGCCTGTATGTTTCTGGAAGATGCTAGGACACACACCAGCTATCTCAACTTTCTTTTTCGCACCATCGATCCCACCAGTAGAGCAGGAGTCAGCACTACGGTGTATAACAACCAACAGACTCACTTCAGGGGGCGCTGTGTGAGGAGTAGGTGTATCCAACTCCTCTCTGTCCTGTATACGGCATCTCTTGTGTTGCACTGTGGACACAGCTAGTTTACTAATAACAGTTTCACGACCCTGCAACGAAGTTCAAACTGAAAAGTCAGGAGCAGGTAGATGTGCATTCATCTGTTGCTCCATTCCACCTGGCTAAGATGTGGCAACAATCTCGCGGGCAGTAGAAACGAGATCACCTAACGACAATTTCGACGCTGTTCCAAGGAGGACTTCAACACAAATATCCCCCACTAGCATATTATATCAGAGGTGGCCACTTTAGCTGATGAGAAAGCACGTCGCTAGTTCCTCATAACGTGATGTATGAATGCGGAACTCACAAAACTGTAGATGGGAAGGAGTGTTGTTCTTTACTACCATCTCCACTGAACAGATCCTACTGTAACTCTGTGAAGGATATTGAGTGGACTAGCGTTCACGTCGTATACCCCTCACATCACTCTAAGAGACCAAAGTAAACTGTTGTTACACACAAGGACACGAAAACGCTGAGAGGAAGCTGTCCAGGTATGCACGTTCTGTGGTGAGGCAGTAAACTGGCGACCCTCCCACCTGGTGCTCGATGCGAAATACCCTTGGACCACGGCTGCAGAAATATCATAGAAGAATGAATACCTTATGATGTCGTATTTGCAAATCAGATTTCTCTGGTCAATGTGTTGCATTGGAACTGTTCACGAATTTCTGAGTGACTATTTACGCAACTTGCCTATAGAATGCGGCAGACGAATGCGTTGGCAACAAATTTCTCTGAACATTATTCGACAGTAGTCATTCATTTGATGTTCACAGGGGGCGTTCATAGGAAATACGAGCTCTGGAAAACGAGACAAGTCAATTCCCAGGTTTGAAGGTGTGGAGTACAGTAGAGGGATACAGTTCCCATGTTTGGTCAGTAAGTAGCTACAGAAGTATCCTTCTGTTGTACACTTTTCTTGTATGATTTGTACTTGCAGTTTTCACGTTTCTTTACAGTCGAGGCGTAGTTCTGTGTATTTTAAAAAAATGGTTCAAATGGCTCTGAGCACTATGGGACTTAACATCTGTGGTCATCAGTCCCCTAGAACTTAGAACTACTTAAACCTAACTAACCTAAGGACATCACATACAACCATGTCCGAGGCAGGATTCGAACCTGCGACCGTAGCGGTCACGCGGTTCCAGACTGAAGCACCTAGAACCACACGGCCACACCGGCCGGCTCTGTGTATTTTAGTGAGTTAGTAATTTGGACAGCATATTTCCATGAGGCAGTAGTTATGAGGATGAAGAGTGGTTGTTTGTCTTATACAATTGCCTGGCTTTTGGAATGGCTAGATTCAAGGTGTGTCTGGTTAGCATGGTTGAGGTGTGATGGTCAACACATTGGAGGAAATGGACAGGATGTCTGAACCCGGCCGCTCCTAATGTTTCCATAAACAGTACATCTTCTTGTCAATAAGAGTAGGGTTCACTTGGAACTTCTCCTTCATTGACTATGTTCTGCAACTTATCCACTACCTCAATAAGAACAAATTTGTCGTCTTTGCAGCTCTTAACCTTCTGACTATGTGTGTGTGTGAGTGGAACAGGAAGTACGAGCTAGTCGCACAGGGAAAGAAATGAAAAAAATGTGAAGCTTCAGTCACAAACAAACACAGGAATAAATGCCAGTGTTCTACCAACTGTTTAATTGACATTCAAATAGTTATGAAAGATATGGCGCATAAAATCTTGTCCACTAGCGTAAATTCACTTGCTTTTCTTCAAGACCAGAGCATGATTTCCATATGTCGTCAACCTTATGTCTGCAACCCCTTGCACTCGTACTTAGACTAAATATATTCCCCAACAGGTGAGACATGTTAATTGACAATCAATTGCCCGGTATTGGCGGATAAATGCAATACTGCAATTCCTGTGTTGTTCATAAATACGATGGAATGTTTCCTCGGACATGCACGCGTCCGTATTTGCATGCATGTCCGAAAGGACATTACAGTGTACTTCTGAAGAACACAGGTAGAGCAGTATAGTACTGGCCCACGAAAAGCTCTCGTGCGAAGCAAAAATATTGACCAAAATTTTAGTCACACTCTCTAGTTTGTTTACGTCCGTAGGACATGTTTGAGTTGTGGTCTGAGGGAAAGTCTGTATAGTTCTTTGTCGTCAGCAGGACTGGAAATTTGGAACAATGTGTCGCAAATTGACTTGCGCACCAGGATGTAACGTTTGGATGCTAATATCTGTATCTAATGCTTTTAGGTGTACCTAGTGACGTAAGGAATTTCTGATACCTCCAACCATTCATTGCTTGCTTTTCCGATTTTTTTGCATTACCTCACACTTCCTTCGGTTACCTACTTAACGATTCCTTGATATCTGAGAATGTATCCTGGCAATCGATTCCTTCTATTAGTCGGACAGCGCCTCTATCGTTTCCTATCAGTTTGATCCTGTACCTCTTCATTATATATTCTATTTCGTCATCTTATCTTCAGAATTATTCTGTATCACATTTCAGATTTTGCTACGATGGGAGCATGACAGTTGTATTTTCTGCTTGCCATCATCCGCCCATAACACCAACGTATGGAGGGCGTGTGGGCTAATGTTGCAGGGCCAGACCTTCTGACACTCATCTGGACTGGTCCCCTCTAACTAAAGAACAGGCTGCCCTCCTGTTCGGGAACCACATGTTGGTCTTGCTGCTCTATAGACGCCCCTTCCACGTTGTTGCACCTGCAGTACGGCTGTCTGCATCACTGAGGCACGCAGACCACCCCAGCCTTGCATAGCCTTGCTGCTAAACAGTGGAGGTGGAGGTGGGACTGGAGTATTGTAGCCTACGCTGTCCAATATTTTCCTTGGTTCGTAAATGACATGAGGGTATCACAGGCCCTCTATATTGTCCCTTGCACTGATAATCGCCGGGTAAGATTGTCTAGACGTCTACTGAATCCTTTTAGTCTTCTGAGTCTTTCTTCATATTCTTATGTAAAATTTATAAATTACGTATTTGTATCTCTAGGTATACAGATAAAACAGAATGAATCGATTACCAGTGGCTGTAGATATTCCGTACGGAGCAAATTTAGATTCTTTATAGGTATTTTGTGTGAAGCCCTTGTCGACACAGACAGTATTTAAGCGAGAACATTTCGTATCATAGATTTAGATGCGTCTGTGGATGAACTGTCGCATCAGAAATGAGCGATTTGTGTTGTGTAATGGTTTTAGACATAGGTATTTCACATAACCCCTGGAAAAGAAATGAGTTGGTGTGAGGGCCAGATCTCTAGCGGGCAAGTAACGCAGTGCCGTCATGGCAAGGACGACGGATTCAACGTTTTGGGATTCTAAAGTGTGCAGCGGCTTCTGAAGTTAATTTTACATTCTCTGTAATGCTTATCAATGTACTGGTAAGTGTTAGCTGCAGTCATGTGTCACCGCTGTAGTGATTTTGGGTTGGCCCGTACGGTGGGCCCCAAACTGTACGGTCCCGGTCCGTGTCGCTGGCCTCCCACGCCCTGCATTATAACGCCCACAGCCGCGCTGTCGCAACCGGGACTCAGTTTGGAGCACAAACAGGATTTCAGCTGACCGCAAACCGCTAGCCGCCTGCGGTCACAGCTGGGATATGACGCCAGCACTCTTGCCTGCTCTTCCCACACACACGCACGTAAGAAGCTGGAGTATTCCTGGCGCACATCCGCAATGATCTCGTTACGCAAATATGCATTCCTGCGTCAGTGGCTTCCCACTAAAGGATAAACATGTCCTTAAAAGGCAAGTGCGTCTATACTGTATGGAAGCCTGCGTGTAGCATTTCCTGACACTTAACACTAGCTTTAAAATTGTTATGAATATTCCTAGCTAGGTTTGGAAAGTCATTTACCAGCTTCACTGACACATATGTGAAAATGTGAAATATGCATTTGACTATAATTAGTCCAGGACATCGTTCAGTTAAGCGAGTAGCAACAGTGTTTCTTGATCGTATCATATAATTGCAATCAGCACAAGTAAATCTTATAAGATTGTTTCGAGAAACATTGTACTCAGAAAATGGAAGCATTATATTGGTATAAAGATTTTTACTTGTTGCACCTTATCATATCCACCATGTTTTAAAATTCCACAAAGGTTCCGAAAATTACTTTCAGTTTTATTTGTGTCCTTATCAAAATATCAAACCAGAACACACGAGGTTTTAACATATTCTACATCTGTTGACTCATCAGTCAGAACACTGAATTCAGTGGGTCTCAGTTTTCTTGGAACTTCGTTCTACGTTGTTATGGCTCTCTCCTATCACATTGTTTACGATCTGGAAATATTCAGTTCAACGCAGTTGAGTAGCATCTGAAATTTTAGAAACAGAGAAACAACTCTCGACTACGTCCTTCAGCTGATTTACTACAATCAAGAGAAGACTGTTCTGCCACGAATCCTGTCAAGTAAACATTGGATGATTGAACAGTGGAAACACGCTGTATGGAGTGACGAATCACGGTACACAATGTGGCGATCCGATGGCAGGGTGTGGGCATGGCGTATGCCCGGTGAACGTCATAGGCCGGCGTGTGTAGTGCCGACAGTAAAATTCGGAGGCAGTAGTGTTATGGTGCGGTCGTGTTTTCCATGAATGGGGCTTCCACGTCTTCTTCTTCTTCTGCCTGGTACTATCATAGCACAGGTCTACATTAATCTTTTAAGCACCTTCTTGCTTCTCAATATTGAAGAGCAATTCGGGGATGGTGATCGCATCTTTCAACACGATCGAGCACCTGTTCATAATGCACGGTCTTTGGCGGAGTGGTTGGACTAAAAAATCGTCTCTGTAACGGACAGGCCTGCACAGATTCCTGACCTAACTCATATAGAATACCTTTCGGATGTTTTGGAGCCTGACTTCGTGCCAGGCCTCACCGACCAACATCGATACCTCTCCTCAGTGCAGCACTCCGTGAAGAATGGGCTGCCATTCCCCAAGAAACTTTCCAGAACCTGATTGAACGTATGCCTGCGAGAGGTGTCATCAAGGCTAAGTAAGGGCTAATACCATCTTGAATTCCAGCATTACCGATGGAGGGTGCCACGAACTTGTGAATCATTTTCAGCCAATAAAAAGTATTCATATGATGTGGGCTATAAACTGAAAGTAATAGCGTATGCAGAAGAACATGGAAACGAGCAGCTGAGTGGCATTTCGGCCGTCCACCAATAGAAATGGTGGCTCCATCTTGGTGTGGGCGGACTTCCATGGAACAGACTGGGTCCTCTGGCCCAGCTGAATCAATCGTTGGCTAGAGATGGTTATGCTCGGGTATTTGGTGAACATTTGCAGCCATTCATTGACTTTATCTTCCCAAACAACAGTGCGTCATGTCACCAGAACACAATTGTTCGCTACGGTTTTGAAGAACAATCTGGACAGTTAGAGCAGATGATTTGGCCACCCGCACAGCTCTACCGCTCCTTCCTCCGCACCCATGACCGGGATACTCTCGCCCGCCACCGGCAATTATAGCGACACATCTGGAAACTCCTTACAACAAAAAAACGCCGGGACTGCTCCAAACGCAACACCGCCCCTAGTCATGATGGCGTCATCTACCGCCACCTCAAGGAATCCCCCACATCCTTCCTGTCTGTACTTGCTACCTTCTACAATGTCCTCCTCTCCACTGGATTTTACCCCGACCTGTGGAAGACTTCCCATGTCCTGCTGCTCCCTAAACCTAACAAACCCCCCTCTGATACTTCTTCCTGTCGTCCCATCTGCCTCACCTCCATGTTCAGTAAGGTCTTTGAGGCCATCCTCTCTCACCGTATTCACCGCCACCTTAACCAATACCACCTCCTTCCCCTTACCCAATGTGGCTTCCGGCCTTCCTTCTCTGCCAACGACCAGGCCCTTAACCTTACCAATCTTCTTTCCCTCCATATTAACTCCCGTTGCTCTGCTATCTTTGTTTCCCTTCATCTCCAGAACGCCTATGACCGTGTCTGGCATCCCAGGCTCCTCTTCAGATGTATGCTCTCCCCATCAACTTCATCCATCTCATTGCTTCCTTCCTCTCCCATCGTCCCTCCTATGTGACTGTCCACAGTTCCAACTCCAGTACTTTCTATCCCTTTGCCGGTGTGCCCCAAGGTTCTGTCCTTTCCCCTCTCTATCTCCTGTACACTGCTGATATGACCAAACCTTCCCCACCTGTTCATCTTCTCCAGTTGGCTGATGACACCCTCTTCCTAGCCCTTTATCCTACCCTTCACTAGTCCCAACATACCCTCCTAACCAACCTTGACCAATTCACCACTTGGTGCAACCAGTGGTTCTTCCATACAATCCCTCCATGACACAGGTGATGATCATAGGCCGCACCACCTACTCCTTCCGCCTCCATGATTTCTACCTCACCATTTATGGCCGTCCTATCCACCTCACTCCTACCCTCAAAAATCGACCGCCACTGGACTCCCCATCACCTTACCATCCAAAACAAACCTCACAACCGCCTCCGCCTCCTGAAACTCCTGTCCGGCCGGACTTGGGGTCTGCATCCTTCCACCATCCTTCACACCTACAAATCCTTGATCGGCCTCATCCCCTGTTATGCCAGTGTAGCTTGGATTTCCGCCCCTCCCCGGTTCTATAAAGCCCTCCAAATCCTCGAATGCCTTGTGCTCCGCCTCGCCTTCCACATCCGCCTTCTATCCCCCACGAGCATCCTCTATGACCTCATCCCCCTCCCCCACCTTCTCCTTTTCCTTGAACACATCCGCACACTATGTATTGTCCACCGCCTTGATCCCCCTCACCCTCAGGTGTCTCCCTTCCTCTCCACCCCCAACCAGTTGCCACACCTTTACCATTGTGCCCCACCATCTCTCCATCTCCACACCCTCCATCTCAGCTTCCACCGACTACCCCTCCCAGATGATGAGCTTCGCCCTGACATCTACTCTTCCTACCAGATCCAACCCCATCTTCCTGCCTCCTCCTGAGGGCTCACTCTCCTCCCCCTTCCTCCTCCTGAGCGGCTTCCCCCTCCTACTTCCCTCCCTCTCTTGTACCCTCTTTCAGTGTCTCTGCACTCCCTCCTGCCCTGTCTTCTCTCTTCATCTCCTGCCACATGTATCTCCTGGCCTCTTCATGTACCTTCTGACACCCCTATTCTCTTCATCCTGCCGCTTCCCCTGCTGCCCCTTGCTCTCCCTCCTTTTCCATCCGCTCTGACCTATCCCCTGGCAGGTCCCACTTGGCAGTTTTATTCTTCGTCGTGTGTGTTACAAGTGGGTTTTAAGTGTGTTGTTCTGGAGTTTTTTTAATACTGTGGCCGACTTTTAACCTGTGCATGTCCATTCAGTGTCTTCTCTGTGTTTTAAGCATCACCAAATGTGTTTTTTAACTTCCTGGTGACTTTTTTAACTGTCCCCTGTGAACGTCTCCATGTCAGTCTAATTTTGTTCCCCTTTTTTATCGCCTTATGTATGTAACATTTTCTTCTTATTTTAGTTGTCATGTCGCTCGGCTGAAGAACGGCGGATTGTGCCGCTGACAGCCCCCCCCCCCCCCCCCCCTGCCCATATGGGGCAGGGGAATGAAATCACAATAAAGCAAAGAAAAAAAAACAAAAAAAAAGGTGCTCAAACCTCAGCCAAGTGCGCAGTACGTAGGAGGATGGACCAAAGTGCGCGAGAGACTTGTGTAGCCAACTCAGACAAGTCTGTTACAGTAAACAAATACATTGGTGACTAAGGAAAACTCACTGTACGTCGATGTTTCAGGTCCATTAAGCATAAACTATCAAACCGATTACGTGACTACTTATAACAGGTCGACCAAACCGCCCTCACATCGAGGTGAAATAATGTTGAGGTGGACTGATACAAGAAGGTGAAAATGAGCGCTTATTTTTGTTTGGAAAATGTTGGTTTTAGTCTATAGCCGCAGTTTGTTTATTGTGCTTCCCAGCTACCAGTTGCGGTACACACTACCATCCTCAGGCCATCCCCTGGCACGCATTCGTGACCCTCACTTCCGAAGTAACTGTGTCAGATTTTTGTATTTGACACGTTACATCTACTTGGGAAGTAAACATAATCAGTAGCAAAATAAATAAACTGGTATTGAAGACTAAAACAAAAAATATCAGTATTGTATTCGTCGTTGTTCGACTGACAGTGTGTGAGGAATATGTATTTTTGTATGTAAGTTGAGGTGGAGGGGGAAGAAAGGAAGCAGGTGGGAATGGGGTACTGACGTCAGCTGCATCGAGGCTTTATGCAGAATCAGCGGCGACGAGTAGAAAGTGTGTGCCCTGCCGCAGGCCGCCTCAGCGCCACTCTGAGACTGCACTGAGTTATCTCCACTGCTTCTACAGAGAAGACAGACAAATACGAGAACCACGCAACACAATACCGCTGAGGAGGCAAAAAGAAATGTAGAATTTGCCCTTCATAATTCTGGACACTTACAAGGCATTAATGTAGTGAAAGGAATGTACGGCCAACCTCTCCCGCCTGGATGTGCTGGGTCAGACTAACTCCTAATAAGCGTGTCACAAGTGCTGATGTCGTGACGTCACAGACGTGTATAACCGCGTGAGGCGTGCAGCGACACGGCAGTTTTCTACGGCAGGTGCTTTTTACGTCTGCGTATGCCTGTCAGACGCTGGTTACGCCGTGACGAGTATTCGGCACTGTGTATGATGGAACTGTTTACCAAACCACAGAAAAACACTCGAAAAAAGTACAGAATGTTAGAAAACTAAAATAAATTTAATACAAACGAAGAGAAAGGAGCAGGTAATTCTCGGAAGACGGACATGGATGTTTCTTCAACAAAAAATGCGACACGCCATTCATATCTTACATTTTCTGCTGTGTAAGAGGCTGTAGACATCGGAATGTAGGGCTTTGGCTTTCACCGGAATGACGGTAATTATGTTACCCCTAGGAGACTATAAAGTAATGCGCCAAATTATTTACGTCAAAACTTGAGAAAACAGCAGTCGAAATAGCTCGGCAACGTACAGGGTTGGGCCGCCACCGACCCCTTGTTTGGTAGCCCAGTGGTAATCTGTTGTTTTTGATAACGACGATGGAGATATTTCTTGTGAACTTGAACTTTTTGTTCATATTTAACACGGAAGGAATTTCGAGAACATACGACATAAGAACGTCATCATCAGAAACTTAATTGCATGCTGTAATGGAGTTTGTGGCCCAGAGCAATTTTCGTGGCACATCATCAATGTTGCATCTCCTTAATTGCTAGCTATGTCATGCTGTCGAGTTACAAACTAATGATCTGAGGATAAATGTGTTTATGATGAGACTTGATGATGAATTTATCCTTCAATATAGCTCGCCAGTTTATATGGTGGGGCAAATAAAAGTGGCCCAGAGGACAGAGTTCCAGGGTACGAAGTAACACAGCAGGGTCAAGGAAATACAGTACTGACCTGTCTGTAGCAGATGTCGCGAGTGGCCACCGTCCACCTCTTGGCACCTGTGGGTCCTGGTCAGGCAGCTGCTGAACGTGGATCGAAGCTGGACCGCTGGGATTGATGCAGTCTCATCCCAAATGCTCTGCTGCAGTCCTTGAAGGCTATGAGGGTTGTTGCGACACACCCTAGACTTGAGAGCTCCCCACACAAAATGATTGCACAGTGACAGATAATGTGAAATGGCTGGCCAGCTACGGTCGTGACCAGACTGACCTCCGCTAACAACTCTGTCACACATGACTCCTAGATTTGGCTGGCTGTATGGGCAGCTGCTCCATCCTGTTGAAACTAACTATAGGTGTTTACCTCCTCCGTTAGTGCTGCCAGAAATGATTTCAAAATGTTGGCAATGTAACGCCCCGAAGACAGACTCTGATGAAAGCAGATGGGGCCAATAACGTGGTGTGCAGACACTGCACACCTAACCCCATCGTTGTGATAATGCAGCTGTGTTTTGTGGAAATTATATGGATTCTCCGCTGCACAGAACCAGTGATTCTGTGAGTTGACATAACCACTCAGGTGAAACCAGACTTCGTCAGACATAAAGAAGCCAATCACAAAACTGGAGGCACTAAGGGAACTCTGCTGGTTTTAATGCGCAAACAACAGATACTCAGTAGGGATGCATGTGCAGGCCCAGCTATATTCGTCAGCATGATCGACGTGTCATTCCAGTTTTTTGCAACAGACGTCGGATTGATTTGATAGGACATTATAGCATTTTCTGGTGAGCTCCATTCACATTTTCTGTCGTCCGGGCATGTTTCAGAATGTTTTTTGACTTGTTCAAAACAGATACTGTCAGAGGCCATTTTTGGACTGAACGTTGCGTGGCGTTTCTTGCTGGCACTTTGAGACCATTAAACATCTCGACAAACAACTAACCACACCATTCCAGTGCCTTTTAGTGGCGTTACTTTCCACAACGGACACCCGCTGCTCCTCTGTGAGCACCGTCATCTCTTCTGCACTGCTCCACTCGCACTGACACAGCTGGCCCTGCGCTCTGCACTGGTCTTGATCACGTGGCCGGCATATACGTGGTGTCTGCGTCACATTCACGTCCAGTCGTATCGATTCCTCGTTGTCATTTTAATTTGCCCCTGCCTGTATATTACTGGGTTTGCTTGCATTTCACGTATGATGCCCAGACTGGAATGGAATGACGTTAACTCGTGGCTTGAGGATGAAGTGAGATGGAACAACTGGAAATTCAGGTCGAGTGACTGAGAGATGGACACACGGAGACTGCAGTTTTATGTCGATTTCCTCCCCCAGGTTCCAGTTCTGGAGGTCACACCGTATTACTGTGTCTCCCTCTACCCCAGGCCCAGATTTGTCAGTTGCCGTACTTTTGCTAGTATAGGGGATATTATTGCCAAAATTCATTGCATGAGTTTTCGCGCTCCAATTATTTTTTCTGTACAGTGGTTTACTTTGGTTAATTGTATGTTGCGAACAAATGAGATTAATTATTATTATACTGGAACTGGCTTCTTATTAAATGAACAGTTTTGTTACTGTAACTCAGTAGACTGCACAACATATCCACCTCAGCTACACTTATCGTAAAAATGTTCTGAAATTATTTCTGTTATGAAAAATAATGAAGTTACCGTACGGAATGCTTAATGAACCTCAAACCTTGCAGTGGATTTTTCGTCAACATTAATTATTAATCAGTGTCATGGCTAACACTAGAGCATAAGACTATCATTATTAACCGGAAAATGATTTCTCTATAACTTTTACGAGCCCATAATTTTTGCATAGCAACGTTTCCTTTTGAAACATGAAAGTATTTTAACTTTGACACTGTTAAAGTTTACAATATTAGCAGCCCGCGTCCGCCCGTGAAACAGAACGTAAAATCTGCTGCTTTGTACTCCGATCTCGAACTGCTGTGAGAAATAATTTTAAATGCACTTTTCACTTGACCGCTTATTGCCGTATGGTTGCCCTTATTATCAGATTTGAATCTGCCGCGGCGGCGGCTCGCTCCGCCGTGTCTCAGCTCTGCACAGCGGACACTACTCAAAAAGCTGAAAGTGTCGCAAATAGATGTGTAAAATACCAGGCAAGCTTTCTAATAGTACCATACGAATTGTCATTAAACAACTACATTTAAAACTCGAATAACAAGTTCACACACCATTCTTTAAACTCAGCGCCCAATGCGTCCTGCTTACAATCTTGACAAATGAAAGCTACCTACGTGTTAAACATAGCGTCACAGATTCCTCCTCTCTATGTGACTCCAAGAAGACGACAACGACAATATTATTCTTACACTACTACTTATAAAATGGCTGATTGTCAAGAAATCTTCGAGTTTTTCTTTATTAATTCTTTTCTGTGGCGGTTTCAGAACTCGCCGACACAGATATTATTTCACAAATCCAGTACTTAATCCTTTACAAATACAAAATATAATTGTCTCTATTCTCTTATTATTCAGAGCCCACAGACGTAATCAGTGCCTGTATATACATAACTAAAATTGTAGTTGCATAGTTATAGAGCAGGTTTTACGTGGAAACGTTATAGAGTCTGATGTGAAAGATAACTTTAAAGGTGAGAGTGAATATTATCAGTTTACAGCAGATCAGATGTGGTGGTTGTGGAGGTAAAACGGAAGTTAGCAGGAGCATCCAGCCTGCTCTGCTGCCGTTGGTACATTATCAGCATTACCTCACCTTCCATGCTGTGTTACAGTGATACAGTTGATGTGATACACACTATGTCCCACCATAAAGACATGCAACACCAGATTAATATATCATGCTGTGCGGAAATGTACGGTTGAAACGAAGCCTGGTGTTTGTTAAGGAGACGCTGAACTGTGGAGAACATAAGAAGCGTTAGCCTACACTGACCCTGCAACACTGGTATCTACCAGCACGACAATGCGCCTCACTCATAGCTCCAGTCGTGCTGAAGTAGCTCAACCATCCTGGTTGTGACATCTAAGAGCTAATCCAGGTTGCATGTCGTGTTCTGTTGTGGCCGAAAGTGGCCCCTGAGGCCTGTTCACGGCAGCCTGATGAGAGCAATATACACCAGACCTGTTCCTACAAAACCAGCTGATTTAACCTTTGCGCAGAACGACACCCATCTACTCAGTTATTGTGTTACACGGATCTCCTCTGCAGGGTGTTGCTCAGCTCGGCCGATCCTAACGTTTCCATAAACAATACCTCTTCTTGTCAATAAGAGTGGCTTCACTTGGAACTTCTCCTCTACCCACTATGTTCTGCAACTTATCCACTAACTCAATAAGAGCAAATTTGTCGTCTTTGCAGCTCTTAACCTTCTGACTACGTCTGTGTGTGTGAGTGTGTGTATTTACAGGGTGAGGGAGTGGTGCCTGTACCACTGGTATAGACAGAACACTACCACGTGTTACTGCTCTCACCCAGAGCAATGTATTAATTTTCATCGCTACAGTAGTCATTCCATTATCACACAATGGGTAAATAGTTCTTTACTTCTTTCTTTGTCACTGTGTTGTGTTTCTATCGAACTGCAGATGATACAGCGCTTTACTGTCTGCTGTTCTCATCTGAGGGTGTGTACTTGCGTTTAGTATTTAGAGCGAACGTCGAACGCCACATTCACGTTCAGGTGAAAGTGGAACAGGAAGTACGAGCTAGTCGCACAGGGAAAAAAAATGTGAAGCTTCACTCACCAACAAACACAGGAAAAAATTCTAGCGTCATACAACACATTTAATTGACATTCAAAGACTTGCGTGACGAAATGGCGCATAAAACCATGCCCATTGGCGTAAATTCACTTGCTTTTCTTCATCACCGGACCCTGACTTCATATGTCGTCAATCATGTGTCTGCTACAACTGTACTCGTACATATGTCATGTATATTCCCGTACAGCGGAGACATGTTAGTAGTGGGCAACCTATGTGCTACGACACTCTGCATCGTTGCCAAATTTATTCAAGATAGCGGCGATGACGTCATCCAAGATTGCGGCATGTAGACTTGGCAACAGCGCATGACGTCATCCAAGATGGCCGATTTAGGCGGGAAAATAGGCCAATTGCGCTATGTGCACTAACCTACCCTCCAGAAAAAATTGGCGGGAATTTGGAATTTTGGCGGGAAAATAGATCAATTGGGCGACATCCACTAACCTAAGCCTCCAGAAAAAATAGGCGCGAAATTCAATATCCAACAGGATAACGCATGCAAAACCGTACTTATCTTTATTATTATTCATTATTATTGATTATCATTTATTAACATTCATTATCATTTATTATTATTTATAGACCGAGCGAGGTGGCGCAGTGGTAGCACACTGGACTCGCATTCGGGAGGACGACGGTTCAATCCCGTCTCCAGCCATCCTGATTTAGGTTTTCCGTGATTTCCCTAAATAGTTTCAGGCAAATGCCGGGATGGTTCCTTTGAAAGGGCACGGCCGATTTCCTTCCCAATCCTTCCCTAACCTGAGCTTGCGCTCCGTCTCTAATGACCTCGTTGTCGACGGGACGTTAAACACTAACCTAACCTAACCTAACCTATTATTTATATCATTCATGTGTGTATGCAGTCCAACTGTGTTAGTTCATACCCCTGCCACCAGAGAGTGCCACCGTGACGTCATTTAAGACGGTTGATTTTGGTGGGAAGAAAACCAATTGTGCTACCTCCACTGAACTATCATTACCATTCTCCTGCACATTCAGTCTTTGCTGAGCTGTCGTTGTCAAACCATCACCATATGTTCGATCATAGAGATGAGTGTGGGTGATAGAGCAGCTTTCAATAACTGCATTTCATGTAGACATTCGAGGAAGAACTGTAGCCACAGTTCGCTACATGAGGTGTGGAAGCGTATGATAATGGAGGAGTGTCGGAGGAATAAGTACAAGTATTCTGTTCAGCAGATTTCGACAATGGAGAGGGATGGAGCCAGGATGCATTCCGTAACCAGCATATGCTCATCCACATGCGCAAACTGTAGATGTATTTTCCATCAAGCATCCAATCTTCCAAAACGCAATAGACGTTCAGTTGACACCAATTCACTTCGGCATAAGCATATTCGTATACTACGTATATACCATTGAAGACCATCCTGTAGAATGTGTTCAATCGATGAGTTATTGGTGTTTGACCGTGGTGAGTTTAACAGCAGTGTAGTTTGCAAAAATACAGCCGACGACTGCCCCCATAGCCTCCTACATGCTGAATGGAAATGTGCATTAATCCTGGAACATATGAATAAGAACAAGAACACAGTCCTCCAAATAAATTCCCTCCAACGAAATGCTTTAAAAATGCATTACCCATCTCATGGAAACATCTGCTACTGTTGGAACTGTCTACCGAAAGCCAACATATAAGTTCCCAGGCCACAAGAGATGACTGCCTCCTATCCAGCAGAGCGACTAACTGATCTAGTTCACATGTTCGCCCCTAGAGGGCACTTCGATAGGTCACGTGTTCACATCATACAAACGAATAAGCACCCAGCATCATGATGATGTAGTTGGCTTCTATATAAGGACCAGTCAGCAGCTCCTCGATCTCTGTTCCAGTCAGTCAAGATGGAGCATCAGTCGCCACCACAGCACAATAGGAGGAGGAGCAAGCAGCATCAGAAAAGTAAGTCTCTAAATTATTGTTATTATTACTATTATATTCCTTTCTCAGACGTTATGTCTGGTTAAAAATGGAAAGTGACACGGACCTTGATCAAGCGTGACTTCCTTTTAACTGTGTGGTATATGTTACATTGCATTTAGGAACTTTTGGGTAATTGAACATGTATCAATAATTATAGATTTCTGTAGTTGTATGTTTGGATGTAGCTGTATTGCGTTGATGTACTGGTGGATAGTGTGTGGTATGACTCCTGTGGTTGATAGTATAACTGGTACAATGTCAAATTTATCCTGATGCCACATGTCCTTGACTTCCTCTGCCTGTTGGATGTATTTTTCAATTTTTTCTCCTGTTTTCTTCTGTATATTTGTTGTATTGGGTATGGATATTTCGATCAGTTGTGTTAATTTCTTCTTTTTATTGGTGAGTATGATGTCAGGTTTGTTATGTGGTGTTTTTTTATCTGTCATAATGGTTCTGTTGTAGTATAATTTGTATTCATCATTCTCCAGTACATTTTGTGGTGCATACTTGTATGTGGGGACGTGTTATTTTATTAGTTTATGTTGTATGGCAAGTTGTTGATGTATTAATTTTGCTACATTGTCGTGTCTTCTGGGGTATTCTGTATTTGCTAGTATTGTACATCCGCTTGTGATGTGATCTACTGTTTCTATTTGTTGTTTGCAAAGTCTGCATTTATCTGTTGTGATGTTGGGATCTTTAATAATATGCTTGCTGTAATATCTGGTGTTTATTGTTTGATCCTGTATTGCAATCATGAATCCTTCCATCTCACTGTATATATTGCCTTTTCTTAGCCATGTGTTGGATGCGTCTTGATCAATGTGTGACTGTGTTAGATGATACAGGTGCTTCCCATGTAGTGTTTTCTTTTTCCAATTTACTTTCTTTGTATCTGTTGATGTTATGAGATCTAAAGGGTTGTAGAAGTGGTTATGAAATTGCAGTGGTGTAGCCAATGCATTTATATGAGTGATTGCTTTGTGTATTTTGTTAGTTTCTGCTCGTTCTACAAAGAATTTTCTTAAATTGTCTACCTGTCCATAATGTAGGGTTTTATGTCGATAAATCCTCTTCCTCCTTCCTTTCTGCTTAACGTGAATCTCTCTGTTGCTGAATGTATGTGATGTATTCTATATTTGTGGCATTGTGATCGTGTAAGTGTATTGAGTGCTTCTAGGTCTGCGTTACTCCATTTCACTACTCCAAATGAGTAGGTCAATATTGGTATAGCATAAGTACTTATAGCTTTTGTCTTGTTTCTTGCTGTCAATTCTGTTATCAGTATTTTTGTTAGTCTTTGGCTATATTTTTCTCTTAGTTCTTCTTTAATATTTGTATTATCTATTCCTATTTTTTGTCTGTATCCTAGATATTTATAGGCATCTGTTTTTTCCATCGCTTCTATGCAGTCGCTGTGGTTATCCAATATGTAATTTTCTTGTTTAGTGTGTTTTCCCTTGACTATGCTATTTTTCTTACATTTGTCTGTTCCAAAAGCTATATTTACATCATTGCTGATTATTTCTGTTATCTTTAGTAATTGGTTGAGTTGTCGATTTGTTGCTGCCAGTAGTTTTAGATCATCCATGTATAGCAAATGTGTGATTTTGTGTTGGTATATTCCAGTAGTATTGTATCCATAATTTGTATTATTTAGGATGTTGGATAGTGGGTTCAGAGCAAGGCAGAACCAAAAAGGACTTAATGAGTCTCCTTGGTATATTCCACACTTAATCTGTATTGGCTGTGATGTGATATTATTTGAATTTGTTTGGATGTTGTGGTTTTCCTATTTTTCATTATTATGTTTAGGAATTGTATCAATTTAGGATCTACTTTGTATATTTCCAATATCTGTAGTAACCATGAGTGGGGTACACTACCAAAAGCTTTTTGGTAATCAAAGTATGAGTAGTGTAGCGACCTTTGTTTAGTTTCAGATTGGTGTGTCGCCTCTGCATCTATTATCAGTTGCTCTTTACGTCCTCGTGCTCCTTTGCAACAGCCTCTTTGTTCTTCATTTATAATTTTGTTCTGTGTTGTATGTGTCATTAATTTCTGTGTAATGACTGAAGTTAATATTTTGTATATTGTTGGTAGGCATGTTATGGGGCGATATTTTGGTGGCTTAGCTGTGTCTGCTTGATCTTTAGGTTTCAGATAAGTTATTCCACGTGTAAGTGTATCAGGGAATGTGTATGGGTCTGCAATGTAACTGTTACATAGTTTAATTAGATTTGAATGTTTTGAGGTGAATTTCTTTAGCCAGAAATTTGCTATTTTATCTTTTCCAGGGGCTTTACAGCTGTGAGCAGAATTAATTGCTTGGGTGACTTCATGTTGCAAAATTATCACTTCAGGCATATGTGGTATCATCTTGTGTCTGTTTCTGCTTGTATCCACCATGCATGCCTGTTATGTTGTACCGGGTTTGACCATATGTTGCTCCAGAAGTTTTCCATTTCTGTTATGTTTGGTGGATTGTCTATTTTAATGTGTGTGTTATCTATTGTCTGGTAAAATTGCTTTTGTTTTGTGTTGAATGTTTGGTTTTGTTTCCTTCTATTTTCACTTTTTTTGTATCTTCTAAGTCGTTTGGTCATTGCTTGTAATTTCTGCTTCTTTTCATCTAATTGCTCTATCGCTTCTTGTTGTGAGGCTTTACCTAACGTTTTTCGTTTTTTGTCTGATATTTCTTTCCTTATAAATTGTGTTAGCTGTCCGATGTCTTTTCTCAGTTTTTCTATTCTGATTTTTAGCCTGTGTTGCCATGCTGGTTTTGTGGGTTTCTTCTGTGTGTTGGTTGGTTCTAATCTCTGCCTAGTGTATATATTTAGTGTAGTGAGTGCTCCTATATAAACCAGCAGTTGTAACTCTTCCATAGTTGTATTTTCATTTATTTTGTTGTGTATGATTGTGTTGATAGCTGTTATTGTTGTTTCAACCTGTGGGTTATTTGGTGGTCTATGCAAGAATGGTTTAATGTCTGTATTTGTGTCTTTGTACTCTATATATCTCAGCTGAAATTTTTCTTTTATAATGTGTGTGTCACTTCGTGTTCTATTTGCGCTTGTTCTGGTGGCTGTCTTAAGATTTCGGTTTCCTCTGATTGTTTAATTGATGCGTGTTGTTCTTTGTTTGTTTGCTCTGGGATGTTTGAGTCCATTACTGTATTTTCTTCTTCTTCTGATTGCATATTATTTTGTTCCAGTAGTTGTTGTACTTGCTATTTGATGTTTTCTAATTGTGACTGGGGTATCCTGTTATTTTTTATTATTACACGGATCTGATCAGCTAGTCGTTGTTCTGTTAAAAATTTTAATTCTGGGTATCTGGTAATAAATGTTGTGTATACTTGTGAACTGTATCGAGTTGTGTTGGTTCCTAAGTTTGTTGCTTGGTAATAACAGAACATGAGGTGTCAGTTAACTTCATCTGACCATCTCATCCTCTGTCTTTGTTTTCCTTCTAGAGTGGTTGCAAGAAGCATATCCTGCAAAACACCTCTATTTGGATTTAAATCATTTTCCGTGTGGCTAGCAGTGTCGTTACCATTGTGGACGGGCATAGGATTCAAGCGTCATCCCCGATCTTGACAGCGCTTGTCTGAGGCTTCCTTAGTTCTGTCCTGAACCAACTAATCACACTAAAAGGGGGGTTAGCCCTATTAATGGTTTGTTCTTTTCGTCACCTTTTACGACTGGCAGAACATACCAGGTGCCCCACGGGGTTTATTATTATTATTATTATTATTATTTCACTACCAACATCACATCATTTCTTATGAATATTCGTCTTTGTCCTCCAGCAGCTCCACCTGTGACGCCAGCATCAGCAGGTCCCAGCATGTCCCAGTCGCGCACGTGAAGGCCTCGGACTCATCCATGCAGGATCCTGTAGCTCAGCTTCTCAGCATGCTGGAGCAGGATAGCCAGGTGTTAATGTCGGTGCCAGAGGCTGCGCTGGACGGGGCATCACAGTACTGGGCTCCTTTGTATGCACCGTCCACTGATCATAATCTCACAAGGGACGTCCCGCCATCAGTGCAAGAACAGCAGGCTAACCACACTGGTGTGGATGTCGTCGATGAGAAGATACCGACCGCCAGTCCACCTCACGCTTTACTATTCACCTCAAGCTATGTGTTAACCATTAGTGCTTCAAAATGTCTTCATGTAGGACTTGAAGTTTCACAATACAGTAGCCTGTCAACTGTGTTAGTGCTGGAAAATATGCTCAAAAATATTAAAGTGAAATTTTCTATGAGTGGCATGAACTATGTCATCTAAAATCACAGATCAAGAAACATATGACTACCGAATATTATCCATCCCACTCCTACCGGGACATGTAGTACTGTGGCACTCTAACTGTGAGTATTCTATCAATGTATGATGATGCTACACTAAAAATTAAAAGTGCTGACGGTTATAGTATTTTCATGCATCACCCCACTGTTGATGACTTGTTCAATTTAGCCGTGGCTCTAACTAGTACGATAGAGAGACTAAATAGGTGGTGCCCGTATGTTCAGGCAGTATAAACCGACATCATTAACTGGCTTCACACATGTAGCATCCACGTAGATGATATAGAACATTGTTTTAGTATGTGTATAACACCAGTGCGCAAGTCTTGTGCTATTCCTCGAATAAGTGTTGAAAATGTCGAACTCAAATTTACTGACAGAATACCGGACTATTGTAATTCGTGCATAACATTATGAGATATATGTGCTGAATTTCAAGCATACAAGAAGCAGCTGTTTTCCAAATACTGTACTTCTGCTGCACCGCTTAAAAAAGAATGTACTGTTTTTTTCTCACGGTAATCAATTTGTAAATATTTTAATAAGTAAATATATTATTTTGTAATATTAAATTTGTGATTGTGTTTTTTATTTGTCAAGACCAAATGTCACCTACGTTAATCTATATGACAGTCTTCCCTTTAAATATACCACCTAGAGTTCATTCTATTGTGTAGCCGTTGTAGCTCAGTTGGTAAGGTGACTGCAGTATAGTGGCTACACATATATACATATTTTTCATCATATGAAAGCGTATTCCACTCCTTGCCCTACCACAGTAGGTATCATGGCGGGCTAGGTGAAACACCCTCGCCGCAAGGACTTTGTTGTAGGTGACTGGTCCTGTCATGATGACCAAGACCAGAAGACCAACAAGAATGGACCACTCCTTCCTGACAGCATACGAGTTATAATTGTACGTCCATCCAACTGCGGTTATACAAATGTCCTCATGGCTCTGTTAACGCACATAGATGGAGTCCTCTTCGAGCACCTTTTCGTCTCCTTCAAAACACTCTTTCAGCCCAAGTACCAGTTTCTGAAGAAAATATTAGATGGAGTAAATGGTGTAATGTACAGAGCCTTCAGTGAAAGCGACGACGTCCCCCCACCTGAAGAGGTAAAGCCTGCCTTCATATTTGACGATGTCGCTGTTAAAAAGCAAGATAAAATCCGTAAATATTTCTACTTTGGCCGTCATATGGGTGTTGATGTATTTTATCTGAGTCAGACGTATTCCAGGATCCCAAAACAGCTGGTATGGGATAACGCCAACCTCGTTATAGCATTCAAACAAGACAATCTCAATTTAAAGCACATTTACCATGCTCACGTAGGGACCGACATGTCATACAATGAATATGTAAAGATATGTGCTGGTTACTGGAACCACTCACAATGCGGCTTTCTCGTTATTGATGAAACTCGTAAACTGAATGACGGTAGGTATAGCCGGAACTTCCTAGACTTGCTCCATATATAAACGTGCAAAATAGTTTAGTGCTTGACACTACAGCATGGACAAATTCACACGCATGGCACATGATCAGTCTGAGAGGTTAGGTGTGCAGAGACAGAATGTCCGCATCTACACCGATATCAAATTTAAAAATCTTGAGTCCAGACTAGTTAAAGTTGCAAGGGAACTAAACGACACTCATAAACTTCTTGCCATTAACCAAAACCGGATAGAGAACAGAATTAGCGCAATTGAGCAGCAGATAGAAGCCGAGGCTGTTGTTATTGAAGAAGATAGTGTAGGAAAATAGGAGAAGAAGAAGTACAACAAAGCATATATAAAACCAGGTGATATTCCGAACTCTCATTAGTATCCTTCGAGATGTCGACAAAGCATAAAGTCATTCAGGCGCGCAAAGCAGTTCGACATAAATTACGTTTGCTGAAGTTGGGACATTCCGATCGCGAGCAAACTCTAAAAGAAACTTTTAAACCCATTACCGAATCTATCACCAAGATGGCTTCGCGTGATAATGGTCCAATAGCAGAATTCACAATCCAGTATCCGCCCGTTAAGATAGACAGAACATTTGGTGTCGGCAGGGAGAGACCGTACAAGCTAGGCTCTCAAACTATAAATTTATCCGATAGCACAATACGCATTGGGGATGCAGAGTTTAAAAGAACGCCTGGCTTAATGAACCTAATCTTCCTAAGGCCATCAAAAAACTGAAAATACTCTGCTGATGATCACAAAGTCTATCGTGAAATACTATACTTGACTGATCTGTACAAAAATCCTGACAGAACACTGAGAAAGCTGGAAAACTCTAAATACACGACCATTATACAACCCTTACTTAATGAACAACCTAAAAGCATTGGTGAGAGTGTAGACTTCCAGCATAAAGGAGTGAGCAATCATCCCCTCAGTACATATATTAAGATGAGCTGGATGAACTAATAGACAGACTTGGACTGTTGATGGCTTCGGCTGCTGTGGGAAATACAGCTCATTCGAATGAGGTTGTATCCATAATCTGCGAGCTTCGAGAGAGAGGTATCATCGAATAAGTATGGAGACCGTGCTTCGAGAACTACACAAGCCAGCACGCAAAACATACCCTCGTAGGCATGTCAGGATTAAGGGACTGGATGACTTGTGGCAAGCTGATCTTGTAGATATGAATCGATATTCACAATAATGTATTCAAATACATTTTAATGGCTATTGATACATACTCTAAATTCGCATGGGCATTACCTGTGAAAACGAAAACCGGTAGAGATGTTGCTGTGGTGTTTAAGCGTTTGCTGCAGACAGGAACGAATCGATGCCCGGCCAATCTTCAAACCGATCACGGTGGAGAGTTTTACAATGAACATTTCAAAACTGTGATGGAGCGGTATGGCATACACCACTACTCCACGTTTACCCACCTTAAAGCTAGTATCGTCGAGCGGTTGAACAGAACAGTCAAAGCTCAAATGTGGATGCATTTTAATCTTCGCGGTTCGTACAAGTGGATAGATATCCTCCCACAGATAATTGCAAAGTATAATCGAACCAAGCATAGTACAATAAAAATGAGACCGATCGATGTTCGCGATAATTTACTCATGGACACAGTATATTTCCGGATTAAAATGCTGGACCCTCGCAAGCAGAGGTTCAATGCAGGTGACTTAGTACGTACTTCAAAACAGAAGACAGCGTTCGAGAAATCGTACTTACCAAACTGGTCCGCCGAGATATTCACAGCATCCAAAGTGCAGAGAATGAACCCTAGGACATATATCTTGAAGGATGGCAAGGGTGAGGAAATTGCAGGATGCTTTTGCACTGAAGAATTGCAGAAGAGTTCTCATCAAACGCGTCATCAGACATCGCGGGAATAGAGCGCTAGATAATGGTTAGGATGTCCATCATCAGAAAACAGTTGGATTGACGCTGACAATTTGGTATATAACAGAGAGCCTAGACATCTATCACGTTAGTAGCTTACCATGCACTTTAGGTGACATATCATAACAAGAGGTGAAGGTGGTGTTCTCGACAAATTACCTGTTGAATTGCACATTCCCGGATATAAATTCTGTGGGTCTGGAACAAAGCTCCAGAAACGTCTGGCAGGCGGTGATAAAGGTATTAACCTACTAGACGAAGCCTGCCTTGAACACGACCTCGCATACGCTGCAAATAAGGATCTCCCAGCACGCCACGTCGCTGACCGAATATTAGCGGATAAAGCCAAGCAAATAAGGCGAAGAAAAGATCTAGGAATAGGCCAACGCGTTGCTGCATTCGTGGTTGATAAAACCATGCGTGGAAAAATGAAGTTGGGCTTGGGGGTGATGAATTTCAAACGAATTATGAAAGCAGCTCGAACAGCTTTGCGTGCGAGGAACAACCGCAGTTGTTTGAAAAACTGTATTCTCACTTCGATGTGTGCGGCAAAACGTGTGTTGAACGGTAGGACCAAGAAGAACAAGGCTGCAATTAAACCACCTAGGGTCCTACCAAAGACTTCAGGTGGAATTACCCCGTTCCTCGTTCCAGCCCTTGCAGCCCTGACTGCTGTGGGGTGGCGTACAGGCGGGGCTGCAGCTGTCGCCAAAACGGTTAAAAACGCCCAGAATGCTCATGCCCAACTAGAGGAAGCCAAAAGACATAATCGCGCTATGGAGGCAGCGGCTATCGGAAACCATACAAGAAAGGACTAGGTCTTTTCATAAATAAAAAAAAGTCCGTTAGTTGTCCTACCTGACCGAGCGCCCACGAATAGAGATCGAGTAAAAATTGTTAAAGAAAAACTTCACATTCGCGCATTCCGAGAGGTCTTTATGCGCGATACATTACCGAAGATCATGTGGAGGACTAATGAGTGCGGAATTGTAAACTTAGATGCTGCTGGGGGTCCAGGTACCCATTGGGTCACGTATGTTAAAAAAAGGCCAAATACAGTTCAGTATTTCGATTCATTCAGGGATTTACAGCCACCTGAAGAATTACAACGCTACTTCACCAGAAAAAGACGCGTCTTCTACAATTTCCGGCGATATCAGGACTTTAACACATACCTGTGTGGTCATCTCTTCGTTATGTTCCTCATCACAGAGACGGCGAACCCCCACTAGAATGTGTCATCGTCAGATCATGTGTGCGATGTATAAAAGAGCTGTCATTGAACAGATGACCGTCATTTGATGTTTAGATGCACTCTGACTTTAAAAGAGCGAGGATCAGAAGTATTACGTGCAAATTACTTTCCGCCGATTGATTTAAGTGCAGGGGTGAGAAGTATTGCACTGATTGTTCTAGAGACGTATAAGAGCATTCCAAATATCACACAGAGCAACAGTAAACTACATCTCCAAATTGACAGCCGGAAGGAGATTCTACAAATACAATCTGGTGCCTACGATGTTAATGATTTAAACGAACTCTTAAAACAGTCAGGAAAAGGTACTGAACTATGGGCGAACATTAATACCCTTAAATCTGAAATACTGACAGAGAGTGCTACGATCGACTTTACACAGAGATATTCAATTGGTCCACTGCTAGGTTTTGCGAAGGACCGTGTTTTGGTGAAGGACGCCAGTAAATTTTACACATCAGATCATGCTGTAGATATACTCCCGGTGAGTACAATTCACGTTGAGTGTAATATTGCCACAAACTCATACCTGAATGATAAATTGATTGATTCAATTTACGGATTCTTTCCTACAGTTGGCACAGGGTATAAACTAGTTCAAGCCCTCACAAACGCTATATATCTCCCGGTCACTGTTCAGACACTGGACTACCTTGAACTGCGTATTGTGGACCAGAATAATCAGCTTGTTAACTTTAGAGGAGAAGAGATCATTGTACGCCTGCATCTAAGGCGAGATGTGAATAAGGTATAAGGCTAGCACACCAGGCTCACAACCCGTCAGTGCAACGCGGAAGGGCAAGGTGATAACACGCATTAATTACGAATTCCTCATTTCAGCAGGTTTAAAACCGCAGAATGACGTCGCTCAGCGTAACTCAGTCAGTAGAGTATGATGACCGAATTATTCGTCATGAATACCACTCACACAATCCCTACGCTTCAAGCACATTTAACAAAAATGATGAAATTAGGATTGTTGTCCAGCATCAGGACGCGGTAACACTGCCTAGCAAGAGCTTCCTCTACCTGGACTACACATTTAAGAAAGCTGACGGGGCTGCCGTAGCGCTCTCGAAGCTCACCCGAAATGCTGTAGCATTCCTGTTTCAAGAGATACGTTATGAACTCAATGGAGTTGAAATCGACCGCACGCGCAATGTCGGTATTACAACCCTTAAGATGTACGTTTCAGCCTCACCCTCTGATTCAAACAGTTTGGAAAATGCTGGGTGGTTCATAGCCGCAGCGGATGGGGAGGGTGGACAAAGCCGATTTACCAAGTGCATCCCACTAAAAATGCTTATGGGTTATTTTGAGGATATGCAGCGAATAATTATCAACGCTGAAGAGGAACTTATTTTGGTGATGAGTGCAAGTGATGCGAATTCAATCTCTCAAACAGCTGCAAAGAATGTTCAAATCAAGATTAATAGCATCTCATGGAAAATGCCTCACGTCACCATTGCCGACGAGGAGCACTTGAAGCTCTTAAAAGTTCTGAATGCTCGCACCTACCTACCACTAACTTTCCAATCATAGGCGATTATTTTGAATACCCAGTCCTACCTACAGTGTCCACACATACTTGGGCTATTAAAACATCAGTGCAGTTGGAAGCACCTCGATTCATCATACTCGCATTTCAAACTCAAAGGCGTGCTAATGTATCAAAGGACTCGACTGAATTTGACCACTGCAAGTTAACTAACGCCAGAGTCTACTTGAATTCACAATACTACCCATACGAGAATTTACATCTACAGTGGGACAGCAATGTATACAGTCAGGCATTTGACATGTATGCGAGATTTCGAGCATCTTACTATGAAGGTGTTGAAAATGAAGCATGCCTACTCAGCCCACAGAGTTTCAAGAAGCTAGCGCCAATAATCGTGATTGACTGTTCAAAACAGAATGAGATAATTAAATCAGGGCCTGTATATGTATGGATTGAATTTGAATCTTCAGCAAACTTACCTGATGAGACTTCGGCATATACTCTCGTTCTGAATGATCGTCTCATTAACTACTGTCCGCTCACTGGTGTAGTGCAACGAGTTGTATAAATTAATACTCACTCTGTTAGGTCTAGGGCAGATCACGATGTTACCTGAAGGTGTGAGGATCGTAGCTGACGTTCCAGGATTTTATTATGATGAGTGCAGGCGATTCATAATTAAAGACTCTACATTAATAGCATTCACGCATTGTGATGGAATAGTAGGAACATTTGCATCAAGAGTTGAATCGCCGAAACCGCTGGAAGACGTCAATAAGACAGTCAGAAGCGCAATGTGGCTAACAAAATTCTATCATGGGATTCAGTGGGATGACCCTGGCGTCTCTTATAAACATTTGCTGCAAGTGTTGAGAGTATTTGATCACAAGGAGACAATAATCTACGTTAAAGGCGATGAGAAGATTAGCTGGCTGCGTCGAATCTTCAAATATGCGGCTACCCAGAACCTGGAATACTACGATTGTCCACCTATCCATCAACTTAGTCAGTGAACATGTGAATAAGAAACAAATAGTTTTGTGTCTGCATGTGAAAATGTAAAATTACTTTTAAAATGGCTCACAAATAAATAAATTATTTTTTTCTCCATAAGAATACTTGTTGTTTTCTTTCTGTGACACCTACATCCATAGAAGTAAGTTTATTGGTGATACTGTGCATGAAGTGCATTCCGCTGGAGCTGTCTGAGCCAGTTTACCTGCTTCCACCTCGGCTGCTCGGCGATGAAAGTGACAGGACCTGAAAGAGGGAAAGTGACAGGGTCCACTTCGTCAGATGCCTGCTGTTTAAAGTGACACGACCTGGAAGAGGGTGCTGTTGTCTGTTTGCAACCGGCGGACGAAGCCCAGGACTCGTCATTCAGAATTCGTTTGTGTCTTTAAAGCAGTAAAAACATTATACCTCTCCTCTCTGCAGTGCGCTGTGGCTCTATCAGCGTTTTGTATATATCTATCATTTTTTTAATAAAAAAGAATGATCATGATCGACGGTAAAATAATGACATTAGAAATTTTTTTGCAATAAAATGAGTTAGTTTATTTTCGAATTCAGAATTTTTTTTAAAGTGTTTGCGAAATATCAGTACAATCATGGAGTTTTTTTTCACATTATATGAGTTTACAGATACATTATTTCTGATCATGTAAAAAATGCAATTTCTGCTCTTTTGCAGATACGTGTTTTGCATTATTCATAAGTAGTGTGCTGAGATGACTATATATATGTATTACAACTAAAGCGGAGGTATCACAAGCTAATTACAGTATCTTACAAGGTAAATAATAGTATAGGTAGTAAAGTTCCACAGGAAAGACTTTTTATTAACTAATGGCAAACGTATTTTTACTTTTTACTTCAAGTTAGCGGCTCTAAAACATTTTCCAGTACAAAGACCAATTGAAAATACATTTCATTCAAGTAAGTTGGTCTAAACATTTTTTTCCCCCTACAACAATAACCAGATGAAGATACATTGGTCATTATAAGCATTTGATCCAATAAAATGAACACACACACACACACACACACACACACACACACACACACACATATATATATATATATATATATATATATATATATATATATAATGAATTTAATTTGTGGAACTCACATACCTAAAACTAGTTCTGACTGGATGGCTAGTGGCAGGTGAAACTTATAAACTAAAATCTATAACAACTACTCACATCGAAGCAGATATGAACTGCATAAAATTGTTTTTTTTTCTTCTTCATTATAAAAGGTCCTTGAAGGTCTTAAATTTTATCTTTTTGTTCGTATATACATTAACTAGTAATACTCGTCAAGAAATATATACAAATATATATAAATAATTTTTAATAATTTTATTTTTAGTTTGTTGTTTTTTATTTTTGTTTTTTTTATGATTTTTTCTTCTGTATAATAAATAATATTTATATTTACACACAGACAAACTCAACACAGGCTCACACACTCAGACATACACAGAAGTACGCAATCTGATACACACCACAAAACACTCTCATTCAGTATTTACACTATGATGAAAGGGTCATACTACTACTCTGCAGACACTCTTGTCATCTTTCTCTCCCTCTCTCTCTCTCTCTCTCTGTCTCTCTCTCACTCTCTCTCTCTCAGTCTCTTCCTCTCAATCAGAGTCCCCCATCCCTTCTCTCGCTACAAGTGAGCAGTGTGAGCACAGGCGAGTTTCAATGCCGTCATCACAGATGACCCTTTTATCGTCATGAGGCGACAGATCGATTTTAAACTGCAGCACAGTGTATACCTCGTGCGCTATCGATCGAATGCTAGTTTGCCTGACCATATGCGGTGGCTGCGGTTCAGCACCGTGAACACCACCACGTAGGCAGTGCAAATAGTCATCGATAGACTGAGCTCGTGATGCCATTCGCCGTACCCCCTTAGCTCGTCTCTGAGTGGGACCTTCCAATGTGCAATATGCATACATCTTGGACCAAAGACCTACAAACTCTAAAACCCATGAGACCGATAACATTCTTGTTTCGTGGAACATTACCATAAGGATTATCGGCCGCATAAGAAGACGTGTCGAATTCATTGGCGTGGTACCTAACTACTTCATATGGATCGCAGTTCACCCAATAGATGAAACTATCTGTATCCATATAAAGTAATTTAGGATCTGCGAAATGAGTTTTCGGGAACTCATAATGAAAGCGGTACATGTGGAATTTGGATAGGTCTAGTATGCACATCCCTATGTAGATAGGTTTAGTAAACTCTTCTGCAGTTTTAGCCATCTTCACAGCAACAAAGTTCTTATTGAAACTGGTGACCCATTTAAAATTTGGTCTGGCAATGCATTTTCTTACGGCATAACACCCATGCCATTACGTTTTAATAAAAATTTCACGTCGTTCCATCAAATTCTCCATAGTTCTACCGAAATTTGAATTATTCATTAATTTATAAAAATCTTTCTCAAAGTCACATGACATGTAAGTTCTCTGTCTCGTATTCAGATCAATATATTCCTTCAACCAGGGGGACTGCTTGAAGGAGATGGCCCAGGTGATTTTAATGAGCTCCATACCCAAGCTGAGGCATTGCTGGAGGCTACGACGATGAGTAATGTACCTCTGCTTGTCCCCCAGTGGCGTCATCAGTTTCGGTGTGGAACCTCCTTGTGGAACTAGTTGCTCTGAACACAGCGACAAATCAGCATGCGCGTCATGCAAACTAATAGGGTATGTGAGTTCTGCCTCCACAACATACCCCACATGAGAATCGGCGGCCATACCCCCCCCCCCCCCCCTGATTATTCCACTTCATCCCGTGCATTCATCTTCGGACAGCCATGTAAACTCGTCAATCGGCAGCGATTGCATCATAGCGTGCCCGCATAAATTATTGATGTCTAGATACATTATCTAACTTGAATCAAGGAATGCTTTGAACCTGTCATCCATCCGTCGGTTATTTGCTTTCGCGTGTCTATGAAGACATTGGCAAAGCCCCCCACGGATCCCCTGCTCGAAGAAAAGAAGCATGTCAGAATCGGTCAATAATTCGATGCTGCACTTCGTTTTCTTGAGCATCGCATCCCAAGACAACCCAGGTGCCATGTAATAAAAGGCGGGGTCCAGAGAATATGTGGTCAAACATAGACTCCGCAACTTCTCGAAAACGTCCGCAAGCAAGCGCATGTCTGTGTACTCTCCTAAATTAGGAATATTGAATTCCCGCCAGACATTCACGGCACGTTCATACTCTGCATTCGTTACGGTGTCGCCTGTGAGGTTGCTGGAGAATGCAGTTATGTCGGTAGCCTGGTTTCGTCGAGTTTGGCCGTGCTATCCACATACTCGTATGGGAAAACGCCTTTCCTAGTCACAAGTTGAAACTTTTCCTCATCGGGAAACGCAGCTCGAGTGATATGCATTTCTCCATGAGTTAGAGTCTCAACAAGTTTCTGTAGTGGTTCCTGCATAAAACGTAGTGTATCGAGGAAGCACAGCGTAATTCTCGGCGTCATTCGTTTGGAGAATGAAATACACTCCTCAACGCTCTCAGGTAGGACACTGATCTGATCTTTCTCCAAACCGAAATCATCCACGTGCTCAACTAGAAAGTGAGTGTCATACCGACTTAAATTATGGAAGAAAACTGGCATGTGCCTAGGTAATCGGTACTTCAAATTGCATGCATTGTGAGCTGCACCGCGGAATTCCCCTGTAAGATGACAGTGATCCCTACGAGGAGTTTCCGCTTTTCTGTCTAACGGCAGCCCACAAATATGACACTCGGTGGCGTTATTATACAAATCTTCATTCTCCTTCGATTTGGTAATGGGAACGTTGCCGCTGTACAGTGTATCAACTTCCAGTAAAAATTTTTCGAGCTGAGAGAGCAACCAAATCGATGGATTATCCCCGACGTAAGATTTGTATCGGTTAAGGTTGGTGTCATATGACAATACAATTTGGTACGCTGCAGTATATGGTACGTGTTTCTCTGTAAAGGTAGTGTGTGAGGTCGTAGGATCGCCTTCACAGCGGGTCACAGAAGCGAGGAGGCACTCAAAGTCGGCGTACACACCGCTCATGGTGGTTTGTTTTCCCGGCTAGGCATGATAACCCGTACCGCATCCTTGGAGGTACAGTCTACTAGATGCGTAGCTAATAACTGTTCAGATGAGAAATAATTAAGGCACCTTAAACAAATATGTTTTACACAACAATGAGGAAAGGAGCTGGGACGTGTCCTTGATCCAGACATAGTGATAATTGTCACCTTAAGAAAAGAGAAGCATATTTACATGCTCACTGGCAAATTTTGAGAAATGGAGGGGGCCGACTACTGGCTCATCTGACTTGCTTTCCTTCTCCAGGCCATAAACGTGTACCCATATTCCAGGATTTTGTGCCTCGAATTTAGGTATGTCCTGGACCTTGACGGGGAACTCAATACCATCAAAGTTATAATATGTGACTTTGTATGTACTTTGTATGTACCTGGATGATGAGGGCAATCTCTATAATTACACTTTCTTTCACAAGCCAGGATTGACCATGCAAAACAAGCCTGATCTTTATTTTGGACATAAATGCATGCATATTTATTTGGTATATGTTTAGGGAGCTTGATATAGCTACACCCTCCATTTAAGGGATCATGGACACGTATATGGATGTCCATGTGTAGAATTCTGCTGAGTGCCTTAGCTGAGCCATTGACTTCCATCTCGGAAAACCGGCCCAATATGACACTCAAGGTGAATTTATGAAACCACTCGGCGACTGATGTGCTCCACGTTATCACGTCATTATCCCCCCAAAGATGATGGATGCTGGTCTCTCCATCACCAGACTGAACTTTGGGGGGGGGGGGGGGGGGGGTGATAACTCAATGCAGAGCACTGCACTGCACTTAACAGCGGGATAACGCGAATTTTGGACGACCTTGAGAAGCTCAGTTTCTAGGACAGGGAGGCATAGGTTTTCAGAGTCCAACAGGATCGCCGTACCCCCCTACCCGGTTTTCGATCCTAGTGATCAAGATTCGCTCCTCAAAGGCGTCCGCAATCGCAGAGTACTGCAACTGAGGTATGGTATCGCCGACCTGACCTACTTCTCTAAAAGGGCGGTAGAGAGAACTGCCACTAGCCACAGGATCACTAATGCTAGAGCTATAACCAGGTGAGGCGTGCTGTACCTCACACGATGGTGGTGGTGGTGCACGTGCTGGCTGCTGTGAGGGACCAGTCTGAGCAGGCGGGGACGTGCTCTGTGACCTTGGTAGCGGCTGGAGGCGCAGGTGATGCACGTGGCGGCCGGCAGGCGCCAGGCTGCGTGACCTCGGCGACGGCAGATGCAGCTCTGCGCGCAGCGGCGGGGGGCGTTCTAGCCGGAGAGGTACGTCCCCGCGGGCGTTGTTCACGGTCCAGTTTGGCCACGACAGGGACAGGCACGCGCGCGACTGCAAGCTGGGAGTCGACCGCTGTAGAGATAAAATTAAGTAAGTACACTGTCTATGGCGATTAATTCTAACGAACACAAACGTGGTTGTAATGAGAGTGAGTAATTGCCTTTCTGGCACTGACTCCAGGGCACGAATAATTGATCTGGGCAGTCTATTGCCCCCTCAAAAAATTCATCGAGTCCATCATCCAATAAGGACTTACAGTCACCTAGAACAAAAAACGAACGATGCGGCCGACGATGGACGAGTGAGAAAGATGAGCAGGGGGTGGCTCCTTACGTGAATGAGTTCACTAACAACTCTGGTGGCTGAAAGCTGAACTACGCAGATGCTTCCAGCACATGAGGGAGGGCTGAGCATTTTATAAAATTATAGAAAAGTAATTGATCGTATTTAGAATGGAGAGTGAATTGAGGACTTGAGTTCATAAAGTGTGTTGAGATGGGTGATTTATTATTAAAAGTATGGTATATAGGTGTAACTGGATGTTCATGGTATTAAGAATGGCGTTAGTAAGGCTGAAGGACATGATTTAAAAAGTATGGAGATGATTATCGTTAGCTATTTTTTTTTCTTGGTAAAGGGAAGGTTAAGTATTTATATAAAATTTTGTTGAGTTCTTATTTTGTGTAGATGTGGATTTGAGTTGCGAACTTCGCGTTAGATCGTCTTGCGGAGGGGATTAGCTACGAGCGCGCGATGGATTGCAGTATTTCGCGGTAAACTAGCGAGCGATATTCTCGGGTTAGGTACTGGAAGGCGTGCTGTGGCCATGTTCTAGATCGCGTGGATTGAACAACAGTATTCAGTTCATAGTTAGAATATTTACGGAGGAGTATTTCAGACAAGTGTACAAAGGTGGCGACTGTGACGTGGGCGGCCTCGCGCTTGTGGCACGAGAGAGAGAAGCAAGGGTGACTTAGGTTAGCGGCTTTGTTTGCTAGAAGTGGAGTACACATTAGTACATGTTAACGAATAAACATGGATCGGTAAAGGGACATAGTGGTCAGTAGAGAGTTTAACTATTTCATTCGTCCAGGTGGACGAAAATTGATTTGAGGTCGAGGTGGACTTTGCATTTTCGGACGAGAGACGTTAATTAAGTGGTCGATTCAATTAAACAGTGATGGGCACTTTATGTTATATTAAATTGATTGTGCACACGACTAGGGACATGCAATCACTCTTGTATACAGGAGTGTGTTGCTAATGAAAGGATATTGTTTGGATAATGAGAATAGGGTGATTAGTTAAGTTAGGGCCGAACACACATGCTGTTGTGGAAGTTTCCAGTCTTAAGGAAATAGCTTTTGGCGCAAAAAGCGTGGCATGGCATTCTTTGTCCGAGAAATACACGTGGTAGATGGTGAACGGTTGGTCTTGGCAGGTACTAACTTGTTCGGGAAAAACAATTTTGGCGGGAAACGTGTAGGCAACGGACAGTTGGAATGTCAGCAAGTGTGAGTAAAACAAGTTTTTACAAGGGCAGTCGTCAGGTAGGTATGGACAGGGTGCAACGTGTCCTGCAGAAAGAAAATTGGTGGGAAACATGTGGCATGGCTTTCTTTCTTTCCTAGAGATATGCAGGTTTCAACATGCTTCTTTGGCCAGAGGGTAGACTCTCCTGTCTGGGATAATATGTTGTTGTTGACGAGAACGCTGGACCGGCCGTAACGTGGGGGTATGCGGTCGCTCCCTTACCTGTGGCGACCGTGGCAGGTAGGAGTAGGACCCTCTGCTGGCGACGATTTCAACTAAACCAGTTCTCGTGTGAATGTCGTGGTGAGCGCACTGGGTGCAGCTGCCATCTCCAAGATGTGTGTACTAAGTGAGACGGAGGACAAGTGACGACCGTACTTACTGAAATAAAGACTTGCATCATCCTTTCCTGCCAATTCACAGGAGGTGACTTATGTTAGTACAAGTGCCACTTATTATTATTATTATTATTATTATTTGACATGGTTACGATAGGTAAGCAGTGAAAAAAAATATAAGTGAGTGGGAATGTGGGCTATTTCGTACATGTGATAGATTATGGTGTTGGAATTTGAAGTTGGGACAGATTTTTGTAGTGAGTGTAAAGAAAATGATTTTCTGACTGCAGATATTGGACATCTTGATTCTATGTTAGTGGAGGCAGGCAAATAATAATAATAAATGATAAATGGTAATAAAGGCCAGTACGGTTTTGCATTCATTATCCTGTTGGAATTTGAATTTCGCGCCTATTTTTTCTGGAGGCTTAGGTTAGTGGACATAGCCCAATTGGTCTATTTTCCCGCCAAAATTCAAAATTCCCGCCATTTTTTCTGGAGGTTAGGTTAGTGGACATAGCACAGTTGGCCTATTTTCCCGCCAAAATCGGCCATCTTGGATGACGTCATGCGCTGTTGCCAAGTCTACATGCCGCCATCTTGGATGATGTCATCGCCTCCATCTTGAATAAATTTGGCAACAATACAGCATGTCATAGCACATAGTTTGCCCCACAACTCATGTTAACTGACAGTCGCTTGCCCCATGCCGGCGCATAAATACAATGCTGCAGTTCCTTTGTTGTTCAGAAATACGATGGATTGTTTCTTCGGACATGCATGCATGCATAAATGCATGCGAGTCCGAAACAACATTGCACTGTATTTCTGAAGAACAGATGTAGAGCAGTATAGTACTGATCGAAGAAAAGCTCTCGTCCGACGAATAAATTTTGACCATTATTTTAGTCACATTGCTTTCGTTTGTTTACGTGCATAGGACACGTTTCAGTTGTGGTTCATATCCTTCAAACGGCTCTAAGCACTACGGGACTTAACATCTGAGGTCATCAGTCCCCTAGAACTTACAACTACTTAAACCTAACTAGCCTAAGGACATTACACACATCCATGCCTGAGGCAGGATTCGAACCTGCGACCGTAGCAGTCGCGCGGTTCCGGACTGAAGAGCCTAGAACCACTCGTCCACCGCGGCCGGCTCGGTTGTGGTCTGAGGAAAACATCAACAGCACTGGAAATTATGAGCAATGTGTCGCAAAATGACTTGCGCACCAAGATGTAACCTATGGATGCTAATATCTGTAAGTAATGCTTTCAGGTGTACCTAGTGACGTAAGGAATTGCTGGTATCTCCAACCATTCAGTGCTTACTTTTCCGATTTTTCTGTACCACTACACACTTCCTTCGGTTACCTAGTTAACGATTCCTTGATACCTGAGGATGTATCCTATCAATCGATTCCTTCAATTGGTCAGACAGGGCCACTGTTGTTTATATTAGTTCGATCCTATACTTCTTGATTATGTATTCGATTTAGCTATCTTCAGAATTATTCTGTATCAAATTTCAGATTCTACAACGATGAATGCATGACTGTTGTATGCTTGCCATCATCCTCCCATAATAACAACGTATGGGGGGTGTGTGGGCATAGCCAGACCTTCTGAAACTCATCTGGACTGGTCCCCTCTAACTAAAGAATAGGCTGCCTCCCCCTTCGGGAACCATATGTTGGTCTGACTGCTGTATAGACGCCCCTTCCTCGTTTTTGCATCTACAGTATGGCTGTCTGCACCACTGGTGCAGACACGGCACCCCACCTCTGTGTGGCCTTGTTGCTAAACTGTGGAGGAGGAGGTGGGACTGGAGTATTGCAGTCTACGCTGTCCAATATTTTCCTTGGTTCATAAATGACATGAGGGTATCACAGGCTCTCTGTCTCCTCCCTTGGACTCATAATCGCCAGGTAAGACTGTCTATACGTCTACTGAATCCTTTAAGTCTTCTTAGTCTTTGTTCATATTTCTAGAATGAAATTTTCATTCTGCAGTGGAGTGTCCGCTGACATCCTGGCAGATTAAAACTGTGTGCCGGACCGAGACTCGAACTCGAGACCTTTGCCTTTCACGGGCAAGTGCTCTTCATATTCTAATATAAAATTAAGTATTTGTATCTCTAGGTATACAGTTAAAACAGAATGAAGCGATTACCAGTGGTTATAGATATTCCGTAAGGAGAAAATTTATTTTAGATTCTTTATAGGTATTTTGTATGAAGCCCTTGCCGACACAGACAGTATGTAAGCGACAACATTTCGTAACATACATTTAGAAGCGTATGTGGATTAATTGATGCATCAGAAGTGAGCGATTTGTGTTGTGGAATGGTTTTGGACAAAGATATTTCACATAACCCCAGGAAAAGAAATGAGTTGGTGTCAGGGCCAGAACTCTAGCGGGCAGGGAACGCAGTACCGTCGTGGCAAGGACGACGGATTCAACGTTTTGGGAGGTGCTGATTCTAAAGTGTGCAGCGGCTTCCGATTCGCAGCTCTTGCATAACGATGGAAATTCTGAAGTTAATTTTACATTCTCTGTAATGCTTATCAATGTACTGGTAAGTGTTAGCTGCAGTCAAGTGTCACCGCTGTAGTGATTTTGGGTTGGCCCGTACGGTGGGCCCCAAACTGTACGGTCTCGGTCCGTGTCGCTGGCCTCCCACGCCCTACGTTATAACGCCCACAGCCGCGCTGTCGCAACCGGGACTCAGTTTGGAGCACAGACAGGATTTCAGCTGACCGCAGACCTCTAACCGCCTGCGGTCACAGCTGTGATATGACGTCAGTACTCGTGTCCGCTGTTCCAAGACACACACGTAAACACGTGGAGCTTCCCGGCGCACATCCGCAATGACGTCGGTACGCAAATACGCGTTCCTGCGACAGTGGCTTTCCGCCAAAGGCGAAACATGGCCTTAAATGGCAAGTACGTGTATACTGGATGGAGGCCACGTCTGTGACAGGTCGTGTCACTTAACACTAGCCTTAAAATGGTTATGCAGGTTCTTAGCTAGGACTTCAAAGTGTCAGGAAAGACATTCACAAGCTCCACTGACACACGTGTGAAGAATGTGAAATATGCATTTGAGAATAATTAGTCCACGACATTTTTCAGTTAACCGAGTAGCAACAGAGTTTCTCAATCGCATCATATAACTGGCCATCACCAGAAGCAAATCTTGTAATACTGTTTTCAGAAACATTGTACTCAGAAAATGAAAGCATTAGATTAGAAAAAGGTTTTTACTTGTTGCACCTTCGTTTGCCTTATCACAATTCACAATGTTTTAAAATTTCACAAAGGTTCCAAAATATACTTTCAATTTTATTTGTGTCGTTAACAAAATATCAAACCAGAACACACGACGTTTTAACAGATTCTACTTTTGTTTACTCATCAGTGAAAACAGTGAATCTCGTGTGTCTCAGTTTTCCTGCAAGTTCGTTCTACGTTGTTATGGCTCTCTGCTATCACATTATTTATGATCTGGAAAGATTTAGTTCAACGCAGTTAGCCGCGTGGCCTGAGGCGCGTTACCACGGTTCGGGCGGCTACCCCCCGCCGCAGGTTAGAGTCTTCCCTCGGGCATGGGTGTATGTGTTATCCTTAGCATAAGTTAGTTTAACTTAGATTAAGTAGTGTCTAAGCCTAGGGACCAATAACATCAGCAATTTGTTTCGATAGGAACTTATCACAAATTTCCAAATTTCCTTTTCAACGCAATTGTGTAGCGTCACAAATTTTAGAATCAGGAAAGCGACTGTGAACTACGCCGTCCAGGTGATTTTGCAAGAAAGAAACGAAGGTTGTTCTGCCAGGAATCCTGCCAAGTCAACGTGGGCATGATTATTTAAAGACACATCATTTGTTGCTCATGTACTCGAAATTGTCTACCTTTTATACGACACCACTTCAATTTTTTTGACATTATTTTCAGTTATAAAATGTATTTTGACACATATCAATTCAGTCACAACATTTACGTTACAGATGCTACATACAGCCCTTTCTGAGTACGATTCAATAGCGCCGAACCAACCTTTACAGTCACGAGGCGTTTCCCACACTTTCCGTATTTTTGTTTTCCAATCTTACATTTAAACAAGGCCGCTGTACATTTCTTGGGAGTACTAGAACCTCTATCACTGTCTTCTATTCCCACTGAGATCGTTTTGCACTACTTAACACCTTATAGATAGCTCACTGCCCTCACCTGAACCAGTGACTTAACTGTAATGGATTTCACTCCCGTAAGAGCGAGCCACTGCGCACCTTGCGAGGCAGTCAGTGCATTCAGTTCCCCAGCGGATTCACCACGGGGAATGACCTAAATTTACTTACGCAGCTGCAGCATAAGGAAATTGGGTAATCGCACGACCAGACAAACTGACATGTAGGTTGCTCAGAATCGTATTTGTGAAATAAACTGCCATAAATTAAAGAAATCGTAAAAACTAAAATAACAATAAAGATGAAATCTTATCAAAAGTAAGCGTTTAAGGAGCATGATCCGAAGGGTGGGTCGTAATGTCCGTGCGCCATCGTAAAGTATCGTACATGCGCGATCCAGATCGTACGGCTCGAAAAATTGCGCGCCAGCCGAAAATTCCAATTGTCGCTGGACTTTTGTTAAAAAATGGTTCAAATGGCTCTGAGCACTATGGGACTTAACATCTGAGGTCATCAGTCCCCTAGAACTTAGCACTGCTTAAACCTAACTAACCTAAGGACATCACACACATCCATGCCCGAGGCAGGATTCGAACCTGCGACTGTAGCGATCGCGCAGTTCCAGACTGAAACGCCTAGAACCGCTCGGCCACCGTGGCCGGCCGCACTGTACATTATTGATAATATAAAATGTACACGCTTATAAGCTTACGACGAAACAAGAGATCCGGCCACCTGATATTCGTGTGAACTCAAAAACTTGTAAGTCTTGCAGATAAGCAAATTATTCTGCAAACAGGGAACAAACATTCAACTTTGTCCGAATGTGTATAAAGTCAAATTATTCCTACGCTATGAACAATTTCCAAGCCTTTCCCTTGATAAAATACGACAGAGTGATGAATGGTTGTGGGGTGAGACCACGAAGACAACACAATGTGTGTGCTCTGCGAGTGTCCCAAGGAAATCTTATTAACTGGTGAACTTTGTGTCACTCACGTCATGTTGATGAGGGACAAGCCCGTGCCAAAGACTTCACTGGGATTAACTGTACATTTAATGCAAGTGTTTTTGTCGAATAAGAAAGAGGAATGTACCTATCAACATCTGTTACCGGTGTGTAAAGGCTGAATGACTATTCACAACGGAGCTACGCATTGTATCGTAGTTATTCAGGGGGCATTGTAACACCCCACATTCAAAGTAACTGTGTTTTTTTAGAACCTTTGTGTTAAGATTGTGACCACAGAGTCGAAGTTTTTCTTTGTATTATCTGTGTAATAAAAGACGGCGCGGCCTTCAAATTTTTTGAGACCAGCTAGGAGAAGCCAGAGTGTTCACACGTGTCTTTCTGCTGTCCAGCTTTCATAATGTGAGCAACAGGGACTGTAATTGTAGTAATATTACAACATACTAGCTTGTCTTGAGTTACTTAAATGCTGTTTTATTATAAATAATCCAGTTCACGTGTTTAATTTCATCATTCACTGTGTAACAACTTTAATTTTCAGCGTATCTAGCAGGGAAGTCGAAACGTTTCTGTGTGTTACTGATCCGTCACTGGCGTGATTTTATTGCTAATTTAAAATGTTCTTTCTTATCGATTACATGTGCGGCTCCTGCAAACGTTAAAAAAAGTTTGTGTTTTTCTAAACCAAGCATACACCATAAAACGACTACCGAACCGCGATATGCAAATTACATGTACTAAAATTCGGTCTGTCTACATCCTCTTTTGTGCTGCGCCAAACACCAATCTCAGACGACATTCTTCATTCTGATAGCACAATTCTGAAATAGCTCATTTGGCGAAAGTAGAAACGCCAACTTACATTTTTATAACTGTTTGTGATTCTGATACTGTATTCAGCCCTCTCCTCTGCATTTAACACTGCAATCCCCAGTGCACTCCTAATTTTACCACCCTTCCTTTTAATATAACCGAAGGTTGTCTTGACTTTTCTATTTGCTGAGTAAGTCCTTCTGACATTTATATATCACTTTTTCGATTTATTCACATTTCATGCAGCCATTCTGCCTTAGTTTTCATGCTTTTCCCGTTTACTTCATTCCTAAATGACTTCTATATCTTTATTCCTGAATTTCACTGCACGTTTTTGTACTTCCTCCTTTCGTCAATCAGCTGAAGTATTTCTTCTGTTACCTTCTCTGTGTTTCCTCTCAGTTGCCTACTTTTTAGCTATGTTTCTCTTTCCAAATTGTGTAGTTTCTCTTTCTATTAATGTCCATTCCTCTTCAATTGAATCTTTATTTCTTAGTATTTGTGTATCCCAGTTCTTAGCGCATTATTTCTTCCTGACCAACTGTTAAACTTCAGTCTAGTCTTCGTCGTTACTAAATTGTGATATGAGTCTACATCAGCTTCTGCGTGTACTTGATTCCAGTACTGGATCCCATGTCTCCTCTGATTTCGGAATCTCTGCCTGGCCATCACCCCACATCACCCAATCATTTCCAAATACATGCCTACCTCTACCACTCGTAAATACTGAACAGAGCACTCGCAATTACTACCTGCAAGCTATTGAAGAACACAGTCTTTCTCCTCTCTCATTATTACTGCCAAGCCCATATTGTCCCGTAAAATTTCTTCTACTCCTTCCCCTAAAACACATTACTGTTCCTCATGACTATTAGATTTTTACCTCCCTTCCATACTTAATTACCCGTTCAATACACTCACATACTTGCTCTATATCTTCGTCTTCTGCTTGCGACATCGGCGAGTATACCTGAACTATCGTCGTAGGTATTGGCTTGCTGCCGATTCTGACGAGGAAAACCATATCAATGACTATTCACACTAGCTCACTCCGTGACCTGTCTTCCTATTCATAACCTGTTATACAACTTCTCTACTGCTACACTCGCCAGACCATAAACCCTTGTCTTCCTTCCATTTCACTTCACTTTTTTGTTCGTGTTAAGGGAACGAATTACAAGGGAATTAACAGAAATTAATAGTTACAAAACATGTAAGTAGACCATGGACATTAACATGTAAACATGAAAAGGACAAAGAGATGTATAATTAACTTGCTTTTGCCCAAAAGTCAGCTACGTTCAAAGCATTACACTTAGCATACTGTTAGAAGTAATTGTACATAAATGAAAATTCATAAATATACTTAAGTATGGAATAACAGACATGAATTAAATTGTCTTCGCCCAAAGCGTTAGAATTGGCCAGCATAAAATCTTTTTCAGTGCATGACGACGGGTACAGACGTCAGTTTCGCAGACATCATCTCCTGCTCTCCACACTCACAAGGTGAGGGTCCTCTAGCGTATCCCCATTTTTCAAGAGTTTCTTTACGCCGCCCAACACCAGCTCGGAATCTGTTGAGGGACTTCCAGGTACACCAGCTCTCATTATCACCGGGAGGTTGTCTCCAGTCTAGAGGAGCAGTCTCTGCCCTCCTTCTCCACGCGTCTAGCCTTTGGTTTTTGTTGTTGTTGTTTACATAGACCCTTACAAAACTTTTTCTGGGCTTGAGGAGAGACGGTGCTGGCTGAGTGTCAGATGCCAAGGCTCTAAGTTACTTCACTCACCCGCACTATATCTGTACTGAGCCTTAGGATTTAATTTTTGAGTCTTCTGACGTTCAACGCACCGACTCGTAGAATATTACCCTTTCACTGGATAATCAGTCTCTTTCTCATGGTCTCCTCACCCTAGGCAGTCCCCCCCCCCCCCCCCCCAGCAGATCCGAATGGCGGATTAGTTTGAAATATTTTGCCAATGCAGAGACAGTCATGACACTTTTTCAGTTACATGCCACATTTCCTGTTGATACACTTTATGTGTCTTTAATGCAGTGGTTCTCATTACCTTCTGCATCCTCATACTGTTGATAACTGCTGATTCTTCCGTCTTATAGGGGCACTTTCCCACCCCTAGGCTAAGAGAGGGTCCTGAACTACCATCGGCTGTCCACCGTCTTCCGTCTTTGACAAGGCCATTGGAGAAACGAGGCTGACTTGACTTCTTATGCCAGAAGTCTTCAGCTGCAATTGCTGTTCATTTTTATTCAAAAATTAAGCAGAGCCGAGGTCAGAACCAGCGACACAGCACGTTTTTATTACTAATAGAAGACCCTAACCCACTTTTTTGTAATCTTATTACGGGAGGTTTTAAAGTGCTTAGTAAACTAAGGGATCGAGCACCTACTCCTTATTTTTCTTTTTTTAACAGACTGGAAAAATTATACAGGCAGGATTAGATCCTATGATCCTACGATTCGTAGCTAAACGGTCTATCACTTTTACTTTTTTTTTAAATTTCATTACACATTTTCTATTCCAAAGAGAATAAAACAATATCGTAGTTAGCTAGACATGGTACTGTCACTCTCCGTTTCCAGACGTTTTTCTTATTTTTTTTAAATTGAAACGAGACCAAGAATGTCAAAAGATTTGATAAACTGTGAATTAATATACCTGAAAACGGGCCATGACGAGAATACAACAAGGACTGGCTAACTCAACCGATGCCTTGACGACAAAATGCAAGGCTCAACATATTGGCAAGTATGTCGCTATAGCGCGCAGGCGCAGACACTTCCAGTGTGCAGTACTCATGAAATGGTAGAAGGCAAGTGGTTCCACACGGACTCTTCATCTACACTGTGCCGACCATAGTGTGTTTGACTTTGCCCTTGGCAAGTAGGAGGAGGCTGATTGCAAGGGAATATCACCCAAAAAGGCAGTCTCACCAGACAAGGTTGGGGATGCTTATAGTTTTTCAAGCCAGTTCGATTCGTGACCGTAACAGGTAAATCTATCTTGTAGCGTGTCTACTGCAGGAAAGCGACTGCCCTGGTCAGTGACTCTAAATCCATTACGGAATTGACGCTCATCGGCGAACAGAAGGCCATGCACAGCGTGCTACCACAAGGACGCCACCGCCACCGTAGAACTGGAAGGCTCAGTCTTTCAAGAAGACTGCTGCGATGACTGCTCACCAGCTGCCATAAAGTCAGTCCTCCACGTCACATTAACAAAAATGTGGTAGTGCGACGCTGCTTCTGTAGAATCTCAGCCCCGAAATATCTAACAGCAATATAAAATTCAACGGTCACGTTTTAACTGGAAATTCAATAGATCAACATCTACAGGCATATCTAGACTCCCCGGCCAACATTTTTAGGCTAATAGCGCCTTCAGATGAACGCCGAATGAGGAGTCCTGAACTCTTGAATTACGTTAGAAGATAATTTATCTCAAAGATTGATCCCAAATATTATAATCCATCCACTGCTACCATACTGTGTTTATGCTGTAGAAAGATTGCCATCAAATTTTATTACACACTTACGTCCTACTTACACTTCTTGTCGATACATTACACACATTAAATTTGCATGGTGAAACCTGAAGCATAAATGTTACCACCGGTCACACATGTACACACAACACAAATGGCGGTCACAAAGACAGGCCTGATAACAATCGTTACAATATGAACATATAAAATAGACAGAACACTAGCGCTTGTTACTGTTCTCACCCTATGCGACTTATTAATTTTCAGCGCTGCAGTAGTCATTGTGTTATCACGCAGTGAGAAGATAATTCCCTCTTCTTTTCTTTGTCGCTGTGTTGTGCTTCTATCGAAATGCAGACTGTACACCGCTCTACTGTCTGCTGTTGTCATCTGAACGAACGAACGTGGAACGCCACATTCACGCTTAGGAGAAAGTGGAACAGGGAAGGAAATGAAAATAAAATGTAAAGTTTGACTCACCAACCAATACAGGAAAAAATACCAGTGTTCTACCACCTATTTAATTGACATTCAAACACTTATGTGACGAAATGGCGCATAAAACCATGCCCATTAGCGTAAATTCACTTGCTTTTCTTCATCACTGGACTCTGACTCGGCTATGTCTTCAACAGTGTGTCTGCCATCCCTGCACTCGTACACACGTTGTGTATATTCCCGCACAGGGGAGACATGTTAACTGACAGTCGCTTGCCCGGTATCGGCGGATAAATGCGATGCTGCAGTGCCTGTGTTGTTCAGAAATACGATGCGTTGTTTCCTCGGACATGCAAGCGTGCATATATGCATACATGTCCGAAAGAACATTGCACTGTACTTCTGAAGAACACAGGTAGAATAGTTTGGGACTGACCGAAGAAAATCTCTATCTCGAAGCAAAACGTTGACCATTATTTTAATAACACTCTTTGCACAGTCGTTCGTAATCTAAAGGAGTGGATATCATGGTCAATGTGTCTCAAATTGCCCTGCGAATCAATATTAAACCTATGGATGCTAATATCTGTTAGTAGTGTTTTCAATTGTAGCTAATGACGTAAAGAATTCCTGATAGCTCCAACCATTCACTGTTAGGTTGTTTGCTTTTTCTGTTCTACCACACACTTTGTTCCATTACGTGACTAACGATTCCTTGATACTTGAAGACGTTTGCTGTCAGTCGATTCCTTCTATATGTTTCATCCATTCGATTATGTAACTTTTCGTTAAGAACTGAATTTACCCATCTTACCTTCAGCATTATTCTGTATAGGCTGCTGCCCCTCTACGGGAACCATATGTTGGTCTGGCTCCTGCACAGACGCCCCTTCCACGTTGTTGGATCTGCAGTACGGCTGTGTGCATCACTGAGGCACGCACGCCACCCCACGGCGGCGAGGGTCTTTCCGCCAAACAGTGCAGGTGGAGGAGGGATTGGAGTAATTTAGTGTACATTGTCGAATATTTTACTTCGTACATAAACGACATGAGGGTACCACAGATTCTCTGTATTCTCCGTTGCACTGATAATCAACAGGTAAAATTTGCTACTCTGATATCTATATGTCTACTTAATCGATTTAATCTTCTCCTTATATTCTTATATAAAATTTATAAATCAGTTATTTATATCTGTAGATATACAGCTAAAACCTAATGAAGCGGTTACCAATGGGTGTAGCTATTCGGATCAGACGAAATTTATTTTAGAATATTTGTTGGTGTTTGGCATGATGCCCATGGAGAGACTCACATCATGTAAGTGACAAAGCGTGTCACGCCATACATTTAGGTTCAAAATCGCTCTGAGCACTATGGGACTTAACTGCTGAGGTCATCAGTGCCCTAGAACTTAGAACTACTTAAACCTAACTAACCTAAGGACATCACAAACATCCATGCCCGAGGCAGGATTCGAACCTGCGACAGCAGCAGTCGCCTAGAGCCGCTCGGCGACACGGGCCGGCCATAGATTTAGGTCTACATGGCAGAGAGCGCAGTGGCGCCATGGCAAGGACGACGGATTCCGCGTTTTGGAAGGTGCCGATTCAAAAGTGTGCAGCACCTTCCAATTCACTGCTCCTGCACAACGATGGAAATTCTGAATTCCATTTTTCGTTTTCTGTACTGCTTCTTTCACTAATACAGTAAGGAAATAAGGTGAAAATAATGCTGAATTGAGGCATCAACCCCGTGTTGGGAGTAAATATCTGAACAGCTATCATTTCTTTCCTTTTGGAACATAGTACATAGTATCAGTCAGACATAAATGCCCTTCCGCCGCGTACTTTTAAACTTTGCAAGATTGTATCGACGCTGTTCACTCAATGAAACTTATTTCAACATCGAATTCAGTACCTATTAAAGACAGAAAGGACAGACTAATGCTCTTCAAGTAATCAAAACGAATATTTTCATTAGAATGTTCACAGGACAAATCAAGATCAAATATTTTCGTTGTGGAGTCCAAATGTTTCCTCTACAGTCAGCCTTGAATCTAACTACACGTTAGCTAGATAATTTTTGCCTGAATGTCTGTTGACAATCTCTTGCTTTTTTCTACCAGACCAGGATGTTTCGTAATATTAACCAACCAAAAATCTTATATTCTTTTCACAAAACTCAATTTATCCCCAATCATGTTCATAACTATTTCATATATTCGTACACCTGAAAGGGGTCAAATTGTCGTCCTTTTGCAGAACTGCCGCATCAGCTGCACGTGCTGCGCCACTCTGTGCGGCTGTCAGTGGTCACGTGATCACTCTCGCACTCGCAGACGAGCTCCTGCACGCCCACGCAGCCCTGACGCCCGCCAGAATCGTCTTAGTCCAGGGGCAGCGGCGACAGATCGTACAGCTACCACAGCACAGGTAACAGAGCTCGTGAGACCAGACACAAACTGTTGCGAACCACCTATTAGCAGTGAGACTGTGGGCACCCACACTTCTAGCTCCTTTCCCCTCCCCCCCTCCCACACACACCACAGCATCGACGTGGAGAGGTCGACTGGTGCCGCCAGGGCTTCCTTCACCTGGACGAAGGAATGGCGCGCCCTGGTCTTCAGCGACGCCAGCAGATACTGCCTGCATCCAAGTGACGGTCGTTTGTGCATACGAAGGAGAGCTGGTGAGTGCTACCTCAAAGAGGGTGCTCTTCCGAAACACACTGGCCTTACTGTGCCGTTCCTGGAGAGGACATGCAGAATGTTGTTAAACCTGTCCTTTTGCTTTTCTTGTAACAGAAAGATGGTGCGTTGTTCCAAGAGGATAATGCTCGTCCACATACTGCTCATCAAACTCAATGGCCCTGCAAGACGTGTGGCAACTTCCCTGGCTGGCAAGATCTCTGGACTCCTCTGCAGTCCAGCAGGTGTGGGCTATGATGGGACGACAAGTGACAGGTGCGACGTGTCAAGCGAGGACTCTTACACAACTACGTGACATCACGTATCCCAGGGCTGTATTCGCCAGCTGTACGACCCACTGGATCACAGAGTCAGCGCCTGTGTTGCCGCCTGTGGTGGCTACGCCACGTGCTAGTATGGATGTCTCAGGTTGGGTCGATGCCTGGTTCGTCCAAACCGCGTGTGCTATTCGTCTCTATGTGTTATCATTTCACGTACTCCATATGCACCATTGCAACAATAAATCTTGAGTCACCTATTAACCTCCAAAAGCACCATTTTTTTCTGGCAGCGTATTAGCAACCAAGAGCGGCAACATTTGCAGACAATAATCCTATACTATGAGATCATCAGCGTCCATCTTCCACCTCTAGTCCACGCTCGCCATAGACATTAAATCACGAGTAACTTGTAGTTAAAATAGACAACTTCACACAGAAATGTCCGTGGAAGCCCTGTAGGCTTGTTCTAGCTCTACTACTGATGTGGCGACAGTGGTTTGCAACTCAAACAGGGTGTGGGGTTACAAGCTCAGACGTCTAGGTTATAATTATTATGTATTAAGGAAGAATATTTAGAAAATGGCAGTTCAAATTTGCGGAAACTAGTCATCACTGTACGATCAATTGCGATTTCGGCAAATATAGTTTTCGAATCACAACACTTCATCATTTAAAGCTACAAGACTCTCTCTGTGCCACGTAATCCAATAGATGTGACTTTAATTATAATGAATGTAATCCAAATAGACACGTACAGGGCGAATCAAAAAGGAATTTGCAACTTTAGAATGATATAGAAATGTATTGAGATAACTTACAGAATCGGTAGGTGTACGATTATGCAGCAAACAAGCTGCATGTACTTCAGTCCATCAGTGCCCCATTCCGCCACCAGGAACGCCAGCGTTGTGCACAGTTAAGATGGCTGCTTTCACTGGTGTGGAGTGTGCCCGCTGTGTGTCCTGGTACCATGAAACGAACTCTGCAATAACTCTTCGGTGGTTTTATTGAAGACCGTGCGTATGTTCCTCCCGTAGCAAACAATTCCGCCGACCTGAAAAATTTAATCTACGCTGCCGTTGCTCAAGTTTCGCCCGATTTGCCGCAAGGAATGTGGGAAGGGGAAGCTGACTACCAGTGGGGTGTATCCCGCATCATAGATGGTAGTAACATCGAAACGAAATGACACTTTTATGTGAAACTTGAGCTTCTTTGCTACAAAATAACACATCAACCGACTCTGTAAGACATTTCAATATATTTCTGTATCATTCCAAAGCTACAAAGTCCTTTTTGACACACTCTTTCTTTTTAGCAATTTTCTAGAATGCTACTGTTGACCAAAGATAAGCTCCATCCAAACGGTAAATCTTTGAACATTAGCCTTAGCCACACTCTTTGGTTTGTTTACACCCTGTGGAACAAGTGGGAGTTGTTGGCTGTGGAAAGTTTGCTTAGTGCTGTGTGATCAATTCAAATGGAAAACATGAACTACGTTCTCCAATGTGGCTTGTGAGCAATGGGTAAATTGGTGGATGGTAATTACTGCAAGTAATACCATCAAGCCGACCTTGGAGGGTAAGTACTTCTGGATACCTCGCCACATTCTGTGCTTCTTTCTATCGTCTTTTCTATCTTCCCAGGACTACATTTAGACATTGGAACAGCTATGCCACAGATGACTGGTCTCGTGACATTTTGTGAAATATCTCATGTGGTAAACTAATAATGGGAGGCGCTGCCCAGGGAGGTCGGGCTCGAGGACACGTTCTGAGACCACATTCCTCACCAGCGTTGTTGAGGCCACAACTACCAATCATTCCCACTTTGCTTTTTTTCTCTTCTCAAAAGTTAAAAATTTTATAATTTTCGATTTGGAAATTTGATGTATTATAATTTCGAGAAGTGATTACAGCTATATCTCATACAAAAGATGAGAAGAGGCCTCCACGCGGCAGTGCACGGGCAGCGCTGCCCGTGACGTCAGCTGCGCAGCCAGACGCCGCGGTGAGGCGGGGGCCGAGTGCACTGAGTGGAGGGAGCACCGAGGTCCGCAGAAAGTTATCAGACGGCGGACCCTGGCTGTGCAAATGCAGGCTCGGAAAAGAAAGAAAATGCAGCCTTTGCTGGAGTCACTCGCGCCGGTTTTCCAGGACGCTTAGCACGATGCCGCAGCCGTGGCGGCTACCTCGGCAGTGAGCGGTCAGCCCCCACTGCCTGAGAGGACAGCGCCGGCCGCCACCGTCAGCTGCCGTCAGCCTCCGAGGCACCCACTCGGCCGCCCACCACGTGTTTTCACGCGGCTGCACAGACAAGTTGTTGTACTGCATTTGCGGAATTCTTAGTGGCCTTCCCTGCACCGAAAGCGAGCTGCCAGTAGCTCGTACCGCTCAGAAGCCGGTGAGTCGGCAGTTTGGCGCCAACCAGCTTTTCAAAGGCTTCTTACAGAACATCCAGGAAGCAAGTAGATCTATCGGACTTTCTTCATTGTAACTACTTCCCCGATTTTCCATGGCCTATTTCTAGACACAGATCACAAACGAGACATTAACATGGAGTTACCTCTGGCGCCAAAAGTTGTGTAATTTCTTCTGATAATCCGTTAGGACATTGAGCTGTGCCTCAAACAAGCCTATTTAAGAGTATGGAGACAACCTCATGAATACATGTCAGCAGGGGACCGACCGTTCGAGGGGCTGGAGGCTCGGGAATGGTGTGGAGCGTTTTCGGTTGCAGTGACATGGGACTCCTGGTATGTCTATATACAGTTCTGATAGGTGACACGTACATAAGCATCCTGTTTCATCATCTGCATCCATTCATGTCCATTGTAAAGTCCGACTGATTCGGGCAATTCCAGCGGGGCAATGCGGCAACACACATGTCCAGAATTATTACAGACTAACTCCAGGAACTTTCTTCTGAATTTAAAAACTGCCGCTAGCCACCAAATTCCCCAGACGTTAGCATTACTGAGCATATCTTGGACGCCTTGCAACGTGCTGTTCACAAGAGATGTCCACCCTCTGGTTCTCTTACGGATTTATGGACAGTCCTGCAGCATTGAAGGTGTCAGCTCCCTCCAGCACTACTTCAGACATTAGTCAAGTCTGTGCCACATAAACCAATTTCTTTTACTCTTCAGTGCCTACATGTGTGCACGTGTATATGTGTGGTTCTTTTTTCACCTACGCATATTATGTACAGGCAAAAACAAATTAGAAAAGAAAAAGTGGTTGACTGGGAAAACAGAGAGCTTATTATTAGTTTTTAATTTGTACATGGAATTAAAAGTAAATATGGCACATAATTAAACGGAAAAAGCAGATAGTTTATTAATTTAAAAATGTATATGGAATTAAATGTGAAATTATATATGTGATTAAATGGTATAAATGGTTCAAATCGCTCTGAGCACTATGGGACTTAACATCTGAGGACGTCAGTCCCCTAGAACTTAGAACTACCTAAACCTAACTAACCTAAGGACATTACACACATCCATGCCCGAGGCAGGATTCGAACCTGCGACCATAGCGGTCGCGCGGTTTCAGACTGAAGCGCCGAAACCGCTCGGCCACACCGGCTGGCTTAAATGGTATAGAATATGAATATATTAAAAAATACACATCATTTTTTTTACAAAAAAAGATTCTAGACAATATCGTTGTTATTTCATAGAAAAGAACCTAATCACTACAAATGACTAGCCAGATGTAAATGATGAAAAAGGAGGATTTCCTGAAATCAGTACTGTAACATGTGGCTTGTTATTTACAGTGTGCTGCATTACACATGTCTTTTCTTCAAAAATAGACACCTTACACATCAGCACAAAGTAAACTTCAAGGTAAAACAATAGGAAGTAAAAAAATTATGTACAGTCACAGCAGCTTCGCAAAACATTACCCCTGAGTTAGAGTAACTGTATGTAATTCATCATGAACATCAAAGTGCTGACTGCTGCGGGCCACACGCTGTAGCGTGCGACCCCTCTGGCTGCCCTCCTGCGTGGACCACCAGCTGCGGCGCCAGCACTGCTATGGAGGCCGTGGCTGGCTGGCTGGGTGGGGACCCGGCTGCTGGCTGCTGGCTGCTGGCTGCGGCCCCGCCTCTGGAGGCGGGCTGGCGGCTCCCCGCCCAGCCAGTGGCCACGTGGGGCCCGCGGCGGCAGCTGCCACAGCACTGCCCGGCCGACACGTGCGCCGCTGCCCCGTCTCGCGCACACTGCTGGAGACTCCCGAGTAAGCACTGGCTCATGGCACGTTTATGTGCAGTACAATGGTGAGGATTGGTACGCAGTGAGGCAGGAAGAACAATTTATTTTGTATTTTCTTTACTTACATATGTACGTTTTATACTCATTGTGTAGAGCAATGTTTTCCCAGACGTTCCTTCATATGAGTCTAAAAAATTCAGCTTGTATAGTATCCTGTCGAGCAAGTGCCTCAACATATGTATTAGTAGACATACCACCCCTGCATTCTACTTCACTGAACTCGATAGTAATAGGCTCTCCTGGTACAGCGAGAATAAATGCATTTATACACTGCTCCTCTTCCATTCGGATACCAGCACGTCAGTCTGTCTGTAGCAGTCGCTAAGGTGCAGTATAAATCATCCAAATTCCCCACACTCGAATGTTTTATTTAAATGCGCATATCCCCTGAAGTTGATCCAGTCATAGCTTGCCTGTAGATATGCACTGTTGAAACCCTCCTCCCATACATTTTAAAGTCAGTTGGTGATTGTAATGCACCGCACTCTGTTGTCATCTACTTCTTTGTATACTCCCTCATGCTGCACAGATAGTCCTGTGATGCCAAAAACACGTCGAAAGTTTTCTATTTCTGGACCTACACTGACGCTTTTAGATAGACTAACAGCCACAGTATATCTGTTGGTGATAAGCAGTACACTTCTGCAACTTAACTGAGACTTGCCGACTTGAGTAACTTCTGATCTCTGTGTGAAATAGTTGAAAGACTGCAGGTCTGATAAATCTGGAAGATACTCTGTCGCTTGTTGCTGCATTCCAGCTGGAGTTCATTGGCCTGGTGTAAAAATACATAGGTATTGTCGAGTATGTTTGGTTTTTCGGCCCATCCCTGCTGACTGCACTTTGTGACGTTCTTTTCACTACTTTATACAGAACTGAAATGATCTTTATTGGGCGAGAACAGTGTCGGGGAGGGGAATGTAGGGGGATTGGAGTGGGGAGGGAAGGGTGAGTGGATGGGAAGGCGATATACGGATATGTGTCTGCTGTAATATGACACTGGAAGAAAAGTACTGACAGATCCTGAGGCAGCGATTTCGCTCGCAGTCCACTGTGGTCCTGTGATACAGTGCCTCACTGCAGCCTCTTAACGGATGAACGCAGAAAAGGTTTCTAGATATGGGAGTGGAACGCAAATTTCATAATAGCAGAACCCCTTACGTTGCACTCGACAGCTAGTGTTCATGAGAGACAAAGGTATCGCCAGGAGTGCGGCAGAACGTAATCTGACAGACAGGATGAGCTGATGATGCTGTAGTGTACAGGGACGTCTAAGTGTTGAGTGACTGTAGGAGGGTACAAGATGACTTAAGCAAAATTTCTAGTTGGTAAGATGAATTATAGTTAGATCTAAATGTAGAAATATTCGAATACCGAATTAGCAGCGCGGTCCTTGACATTCACGTCGACGAAATATCTAGGTGTGACGTTGCAAAGCAATGTGAAATGAAATGAGCATGAAAGGGTGCAGCGGAGAAGGTGAATGCTCGACTTCGAGTGGGAGAATTTTAGGAAAGAACGGTTCATTTGTAGAAGACAGAATATAGGACACTGGTACAATCCGTTCTTGAGCACTGTTTGAGTGTTTTGGATCCGCACAAGGTCTTATTAAGGAAAGACGTCGAAGCAATTTAACTGTGCAGTCAGAGTTGTTGCCTCCAGGATCGAAAAACATGCTAGTATTATGGAGGTGGTTTGTGAACGAAAATAGGAACCCCTGTAGCGAACACGATATTATTTCTAGGAAAATTATAGAGGAAATTTAGAGAACCGACATTAGAAGCTGACGGCAGAAAGATTTCACTGGCGTCAACGACCATTTCGCTTAAGGAGCACTAACAGAGAAATTTGGGTGTCCGTGGAGTCATGGTGAAGAAGTGGGATCTAGAGAAGATAAGATCCAACAAAGAACAAATTACAGAAATGCTGTCACTTGAGTTTCTAAACACATTAAGAGACAAAGAACCACCTGATAATGTCAACGAGTACTGGAATATGCTGATAAAAGAAATCATTAAAGCAGGACAGCAAAATATAGGATATGTAAAAGGGAAAAGGGAAAAGAAACCATAGGTCACACAAGAAATGATTTCGAATGTGGGGGAGAGAAGAAAATTTAAAAACAAGAACACTGATGATACAAGAAAGATGTACCGAAGGTTAAATAATGAACTGCAAAGAGAAACAGAGCAGGCTAGGAAAAAATGGCTAAGAGGAATGTAATGCAATCGAAGAACTGGACAGGAAGGGAAGATACGACTTACTGTAAAACAGAGTAAAGATTATGACATGGGATCAAAACAGAGCAGGGAGTGCTACTATGGAAAGTTTGAGTAAAGACGAAGAGGTAGTGTACAAAGATCGTGACGATGTCCTCCAGAGATGGGAAGAATATCTAAAAGAGCTATATGACACAGATCGCAAACCAGAAACTGTGGAACTTGAATTACTCAACAGTGTAAATGATGACCAGAAAGGATGGCCCAACCATCATAATGGAAGAAGTAATGTCTGGCATAACTGCAATGAAAAATGGTAAAGCAGTAGGTACAGATACGGAGAGAAATATTAAAATGCTAGAAACAAGATGAAATAAGGGAAATATTGAGGTTACGAATAAAATATGTGACACTGGTGAATGGCCTGAGGACTTTCTGAGAAAACTAATGATTCCATTACCGAAAAAAACAAGGAATCAAGAAATGCAGTGACCACGGGACAATCAGCCTCATTTCACATGCAGCCAAAATGATGTTAAGAATAGTTAATAAGAGACTTTAAAAATTAATGGAGGAGAGTCTTGGCGAGGAACAGTTTGGCTTTAGACGGAATACGGACACCAGAGATGCAGTGGAGCTCCTACGACTCTTGGGAGAAAGGTTTATTGAAAAAGGAGGAGACCTCTAAATGTGCTTCGCCGATCTAGAAAAGGCATTTGACAAAGTGATTTGGGACAAGCTGGCGACTGTAACGAGAGAAAAGAGAGTGGTCTGGAAAACCAGAAGACTCATTATATCTTAATCAAAAAGCCTCAGTTAAAGTGAGAGGAGAAAGTACAAACTGGATCGGACTAGGAAAAGGAGTAAGACAAGGATGCTGTCTATCACCTAACGTTTTCAATCTCTACTTGGAAAATATGATTGCCCAATGCACATTAGATGACAAAGGAGTAGAAATTGAAGAAGAGTAGGGTGTTTGAGGTTTGCTGATGACATGGTCCTTCTAGCCACAGGGGAAAGAGAATTACAGGATTTAGTGGACACCATTGACGCCATTATGGAATGAAAATTAACACAAAGAAAATAAAAGTATTGGCACTAGGAGAAAATAAAGAAATAAAAATTGTGCTGAATGGAGAAATATTAGAACAGGTGCTAAATTTTAAGTATCTTGGAAGAAGGATAGACACCGACTGGAAGTGCACCACAGAAATGAAAACAAGGATAGCAATGGTAAAAGAGGCATTTTATAAGAAAAGGAGAGTTTTCTGCAGCAGTGTGGACATAGAACTGAGGAAAAGATAAAATATTTTGTATGGAGTGTTCTTCTGTATGGCCTGAAACATGGGTTTTGAGGAATAAAGACCGAGAAAGGCTGGAGGCTTCTGAGATGTGGACATGGCGGAGTATGGAAAGAATAAGTTGGATGGACAGAGTAATAAATGAAGAGGTATTGAGATGAGTGGGAGAGAAAAGGCAGTTGCTAGATGTAATAAAGAGAAGAAAAAGAAATTAGATTGGGCATATATTAAAAAAGAATGATGGACTAATAAAAATATGTGTAGAAGGTTATGTAGAAGGGAAAAGGACGCGAGGAAGGAGGAGATTTCAGATACTGGATGACGTAATGGACGGTACAACATACAGCAGCCGTAATGAGGAGGCAATGGATCGCAGAAAATGGAGAGGCAAAGGACCTGCTAATATAGCAAAAAACTGATGATGATGGAGGCATAAAGAGAGTCGCTTTTCCCTCTCTGTATTTACGAGCGTAACAGGAAAGAAAATGACTAGTGATGGCGCTAGGCAACTTCCACCATGCACCATATTGCGACTTACGGAGTATGTGTGGAGTTGTAGATGTACATCTGCATCTACACCAGTACTCCGCGTGACACCCGGCGGTGTGTGGCGGAGGGTTCTTCTAGCATCACTAAGTGACAGTCTTTTTAGTGGGCTTGTCGCTTTGTCTAGGTGTTCTGCAAACAAAACACAGTCTTCCCTACAAGATTTTCGATTTCATCGTTCCTATTTAAGTTGGCCCTAATTGTAATACCTTGGCATTTAGCTGAAACTGCACCTTTTCGATTTGTGTGACTCATCGAGTAAAAGAAATTTAACGGGTTCCTTCTAGTTCTGCTGTGGATGACATAACACTTTTCATTATTTAGAATCAAGTGCCACTTTACGCACCGCACCGGTACACTCTCTAAATCATTTTGCCATTGCGTCTGATCTTCTGATGACTTTACTAGATGCTAAAAGACAGCATCATCTGCAAACAATGGCTGCTCACATTGCCTCCTAAATCGTTTTTATAGATTAGGAACAGCACAATGACTACAACACTTCCTTGGGGAAGGGCAGATACCACTTTTGTTTTACTCGACGACTTTCGCGAACTCTCACCAGGCAAACAGGAATACGGGTGTGACCAGGATGAGAGGCGTCACGCCACGCTTCCCGTGGTTTGGCCGTCCTGCGGCAGACTTCCGCTGCGTCCGCCGTCATATGGAGTGCGCGCTCCCTGCGGCGCGCACTGCTTCTGTTTGCTCCCCAGTGTCGACAGCGGACAATGCAGCCGGCGGGCGTAATTGCCACAGTGGCAGCTCTGATTGCAGCAAACGGGACCTCCTCGGTGCTGGACTGCCTCTGCAGCCACCTCAAATCTGGCAGAATCTCTAGATTCAGTTTCTGTGGAGCTATCATACACCATGGCTACTGTGACTATAGAAGTAAGTGCTTTTTCGTGCAGTACAGACTGACAAGATGTTATGCACAGTGCAGTTTTCACTCACGCGCAGGCGCCTTGGCTTACATATGCTCTTATCAAAGGTTATACGTTTTCTTCCTGACAGTGAAGGACCGCCTTGGGGACAAACTGCACTTCATTCCACCCTTTTCGGTCAATGTACTTTGTAACAGCCTTTTGCATGTGAAAAATATCATAATGTACGATTTGCAAAGACGGTAAATTAAGGATCTATATTTCCTAACTGAGCCCAAAATGTTTTTCATAGGTGTGAGAATAGATGGAAGTAAGATGCTGCGAAATACAACGAGTAGATTCTTTAAAACCTAAGCACCTTCGTGCATAATTTCTGACGTACCTCGTCATAATAGCACCCTTTACATATTTTCCATAGTTATATATTCTACATAATCGTGGACATTGATATTAGAATAAAAAACAATTCACAATGAATATAGTGATGTCAAATGGCTCTTAACTACTTAACGTACAGTGATACATCGATAAGAAAGAGAATAAAATACAAACCAAGAACAAAATTTCGATCGTTGCTAAGCACAATGAAGAGTGGAAAGTTCCGAGTGACAAGAGAAAACGGTGGGCTGTATTCTGCGCTTCAGAAATTAACATTCGCCATTGTGTCATCGCGGTGCAGAGGACGTATCCTTAGCGGTACAGCACAGACATCGGTGGCTGACGCCTGAAGTGGCTGGCACAGAGTTCACTACCTTCACTGCAATGTTTAATTTCCTAAATTAAGTAAAATATTTTTGTAGTTCTAAAATTACCTTACAATGAGCCTGACAACGTTCGTAGGTTTGAATCGCCTGTAGACGTATAGAAAAAGACCATCCTCCTTTCCTTTTTCGTGATGGATCTATGACTCTGTCGTTGAAATTTGGACACCTGTGAATCGTTTTCTTTGCAATAGATAGCATGGCGAGATGAGACAGCCTGTCTTCATCTCTGGTACTTCTAAGAAACTGTTTGATCCGCGACAACGTGCGGAAACACGTCTCTGCTTCACAGCTTCTCATGGGACAGCAGCCGCCGATTTCAGTAGATTCCTGACGTCGCCAAAAGGTTCTTGCAGATTATTTTCAATGACAAACTTTATAAGGGCTCCTGCGGTTTTTTACTTTTCTTGAAACCTATTTCGAGAATAAATGGTCTATAGCTCTGGTTTTAACTCAGTTGTACTTAAAAAATTGATAGGACTGCGTAACAGCAGATAGCACATTTTTCAGGACACTAATTTTTCAACGAAAGAAAGAAGCGGTGTTTGAGTAAATTAGAGGGCAACAAGTGGCTGCAGAATTCAAACCTCTGTTTCTTCTGTGATGTCATTAACATTGTCTCTAATTTTAAAAATTTCGTTTCGGAATGATGCTGCTGCTTGCTTTATTGAGACGCGACCAGTGGTATATTTTTGAAATTGGCTGTACTAGATGTTCACGTAGGGCATACATACATATTATAAAAATGGATATATGTATGTATGTGTGTGTGTGTGTGTGTGTGTGTGTGTGTGTGTGTGGTTTGCAGATGTTCCACATCCCCTCCTGAACCGATTTCAACCAAACTTGCTACACACATCTCTTACTGCCAGCAATGAATTGCTGTGGGGGTAATAACTACTCACCTATCATAGTTCAGGACACATAACGTCATAAACAGTGAGATGCACGACAAATTGCCTCATAGTGCATGACGTCTAAATTTACTGCTTCTCCCCTACCACCTCTGTTCGCAGCACATTCTGCACACAGTACCGTCGTACACCAGGGAATGTACCTGCAAAGTCGTGCCATTGCATGACGCAAGGATCAGGACATGTGGCGTCATGAGTGATGAGCTGTGTGAAGAAATGCCGCGTCATGTATGAATTTTTTAATGCATTTATTCGTTAGAGCTGAGACACACACAGAGTCGAGTCCACTTAAGAGAAATCCCTGATACCTGGCAGAGATTTCATCATCTTTCAGCTGCGAAGCGCAAACGGCTGTAGGCGAAAACATTAGCCATCTGTAGGGCTGTGAAGAGAGTATGCAGACGTTTACAGAATCGCGGTCTAGACATGAAAATAAGCTGTGCTTACACTTCTCGAAATTATGCATATTTCTTTGTGCGACTGTTTCGTAATTTTAAAAGTGTTTTCACGAATACATATAAATGAAATTTTTTCGATATTGCAGAAAAACACAGTTCAATTTTTGTTTTCATTTCTCATAGAAAATTGCCAAATGAATACCTGTACATTGCTGGGTTTGTCAGCTAGTTATTTTTATAAGATATCCCTAACCGAAAGGAAAATTTTGTGTGATAGAGTTTTATCCTTAGACCACATGTTTTATTTACATTTGTTGTCTGGCTGCTGGTATCTTCAATGTGTTTAAGACATTCTGGAGTGTCCTCTCTGTTCTCATTAACAGTGAGCACTTTTCACGATTTAAAGTTCCATGTAATGCCTGATCCATGTGGGATTCTTTGTTTCACAACTGCATCTGGAACAGCCACTTTTCGAGGTGAATGACAGAAAAGTATTGCTACCTCCGCAGTAGTCCTGAAAAACGGTTTCATTTGTTTGTTTCGACTTGTCGCTTGGACAAAAATTAAGTTCAGTGAGTGTTCATAACAATGTACGTAATACACGAAATTATGTCCTTATATTACAGTTGATTGGATTTCTGTATGATGGTCACGCATGACGCTGGCGCCATCATAAATTTCAGATATTACGTTTTCTTTCGTTTCTTGGACAACATGGGCGAATACATTTTTAATTGAATCAGCCAAGGAGGTACCACTGATACGCGATTGATTTGAAAACATGCAAAATCTTTCAACCGGCTCTTCAGCAGATAACAGAAAACGAAATACTACCAGTAACTGAAATTTAGAAGCTACATCAGATGTTTCATCTGCTCACAGAGACACAAAAACTGTCTTCGCTAGTTCTGCATTATCTTCGTCCTGACGCACATGTAACGTACAGTCCAATAAATTCTTCTGTATACCACTGGGTGCACCTAAAAGACAGCAGCATTGTTCACGTGCTCTTTCACATCCGCAGCTGACGCGGAAGTGAAATTTACCCGTTCCCTAAGTATTCTAGGACTGTTAGATTCTACTGTTTCATCATGTACACGTAGCGCAAGTTCAGACTCACTGCAGAACTTTATCTTGGAAAGAACATAGCGAGTTTGTCTTATATCGCCGTTCTGTCTTTCTGTATTTTGCCTGAAAGCTAAGATGTTGCATAATTTCTGTTTTTCCAAGGATTGACAAAGCTAAAAAAGCATTCTTATGTCCAATAGATTCCCCACGCTTCTTAACCTTCTCTGTTAGATGACTTACAAGGAAACTGTTAAGTCCGACGTCGCAGGAACAGTCTTTAGTAAGGCTTATTCGAAAGTGAAAATTATGGCCAGAAAAATATTAACTGGTGATGACGCACCATGTCCACAGAAAACGAGAGTCTGGGATGCGCAGAGATCAACCTTCTATGGGGTGTATGTATTACACCTCACAAAATGGACATCGTCGACATCCAAGAAATGTTAGAAACAAACCATTAACTTGGACCATGGAAACCGAATAAAAATGGCGCGTCTCAATGATCACAAAGATTCGCACCATCGAGATCAAAGACGAGCTCCTTGGCAGCTACGAAGCGTGCAAGGCATCCACTCTTGAAGAATGCATACAGAAATCACATTGGAGTAACATGGTGACGAGAACTGATGGAAAGTGATGGCGTGCAACCGAATGCGAAACAGCTTACCGTGAAACTGGCTGTCCTTTAAGGCGTTGATGCAGATAGTGCTATAATTTGTACGCACAGAAAAGACAAACATGTGGAGGTTGAATTAATCTGGTTCCAGGTGGTATGAATTGCAATGTCACACACTTTCCAGGAGCGATAGTTTGTTCTTTAGGAGTATGACTTTTATACGCAGACTACGAATGAAACAAAAGCAACTTATTTTGACGAGCTATTAGCCAAATGCAGTGTTCATACCATAGTTGCAGTTATCTAACGCCCGTTCTCCCACTCTTGCTTGCTATGATGTAAATATCCCCTACTGTCCTTGCCAAAGTCACTCACATGAGAAAGAATCAAGGGGCGCAAAGCAACTCTTAGTTCTTGCAGAGCAATGAATAGCGTTGCAGCATATTTACCATCCGGTTAAAGAGTCAGTTAATTGTATACGAATTGATATTCCATGACCTTGACAGAATTCTCTTGATACTTTTAATTTCCAGGGTCCCTTTCATATGTGTTTCCTCTTCAAATGCAGATTGGTTGCAGTTGAAAACAAATTCCTTACTCAACGATAGGATAAGTTTGAATATCTCCCCCAAATATTTCTGGGCCGATTTCCTAGTGTGCTGTGCATCGTCAAGCTTCGTTTGAAATTTCATTGTCCTACAGTTCTGTAGCACAGTCTGACGTTAAGCAAGCATCCACTGCTTCTCTTCAAATCACTATATGTATGTCGCGCGCAGTTTGATGTGGACGACGTAGTAGGTCACCAGCATCTTCATCCCGTAAATTGTATCGAGCATCCTTGAAACGCGAAAACATCAGTTTTTGTGACAAGTGCGTCTTGTCTGTTCAATAACCGTAGTTTTTCTTATGCACTAACGGTCATATTTCTGCGAATTTCTTCAAAATACACTACTGGCCATTAAAATTGCAACACCGCGAAGATGGCGTATTTCAGAGGCGAAATTTAACCGACAGGAAGAAGATGCTGTGATATGCAAATGATTAGCTTTTCAGAGCATTCACACAAGGTTGGCGCCGGTGGCGACTCCTACAACGTGCTGACATGAGGAAAGTTTCCAACCGATTTCTCATACACAAACAGCAGTTGACCGGCGTTGCCTGGTGAAACGTTGTTGTGATGCCTCGTAAAGGAGGAGAAATGCGTACCATCACGTTTCCGACTTTGATAAAGGTCGGATTGAAGCCTATCGCAATTGCTGTTTATCGTATCGCGACATCCCCGTTTATCGTATCCCGTCGGTCGAGATCCAAGGACTGTTAGCAGAATATGGAATCGGTGGGTTCAGGAGGGTAATACGGAACGCCATGCTGGATCCCAAAGGCCTCGAATCACTAGCAGTTGAGATGACAGGCATCTTATCCGCATGGCTGTAACGGATCGTGCAGCCACGTCTCGATCCCTGAGTCAACAGATGGGGACACTTGCAAGACAACAACCATCTGGACGAACGGTTCGACGACGTTTGCAGCAGCACGGACTATCAGCTCGGAGACCACGGCTGCGGTTACCCTTGAGGCTGCATCACAGACAGGAGCGCCTGCGATGGTGTACTCGACGACGAACCTGGGTGCACGAATGGCAAAACGTCGTTTTTTCGGATGAATCCAGGTTCTGTTACAGCATCGTGATGGTCGCATCCGTGTTTGGCGACATCGCGGTGAACGCACACTGGAAGCGTGTATTCGTCATCGCCTTATTGGCGTATCACCCAGCGTGATGGTATGGGGTACCATTGGTTACACGTCTCGTTCGCTTTGAAGGCAGTTCGAATAGTGGACGTTACATTTCAGATGGGTTACGACCCGTGGCTCTACCCTTCATTCAATCCCTGTGAAACCATACATTTCAGCAGGATAATGCACGACCGTATGTTGCTGGTCCCATATGGGCCTTTCTGGATACAGAAAATGTTCGACTGCTGCCCTGGCCAGCACATTCTCCTGATCTCTCACCAATTGAAAACGTCTGGTCAATGGTGGCCGAGCAACTGGCTCGTCACAATACGCCAGTCATTACTCTTGATGAACTGTGATATCGTGTTGAAGCTGCATGGGCAGCTGTATCTGTACAGGCCATCCACGCTCTGTTTGACTCAATGCCCAGGCGTATCGAGGCCGTTATTACGGCCAGAGGTGGTTGTTCTGGGTACTCATTTCTCAGGATCTATGCACAGAAATTCCGTGAAAATGTAATCACTGTCAGTTGGAGAATAATATATTTGTCCAATGAATACCCGTTTATCATCTGCATTTCTTCTTGGTGTAGCAATCTTAATGGCCAGTAGTGTATATTCGTAATTGTTGTTTTCCTATACCACGGATGATTTTCCAAATACAAAAGTACGTTTAGTACCAACTCCTAGGACAGCGACTGCCCTTCAGTACGTTTCACTGGAAACGGCAACTGGGGCTCCCTGTCCGACAGTGTCGATGCACTACACCACACCTGTCTCAGTAACACTTCCTTTCTATTGCCGTGCACGTATCATCAACACTGTATGCCTTTTGTACATTGTTCACACGACACGACCCATTCCACTGACTCATTTGCAGAAAGGCTAATCCTTCATCCGCCACTTCTTTCTCACTCAGCGAAATTTCTTGGGATTCTTTCTGACGGAATCTCAACTTGGGCTACTGTTACTGGAGATATAACGCAATGTTTTCTTTTTTTATCGTTGCCATTGCTCTGCTTTGTATCAACACCATTAGCACTGTAGCACTACCGTGAGTTACTCGTCGACTAAGCAGTTCAGCTACGCTCCGTAGCCTCGTGCTGTCGACAGCATTTGATAGCTCCAGTCCCTCCCCCTGTTGGCATCTGCAGCCAGTGTTGTGTTAGCACGGTAGGCAAAATGTGGGGCGTCGAATGGCGTTAGATCTGACATGCCAAGGCATGTACAGCTTGTGCCTTTACCCTTAGCTAACAGCAAACACAGAAAACAAAATGGGTAATTGGTAGGAGTGAAGCAGGCAATGCAAATGTTGCTTTTACGTCCATTTACATTAACACACCTGGAGGATGCCTTACCTCGGCTTGTTTACGCTTGCCTTAACTCGAGCTGAGGCGGCGGCCTCTGAATTTCATAATTCCTTTGGAAGCTTTAAGGTGTTTCATCTAGAGAGATGTACTCCCGCAACTTCATTACTTCAGACTAATTATATTTTTTGCGCTGCTATTTTTTTTCCGCCAGTATATTACTGGCGATCTTTCCCATCACTCCTGTCTGCTGTAGGAATGCCCATAAACTTCCTCGCGGAGGTTCAGAAGACAAAGTGAACCTTAGCAGTCCCCGCGTAATGCTTTCAGACATACGCTTGCTATCTGAACAACTTAAAGTTTATCATACGATAAAAACTGAAAATACAGATAAAATGGTCTCACACGAGGCAGAAACGGTGGACGATTGTTACATTCATTTGTAATTTGCACAACCAGCTCTTTTCTGGGGCTTGTAGAGTTTCCAGACTTTAGAGGTTCCAGGCTGTGGCTGGAGTGTGTTCCCACGGCCGGAGAACGCGAGCGGCCCGCGGCGCGAGTCGCCCAGTGCGGGGGCGGGGGCCGTGGCCCGCTGCGTGGGAGTACGTGGAGGAGGCGCGCCAGTCGGCCGTAAACACACTTTCGCTTAATCACAATAGGAGTAGTATCCTTTCGTTACAGAAATTGTCAGGGAAAGTCCCTGAGGCATTGGCCGTAACTGTAGCCTTATTCCAGTACGGGAAGCTTCAGGTATCGCTACACAGTTGGCGGGGACAGGCTCTCGCGAGAATATACGAGAAACACCGAGTCATACAATTGTACGTCGCAGGTTACGGAGAGCGCCAAGTGAGTCAGTCGGCCCTCAGACACGACGAGGCGGAGGTCTCCGTGTTGTGCCAGGAGCGTGGACTTGCCTCTGTACGAGTCAATTACGTTCATTGATATCAGGTATGCATTACTCGAATATTCGCAGTGGTTAATTACAAGTGGCATACAGCAATGGCATCCCGATTTTTCGGTTAACAGTAGCACCTGCCCACAGTCCCATCAGAAGCGACTGTTTGTATGTTTAGAGCCCGGTAGCCACACCGACAGCGAGTGACGTCATCAGGGCAGGTACGGAACTTTCAGAATGTTTACCGGCGAGGTCAGCTCACCGCCGAGATAGCCTCAGCTGGACTGCCTAAGCGAAGCGGATCTGACGAGTGAAGCTGCGCGGGCTAACCGTCTGTTGCTTCACAGAGACATTACGCTTTCTTCTTTCCTTTTGCTTCATTTTGTACTCACTGAGGGTTTTATCACGCATTTGCTCAAAAAGTCGTGAGTCCCTCGTGAGGGAATAAGCATGCAGAATATCTTTTGTGTGTCCAGAGATTCTGCCGTAAACTTTCTGGCAGGTGAGAACAGATCAGCGCTTTTTAGTCCAAAGCCACTCTCTGCCACTCAGTGCCTTCATTGCTGCTTTATCTGCGGCGAGGAACCGTATGTCAACCGCACTCGCATATCGGTCGACAATTTCAGTTCGATTATTTCAAAAATGATCTCAACATTTGATGAGTACTTAGCCATTACATTTGTACATTTGTTTTCTCCCCGCTCCGTAAGCGCTGAACGTTCCCACACAAGTACAAAGAGACAGAAGTGCAACTACTGCTTCGGAAGTGTACAGAACAACGAATGGCAGCACCTCTGCTACTTACCTAACGAGATACCCTGGGTAAACACGGCTACAGCTAACAGGAAAATACAGCTCAGAGGCGGATCCCAGAGATTAAAGCGAGAGGAGAGTGGTATGCCGATTACATTATTGGGAATTCCAGCTTTTCAGGCTGCAGTTACTTGACTGTGACGTAGTACTTGGCAGATAGACTGTGATGAGACAGGCTAAGTGTGCGGCGCTCCAGGAGATGAGAGTACAGAATGCCCGGGGTCGTCATTCACGGCCCAGCCTGGACTGGAGATCTGAAGTCGTCAGGAAAGGCTCCCACCGGCTGCCGCTCCAGTCTGGAGCGCCCTGCCGCCTGCAGCCCAGCTGCCTCTCGGCCAGCCTGGAGTCTCCTCTCCAGCCCCGCACTGCCAGCTCTGACACCAACGTGAGACCATAAGTCTTATTCCCAATCTCGCCAATCAAACCAGTTAACGATAAGTGTGATTTAGACTTAAATATTACTGTCTGCGCTTAGCCAGGTACATCGCACGTTCCTGTGGTAGCGGTGCTAACTCTGTCAAGCTGGGGCAGAACAGCATGGCTGACATGCGACATTAAATTATTTTGTTGAAAGGATGTCGAAAATATCGCAAGCGAGCTGTCTCAAGGACTCAGAAATGTAACAGCTGCGATCAGTGTAAGCAATTACCACGTGGCTCCCTGTGAGATGGGCGAGAATGTAACGTGGCATTCTCCGCTCTGCTCAGGGCCTCGATGCACGGATCGTCCACACCGATGCTGCAGTCAGAAGCTCGGCTCATACAGAATGACGGCACAGTGTCCAGTGTTGTACTGTCGGCGCAGCTCTTCCCACTCCTTCGTCAAGGGGAGCCGCAGCAGTGGCCGCCGTGCTGACAGTCAGCTGACTTGTTGACCTTTTGCTTGTGAAAGTGTGCAGCACACCTCACGCCGTGTCGATTATCGTTGGCTGCAGTTCTCTTAGTGTTTCACTTTCAGTAGCTGCTAGTACTGATGTGCATATGAGTAGCCCATGGAAGCTCGTGAGTCAGAGTGCAGACCTCGAGGTGACTGAAGAACGTTTTGCAGATTGGCCACCGTGGTTCTCAAGGTGCGACAGGCTGGAGGAGTCGCCCGCCGCGTGGTCGGCTGTGCAGCGCCTGGCAGCCCGCCTCAGCGACTCCGCACTGCCGCCGCCGCCGGCAGCTGGAGCGGAGGAGGGAGGGGGGTGCGCCGGCGCCCTGGCGCAGCTCCGCCGCCTCTCGTTGGCCCAATCCTTGCAACTCGTCGAGGAGCTCGACTGCCAAATCGCTGACGAGTGTATCGACTCCCGCTGTGTACCGAGGTATGTAGACCACTCGATGCCATTACTACTAACCGTACAACTAATTCTTTCCATAAATTTATTCTCAATGCTGTCACCTACTTTTCCTATTTTGCGATACTAACTATCTGTCAATAAGGGCACATTTGTGACCCAAAGAAGAAGCGCGCTAATACCTTCTGCCGCCGCCTCTTCTGTTGACACTTTCCACCGAGCAGTCAATGGAATGTGCCTCGTGGCACACGTCTCTCTCCGCTCTCTGTCTCCGCATGTCGCTACAGCAGACAGTAAATGATCTGATGATGACAGTCACAGACTGAAAGCGGTAACGAACAAAAAAAGCTTTTCATCGAGACTGCTTGCCTTACTAAAATTGAATTTATATTCCTATTTCCGAACCGTATTATCAAAAATCAATAAAAGTAGAGCGTCGTTTGAGATGACAACAGCTGTAGCTCGGTATCGTTGTTAGTTGTAAATTAGTTCAAAAGTGAACAATAAACACTGCAAGTAGCCAAATTAAATACTTTTCGAAGGAAGCAATTATAGAGTCAACACCCAGCACCACCAGATTACAGTAATACTCCACAACATTTGCTGTATATACGTAATTAAAATCTCTAACAAGGCAGCAGTCAGCAACAGTAAAATTATGGAAGCCATAGGAATCGAACAGCCAACCAGTGGCACGTCAGATGTTTATTCACACTTTTACCTTGCTTCACTGTTCATTCAGCCATGTGGCTATACCTTAGCATTTATATGGGTCATTTTAGTGTTGACTGAGCTTTATGACCTGTTTTCTCTTTTCACACAATAAGTTTACACACGTTACTACTTCTTCCAAGGAAGAAAGGCTTATATCCGTTTAAACCTAGGTAAGGATTCGAATAAACTTGTCAAGTACAACTAGCTGGTGCATGATTCCCATTCTTTCCGTACGTCATTAACTTATAGTAAGACAGTCACATTCAAGCCAACTTTTGCTTCAAGGATCATGAAATGGCATCACGGTATTACCGCCTCTAGCCTCGAAGACTTCGTCAACGCGGCGGGGAAGAGGGTTCCGAAAGTTTCTTCAGATACGCAGCATCTGCCCGAGGCCTCCCACTGCTGCATCAGATCGCGCAGAGCTACCAGTGTGTGGGGATGTCGGCTGCCACGTCTCAGCCGCTGTTCCAGACAGTACCGTACAACGTCTGCGGCTCTGAGACCGGGTTGTCTAGAGGTCGCCTCGAGGTGCTGCAGGGCGCCCGAGTGTTCGTGAAACCGGGAGTGTATGCACGCAGCCCTGGGAACACGACTGTGTGTGTCATCTTCTACAACGCAAGTGTCCAGAGAATGGGGCAACACTTCGTCACCGACAATGTTGAAACAAACGTGCTGCTTCAGGTTCACATTAACCTTGGTGACTGAATCCAAGTCACGGCGACAGAAACACCCCTATGACACCATGCAACCACCAGTGGCTTGAACTGCATCCTCTATAGGCCGTCAGTCCCATCGCCACCTCCATAATTTCAGAAGAGGCGAAATCACGCGAGTCTGTGACGCACCTCCACCCGGCCACTGTCCGTCTCTGCGTGGTTTGGCCCACTCAAGACGCGCAGCTGTCTGTGTGTGTCTGTGTGAGCGACGGCCGCCGACTCCAAATGTCGAGTCTGTGCAGCCGCCTTCCGAACGATTGCTAGGCGGCTGGTTCAGATGGAGCTGCTTTGCCAGGCATCGGCAATTTGCGTCTGGTTTGAAACCGATCGCCAGTCACTTGGAGTGACACTCGTCAACAGCCCTGTCGGCTGGGATCTTTTTACGCCACTGCCTCACATCACTACGAGTGGTTCACCATTCGTTGCAGATGCTTGGACAGTCCACATTGGTAGACCAACAGATCGTGTAAGCCAGCAGCCTGGCTTTAGCTGTCGCCGCGGTCGCACGCACCTCAAGTTTGCTCCGTGAACGTTCAGTGTTTACGCCAGTGTTTTCGTGACTGTTTATTGGCTATTGGTCTTCGTTCATGTCGTCTTTCTACGTAGTGCTGTTGGGATTTCGGCGTTGTCCGAAATTTCTTCGCTGCAGAACACCGTGGCAAACTCCGTGAGAAAAAACACCGTGATTTTCACCTTCGACAAGTACACCCGTCGAGTACATCCCTCTGCACTGGAAATACACGACTAGATTACCGAGGTATTTGGGCTTCATCCTGAATCTGCTCATACCATGCAGCTAGACTCTGATGAATACTGCATGTTTGTAAAGTTTAACGATTCGGTGAGTGTAGACCACTTTCTGGAAAAATTTGGTTATGAAACGGAATTTATACACCGTGATGGTACTACAAGTACTGTAAAACTCAGGAATTCGGAGTTTGTAATTAGAAATGTTAGGGTTTTGAATATTCCGGTAGAAGTAGACAACTCGAAAATTAAAGATGTCCTTTCAAAGTGTGGGGTTGTCAGGCAAATAGTCAACGAAAGGTGGGGCTTCGCATTTCAAGCTGCAGTGCTTTATCGGCATTCGCTCCGTGGAGATGGAAGTGAAGGCAAACATTCCCTCCCACATCTTTGTTGACGGGCACAAGGCGCATGTTATTTACTCAGGGCAAACCCCTACATGTCATGTATGTAACGAGTCAGGTAACCTCCGTCAGGACTGCCCTCGCCGTGTTTTTGTGCTAACAAATAACCTTACGCAACGCCGGAAATTAACACTCAACGATTTGTTGCCAGCCAGTAATACAACAGAGGCGGCGGCTGTCGTCGATCCTGTTACTACCTCTGAAAATGTTGCACTCAATGTTAATGACTTTCCGCCTTCAAAACCTGCATTAACTGCTGAAATTCCGTCCCGTGACAGCGAGACTCTCACTAAAAAGCGTCCTCTAGAGGACACTGAAAAAAATGTTGATGAGGACTCTTCCTGTGAAACACCCGTTGCCAGGAAGAGGAAGCCAAGTCCTGTTGGAAGTGGTAAAAGGAGATGAAATGCAGGTCGATTTGGCTCCCACTCCCGCACAAGGAATTATACCGCCACCAGCAGATAGTGACGCAGCTGGTAGTGGCCTTTCACAGAAATGTGACCCTGAGCCTGAGGTCACAGCTGCAATGACCGCATCGAGTGCACAGCCCATACAGTGCGAACAGTACGAGGAAGTACCAAGTAAACAACCTGCTGGCTCCGAAGCGCAACACCGCGCCGAAGGAGGAAATAAACAAGCATCACCGCCTCGCCAGCAAGACAACGCAACTGACAACACCCCGGAGCCAAATATTGACGACTCACAAGCCACAGCCGTTGCGCAAGACGGCCACCGTCGGAGGCTGCGACCGAAACCAGGTCTTGCTGTCACGCGTCATCAAGCGAAAACCACACCACAGAAGAAAGGCGTTAAGAAAAAGAATATTAAATATGAAGTCATCAGGGCCAACACTGACGAGGAGAAAGAGAAAGACCACAGTGACTTATAGCAATGCATTGTCAGGATTTCAGGATAATTTTCTTTTCAAGCACTTTGTTTAAAAGCAGTAAAATTTTTTCTATGAAGTTAGTGCATGTAATGGGCACACAGCTTGTAAGGATCGTGACTTGGAGAGAAGGTCGTTGCTGCTATAATCATACCGATCCTCATCCCAAATACACTCCTGGAAACGGAAAAAAGAACACATTGACACCGGTGTGTCAGACCCACCATACTTGTTCCGGACACTGCGAGAGGGCTGTACAAGCAATGATCACACGCACGGCACAGCGGACACACCAGGAACCGCGGTGTTGACCGTCGAATGGCGCTAGCTGCGCAGCATTTGTGCACCGCCGCCGTCAGTGTCAGCCAGTTTGCCGTGGCATACGGAGCTCCATCGCAGTCTTTAACACTGGTAGCATGCCGCGACAGCGTGGACGTGAACCGTATGTGCAGTTGACGGACTTTGAGCGAGGGCGTATAGTGGGCATGCGGGAGGCCGGGTGGACGTACCGCCGAATTGCTCAACACGTGGGGCGTGAGGTCTCCACAGTACATCGATGTTGTCGCCAGTGGTCGGCGGAAGGTGCACGTGCCCGTCGACCTGGGACCGGACCGCAGCGACGCACGGATGCACGCCAAGACCGTAGGATCCTACGCAGTGCCGTAGGGGACCGCACCGCCACTTCCCAGCTAATTAGGGACACTGTTGCTCCTGGGGTATCGGCGAGGACCATTCGCAACCGTCTCCATGAAGCTGGGCTACGGTCCCGCACACCGTTAGGCCGTCTTCCGCTCACGCCCCAACATCGTGCAGCCCGCCTCCAGTGGTGTCGCGACAGGCGTGAATGGAGGGACGAATGGAGACGTGTCGTCTTCAGCGATGAGAGTCGCTTCTGCCTTGGTGCCAATGATGGTCGTATGCGTGTTTGGCGCCGTGCAGGTGAGCGCCACAATCAGGACTGCATACGACCGAGGCACACAGGGCCAACACCCGGCATCATGGTGTGGGGAGCGATCTCCTACACTGGCCGTACACCACTGGTGATCGTCGAGGGGACACTGAATAGTGCACGGTACATCTAAACCTTCATCGAACCCATCGTTCTACCATTCCTAGACCGGCAAGGGAACTTCCTGTTCCAACAGGACAATGCACGTCCGCATGTATCCCGTGCCACCCAACGTGCTCTAGAAGGTGTAAGTCAACTACCCTGGCCAGCAAGATCTCCGGATCTGTCCCCCATTGAGCATGTTTGGGACTGGATGAAGCGTCGTCTCACGCGGTCTGCACGTCCAGCACGAACGCTGGTCCAACTGAGGCGCCAGGTGGAAATGGCATGGCAAGCCGTTCCACAGGACTACATCCAGCATCTCTACGATCGTCTCCATGGGAGAATAGCAGCCTGCATTGCTGCGAAAGGTGGATATACACTGTACTAGTGCCGACATTGTGCATGCTCTGTTGCCTGTGTCTATGTGCCTGTGGTTCTGTCAGTGTGATCATGTGATGTATCTGACCCCAGGAATGTGTCAATAAAGTTTCCCCTTCCTGGGACAATGAATTCACGGTGTTCTTATTTCAATTTCCAGGAGTGTAGCTTCTTCTGGTATGTCTGTGATGCAAGTTTATAGCACTACTACTATTAACATTAATAAAATACAGTCACCCTTCAAATTGGCAGGATCAGAAGAATTCTTGTACTAGTCTGGGACAGATATCGCGTTGCTACAAGAAGTTGCGATGACGGCATTTCGGATCCCAGGCTTTTTTGGAATTGTTAGTGTTTCTACGGAAGCCATATCGGTACAGCCATTCTTATAAGGGAAGGCATTCCGGTGACTGAAATCGAACGACTAGAATCAGGAAGAGCCGTAGGCATAAAAATTTTCGATATGACCGTGCTTAACCTTTACGCCCCATCAGGAAATTCCCATAAATTGGATGGTGCGATGTTTTTTCAAGATGAACTAATTTATTTATTGAGGAAAAATCCGTGTTCTCTTATATTAGGTGGACATATTAAGTGTGTTTTAAACCAGAAAGATCAACAACCCAATTTCAACTACTCGCCACAGTTAAAAAAGTTAGTAAGTGATCTACAACTCAAAGATGTATAGGAACTTCAGCACCCGACATCAGTCGCCTTCACGTATATAACCAGCCACTCCCGCAGCAGACTAGATAGAATTTATGTGCAACCAAATTTGCAAAATTTTTTATTAAACGTTGAAACTGTTCCCGTGTATTTTAGCGATCACAGTACACTTTTAACTTGCTTTAATTTAAGTGTACAGCCAACCCGTCGATTCAGAGGGCAATGGAATTTGAATATATCTGTTTTAACTGACGAAGAACTGGAACAGGAAATAAGAGTAGCGTGGACTATGTGCCTCCGCACAGCAGCCAAGCACCCAACAGTCACTGACTGGTGGACTAGGAGGGCTAAACCAAGGCTGCTGAAAGTTGTCGTGCAGTATAGTGTAGCGAGGCGCAGGGAGTTGAGGAATACAATGGAGTTTTATTATAAAGTTTTAAGAGACTTATATCAGGAGGCACATGATGACGTAATTCGTCTGAATGATATCAAAAAATAAAAGCCAAGTTATTAAGCACTAAACAGCAACAGATGGAGGGACTAAAAATTAAATAGAAAGCCACATCAGTAGCAGCTGGTGAAACTGCTTCTCTGTATCACTTGGTGCGGCATGCTGAAAACAGACGTCAAACTTTTATTGATGAAGTCCAGACGCACACTGGTACAAGGCTCCCATGCCAGAAAGAAATACTGGACCAAGTCCACAGGTACTATGACAACTTATATGCCCCTACCTCAGTGGACGATGCAGCTCTCGAGGACTTTCTCACTATTTTAGGTCCACAGTTGTCGGGAACAGAAAACGCTGACATCCTGTCACCTATTACTAAAGATGAAGTGCATGAGGCAGTGCGTAACTCACCTCTCAAAAAATCTCCGGGACTTGGTGGCCTCCCTGTGGATTTTTATGCCCGCTACTGGTCTATAATTGGGGACAAGATCACTTCCATGGCGAATGAGGTCCTGACCGGGAAAGCGGTCCCTGCAGAGTTTAAGGAAAGTAAAATAGTACTGATTCCTAAGAGTAAAGGCAAAACCAACTTAAACAATTTTCGGCCTCTTTCGCTACTAAATTCTAATTACAAAATAATTTCGCGTATTATCAACAAAAGATTCCCTGCCTTTTCCAACAAAATATTGAGTCATCATTAATCTTGTTCTCCAACCAGAACGATATTCGAAAGTCTATCTGCATACAGAGACGTCATTGCAATTACGTCAGTGGCAAGTATAAAATGTGCTTTAATCTTTATAGATTTCAACAAAGCTTTTGACCGCGTTAGTCATAGATACCTCTTTGCGACGCTGTCAAGAATGGCTTTCCACCCTCAGATTGTCAACACGCTAAGAAATATTGCAACAGGTATAAATGCGAAAATAGCAGTCAATGGGCAGACATCATCTAAACCCATACAGATAAGGCGAGGGGTTCCACAGGGCAGTCCCTTATCTATGTTTTTATTTTCCGTACCTTTAGAGCCCTTTCTCCGCAGTGTCCACGCAAGACTAACAGGCATAACATTGAGTGGTGAGAAAACCGTCATACGAGCTTATGCTGATGACGTGGGTGTTGTAATAAGGAATAAGAAGGAGACAGTTACACTGGAAAGAGAAATCCAAAAGTATTGTCTAGCGTCGGGAGCGACAACCAATGAAAACAAAAGTAAAATATTGAATCTGCGGGGCCTAGATCACCTCCGACTGTCATGGGCAAAACAAGACAACAAACACAAAACTTTGGGAATAACCTTAATGACATGTCCGATGAGGATGGCTGCTTTTAACTGGACGGAAGCTAGGAGGAAAGTTCATGGTGCTGTAATGGAGAACATCCATCGAACTGTGGACCAGGTGCGAAAAGTCAGATTCATGAACTCCTGCATTTTGTCTAAAACGTATTTCACTGCACAGGTATTTCCAATCCCCAAACTAGTATCGAAAGGGATCATGTCCACTGTTACCAATTATTTATGGCGAGGAGATATATTCAGGCTCGGTGCGACTACCGTTATACTGGATGTCAGAAACGGGGGCCTCGGTTTGGTGGACATTCGAAATAAAGCGTCTGCTCTGTTCCTCAAACGGACTTTCCATGTACTCCGAGAACTTACACAATGTATAACCGCAAAGCTCTTTGAGGCTGTGACACCCCATAGCCTGCAAGCACCGATTGATGTGCGAAGGATTAATGCCCGTCTGCAGTATGTGAGGAACTTTTTCCTCGAAGCAAGTTACCTTAGTGACGAAATCAGAAGCAACACATGTATCACAACGCGCGACATCATACTTGAAAGGAAGTTAAATGAGGGCAGAAACAAAATTGAAAAGAAATTCCCTAATTGTGACTGGAAAGCTGTGTGGCGGAACATCAACTATGCTGGGCTATCTGCAGACGCTATTTCCGCATGGTACAAAACAGTTAACAATGTCATAAGCACTAACAAGACACTGTATGGGATCGGTTTAAACCAGACACACCTTTGTGGAAAACGCAGTCTGGTGGATACACTCATCCACATATTCACCTGTGGCGGCAGTGTGAATAACTGGAATTGGATCAGGCAACAAATCGCCTTTGTCGCCAGATCCTCGGCTGAATATATAACGCAATCGCTCCTCCGGAGACAAGACATGACATACTTTCCGAAATTAAAAACCAACGCCATTAGCTGCTTACCGGGAAAATATGTTAGTTATGTCATCAACAAACTTGGGTCGGACAACGAGATAGAATTCCGCGTTTACATGGAGTGTGAATACGCAAAAATCAGCACGTATCGCAACCACAAGAAGCACTACGGCGACATGCTGGAGATCATTTTTGAAAGAATGGGTGTCGGTTAAATATGTGGAACCACTACAACACCTTGGACGAGAACGAACAGAAGAAAATTAAAAGTCAGTTGTGTTATTATTATTTACCTTGCTTCCGAATCTTCTATGTTACACGAAGAGTTTTCTCAAAACATTTTGTTCAGAATTACTCGTGTTCGACTTCCAAAGTATTTGTGTGATTCAAGAAGAATTGTTAAGTTTTTGTAAGTGTTCAGTTTCTACTCAGAGAAGAAGTTTCTTTGTGTTTCTTACATCGGAGAATGGGAATTTTGCGTTAAGATTTCTGCACACTTAGTGCTATGACCCAACTGGGGACATGAGAAAAGGGGTGGGAGGAGGGGTTTGGGCTTCGACGCACCGGCAGTGCCGTGAAGAGACCCCACTGCTAGTGCGGCGTGTACCACGCCCTGTGACCTTCTTTAAAAAAAAAAAAAGTAGTTAGCGCGCGGGAATAGGATACGGAAGCTCATGGGTTCGCGCGTGGGTGGATGCGAAAAATTTTCTTTTCCTCTTCATAAAAAAAGAAAATAAAAAAAAGTTGGTAGAGCACTTGCCCGCAAAAGGAAAAAGTGTTGAGTTCGAGTCTCGGTGCGGCACACAGTTTTAATCTGCCAGGAAGTTTCATATCAGCGCACACTCCGCTGTAGAGAGAAAATTCATACTAGAAAGAATATATTGTTACACGGTGAAACGTATAATTTTAGAATTGTACATTTGCATTCAAAACGCTCTCAGAATGATGTATGCGTTAATGGCACATGCTGTTGCTGATGTCCGTGTCTGCTATTTCCAGTTTGGCTGGTATCTCGGTATTGCAGATGACGTGCAGCGACATGAACAACGGCATGTGCTACTGTGGTTTACATGTCTGTTATAACGTTCTGAGCAAAAATAACACATTCCCAAAAATATGTGTATCCCAATGCGATATTTTACTCTTTACTCTGCAGAAGAATAAAGGAAACCCGCTGGTGATAATGAAATATGGCTGAAATACGTATCGGTAAAAAGAGAAGAAACCGTGTTTGTTCAAGGTTGAATCTTTTCAAATTTTTGTTCTTAAATCAAAGACGATATAAAAAAAAACCTGAGATTTCATGTCGAGAAATCACCTCAAGATGAATACCTAGTCACAACATTCCAAGAAGCTGTATGAAGCGAATAATCTGAGGATACGAGACGGACGCCTGGCTGTCGCTCTCGCAGGGCCGGCAAAGACGAGGTCACACTAATTACAGGGCGCACAGGAGCAAAGTGGCCGGGGAGACGGTCCGGTGTGTGCTACTGCAGGAAAAACCCTCTACCACGCACTTCGCAGGGGTTTGTGGAGTATGGAAGTGGAAGTTGATTTAGATATTACCAACATGTTATTTTTACAACCTTATGACTGAATATTTAGTTTCGCACAGGAAAAAATAAATTTCACGAGCTAGGTGACTGACGCAAAAGCGGTAATGCATGATATAGAAAAATATACTGTCCCAAATAATAAATGATCTCAAGCACACTGCGTAATTACTGCTTCCGTTTCCTTACAGTTTGTATCCTTCAGCTTTACCTTTAGTTGCCAACATTAAAAATGGCGTTACAAGCAATCTGAGTGAGTGAGGCGCAGGAGTTTGACCTTTTTTCGATGTACAAGACTTTATTATTTAAACGTTTGCAAATCCCGTTAACGTTAGTAACGTCTTCACACTACGACATTCAGTAAACAGATAACCGAAGATTTCCGCTGCTCGCCTGACATTGTCCTCGTTATATACCAGCTTATTTTGATGTTATTCTCAGATATGTACATACTACTCACACAGCTGATACAATCAGCTGGTCTCATGACATTTCTCAAAATATTGCAGTGTTCTCTGTTATTATCTCTAGTTGATGGCTCTTGATACTGCTGTATTCCTCGGCAATATTATGCTTTTAATATGTGTTATTCTGATGCATTGTGTTTACACGCTTGCTGTTTGTCACTGTTAAAAATGGACATATTTTTCCTGCAAAATATGAAACGAACATATGTGAAGTATTACATCTTACATCCAACCTGTGGCCACCGGTGACGCCTCAGGAGTTGACTGAATGACTTCGCCGCAGCTGGGTAGAGGCTCATAATCACGGCCAGCCGCGCCGTGCCACAAGTCACGCGTGCAGCGTGTCTGGCCCACGGGCGGCGCGGGCCCGGCCTGCCTGCCGCTCGGCTCCGCTCGGCTCCGCTCGGTCCTTCTCGGAGGCGCCCGGAAGAGCGCAGCGCTTCACCCGGCGTCGCGGTGCGGCGTCTTCCGGCCGGCAGGAGTCTCTCGAGTTCGGCAGACTCGCGCTGTCAGCGCTGTCTACCCTTCGCTGTGTGATCTCGGTACGATGGAGGTTCACTGGGCCAGTGGCTGTTTGCACGAAGGAGGCAGTCGAGCGGTCTACCGTCGCGATTCTTTAAAATGAGTGGCAGTGACAGAAGAGAGCGAAGAGGTTTCTCAATTCATATACGTTACAGGCAGTGCATATCCACTGTGAAACGACATTGGATGTACATGTACATGGATGCTCTGCAGATCACACTTAAGGGCCTGGCGGAGGGTTCATCGAATGACCTTCACAACGATTCTCGATTATTCCAATATCGAACAGTGCGAGGAAAAAACGAATGCCTATACCTTTCCCTGATAGCTCCAGTTTCCTTTATTTTATTGCGACGATCGTTTCTCCCTAAGTATGCGTTAGCAAATTATTTTCGTATTCGAAGGAGAAAGTTTGAAATTTCGTGAGATGATTCTGCCACAGTGAAAAATGCCTTTTTGATGTCCACCCCAAATTCTGTAACATGTCAGTAACACTGTTTCCCCTATTTCTGGGTAATACAGAACGTGCAGCTCTTCTTTGAACTTTCTCAACGTACTCTGTTAACCCTATCTGGCGAGGATCCCACACTGTGCAGCGGTACTCCAAAAGAGGGCATACAAGCATCTCTTTAGTAGATCTTACATTTTCTAAATATTCTGCTAATGAATCGCAGTCTTTGGGTTGACTCCCCCTCAACATTATGTGTTCTTTCCAATTTAAGTCGCGTCTGCCCATTCTGATTTAGGTTTTACGTGATTTCCCTAAATCGCTCCAGGCAAATGCTGGGATGGTCCCTTTGAAAGGGCACGACCGACTTCCTGCCCCATCCTTCCCTAATCCAATGATACTGATGACCTCGCTGTTTGGTCTCTTTCCCCCAAACAACCCAACCCAACCGCAACCCCCAATCTAAGTGGCTCGTAATTATAATTCCTAGGGTTTTAGTTGAATCCGCGGGCTTTAGATTTAGTGATTTATCGTGTAACCGAAGTTTAACAGATTCCTTTTAGCACTCATATGGAGGACTTCATTATCTAGGATCAATTGCCACTTTCCAAAATATACAGATATATTTTCTAAATCGTTTTACATTTTTTGATCTCAGATTGTTCCTCAGATTGTTACGAAATCATTTATATAGATAAGGAACAGCAGAGGGCCTATAACACTACGTTGGGGAACGCCAGAAATCACTTCTGTTTCACTCGATGACTGTCAGTTATAAGGAACTGTGACCTCTCTGACAGGATACCACGAACCCAGTTAGCTAACTTAGATGATATTCCATAAGCACCCAATTTCAGTACAAGCCGCTTGTGTGGTACAGTGTCAAAGGCCTTTTCGAAATCCTTGTCGATAGCACTCAACACTTCACGCTTCACAAGAATGATGTTTTCTGAATCCGCCTTTACTGTGTGTCAATAGACCGTTTTCTTCGAGGTAATTCATAGTCCTCACACGCAATATATGTTCCAAAATCCTACTGGATATCTACGTTAATAATATGGACCTGTAATTTACTGGATTACTCCTTCCACCGTTCTTGAATATTGGTGTAACCTGTCCAGCTTTCCAATCTTTTCATACGGATCTTTCGTCCAGCGGACGGTTGTATAAGGTTGTTATGTATGGAGCTGTTGCATCAGCATACTCTGAAGGAAACGTAATTGATATACAGTACGGACCGGAAGACTTGCTGTTATTAAGTGATTTAAGTTGCCTCACAAATCGGAGGATATCTGCCTCTAGGTTACTCACGTGGAGAAGTGTTCTTGATTCGGATTCTGGAATATGCAGAAAGAGTTTAAAGATTTGATTGACAATGAAACAGGATAAAATCACGAATGTCGACAGACAAGATTCCTTGTTTTGTACATCAAAAAGCACTTTGTGCTAAATTTGCAGGCCTTTGGCACATGGCGAAATTGCAAGAAAGCATAGTATAATTGCTGAAGTCACACGCATCTCCCGTTTTCAGCTGCAACGGTTTTCAGTGAAACTGAACGATTCCTATGGAGACTTCATATCGTACTGCAAAGTACGTATGTTATATCGAGACACATACCTGGAACGACTTAAAACTTGCTACCGTTTAATTTTTTGACAAAAAAGCAATGCAGGAACGAAAATGAAAACATGTGTAATCTAGTGCAGATTTCACATTTTAACTGGACTTCATTGTACACTGCCCACAGTAATGCACTGCAAGGTAACTTTTTCCTCATTTGATGGGGATGCATTTAAAAAGAAAATCGCGTTTCTGGAACGGACACATTCTGACAAAGACAGTAGAGTTCCCTAAGATCACTGGTATTAAAGGAAATACGGAGTTTGAAGAATACGTTGTGGCCTAGAAAGAATTACAAGGGTAGTTTTATGAAATTTTTGAGATTTTTAAAAGTTTGTTTACATTTGCGCTTCATTGCGTATTCAAATGGCTCAAATGGCTCTGAGCACTATGGGACTTAACTTCTAAGGTCATCAGTCCCCTAGAACTTAGAACTACTTAAACCTAACTAACCTAAGGACATCACACACATCCATACACGAAGCAGGATTCGAGCCTGCGACCGTAGCAGTCGTGCCATTGCGTATTAATGCAGGTTACGTAACATCAGTGCTCTTGTGCCAAGTTATCCTCTTCCTTTGTGTAAATTTTTCTGCCAAAACATGTCTAGCAAATGTGATGCTTGCTGTAGTAATCTGAAGGCGGGGGTGTGAAGTCTGTGTAGGTTATGGTTTATTGGGGCGAATGTAGCGGCGAGGAAACTGGGTAGATAAGACGCTCTCCATGGCAACGTACGTTATGTAGAAAGGACAGAAAAGTCGCTGAAAAGGAGGCAAAAATTTGTGCCATTGAGGCTGAATTACAAAATGAGGACTTGGAATTATGTAGGCTAGGGGAAGAAACAGGGACAGGAAAGGTAGAAGCAAAAAGAGGAACTTGAAAAAACTTCGAAATTCAGTTAGTAAATCAGTTTGGCTTGCTATCTGAAGTAGTGGAGGAATGACCTCATCCAGATGTAGTTGAATGTATTTTGAAGCAGAATATTAGCTTCAAGTAAAAAAGACACGTAGGGATCAAATCAGAATAGGAAAAGAAGAATATTGCTTCTAGTTAACAGTCAAGGCCAGGAGCTTCAGGAGGAGTTAGGTGCAGCGTATCAGCTCACAAGTTTTGTGAAAACAAATGCTAGGGAGACTAGGGAGACCAGGAAATTACAGTTGGGGCAGCAGGAAACAGCCTGCGGTATGAATCCAAGCTGTACTATTGCGAGAGACTTGGATGAAATAGGAACATGAACTGGCCACACAAATGTGGTGTCTGTGGAGGTCTTTCAGCGCCGTGTTCGGTCCTGCGTAAACACTGCTGCAAGGCGTGTTAACACTCCGGTTTGCTATCTGAAGTAGTGGAGGAACGGGATGTTCCAGATACCCCCAAAACCTCACACACGCGATGTTCCTGTTGACACTACTGGTAGGTGAGGATACACTACGCATGGTCTGCACCTAAATAGGAAGGGGGAAGATGAGTCAGCTGACACTGTAAGGGGGAGCCTCAGTCACACGAGGGTGACCCCTGTGGTTAATGGCACCAGGCAGACACGTTTTTTATCTCAAGGTCAAAGTCCAAACAGGCAACACGCAAGAAAAACAGAATAATAGAAGCTTCATGTACAGTAAATAGGGATGAAGCTAAGGGTAGTATCAACTCACTTCAGCAGAATATCAGGGGAATAAAAAATAAAGTAGATGATCTGTTAACATCTACATCTACATTTATACTCCGCAAGCCACCCAACGGTGTGTGGCGGAGGGCACTTTACGTGCCACTGTCATTACCTCCCTTTTCTGTTCCAGTCGCTTATGGTTCGCGGGAAGAACGACTGTCTGAAAGCCTCCGTGCGCGCTCTAATCTCTCTAATTTTACATTCGTGATCTCCTCGGGAGGTATAAGTAGGGGGAACCAACATATTCGATACCTCATCCAGAAACGCACCCTCTCGAAACCTGGCGAGCAAGCTACACCGCGATGCAGAGCGCCTCTCTTGCAGAGTCTGCCACTTGAGTTTGCTAAACATCTCCGTAACGCTATCACGCTTACCAAATAACCCTGTGACGAAACGCGCCGCTCTTCTTTGGATCTTCTCTATCTCCTCCGTCAACCCGACCTGGTACAGATCCCACACTGTTGAGCAATACTCAAGTATAGTTCGAACGAGTGTTTTGTAAGCCACCTCCTTTGTTCATGGACTACATTTTGTAAGGACTCTCCCAATGAATTTCAACCTGGCACCCGCCTTACCAACAATTAACTTTATATGATCATTCCACTTCAAATCGTTCCGCACGCATACTCCGAGATATTTTACAGAAGTAACTGCTACCAGTGTTTGTTCCGCTATCATATAATCATACAATAAAGGATCCTTCTTTCTATGTATTCGCAATACATTACATTTGTCTGTGTTAAGAGTCAGTTGCCACTCCCAGCACCAAGTGCCTATCCGCTGCAGATCTTCCTGCATTTCGCTACAATTTTCTAATGCTGCAACTTCTCTGTATACTACAGCATCATCCGCGAAAAGCCGCATGGAACTTCCTACACTATCTACTAGGTCATTTATATATATTGTGAAAAGCAATGGTCCCATAACACTCCCCTGTGGCACGCCAGAGGTTACTTTAACGTCTGTAGACGTCTCTCCATTGATAACAACATGTTGTGTTCTGTTTGCTAAAAACTCTTCAATCCAGCGACACAGCTGGTCTGATATTCCGTAGGCTCTTACTTTGTTTATCAGGCGACAGTGCGGAACTGTATCGAACGCCTTCCGGAAGTCAAGGAAAACAGCATTTACCTGGGAGCCTGTATCTAATATTTTCTGGATCTCACGAACAAATAAAGCGAGTTGGGTCTCACACGATCGCTGTTTTCGGAATCCATGTTGATTGCTACAGATTACATTCTGGGTTTCCAAAAACGACATGACACGCGAGCAAAAAACATGTTCTAAAATTCTACAACAGATCGACGTCAGAGATATAGGTCTACAGTTTTGCGCATCTGCTCGACGACCCTTCGTGAAAACAGGGACTACCTGTGCTCTTTTCCAATCATTTGGAACCTTCCGTTCCTCTAGAGACTTGTGATACACGGCTGTCAGGGGGGGGGGGGGGGGCGGGGGGCAAGTTCTTTCGCGTACTGTGTGTCGAAACGAACTGGTATCCCGTCAGGTCCAGTAGACCTTCCTCTGTTGAGTGATTCCAGTTGCTTTTCTATTCCTTGGACACTTATTTCGATGCCAGCCATTTTTTCGTTTGTGCGAGGATTTAGAGAACGAACTGCAATGCGGTCTTCCTCTGTGAAACAGCTTTGGAAAAAGGTGTTTAGTATTTCAGCTTTACGCGTGTCATCCTCTGTTTCAATGCCATCATCATCCCGGAGTGTCTGGATATGCTGTTTCGAGCCACTTACTGATTTAACGTAAGACCAGAACTTCCTAGGATTTTCTGTCAAGTCGGTACATAGAATTTTACTTTCGAATTCACTGAACGCTTCACGCATAGCCCTCCTTACGCTAAGTTTGACATCGTTTAGGTTCTGTTTGTCTGAGAGGTTTTCGCTGCGTTTAACCTTGGAGTGAAGCTCTCTTTGTAGATGACCTCACAAATAATAGTAGGATTGATATACTTTGTCTGAACACCATGTAACTGTGGTGATGGATAGTGTCAGTATAAATTAGTATAATTTAGCCTCTTACACTTCCAGATATAGCATGGATAAAGGAGGGGTTGCCGTTTACAAAAAAAAAAAAAAAAAAAAAAAAAAAAAAAAAAAAAAGGATATAAGTACAAAACTGTAGAAGTACGCAAATTCTGCATTGATCAGTACTTTGAAGTTTGTGCATGTAAACTAGAGATAGATAATGTAGTGTTGATGCTAGCAACAGTGTACAGGTCCCCATTAGGAGATTGGGAGCTACTCATAAAAAAGTTTGACTACCTATTACGCTGTCTGTCAGCCAAAAACAGGAAGTTGTTAATCTGTGATGATTTCTATGTAACCTTTCTAACCAGATCGGAAAAGTGTAAGTGTTATTAATTGCATATAACATAGAATCAGCTATCAATTTCCCTACACGTATAGCTCAAGGCAGTAGCGCTCTAATAGATAATGTATTTGTACAGCAAGAGGGTGTAAAACTAACACATGCTTTCACATTGATAAATGGTTTATCAGCCCATGATGTACAATTGATTAAATTAGAAAACACAGCAAGGTGTACAGTTCAGAAACCATGAAATAAAACTGTAAGGTTGCTCAGCCCAGTGTTTATTGAGCACTTCAGAGAAAATTTAAGAAATGTTAATTGGGGAGATGTGTATAACGAGCCAAATGCACTTGTGCCCGGGCATGGCCCGTGAGCTGATGTCTTGGCCACCCCATTTCTACACTCCTCGTTTCTTTTGTAATTCCAGCAAACACTAACACCTGTATTCGTACTGATAACTAATTTAAATACAACCTACTGGTGAATTTTGCTTAATGGGTATTCGGCCACTGTCCATGGCATATTTCTGTGCCAAAGACTTCGTCTCCTAAATGTGGAGGCACCACCAGAGGCAATAAACAATGACACAACACTTAACTTGTGGAGAGAGACCTATCCGAGATTTCAATTTTGATGTATTCTAGAGCTTCCAGCAGATAAGGGCAACGCTACAATGCTCATGAAATAATGAACCTACTGCAGAAAAACTTGCGTTGTATTACAACCACGAAGGTACAGTGAGATTAAAACCAATCTCTCAAGATCAGTACTTAGGGTAACGCATCAGCTAGTAAAAGCCTCTTCGATTTCTCTCACCAACTAGAAATGTCTTACTAAATCAGAACCGGTCCCATCAAGATTGAGTGGTATGCCAAAAATTCACAAACCTGTCATTCCATTAAGACCAGTTGTTAGCGCTATGGACTGCTCGACAAGCGTGACTGCCAAATACCTGGCCAGTCTTCAACAGACCTCTGTAGCAAAAAAAAAGACGTATAAAAGGTTCAGTTCATTATACAAAAAATAGAATCCTTCATGTCCATCAGATATTAGCCCATTTAGACGTTCTATTACTGCTTACTATAGTTGCTCTTAATGAAACGATGTCACATATGGAATTTACACTCTTAGACAAAAAAAAGGAACACTCCGTGAAGGAAATATCCGAAAGATACAGAAAGTAATAGTTGTGCTGTACATGAGCACACAAACAAGTGAATGACTTCTTCAAGAGGGAACGTTAACAAGTTAAGTAAGTCAATAATGCATCCTTATGTAAGCAATTTTTCATCTTGATATTTATTGACAGAGTTGTTGGATGTCTCCCTGAGGAACATCATGCCATATTTTGTCCAAATGGTGCGGTAGATCGTCAAAATCCCTACCTGGTAGGACGTCCCTGCCTATATCGCTCCAATTATTCTCAATTGGGAAGAAGTCTGGCAACCTTGCTGGCCAAGGTAGGGTTTGGCAAGTCTAAAAACAGATAGTAAAAACTCTTCCCATAGGCGAGAGGGCATTATTTTGGAAAAAAAGTTAGCCAAGAATGGCTTACCTTGAAGGCAGCAAAACGGGGTGTAGAACAGCATAGACGAACTGCTGTGCTGTAAGGGTACCACAGATTAAAACCAAAGAAGTCCTGCTGTGAAAAAAAATGACACCCCACACCATCACTCGAGGTTGTCAGACCATATGGCGGACGACAGTAAGATTGGTATACCACGACCATCTGGGGCATCTCCAGATGCGACTTCGGCCAGGAATCTCATTGACTGGAACAGTCTTCTATGATGAGCCTCGCTTCTAATTGAGCCCCAATGTCCAGCAAAGATGTGTCTGGAAACGTCTTGGAAACTGGGGGGAGGGAGGGGGGGGGGGGGGTTCCAACCTGACTGTCGCCCACCATGAAGCCAAACAATCGAGAGTGATGGTCTGGGGTGCCGTTCACTTTCATAGCAGGACCACCTTAGTAGTCACCCACACAGCAGAGCGGTACGTCGACGATATTCGATGTTCCACGTCCAGCTTTGTTGTCCTTCATGGCAAGCCATACTGACATTACATATCAGCAAGGTAATGTCCGCCCACACACACAACGAGTGTTTCTATTGCTCGCCAAACATACCTTGACTAGGAAGGGCGCCAAACCTCTCCCAAACTGACAACGTTTGGGGCATACCGGGCAGGGGACTCGAACCATCTCGGGGTTTTCATGACTTAAGCTGCCAGCTGGACATGATTTCGGACGATGTCCCTCAGGAGGACATTCAACAGCTCTGCCAGTAAATGCGAAGCCGAGTAACTGAGGCGGACCAAAGTGTTACTGACTTCGCTCAGTTTGTGAGGCTCTCGAATAAATCATCCAGTTTTCTGAAACTGTATTCATTACAGGAAACACACTCAGCACAGTTACAACGGAGTTCTATATGTAAAACTGGAAGGAACAGCTCATCAGCCCAGCAAGAAAAATCACTATCGTTGGTTTTGTTATATTGATGATACTCACACTTCGTTATATAACCTCATGGACAATAAGAACTCGGACTTTCTAAACTTTCCGAATGATATTAGTTATAATATAAAATCCAGTATAGAAAAAGAGAAAGAAGTTGAAATATTTTAAAATGTACGGCTACTTAGAAAATCCACAGATGTTAGGCACAGAAGGTCTGCAGAAACCTCACTCACACATGTGGATACATTCACAAAAATTCCAGTCATTGTCACAAACTGAAAAGAGCGGTAATGAGAACATTGGTGGGCTTGGCTTAAATAATGTGTCACCAGAGGAGTTGGAGGAACGCTCCGACCATTTAAACACTACTTTCAGAATAAATGATTAATCTGAGAAAGAGATAAATAGGGCAATAAGTCCATAAAGGTATGGAGCTTCTCACGAAGAAGAAACAAAGATTTACTCCCATTCGTAAAAGCAGTCACGGTTCACATGATCAGAGTACGAGGAATACATAGTATTGATGCAGTGTTTATACCAATTACGAAAGAGCGTGAATGTTTCGAACACTGTAAAGAATGTACGGCCAGCACTTGCCACAGGAGGAATATATAAATTGTCTTGCACACACAATGAAGCACACATGTGTAGTACAAACAGAAGAGCAGTTGTCATCTGCGAAATAGCAATAAATCGGCAGTTGCAGAATATCCACTCGGACCAGGGAAACTAAAACTTCGTCTCTGCAATACAGAACCAATATTACTGTGCTTGAATTTACAGAGAGGGCATTCAAATTCCAAAGCACGAAAGCAACTTTAACGGAAAGAAGAATGAGAGAAATTAGACGAGCTGCTGGCCTCAGTGCTGAATACAGAAAGCAGCGCCAAGTGTTCCCCGGCAGAAGCTCGACAACGCACGCACTCGTGACTCTGCGCTCTTAAGCAGCCGTCTGATGACATCACAGGGATCCGGACAAACAGTTCAGCTTGTAGAGTTTATAAAAGTTTCAAACTGCTGCCAGAGCCTTTTTAGCCTCTGAAGATGTCTCCAGCATTTGGAGACGGAACGTTAGAGACCTTTCCATTTTTTTTTTTTTTTTTGAGCCATCTGTCTTCTCATTCGTTTGATGTGGTCCACGACAAATTCCTCTCCTATGCCAACCTCTTCACCTCAGAACAGCACTTGCGATCTACGTCCTCAATTATTTGCTGGATGTATTCTCCAATTTCGTACCATGGAAGTCATTCCCTGATGTCTTAGCAGATGTCCTATCATCGTGTCTCTTCCACATATTCCTTTCCTCTTCCATTCTGCGCAGAACCTCCTCATTCCTTACTTTGTAAGTTGACCTAATTTTCAGCATTCGTCTGTAGTACATCATCTCAAATGCGTTGATTCTCTCCTTTTGCGGTTTTCCCACAATCCATGTTTCACTACCATTCTAGGTTCTGCTCCAAACGTACATTCTCAGAACATTCTTCCTAAAATTAAGGCCTATCTTTGATACTAATGGACTTCTCTTCGTCAGGAATGCCTTTTTTGCTGGTGCAAATCTGCTTTCGATGTCCTCCTTGCTCCATCTGTCATTGGTTATTTTGCTGCCTAGGTAGTAGAATTCCTTAATTTGATATACTTTGTGACAATTAATCCTGATGTTATGTTTATCTCTGTTCTCATTCCTCCTACTTCCAATTCCTTTCGTCTGTCTTCGATTTATTCTCAACCCATATTTTGTACTCATTAGACTGTCCATTCCATTCAGCCGATCATGTAATTCTTCTTCACTTTCACTTTCAGGATAGCAATGTCATCAGCGAATCGTATCATTCATGCCCTTTCACCTTCAATTTTAATTCCACTCCTGAACCTTTCTTGTATTTCCATCATTGCTTCATCGATGTACATATTGAAAATACTGGCGAAACACTACATCCCTGCCTACATCCTTTTTAATCCGAGCACTTCATTCTTGGTCATCCACTCTTATTATTTCCCTCTTGGCTTTTGTACATATTGTGTATTACCTGTCTCTTTCTACAGCTTACCCCTGTTTGTCTCAGAATTTCTAACACTTTGCGCCATTTTACATTGCTCAACATCTTGTCCAGGTCGACAAATCCTATAAACGTAACTTTATTGTTCTTTAGTCTTGCTTCTATCACGGACAGCAACGTCGGAATTGCCTCTCTGTTGCATCTACCTTTCCTAAGGCCAAATTGATAGTCATCTAACTCATCCTCAATTTTCTTTTCCATTCTCCAATATGTTATTCTTGTCAGCAATTTGGATGCATGAGATGTTAAGCAGACTGTTCGATAATTGTCGCACTTGTCAGTTCTTGCAGTCTTAGGAATTGTGTGGATGATATTTTTTCGAAAGCTAGATGGTATGTCGGCGGACTCATATATTTTTCACACCAACATGAATAGTCGCTTTGTCGCCAGTTCCCCCCAAAGGTTTTAGACATCCTGATGGAAAGTTATCTACCCCTTCTGCCTTATTTGATCTTAAGTCCTCCAAAGCTCTTTTAAATTCTATTACTTCCAAATCGACTCTTCTTTCTTCTTCTATCACAGCAGACAAATCTTCCCTCCTCATGGAGGCCTTCAATGTACTCATTCCATATATCCACTTCCTCCTCCTTTTTCGACGGTGAAATTCCCACTGCACTCTTAATACTATCACCCTTTGCTAACAATTTCACTCAAGGTTGCTTTGACTTTCTTATGCGTTGACTCAGTCCTTCCAACAATCATTCCTTTTTCGATTTCTTCACATTTTTCAGGCAGCTATTTCGTCTTAGCTTTCCTACACATCCTGTCTATTTCATGCCTCAGTGACTAGCCTTTCTGTATTCCTGAATTTCCCTGAACATTTTTGAACTTCCTTCTTTCATCATGGGTAATAAAAGAAATACTTCAGTTATTTATTTTAATTCCCATGGTTTCTTTGCAGTTACTTTCTTTGTATCTATATTTTTCTTTCCAACTTCTATTATTGTCCTTTTCAGAGATATCCATTCCTCTTGAAGTGGACTGCCTACTGGATTATTCCTTGTTGCTGTATCCATAGCCTTGCAGATCTTCAAGAGTATCTCGTCATTCCTTAGTACTTCTGTATCTGACACATTTGCGTATCGATTCTTTCTGACTTATCTCTTAACCTTCAACGTACTGTTTATCATTACTACATTGTGATATGAGTCTATATCTGCTCATGCGTATGCCTTACAATCCACTATATCATTTCAGAATCTCCTTCGGACCATGATGTAATCTAACTGTTGTTCCCCATATCACCCGGCCTTTTCCAATTATACATCCTCCTCTTGTGATTAAGAGTATTCGCTATTACTAGCCGAAGTTTATTACAGGACTGAGTTAGTCTTTCTTCTCTCTCATTCCCTGTCCCAACCGCATATTCTCCAGTAACCATTTCTTCCACGTTTTCTCCTACAACTGCATTCCAGTCTCCCACGAGTAATGGAGTTTCATCTCCCTTTACGTACTGTATTACCCTTTCAATACCTTCATATACTTTTTCTGTCATCTTAAGCTTCCGACGTCGGCATGTACTATCTGAACTATCGTTGTGGGTATTGGTTTGCTGTCGATTGTGATAAGCTTAACTGTATCACTGAACTGTTCACTGTAACACACTCTCTGCTCTACCTTCCTAAAGAATCCGACTCCCGTTATACTGTTTTCTGCTACTGTTGGTATTACCATAATAGCAGCCCAAACTACGACAGTCCCGCCCCGCAGCAGAACCCATGGATAGAGACCTGCACCGGTGCCTGGTCGCCTACACAGCCTTGTACGACGATCCCCAGTCGACGTTCGAAACCTGTACTCGCCGGTGAACACAAGCCCATTCCACTGATCCAGGTTCCGTTTCACGTAGGCAATTTCTTCGCACTCCAAGGTCCCAGGTAGTTGTTTATTGTTGTTCGTAGTGGTCGCCTAGTGACCACATTCATCGAGTGGAACTGGCTACTTACTGACTGTGTCGACGAGCCTCCGAGTCGACACCAAACAGAGGGAGTACTTTTACAGATAGAGGCTCCAGCAAAACACAAGCGGAACTGAGCCCACAGAGTTCTACCTCCATGATACAGAGGCACACAGGCAGTCATATGAGCCCCTGGATAGGACCAAAATTTCCTGCAGCTACTTCCTTAATTACCTTGGTGTCTCCCTCTTCCTGTCACTGCCATTTATGCAGCACTGCGCGGACCTGTGAAAGTCGTTTGGTTCTATTCTAAATCAACTGCACTACATTCCTGCAAAAAAACTGGGGAGCAAATGCAGACAAAAAGACAACGCTGCAATTTGTCTTGGTTATTGAGCTGTTGCATGTTGTGCTAAAGCGTTAAGGAGCCATGTTGACTATTAATGACATTGCTACAACAGCTCCCACTTAGGGGTTGCATGTTCTGTCCAATTTTGTCCCTGCTAATCTCACAATCAAGGATGCCAAGGTGCTAATTCCTAAGACAGGGTGCAATAAGTATTCAGTCCAACTGAGTAAGGTAGCGCAGTATGGTCTTTCTTGTCACGAAAGATCAAGATTCAACCTCATCCAAACGGCTCAGGAGAGACATGGCAACGTCTTGAAAACGTGGTATTACAGTGGAGGTGCTGCTCGTGACTATGGCGCCAAGGAGCAGACGGTGAGCCATGTTGTGGGGGAGCGCCCACTCCGTGCCTTTGAAGGCGGTCTGCCGTGCTTGTCCAATCATAGTTCTGGCTGCATGTTCGTATGTGAGTTCTTGTATTTCATCAGAAATGATCAGTTCGCCAGAATATGTTAGCAGACTCGCATACCAGCCGTAATGTACGCAACAATTCCTGTCTGACACCTCGATTCGTCTCTAATGGGCTGGCGACCTCTATCAATGGGAAACGTAAAAGCTGGAGAAGGGCAAGTTCAGTTTGGTTTTCACTATTCTAGTCTACAAAATACAGTCAAGTTTCAGAATATCATCTGTCACATAAGCTGACTCCATTTTATTTTGAAAGGTTGAACAACATGGAATGGAACATGACAACGCTGCAAGCGGCTGATCTGAGGCATCATATCCTGTCCCAGTCAGCGCGTGCTGTTCGGCGCATCGCAATAGCCACGGTCGGCAGGGTGAGATGTGAGTCGCGGCGTCGTGTTCAGTTTAAGTGGAGGAATAAACCAGGTGAGTATATTATTTGGAAGTTCGTTATTGTTAAATAAAGCGTAATGTGCTCATTTAGGTAATCTATAAAAACTCTCGTCGAGGCTTATGAACACATGATGATGGAGTTGCACCACATTTGAAAATTCAGTCCTAATAACAGTGCACAGAAATAAAAACATCAGAAGCAAATAATAATCACACTGGAGAAAAGAAACAGTTATCTAATCACAACCGATTGCATCTAACAAGAGAAGATCACCAACCTGGTCTCACATACAAAACGCACACTTGCAAGGTGTGAGCCCCAGCTGTCTATGTCGCGCGGAGATTTGGGCCACGATTATGACTGTATGCAGTTTAGACCTTCTGACCACATAGGTTTTTAACGCTCGTGTACCATTTGTTTCTGGCACGCTCCACTGCGTTCGCCCATTGTCGGAGCTCGAACTACTGTACGGTACGGTGAGTAAGATGTTCGCGTTTATAGTGCCGGTGAACCGACAAGCGACAGTGTGGCAGCTCCAGGAGCAGTATACAGTGACGGTCAAATTGCCACGTTTCAACGTCAAAGCTCGCGACAGTTGTGACCGGTAAGCGTCTTTATATGTGGCTATTCGACTAACTCTTACACGAGGCAAAAGAAACTCTATGAGCGTTTCTTTGTGCTACTATTTGTACCTTGCGATTTAGTTGCGGCAGTCATAGAGAACACCCGTTAAATGGAGAGAAGAATAGTTGATTGTCGTTAGACTATTCTTTATGAGAGGATGGTGGTGACAATGATGACGATACCCTTTCACCACGATCATTGTCGTCAAACAACTTCATTGGCACAACGCGACGGAGGCGTAAAATCACCCACTGACTGTTTAGGAAGCTTGCTTTGAAGAAGTAATATTGTCAGATTTCACCTTGCCTTTGTAACAGAGATCTCTGTGTGTGTGTGTGTGTGTGTGTGTGTGTGTGTGTGTGTGTGTGTGTGTGTGTTTTATAAAAAACTGCTGCAGAATATGTCCTAAAATATTGCTAAACAGTGTTGACCATATATGCGCATGGCATTGAAATATTATCTGCTCATATTGCTTACCCGTTTCTCATGTTAAATAACATGTGTTCTACTTGAAGAACAAAGTTTCGAAACACATGGGGCAGACGTGACCGGCTCCACACACGTCTTCCCACACTTGCGACGTGAAGCGGGTCTGAGGGCTCTGGACGTCACCCCGCTGCACAGTACTCTGCACTCGTGCATCAGGCAGCTGCGGTGGGGCGGAGCCAGTGGCAGGCAACCTGCACCTACAGAACTCTAAAAACTCTGCATTCAAGACGTCTAAAATGAGTATTATCATAACTATGGCCATTTATTTTAAGAGAGGGCGGGTGTTTGGTATCTAGGGTTGAGATCTTGCAAGTGTACGTTTTTCTCCTTACAAAAGAAGGTCGAGTTAGTTATGTTTACGTGGAAGGTTACAAGTAAAAAACATGAAGGTTGAGGACAGATTTCATTCGATGTCAGATAAGGAGAGATCATGCTGACACAGGAGTAGAGCACACCGCCTCTAGCCTCGACAAGGGCCTGAGTTGGCCGACAAAGAGAGTCCACGAGTCTCTCCAGTTGTGTCGTGTTCAGCTGACGTCCCTCAACAGGTCCCGTAGAGCCGCCAGACCGCAGAGACGTTGAGACCGCCGCTGTCCACACGCTGGTCGCAAACATTTGCTGTGAGGCTGAGACCGGATGGCTTAGCGGGCATGTCGGGATGCGGCAGGGCGGCTGAGTGTTCGGCCGTCCAGCCAGGAGCGTGTCCACGTGGCCTGTGAACACGGCTGCTGTCTTGGGAGCGTCCCCAGGGCACTCAGCATGAAGGTAGCGCACAGGTCCCGATTAAAAAATCACTATGCAATCTGATGCAATCTAGACTGCTCGCTCACTAAACTTCAGCACAGATCTCTGACACGTGACGTTTTAAGACTCTCGTTCATTGTCTTTGCGATAAAAGTGACAATGCAGGAAGGTACTGTAACTTTTCCGAAATTTTTAGACCTTTAATGCCATACGCTACAGAGCGTACGGGGATCCACTACACGATGCCAACCCCAGCAGAACAGACACTAAGAGTCGCAAGAAACGACAGAGCCCGTGTCCTTAGAAATAGTGTAATGTGCGTTATAAGAAGTAGCGGAATTTGGCACATTGTGTACATTTATTTACTTCTTAATGCGTTTATTCCACCTGATAAAATTAAGGCATTAGTGCACTCTCTTATATATAACCTGACATCTCAATGAGTCAACATTACGACATGCGAAGTACACGAGCAGCTTACGGTAATGATAATTATACTACTTCTGCTAATAACAACAACAACAACAACAATGGAGACACATAAGAACACACGTTTCTCTTGATGGGACATGCACAACTGTTGATACACATCCCAGTGATAAAATCAACTGCTGATGTACAATTCTGCAACTGTAGCATGTTATGCTTTATATCAGAATACACATACTACAAAAATTGTAGCTCTGCATCTTTAAGTTGACTTAGATGTAAAACAGTGTAACTGTTTCAAACTGTGGATTCATTACTTTTACATGTTTGTTCGCCTTTCTTTTAACAAATTACACAATGATAAAAATATCAAAACTTTACGTATTGCAATTACATAACATTATTGCTTCAGGACAAACAGTCATGATTGCACACGAGGTTTGGCCTTGGAGCGGAGTGGAAGAGAGGGGAGTCGCTTTCTCTCTCCCTCCGTCGCTCTTTGTTTTAACTCGCAACCGTCGGTAGCTACACAAAACTCTCGCTTCCCCACGGGAGGTATGCTTCGAAAAGGATGGAGGAACAGGAAAGTTCCATGTGAGGTTACGTCCTGGCGAGACTCTTCTTAATACTCGTACATCTGTATTTATGGGAAGAATTGTCCGATTATCTATGTCTAGAAGTCGAAATCTATCGTTTTCTAAATCCTGCTCTTCGATTGTGTGGCACACCTAGGGCCAGACATAAGCTCAGATGTCAGTTGAATTGCGATGAAGAGTGGATTGAAGTTTAAGAGAATGGTCTGGAAGAACAAAATGCGGAAAGGAGTGGGACACTAAAGTGCAAAGCAATCACGAAATTCATTTGAATTTCTCTTGGGCTGTAGATATTACGTTGATGAATACCACATAGGCAGTTCATTTGAACAGAAATGGACACCTATGAAAAGGGCATCGTAGAAATTGGACAAACAAAGATAGATATAAGGAGCTAACGGAAAAGAAACCTTGGGAAACAGAAAAAAACACAGCAATTGATCAGCAAATCATTGGCGAAAGTGTCAACCAAGAATTATTGAAGTTGGCGTCTAGAATATACGAGAATGGCGCTATAGCATTAGATACAACCCTGAAGATATAAGCAGATACTTGCGAGGCCTACCGCACAATGAGCATAACACCTCATGTATGGAATTTGTCGACAGGAATAATATATACAGAGGAATGGAAAAGATAATAGAGGATATGATAGATGACGATCATTTTGACTGTCAGAAGGCTAATAGCACAAGAGGGCGGCACGTCTGACATTGTAACTGATGCGGGAAGCAAAAGTTGGAAAATAAAATGGACACATTCATAGGCCCTGAAAGGAAAAGCATCCGGAAATGTAAAATTCTGCGAAATGTTCGGAATATTGAGAAAAATAAGAGTAAGTTGCAAAGAAAGACGGGTAATACGTACAAGAACCAAGAGGAAACAATAAGGTTGCATGACCAAGAACAAAATACTGTCCCATCTTCCTACCAAAGCGTTTGGTATGTTCCATTCTTCACCGATTCTGCTGAGAACCTCATCATTTTTTCTTTTATGAGTCCATCTAATTTTCGACATTCTTCTCTAGCACCACATCTCAAACGCTTCGATTCTCTTCCGTCCCGGTTTTCCCGCTGTCCATGTTTCACTTTCACAGAATACTGTGCTCAAAACTTAAGGGGTAGAATTTGGGAAAGTCACCCAGAACTGTGGGTCAGGGGAAACTTACTGTACGAGATGAGAAGGGAAGACTAATTGTTGAGGACTGCATCGGACGAGATTTGAAAACCTAAGGGCTTAAGACAAGGTGATATGCACGACAGAGATTACTGCTAAAACATTGATCACAAGTTATTAAGAGTGAGAAGGTAAGCACATTGTACATAACAGAGGTGGGATGGGGCGGTGAAAAATAGATGGGAATGACATCGAAAGATGCAGGAAACTGAAACGGAGTGAATCAAAGGGTAGTTACAGTGATAAAAAGCTGGATGGCGAGAACCAAGGACACGTTGTAGAGTTAGTTCTCACCTACGGAGTCCTGAGATATTGGTGTCTGGGGGAGGAATCCAGGTGGTGAAACAGGCGCTGGTGTCACGAATGTCACGTCGTAGACCATGCTCTGCAACAGGATATTGTGAGTTACCAGTATACACCCTCAGCCTATGCCCATTCATCCTAATTGATAATGTGATGGTAGTCATGCCTATGTAGAAGGCTGAACAGTGTTTACGCAGTAGCTGGAATATGACTTGTATCTTTTCGCAGCTGGCTCTCCCTTTGATAGAATATGTTTTGCCAGTTACAGGGCTATTATAGGAGGACACACTCTTGTTAACTCGAGATCAATGTTTTAGCAGTAACCTCTGTCTTGTATATTAACCTATCTTCCACCTTTAAGCTCCCTGGATGCGGTCCCCAACATTCCTTCTCATCTTGTACGGTAAGTCTCCTCTTACCCGCGGTTCTGGGTGACTTTCCCAAAATCTACCCCTTTTCCCCCTTTTCCTAGACCTGTCCAGTCCTTTTCCTTAACCCTTCTTTTCCGTTTCAAACCTTACCTGCAGAAGGAGCCACTGGCTCCGAAAGCTTGCCAATCACAACAGTTTCTATGTGTGATCTGCCGCTGCTTCGTGAGTCGATTCTTTTATCTATCCTATTAAATAATTTTATCAATGATTCTTTGATTTCGTTGTTACAAAACTGACAGTTGATGTTAGTTGACTTCGTTTGGCCGTGAACATCCTCTTTGAATGTTCTTCTCTACTCTTCATGTTCTCTTTCATTTTTCCATTGTGAATTAGTTTGTCCTCGGTTAAAATGGCTCTGAGCACTATGGGACTCAACTTCTGAGGTCATTAGTCCCCTAGAACTTAGAACTAGTTAAACCTAACTAACCTAAGGACATCACACACATCCATGCCCGAGGCAGGATTCGAACCTCGCGGTTCCGGACTGCACCGCCTAGAACCGCACGGCCACTTCAGCTGGCTACTTTGTCCTCAAGGTAGCAGAATTCTTTCAGTTCGTCTTGATCCTCGTCTACAATTCTGACAAGTTGAACACTGATCTGATTTCTGCTAGACATCATTAATTTAATCTTTCTTTGGTTTAGTCTTAATTCATAGAGTCTACCCATTAGATTGTTCATTCTACTCAACATCTCCTACTGTTACCTCTGACTTCCATTGAGAACAGCAATGACCTCAGCTATTCCTGTCACTGATAACCTTTCAACATGAATTTTAATTCCATTTCTGAACCCCATTTTTAATTCCGTCATTGCTTCTTCGATGTACAGATTGAATCGTAGGGGCGATTAGATGTATGTCTTTTACCTTTCTTAACCTAATCTGTTTGTTATTGGTCTTCCTACTTTATCCTCTTGTTTGATGTACAAATTGCACGTAACCCTTCTTTCCCTAGAGGTTACACCTACTTTCCTTAGAGTTTCGGAAATCCTGCAACATTTTAAATTATCGTACGATTTTTATCTAACTACAAATCCTACGGACATGCCTAGATTTTCCTTAAGTCTCGCTTTAATCATCAATCGCCAACTGAGAAGTCCTTCGCTGATGCCTTTATCTTTCCTAAAACCAAATTGATCGTCATCTAGCACTTCCTCAATCTACTTTTTCCTCTTATACACATATTCTTGTCAGCAACTTGAGTGTGAGAGCTCTTTAGGTAATTGTGCGGATGTCCTCGCACTTGTCTGTCCTTGAACATACAGAACTATGTGAATGATATTTTCAAGAGTTACTGATTGTTTATCTGGAGAACCAGTTTGAATAATAATTTGGCTTCCAAATTTTCGACATTCCTAAGAACTGTTCCATATGCCTTCCACATGATTTGATCGCGAGTCTTCCTGACCCCTGTTTGTTTCTGTGGGCTGGGGAGGTAGGCCCCTCGACGGCCGCTGCTTCCCGTGACGTCTCACGAGGCCACCTGAGGACAGAGCAGCGTCGACCTGACCGCCACAGGAAAAAGCGACTCCCGCCGCTGAACACCACAGAACGCCCTACACTATGCTGCTTGTGGTAGCCACAGATCTCAACCCAGGTTACACCGGTCTGTCTGTGATGGCTGGTGAACTTCTCCCAACCCGTTGCTACACATTCTGCAGTCGTTGCCCTACAGCCAGATGCCAGTGTAATGTGTCGGTACGATGCTCTCAAGTCCCTCATGCCGATGATTCGTTTTTTTTACAAAGTCATTAGGATGCACGTTCTTTGGACTTTCTCTTTTGCGATTTGCGCTGAGTAATTCCAATAGCATTAGGAACAGAACAAACATCGTGTACACACATCATTCTCCATCTGTAGCGATGTCTTTTTGTACTGAAAAGAGGCTCGCATAAGAACGAAATGACAAAAATCTGGCACGGGCATAAAAATAATGCAGTATTTTTCTTAAAGACGTTGTGTCTGCCATTAACTGTAACATTATTTGTTTTCACGACTACATTTTCGATCCTGTGCCCTTTATACAGGTATACAGCAATAACCGAAAGGTGAAGTGCATATGGCATGTATAGAACGCCACTATCATCCCATACATGAGGCAGTTATATTACAAAAAATGCTAAAAACAGCACATCACTTGCATCGAGCCACTGGAGGTGTCAAAATTTACAAATCTTCTGACGTGTGTATATCTCACTGTTGTCTCTGTATGTTGAGTCTCCTAACTCCGAGTGTACATCAACTTTACATGAGCGTAAGGATCATAGCAATGGCAAAGGTAAATTTATTGTTACTGATGTTAACATCACTAACATGAATCCCCTCTAACCACTGTTCATGTTGTTCATATGACAACTGAGGCGGTTGGTGGGGAACATATTCACAAGTCGTTTCTTCTTTGCCCTTAGCAGTGATTGTACATCCCACAATAAAGGTTTTATACCAGAGTATCTTAATATCGTGTTTACATTTGTTAACAAAATTTGGCATTCTGTTTACGATACAAGCATTTCGCGTAAAGAAAAAACATCATTTCTTTATTGTGATAGTGCGTAATAGTACATATGGTATCCATCGTCAAAGGCTTACAGTAGCTTGGCTGCTCATAAAAACATGGCAGTAATAATCATATATATATATATATATATATATATATATATATATATATATATATAATTTTACATGTGTATTATTTGTACCACAGTAACATCACAAAGGTATAAATCGCATTCACAACAACTTTCGTACATGAATTGATCCGGTGGACAAAAAAAAAGAAAAAGGAGTACAAAAAAAGAGATAAAAACATGTGATGGGATACATGTCACATATTACAGAACATTATGTGTATCATCATGTAATTGTAAAATGTACTGTTAATATGTAAGCTACTGTAGCAGTACAAATGTAGTCATACATTTCCATGCTCCTTAGAAAGTTTAGGCCGAGAATGGCTTTTTCAGCTACACTTGCAAAACACCTTATTCAATTTTTTACTGAATTACTAAAATATATTACTTATGTTAAAATAAATACATCCTAAATATAAAAACGTTTATGAGTGGACATAATTCTTCCTCATATCCATACATATCATACAACTCACGGGAAACATAGTAAAGACTACTCATATTATAAAACCAGCATAGACACGATTCTGTGCAAATCGTTACGTCCTATGCTTGTCAGTAAGTCAAAGTCAAATAGCCAAACTATACATTCTCATTTATGTTACTTTCTATTATTAGCACGTAAAACTGACTGGAATTTATCTCGAGGTCTCTTATTTCTTAAATCTGTCTTATTGTTGGGCAAGCTGTGTGGGTGATTTTTGAAATAGTTGTATATTTCCACTTCTTCAGGTATTTTGATACTTTTACCAATAGGTTAATTTTTATTACTGGATCTACGTTAGGTGGTGATACTCCTCTCTCTTTGCTTGATGTGCTCTTTAAATTTGTCGCTGGAATATGAGCTTTGTAACGTCCGGTCAAGGTGTCCGTGCTATAAGTCATACGATTACTGACATTGTATATTGATCTAGTTTCAAAAGGTAAATGCTACCTGCATACGCTTTGTGGGGGCAGAAAGTGAAAGCTGTGCTTCCTACAGAAGTCTGATCCACTGGCTTGTTCACCGGTCCGTCGTCTCCCGTCTTGTGCAGGACTGCAGGCCCAGGCGGCAGTTTTCCGGGAACGCCTCTCCAGCTACAGGCGGGACGTGGCGCAGCTGCTCTCACTCAGTGCGCCGCACGCCTCACAGCTGTTGGTTCCCCTCGCATTCAAAAGTATGGTAAGTGGAGTTTTTTCCTCCTCTTATAAACTGTATTATACGTACAGGGGGTGAGAAAATGACACACACCACCTGGTCAGTTCTTGGAGAGTGTTTCCGAGTTTACCTTCTTCACACTCTAGCTATCTTTGGCTCTCCAGTTCTAATACTAACCATCTGGAAGAATTCTGAACCAACCTCTACTTCTGTGAGCCTTTTGGGGCTATAATACAGGGAGGCTAAGCTCGGAATGGTTAGAGATCGAAGATAATCGTCTGTATCTTTCTTTTCTCGTATTTGCTAGCTACTTCTTTAACAGATTCAGATAACTTTGCACCCAATCCTGCTTTACAAGCTGAAGCATGTTAGCTTCATATTTAGTGGAGAGTGGTCTAGAGTCTCAGTGTGGCATTTCAAGTCTCCATCGGCATCTTGTCTTCCTAAGAATCTCTACTCCATATGGAAGGCCTATAAAATGGAGGTTCGTCAACTTGAAATCTCGTAATGAACCTGTATACATACCACATAATTCATACCTATCGACGCAACTGTTCAACGTCTTCCCACCTTAACACTCACGTGACCATTTCCCACGACTCCATGGCCAGACGATAGCGCAGCTGACACTTGTGGCTCGACGCCATTGGCGGTCCCCTGTGCTCACCACCGCCAGCCAGCACTGTCCGTGTGACAGGGCAATGCCCCAGCCGCCGCAGCCACAGAGGACGCGCGTCAATAACGAAACCCTGCAGCTGGGGTCCACCAGTTAGCGCGTGTTGCGTCTGCGAGTGGCTTTGTTAAAGGCACTGTGCTACTACAGTCACAACCAGAACATTTTATGAATATGTCAAGGCCAATGAAAATCTCTGTCAGACTAACCTGAAACCGGATGCTGCTTTCTGAGAGCATTCATCTTAGTCGTTATTTTTTCTGCACGTGTCTCGTGGCCTAACTCGAACCATTAACGAGTCTGAATTCTCTGTCTATGATTTATGAACACTACCACCAGTGATTTTCCCACTACCGAGAATAACAGCTATGTGGTCTTAACACATACACTGGACTCGCATTCGGGAGGACGACGGTTCAATCCCGTGTCCGGTCATTCTGATTTAGGGCACGGCCGACTTCCTTCCCCATCCTTCCCTAATCCGATGAGACCGATGACCTCGCTGTCTGGTCTCCTTCCCCAAACAACCCAGCCTTAACACATAGAATGGCCACTGTGCATTATGACTGTTTGGATTCTGACAGTAGTATACATGGCAAGTAAAAGGACGCAGTATGATCTGTGTCTTTGTGTAACTTTTGGTGGCGTATGTAGCAACGTGCCAGTCCCTAAAGTATCGTGTGAGCCTCATTTTGGATCCTTTGAGAAGAGAATTAGGCGATACCTGTTTTAGTGAACTGAAGAGGTTCTGGTAGGTTAAATCTTTTTCCTATAAATATTACGGATGTTTGCTGGATGGTAATTTCAACGATTGATAGTAGCGGGTTCCGTATTTAAGAATCGTTTCTGCCGACATCGTGTCATGTCCTGTCATTGCATCTTGTTTTCGTTACCATCATCCAAGCATTTCACTGCAGCAAAGCCAATTTACCTGATACGTATCCAATATTTTGTAGAGTTAGTACCTCACAGCTTGCGAGAATGTTTAAAGGACGACTTCTTTATTACATTTGCGATGCAGCTACGCTTCGTTCATCATACACTGCACCTGCTTAGGAAAAGTGTAATTGCGAAAAGTTATTCCGTGAAACCAATGTTGTACACATAGTTTCGATTTAAAGACACACTTTGCTTTCTGAATGAAACTTGAGCTTCAGACAGCTGCAGCAGTCTCGACGTATTCGTATTCGAGATAGTTCCTCTCGTGGTTCTTCACTACAGCCCTGCAGAGTAGTACGGCAAAGCGTGCAGTGGCCCACGTAACCACGCAGCTTACGATTTTGACCCTGTGCCCCTGGTAACTGGGCTCTCACATAATACTGTGCACAAATATGTATGTATGTATGGTCAGAATAGTTCAAATGGCTCTGGGCACTATGGGACTTAACTTCTGAGGTCATCAGTCCCCTAGAACTTAGAACTACTTAAACCTAACTAACCTAAGGACATCACACACATCCATGCCCGAGGCAGGATTCGAACCTGCGACCGTAGCAGTCGCGCGGTTCCAGACTGAAGCGTTTAGAACCGCTCGGCCACACTAGCCGGCATAGATTAGGTCTAGATGGCAGAAAGCGCAGTGGCGCCATGGCAAGGACGACGGATTCAACGTATTGGAAGGTGCCGATTCAAAAGTGTGCACCACCTTCCAATTCACTGCTCCTGCACAACGATGGAAATTCTGAATTTTATTTCTCGTTTTCTGTACTGCTTATCGACGTACGGGTAAGAGTCGACTGCAGCCACGTGTCACCACTACAGTGATTTTGGGTTTGTCCGTACGCCGGGCCCCCTACTGTGTGGACTCGGCCCGTGTCCCCCGCTGGCCTCCCTCGCCCTGTGTTGCTGTGACGCCCACAGCCGGGCTGGCGGAAACTGGAAGCGGCTCAGAACACAAATGGGATGTAGGCTGCCCGCTGACCGCTAACCGCACGCTGTCACAGCGAGGACGTGACGCACACACATACACACACACACACACACACACGTAAACGCGTGCAGTATTCCTGGCGCACATCCACAAAGCTCTACTTATGCAAATACGAATTGGAGGCGATAAATCGCGATACCGTCTAGAACCGGTCGGCCATGTATTTATGTAAATTTTAAAAATATTGTATTCGAAAAGGATTTCTTTTTTCTCTGGCTCCTACCATCAATATAAAACAGATAAATGAGGTATTTCATTCAAAAAATATGAAAAAGAAGAACAACTGTATTGTGAAAACAACTGAAAGCTTTTTAATTTCCATTTTTTCTCGTATTTGATATACGATTTGTGATATACGTAACAGTTTTGTTATTTCGTAATTGATTCATTACAATACACACTTTCTTTTGTGAATAAGGTAATTTTTTAATTTCCAATGTCTATTAAACACTTATTAGTAACTCAGAGAGAGAGAGAGAGAGAGAAGTTTTCAGTATGTACATACTTAGAACAGCAACAGCAATGGCAGCTCAAAAACAACACACACACACACACACACACACACACACACACACACACACGCACGGACGCACGCAGTGTGCAATGAAACATTCATAATCTCAAGCATGCAGTCAGAACTGTGACAAACAGTTCATCAAACTATTCCACACACACCCAGTCAAGTGGAACACATTTTTACCTTTTTGCTATCAAATAAACCCACCCAGACACATCAGTAAATAGTCTGGGTGCAGCAGATTTCCACGCCTATGCCACCCGATGAACCACTTGTGATCGTGATAGGACACCCCTGCTTCCAGCTGGAATTGTAGTATATACCTCAGTATATAACCTCGGTCGAAAGGTCTCCTGATAAGCATTTGTGGCGCAGCGCCAATGCCCTAGAGGAGGCACGTGTTGAAGTCCCTGAACGTGAAAGTCTTTCAGGATGTGCAAATCACCGTGTCTGTCATGCAGACTTGTGGGATAGTCCAGCTCTACCTCTAGGATATATCCCTCACCAGCCCCAGCAGCCACATATTTGATCTCTTTCCTCAGTCTGGTGATTTCCCCTTTGGACATCCATGAGAGCCCTTGAAAAGGAAGACTTTGTTGCATGGTTTGCCTTTAGAGACAGTTTACATCCAGATACAGGATGAAACTGAAATCGTCAGACAACCTGTACTCCCCCTCAATTATTTGCAAGTTATTTGCCTTGACATACCTGCGCACACATTGGCAAAGTCACTCGTGGACCGCATGTTCCAGGAAGACATGCATCTCAACGTTGGTCAAGAATTCGCTGCTGGCTTGTGTCTTTCTTACCATGGCATCCCACGAAATCTCAGCCATATGCTACAGAACGTCTCGAAGATGTTGGCGGTCAGATGTACATGGTGTTCATCATTTTACATGTTCTGATAAATCAGAGATGCCGAAGTCCTGCTGTTCATTCACCAATTGCCCGTTCTTTCTATTCATTATGCAACTGCCTCTTAGTTTACTAGAGAATCCAGATATTCGTATGGGAAGACCCCTTCTCCGTCACAAGTTGAAACTCTTGAAACTCTACATCATCGAGATAAATGGCTCCCTTACCTAAGAATATCTTCAGGACGCGTTGGTTCAGCAAATTTCTGAAGCGACGTGAGCATGAAGCGTTGTGAATCCAGGAAGTGGTGTGATCCTCTGTGAAGCGGCATGTATCTGTCAACGGTGTCAGCAATGACACAGATCTTATCATCCTACAACCCAGACTCGTCAAAGTGCTGAACTAGAAAGTGGGCATCATGCTCAATGAAATTGTGGAAAAGATGGCTGTGTGCTGTGGCAGTTGGTACTTACAGTTACACGGGTTGTCAGCTGCACTCTGGGACTTCCCCGTTACGTGGCCACAGCCTCTACAGGGAGCTTCCTCACCTCTGTCCAGTCACAGTCCCCAGGTATAACGATCAGCTGCCTGCTTGTACAGTGCATCGATCTCCTTCACGTTGGTCATGAGGACGTTTCCACTATAAATGTTAGAAACATCCCGTACAAGACTTTCAAGCTCAGTGAGCAGCCATCTCGCACTATCCCCTTGACATAAGATTTTAATTCTAGTGCACAGAACTTGATGGCTAGCCACATATCGTATGCATCATTTTGTGACAGTGGTATGGGAGGCAGAGGCACCACGTTCACACTGTACCACAGGAGCTAGGAGGCGCTCTAAATCGACGGTAACGACGAAGGGACAGAAGTGTTGGTGAGAGGCATTCTTAAACTTCTAGAACCATTTATCCTTGATAAGCATTTCCACACGTATTGTTTCCTGGCTCTAGCAGTCAATCAGGTGTCTTTCAAGATACATGCTCTTGGTAAACGACTTGAGACATCCACAGCAAAAATGTCTTGCACCTTTTCTGTTTTCATTTCAGAGGAACGTAGGTGGGACATGCATTTGATCCAAACGCTGTGTTGCTTATCGCCTTCAGAGATTAGCAGCAGGTCTACACTTTTTTGATGTTTCTCAGCTAATATGGACAAGAAGAAGGGACCACCTAATTTACGCTTGACTTCTTTGTCGATGTGCCACACAGTGTGTTAATGTTTGTCTTCTCCTTATGGCTTTCCAACATATACGAGAAATTAGATCGTCAGTGGATATCTGGTGTTTGTTGTGTATCTGTATGCCCTGTATTTTTAGGGTAATTTCTATCGCTAGCGAGAAGAAACCATGGAAATCAATTTAAATTCCTCTCATCATGATTCTGGGCATTAGGACATGCTTTTTTTTAGCAATGTATACTTTTGAAGAGAGATGTAACTGCACCCCACAATAAGTTGATCAAAATGTTATGAACATAAATCAAGGCAGAGCATAGAGCTGAGTGTCTTACAGGACTCCCTTTCCTGCACCTCAGAAAAGTGACTCAGTATGACCGCTCTGGTATCGACTCACCCCATGATGTCACGACAGCTCTCCCCCTAACTTGGACAATGGTCTTCCCCTCAACAACACGTCGAACTCCTAATAACTCTGCACACGAGAAGGAGAAAGAGACGCAGTTGATAAGTGTCTAAGGAAGGAGAAATAAAAATCCGTATTCGGATAATAATAATAATAAATTCTGAGTACTTACACGTAAAACTGTTGTTGTGTTCATTACTGGAATACACTTCCAGCAACTCATCACCAGTGGGCATGTTTGTCATTAAGGGCATATCCAGCATGGGATCTAGAGGAAGTGTATGACGTCGGCAGGGGAATGTGTCTAAGAGAATATGAACAAACCCAAACGAAAACACAGGTGCTAAAGAACTAGTAGCTGGTAGTTGTCACAACACCGATATTCGCATTGAGCACATCTACAAACAAGAGCATCTCAAAAATAACAACAAAAAATTTAATACTTTAGAATACTCACATATCTGCCTCTGAACAATCGAAGTCGTTCCCCAGAGATCATCATCATCATCGTCATCATCATTATCAGATGCTGGGTTCAGATCCCACAGCGAGTAACGCCTGCTCACAGCTAGAAAAGAATAAGTAGAACCCATAAGGATCACTTACACTACTAGCCATTAAAATTGCTACACCAAGAAGAAATGCAGATGATAAACGGGTATTCATTGGACAAATATATTATTCTAGAACTGACATGTGATTACATTTTCATGGAATTTCGGTGCGTAGATCCTGAGAAATCAGTACCCAGAACAACCACCTCTTGCCGTAATAACGGCCTTGACACGTCTGGGCATTGACTCAAACAGAGCTTTGATGGCGTGTACAGGTACAGCTGCCCATGCAGCCTCAACACGATACCACAGTTCATCAAGAGTAGTGACTGGCGTATTGTGACGAGTCAGTTGCTCGGCCACCATTGACCAGACGTTTTCAATTGGTGAGAGATCTGGAGAATGAGCTGGCCAGGGCAGCAGTCGAACATTTTCTGTATCCAGAAAGGCCCGTACAGCACCTGCAACATGCGGTCGTGCATTATCCTGCTGAAATGTAGGATTTCGCAGGGACCGAATGAAGGGTAGAGCCACGGGTCGTAACACATCTGAAATGTAACGTCCACTGTTCAAAGTGCCGTCAGTGCGAACAAGAGGTGACAGAGACGTGTAACCAATGGCACCCCGTACCATCACACTGGGTGATACGCCAGTATGGCGATGACGAATACACGCTTCCAATGTGCGTTCACCACGATGTCGCCAAACACGGATGCGACCATCACGATGCTGTAAACAGAACATGGATTCATCCGAAAAAATGACGTTTTGCCATTCGTGCACCCAGGTTCGTCGTTGACTACACCATAGGAGGCGCTCCTGTCTGTGATGCAGCGTCAAGGGTAATCGCAGCCACGGTCTCCAAGCTGATAGTCCGTGCTGCTGCAAACGTCGTCGAACTGTTCGTGCAGATGATTGTTGTCTTGCAACGTCCCCATCTGGACATGGCTGCACGATCCATTACAGCCATGCGGATAAGATGCCGGTCATCTCGACTGCTAGTGATACGATGCCGTTGGGATACAGCACGGCGTTCCGTATTACCTTCCTCAAGCCACCGATTCCATATTCTGCTAACAGTCATTGGATCTCGACCAACGCGAGCAGCAATGTCGCGATACGATAAACCGCAATCGCGATAGGCTACGATCCGACCTTTATCAAAGTCGGAAACGTGATGGTACGCATTTCTCCTCCTTACACAAGGCATCATAACATCGCGTCACCAGACAACGCCGGTCAACTGCTGTTTGAGTATGAGAAATCGGTTGGAAACTTTCCTTGTGTGAGCACGTTGTAGGTGTTGCCACCGGCGCCAACATTGTGTGAATGCTCTGAAAAGCAAATCATTTGCATATCACTGCATCTTCTTTCTGTCGGTTAAATTTCGCGTCTGTAGCACGCCATCTTCGTGGTGTAGCAATTTTAATGGCCAGTAGTGTATAAACAAAAACACTATAGAAAATATGTATTCTTGCTTTCATCCTCAGCCAAGGTGACCACGATGAGTGACATCACAGTGTCGTCGGTAAACAGTGACAGCAGTGCGGTGTCGTCATTGTTGTCCAACGTGCGTGGCCATGACTGCAGTCGCCATGGTCGTCACGGATACCGCACTAGCGCTTGACTCCGATATCAGGGCTGGCTGGCAGTCGGAGACAGAGTAAGACTCGGGCCGCCCCCCGCAGGGCTGTTTACAAACCCCTTCAGCCACGCAGCGTGCGCTGATCAGCAATTCAAGTCGCAATCCATCACGCTTCTTCTCTCCCCACTAACGCTACTTACACATAGCGCATTGCGACAGTGCCCAGCGTGTTGGTACACATTTGAACATGCCTCTCTCAACTTGCTACTACTCTCACTACTTACCAAGTGTGCACGCAAGGCAGCACAAACGGGTTTATTTCTCGTAAGAAGAACAACTTCCACATATTAAACGAGTGGGATAGTGCTGTGACAGAAATGCGCGAAATGGAATATGCTGGCTGCAAGTAGCTACTGATCGGCTACTTTTGAGCGACACATTGCAGAAACTTGGGAAATCATCTCGACAGTTCTCCAAAAAGAGTGTAGATGTCACCTGGTAAATAAACACAGCTGACAAAAGAACTGTAAAAAATGAGCTCGGGAGTATCTAAACAAGTACAAAATTTTTATTAAGAAAGTAATATTTGCACATATCTGCAACACAAGTAAATCCATTTTCCTCTCCAGCACCGTACACTTGCTTAAGGTGTCGGACTGACATACAGTTGAATGATTCCAAATTCAGGATGGCAGTGTTCTTGAAAATATCACACATTCTTGCCACCACCTCACGACCTTTGACGTGCATGACGCTCTCTCTGTGATCACAGTTTCGGAGTGACGTCAGCATATCCTCACAGGTCATTCCTGTATCGTGGCGGCTACTGCGATAGTGGAATCGAGTCAATCACGCTACTGTCTTCCAAGACATGCAACACTTCGTTGTTCTGAGCAGCTGGGCTGAAGTGACAACTGTGTAGAAACTTGTCGAAACACAGACTGAGTCGACGCGTGTGACAACAGCTACATCTTCAATCATCTTTAAACATGAAGCGGCCCCACTCGTCGTGGAGGCCTCGCCCGTGAGCAACAATGTTGTACCGGGAGGCGGGCAGCTTGCACCCTGGCAAGCAGGTGTTCAGCTGTATCTACAGGTGTTTCGTACACCTACATCTAGGCATCACCTCAGAGAATGAAGTCGAGCGTTGTAAGATCCAGCGATCGCAATGGCCATCAGAGAGGACCCCCGCCCACTCCCTCTCCAGTCCTACAATGAGTGAGTATTCTTCAGGTGCTTGCAGACATTAACATCAAAGTGGAATGATCTTGGATAATGACCTAAAATACCTTGACTGAGAATCTTTGCTGTTGGCCTCCGGTATGGGTGGCGTGGGTGTTGTCCTCATTCTAGATTTGCCTGTTTGGCTTTTGAAAACAACATCACGTATGAATGAGGCCTCATCCACAAACAATACAAACCGTATGAAGTTGGACAGTGCAGCGCAGTGAACGATACTGGATTGCCACAAGCAGACATAGGGCTCAAAATCCGTTCGTCGCAGTGCTTGCACATTTCATCTGTGATTACTCATTGTGCACTGTACACAGCAACACACCTCACCATGAACACGACACAAGCTATCTGATGCAATGGACAGCTGACAGCAGGGTCAGTGGTGTGCTTGCGGCACAGGTTAATGCGCCACTGCGATGCTTGAGTGCTACGAGCCTTGTTGTGAACAGTAGGTCCGTTTGGTGGTCAGGTGTGTACACTGTTTATCAGCTGCTACTGTTCGAGTGCACAACGGACACCCGAGATCTTTGCAAGGGTGTGAAGAACTGCAGGCATCATTGCAATACATGCATTCATTCAGACTGACAGTCGTTGCTTTGAAGAATTGCTATGAGCTACATTGTTGTTAGGTGGTGTATGCTGTGTATGTCCTTAACACAATAAATATGCACTTTCGAGTATTGGTTCCCTACCTCAATATAATCTATTGTGGAACCACTGTCACCTGTTTCAGTGTGACCCAAAAGGATTGGGGACTCCACGTACAGAGAACAAGAGCAGTTCTGTCCCACTTCTCTCAGACTCTCCCGACGGCACCCATGTCTGTGGTGAGCACTCACCTTCCAGAACAACATACTGGGTGATGCTAGGGTAGATAGAAGAAAGGAAAACAGAATGGGCAAGTGCGAGAGGGACTCACGCACTAAGGGTTCTGTACAAACTCCCCGTCCTGGGAATCGAGATTCCCAATGATTTTTGCCTGTTATCGAGACTCTGTAACTGTACTGGCAAGATACTGCTCCCAGCAGTACCAAGATCAGTCCAGAAATTCTACGTTATTTCCTCAGCCCATGCCAAACAAACAAGAACAAGCAAGCGGAGGACTTTAGTTTATGTATGTAGGGAGAGAAGATTTAATAACATATTTCCGTTTACGTACTAAATCATGAATACAACATACATTTTATGTTTGGATGCAGTAATGTTCGTATGTTATACTTTCAACAGGTCATGAATACAATGTATGTCCAAATCGAAAACGACATTTTTATGTGATATAATTACAAGTTAACAAGTTTCAGATTTTTTGCTTTACTTGTACCGGAAAACTTAGTTGTTGCCAAATCTCACGATTCCAAGTCAATGGAGAGCACCCTATAGGTTTCGATGACTGAGTTTTCGATTATCAAAACACGAGACATAGACGGCCGTATCTGTTGACTGGAGTCAGTTATAAGCTTACAGTTTTTACGGCGCCAAGGGTCCGTATACCTTTGTATGTGACATAATTTGAACATGATACCCAGAACGTATCCAGAGAAAAAGATTCCTAACAGATGGACAGACAAATAGACAGACTGATAAAAAATAATACGAAAAGTATTTTCTAGAGTTATATAGTTACCAATTGTGGATTTTAAGATATTTTTCCTTTATTTGCACTGTGAAATCTGGCTTCTTTCAAAATGTCATGATTCTAAATCAACAGGGAGCACCATATTGATTTTACGAGTGATGTTTCGAGTATCAAAATATATAATTTAAATGGCCGTATCTTTATTGCATTGACTTAGAAGCTTACGATTTTTACAACGCCAAAGTAACATAGACCTTAATATGTGACACAAATGTGAACTTCGTACCCGAAAATGGTCCAGAAAAAATGATCTTAACACTCAGGCAGTCAATACATTCCTTAAAATCTGCAATATTCGAGACGTGTTCAGATACAGACGACATCGTGGTAGACGACGAGCAACAGACGCAAATTTTCGGCAAAAGCGATCAGCCAGGCAACAGACAAACGCTACAACATTTTGAGTGAAACTGACATTTCGTGTGTGCACAATTACCTCAGATAATGTTTCAGATATGGAGCGGCTGATGTCTATCGTTGAGTTTGTAGAAGGTCATAACATGTGTTCAGGTTTCTCACAGCGTTGGTAACGAGTAGGATTTTGACGGATTTGTCAACAGTCTGGCCATTCTATTTTCGAAAATCGTTCAAAAGTTTGAATAGAATCTCGTCAGAGCTCCAGCTACGCCATGTGGCTTTACACGTAGGAACTCGACGCTGCTGGCAGCTCCAGAACATTTCAGTTGGATACATCGTCACGGGAGTATACATTCATACATTCAGACGTCTGTAATGTCAAGTACCAAGAAATATCTGCACCTCTCTTATCTGATGTCACAGTTTGAGAAATGTGCATTAATGTTTTTATGCCTGTACAAAACTGAATGTACTACACTCATGCGCTGGCAGTAATTTCAGTGTCATGTAATAGTGCTACATGTAACTGTATATTAAGACAGGCTGCTGCTTGTGGATGTTATGAAAGTAATTTGAACTATTTTCTGTGTGTCTTAGGGTAACCACGCAAGTGATCAGCAACTCCACGCTTGGATTAAGGACATGGAACGTGTGAAAGACATGCTGCGCACGAAATTAACCGGATGGTTACAGGACTTGCAATTCGCCAGCTAACAGGCGGAGCACTACGAGGTGGAAGAAGACAAGGACGAGCCAGGGCACTTGATACTCAGGTATAAACCAGTGTACACTCAAATGTCTGTCGTACTCACTATGGTTTATTGGAGTTTATCTCACTTTTATCCATTAAAGTATTCATTAAAGTTATAGAAAACACAGGGATCATTTAATTCAAAATGGAGTAAAGAACTAGCACTAAGAGACAGTGGTGAAGGACATGGTTAAAGATACTCGTGATTTACAAAGGTTTTTGACTTCTTTTAGTCTTCGATTTTTTGATTCGTATTGTGTCATAAAATGTGCCACGTATTACGTAACAGACCAGCGGAGAAAACTGACACAATAAACGATGTTACTGCATTTACTAGAGAAAGTATTGATGGTTACAGATACTTCCGAAGTTTTCATAATTTGTGGAAACAATGATGTGGAACCTGACACGAAAAGTGAGTGTGTCCTCGTCTAATTCGGGACAAAAAAAAGGAAAAGAAAAAAACACTTCGGGAGAAATTACGGTAATACCACGTAGTAGCGACTCTAGTCCAGATACTGGCATCCAGTCGGTGAGGAAAAAAGGCCACAAGTCATGTTCATCTCAATAGATGGAGGAATAATTTAAGCAGCGATGAGGGAAGGAAGCGGATAGCCATCGTTCTTATATTCTGTCCTGTGGTTGGTGTGTTTAAATCAGTCCGTAGCATAGAGCGTAAATACTGGAGGTTGCGAGCGGGAGGAAAGCGGAATAGTCTCTCGAGTGGTTGACATATGGGGCCGTGGAATGGAGTGTTGTACGAGATACGTTGGCACTATGGAGGGTGACCAGGTGGCTTCCTGTGTGGGAATGGGCAAGCTCCCAGCAGGCAGCCCAGGTCTTGTGGCGGTGTTGTTGGATTCTTTTAGGTGGCTTATTGTGAGGTAGCTATGGAGATGGAGAACATGGATTAGGATGGACAATTAGACTCAGTCGTGATTGCTATCAATTAGATGAAAGACTTTTGCAGTTATATCTGAAGATGTCGGTAGGGGAGCTACTTTGGGATGAGTGTGTCTGGGAAATGGACTAGGTCTTTTCAAACGAAGGTGATCATCCGACATCTACAGTTAAGTTCATCATGGGAATTGATGTGGGTAAACAGCTGTGGAGAGGCAGTGGTCAGTGTGAGGAACGAAATTATGTGCTATACGATTTCTCGGACGGAGACAGGCAGTAGGACAGATCACGGCCAGGGTGGTAAAATACATACTCAGGATAAAGTATTATGCAGGATGATTGAACATGATTTGTAGCCAACTGGAGCTGTTTTTGAGGAACCGTATTGTTACTCCACAATGTTTCTTGTGTGGGGATTTTTGGTTTGCTACTCCACATCTGTCATCAGGATTGTGAGTGGGTTACCGGTTCACTGTGTACGGAGACATGGAGATAGTGTGACGGGATAAAACCATCGATATTGTGTCAGGCAGTGGGAATGAAGGTAACAGTGGTTGGGAAGGTGAACCGAAAATCGGAGATGGGTAGATTTGAAGACAGGGGTGCACTACACAGAGGAAGCAGCTGATCGGATAGCAGAGTACTTGTGGAGAGTACATGGGGGGTTTCAGGCTAGCCAGTAGTTTGAGGTACTCTCATGAACACTCGCCAGTTGGTACACATTTAGGGAAATCAGATAGCTTTCAGAGTAAAGTCAGTTCGACTCTGAAACTTTTATCAGTCAACTCTCGAAGTATTTGTAACATAGTTCCCAAATTTGCTCTCCTCCATGAACGTTCTCAGCCTCAAATTATTCTTGAATTGAGAGCTGGCTAAGACCCAAAGTAAAAAAACTCTGAGATATTTAGCGAGTCTTGGAATGTTTATCGGAAAGACATATTCGACGCCGTAGGAGGGGAAGTGTTTATTGCAGTTGACAAAAAATATTCTCTTTACTGAGGTTGAATTTGAGTGCAATAGTGAAGTTACGTGGTCGCACATAACAGGACTAGGTGAAACCATATCAATTGTTGGATGTTTTTACCACGCACCCGACTCCGCTGGGACAGATGTGGAGCCATGCAAAGAATCAGCATTGCACAAATATCCAGATCACGCGACACTAGCTGCTGGTGACCTTAACCTACCGAGTATAGACTGGGACGTCTATATATTCACTGCAGGTCGTGCAGACAGACAGTCTTGTGAAGCACTTTTGAACACGTTTTCCGAAAACTTTGTTGAGCAGCTAGTTCGTCAGCCAGCACAAACAGGCAGGACCTTATCGATGGCGTCAGCATAGAGATGGGGATTAGTGATCATGATGTCATCATAGCGACTATGGTTACGAAAGTCAGTAAATCAGTCGAGAACGCTAGGAGAGTTGATATGCAGTTGTCAGCGTCTCACTTAGACAATAAAATACAATCATTTAATTCCAGAATTATGGTCATAGAGGAATTATGGCTAAAGTTTAAAGAGACTGTAAATCGTGATCCGGAAAAGTATGCGCCTACTAAGTGGATCAAAGGCGGAAAAGACTCATCGCGCTTTAATAACAAAATTCGGAAAATGTTGAGGAACGAAATGCTGTTACATTCTCGGTTCAAAAGAGAACGCGCAAATGAGGACAGCAAGATTTGTAGAGATTCGTGCGTCTGTGAAAAGATCTGTGCGCGAAGCATACAACAGCTACCACCGGAGAACCGGAAAAAGTTTTGGTCCTCTGCAAAATCGTTAAGTGGATATAACGCTTCCATTACAGTCACACGTTGACCAGTCTGCTTTGGCGCTAGAATATTCCAAAAGGAAGGTCGAAGTTAAAAATTCCTCGTTTAAGAAATCGTTCACGCAGGAGAATGGTACAAACGTGCCGTCTTTTGACCATTGCATAGTAATGAGTACCGCAGGCGTAGAGAAACAGCTGAAACAGCTGAAAATAAATAAGTGGCAATGCCTAGGTGGAATGCCAGTTTGGTTTTACAAAGAGTAGTGTGCGGCACTGGCCCCTTACTTAGCTTGCATTTACCGCGAATCTTGCGATCAGCGCTAAGAACCAAGCGAATGGAAAAAAGTGCAAGTGAAGAAAGGTAAAAGAACGGACCCAGAAAATTGCAGACTAATATCCCTAACACCTGTTTGAACATATTCTCAGTTCGAACATAATCAACTTTCTTTAGACTAAGGAGCTTATGTGCACAAATCAACACGGTTTTGGTAAGCATCGCTTCTGTGAAAGTCACCTTTTCCTTTTCTCGCATGATGCACTGAGAGCTATGGATGAAGGGCAACAGGCAGATTCCATATTTCTAGATTTCTCGAAAGCATTTGACACGGTGTCCCATTGTGGGATGCTAACGCAAGAACGAGCATATGGAATAAGTTGAGTGACTGCAGGTTGACACAAGGTGACGTGGACAAAATTTCTAGTTGGTGTGATGAATGGCAGGTGGATCTTGCTGTAGAAGACAGTGGATGAGTAGCAAAAACGAACTCGTAATATCCGGATACGGCATTGCAAATGTCCTGCTTACGACAGTCACTTCGTTGAAATATCTGGGCGTAATGTTGAGAAGCGAGATGAAATGGAATAAGCATGGGAGGATTCTGGTAGGGAAGGGGAACGGTCGACTTCGGTTTATTGGGAGAGTTTTGTGAAAGTGTGGTTCGTGTGTTAGGGAGACCCCGTTTAGGACGCCAGAGCGACTTCTTGTTCAGTATTGCTCGAGTGTTTGGGATCTGCACCAGGTCGGATTGAAAGAAGGCATCGAAACAATTCAGGGGGAGCAGGTGGATTTCTTACCGGAGTTTCGATCAGTATGCAAGTGTTACGCATATGCTTCGGGAGCTCTGGAGGGAATTGCTGCAGTGAAGAAGACACTAAAAAGAAAATGGCTCTGAGCACTATGGGACTTAACATCTTAGGTCATCAGTCCCCTACAACTTAGAACTACTTAAACCTAACTAACCTAAGGACATCACACACATTCATGCCCGAGGCAGGATTCGAACCTGCGACCATAGCGGTCCCACGGTTGCGGACTGCAGCGCCTAGAACCGTACGGCCACCGCGGCCAGCGAAGACACTCATTTCGAAGAAAACAACTGAGGAAGTGCAGAGAACCGGCACTTGAACCTGGCTGCAGAACGATCCTAATGACGCCAGCATACATTTCTGGTAGGGACCACGAAGACAAGATACGAGGAATTACGGCTCCTAAGGAGGCATATAGACAGGCGTCTGTCCCTCGCTCTGTCAGCGAGCGGAACAGGAAAGGAAACGACTAGTTGTGGAACAGGGTACCCTCCGCCACGCACCGGACGATAGCTTTCGGATTATGTATGTAGATGTAGATACAAAGGACGATAGTTGAGAGGAATTATTGGTTTCATGTCCGTAAATTTAGTGAAAACACTTTTGGCTTGGTTTCATTTGGAATCGTGATGTTTTATCTATTCTATTTCATTTGTTTGGTCTTATGACTGCATGCATGAGGGTTGTGGTGTAATAGGTGGCCCCAGTTGTGTGTAGATAAGGACATTGACAGGAGTTTATGACGGCGGTGACGAAGCTACAGTGGTGGTGGATGTGGTTGGAACTTCCTGCACCGGCAGTGTTGGGGGCGATGGGGCGGGCCGCGGTTTGGGGCTGGCGACAGTGTTGGCGACAGAGCCAGCGACAGAGGCTGCTGGAGAGGGAGTCGACGGTGGCGCAGGGGGCGGCGACGGTGGTGGAGCATCTGACGGAGGCAGTGGCGGAGGAGCTGCCGGACTACGGCCCTCTGTGAGTGGTGAAGCAGTGAAGACGACGACGAAGCGTGGGAGATGATCGGCGAAGGACCACTGGGAGAGTCCAGGTGAGAGCTGAGGTGCTGGCCAAGTATAGTGGGGCCCGTCAGTAAAGCGGAGGATATACTTCGTACTGGAAATTTTGGGAGGACATTTTGAGGTTAACATGAGTAAAGCGAGTCAGAGAATATACTCCAGCCGAGAATGTGCTCATCGCGAGTAAAAGGGTGAGGGATGTTGCTCAAAACAAAGAACGTTCTCCGATTTCGTGTGAACAAAACTAGAGGAGCTTCTCACAACCGGAAAATATTGAAACGATCTCTTTAGCATTCTTCGGTCTGAGTAGGTTCTGCTAAGTTTTACCTACATTTTGGCAATGATGGCAGAATTCATATTTTTTGGGAGGCAAAAAAAGAAATATATAGCCCAACGAAGTGCTGAATTGAGGAGCTGTAGAAGTTTATATCGCTTTGACAATAAGAACATCATCTGCGGACGACCTCTCAAAATAAGTGAAAATTGAAACATTTTTAGTGCTATTTAGTAGACCCAAGTTTTCAGACTGACGTACGAGAACATTTAGCTGTAGGCCTACACCAAACAACCGTGTCGCTGACTTTTCCAGACGTTCATCATCATGTCTTCTCACAGCATAAGTCTTATATAGTGTGATGTTAGAAATAAGTAGGGTTACCAGAAAAATTAATAACTGGTTTATCGCAAACCTAGCTACCTGTTACTCGTAACGAACGCATGGTGGGGCGCTTACGTGCTTGCCAAGCGCGCAGACAGTTGTGGGCCGTATTTAACCAAAATTATCTCGTGTTAGAGAACTCTGACAGATTTCCGGCTTGGAGTAGATAAAAAGTCATGTAATCTTAAGATTTCGTCCGCATAATGTTCGCCCAACTTCTATAACTGAAAAGTTTTCCGCATGTTGTAAATTCGGTAACATCTCAAGAAAATGCATTTTCGTAAGCTGTACGTAATTGTCTTAATAATTTGTTGCCGCACATAAAATAAACAAAATGAAACGTAGTGCAACTCTGCCTGAACACACTGGTGCCGGTTCCAGACATGTCGCCCGTTTGAGCGAGCTGAATGAAACGTGACGCTGCGCGTGCTTTCTGTGCCGGACACGGCAGACCACACACACCGAGAACTCAGCAGGGAGCAGAGGTAGTGAGAAAAAGGAAGACTCTCGTCAGAGATTATGGCTTAGAATGTTTTCCTCCTAAGAGCTTTCCCAGAGAATGTCCTTTTGCTCGGAGAATCTTCTCCAGAGAACGTCGTCTTGTTTATTCATACGACCCAGCGTGTTTACCTTCTGCTGGATGTCTGTACAAAGTCGAAAACCGGAGATGCAAGAGGGGAGGGGGTCACAGACCTCCAGCGGCAGTGGTGGAACTTCGGTACCGCCCTCGTAGTTCACGCAGCGCACCATTTCGTGTCTTTTCTGTAGTTCACGTATCGCCATTTACAGTCGGTCATTTCTAAATTCCGCCAATCCACTTCATTACTGGACTCGCATGATACCTTCAGTAATGGCTCCAGCACTACAGGCCAAAGCCGCCTATGTCACACTGACCCTGCCTCTGCACCCTAATTGACGACGATTGCCTTCCGTGGCAGCGGTCTGCCCCGCTTGTCGACACTCCAGCTCCATGTGGCGAGTATGTATTGCGTCCTCTGTTGATTTGCCACTTTGTGTTGCAACGCACTTGCTCCTAAACTGAATATGGCAGTCAGTTTTGTATCATTATAGCTGTGTACTACATTCGCAGCTGTCCAGAAGTTTCGAGATTTTCTTTAGAGCTTGTTTCAGTGGATATTGTTTGTTCACCTCCTTGCTGCATTTAAATCCGTTCTTTCGTTGCCTTATGGAATGAACGGCTCCATTACGTTAAAAACAGCCCTTTCCCGAAATTCTTCCCCAACCAAATTTCCGTATAATGTTTATTCAGATCTTAGTCAGTGTGCACGTACATCCTGCATCTGGGGCGTAGAAATGATGATTTTCATCACGGCACGGGTTCTGAGTCCCAGCTTGTCAGTGGAGTAGGTGTGGTACTGTACCTCCAAGCAGAACAGCGTGCTGCTGTACGTGGCGTGGAAATGATTTGCGAGCCTTAGCACCATGGCACCACATGTCTTATGGGAGGGACTGCTTTCCAGTCAAACTGGGGACCCAGACATGACACGCAACTCATTATGATGCAGCTTCATGTTTTAATTGACAACGTCGTTGTCAAGTAACAGTGATAACCAAGGACCATACCACAAGGAGTAGAGGGAGTATGGATTGTTCGGCATTGTATCTGTCAGTATGGAAACTTTCCATCGTCGATGGGCTATAGGGAATGCAGCCGTAGATTAATCAGGAAAAAATTGTCTCATACCAGATTCTGAGGGCTCCATTCTCATGATAAGATGTACCTGACACAGATGCATCGAATCGATGTACGGAACACTGATCTTAGGACAAAGTTTTACGGCCAACAATTTCTGTATGATAATTTCCACCCGCACCAACCACTCACGAAACGAGACGGAGCGAATGCTTCAGAGCCAAGTAAACAAACATTTGTATGCAATACTGAAGCGTCATTTTGTCAAGTTTTACGTCAGCAGACATGTACTTCTGCACGTCAAGCATACAAGTGTGAGATGGTGGGCTGCGCACTGCCGGATGTAAGCGGAAACATTATAAAAATGCCACAACTGATAAGGGTATAATGAGTAAAGCAAAACACGTATTGAGAAATAAAAACACCTGTTTGGTATTTGCAAAGACGGATTTGAAATAGTTTAAGTCATCGTATCGCGCTGTCCTTAGAAGTTGGATTAGGTGAAAGGGACTGAATAAGGGGACCTGCTTGACGGTACACTCACGATTGTCCATAGAGCTCTTCTTCCTGTGGGAGTTCTGCTTTCAGCTGTCATACAGTCTTTACGGAAAATTATCGCAGATGCCACATCACCTAAAGCAGGTAGGAAACTCCCTGGCAGGTCAGAGCCGTGTGTCGGATCCCCGACGTTTCACGTGACTGCACTGCAGAGTGAGGATTCGCCCAGGAAGCAACTCCCGAGGCCTCTGGTCACTGCAGTGCCCATCCTTCCGGGAGCGCTGGTCCCGCCAGCCGTGCAGGGGAGCTTCTGTGACGGCTGGAAGGTAGCGGCTGAGCTACTGGCGGAAGTAAGGCTGCGACGGCGGCTCTCGGTTCCTGCCTGCCCAGCTCGATGTCTATCTTTTTAAGGGCGTCATATTCGCCACTGACTTTAAAAATTATTTGTTCTACTATTGCAGTTTCGGCCTTTTGAGCCATTTTCAAGTGGTAATGTGTGCTTCAGCTCATGACAGACATGTGTACATGTCAGCGTCTAAAATCATCTATAACAAATTCGAACAAGTCATTCATATCCTTAACATAAATATCACATGTTCACTCTCTTGCAATGCATACGAAATTCTTCTTTAAAGAAAAGAGGTATTCTGCAGGAAGCGCTGCAGTTCTACTGTTTGATGTGCCTGAAACCAGTTAAAACGATATAGCAGCACAGAACGGACTGGATGATCTGCAAGAAATAGTTACAATCGGTGTCTCAATGAAGTGCTCTGAAATCTAAAGATGAAATCTCGATGCGCTAAAATGCTAAGAAGACCAATGGGTTTGCGTTTGTTTGCTGTGTTACTATGCATCCTTTAAAGAATGAAAAATTTCAAGGTTTGTGTCCCAGTCTGGCACACAGTACTCATCTGCCAGGAAGTATCTTATGCACTGCTGAGTGGAAATCCGTTCTGGATACTTTTAGCCGCGCGGGATTAGCCGAGCGGTCTCAGGCGCTGCAGTCATGGTGTGCGCGGCTGGTCCCGGCGGTGGTTCGAGTCCTCCCTCGGCCATGGGTGTGTGTGTTTGTCCTTAGGACAATTTAGGTTAAGTAGTGTGCAAGCTTAGGGACTGATGGCCTTAGCAGTTAAGTCCCATAAAATTTCACACACATTTTTGGATACTTGTACGTTCTTGCATAAACTATACATGCTAGGTTTTTAACTTTTAACCTCGCACTTTGTGTGCTACAGGCGGACGCTGTTGAGTGAACGCCTGCTGCACTATCAGCCGTGGAGCCCCTCCTTTGACGACGACTTCAGTGCGCTGTGCAAGGAGCGGCAGCCAGAGGCGTCGCAAATGTTCAGCCTCGCTGACGAACTGTACGCCTTCCATCGTTTCTACTGGTACACTGCAGCTGAGTACATCGATTCATTCTACGAAGATGATGTCAAGATTGTAGGTAAGTTTAATACTGGGACCCGGCCACTTCATGGTTATGCGCTGACAAGTGTTCAAGTTGTTCGAGGAATGAAATTCAAATATCCTTCTGAATGTGTAGTTTTAGCTCTTGCGTGATTTTGCACACCACGCAACGTATTCTCTTGCTCTTTCCAAAGTCAGTGTTTAGATTCCCTGGCAACTCTCCGTCTGGATCTATGACAAGTTTATGTGACACAAAGGTCAAAGGTGTACCCCCACCTGCTCGTGGCCCGTGAAGGTTTCGATGCCGGCGATGTACAGAGGCTGTGTGATGTTTTGGAGACGTTACTCAAGTGCCAGCTGGCTGCTAATGATAGTGCAACACACTCGAAACAAGTGGGTGTCTCACAAATAATGTTTGCAGCCTCAGCCTAACAGGCGACCACCTCACCTGGGGTGTCTGCCAGTGTCTGGTACACTCAACAACTCGTCTCCCTCCCGTAGGAGGCACGCAACACCTCTAAAACAGTGCCCATCCCACAGCACTTTGAACTCCGTCTCTGAACGCCAGTGCAGATAAGACCTTCATACATGTGCGACACGTGCCTCACATAAAAAAAGTGTTCCTTCTTATGTTCTATAAACGCTCTAAAATTCTGTACACGTAGTTTTTTTTTTTTTTTCAGACCTAGTCTAAGGCTTGTTTTGAAAATGGCGAATGGTTTCTGCAACTTAACGGGTACAGACAAGCTAATGTTTTGTCAGTACTGTAACTTGTTTAGTGTTCTACATCTCTCATCTATCCTGGCATGATACTGTTCGTATTTACTAATTTTCTTTGACGAATAATATTTCGATTTGTAACTGAACAGTTAATTGTACGAAATACACAGTTAATATTATACTTAGAAATGTTGATACTATGAACTGTAGTAGGACTGAGGAAACACAGCTATCGCACCTGTCTGCTAAACAACTCTATTTGTTTGAATCACTATATTTTTTAAATTTATTATTTTATTCTCGTTGCTGGACTTTATCTCTTACTCGATCATCTATCTATCGTGCACCAGACATGAAACGAGCTGTAATCGTCCATTCATTTCTTTGTAACTCGCTGATAGCTTTTTGTTCGGTAGGGGGTAACTCCACTTAAATGAGAGGAAGGGGAGACAGTGAGCTAGTGCTCCCTCAGCTAGTGCTTTCCGAACAATAAGGCGTTCTGATCATTGACTGTTTCATTTATCTACTTGTAAATTTATTAAAAGCATGACACAACAACATGTGTGTCAGATGTGGATGTTAAGCTCTTAACACATCCATTACAGTCACGTACACTCAACAGATAACTCCGAGTCATAGTTCTCTCACAATGCAAGGACAGTGCCCAATTACGTGGAGGAAGATAAGCGCTTGCAGTAAGGCGGTGGACTTGCTGCTCCATTCCTCTCTGCTCACATGGGCAGAGGACTCTCACTTTCTCATATCTTGGAATAATCACGCGTCCCCAGCTTACAACAAACTCAAATTAAGAAGACAGGAAACTCGACAATGTGGGGATTCCATCATTCAGCCATCCTCTGTACTTGGGTAAAACCCACTGAACGAGGCGATGCTGTGGTAAGCTGTTGGCTCCAAACTTGATTTTCGACCATATTTAGTTTCTCTGCGATGTCCCTACACAGCTTAAGGTGAATGACACGACGGTTCCTATTGATGGACGCAGCTGTCCTGCTTCCCCGTTCTTCCCAATTCTGGGTTATGCTCTAATAGCTGTTTCACCAACAGGACGTTAACCCCTGATCTTGTCTCTTCCTTCGTCTTTCCAAAAGCCTTAGTGGCCCCAGTGTTACTTTCGCCAATATAGCTTGGATCTCAGCACTCTCAAAAATTTACTATTCCTTACAGTCTTAGAACACCTTGCATTCTGTATCATATTTGCCGTCGCAGACGCAACCTCTGCCAGCTGATTACATTGCCCTCTCTTCTGAAGTTCCTCAGACTTTGTCACAAATTGTAAACGTTCCATAAACGTGGCGAACAAAAGCAATTTTTCTCGCCTATCCTCTGGATACCTAGGCTTCTGGTGCGCCCTCCACTTGCCACCCTTCTGTATCCTATTCGAGCGGAACTTCAGCTGTCTGGTTCTTCCTGTTCCAGAATAGTATGTAGACACTTACTCCTCCAACCAGCTATAATCCTAGCGTCTACGCCTCTTCAATATGTAGATGATCCCGCTTCCAGCCTCCTGACCACTGTCATCCCTCCCTCACACCTCTCTCTACCCACATCAACTTGTCAGTCATACTTCCCAGCCCACTCCAACACCTTGAATACATACACCCTTTCTGGCCGGCACCTGCATCATACTGTATTACCCTCGCAGTAGTTATTGGGAACTGACTGCCAGTGACTTGCCAGAAGCAAGAGCCTTATCTTCCCCATAGCACCATCATCAACTTCAATGTACATGTGTTTATGTAGAGACGCTATGGCTTTTATTTTTTTGAAACCTATCATTTTATTCATTCTCCCCAAAAAGCAGCAAAGTGTCCGAACCTTGCGCACCACACGATAATGTGGTGGGAGTGGAATGAATAACAAAGAAAATGGAGTGTTTACGACAAAGTCGTGCATTCGGCTTTTCACAGACTGTGCCTGTGTATAAGAATCTTTCAGAACTTATTCGTCTTACTGGGTATACATTTGCGCTCAACACGCCAATGAGGTATACATTGGATGACGTGTAGCATATATAACTCTCCTTTGATTTGTACTCTGAACAGTAATAGTGCTCGAGGACAACGACCATCAGGACTTCTCAGAATGCAGTAGGTAAAGCCGTCATCAAGCTGAAGCCTGGTTTGGTCACCACAGTGCTGTCCTACTGCAGGTTGTCGTCACTCGACGTCTTCCTACTTCTGAGCTAACTTACCCAGTTAATAATTGTGGGACACAGTTAATTATTGGGTCTCCGAACAATTCTACAGTTCCTCATTTTCGATTTCCATAAATCAATGTCAGAGGTGAAAGAAGAGATAAGTGACAGAAGGAATCTCGGGAGCAATGCCTGAATCCCAAATCTCTGGAGTTGTAATCCCACATTCATCCACTCAGCAGCTGAGGCATATATGTCCCAATTGCATTTATTGCTGCATCATTATCAGTACACAAGGTACGAATGAGACAAAGTAATTACATTTTTTGCGTGTTTTTGAATGTATGCAAACAGAGTATTAACAGTAAATCGTTCATTGTGGTAAAGGAACTCCCAAAATCGTCAGTTAATGTATTTTGTTGTGCTTTTTCTCGACAATCTCGTGCTAACGAAACAAACTGGTGACAAATATGCTCCATCACTTTTTTTTACGCTGCGTGATGGGGTCACTAAGTTCACGGAGGAAAGTGAAATATCACAAAGACGAGAATTCAGCCTGCATCCTATTTCTTTGTACAGGACGCCTATGGAGTTATGTCAAAAGAGTATATTCTATATGGACGTAGTTAGATATAAAAGAAAATACGTATCCAACGGATCAGTGTATGGACGATCACACCTTCCTCAGATATCTATGTGTCTCGCTGTCCCCCTTGCTTTATTGCGGATCGTTCTAGTAATTCTGCTTAGAAAGACTTCCTCAACACTTGTGTCAATTTTCCATTAATCTTTCAACGTTGAGCCACATGCGGCTTTATTATTCTTCATATTCAGTTATTTGCGTGGTAAGACCAAAAATTTTGCATGACGATTTCAAAAAGTTGTTGAGGTGGTAATGTTGGGATTTCGTGGTAAACACTTTAATGTGGCTTTAAATGCTGCAGAACCAAATAATCCGAGAATAAGTTGTTCATTAAGAAACATACACATCTGAACAACAAAACGAGACTCTAGCTCCTTCCTTCTACAACCACACAAGATCCGTGATTGCCTTGTCATGGAGCTGAGATACTGAAAACTTCTGTTGTACAGAGAAATGGAAGTTCCCATTCATGTAAGCTTCAGAAGAATGTGGTCCTAACAGGTATTCTGATCACACAATGGCCCACATAAGGTGAGGTAGGTTCCTTTCCAACTCTTGGTAATATGGGTACTTTCCTTAGACAAGAAAACAATTTCTTCCTGATCAAACAGTGGTATATGGCACATTTATACGTAAACAACACTCTTGAGCGAGACATGGCAGAAGTCACCACAACAAAGTACGGTAGGTTACAAATCGTTGCTCCACACCATTGTCAGATAATTCAGTAACAAACATGGGCCTAAATCCTTTCGTATTCATATTTTTTCAGTGTGGTCGTGCATTGTTGAAGAAGATGCTTGAAGTCCAACTACTCTTTTGCAAATGATTTTCATTGGAGACTGCTCATCTGATTAACAGTGGGTGACACACGTTTCCTGTCACTTTTTATTGCTTCCAATACGTGGCCTGTCTTTGAGACAGCCTGAAAATACAGGACATTTATCTCAATCAGGCATGGCTACTTTACGAGGGGGACTGAGGCAAATGGTCTCATCATGCGTTACATAGTTTTTCCTATCTGCGGACGTTCATGAACCCACGAATCCTCCACTAATCCCTCCTTTACAAGATGGATTCGGAACTCAAAGACTGCAGTGCTGAAACAAAAATATAATTCTGATAACATTGTTTTTTTAACATCTTCAGTGCAGGACTATCAATAAAACCTATTTACTTCCTCATTTTTACTATGTCAAGAGCGATGCAGGGACTTCTTGGGCACCCTGTAGATGAAATAGACGTGCATAGTAACAATGATACCTGTCTTTGTTAATACTCTTACTTTGTGTTGACATGCCGTCTTACATAGTTCTGGGTAACTGAACCAGGGTAATGTGGGTAAACGACGCCCAGGCTCGTCATCCAGAGAAGACTTTGGATTCAGCTGCCTGCAGTGTACGGTCACCACCTACTTGCTGTCGTTTTCTTGCAGACGAGGAGTGGCAGCTGGAGGACAGAAGCCACGCTACGCTCTCCGTGGACACTGACTGCGTGCAGCTGTTGGTGAACGCCCTGGACCACCCCACGTGTCCGCTGGAAGACCTGCCACTGGAAGCCGTGAAGCAGCGCGAGCAGTGCCGCGAGCAGCTGTGGGACGACGTGGTGCAGAGGTCGCCCCACATACCCGTCACCAGCTACCTGGCCTACACGCAGAGGGCAAACGTCAACCTCTGTCTGCTGGCCTGGATGGCTGTCAACTCGTACGGCATTTGTCACGACGTCCCGTTTAGTATGATACAGTCCGTGCACGATGCTCGCTGCTATTTCGATAGTCCTGATGATCAATCATGTCTGCAGTCGAACGCTACAGAAGCAATCTGCTCTGTTTCCAGAGCTATTCTGTTGCTAAAGTGTCGCGACTTTTCCTCCATGAAGACTTCCCATAATTGTACGTTCACTCCGTTCGGATCTCTATGGGTCTATAGTAGGAGTAGTATACTGGATCAAAAGCTAACAGAACAGACACTGAACTACAAAAACAGTTTAACCAACGCCACCTTGAAATACAAGGATTTCAAAATCGACAGCTTGAAGCCTTTAGAAATCTCATTTATACTGATAAATATCATTTTCCGTTTTTCGACTGCCGGAGTATACATGTACCTTCCCCAGTTACGCAACTTGCCTGGAAAGATACTCTTGTCCTTTCAGATCACGTGCATAGTCCAGATCCTGTGTTCTGAGGTCGTGTATCGTATGGCAGGCGTCCCTGACTTACCAACAGCAGTGCTGATAGACAGCGCCCTCACACTTCTCAGCTGTTTCTGGCTGAACTCATTCTGCTACCACATGTATGCTTGTGTTCGCCATCTCAGGCTTCCTAACCAGCTACTACCTGCTGAAGTAAGCCAGTTATTCCGTCGTGAGGTGCTGTGTGTGCTTATACCGTGGAGTATAGTATGTGTGGCAGCTGTTGCTTTGGAAAAGACGAGTAAATATTACCTGATCTACAGTCGTATAGTAGTCCTTGCAGGGATTTCAGTGTCTGTGACATTCAATTTGGTTTGTCTTGGACTGCTTGGATACATGTACCTACGTAATCGGTGCTCCATGCGGCAACTCGAAATTGTTGATAACAAGAAATTTGCCTCAAAGAAGGAATGTCTTTTTATGTCAGTTAAGGCCATTATATTAAGTGGAACAGGAATTATTATTAGAATTGGGTTCCACCAGGCTCAGGGAATAGCGCAGGTAGTGTACTATATGCATCTAGTTACGATGGTGCAAGGACCAGTGCTCTTCGTCTGTTTCGTTTGCAATGGAACGACGCTCCCCATACTGAAGAACAGGATACTTCTTTGGTGGAACCCAACCAACATCCCTGCAGGTCTAGAGCTGTGTTCGGCAGCCGAGAGGAATCTGGCCAGGAGAAACAATGAACAGTCTCCCTTTTCAGAATCCTCGCTGTAGCCTCCTTCAGTATTTTTCGCAAATAACTGTCTCCACACTACACTGCATTAAACCCAGCAATAAAATGGACTCTACCTGGTATGACAATATTAAATGTCATTAAATCTGATATCGTACAGCCAGTACTTCTCTTTCCTAACGTCTCCTTCATTTATAGCTGTGTGCTTATTTGTGAGTGGTAGCCTCTGTCTACCTATTCTAATGCACTGAGACTACTCACTAAAATTGTTGGGAAATGCTTCGTGTATACAATAGGCTGCGTTAATCACACGGCCTGTTATATACAAGGAAAACGCAGCACGTTGTCGGAGGAATTCCCGTTCGTCAGTGTCATCTACCGTGGCGATGATGCATTTCTGGACGTATGTTCGTATGACGTTTTTTCTCCGTTTTCCGTCGAGGATCTCTCTTTGCAGTTTGTCGATTTTATTAATGTATAATGTATGATATTAGTATATATCATATTATGTCTGAAACAGAGAAATTTTCCATATGTGTGTGAAAGCTGTACTTTTACATGATTTGTAATTCAAGTACCATGACAAGAGACATTCAGATACTTATAAAATCAAAAGAGAGGGGCGAATGACTGAAGTGGTGTGTGCATGAAAGTGTAAATGGGTTTGTTGAGCTTATTAGTGGTTTGATTACATAGACTGGCTCAAACAGGTATAGTAAGAAAGTAACACATGACTTGTTGTGCGAAATGTGGCTTGAAGTGAACGCAAAATGTCGAATGGCAGAGTTATATGAGATTAGCATTATTGGGTTTGTGAGACAAGACGGTGATTTGTTAAGCTAGAGGTTTGTAAGGGTACTATGGCAGATGTTAAAAGTTAATGTTCCACGTGCCACTCTTGGGCAAGGAAGAACATTACTTAAAGGCGTATTTACAGAAACAGTACTGTGGAAGGATAAACTTGTGCAAGTACTGTGAGTCCTGGAAAACATGTGCCATAGTAGCTTCACTAGAAGCGCACAGTACGCAGAAATTGTTGTGATTCGTAATCAATAGACGATCTCCCATTTGTTCAAATAAAACCTGAGTGAGCAAAGTAAAGGAGTGTCTGTGTGAATTTAGTATCCAGCCCAACTGAAAATCCTGTGATAAATAGTACTACCTGGAGTGATTTTCGTGAATTTTGCACTTAGCAGGCACCCGCAGTGTTAACCGCGATTTCCGTTTGGACGCAGTGGAACCAGAGGGAGGCAGGTGCCGGGTGCAGCCCGGCTGGCCGCAGGGGGGCGCCGGCAGCTCAACGCATTCTGTAAAACCGTTTGACGAAGATTTGCGGGCCGTGCGCCTCGATTCTGTCAGCGCAGCGCCAGGCCAACCCTGGCCCGCTCTGCGTGACGTCACGAGAGCGCGCCGCGGCCTTCTCTTTAGGTGGTGGTGGGCAGAGCTGACACGGGGCGCACTGGGGGCGCTTAGCGGCAGACAAGCGTCCTGCACCACCGGTACACGCGTAAAGTCAGCCCGACACAGTGGTCGCCAGCCGAGCCTCGACCCGTTGGAAAATATCAAACCTCATCGCTCGAAAGCCAGTAGGTAACGGCCCTCGTGCTACCTACTTACCCCCAGGCCGGATCCCGAGTTTCGACCGCAGTACTGGGAACATGCACAGCCGAGTCCAGGAAATTACTTTCGACTGGCTGTACGAAATACGCAGTTAAAAACTCAACAGGAACACGGTCACTCAAAACACATTACTCCCAGATTTGGATAACAAACTGAGATTATCGCTATCCAATTACCCCCAGCCAAGTCAGTCATTTGAGTCGGAGCACCACTGCCACTTCGCTGACATCACCGAGTTTTCCCTGAGCTACAATTCGCCGTAAACGCCCACACTAATTACTATTTCAACATTCGCAGATAACGACAGGAAAGTTCTTAAGCGGTAACGGATGCGCGCAAACGAGAAGGCGTTTGGAAACTCGAGACCGCTGTGCGTCGCGACACAGAACTCCGCTCCAGAGCGCCCGCGACCCGCCACGTCGGCCACACGGGCGCCGACGGCCAGCTTTCGATTCCCCGAGCTCCGAGCCTCGCCACGAAATCCTTCTACACGTGGGCCTTTCAGCCAATCAGGAGCAGCAGAGGACCGCAAGCCCCACCACTGGCCACTCCCTGCTGCTGCTTACAGCCGCTGCTGTCACGTTCTGGTCTTCAAAAAGGCGAACCAGCGAGCAGATATTGGTGGTCAGGGAATCACCTGTTACAACCCTTTCACTCGTGGTGTATCAAGCATTAACTTCTGCAACCGATATACCTACTAAGGGCTTTCCTCTGATATATCTGGAGACAAGCATTCTAGCAGCCGAAACTGCTTGAACTGTTGTTACATGTACGTAGATGTTCGACAGCACACGTGTTACTCAGACGATGTCCGCTGCAAAGTGCATCATGCGTAACTCGCGCCACTGCCGTCAAACGCAGCATTGTCAGAGCGACTCAGACTTGGGATCGGCAGTCTGCACAACCGCCACACTTGAGACAGGGACGACCAACTCGCATCTGCCGAGGCTAAAGGCACAGGACTCGAAGCTGACTGCGAGCGCTCTCAAGCAGAGCGGGGGGACTATGGATCGCCCTGTTTCCGATATGCAACAACAGTTTTCAGCGCACCAGACTGAAGCAGGGAACTCTGTCTCCACCAGATCTCCAGAAACGCAACGCTACGCGAACTAGCCGGAAACCCGGACAAGAAACCCGAAGTAAACAGGCAAAGCCGCCACAAACACGATACTCCAATTACAAAAACTTTACACTCATCCAAATACATCTCACGAAGAACAAGGTTTACAACTGGTTGGATGCAGATGGAATTAACGCACATCTAACACAACTTATGGCACTTTAGCAAACCCTACAATAAACTATAAACTAAGAAGGTGGCAAAGAAACCGCCAAATCGTTGTAACCTGCACTAAAACAGTTGCCTGGGCCACCAAGTCGTTCACAAAAAAATCCGAAAAAATTTGCCAACATCACAACACACCCATCAGATATCGAAACCCGAGAGAACAGTTTGAGTTACTTACCGATCTGAAGCAACAGTAACAGAAATCACACCGCACGCCAAACAGTAAGCAAAAGAGAAACCACACAGACTCACGCTCGCCTTTGTGATAACCAATTTTGACCGTGATACAACAAACGAAAAAACTGAAGGGGACCTAAAGGTACCGGGAAACTAAATCAAAATTCCCCGCTATTCCTTCCAGTCATCTATAGTTACAAAGAACCAACTAACAAGCTACTTGTTCACCATATCAGAATGCACTGTGTACCTCACAAGGTTGGACTATTTAAAGACTACCTCCTCAATAACAGCTACGTCCATATTGCAACACTTTCCAATAAGCTGCGATATAAAGAGAAATGCGAAGAACGGAGTCGAGCGCATCGAATTTTTAATGGCAAAACAGACCCGAAACAAGAAGCATCAAAATGCAGGAGCTGCAACACTGATAACGTTAATAGTGATGAGAGTTGCAAAGAAAGACCAAAACAGCCTGTCTCAGCCAACAAATCTGAACACATTAAGCGCATTGATCAAAATAATCACGGTCTTCGTCCAAGAATGACACGAAAACATACTCTGAGTCTTCACTACAGCCCTTCCCAACATGATATTTGAAAGAAGGGAAACAATAACAGCAGTTTCTAAAAAGCTCCTACTACGTTCTTTGGGGAACACGGATCCACGTCTATATCGCCATATTGATAGACAAGGAGGCCAATGCCCAACCTGGCCTGAGACACCAGGAAACAAGAATTAACCTTCACATTCAAGCCTAAGAAAGATATTGCCACTATCTGCATTGTCAACACACTGGGTTTCTGCTCTAAAAACAAACTCCCTAAAGGCATAGCAAGAGAAAAAGAAGTTGGTATTATAGTCGCAGCACGTACCTCATGAGCAGGTAGAGAAATCAATCTAGATAGCTGTATCTGTCACGCAAAACAGACCGTAGTAGAAGCTGAGATAGATGCTTCATAGTCTTTCATATAAAACACACCAATGATGTATCCTGCCGAGGAACCGCCAACTGATCTCGTTAATTATATACCCTCATTGTGCCCAGCTAAAGGAACAGGAGACTCAGTGTTAGATCTGCGATATTTGCTGAAAAATTGAACAAGAAAGATATTAAACTTGTTGTAGCCATTTTGAATCACGCTAGACTCAGAAATGACTCGCCGCCTTTTATCAATCACTATGGCACTTCTATCTTTGGACATATACTACGTACAACATAGCTACCCAGATTCTGAAGCTACACTGAATTTGGCGACTGCATAGCTAACGAATACCTATCATTTATTATGCTGTGAATCACAAAAACTAGGAAAAAACTTAAAACGATCATAAACTCACGAAATCGGATAGTCGAAAAAATCAGATTGATACGTTTTAACACAAAACCTAACCAATCAACTATTCAGACCACTCCTTAAGACTCCTGACGTACATAAGAAACAAAATTAAACAGTAGGGAAATTCTGTAGACCATACGGCACTAACCAAATGGATATGCTACGATTGGCTTCAACGTTTTCAATGACCTAATAAGAAGAGAAACCCACCAAATGATGCGCGAGGTAATCACAAGAATTAGGTCCCACAATAGCAGTAGTTTTTGGAAAAAAGTTCCAACAGGTCATAGCACACCATTTGCGAACAACCATCCTTAATAGCAGATGAGAATGTCATTGATTACTGACGACCTCAAAAACGTTCCTCAAAGTGCTACAAAAACATTCACGGTCATCCGTGGTATCCAAAATTCGATGAAACCGACGAGGAAATAATATTCGAAAATCCGAATGCAACCGCTTAACATCCACTACTTTATAAGATTGACGAATATGAAATGGAAAGAAAGCAGATCAGAGACTGGAGGCACTGGAAGATAACAAAATAAATCACTCCTTTCACAAGACACCTGCCTCAAACACATCAGACGTTTCTTCATCGCGGCCATGAAACTGAAAATAGTCTCTCTAAAATAGAAGCAAGCTAAAATCAAGATGATTTCCCAACCCGAAAGACCTAAAAACAACATCAAATCACAGGTTACCGTGCTCTCAGTGACAGGGAAAGCTTTCGAGACAGACTAAAATTGTTCAAGGAATTGAGCAACATAATGGCACAAGAACAAGCCGGGTTCAGCGGCAACCACAGCACAGGCGACCCGGTCCCAGGACTGAGCAGCAGAGCGACGCAGGCTGAACGCAACACGGCAGGCGCGACGCCGGCACGCTTTCTCGTGGACGGCGAACGCGCCTTCCATTGGTTGTGGCATGCTGGGCTGCTCTTTGAAACGTTACTTTTGAACTTCGCATGCCAAAGTGTGCAGATTACTAAAAATGTTGCTGGAAATAGGTAAGTACAAGCGCTGCTTGGTGATCACCATTCGACAAGTATTACGCCAGCCGCAGAGACGCCACGTGGGACAGTCACGTCTCCAGTGCTACACACCAACAACACGGCTGACATCGCTAAAGGTCGAGGATCGAAACAACAGCCCTGTACACAGACGACACTGCGTACTGTTGTCGCGCCCCAACATGCGGCAGAATTAACGAGCAGGTCAGCCCCTTCAAAAACAAGCAGGAATCATCGCTAAGCAAGTCGAGTAGATTAAAATACAGTGGATCAACGAAATCTATCCTTCATCACCAACCCGTGATATTCAACTATCCCTACTTTAAATAAATATATATTCCTCACGTCATCTTCAGAGGTACTCTGACAGTCAGTTACAAACAATGAAGAAATACACCAACTGGAAAATAAGCTGTTATAACAGAGAGATGTTGTTCCGCCCCTCAGTGTGAAGACTGGTTTTAAAAATAGCTCTCCATTCTACTGTATAACTTGCAGGCCTCTTCAAGTACATACTGCAGCCCACATCCATCCCAATCTCCTTACTGTATCCACCACCTGGTCTTACTCTACGATTTTCACCCACACTTCACTTCAAAACTAAATTGGTTACCTGTCGACGTCTCGGAACGTGTCCTACCAACCGCCCCTCCATTTGGTCAGGTTGCGCCTCGCATGTTCCCACGTTTCTCGGGAATCCAAACTTATCTTCCCTGAGGTCGGCGTCTACCAGTTTTTTCATTCTTCTGTAAAGAATTTGTGTTAGTATTTTACAACGACGAATTATTAAACCGATAGTTCAGTAATTTTCACACCTGCCAGCAACTGCTTTCTCTGGAATTGATAACATTACATTCTTCTTAAAGCCTGTGGGTACTTCGACTATCTCATACGCCTGGCACAACAGGTGGGAGAGCTCCGCCGTGGCCGGCTCTCCCGAGGCTGCCTGTAATCCTGCCAGAAGACTGTTTACTCCCTGGGCCTCGTTTCGACTTAGATATCTCAGAACACTGTCAAATTTGATCTCGTACAGTTACATCTTCCACCTCATTTACATCCATGACCACTTCCCTATCTGTAATATTACCTTCAGTAAGATATATATCTGACATAACTACATTTGCTGAAAACAAAACCTATGTAATGTCATGACAGCAGAAATTATAAATATGATGTAGCTATGCTATTGACTATACAAAGACATAGATCACTACACCATTCAGACAGCAGTTTCTCCCACATAACATAGCACTTACCTCCGACCTACAAAGTTATCTTACAAATCCCTTCGTATCATACTAGAGTTTAGTTCCTAAGCATTTGTCTTAAAGACTACCAATACAATGTAACAGGAAACAAAATGCCTTAACGATGGACAAATAAACGCAGGTGCTGCCTTTTTAAAGTAAGGTTCTAACCCACTCATAAGGCGAATGCCAGGACTCAGCTGTAAGAATAACATCGTTCTCCAATCCGCCAGGATTACACGCTGCGTCAAAACCAAAGAAGAGCGTCAGATTAAAGATGAACACCGTCACCACATCTTTAAGTGCATTTCCGTTCAAAAAGTAACACGTTTGGTAAGGCACATTGCTGCTTGTACTAAACTTAAACATTTTCATTTTCACCTCTCCCCTGTCAACAGTGACTGTAATTGGGATCAGCAACTGAGAAACAGACATTCTTTAACAAAGTCAATCTGAAGTAGTCGACGAATGATCTTGACATTAATGACATGTTATTAAGACCTGACTTATCAGGTGCTGCAGATAAGTGATCTTATGTATTTCTGAAACATTAAAACTTAATTACGAAACCTTTGAATTTTCTTGTTCGCAAAACCACATTGCTTTACCAATCACTACACGTTTTGGTTGCCAATCAACTATTGTTAGCTTGTAAAAGAAACAATAAACAGGGAATTGCCTTAGATTTAACCAAATTTAAGGAAGTTACGTAGTATTGCGTAATGATATGCCAATCATGGTAAATGCAATGTGCCTATGAATTCTGTAGGCTTGAACGCCATCATCTAATAGCATATCTTGGAACTGTGTAAGTAATTGGAAAGTACCCATCGGGTGAATGTGAATAGTAAACTGTTTTCAGATATTAAAGAATTAAGCAAATAGAAATGATGAAAACATACCATGCTGACTAATGAACCACATTTTCCAGAGACTATTGGTTACACCAACGAAGATACAGAGTGCAACTCTCAACATATAGTAACAATCGAAACACACTCTTTCGTTAAGAATAAAGGCGCTAGCCCAGCTTAAGAAGCGAAAGTAATTTACGGAAGAGACACTCTCTCTAGTTACTTATATCGGAAATGAGTATGAGCAGAAATCAGTAAGTGTAGCTGCCTTTTTGGCCCTATCAGCTGTTCTCGACACTGCTTGGTGAGAAGCACTTCTTTAGAAATTCACGATTGTGTCGTAAATTTAAGGACTTACTTAACAACATGCTAAACAATAGAGCATTTCATATCCATTCTCACAATGACAGATGCAGGGTAATTAAACCAAATGATAGTTTACTTCAAATGTCTGTTCTGAGTCCCCTACCTCTTTGGTCTGTACATGCACAGCTTACCAAAAGTCTTCAAAAAATTGATTTATGCTGATGACATTTGCTTGGTGGCTCAGAGCCTCAACGTTTATTATGCTGAAACCTCTTTATCCACTGATATGGGAGTCTTAGATGTATACATCAAGAAATAGTGGCTCCACCTAAATCCACAGAAAATAATTGTATCTACATTACATCTATGCAGAAGACAGTCAGAGTGCACACCAGAAGACAGATTCAGAGACCAAGTCTCGTTGTACTGCATTACACCATAATACATAGGAACAGCGCTAGATAGAACTCTTGACTTACAAGTAGCACCTAAAGTCAAAACGAGAAACAACAGTCTTCAAAAATTTGGTGGTATCTTATGGGGAGCTAATGCTCGTGTTTTGAGATCCACAGCTCTAACCCTATCATAGGTGCTCTGTTGCTGAAGATTACTGTTCGACCAGGATCAATAGTGCTCATACTAAGAAGATAGATGTCCAACTGAATCAGGTATTATGGAATGTATTCAGAGTACAATCGCTCTAAGACTTCCTATTCTCAGCATCATCCCACCCCCAGCTCTAAGAAACCAGCTCTCCTAAAGGTCTGGAAGAACATTCTGAAGAAATCCTCAGCCGGCCAGTCATTGAGATGCTCCACAGGCAGAACATCAACACTTGAAATCAAGGAAACCCTCATCATGCACAGCAGAAAACCTCGTTGTGTTCTCTTTGATTGTCAACCATTTACGGGAAATTCAGTGGAATCCGTCACCAATAGTCAACAAGCATCTAGTCAAGGACCCATTCATGAAGACAGGATTCGATATCCCTAGACATCAGTAGAGGATCTTGAAATGGATTAGCAGTGGAGAAGGCTGATGTGCTTATCTTAAGCATGGGGTGAGTGCTCTTTTTACAGACAATTCAATGTCGCTTTCTAAATATTCCAGTTTCAATGGCCTCAGTATTATGATAACAGAAACAGGGTCACGTGTTGCAGCGCGCTTGAGGCAGCTGCACGTCCTGCCCGCTGCTGTGACGTCACATGATGATCAAATCTAATGCTAATTCCAGAGATCTCTTTACCCTCACATGTGCTGATTCGATTATGTGCATGCTTAATCATCAGGATATGTAATTACCCAGGGGCTGTATTCTGGATCCTGAGGTGTATGTCATAATTTCATCAAATAATTACAAATGATTTATCAGTTATTCTTCTCCCATTGTCTTGGCCTCTGTATCCTGAAGTGAACTGGGCTGTGGATACTGATATAGTACTTACCGACGAGAGTCGTGGCACAGTGTCATTTTCACTATGTCTTCACTGCTTAGAAAGTGTGTTAACTGCCCTGTCGTCGTGCTATATAATTTTTGCATGTTATTGCATTAAGTCTTGGGATTTCGAGGTCATCTATACAGCTGTATGAAATTATCAGTTCATTTCAGAATGCTACTATTTACCAGTACATACACGTTAGCTTATGGTTCAAAACATGTAAATGTAGGATTACCATGAGATCGTGAGTGTGAAGTTATAGTAGAAACTGAGGATGTCCGTCGTAATGTAAAACACAATTTACAGATATGAGTTAGAGCGAGCATTGTTAGCCGATGAAGCAAACTGAGAGGTTGATGACAACAGACTACGATCCTTTTCAACTTCCTCTTCACATGAACATCTGTAGCAATAAGGCAACCATCATCGACCTGTATAAAAGTGTCGTGAAGTTGTATTGGTTATGCAGTGCACTACGGATTACAACAGACAAATACGGTGGCAAGTATATGTGAAAGCGTTACTAAACGATGTTGTATGTTATGTAAGTGAATGTTGCATACAAGATGATTTAGAACAATATGTAAACATATGTATGCTTGCAGCACCAAGGGCTGCTACTATAATCCTATAAACATTGAAACTGCACAGCCTGGTTTACAGACAGACGACGGAGATACGTCGTTGCTCCTGTTGGATTGAACACAATGGAAGCAGAATTTATAGCATAAAAAAACCAATTATTTAAAGAATAATGTAGGGATATAAGATAGAATGAATAATAAAAAATGTGTCAACAATTGTTTTTTTTATTTTGTGCATGTATAAAACGTTAATAAACAAAGTTATTTAAAATGTGTATTTGTCTTTCATTGAAAGAGCACCAGTGCAAAACAAATATTATGCAAGATATTTACAGATATGATAAATACGTTATACTATTCTGCAAACCCTCAATCATACATACAGTAAATATATTCACTCATTGAGTGAATAGAGCCAGTATGGTACAGTGTCAAAAAATTTCAACGATATAAACACACATTGAAAGCTTAAGAAGGGTTCAAATTACTTGCGCATACTTAAAACAGAGATACGAGCAACTGAAGACGGTATTGACTTTGTAAGTGGAGGTCCAATACTACTACTTTCAGGCTTTCTGTTAGGACAATGCTTAGCATTTGATGCTAAAAGGTTTGCAAATCCTATCTGCCTGTAGATACACGCATCAAAATGTATTACATCACCTCGGTTCCGAGAGATCCAGAACCTGTACAGAAAACTGGAATAGAATCAAGATAAACATAATTTCCGTTCTTTTTATTGGTCATGAAAACCACACATTGCATATTGTTCCACCATACAGCGAGACCTTCAGAGGTGGTGGTCTAGATTGCTGTGCACAACGGTATCTCTAATACGCAGTAGCACATCCTCTTGCAATGATGCATGCCTGTATTCATCGTGGCATGCTATCCACAAGTTCATCAAGGCGCTGTTGGTCCAGATTGTCCCACTCCTCAACAGCGATTCGGCGTAGATCCCTCAGAGTGGTTGGTGTGTCACGTCGCACATTAACAGCCCTTTTCAATCTGTCCCAGCCATGTTCGATAGGGCTTATGTCTGGAGAACATGCTGGTCGTGAGATACAGAAGGATTCCAGTTACATTACATTATAGTCAGGTAGAGGTTCCGAAATCAGGTATTGGATTGTAACGCATAGCCAGGAGCAGTTATAGACTCAGCTCACAATTTAATAGTGGTGAAGAGTAGACTGAGTTTGAAACATTAGTCAGGAAGAAACGATACGGAAAAAAGTGGAATACGTAAGTACTGAGTAATGGAGAGGCAAGCTTGAATGTCTTCGAAGCTACTGATACTGCAATATAGCGCATTAGCCAGTTCAGTAGAATAAGAAGGACACTTCTATAAAGGGCGATCAGAGAGAAACGGTCCAGTGAACGAAGTTCTAAAATGCATACCTTATGAGCTATGAGCACTTTTTCACGTTCGATACTGTGGAACGAGCACTAAATAGTTTACCTCTCACTCTTTTTGACGTGTCAGTCCTTTTGTATTTCGTTCTTTGTACCTTACGAATATGTCTATAGTAGTGGAAAAGGCCAGTCACTTGTGTGCTGATAGCAAAATTTAATCATCCTCCACTCGACCGTCATTTCAGCCTCGTCAGAGTTCTGAGGTACAGCGATCATGGTTCATTAAGTTACTTCCTCAGTTTGCACACATACCTGCAAATCCATCGCTATCCTCCGGTGGAAATGATGAAAGTAACTGTGACTGTTCACATGTATGAGCTACGTGTGGGCATTATCGAGGCATTTCGAGCCATGGAACAGAGAATAATTTTAGGAACTGGAAAATATATTTTAGAAAATGCTGCTTGTTCCAGATATAGGCACAGAAGCTCAGGACGACTCACGAGAAATATGCACAGACAGTCCAGTTGCGCTGGATTCCCTGAAAAATTACAGCAATCTTAGATAAATAAGGGCATAAATGAGAACTGCGCAAGGGGAAGTTGCACCTCATCTTGTGCAGTCCTGCGAATGAATGAGGATACAAGCCGGCCAAAGAGCGAGAAAGTGCAACAGGAAACTAGAGCGGAAATTTTGCCTCAGTGAGGAAATGACAGATGCAGCGCGAAAGAGAAGTGAGAAAGAGTGGTGTGAAACCATCAAAGAGACTATGGCAAAAAAAATGTTTTTCAGCTGTTCAACATCGCCATTCTACCATTTACGACTGTCGCCTAGTCTTACAGCTGTGTCGGCTGTGCAGGGGAGATTAAAGGCTCTCTCCAGCTTGCTGAGACAGTTGAGTCTGGAGGGCCTGGCGGAGGGGCGCGAGCCCGGAAACCGAGGGGTCACTCGACGAATTCTCCTCGGGTTTTCATGCGAGTGGCGGCGTCGTCTCGTCCCAACACTCTCTTATACAATGGCTAGCAACTCGCGATCGCGTAAAAGCAGTGGAATTTGGGGTTTCTTCGCCGATTTAGGTGATGGGAAATCAAAGTGCAGCTGTCGTTCTAAGTGTGTTTCATATAAAGGAGGAAATACATTTAATCTAGCGCGTCATGTTCGAGTGCTGCATCCGACAGTGTCATGTCAGTCAGGCGCTTAGCGCCCCCTGCTCCTGAATCTTCCGATATTTCTTGCACAAATAACGCGGACAATCCGGAACCAACACCAGCAATTGTCAGAAGCGAACAGCAGTCGGTGCCAGAAAATAACAGTATCACTTCATTATCAGACAGCAGGCATCAATAACACAGGACATTACCTACGTATTTTTCGAAACCTCCTTCGAACAAAAGAAATCAGGAGATAGATTTCACACTTCTGGAGATTGTTGTAAAGGATTATTTACCCTTCAACATAGTGGAAAGCAAACATTTCCAAAGTTTTGTAGGCAAACTAAATGGAGCTTACAGAATGCCAGCTCGGAGGACCATTTCCAGTGCACTACTACAACAACAATACACCATGATGAAAGAAATAGTAACAGTCAAAATAAATTCTGCGGTAGCGGTTGTGCTGACAATGGATGGATGGACCTCAACCACAAATGAGAGTTATTTGTTGGTGACAGCACTCTACGTTAAAGACCTGGAGCAGGCATCTTCCCTTCTAGAGTGCTTTAAATACGACGAAAGGCACACATCAGGAAAACTCTCCGAAGAACTGCGACATGTCACAAGGGAATGGGGCATTCCAGAAAAAGTCGTGTGTTTTGTTAGTTACAATGCTGCTAATATTGTGGCAGCTATAAGACTCACAGCCTGGAAACACATCCCCTGCTTTGCGCACACACTCAATTTAATTGTTCAGAATGGGCTTCCGCACATTCAACCCATTCTGAATAAAGTAAAAAAAAATTGTTCAATTTTTTAAAAGAATTTCATAGGCCTGCACGAAACTGAAAATGATGCAGGAATTTTAAACATAAAACGTGTTATGCTATAGTTGCCCTCTTTTATGCTACCTTTTTGTATTTTATATCTGAAGAACTCTGGCCAATGATCTGAAACTAGTAATCAGTAGAGGAGCTTTAGCGATCTCGAAATACGACTTTTATCCACACATTTTAACATAACAGATCGCCCATCATCCCTTTTGAAAATGGGAAATAATAACGAAAAAAAACTTTAACTTTTGTGCCCAAGGGCATATTTTGCACTGGGTTGACGCCACCTGCGACCGCAATTCTAATTCGGTCTAAATTTACTTTGGCAACCCAGAATGCAAGTTTGATGGCGCATTGTTGAATGTCTAGTTGCTTAGTTTCATTTTCATGGTTGATTTATAGACTAACCATTATTATTAGCAGTTTGTCACAGTTGAGCAAACGTGTTTCTTTTGTGGAAGATTTTCTACAATGAGTCATAGAGACCTGAACGAGGCGGAAATTTTCGCTTAACATCTAATAGACGAACAAGTATCAGAGTTAAGGGATTTCGAGTCGAATTATATAGACATTGAAGAGAATAAAAATAAAGAAGATACGGGGAGGGGTGGGGGCAATGAAGAAACAATGCACACGACAACACTCCCAATATGCTACGAGTTCTGGTAGAGTGTATCCAGAAGCAGCTCCAAGAATACGTAAAAGTGGTTCTGCGAACTTGGCCCATAAACCTCAGCGAAGAAGTCCAGCTGGGAAAGAAGTATCTGAATCAATCAAAAAAATTTTCGCTCCTGAAATGGTTAGGAAAGTAACTGACGATACAATTGTGTCATGTGAATGCAAAAAATGGATCCCTTGTTAGCGATTCTGAACTACACGCTGTACAGTAACACATACTACAATATACTGCCCTACTTAACGTACTCTGTTGTATTAGTTTGCTTTTAGCATCTAAGGTGTACGTACTCACTTTGCATTTGACGATGTATTCGTTGTGACGCCTGATTTGAAACCAACAATCTGCAGAAATCGAATGTTTGAAAATAAGAGTTACCTCCCCAAATAAGTGACAAAAAAAACTAACATTGGATCTTACAGCCGATACATTTGTCCGAAAATGGAACAAAAATACGTAGTTTTATTCGGTAAGTCGCAAAAAGAGACGTCCTAAGGGACTTTATAAATACAGCGTTCATATAGGGTTTAGATGAGACCATTAGATTCCTGTATTATAGCCTAAATGCAGCATTCATGTACGGTTTAGATAGAACCATTAGATTTCGATGTTATAGCCAATAAGTCGTTAAAAGTGATGTCGCTACGAACGGTCTCGACTGTATGTATCCACAGGACGTGTGGCATGTAATTGAAAAAGTGGCGTGCCAACGCGTCTCCTCGAGGCTTTCAGGCTTGCAGCGAAAAGGCCACGACGAGAAAAAATAAGGAATTGCAGCCAATATAAGAGGCCCTGCCGAGGATCGCCCCAACCACGCGACATTCGCGAGTGGAACAGGAGTAGGCGGGTGACAGTGTGAGGAGAAATGTTGTTGAGAATAGGTTCTGGGTTCGAACCCCAGTCCAACACAAAGCTTCACGTCACGGCATTTCAAATAAGTTACATGTGAAGAAGCAATATTTAACATCTCTCGTAGTTCGTTAACAAGGACAATTGATGCTGGGTAGGAATCCGCGTCCGTTAAAAATGTTTACGTTATGTAATTTATAGTTGATATTTGATAACTGATACTGTCTAAAATCGAGGCATATCACTCTCTGTATGCCTAGTCAGGAATGACTGTAGGTTTCCGTCAGTCACGAAATCTTTGCTTAGTCTACATGACCTGGGTTTGAATCCATATGCAGAACGAGACGGTTCGTCGTGTCATTTGAAGTCCATAGATATTCTCAACTAGCTGCTCGTGAACAACTTAAATTTTTAATGGCATTTTGCGTTAAATAATAAGTACGTTATGTTACTTTCAAGAAAAAATCATGAATATGACGAACTTACTACGTGCATTACCTATCCGACGTAACAATGAGAGTGGTAACATTTGAGGTATGTCATTTATTGCAATAAATGTGAGCTTACAAGCGTTAAGGACAGTTTATATGTGATAAGGGGTTCCCTGATATTTGTAGTGTCGTGGTATTACTTTACATCTTGAGTTACTGCGATACAGAGCAGTGTTTCCTAGTGATGACTTGTTGGAACCATTTTCAATAGTCAAACGACTGTACTGAGGGGCGATTAGAGGACCTGCTAAACAGCTGCGTTATGCGGGTTGCATGCGAATCCGGCGAAATGCAATTCGATTCGTTCGGATACTTTTGAGCATGACTTTACGTACATAATTTGTGTAACAGAAAGGAGTATTATGGGTCCGATACAAGTAGGCTATTCTCACCATTTACGTACGTAATCGTTCATTGCTCACGGAAAGATTCCGGACAGTAACGTACACAGTGTAAGTACTGGCATCAGAGGCGGTACCTTCGGTGTCGGCGCTGTGTGGTCAGGAAGGGGCAAAGTGACAGCACGTTCTGTGAAAGAAATATTAGGCGCTGCTGTGATTAATAGTAAGGGCACAGAAGTATTTTGTTTGTAAACATTTTCGGGGGTGTTCTTGGAGGCAGATTATCTGTGAAAATATTCCTACGTTATTCAAAGAATTCGTAAATACAATATTGTCAACCGATCTGACTAAAAATTGAACTAATTTTTGGCATTACATAAAACCAGCAAGCGGATCGAAACCATGAGTTGAGTCGCTCAGTGACCATACTACCACAGAAGCGGAAGATGGCCGACAGAAGGCGAAATACAGAGCTGCCATGAATCATTCACTCGTTTCCAGAATTCTAAATTTTCGGAAATATTGCTTGTACAAATATGATTGGAGCATGAATATAACAGCAAACTCAACGGGTTTAAACTGTGCTGACCACCTCACATTAACAATGCAGCGCCTTGCCAAAATGCCGACAAAGCGAGATAACACTTTTCTCGTGTTGTAATATGCGGGATATTTGACCAAATGTGGCAGCTGCAACCGTGTAGGGGGGTGAACGAGATTTCTGTACGCGGTCCACAGAAGTCAACAGCAGGCGCAAGCCGCGAACTCTAGATACCGGAGCAAAGTGTGTGGAACACCGTGCGTCGGTGGTCACACATCGAACCGCGCCGTCTGCATTTCTCACAACTATTAAAAGCAGAAGGTTGCGGCCGGCTCCTTCAGATTTGCGCCACAATGCACGGACCGGTTGATGGACATTTCGTCCCCACGCTCATACTTAGTAACGAAGCAACCTTGCATTTATCTGAAAATGTTTGTCTCCGCAATGTGAGAGTGTGGCGTACTGTGGATCGTTGTAGTTCCTTCACAGAATAAAAACGGCCCATTCAAGCTTTGTCTGTGACACTGGACAGAAAACATTAACTATCTGCGAATCTGGTTCGTGCGCCGCAATTTCATGAGGATTTTCAGTAGCCCACACTCATATTGCGGAGATTAAGTTTTTCAGATAAATTCTAGGTTGCTTCGTCGCTGAAGATCAGGATGGAGGTTCAGCATGGAGGTTCACCCTCCAGTGATCCCTCCGTTGTGGCGCGAATCTGAAGGCGCCGGCCGCAACCTTCCGGGCTGCAGACGGCACGGTTCGAAGTGTAACAGCCGACGCACGGTCTTCTACACACCTTGCTGCGGTATTCAGAGTTCGCGGCTTGTCGCTGCTGTTGACTTCTTTGTACAAAAATCTCGCTCACCCTCCTCCACGGCCGCAGCTGCCACATTTGGTCAAACATCCCGCACATTCCAACACACGAAAACTCTTCTCTCGCCTTGTCGCCATTTTCGCAAGGCGCTACATTGTTAATATGAGGTGGTCGGCACAGTCTAAACTCGCCGAGGTGAAACATATTTCGAAAAATGTAGAATTCTGGAAACCAGTGAATGATTTATTGGTAGCCCTGTATTTCGCCTCCTGTGTCGTCTTGCGTTGCTGTGACGGTATGGTCACTGAGCGACTCAACTCATGATTTCGATCCCATTGTTATTTTCACGTGAGGCCAAAAGTTCTCTTAATTATTAGTCGGAAAGGTTGACAATGTTGTATTTACAAATTCTTTTAATAATATAGATAATATTTGCACACAAAACCTGCCTCCAAGGATTCTCCTGATAATGTTAGGAATCAAAGTACTTCTGTGCATCTCCAATTAATCACCGCAGCGCCTAATACTTCATTCACAGAATGTACTAGCACTTCTGTACTAACTAATCACATACTGCCAAAACTATGTAGTGACTTCAATGCTACTATTTATACGGCGTACATTAGTATCTGCCATCTTGCCGTAAGCAGTCAACGATGAGGTACGTAAATGGTGAGTATATGCCTACTTGTACCCGAGTTTTATTACTCCTTTCCAGTACACTATTCATTAAGTACGATCATGCAACCCAACGCAATTTCGCACCTGACTGACGAACTCATAGACCAAGACACAGGTATCGTTAATAGGTATCGTGTGTTTGAATTCCGTAATTAAGTCTAGACCTTCTTTCTGTGCAGTCTCAAGAATGAAAAATTAATACCCCAATGGCTTTATTCTTCCCGCAAAACAATGATGAGAAATTTATGTATGATAGTGTTTTCTAACAGGTATGGTGAGCTATCAGTGCTGCTATTCATTAACTTTTAATTCACGTCTTGCTGACAATTTACTTATAGAATCAGTGACGAGTGGCTGCTTTCCTTACCTGAAATAGCGATTACAAGATACGAAGTGCCACAGTACCTGACCTAACGTTCTTTAAAGGGCAGATGGACCTGTACTGTATCACTGGCTTGTACAGATAATGTACATCATTTTCGTTACCACTCACGAATGATCCTGCTTCCTGTTTATTTTTCATTTAAGGCATACTGAATTTGTAGCTGGGTTCACTGTTGCCTTTCATCTAGTAATGTAGTGTCCGAACACAAAGCTCCGACGTCATTTGCATGGGAAAATTTAGTCAATAATTTCACATCTCCAGACAAAAACCGATCGTGAAGGTTTGATATTTTGCACAGAAACGAATATTCTTTTAAATGGCGGTTAAAGCAAGTACTGATCAGCTTTTGAAAGCCACCTAACAACTTTTTTTTGAAAATCGGCAACCGGCAATGGTTTTGTGTAAATAAACTTTGCTTATCATATTCGTCGTTGACTGCTCTAATAAAGTTGTAACCTTTATAATTTTACTACAGCCTAGTTTCTCATGCTGTTTTCGAGAATGCAGCGATAGATAGCAGGCACGATATAGTGTGTCTCAAATCAACATGAATATTATTCAAAAGGCCATTAGTAAACGATACGCGTTACCACTGCATTGGAAAGCACGTTGCCTCATAACATTATCACTAAAAAGTTCAACTCGGTTATCCATTATACCATTCAGAAGACACACTATATGTTACCGATAACTCGCGCCATAAGTATGCACGATAATATTCTTCAGATCCGTTTCTTCCTTTTTAGGCCACTCGGCCAATGGGTTAACAAAAATTTGAAAGCGCACGAAAGACTGGAACTTAATAGTGCGACGCAGCAAAACGGAGCAAACGAAACAAAACCGTGGACGGGACAGCAAGGTCTGTATTCGCCTGGGACGTGTTGACTGCCCGCGCCCACGTGTCAACAGGCGTACGAGGCTGGCTGCACCGATGCCTCTTTGTGCGAAGGCTGCGTCCGTCTTGTGCACATACAAATTTACACAGGTGTAAACGTACGTTTGTTTACACTAGCTACGAACTGTGCCCAATGCTGAAAAATACTGAACCTGCCGTTCCAACTGTGTTTCGATCCATGACGACATCAAAACGGACAAAAAACACTCGTCGAAATCTAACGTGCATAAAATATCTGATACAGCAATAATTATCATTACTGTAACACTCCATTTCTTTGGCTCCGCTAACTGAACCGTACTGTAACCTGTCAACCCAGCCTAGACCTCGGGCTATGCAACACGTCACTTTTCCACCACAACCTATATTAGAAAAAGTACGTAATATAGCAGTCATGTAAACATCACCGCGTTCTCTTGTATCCGTAAGTATATATGACGTCACAGAGTACATCATTACGCCACGGGGCAATGTTGACGCCCCCTATTGGTAGCTGCGACCTGCTCCAGTTTAGACAGTCGCCTGTACTGGGAAGACGGGTATTTGCAGAAACTAACGAGTGTTGACGCTTCAAAAAGGTGAAACAAGACGAAAGTCAGACAACTGCAAACTTTTTTTAACTGGCTAACTACTAAATGGTTTATGACCAAATGGGTCAGAAATGCGACAGCGAAATCTTCGTGAATCGCTTTTTTCTTCAGCAGAGCCATAGAAGTACCGGGTGGTCGTAAGTAAAATGCAGCCACTCACCGAGGTCCATTGTGGTCTGTAATTACCGTATGGCAACGAAACTTGGCACGTATGCTAAGGCGTTAATGCGGAATCAGTTTGCGCCGGAGGAAATCAGTTCCGATTTTGGTTACCAGGTGCGAATCTGTCGCTGTGCAACCTCTCGCCGAAGTCTTCGGTTCTCATACTGAACAAGTTGTTCAACTAACAAGATCAACATTCTGCCTTTCTCACTTGTTTGACCCTTCCTGCCCACGTTCCGTTGCCAATCCATTACATATGAAAACATTTCTATACGTCTTTCTTCCGTTGATAGAGCCATTTGGTGGCCAAAATCGGAAATAATTTCTTTCCAGTGTAAATCGGTTCCGCAAGGGGGCTTTAGTATACCAAGTTTCGCTGCCATACAATAGTTGCAGTCCACACTGGACCCCTGTGAGTGGCTCAACTTCAGATTATGAGCACCCAGTGGTACAGTGCCGTTACTGCCAGCCCAAGTATCGTGTGAGACACCACACTGTCAAAGATTCTGCTGGTGGACAGAACACGTGAAGAATTAAAAGCACCCAGAAACATTGTACACATTCGTAAGTCACCAGCGATCTTACTCCGATATTATGGGCAATCGATGTGTGCCTCAGAGAGCGAATTCCACACATTCTCGATTAAATGGCGGCCTTTTTCTGAAACTGTTTTGGCTGCGGCCACTCTTCATCCGTCAACGTCAGATTTCCCGACCATTCAGCCAACTGATCTCGCTACTCACGAGACGTTTTGGACAGGTCTTCAATACGGTGCTTCAATTGCGTTGCATATTTTTTGATAGCCGGGTATAAAAACGGAAACCACCACACACACACACACTTCAGTGTCACGAAAGTAAGAGCCATTTGGAGCTCAGATTTCGGGTTACGCATTATTCATAAAATTCGTGGAACTTTTATTTAATCATCCTGTCCCTCACGTGTGAAGACAGTCACTTTTATGTGACATCACGCGTCCTGTGCTGCGATTGGATGCGGGGAGCAAGCTGGACAGTTGCCGTGCTGATCTACCTGTTTGCGAAGTTAAAGTTAGCAATTTCATAGTTTTGGTACTCAAATTTGCGTTTTATGACGATATGTAGTCTAAATGATACACGACATTTCAGAAGTCTTCAAGATTTTCAGTACTTTATCATGCTAAAGTGTGGGTAAATCTGGCGTCAGTGGCTACCGATAATTCCCAAACAGTGACTTACCATCAGTAAAGGGTAAGGCTTCTGTAGCAGTATTTGCCTAAACGAAATAATATTTGCTACAGGTTTCAGTCAAATATAATTAGCAAATGCCGCCACAAATGTAATTCCGACGTGATTCAGTGCTCTGACGGAAACTAATAGCAAATCTACCTCGATTCTCGCAAATATTGCACTGGAAATGGCACAAATTAAATCTAGATGCTGCCGTCGTTATAGGCCGCATATAAAAATTTACACTGCACTTTAATTGTGTCATTTGAACGTCAGATAAAGAAGTTGCCAAGTGACAGTCAATCACCATCATTCATTCTTTGGTCACGTAAGATACGACTAATGCGCGAGCACGATTGCGACAACTTTTCTGCACAACAAGCCGCACAGAACACGACGCGTCTCAAAGACCTCTCATGCGTTGCTTTGTCTCTTATAAGGCAAATAATAACACGTGACAGCCAGACAAAGCAGTGCAGAGTTGGGTTCAAATGGCTCTGCGCACTATGGGATTTAACTTCTGTGGTCATCAGTCCCCTAGAACTTAGAACTACTTAAACCTAGCTAACCTAAGGACATCAGACACATCCATGCCTGAGGGAGGATTCGAACCTGCGACCGCAGCGGTCGCGCGGTTTCAGACTGTAGCACCTAGAACCGCTCGGCCACTCCGGCCGGCGCTGCAGACTTGTACAGAGCAAAAAAATTGTGGTGTGTGATTGCTTCTCTTTTATCAGCAAATCACAAACGAAAGGTGACGTCACAGAACGATAAAAAAGAATATGGAAGTTTTATTTCATGAAACGCAAACATTACGATAAATTCTCAAGAATTCGCCAACAACCAAGCAAATCTTCGCCTCAGTCTAACGTAGGTTGGGGAAAACAACAGATCCCTCGTGCATCACAACCTAAATTCCAGAAAATTGTAAAAATACTGAAATAAACACAAGTGCTGCGTTTCATCGTCAGAAACATGTCGGCATGACGCCACGAGTTCTGATCCGCGAGTGCAGTACAGAATTCGGAATGCCTACGCACTAAACAACTTCGGACGTCTGACTACTTTGCAGACGAGTTAACGTCTGTAATACCTGACGTTAAGCATGTAAGCGAGAAAAAGTTTAGGAACGCTTTGAAATTATTCTTAACGTGTGTTCGAAGTCGCCAAGTGCTCAAAACTGGGTGAATAACGTTCGCGTATTTCAGCGCCGTGCGTTACGTTACCTCGCGACACGCCTTGAGTTTACAACTGTGATACTTTTCTTACTGTGTGAAAGCCGTAACGGCAGGTTATACCTCTGAATGAGTACCTTACAACATTTTAGATGTTCAAATTCGGCCAAATTAAGCGAAATATTGAGAAATAAACTGCTGTCAGCCCTGCAAAGCGCAACAGAGGCAACCTGCTGTCACTCTCGGCTGGCGGTCCAGAATTACAGACAGCCACGGCTGCTGGAGTCAGTGGCAGAAGACGCCGTGTCGCACTGAAACTCACTCAGCCCGAAGTGCTGACTGTTTGATGGTTTTCGCATACTTGCGTCCTCTACGAACATTGGTTATTTCGTTGCAGTGACGTAGCCAGGAACGCGTGGTTTTCGTTTTCAACAACTGTGGTACGAGAAATCTGCAGGAATCGACACTGATACATCGAAACACGGCCCGACTGCATGTGGCACTATTTTCTGTTCGTTGCACGTTATTCTCGCTCAAGGTATCAGCGATTAAACGACTGTAACAAGGCGATAAATAATAAATTATTAAACACTCGACGCGCTAATTTAACACACTATTCGCCATACCTAATGTTCGTACCGATCCTAATTGTTAAAGAGAATGTATTAAACACGAGCAGTTCCGCCGTGAGTTACGCGGCAAGCCACACAAAAGCGAGCAAAACGACAGCCGCAGCTTCCAAGTAACCCAGTGGAGGCCGGCTGCCCGCCTCACCTGTCTCTGGTGTTCTCGCCGAGAGGCGGGACTGCGCCGCGCGCCGCCACACGCCTGGCCGCTCCGCCACAGCTGGGCCGCACAGACGCAGACGCAGACGCACAAGACCGAGGGCTGAACCCTCTGCGGGGGGCGAAGTACTAGCGCTTTGTGCGCTTCACCTTCTTAAATGATGGGGTGAAAATGTGGGATGACATGGTGGGTGTTTTGTTACTTGGCTTTTGTGCTGGTGGGTTATTTTTTTTTTTTTTTTCCATAGAGATAAAAGAAAGATTAAAGGATAGTGAGAGGGACAGTGAGAGAAAGGGAAAACGAACGGCCTAAGTGACTGGCCGGTAGCTATAGTAGGAGTCTCCGCTACAGCTGGTGGTTGCCTAGTGTGTGATCATTTCTGAACTTGGCTCATTGATTTCATTTTTTTCCTAACAAATATGTCATCAGGAATCTTCTTCTCTCTCCTACCCGACCGGGCCTCTTCCCACACCCACGATTCAATGACGTCGACCAGGTTGTCCCATTGGGAGGGCGTGAATATTGGGTAAGAGTTAATGATGGCTAACTCTTGGTCCGTGGCTGCTTCCGCTAATATAGTACGCCATCTATATGCCCGTAGGTCGAGCGGTTGATGGGGGAGGGAAGGCTTAGGCTGGCTGGGTGGGGTGTACGGGTATGGGAGGTGTGACTGGGGGTACGACCCGCTCTTCAGTGACGCGGCAGTGTACTTGAGGATTTCCTGCACATCGTCCACTCTTGGAAATGGTAGCCGCTCCTTCCTCTTCTTCTTTGGTTGCTCGACTTGCGAGCAGTCAGGAGGCGCGGTAGCACCCTTGCTTGTGGCTGCCACCTTGGAGGGGGGCAGCCAGCGCGGCTGCCCCATTTCTCTCCCCCCCCCCCCCAAACAACTCGCTGATGTCACGGGGCGGCGTTGCTAGCTCGGTCCGCGGCATGCGAGGGAACGGCTGCAGCAGCGAGAGCGAGGCGTCTACGTCCGTGTCGGCACTGCCGGACCGACTGCGTCCACCTACGCCACAGTCCGTTCATCTCGTTCCGTGCTATGCAGCTGGTAACAACCCGCCCCCCCCCCCCCCCCTCCTCCTACATTTGGCTCCCAAAATCGGATTTCGTAAACCGATTTCCCAAAACCACTTCTGGTGATCGCAACAATGGAACCAAGACTCTGTATTTTCGTCACGGGACCAGGAGAGGTGTGAACAAGATTGTATTCGTAGTTACGCATTAGCCATTCACTGTCGTAGGGCCGATTTGTAGTAGATGCAACCGAGGTGGTAGTGTTAGGTCCCTATGGGAACAAACTGCTGACGTCATCGGTCCCTAGGATTGCACACTACTTAATCCAAGTTAAACTAACTTACACTAAGGACACCACACAGTCCCATGCCCTACAGAGGACTCGAACCTCCAAAGGGCTGAGCCGTGCAGATGCCACCAGCGCGATGTCTCCGGACTGTTACAGACAACAGTGAGAGGCAGGCGGCAGATGCCACACAGATTTTGGCGAGCTCGCTTTAGCGCGCCCCATTGTCTGTTGGCTGCCGTGTGTAAAACTAACTCTCGTCCCTTAATACGAGGAGAAGAAAATGTGATTCCTCTAAAACGATGAAAAAAGAGTTCCCTTTCTTGAAGTACACCACGACTATACAAACATACGCTGTGTCGTTCGGTGTTTCTCATTGAACAATGGCGGACGTGTCGATAAAACACAACTCACAAAGAAAAACAAGCAGCTGTTGCCAGTTTTTGCAAGAATTTCTAGCAGCGTAACTTTCTTTTCAAGTACGAATAAACTACAAACAGAGGAGTACTTTGGCGTGTCAGGTTGAAAATTATGTCACATTCTAGCGTCGATGGCGAGATGGCAGTGGAAAAGTTTTGTGCTTGTGGCTGAAGCCAGGGAAAAGTTACGGCCACTTATGTGACGCGCTTGAACAGTCGAAACGACGAGCGGTGAAGAATCTCTTTTAAATCTGACGACCAACATGCATCCATACATTAAACGCATTCAAGGATTTTTAAACAGGTTTGTACAGTCATTTGTTTCTTTTGAAAGAGAGTGTTCAAGCATTCCTCATTGCTCCGTCACTGGGCAAACTATAACGACTTTTGTTCCACGTGTCAGTCTGCAACCACTTGCATATTAAGCACTCCCGATAATTCACTGCCGTCCATCCAGCCCGGGAAACGCATAATGTGCAGATGTAGACACCTACTTTAGAAAATGTACACATATTCTGCACTCATCGCGGCCGGCCACGTTCCATGATACACAGCCGTGACGTCATAACATGGACACATTCGTCCTGTTTATTACAGCCGACTCTGCAGCACCACATATACAGCCCCTACCATCGACAAAGCTTGCCCTTACGGTCTTCTTACTCACGACGATACGCTTAGCATTGCAAAAGATTTGTCCTACCGACTAAGGTCCAAAGCGAGGGGAAAGATCCACCGTGGTACAACAATCATGTACGAAAGGTACTACGGAAACAAAGAAAGCTTCATCATAGGTTTAAGAGTAGTCGAATCATAGCTGATAAGGAAAAGCTGAACGAAGCGAAAAAGAGCGTAAAGAGAGCAATGAGAGAAGCATTCAACGAATTCGAACATAAAACATTGGCAAACAATCTAAACAAGAACCCTAAAAAGTTTTGGTCATATGTAAAATCGGTAAGCGGATCTAAATCCCCTATTCAGTCACTCGTTGACCACGATGGCACCGAAACAGAGGACGACCGAAGAAAGGCAGAAATACTGAATTCAGTGTTCCGAAACTGTTTCACTGCGGAAAATCGTAACACGGTCCCTGACTTCAGCCGTCGCACGGACGCCAAAATGGAAAATGTTGAAATAAACGATATCGGAATTGAAAAACAACTGCTATCACTTAGTAGCGGAAAAGCATCCGGACCAGACGAGATACCCTTAAGATTCTACAGTGATTATGCTAAAGAACTTGCCCCCTTTCTATCAGCAATTTATCGTAGATCGCTGGAAGAACGTAAAGTACCTAGCGACTGGAAGAAAGCGCAGGTCGTTCCCATTTTCAAGAAGGGTCATAAATCAGATGCGAATAATTATAGGCCTATTTCGCTTACGTCAATCTGTTGTAGAATAATGGAACATGTTTTGTGTTCTCGTATTATGACGTTCTTTGATAATACAAATCTCCTTCATCATAACCAACATGGATTCCGCAAACAGAGATCATGTGAAACTCAGCTCGCCCTATTTGCCCAAGAAATTCACAGTGCCGTAGACACTGGCGAGCAGATTGATGCCGTATTCCTGGACTTCAGGAAGGCATTTGATACGGTTCCGCACTTACGTTTAGTGAAGAAAATACGAGCTTACGGAATATCGGACCAGGTTTGTGACTGGATTCAGGATTTCCTAGAAGAAAGAACACAACATGTCATTCTTAACGGTTCAAAATCTGCAGATGTAGAGGTAATTTCGGGAGTACCGCAGGGAAGCGTGATAGGACCTTTATTGTTTACAATATACATAAATGACTTAGTTGACAACATCGGTAGCTCCGTGAGGCTATTTGCAGATGACAAGAAAGTAGCAACATCAGAAGACTCGTACGTACTCCAGGAGGACCTGCAGAGGATTAATGCATGGTGCGACAGCTGGCAGCTTTCCCTAAACGTAGATAAATGTAATATAATGCGCATACATAGGGGCAGAAATCCATTCCAGTACGATTATGCCATAGGTGGTAAATCATTGGAAGCGGTAACGACCGTAAAATACTTAGGAGTTACTATCCGGAGCGATCTGAAGTGGATGGATCACATAAAACAAATAGTGGGAAAAGCAGGCGCCAGGTTGAGATTCATAGGAAGAATTCTAAGAAAATGTGACTCATCGACGAAAGAAGTAGCTTACAAAACGCTTGTTCGTCCGATTCTTGAGTATTGCTCATCAGTATGGGACCCTTACCAGGTTGGATTAATAGAAGAGATAGACATGATCCAGCGAAAAGCAGCGCGATTCGTCATGGGGACATTTAGTCAGCGCGAGAGCGTTACGGAGATGCTGAACAAGCTCCAGTGGCGGACACTTCAAGAAAGGCGTTACGCAATACGGAGAGGTTTATTATCGAAATTACGAGAGAGCACATTCCGGGAAGAGATGGGCAACATATTACTACCGCCCACATATATCTCGCGTAATGATCACAACGAAAAGATCCGAGAAATTAGAGCAAATACGGAGACTTACAAGCAGTCGTTCTTTCCACGCACAATTCGTGAATGGAACAGGGAAGGGGGGATCAGATAGTGGTACAATAAGTACCCTCCGAGACACACCGTAAGGTGGCTCGCGGAGTATAGATGTAGATGTAGATGTAGATTAAGTTTTACCATTTAAATCGTGTAATTTTTGTGCTGCTACAGTTTTAATATACTCTCAAAACATATAAATGGCGTACATCTAATCGATCGTTACGAAAACGGTGATCAGAAGTGGCAAATGCACAAATTTCCATCACTTTATTTTCTGCATCGACAATCGAATCGTACAACCTTTGTTGTCAAAGGGTTTTTGTTGCAGTTTGCTTCCTCCTCAGCGATTTCTTACACATAACAGCCACGTATCAAATCGGTATGAAAGTTGCCTAGATGGCAATAGAGAAGAAATTTATCATTACTAGGTGTTCGTACCAAGTATGGTGTCCGCTCTCCGACGTGTCCGCAAAGTCCATAATAGAAAACTGTACTACAAACTGGCACGCACCGTTCATGTACCTAATCACTGAAAACCATGTCCCAACTAGGGCAAACACAATTGCTAAGGTAAAACTAGTGTGTGCTATTAGAATCTTGTCTTTAATATACTGAGTTTACATAGGAAAGCGACTCAGGTGCTCAGAACATTTCTGTGAATGACGCATACTTGTTTTGTTTCGATCAGACCGATGCTTCGAAGTAAGTATCAAAAATTGCAGTTTCTGTTTTGGAGTTTATATGCATACGGTTCTGGAGGCAATATGTAGCAGCTTTCCGTCTAATCAAGATTGCTAACAAATGATGCTACGTTGTCTTCTCTTCTTAAGAAACTTATAGGCTCTCTGTTCCGACAGAGTATACTTAATCATTCCTCCACGTGGACTACAACGTCACACACGCTATGTTAGTCTTGTGGTGCAGGTATATACTGAGACTACAAAGAAAAAAAAAGAAGAAGTCATTATAAATAAGTTCCTTACATTGATTTCTATGTATGTTATTCAGCTCTCTGTGTATGCAATGCTTTATTTGGGAAGTAAGGATGCATCTCTAGTTAGTAAGGGTAGCAAACTTTTGCCCACAGCTGAAACTCCGGTGCCAAACCAGAGACGCCATGAAATGAGGTCGCCCTTACTAACTAGGCGATGAAGCGAGTTGATCAACTATGGGTAAATTTTCTGTTTTTTACTTTCATCACTTGCGGGAATAGACTGAAAGATCATTGGGTTGTCTCCCTCAACCCACAGAAAACGCGATAAGAAATTTTACGCTCTCCCGATTAAACTACAACTAAGAAAAGCCTTCACTACCGATATGTCGACAGGTAACCATCATTGTCATTTTTGAGCCCTGTCCAGTAAGTGCCTTGAAAATGACAGAGGTTTACAATACGGTGGGAGAAGCTTAACTTCTTCTTGGGCAATACATTTGTAGTCTGCATAATTGAAAGGATACAAGTCCTAATCAGAAAGGCTAGGAATTTCTCATTATTATGTATGCAACTGATCTGTTGACAAACACATTTTAAAGCCATGAGTCTTTAAAACTAAGAAATATTACTTTGTTCCAAAGTCTACATTGAAATACCATCTTCACTTGTGTTTGAGTCTGTTTCTGAACAATCTGGTATTAAATTTATGATGATAGGTTCAAGTCTTATATCAATCATCGTTTCCCTGTCAATTTCTTCTTCCTAGCATGCCACACAGACTATGCCCACAGTACAGGTGGGATGTTGTCTGTTGCCTCGTTGCTTATTGCCTCATGTACAAGCGATTCACTGTATGGTACCTTGAATGTTTTGTTTCTTTTTCTTCCACATAGTCTTAACACCCTTTGCCCAAATTAATTCCATATGGCTACAATGACAGTGACACGTGAGTAAACGCAAAATGGTGTGACCACATTCATGTGCAAGGAAGTCGTGTGTGAACGTTCTGTCACGTGACTGGTACAGTATAAATTAACGAGCTGCAGAAGATCGACACGAGTCTAGATTATACGATGCTTACTATTTTTATTTTTAAGCTGGGGAAAAATATCCACATTTCAGGTGTTTGTACTTGATGTTTTTTCTATAACAGTTTAACTATAATTGGCAATGACCGACTTCGAAGCGAGCTATGACAAGAATTGTGAATCACATCACGAGGCTGGCAGCGTTCATCCAGAATGGTAATCACTGCTGTTTTACTTGCACGTAAATACAAGTTTATTCTCAGAAATAAAACGAGAAGAATCAGCCTGCATAGTAATTGTCCGAAAACCTATCCCTATGAGAAATTTAAAACCGCCAGTACCATCAATAATTTTCCAGCATATCTTCTTGGAATCATTATAATTGACCCATGTTTCATCAAGGTAATACACTGCTGACCTACCTGCTTCTCTTGTATCGTGAATCTTTATATGGGATGTAGTTCGTGCTGCACCTATATCATTTGTCTGAACTAAAAACTCTCTTCTTAACGTATCTGGAACCAATGTCTTTGAAAATTCATTACCTTGACGAAGCGCTTACCATTGAAGCCTGCGTAATTGTAACACGTTTCTGTTATGTCAGGCATTCATCATTCACACGGATCTCTTTAAAACATCATTGTTAAAACTATCCATTTGTGTTACAGGTTCTTTGCGATTTCGATGCTTTCCGGCGACACGAAACCAACTGTTTCTACAGTTCCGACAGTCTTGACACTTCCCTTTACAATTCGCTTTAACAGTTCTTTGCCGACTCCACATGGTTCTGGGGGCCATTGTTGTGCTTTCAAATATCAACCGTAGGAGACGCGCTTTTAAATTCACGTTTGAAAAAGTTATAAATGAGTTAAATAATCCGCCTCGCCTGCTTGTGATGCACTTCACGTTTATTGCCGTCATATGACTTTTTTTTTTTTTTAATCGCTCTTAAACATTTACGAGATACACATTCACAGCTGTACTGCTGCAAGAAAATAAAGGAAAGAAAAAAATTGATAGTTGGATGGACAGTTCGGTTGTGGCGAAGTGCGGCAACAGTGCTGCACGTAGGAGCGAGATTCTCGCTCTCTGCAGGAACTCGCTGCTAGCCGCTCGGAAAGAGCATGAATATTAGTGGCCGCCAGTGGCTAGTGGAGGGGATGAGGAGAACAGCTGAAAATTGGGCCGCCTTCTTACATGACACAGACAATAGGACTCTTCTGATTCGTCCAGACCGATGCTTCGACGTAAATATTGAAATTTCCTGCTACTATTAAAGTTTTGGAGCCAGTGCAGATACGGTTCTGGAGGAAGTACTTAGGTGCTTTCAGTTTACTCAGAATCGGTAACATATTTGTAGTATATGAAGCTACGATGTCTTCTGGTCAGAAGAAACTGATAGCACCTCTTTGTTTCGACAGATTATACTTCACCGTACCTGCACGTACCACCACCGTGCGACACAGAGTATGTTACTCTTGTGCCGTAGGTTTATAGAGAGACCAGAAAAAAAAGAAACCTGATATCAGTATATTTAACGAAGTCATTCATTTCTGAGTACGTTACTCACCTCTTGCAGGGTGCACTGCTCTATTTGGGAGCTGAGGAAGCGTCGATAGCAGACTCTTGTCAACGGCTGAACCTGGAGGTCGTCCGTACTAGCGATACGATGAAGCGATTTCTCCACTCGGGGCAAATCTGTCTTTTAGTTTCATTGCTTAGGGGACAGACTGAAACGGCATAGCGTTGTCTCCCTTAATCCACAGAAAACACGATAAGAAATGTTACGTTCTTTCGATTAAATTACTACTAAGAAAAGCCTTGGGATTATCGTCGTAATCGCAGTTCTTTCTACTTCACCGCGCTGTAATTCGTCACGGTCACGTAAACGGACAATTAAAATGGCCCGGTGTTTACAATAAATTGCTGTGAAAACAGCTGTAGGCCGGAAAATTCCGTTACAGCTGGGAACGGTGTTTCTCGCGACGGCATTCTTGTGCCAGGTCCGTGCTCTTGTCGAGATGAACTTTAGCAGCACTTCAGGATTAATTCAGATAGGTCCATCGCCTTTTTTTTTTTTTTTCGTCTCCGCATCACTATCGCCGTGCTGCCAGACAAGGTGTCGACGTCTGCGACGCTGTTCCCCAAAGTCGGGAAGCAGATGATTCGACGAACTGCTCTGCAGAACAGCCACTGTACAGGTTGAAATCATGTTTGCGAAATCTGATCTGTGCGGCCTCTATGATGACAGAAAAAGTAAAGCCCTTTCCTTATAGAAAGGAATCTGTCTATTCCTCGATATTTCGTTTTAACAGTGCTCCAAATAGTTTTCCGTACAACGCCTAGCGAAATATTACGCTCAGATTAGGCAAGTATCAAACGAGGGAAAATGTTAGAAATATGGCGGGCTTCCCAGAATCAACTGTTCCCTTCGCTTCAGAGGTGTTACATATATTCAGATCTCTGGAGGGCGTCTATCGCTGACAGTATGGTGACGTCATAACATCTTACTCACATTGACGAATAAGTCACACGCAACACAGATTCACCCTCAGGGAGCCCACTGTCATACATGGACATACTCACACAGTCATACAAATGTTGAACACATGCCAGAAGGCTAAGTTCGAAGCTGCAGTAAAATGTTGACCTAATGGACCTGCAAGCTTCTCATTAAAGTAACATTTGAGAATTAGCTACTGGTGCCCAACTCAAACACACACATACTTCTGCATGAAGCCAAAAAGACAAACAATATCTCTATGCTTCACGGTTGAGACGTTTAACCACTCTCACGCCGTTTCCCTGAAGAGAAAGGATGATAAATATTTTACAGTGATCGATTGGCTGATGGTCCATTCACCATTAACCAGAATTGTAACCACAGATATTCCGCTCACATAGACAAACAAAAATACTCTCGTGTAACAGTAGCATATTATTGTATATAGCGTTTTGTAACTATTGAAATTTGTACACATAGTGACAACTGACAGGCATGAACATAAGTGAGATAGAGAGATATAGTGTACATAGAAAGACAGAAATTTCGTAAGTGTAGCTGTGTGATCGAAGATTATGTAACATAGTGTGCATCACCAAAAAAAAATTGTTCCAAACTGACATGATGATAGGGAACCAGGATATCTTTAACATGAACATGTACATATAAAAAAAGAAGACTGAAAGCTATAAAGGAGAAAAATATACATGTATTTGACATTGAATTTCCAATCTCTAGTGTCTGAAATAAAGTTTGGGGGGCAAAAAAAAAAAACAAAAAAAAACAATGTTTTCACTAAAAGCACGAATGTTACTGTGTTCACGCAGTTGTGTGAGCAAGAAAAGAAAAAAAAAAGAAAACAGTTGACCGTAACGTCCTTCGCATGCTAACGTCACACAACGAATCACTCAACACACGAATATTGCGACACTCGCCTGTGGAGCGGGATGGTGGTTCCTGGCGTGGAGAAAGCGGCGCCAGCTGGAAGCAGTGCGACTGGTGGTGTGGGCCACCAATCTAATGTTTCTGGGAACCAGGCGCGGCACCCGGAAGTTGCTCCAGTCGTCCTCCACTCTCTGTGGCGGCACTGTCCATCGAGAAGAATCTCGTGGGGTGGTACGACAGCCTATTGTTGATGTGCAGCACAGTGCGGTACGGTGGCAAGCACACGTACGGGCTCTGATTGTATTGAGGACCGCAAGAATCGGGACAGAGCCGTAGCACAGGTAGTTGGACGTCCTAAGACAGTACACTTGGTCTTATCTAGAACGAAAAATTGCAATACGGGATTCTACTCTCAGAGTGACTGCAACACTCGTGGATTCATCTGATGGAGGATGAAACCAGGATAGCAGATCGATCAACGTGGCTGATTGCTCGGAACTGCTCTCTGTAGGAGAGAACACAATCACGACAAACTGCAGTCCATCAATACCCGGCACAAAACTGCTTTGGGCGTGCAGTCCGGCCTATTATTGTGATTTATGCGAATTCGTGCAGGAACGGTAAACGGCGTCCGCCATAAGTGCGCCTCAAGAGATCTCTCCGACTCTTCGTGCTACCACTGTCAGAGTACGCCCTCGTCGTCTGGCACCTCTCCTGCAGTTGAGTCCCCTTATCTAGTGGATTCCCCATTTCTAGTGGAGTCCCCGTTTCTGCGTCACCGCTGAGCGGTGCCCTGCTGTCTCCTCGGCCAGCCGCCAACGGGGTCGCCCGTCCCGGTGGGATCCCGGGGTTGTGTCCGCCTTCAGCTGACCGGAGGCTGTCGGCCAGGTGGGCCGCCGCGTCGCTCAGCAGGTGGGCGGCACTCGCCTCTGAGCCGTCGCGGAGGGGCGGGGCGTGTCGTGACTGACAGCCGCCTCGCTCAGGCGTCTGCCTGCCGCTCGGCCTCCATTTACTCCACACCGACCACCGTGCAGCGTCACTTCTCGTCCAGCAGTCACTCGCTGTTCGCAGTACCTGCGCAATACTTACGACCTTTCATAAAGAGTGCCTCCTCAAAACTTTTTACTAAAACAGCATTCGGAATTTGTAAAGATCGTATTTTGTACATTCCATAAAACAAATTAATAGAGACGAATATTTACATGAATACAACTGTTACACTAATACAACACAAAACTCTTATACTCTGCTGAGAGACTTTATAATTAATGCTTATTGTAAAGAATAGTGACTTAACCTATGGGCCCATTGTTAATACCAGGGTACGATTCATTAAGATACAGAGAGGCTCAAGTACTCCACCCGTAACTCTAAAATACTGTACGTAATCCCACCTGTGACATACCCGTCACTGGAGCATGTTCACAACTACTGCCGACTCTTTAACTTCACTAACTACGCTATCTACAGGCGCCACTGCACGTCCCTCGCCGTCTCGGATCCCAGAGGCCTCGATCGATCCCTGAATCTGCTCAAGACACGGCGGACGCACACAAATAAACAATGAACACATATTAGACGAGATATAATTAGCTGCAATCGCCTTAGTAATGGAAATTAATAAAAATACTGTATGCAACTTATCGGCTACACCCGTTTACCATACGTACTCCCCCGTCCTGCCCCGCTGAGACAACTCGGTGGATGTTGCTGTCTCTGCCGTGGCCGATCGCTGAGTCGGTCGCTACTCATCTGAGATGGAACTGGATGTACACAAACTTACGGTGGAAAATTTACACACACACAAAAAAAAAACCACGGCAGACTTGGCAAGTTACAATGCAAGGACTCTAACCTCTGTACACAATTTCTTGTGAATATCATACTTTTAGACTTCTCGTGTGTGCTAGGTCTCACACCGAGACACCAGTTACCGGACTTGTTGAGGAATTCCATACGTTCGGCATTACACCGCTCACACGGTAAATCCCGACGACCGCTGACGCTCAGAGACGTGACGTACCACCGTACGAGAAACTCGCCACACTCCAGAAAGGTGGAACGCGCTGTGGCGTGCCCAACACGCCAACGAAGAGAAAAGCCACACTGAAAGTAGGTGCAGCACCGCAGTTGTGTGCCCATGACAGCAGTGACAAATACCGCGCAAACAAACAAGTGGTGCAGCGCTGTAAGGCGTGCCCGGAACACTGTCGATATGCACCCAGTAGCTCTTCCTCAACAAAGACTCAGTAATTGGTACGGTGTAAAGACAAAACACACGGGAAGGTGCACTCTGTGTTACCAATGACTCGGAAGAGTGGTGGCTCCCGCATGACATGGAAAGTACAGAACAGTCAGTTAGACCGACCCTTCGTTTTCGGAGTTAACAAAGAATGCGGAAGGTCCACATGTCGCCTCGTAGCCCCTACAAGTTACACATGTACATGTTAAAGAATATAAATAAAATCAAAGTACCACACTTAATGTCTAATACGTAAACATCAGAAAGATGTCTATTTTACAAATGTTTCCTTTTTGTTTCACACACAGGCAACACTTTTTTTCTGTACAAAAACTACGTTCTTGCGCTCCTCACATTTCAACATATGTAAACGGCTCTGTCCGAGTATTTGTGCGGATTTTCCACCCCGAGTCCAAACCGCACGGTCCTGGCTACAAGCTCGCCCTCCATTTCTGTTTCGGTGATTGGAACTCGGGTTAGGACCACGTATTTCGATTCACTCGTCCCGCTCTTCATGTGAATCTCTGCGCTTCCAGCTCGTGTCGTACTGGCGGGTATCGTTTTGTCTCTGCAAGTTACTCTGCCGCCCCAATTTTGTCTCTTATAGTCCTGCCTCCCTCATGTTCCACCACGCTGATGGATGTTGTTATTGCGCGGTGCTCCACGAAAGTCGCCATTGTAATAGTTATTTTGCCCTTTCCTTCCAGCATGCGCTGCTTCTTTTTCGAAAATTAACTCCAACTCGCTGAGAAGGCTTTTCAATGTTTCGATATTCGCTCCGTACTTTCCTACAAGCGCTAGCTGGTAGTTGCTCGGCAGTTTCGCGAAACAGAACTTCATTATTCCACCATCTCTATGTGGCACATCAAGAAACTGATTCTTTCTAATTAAAGCCTCGAAGAGGCCTGACGCCTGCGGATATGGACACAAAATGATTTCTTGTTTTATTCGGTCTTGCACTTGGCGCGATCAATGCTTTCCCAGTAACGCGTCGGTGAATTCTGGGTACATTCGGCATGTACCTGCAACACTACGCATTTTCTCAGCTGCCGTGCCCTCGATGTGCCCGCAGATAAATTCTAATTTTGTTGTCAATGGCCAAGATATTAGTAGCGTGTTAGAAAATTGTGACAGCAAAATTTTTGGGTGAAGTGAGCCTCCATTTTCCCGGAAATTTTGGAATTTGAGGACCGATAAAATGTGTTTGTAATCAAAGTCTGGTACCTCTTGAACATTTCTATTGGGCGTAGTATGACACGCGCCCGTCTCTTTGACGCGAACTGACACCTCCTGGTTCTGCCCCACAATGATACTGGAACTGAGCGTCAGTTGTGGCGGCCGGGCTGCAGTTTTGCAGCCGTGCGCTCCCTGGGCTGCAGAGCGCGATTCGTACTCGACTGCGTCGCGCCGAGCCGGCCGTCGCCTCTGCACGCTGTGTACCAATTTGTACTCGGCGTTCCCGGCGTGCCACACCTTTTTCTACGCTTCCACACCTTTGGGTGGTACCCGCAACGCGTTCTTCAACGCTTTCCATTCTTTGCGTTGTGCTCGCAGGTGCTCCCTTCCACTGGGCTTTCATTGCATCGATTCCTATTGCATTCATGTGTCCAATTCGCCTAGCGATTCTTGCACGGTTATTTGCGGTTTTGGCCAATGTTTTGGCGCCAGCTGCCTCTACCCTTACTAATTCAGCATGTCTCTTCGCTTCGGTGGCCCTTTTCTTGGCTTCGACACTCGTCTTACCGACCTCTGCTATTTCATACCACATAATCGGTACTGTTTAGTTATGCGGCTCTGATGCTGCTGTCGCGATTTTGTATGTCGCGTGCTGGCGTTCCAGTGACGTGGCGGAATATAGGCGGATGATCGGGCTTGGGACTCATTCAATGACATACGTGTAGCGTACATAAAAAGAGTATAATTTAAGCAGTAATGGTTGAGCAAGGTTTCCCACCGAGCAACGTTATACCGGGTGCGGAACAACAATTTGACCAAAAGTGCAGGGCGGAAAGACAGTATGAAACGTAAGAATGTGAGTGTCGTAACTAAGGGTCGCACATGCGTATTTTCGGCGCTATAGGAACGTAATTAAAATCTGACATAGGGACGTCTTTACTCAAAATGAAAGGTAATCCGCAGAAAATGTACGCGTGAACACAGTCTTTCGACTAATCAGTCTTCAGGACGAGAAAAAGCAAAACGTAGATCATCGCATACACGTTTATCATACTTAGCCGACGTACGAGACAGTACTTCTTTAGAAATGCAGACAATCACATGTCCATGTTTCATGTAGTAGTAAATGTATAAATGTCGTGACACAAGCGTTTGTTACGTTCTTATGGGGCAACATACGAGACCCTACACCATAGGTATTAATGAAAAGAGAGACAGTGCGCCGTTGCTCAATTCCCAATGCACGGAAAATGAAACACAACTTTTAATGGCGTCGGTCGCATTGCGCCTATCATCGTGAGTAGAGGCGAAATAATTTTATGGCGTCTGTGATGTGGAAGTGATGGCTCAGAGACCGCTCAATAGTGTGATATCAAGTTGTCTCTGTATCTCCATATACACCTGTCACACACTAACCTATGGAGCCAAGTTGCCCTCATTTGTCCTCCTGTCAGAGGCAACCCGTATTCTATTCATTCACGGTTTAGACTGTACTGAAATGTGGTGAATTTTGCCTCTACGCCGCCATCAAGGTGTTTGATACCTGCAGCGAGTTCCCATGTTTGTACTGAGCAGTCAAGATGAACGGTACGACAGAGACGACGACTACACGGGAAACAACATTCAGATGGCGAAAATTTGGGAAACCGTTTTCCTCTAATGATGTGGTTACATGTTAAACGTTATTCGACTTTGCTACGGCGAACAAACGTCAATGTCTCGAGCTTCATAACTTTTACACTCATGGTCTGTGCAATGCAGCTATCCTTTGACGAAGCGATCTTATCAGTCTTTTTGTAATACGAAGTGGAGACATTAACAAGTAGTGGATAGTACGGAATCCTGGCAGACGCCAGTGGGGTCATGATGTGGGGGAGGGTGAGGAGAAGACTGCACGTAAAGAGATGTTCAAAAGCCTCGTGCACGGCCACTGAAGCGTACGCAGCTGATTGATTAAGCGATCAGGATTACGCTCGTTGCGGGAAGATGTGTGAGATGGGCACTGCTGCAAACACATTTCACCAAAAAGTATTATGCGTTTAGGCACGGCGACAAAACTTCTCAAACGCTACAGACCCATCCACACGGCCGTGCACAGGGGATGTTTTGTCTCCGGCCACTGTTTGCCGTAGCCCTCGCCACTAAACGAGAGGCTGGCTGATCTATAAGCACATTTCCAGGATCGATATCGCAATGTTACGTGATAAGACAGAACTGGTATTGGCAGATCGATTTGCAAATACTGCCCTACGTACTGTGTAGTAGCAGTCCTACTATTTGACGTTCACAGATACGCTCCCCTACGTAAGTATATTACTGAGAAGTCGGAGATTCGAATACCAGATAACAATTCTATCATCACAAATGTCCCGCAGATGTGTTTGTCCCGTATTACGCAATGACTTCGAGAGAGTATGTAGACGTACAATTCGCACCGATCTGTGGTACAGCGTTGCGATGTCGACTGTTGAAACACGACGAATGGCACGTCTAATAAGAGGAAATAAAAATGACAGCTTTTGTTTTCGTGGTCATTCAAAAAAATTTCGGAATTGTTTTAATATATACCAAGAATGTGAAACAGACTACGGTGGAATTTCGAGGTGTAAGACGCTGCAGGAATATTATTAGCATGTTGCCAACAGAGAGCACGTGATCCGTTTGACGAGGCGAACACAAAACCACGAGGAGTATAAGGTCTGCGCTCATAGCCCGGGCAGGTATCCGCCATCGGACAGATATCGGCCATTTGCACGCTTTCATAGAGGTTTAATACCTACACTAGAAGAAAAAGTGTCTTATTAAACGGAAAGAATCACCTCTTCAGAAAATCATGGGTCTTTTTAGAGTACTTAATATATTATTCTAGTCAGAAGCAAAAAGGCCATGCTCACTCGATTTCACAGCTAGCACATGTGGCAATGCAGAGCCGTTCGTAATGAATGAGGCGAGTGTGTGGGTGTTACGACGTCACCTTAGTGTATGAGCAACATCCGCCTGCAGTGGCATTTAGATAATCAAGTGCTGTCCCCCCCCCCCCCCCTCTCCCCACCCAAAAGAAAAAATGCAGAGATACTCACTAACCTCTTGATAGTACGAGATAAAATAATAATAACAACTATTTCTTTTCGCGTCGCAATGGAAAACGCCATAATAACGAAAACATGTCAAGCAGTCAACTCTTACAACACAAGTAAGGCCTGAATAAATTCGTCTCCGATGCTGATTTGACGGCGGTGAGTTTCCTGCTCTGCTAATGGTGCATTTGCTTGCCGACGGCCACCAAAACGTGTGAAAACAGAGAGGGTATTACGAAACCTGAATATGCTTAGGACGATAATGCGGGAAAACAGTTAGCAATAAGCATAAATATTCGCTGTAGTATTTTAGGCAAAGTTAGTTATGTTATTTAGATTCAGGTAAAATTAAGGTACATCAGTTCCGTGGAAAGACAGGCCGCAGAGGTGGGAATGTACAGCAGAAACTTGTACCGTCACCACGGCTACCGTCTTTCCTTGAGAAGCTACACAGGATCTCCGAGACTCGCAAACGTTTCAGGCATGGTGGAAGCAGTGCCGCAGACATCGACGCCTTCTTTGGCAGCACGGCTGAAGCCGGCTGGTCCAGAAAGAGACGATGGAGAGATTCGTCTGAATCTTGATTTCTTATTCAAATCTAACACGGCAAACACGCCGAAAGCATTTGTGTCCAGAATGCCGCTGCGAGGCACTCCGTTCCTACTTGTAACAGTACTGCTTTGGCGACATTTCAAAAATTCACGTCTTTGTAATTGTTCGTTTATCTATTGCTGAAGAAACGAAAACCTCTGAACTAATCATGACGATGAGTTTACGAAATGTCTAGCTTTGGAAAGAGAACGATTATGGAAATTATTGTGGCTTATATCAGGTAGTATCATTTTCTGATGACGAATACGACAGGTTGTTACTATTGCAACGAACGACGACTTTCCACGTCTGCATACGAGTTTTACCCTCTGTTTCACAGCAATATATCATTGTCACTCCTTCTTAACAAACCGGTGGTCGAAGCTCACTTAACGTTTCTGAATACAACATCATAGTTAGCAAGAAAGAAGACGATAAATATTTATAGCTCGTCCATTACTATTGCGAAAATATTGAAATGCTTTGAAATGCAAACAGAGTGCGTAATATAGCATACAAGCGTTTGCTATACAGAGGTGGAAGTGTTATGAAAGCATGTCTCCACAAATGATTAGTGGATGTCGGTAGCATTTATTCCGATTGGACAGAACGTTTAACTTTGGCGAGTTTGTGTGTGGAAGGCCAAAGTCTAAATGTGGGTTTATATAGATTGAACACATTCATAGGTGCCCCACCAACGTTATTTATCGTTTAATGGTATACTCGCTTCTAACTTCGATACATGTAAAGTTTAACTGATGGTTGTGCATTTACTATCCTTTTTCCGTTTTCATTTTCTCCATAAAACCGTTATTATTCGCAAGAAAGTTAAAACGGCCGACATTGTGGAGCGCCAGCAGCAACAATAGGTCGCTGAGGCAGCGACAAACCTCTGTGAGCTGCAGGAGACGCAGAATTAGCGGAAAAATAAACTCAGCCTCTATCTTTCTACGATCTACAAGCGCGATCAAAAGTGCTCAACGTCAGTACCGTCTCACTATGCGAATCCGACGCCGGTTTTACGATTTTGTGTAACCCGTGCTGGCGTTCGGGTGGCGTCCCTTTTGGTAGTCGATCTGTGACGTGTGTGAAAAAACGCAAACGTAAGCAGTGTCGGTTGGGCGGGGTTTTGTCATCCTGCACTGTTACACATTATCACACATGACCAGGTGCTGACCGCAGTCTCAATTCTTCGATAAAATGAAAGTGCTTAAAACCGTAAAATGATGGAATGCTGTGGTAGTGTTTTTTTCCCTCGAAATACAGCAAGAAATCCGGCACCGGTGACCATGTTTCGGGAGTCGATATGATAGTGTTTACCTGACGAACCAGAAGCGGTAGCGGCAGATCGGTTTATAAAAAGCACATTCGTTAGCTGTTTGTAGAACTGTTAAATAGCGTTTATATTTTGTTTGACAGAATGAAAGCGATTATTAACATACTGTTACTCTTTCGAAGCGGAAACACAGAGAATCAAATATCTTATTTTTACGCTTAGCATTTCTCCTCCGTTCGACACTTGTAATTTTCTGCAAAAAGATACCAGAATTTCCGTGTCCATTACTATATACAAGGTCCTTAATCGTTGAGTGACAGAATGGTGCCCGTAGACATCTTTTTCGCGTTGTTTATTCCGTTTCAACGTCTTATTCCTTATATCAAAGCTTAATACGGCAAGTCGCATGCTGCCACCTGTCGGCCAGCGACTACACTGCGTCCTCTGTAACTCCTTCCGCAGTTAACTTCTTCTGCAACACGGGGCGCCATCAGAACGTCTTTCGATACCGCTGGTTGGGGTGCGAATCACGCACTTCCAAGAAATAAAATCAGAACATTCGTACATAAAAATCTTTTGTAGTCGGCAACGAGGGAGGGCTGTAGCCTATTTGTATGAAAGAAGGTAAATTGAGACAACTGTGAGCCGACAAGACCGCCACATCAGAGAAACGGGCGGCTGCGGTTCCAAATCCGCCTCCACACAGCACCAGAGAATGTCGTATAACGCACTCAGGAGCCGTAGAATAGATTTCAGACTGTTTTCGTTCTCGAGCGAAGCGTTACTCAGCGCTTTCAAATAAGTAGTAGCGTATTAAAACATGAAATAAGTTTATATTTTTTGTTTCTCTTGTAAATAATGGAAAGAAGTACATTCTTTTTTTCGTCACATTCCAACATTACCTGAAACATCATTTTTTTTCTGAGAGGAAGAAATTGATTTCAATGTCTGAAACCACTGTGTTTCCTGCGAGGTGCACTTTTCAACTACTTAAAATATAACGCGGCATTATTTTTTATTTAGTTCTTCAGTAAAAAGGCACCAATCGTGGCATGGAGTAACAAGAGGCATAAGCAGTTAGGTGCGACGATGGAAGATACATTATCTGAATGGAGAAAGAGCCAAATTAAAAACCGGCGGCAGTCTTCAGAGAAAGCGGTCGCGGACCGCGTGTTACGAGCGATCGACTGTCTGGCGGATCTTGAAACGGAAAATCTGAACTACATCGACAGCAGCGGGAGGCAAAGGCCGGGCAAGTTCTGTTACGTAGGAGGACTATCCAGAAATCTGTGGGCGGCGATATGGCACCGGGTGGACAGATTGAAATCGGCGTAACTGGTCAGTGAGTGGGACACGTTACTGGAATGCATCTTACAACTGGCAGCAGACGCGTAATGACGTCTGCGTTTTGCGTAGAAGATCAAAATCGCAGCATTCATTCACACTATGCAGTACTTAACTCGGTTCGCCCTTTTACTAAATATTCAGTTTATACAGTAAAGTATGAATTACATGCAAAGGTAATTGTAAAATCATTCCTGTGTCGGAAAAAGAAATGCTCTGGCTGGAGGAATTGTTTCCAGGACGACTGCGTGATAGACGCAAGACTGCTATCTCGTGATAGCATTGCGCTGGTTCTTTACCTAAAAAAAAATACTAGAGTAGTAGTAGTAATAGTCCATATCGTCATGAATTAGAGGCTCAGTTATACGTAGTTCATAAGAAATAGTGTAACTCCGTTGTGTTTAAAATGAAACTTGGCAAGTACGATAACTATAGCGACTTTGTCTGTGGAGGGCGCAACTTAAAACCTGGGTTTCTGTAATTGCTGGTAACTCAATCGCATGACGAAAGTTATCATTCAAAATGGTCAGCGCATTAAACTACCAGAAACGTAGTGTTTGATTCCGAGTTGCCTCATTCGTTACTTCTTTCTGTTTTCATTCCTTTAACAGAATCCCAGTTACTCCGGAGAAACTCTGAATGTTAACTGCCATCATTCCGTGGCGCCAACAGCAACAATCGACCGCTGATGCAGCGACAGAGCTCTGTGGTCTGCGGGAGACGGAGAATTAACGGGAAGATTTAGTCGTCTTCTACATTACTATGATCTGCAATTGCGATTAATGTCCGAATGTGCTTACAACCAGTACGGTGTCACCATGCGAATCTGGTGCTGGTTTCGTGATTTTGTGGATCGCGCGCTGGCTTTCCAGCGACATGGCGGAATATAGGCGGACAAGCTGGCTTGGTGTCATTCAGTGACATACGTGTAACGAACGTATAAAGCGAATAATTGAAACAGTGCTACTTGAGCGAGGTTTGCCATCCAGCAACGTTATACAGGGCGTGGGGAAACAGTTTGACCAAAAAAGGGGGGCGGAAGGACAGCACGAAACATAGGAATGTGTATATGGTGACTAATAGTCGTTACTGCATATTTTCAGCGCTACGGAAACGTAATTGAAATCTGACATACTGAGGTCCTTGTTCAAAATGATAGGTATTTTACAGAAAATGTATACATAAACAGAATGTTTGCACTAGCCAGTCGTCACGACGAGAACAAGATAAATTTCAAGCGTCACAAACACGTGTATCGCATTTAGCTGACGACCGAGACAGTACTCGTTCAGAAATGAGGACAATCACATGCCCATGTCTCTTGTTTGAGTATATTTAAAAAAAGTGAAAATGAGTGAAAAATGAGCGACCACTTAATTAACAGTAGTATGTATAGAGAATGTTTTAACTGACCACCGTTGCCATGCTGCCGTACCGCCTTAAATATTTAACTGCGATCTGTATTTTCTATACTCAGATTCCTTCGTTTGGCGCTCTCTTTGTGCTCTACGCTTTTGGTGAAATAGTTTTTCCGCCCTGTATATGCCAGACGATGCGTTACAGAATGTTGTTCGAATTCTCAGGAGTCCAGTACACTTAATCGTTCGTAGGATGTGCTAACAACGGCAAAATGTCAGAATGCGTTGGTAGCGATTTGTAACTTTAAAGTTCAGTAGACAGTAACTATGTAAAAGGAAATGTGACACGTATAACGAGGCACTACGGAATTAGACGTGTAATATGTTTTCTGATTACAAAAAGTTCTCTAGTAGAGCGGTAACCGCATAAATGTCGTGACAAGCGTGTGTGTCACGCTATTATCGAGCAACGTATGAGACCCCACAGAATCGGTATTAGTGAAAGCATGCACCGTTGGTCAGTTGCCAAAGCGTTCAAAATTAAACAAAACACTTAACTGGGTGTTTGACATTGGAACTATCATCGTGAATGAAGACGAAATAAATTTATAGTGCCTATGATGTGGAAGTGATGATTCAGAGACTGATGAATACGGTGAAATTAATTTCTCTCTCTCTCTCTTTTTTTTTTTTTTTTTTGATAAATATCTACGACACTATGCAACCAAGTAGCCCCTATTCCTTCTCCTGACCAGAGGCAAACACTATTCTACTTATTAACTGTTTTGACAATACTGAAATGTGCTGGATGTTGCTTCTAGCCCTGCACCGAGGCGGGCCAACAGAATCGGATACCTGCCGCGAGTTTCCATGTTTGTACTGAGCAGTCAACATGTAAGGCGCGGCAGAGACATCGACTACGCGGGACACAACAATTAGATGACCAAAATTTCGGAAACCAATTTTCTGTTGTGATGGTTACATGTGAGACCTTAATCGATTCCACTAGCCGGAAGGAACGCCTGCGGTGCGTTCCAAGCTTCATACGTTTCACACCCATGGTCTTCGCTGAGCAACTGTCGACGATGAAACAAACTTGGCGGTGTTGTGAAAGGAAGACGTCAACAAGTAATGTAGAGTACGAATTCCTTACGGACGCCAGTGAAAATATAAGATAGAGAAGTGTGAGGAGCAGATCACACGTAAAGGAATGTTCAAAAGTCTTATCTAGGCCCATTAAAGCGTTCGTGGCTGCTTTATTAATACACCGGAATTACGCTCGTTGTCGAAAGAAATACGAGGCGGGCACTGGTGGAAGCGTTTTGCACCTGAAAAGATTAGGCATTTAGATGTGGGCAGAAGACTTGAAGTAAATTCACATTCCCACCGCTGTACGCAGGGTTAGGGGATGTTTTTGTCACCAGCGACTGTTGTGGGCCGGAGGCTGTGCCACTAAGCGAGAGGCGGCTGTGGTTGTAGGGACACATCCAGCATCGATATCGCAGATGTAGAATGTATTAACAGTCCTACTATTTTACTGTCACAAAACGATTTGAAGGCCGCATACACCTCCCCAAATATGTATATAACCGACAAATCAGAGATTCGAATACTAGATAATAATTGTATCATAACGAATTTCCCGCAGATGTGCTTATCCCATACTGGGCAATGATTTAGAAAGGGTACGTAGACATACAAACCGCACTGGCTCGTGGGACAACTTTGCGATATCGACTATTGAAACACGAGTGATAGCACGTTTAATAAGAGACAATCAATATATAATAACTTTAGTTTTACGTGATAACAATAGGACACTACGGCAGAGTTTCGAGATTGGTCGAAGGTACGGAACACGGTTTGTGTCCAAAATTTCGCACAGGCCGGCGTGTAGCATGTAACGCATTCAGGCACCGTCAAGAAAGCTCTTGTGGCGTTGGTTCTCGCGACCGGCTCTGCCCAGCAACAGGACAGAAGAATATGGATGAGACAAGTTTTTTTGTTTTAATTTTCTGCCGCCTTCTAAGTGAATTACTGTTTGACTTGAACGTGTTCTTTGTCCTCACAGATGCAGTGTGTAAAGGTTCTGGAATCTGTCGAAACAGAGAAGCAACTGCTGGACTCTCTGCGTTTATATTCCGCATCGGCACAAAGATGATGACATTGTCAACAATTTTTTATGCATCTTCACAATCGATGTCTGTTGACAATATAGACGCTGATAATGCGTATATGATTAAGACTTGGCCGTGACTCAAGACGAATCTTTCTAGCCGTTACAAGTCTTCGTAACCTTGGAGCGTAAATACGTAACTACTCTTAACACACAAAGCGTGTTATCCAGGTGAGCGCAATAAAACAGAATCTCATGCATTAACTGACCCGGATAAAAATGTTACGACGGTGTTTTTTGACGATTTCTATACTTGTTTTCTGGAAGATTTTCTGACACAACCTCCTCCTCCTCCTCAGAAATTTGGGACAGCATCAGCTGGAGGCAGCTGTGACAGTTAAAACCCAGTTAAAACCCAGGATTTGGGGTTGTACAGACTCCACACCGAGGGACTCGAACACACGTTGCACACGTATCCCAAACGGCAACGTAGCCCGGGGACGGCGGGAAAAAAGGCGGTCCAAAGGTGGACGGGCAACAAGACGGTGGGCAGGCGAGCTGGGAGCTGCAAGGAACTTACAAGCCTGGCGCACCAGCAGGAGCTGCCGCCGGATGGTAAGTGGCGGTTCGCCAGCCTCAGCACAGAGGCTGGTACGGGGCTGGTCCGATAAGCAGCCGTGGCCAGTCGGATCCCAGCACGGTGGACAGCGTCAAGGATCCGCAAATGAGACGGCATCGCTGACCCATATACTGTGCACCCATAGTCCAGCCGTGGGCGCACAAAAGCTCCATAAAACTGAAGGAGACGCGCCCTGCCCGCTCCCCAAGACCTGTGGCTGAGGCACTTGAGGATGTTCAGCGCCTTCAGCGTTCTGGCTTTCAAGTCACGTAGGTGTGGCAACCTGGAGTAAAAACTTAGGCCCAGAAACCGCACTGTGTCTCTAAAATGTCGGACAGTATCCCCCATATGCAAGGCAGGCAACGTAAAAAGACGACGAGAACGGTTTAAATGAACACAAACACACTTATCGGCAGGAAACCGAAAACTCGTCTTTGCAGCCCACTCCTCTAACCGCCGCACTGTTAGCTGCAATTGACGGCTCGCGGATCCAACACTGGAGGAGGAACAGAAAACAGCAAAGTCGTCCACAAACAAGGAGCACTGTACTGGACTCCTCACTGTAGACGTTGTACTGTTTATGGCTATGGCAAAGAGGGTAACGCTTAAAACACTGCCCTGGGGGACACCGTGCTCTTGCTCAAAGCTGTCGTTTGTGAAAATAACGAATTGTCAGGACAGTGTGTGAAACGTTTGCTGTCGTTCCACCTGGCCAAACGCAACAGGGATAGATACCGGATTAGCACTGCGAGTCTTGGGGAAATTAGCTTAACGGAACTGCTACACGCGTGACGCTAATACGACACGGAGATCCGTCGTTGATATGAGTGCTGAATACTGCAACTGTCTTATCCACCTGGTTTCGAACCTCGACACGGCAAGGATAGATGCACTTGCCGTCTACATGTGTGTGTCTATGGTCTAAGGTATGAAACGTGGTGTGTGCCCAAAGTTTCACGTGCGCCAACGAGCGCCGTACAACGCAAACAGGCGCCGTAAAATAAAATAAAGCTTTGGTGGCGTTCGTTCTCGCGTTCTGCGCTGCCCAGAGGCACGACAACAATATCGCTGGCGCAAGATTTTTTTATATTTTTATCACCTTTCCAGTAAATTACTTGTTAGTTTCCATACGGTGCTCTTCTTCACAGGTGCAGTGTGTTAAGGCCGTTTAGAGATCTTTTTCCGTATCCGTTACCAGATACGAAAGCAGTCTGTAGAAAAACAAGGACAACAGCTGGACACATTGCCACGAAGTAAAACATGTTGTCATACTGCGATTATATTCCACGTCGATGGGAAACAGACGACGCTGTCAACTTGTTTATTAAACCTTGACAATCGATGGGTGGTGACAACATATCTGCTAATCCTGTGTACTTGTTTAAGGTTCCGCCTCGGGCCGAGAGGAATTTTTCTAGCCATCATACGTTTTCAAAGCCGTGGGGTGTAAATAAGTTCCATCCCTTACCGCTACGCATATTCTGCACCACGTGTGTCATTAAAATGAGCATAATATAAGTAGCACAAGCGTTAACTGGCTTGGATAGAAAGGTTCTGAAGGTATTTTTTGACGATTTCTATACGTGTTTTCCAGAAGATTTTCTCACAGAATCGTCTACTTCTTAGGAGTGTAGGATACAATCAGCTGGACGCAGCTGAGACACAAGTCCATCCATGTATGTGCGGTGTGCGAAAGAGCACACTTCGAATGCATTGCAATGTTACAACTGCCAGCGATTCACGTGTCGGAATGGACACGCATCTCGCAACTGGACGGCTACGCCAGGCTCTGCTGCTCGTAAATATTAAAAATTAAGTCGCTGTGCCAGTTAGGGATTCACTCTCGATCAGATTATGCATATACATTTTTCTCCCGCTTTCGTTTGCTTCAGAAAACCGCCATTACTCGCAGCAGACTTTAAAATTGACATCTTTCCGCGTGGTAGCAGCAACAATCAGTCGCTGAGGCAGCGACAAAGCTCTGTCGGTTGCAGGACATGGAAGACTAACGGAAATAGAAATTCATCTTACACATTACTGCTCTCTACATTTGTGATTAACTTTTAAATATGCACATAATCGGTACAGTGTAACTACGCGGATCTGATACTGGTTTCGTGATTTTCTGTGTCCCGTGCTGGCGTTCCAGGGACGTGGCAGAATATGGGTGGCAGTCACCCAGTGACACATGTTCAGCGTTCGTAAAAAATGAATAATTTAAGCTATTCTGGTTCAGCGAAGTTTGCCATCCGGCGTCGTCATACAGGGTGCGGAAACGCAGCATGAAATACAAAAATTTGAGTATAGCAACTAGGCTTCGCGATTGAATATTTTGGCGGCACCGGAACGTAATTAAAATCCCACACACGAGCGTCTTGGCTCTAAATGATTGGTAGTTTACAGAAAATGTATACGCAAACACAGGCTGTGTGAACTAACCAACCGCCACCATGAGAACAAGATAAATTTAAAGGGCCACTTACACGTGTATCACATTTAGCTGACTTAGGACACTGCACGTTTTTAGAGATGAAGAGAATCAGATGTGCATGTCTCATGCTTCAATATGTCTTAAAAAGGTGAAAATGAGTAAGAAGGGAGCCGCCACTTATTGCTATAAGTATGTCATAGCAAATGTTCAAAGTGGCCACAGGTGCCATATTGGCATAGCGCCCGAAATATTCAACTGACAATTGCGATACCGAAATTCCTTCATTTGATGCTGCCTTCTTGCTCTGCACTTTCGGTCAAATTGTTTTTCCCCACCCTGTTTCTTCTAGACGTGACGCGACAGTAATGGTCGAATTCTCAGCCATCCAATACACTTCGTCTATGGTAGAAAGTGCTAAATACGGCAAAATGACGGAATGCGTTACGAGCGATTTATAACTTTGATGTTCAGTAGACAGAAACTACGTAAAAGCACATCTGATACATTTAACCAAATCGTTACGAAGCGAAGTATAAAATAACTTTCTTGATTAGAAATCATTGCCCACAGTGGGCAATGATTTCTGAGGAGTGTGTAGACACACAAATCGTGCCAATCTGTGCTACAACTGTGCTATGTCGGTTATTTAAAACCGACGGATAGCACACTTCAGAAGAGGAAATAAAAATGATAATTTTGTTTTTCGTGGTAAAAAAAAACATTGCAGGATTTTTTAAACATATAGCAGAAATGTGAAAGAGACTACTGTCAAATTTCGAGATGGAAGACGCGACGGTAAGATTGTCAGCATGCTGCCAACAAAGGACAGGAGATCCGTTTGTCGAGGCGAAGACAATGCCTTAAAAAAGGTATTTTTGCGCTTATCGCCCAGAGAGTATAACACAGTCGAACGGATATCCGCCATTTACACGTTTTCAAACTGTATTACACTTACAGTAGAACAAAAATGAGACGCTTTGAAATACCGAAGAATTTACTTACTTACACGGCTAGCATATGTGGCAGTGCAGAGCCATTCGTAATGAATGAGACGCGAGTGTGGCTGTCATGACGTCACCATAGTGTATCAGCAAGAGACGCCTGCCCTGATCTTTAGATAATAAAGTACTGTCGCAAAGAAACTGCATAGATACTCACTAAGCTCTTGATAGTACGAGACACAATAATAACTTTCTCTTTTCCATCATCATTGTCATCATGACAATCATAACACTCTCTTAATATGTGGCCGGAATATGTATAGGGCCACAGCCCCACTTCTCAATGGAAGATGCTGTAATAAGGAAAACATGTCAGCAGTGAGCTTGAAGAAACACGGGTAAGGTGAGAAAAATAATTTGTAAGGTGCAGAGTTGCAAACGGTTGCATATGGCGTTTTAAAGGTAGAGCCAAACAAAAAGTGCGCCCTTGACATTCCCTAAGTTCCTAAACAGACGGGACTTTTCGAGTGCTAACTGTCTTTTATTAGTGTGGCCAATAATAGAGTAAGCTGTGTATGTTCCAGAATACATGTAAAATTTTGTAAGTACCTTTGTAGGTACGCAAATCACGATGCTGGTTTGTCGACGATGAGTTTTCTGCGCTTGTGATGATGCATTTGCTTGCCGACGATCACAAGCACATACGAAAACAGTTGAGGTGTTACGAAACCTGAGTACATTTAAGATGAGTAATGCGAAAAAGCAGTTACTAGTAACTGTAAATATTGGCTGTGGTGTTGTACGCAAAATTAGTTACCTTACTGATATTCAAGTAAAACCTAGGCCTATCACTTGTGTGAAATGCGGAGGAGAATGTACAGCAGTAACTTGCAGCCGCATGGCGGCTATTGCCATAGCGTTGAGAGATTACAGAGGACTCTCAAGACTTGTTTACTTTTTAAACATACGGGAAGCAGCGTCGCAGACGTCGACACCTTGTTCGGCAGCACGGCCGGTGTCAGCTGGTCCAGAAAGAGGCGGTGGAGAGATTCGTCCGAATATTGATTTGTTACTCACGTTTCACCCGGCCAAGAACGGCGAAAGTGTGTGTCAGAAGAATGTCGCTGCGACACACTCCGTCCCCAGTTTGAACGGAATTTTCGGCACAGTGCTGGTTTAGCGGCATTTTATAAATTTCACGTCTTTGAAACTGTGGGTTTATGTAATACTGAAGAACTGAACGTCCTCGAACTGAGGAGAAATGCATTAAATAATTGACGGAACATTTAGCTTTGGAAAGAGAACAATTGTGGAACTTACTGTCAGGTAATAGTGACGAACACGATAGCTACTTTCTGTTGGGATGATCGACGACTTTTGCGATTCGCTTTCCCCTCCGTGCGTGCGAGATTCAGACGCTGTTTCACGACAGTAGATCGTTATCACCGCGTGTGAAGGAACCGGTGGTCGACCGTCACGTGACATGTGTGAGCGCAGAGACAATAATAATGAACCCAGATGGTGATATTTTTTTATATCTCCTCCGTCACAGTCATTGAACTGTTTTAATATGCGGGCAGACGGTATAACGGAGCACGCATCATCTGATGTTGCAAAGTGCAAGTGTTATAAGAACGCCAGTAGTGGTTACTCGAAGCCAGTATCTGTTTTGAGTGAAGAATAGGATACATTGTTTCGTTTGGGAAGGAAGATAACTTTGCGAGTTTGTCTGCGAAGGCGTAACTCTAAACGTGGGTTTACGTAGCGTAGGTCCAGTTGTGTGTGCCCTACCGACGTAACTCACCGTTTACAAGTTTACTCGCTTATTACTGTGCCGAACCCAAAGTCTGGCTGGTGGTCGCGCATTTATTATCATTTCTTCCCGTTTTCATTTATGTCAGAAAGGAGCCATTACTCGCGACAGACATTTCGGAGCGTTGGCAGCAACTGCCGGCCTCTGAGGCACCGACGAAGCTCTGTCGACTGCAGGAGACGGAGAAGAAATGGCGGAAAGATAAAGTCAGATTCTACACTACTGAGATCTGAAGGTGCGACTAAACGTCTTCAGAGTCAATACAGCGTCAGTATGCGAAACCGAAGGCGGTTTCACGATTCTCTGTAACCCATGACGAGGGCGCTAACCGCATCCTCAGGCGTCGAATATTTATTCTTTCACAGTGTCGAATGTGCTTGGAAACAGCTAAATGATGGATTGCTGTGATATCGATTTTCATTTTTAAAATCCGGCAACTGAAACCGCATTTCGACGATTGATACGAAAGTGTTGACATGACGATTCGGAAGTGGTATTCGATCGGTTCATGAAAAACAGATCTGCTAGCCGCGACGCTGCTTCCCGTATGTTTAAAACGTAAACAAGTCTTGAGAGTCCTCTGTAATCTCTCAACGCTATGGCAATAGCCGCCATGCGGCTGCAAGTTACTGCTGTACATTCTCCTCCGCATTTCACACAAGTGATAGGCCTAGGTTTTACTGTTAAAGTGCGTTCCGTCAGATTGTCTCCAGTGTCCAGAGCCACCCACTCCAGACCTCGGGCTGGAGCCCGCCGGTACCTGCCTTAACGCCGCCTTTGCGGCTGAGCGGCCAGCCCTGCCGGAGGGAATCCCAGAGCCGGCACATCCGGAGCACCTCTCAGCTCCCACTGCGAAACGTTCCCACCTGCCTGCCACTCGGCTGGCGCACGCTTCAGCTTACTGCGTCCTCAGGGCTCGGCGATCACTGTACTAACAGCAGGTTCTGATGTTTGCACCTAACGAAATTGTAGATCCCCATATACGCCGTCGTCTGTCGCTGAGCAACTGCGGACCATATATTTACCCAAGCGTTCGTCTTAAACTGTGCTCATGTATTCTCGCTCAGTGTAGACGCGGAAACTCCGCTAACGGAGTTTCTGTCTGTACAGAAAATGAAAGCGCCGCATGTGTCGTCTCGCCTTAGAAATGACCAACTATTCCGATAGGAAGTGAATCAAACATTTCACACTATCTCACACTAAATCGCTGCACAGTCTCCACAGCGCTAACACAGTGCAATCTCGTACCGAAACGCCGAAAATTCGGCGTGTGCGCCTGACACACTCCTTCTGTTGTTCTCTGCTGCTACGGTCCACAGGAACGGTACATCACTCTTTCAGTAGATTGAAAACCACTCACAACTCCTTGTCCGTTCTTCACACGGTATTGACTGCACACATCTCCTCACGAAGGTAACGACATACGTACTCCTCGCATTTTAACTAAATTACCGGAATTTTTTAAGCACCGCGTGCCTCGCGTTTAGCGGGAATATCAACTAATGAAACCAATCGAGGGTGCAACGGACTTGTGTACACTACAAACGAACCAATATTTCGTCATCTTGTACACACGTGTTTTAATTGTCGCATTGTACCCAGAGGAAACTAAAGCTGTAATTTTTCCCGAGGGCATGCAGCTTTACTGTGTGCACGGAGAGCTGCATCAAACCAGTCTCTGGACTGAAGACCACAGCAGCAACAACACAGTGGAGGGAGGCTGAACTTGTATTTCAGCCGATAATTGCGACTGTGTGTGTGCGTGGAGAGATGCCGAACGATACTTGTGGCCTGCGATTTGCTTATACTGGCGCCAAAGACCGCGCACCTGACAACTTCCGACCACTCGAGTCTAGCAGTGCTGCGCCTTATCAGCACTTGGGAGAGTGGCCAGCACAAACGATTCGCCCCTGTTTCACGTTGCGCCTGTTGGCCGTTCAGATACAGACAATAAAGGTCATACTAGATTCGGATAATTTTCTAGAAATACGTCCACATCTGGAGCATTCCTTACAGGTAATTCTCGAATACAACACCCTTTCCTGGGCTGTTCGTTCGCGCGCATTAAATGTGCTTTGACCTGTTTTAGCAGACGCATTATGACCAGCAGAAAGATTGAGTGCGTCAATGAAACACTGCTTGTGATATTCGATTGCCTCGGTACGGTAGCGGATGGGGCCTCTCCCGTACTAGGTCTCGTGTAATTCGCCCACCCGTCGACAACTGAACTGAAATGTTGCCGTGTGTGTTGACACATTTCCCAGACTTTAGTGATGTCGGAACTGGGGTGAGCAACAGCAAGATAACTTGAACTGAAAGAGACAGGCGTATCTTTGTGATGGTATTCCGTAATTTGAGAGCGCATTGGAAGCCACAATACTCAGAAAAATAAGCAGGCAAAATTTCCGCACGACACCTTCTCTGGCACCATGAGGATAGTGACACGGTGCCAAAAAAAAAGGCGATGGACATTTTCAAAATAATCTTGACCTGTTACCAAAGCTTAACCCGCAAGAACACGGGCAGGGTCTGACGCAAGAATGCCGTCGCAAGCAACTCCGTTCCCAGTTGTAACGGAATTTTCGGCCCAAAGCTGTTTCCGCGGCAATTTATAAGCACAGCGTCATTGTAATTGTCCGTTTATATAATACTGACGTATTACAGAGCGGTGAACTGGAAAGAATTTCTATTACGATGATGACGTGAAGGCTTTTCTTAGCTGTAGTTAAATCGGAAAAACGTACCATTTCTTACCGTGTTTGCTGTGAATGTTGTTTCAGTCTATTCCCCTAAGTAAATAAATAAAAAAATAAAACAGAAGATGTACCCCGAGCTGGCAAATCACTTAATCGTCTCGCTAGTAGGGAGACCTCCGTGTTGAAAACGGAGATTTAGCCGTTGAGAAAAGTTTGCTACCGTTACTAACTAGAGACGCTTCCTTAGTTCTGATATAAAGAAGTACACATAGCGATAGGTGAATGACACACACAGACTCGAATGACGTCGTTAAATATACTGACACGAAGCGCCTTTTTTTTTCTTTCGTGGGGTTTGTACATGCAGGAACAAAGAGGTGCTATAGTTTCTTTTGACCAGAAGACAACATAACTTCAAATGTTACCAATTCTGACTGAACTGGAAGCACCTAAATACTGCGTCCAAAACCATATCTGCACTGGCTCCAAAACTTTAAGAGTAGCCGGAAGTTTCGATGTTTACATCGAAGCATCGGTCTGAGCGAAACAAGAGTCGTAGTATGCATCATTCATAGAAATGTTCTCGAGTACGGCAAACGCTTTACTACATAAAATTCATTGTGTCACTGACAAATTAAAAATTCTAATAGAACATAATAACTCTTGTACAGCAACTGTGTTTCCCGTTATCGGGTCACAGTTTTCAAAGATTACGTACATCTACGATTCCCGCCAATTTCTAGTACAGTTTTCTAGTATGGACTATTTAACCGCACCAGGGAGTGGAGAACACATTTGGTAAAAGCAGATATTAATTATATATTTCTTCTGTGCCGTCATCAAGGCAACTTTGATACTGATACGTGGCCGGAATGTGTAAGATATTGCAGCACTACATCGCGGATGAAGGTGCAACTACAAAGTTAACACTTTGCAGTAGAAGTTGCGCGATACGATTGTTGTGGTAGAAAACGAAGCTATGGAAATTTGTGGGTTTGGCACTTGTAACCCGCCGTGTTCCAAACGACCGGCTAGTTATACGCTATTTATTTGTTATAAAAGTTTATTAAAGCCGTAGCAGAACAAAAAGTACGCCTTTTAAACACGTAAAGTTGATAATAGGAGGAATCTTTCAAAACGCTAAACGTATCATCTTAGTGAGGAGAGTATAAGGGCAAGCTCTGGCGACGGTATGGGCTGAACACGTGGGGTTTGAGAGTTGGTCGTAATAAACAGGACGCGAGTGCCAATGTTGTAACAGCCCGGTTGTCTATCATGGAACGCGATGCGCATGGAACACAACTAAATTCCCTAAAGTAGGTGTCTACACCTGTATATGCGTTTTCACGGCTGGGTTGACAGTGGTGAGTTGTCGGTACTGCTTAAGATGCAAGTGCTTGCCGACCACGGCAGACACACGTGAAACAAAAGTCGTTGCAGTTTGCCCACTGACGGAGCGCTGAGGAATGTTTGGACAGCCTCCTTCCAAAGAGAGAATTTCAAGCCAAACGACCGCACACGCTACGCGGCCAACGTATTCCAAAATCCTTGGATTGGATGAAAGTAGGGATGAAGGCTATGTCGGTCGTCAGATCTAAAACTCTACGAGTGGCGAAGATATTTGACACGACAGAAAGTTAACCTCTGACCCACTTTTATGAATTTACAAGTAACGTTTTCTGGTACATCTCGCTTATTATCTCGATATTGTGGCGATATCAGTACTGGATGAAACACAAGTCATAGCTCTTTATTCCGTGTAAAAATCGGAGATTACGGATGCTACTTCTTGAAGCATAATGCCACACGTGAGGTGGCTATGTGCTTCCCGCCAAACCGATATTCAGTCTTCCGCGGAAGCGGCCAGCTAAATGAGGCGCAGTGCAGCAAGAACAGGAATTCCTCGAATTGTTGCAGTTTTGTCGTTTGTTAAAATAAAGAGTTGTCAGGACAGTGTTTGAAAAGTTTGCTCTCGTTCCACCTGGCCAAACGTAACAAGGATAGTTATCGCATTAACACTGCGAATCTTGGGAAAATTAGGTTAATTGAAATACAACAAGAGGAGATGTTGAAGTCAGTGTTTGATTGCCGGCATTGATAATGTAATTGTCTAGCCCACTGGGTTTCGAACATCAGCACAGCAGGGGTAGAGGCAGGCGCCGTGCATATGTGTGTCTGTATGGTCGAACGTATGAAACGTGGTGTGTGTCCACAGCTTCACACTCGCCAGCCACGAGCGGACGGCGCAGTCGAGCACCGTAAAATGAAGCTTTCACTGTCTTCGGTCTCGCGATCGGCGCTGATCAGCGGCAAGACACAATAATATCGCTGACGCAAGCTTTTTCCTGTTTACCGCCTCTTCCGTGGATTGATTGTTGACTTGAATGCGCTGTGTCTCCTCTCATGTGCAGTGTGTAAAGGCCCTCAGCGGATCGTTTTCCATCTGTTACCATTTAACGAATGCAGTTTGTGGGAACAGAAAGTGAACAGCTGGACACATTGCGACGAAGTAACACAGATTCTCACACTGGGTTTAAATTTCACACTGATAAAAAACAAACGATGCTGTCAACTGTTTTATTACATGTTTAGAAGCCAGTGGCTGGTAACATCTCCGATAATTCTACGTACATGATTAAGAGTTCGCCTTGACTCTAGAGGAATTCTTCTAGGCATTACGCGTCTTCAAAATCATGGAGTGTAGACACGTCCCGCCCCTTTCCGCTACGCCTATTCCGCAAAACGCATACCCAGGTGAGCATAATAAAACGGCATCACACGAGTTAACTGGCTTGGATAAAAACGTTTCGACGGTATTTTTAGACGATTTCTATGCGTGTTTTCCGGAAGTATTTCTCACACAATCGCCTCCTTCTCAGTAGTGTAGGGTAACATCATGAATGGGCGGAGTGCGAAACAACACAGTCCGGGTGCTTACAATGGTACAACTGGCCAGCGACCTGGAGAGCGATTCACACGTGGGAAAGGACACGTGTCTCTCGCAACTGGAGGGATACGCGAGGTTCTGCTGTGGGTAGAAATTGAAAATTAAATCGGTGCATCAACTACGGATTCACTCTGATTTCGACGATGAACATTTTTTTCCCGTTTTCATTTACTTCAGAAACCGTCAAATGTCGCGGGAGAGCTAAAACCGCCAACGTCCCGCGATGCTGACAGTAACAGCAACAGTCGCTCGGGCGGCGCCAAAACTCTCTCAGTTGCAGGAGGCGGAAGATTAACGAAGAAATAAATGCAGCTTGAACAATACCACTATCTGCATTTGTGATTAACGTCGAAATGTGGTTCAAAAATGGTTCAAATGGCTCTGAGCACCATGGTACTTAACATCTGTGGTCACCAGTCCCCTAGAACTTTGAACTACTTAAACCTAACTAACCTAAGGACATGACACACATCCATGCCCGAGGCAGGAATCGAACCTGCTACCGTAGCGGTCGCGCGGTTCCAGACTGAAGCGCCTAGAACCGCACGGCCACACCGGCCGGCCGTCGAAATGTGCTCGTAATCAGTACAGTTAAGTTATGCGGATCTGATGCTGGTTTCGTGATTTTATATGTCGCGTGGTTGCGTTCCAGTGACGTGGCGAAATATAGGCGGACGATGGGCGTTGGAGTCGCTCAATGACATATGTGTAGCGTATGTGAAAAAGTGAATAATTGAAGCGGTGCTGGCTGAGCGACGTTTGCCTTCCAGCAACGTTATACGGGGTGAAAGAAAACAATTTGACCAAACGTGCAGGGTGGAGTGACAGTGGGAAACATAGAAATTTGAGTAACGCAACTAAGGGTCGCAAGTGCGTACTTTCGGCGCTACAGGAACGTAATTAAAATCTGACATAGGGACGTCTTCACTCAAAATGAATGGTAATTGACAGAAAATCTACCTGGAACACAGACTTTCGACTAACCAGTCTCCAGGATGAGAACAAGAAAAAGTTAAAACACCACATATACGTTTATCATACTTAGCCGACCTACCAGACAGTACTTCTTTGAAAATGAAGACAGTAATATGTCCATGTTTAATGTTTCAAGATGTCTAATAAAGGTCAAAGTAAATGAGAAATGAGTCACTACCTAATTAACGTAAGTATGTCGACTTCTCACGAGTCAATAGAACGCGCTGGAAACGGCAAAATGACGGAATGCGTTGGTAGCTGTACACAACTTTAAAATTTAGTAGACGGTAAGTACGTGAAAGAAAATGCGATACGTTTAACCAAGTTGCTACTATGTAAGATGTAAAATACGTTTCTCGATTACAAAAAGTCCTCGACCGAAGTAGTGAATGTATAAATGTCGTGACAAAAGCGCCTGTCACATTATTATGGGGCAACATATTATGAGCCCCTACAGCATCGGTATTAATGAAACGAGAGACAATGCACGACTGGGCAGTTCCCAATGCACTGACAATGAAACACAACTTTTATTGGCGCGGCTGCATTGCTCCTATCATCGTGACTAGAGACGAAATAATTTTATGGCGTCTGTGATGTGAAAGTGAAGACTCAGAGACCGATGAATACTGTGATACCGACTGCTCTCTGTACCTCGATGTATACTTGCGACACAGTAACCTATGGAGCCCAGTTACCCTCATTTGTTCTATTTCTGTGCGGTTTTGACTGCACTGAAATTTGGCTGAAGTCCTCTATGTAGGTATCTAATACCTGCTGCAAGTTTCCATGTTTGTACTGAGCAGTCAAAATGAACGGTACGGCAAACGCGGATCTCAACATTCAGATGAAATTTTGGAAACCGTTTTTCACTAATCATGTACTTACATGTTAAACATCAAACGTCTTTGCTAGGGTCAACAAACGTCGACGTCCGGAGCTTCATAATTTTTACACGCATGGTTTCTGCAATCCAGCTGTCCTTGACGAAGCGAACTTATCAGTCTGTGTGTAATATGAACAGGAGACATCAATAAATAGTGCAGAGTACGGATTACTGACAGACGCGCGATGGGCACTGCTGCAAACACATTTCACCAAAAGGCGTTAAGCGTTTAGGCACGGCGACAAAACTTCTCAAAGACTGAAGACCCATCCAGACCGCTGTGCACAGAGTCAGGGGGTGTCTTGCCACTGGCCACTGTTTGCCGTGGCCCTTGGCCCTAAGCGAGAGGCTGGCTGTGGTCATATGCACATTTCCAGGACGATATCACAGAGTTTGCGTAATAAGACAGAACAGCTATTGGCAGATCAGTTTCGTAAGACGGCCCTATGTACTACGCAGTAGCAGCCCTACTATTTGACGTTCACAGAAACAGACTGAGTACCAGGTACGCTTCCCTACGTCATTATTTTACTGAGAAAACGGTGATTCAAATACTAGATAACAATTCTATCATCGCAAATGTCCCGCAGATGTGTTTCTCTCATATTGGGCAATGACTTCGAGATAGTCTCGTAGATATACAAGTCGCGCCGATTTGTGGAACATCTTTGCGATGTCGACTATTGAAACACGACGGATAGCAACGTTTTATAAGAGGAAATAAAAATGACAAATTTGTTTTCTTGGTCATAAAAAAATTGCGGGTTTATTTTAACATATAGCAATAATGTGAAACCGACTACGGTAGAATTTCGAGACGTGAGACGCTGCAGGAATAATACTAGCATTTTGCCAACAGAGAGCACGTGATCCGTTTGTCGAGGCGAACACAAAGCTATGAAGAGTATAAGGTTTGCGCTTGTAGGCCGGTGAGTTAAAACACGATCGGACAGATATCTACCATTTACACGCTTTCAAAGTGTGTTTGTATCTATACTAACAAAAAGAGTCGTATTAAATGGGAAAAAATAATCGGTCCAGAAAAGCGTGATCTTTTTAGTGTACTTAATGTATTATTCTAGTGAGAAGCTAAAAGGCCCTGCTCACTCGATTCCAGGGCTAGGATATGTGGCAGTGCAGAACTGTTCGTAATGAATGAGACGCGAGTCTGGATGTTAGGACGTCACCATAGGGTATCAGCAAGAGACGCCTGCCGTTGCCTTTAGTTAATGAAGTACTATCCAAGAAAATAAAAATAAAAATAAACTGCACAGACACTCACTAAACTCTTGATAGTACGAGAGAAAATAGTAAAAACTTTTTCTTTTCGCGTCGGAATGGAAAATTCCATAATAAGGTCAACATATCAAGCAGTCAGCTCCTAGAAAACGAGTAAGGCCAGAATAATTACATGTAGGCGACAGAGTTGGAAACGGTTACATACAAACGGCTGAGATGTTTTTAGAGTGTATCGAAGCTAGAGCCAGACGGAAAGTAAGCCCTCGAAATTCCTTAACTTCCTACAACGACGGAGCTGCTCGGGTGCTGAATGTATTGTCTTAGGGTGGCCAATAATAGACCAAGCTCTGTCGCTTCCAGAATACTTGCGAACTATAATAACCAGTTTTCTAGGCTAGCAAATTCGTCTCAGATGCTGGTTTGACGGCGGTGAGTTTTCTGCTCTGCTAATGGTGCATTTGCTTGCCGAGGGCCAAAAAACACATGGGAAAACAGTGAAGATATTGCGAAACCTGAATATGTTTAGGACGACAATGCGAGAAAACAGTTAGTAATGAATGTAAATATTCGCTGCAGTGTTTTAGGCAAAATTAATTACGTTATTTATATCCAGGTACAACCGAGGGACATCAGTTCCGTGAACAGACAGGCCGCAGAGATGACAATGTGCGGCGGCGACTTCTACCGCCACGCCGGCTGTTGTCTTAGCGTCGAGGAGCTACAAAGGATCTCCGAGACCTGATAGCGTTTCAAGCATGGTGGAAGCAGCGTCGCAGACATCGTCACCTTGTTTACCGTTTTAGTGAGTTTGATGGGGGAGGGAACCAAACAGCCAGGTCGTCGGATTAGGGAAGGACGGGGAAGGAAGTCGGCAGTGCCCTTTCAAAGAAACCGTCTCGGCATTGACCTGAAGCGATTCAGGGAAATACGGAAAACCTAAATGAGGATGGCCGCATGCGGGTTTTAACCGTGGTCCTCCCGAGTGCGAGTCCAGTGTGCTAACCGGCGCATCACCTCGTTCGGTGCACCGTTTTAAGCACATTCATTTTATCGAGGAATGAGTGCGGAGCACTTGAGATTGCGGGCAGCACCCTCGGCACGTCATGTGTGACGGTGCCGGATGACAAAACATCGCTCCAACAACACTGCTCGCGTTTGCTTTTTCTCACATACGTCACTGAATGACTTCTAGAAGAGACGTCCGCCTATGTTACTCCACGCCACTCGAACGCCAGCACGGGTTCCACAAAATCATAAAAGCAGCGTCGGATTCACAAGGACACGGTACTGACTTTGAACGCATATAATCCCTATCGCAGACCGTAGAAATATAGAAGGTTGAGTTTATTTTTCCGTTAATTCTCCGTCTCCTGCGGTCCACAGAGCTTTGTCGCTGCTTTAGCGACTGATTGTTGCTGCTGGCGCTCCACAATATCGGCAGTTCATAACATTCTCGCGAATGATGGCGGTTTTATGGAGAAAATGAAAAGGGGAAAAAATTATAACAAATGCACAATCACCAGACAAACTTTACGTTTATCCAAGTTGTAAGCGAGTAAACTTTTAAACTGTAAATTACCTCGGTGGGGCATGCCTAACTGTATGTAGTCTATATAAACCAGCATTTAAAGTTAGGTCTTCTACACACAAACTCGAAAAGGTATCGTTCCGTCCAATCGAAATTACGCGTCGTATTCTTCAATGAAAAATGCCACTGACTTCTACTAATGACTTGCGGTGTCTTACTTGCGGAACACTTCCACCTTTCGACAGCAAACGATTGTGTACTACTTTACACACTCTGTCCGCACATAAAAGCACTTCAATATTTCGCAGTAGTAATGGGCGAACTATAAAGTTTTATCGCTTCTTAATTATCAAGTCGGCATTCTCATACGCAATGTGAGCTCCGAGCACCGGTTTGTTAACATGCAGTGATAACGTTTTATTACTGTGAAATAGCGGTTAAAACTCGGTTGCAGACGTGGAAAGCGAATCGCAAAAGTCGTCGTTCGTTCCAACAGAAACTAACTACCGTATTCATCACTAGAAAATGATATTAACTGATATAAGCCACAATAATCTACATAATCGTTCTCTTTCCAAAGCTAATTGGTTTGTAGGCTCATCATCGTAGAATGAGGAAAGACAGGAACTAACTAATAAGTACCTGACAAAAATTGAATGTAAAATTGTTAATAATCATTCTGGTCGTAACAAGGTATTATAGAGATGGATTAAATTGATTATATTGATACCTACAAAATATACTGGTGTTCGAATGTGATGATATCCTCGATAAGGCGAAATAAATGATTAGATACAGCGAGACACGTGGCGCGTGCTCCAGGGAGACAGGGGTGCCATGTGACGTCACACGTCCGTCTGGGCTGCCGCTACGTCTGTAACGGACATCAGCCGCTGTGGCCGCCATTAAGACTTGACGGGCGTCTCAGCTGCCACTGCGGCTCTATGGTGGCAGACATCTGCAGCCGAGTCCTAGTATTTTGTGCTCGTTGTTCTTTGTTGCCGCCAAAATTGCAGCATTCATTCACACTATGCAGTACGTAATTCGGTTCGCCCTTTTACTAAATGTTCAGTTTATAAAGTTAAATATGAATTAAATGCAGAGGTAATTGTAAAATCATTCCTGTGTAGCAAAAGGAATTGCTGCGGCTGGAGGAATTATTTCCTGGATGATTGCATGATAGGCGCAAGACTGCTGTCTCGTGTGAGCATGTTGCTCATTCCTTACCTAAGAAAAATACGAGGGTGGTAGTAGGAATAGTCAACTTCGTCATGAATTACTGGCTCGGTTATGTGTAGTTCATAAGAAATAGTGTAATTTAGTTGCGTGTGACATGAAGCTTGGTAAGGACGATAACTTTAGTGAGTTTGTCTGTGGAGGGCCCAACTTAAAACCTGGGTTTGTGTAATTGCTGTTAACTCAATCGCTTCACAAAGCTCATCGTTCAAAATTGTCACCGCATTAAACTAACAGAAACGTACTGTTTGATTCCTAGTGGCCCCGTCCGTTACTTCTTTGTTTTCATTGCTTTACAGAATCCCAGTTACTCCGGAGTAACTCTGGACGTAACTGCCTTCATTCTGTGGCGCCAACAGCAACAATCGACCGCTGATGCAGCGACAAAGCTCTGTGGACTGCAGTAGACGGAGAATTAACGGAAAGATAAACTCAGCTTCTACATTACTATGATCTGCATTTTCGATTAATGTCTGAATGTGCTTACAGTCAGTACAGTGTCACTATGCGAATCTGGTACTCGTTTCGTGATTTTGTGGATCGCGTGCTGGCTTTCCAGAGATGTGGCGGAACATTGGGGGACAACCTGGCTGGGTGTCATTCAGTGACATACGTGTAACGAACGTATGAAGTGAATAACTTATACAGGGCTGTAGGAGCTAGTTTTGCCATCCAGCACCGTTATACAAGGCGTGGAGAAACAATTTGACCAAAATTGCAGGGCGGAAGGAGAGCATGAAATAGGAATGTGTGTATGGCAACTAAAAGTTGTAAATGTATATTTTCAGCGCTGCACGAACGTAATTGAAATCTGACATACGGAGGTCCTTGTTCAAAATGATAGGTAATTTACAGAAAATGTATACGTAACCAGAATGTTTGGACTAACCAGTCATCACGATGGGAACAAGATAAATTTAAAACATCACTAACACATGTATCGTATTTAGTTGACGAAGGAGACAGTACTTGTTCAGGAATGAGGACAATCATATGTCCATGTTTCTTGTTTGGATATATCTTAAAAAGATCAAAATTAGTGTAAAATGAGCCACCACTTAGTTAACATGAGTATGTATAGAAAATGTTCAAACTGACCACCGTTTTCATGCTGGCATAGTGGTTTTTCTCTACTCAGATTCCTTCATTTGATACTGTCTTCGTCAGATTGGTTTTCCGCACCCTGTGTACGCCAGACGATGCATTACACTCTGTTGTTCGCGTTCTCACGAGTCCAGTACACTTAATCTTTGGTAGAAAGTGCTAAGAACGGCAAAATGGCGGGAATACGTTGGTAGCGACTAGTAATTTTAAAATTCAGTAGACAGTAAATAGGGAAAAGGAAATGTGACACTTATAACGAAGCACTACTGAATTAGACGTGAAATACGTTTCTTGATTACAAAAAGTCCTTCTAGTAGAGTGGTGGACGCAGAAATGTCGGACAAGAGTGTCTGTCACGCTATTGTAGGGCAACGCATGAGGCCCCACATAACAGGTATTAGTGAAAGCAAGCACCGTTGGTCGGTTGCCAAAGCGTTTAAAATTAAAGACGAAATAAATTTATACCGTCTATGATGTTGAAGTAATGTTTCGGAGCGGCATGAATACGGTGAAATTGATTATTCGTTCTTAGTTCGATATATATCCACGACACAAGGACGATACTCTATGGAACCAAGTAGCCCCTACTCCTTCTCCTGACGAGAGGCAAACACTATTCTACTTATTAACTGTTTTGAATATACTGAAATGTGGTGAATATTGCTTCTAGCCCTGCATCAAGGTGGGCTAACAGAATTGGATACCTGCTGCGAGTTTCCATGTTTGTACTGAGCAGTCAAGACGAACGGCGCGACACAGACGGCGGCCATGCGGGACACAACATTGGGATGACCAAAATTTCGGAAACCACTCTTCTGTAGTCATGTTTACATGTTAAACCTTAATCGATTCTACTAGCCGGAACGAACGCCTGCGGTACGTTCCAAGATTCATACGTTTATGACCCATGGTCTCCACTGAGCAAAATATGGACAACGAAACGAACTTAGTGGTGTTTTCGTATTGCGAAACGAAGAGGTCAACAAGTAATGTGGAGAACGAATCCCTTATGGACGCCAGTGAAAATATAAGTTGGAAGAGTATGATGAGGTCAGACGTAAGGGGATGTTCAAAAGTCTTATCCAGGCCCACTACATCGTTAGCGGCTCCTCTGTTAACCGACCAGGTTGTCGAAAGAAATGCGAGGCGGGCACTGGTGGAAGGGTTTTGTACCTGAAAAGATTAGGCGCTTAGGGATGGCCAGAAAACTTGTGATAGAGTAATCAATCAGTGTTGTGTGATGGAGCCTATGCCCCTTGCGAGAGGTTGGCTGTGGTTATAAGGACATTTGCAGCATCGATATTGCAGTGTTACCGTGATAAGACAGAACTGCTATTGGCAGATCGATTTGCAATGACGGCCCTATGTGGAATGTATTAACAGTCCTACTATTTTACTGTCAAAGAGACGATTTGAAGACCTCACGCACATCCCTAAATATGTATATTACCAACAAATCAGAGATTCAAACAGTAGATAATAAATGTATGATAACAAATTTCTTGCAGATGTGCTTGTCCCACACTGGGGAATGATTTAGAAAGAGTACATAGATATAGAAATCGCACTGACTTGTGGGACAACTCTGCGATGCGACACGAGGGACAGCTCATTCAATAAGAGGAAATCAAAATGATAACTTTTGTTTCATGTGATAATAAAAAAAAATTCAGAGTGCTTTAATAAATGGCAGGAATATGAAGGACACTACGGCAGAATTTCGAGGTCGGTCGAAGGTACGAAAAATAGTGTGAGTCCAAAGTTTTACACTGGCCAACGAGCGGGAAATAACGCATTCAGGCACTGTGAAGGAAGCTATGGTGGCGTTCGATCACGCGACCGGCTCTGCCCAGCAAAAGGACAAAAGAATGTGGATGACACAAAGTTTTTATTCTAATTTTCTACCGCCGTTTGTCTAGAATGTGATCCTTGTTCTCATAAATGCAGTGTGTGAAGGTCCTGGATAGATCTTTTTCTTCAGTTGCCAGTTACTAGTGGAACATGTATAAGCAGAGAAGCAACTGCTGGACACATTGCCCCCAGAAAGGAAACAGTTTCTCACACGGCGTTTAAATTCTGCATCGGCACAAAACAGATGATATTGTCGACTGTTTTTATTACATTTTCACAATCGATGCCTGTTGACAAAATACACGTTGATAATACATATATGATTAAGATTTCGCCTTGACTCAAGGCGAATCTTTCTAGCCGTTGCAAGTCTTCATAACCTTGGAGCGTAAAAATACGTTACACCTTTTACCACGCATCGCGTGTCATCCAGGTCAGCACAATAAAGCAGAATCAAATGCGTTACCTGGCAGGGATAAATATGTTTTGACGGTATTTTTGGACGATTTCTATCCGTGTTTTCTTGAAGTTTTTCTCACAAAACCTCCTCCTCAGAAGTTTAGGATACCATCAGCTGGAGGCAGCTCTGACAGAAGGCCAACCATGAATGTGCGGACTGCGAAATAGCAGTGTCCGGATGCACTAAAACAGTGCAACTGGCCAGCGACTAGGAGTGTGATTATGACATGTGGGAATGGTTAAGCATCTCGTAAATGGCAGGCGACGCGACGTTCTTCTGTGGGCATATTCGAAAAAGTTTTCACGCTTTCATTTACGCCAGGAAACCGTCGTCACTCGCGAGAGAGTTGATCCGCCGACCTTTCGGAGCGCCAGCAGCGACAGTCAGCAGCTGAGGCAGTGGCAAAGCTCTGTCGGCCGCAGGGACGGAGAACTGCCGGAAAAATGTATTCGGCTTAACTATGTATAGAAGAGTAGCAGGGGTAAAATACAGGGAGCGAAAGGCTATTTACAATTTGTACAGAAACCAGATGGCAGTTATAAGAGTCGAGGGGAATGAAAGGGAAGCAGTGGTTGAGAAGGGAGTGAGACAGGGTTGTAGCATCTCCCCGATGTTATTCAATCTGTATATTGAGCAAGTAGTGAAGGAAACAAAAGAATAATTCGGAGTAGGTATTAAAATCCATGGAGAAGAAATAAAAACTTTGAGGTTCGCCGATGACATTGTAATTCCGTCAGAGACAGCAAAGTACTTGAAAGAGCACTTGAGCGGAGTGGACAGTGTCTTGAAAGGAGAATATAAGATGAATGTCAACAAAAGCAAAACGAGGGTAATGGAATGTAGTCGAATTAAGTCGGGTGATGCTGAGGGAATTAGATTAGGAAATGAGACACTTAAAGTAGTAAAGGAGTTTTGCTATTTAGGGAGCAAAGTAACTGATGATGGTCTAAGTAGACAAGATATAAAATGTAGACTGGCAATGGCAAGGAAAGCGTTTCTGAAGAAGAGAAATTTGTTAACATCGAGTTTAGATTTAAATGTCAGGAAGTCGTTTCTGAAAGTATTTGTGTGGAGTGTAGCCATGTATGGAAGTGAAACATGGACGAAAGATAGTTTGGAGAAGAAGAGGATAGAAGCTTTCGAAATGTGGTGCTACAGAAGAATGCTGAAGATTAGATGGGTAGATCACATAACTAATGAGGAGGTACTGAATAGAATTGGGGAGAAGAGGAATTTGTGGCATAACTTGACAAGAAGAAGGGACCGGTTGGTAGGACATATTCTGAGGCATCAAGGGATCACAAATTTAGCATTGGAGGGCAGCGTGGAGGGTAAAAATCGTAGAGGGAGACCAAGAGATGAATACACTAAACAGATTCAGAAGGATGTAGGTTGCAGTAAGTACTGGGAGATGAAGAAGCTTGCCCAGGATAGGGTAGCATGGAGAGCTGCATGAAACCAGTCTCATGAGTGAAGACCACAACAACAACAACTTTGTACAATATTTCGCACTTGTGTTTTAGGCAGAAATATTTAAAGTACTGTTATCAACGCTAAACTGAGGGATGCAAACTTTTTTATTTCATACAAAGGCTTTACGTATTCTGCCATCAAAGGGGCCGCACAGATCAGATTTTGCGACAGTAATTACAACCTGGACGGCAGCTGTAGTCCAGAGCAACTCGTCGAATCATTTACGTCCCGGCGCGGGGAAACAGAGTCGGAGACATCGGCACGTTCCATGGCAGCACGACGGCAGTGATACGGTACCCAAAAAAAGGGGCGATGGACCTTTATGAAATAATCGTGAATTGCCACTAAAGTTTAACTCGGCATGAACACGGACAGCGTCCGACGCAGGAATGCCGTGCGAGCAACTCCTTTCCCAGTTGTAACGAAATTCTCGGCCCTCAGGAGGTTTCACGGCAATTTATAAACACCGCATCATTTTGGTTGTTCGTTTATCTCGTACTGACGAATTACAGAGGTGTGACGCGGAGAGAAATGCGACTACGATGATGAGCTGCAGGCTTCTCTTAGCTGCGGCGTAATCGGAGGAGCGTAACATTGCTTATCGTGTTTTCTGTGGATTAGGGAGGACAACACTGTGCTCTTTCATCCTGCAAGTTTTGATATTTACTTCGAAGCATCGTTCTGAACGAAACAAAAGTAGTAGGCGAGGTTCACTGAAATGTTCAGAGTACCTGTGACGCTAGCTAGGTAGAGTCAGGCAGATGAAAGATTCTAACAGTGCACAGTAGTTTCGACTCAGTGACTCCGTTTGCCCTAATTGGGACATGGTTTCCAAAGAATTGCATTATATATACGGCGTGTGCCAATTTGTAGTACAGATTCCTAGTAGTATGGACTTTTCGGACACGTCGAGCAGCGGATACCAAATTTCGTACGAGAACCTTGAAATGATAAATTTCTTCTCTATTGTCATCGAGGCAACTTTCATACTGAGCTGATACGTGGCTGGAATGTGTAAGAAATCACAGTACTATTTCGCAGAGGAGGAAGCGAACCACAACGAAAACTCTTTGGCAACAAAGGCTGTGCGATTCGATTGTCGATGCAGAAAACAAAGCGCCGGAAATTTGTGCGTTTGGAACTTGTAATCCCTGTTTTCCTTGCGATCGATTAGATGTACGCCATTTATATGTTTTGATAGTATATTAAAGCAGTAGCAGTACACCATTTAGACGCTAAAACTTAATAACAGGACAAATCTTTTGCAATACTAAACGTATCGTCTTAGTGAGAAGACTGTAAGGCCGAGCTCTGTGGAAGGCAGGGGCTGCACGTGCGGCGCTGCAGAGTCGGCCGAGATAAACAGGGCGAGTGTGTCCGTGTTGTGACGTCACGGTTGTGTACCACGTAACGAGGCCTGCCGCGATGGGTACAGAATGTGCGTCCACTTTCCAAAGTACGTGTCTCTACATCTGCTTATTGTGCGTTTCCCGGGATGAATGAGCGGCAGTGAATTACCAGCACTGCTTACTATGCAAGTGCTTGCAGACCGGCACAAGCGCACGCGGAACAAAAGTCGTTACAGTCTGCCCAGTGACGGAGCACTGAGGAATGGTTGGACACTCTTCTTTCAAAAGGGAGGATTTTAACCCAACTGACACCACAAGCTACGCACCAAACCTGATTCAAAATCGTTGCATAGGTAGAAAGTAGGGATGCGTGTCGGTCGTCAGGTGTAAAACGCTACGAATGGCGAAGATTTTGAGACGACAGGATGTTGATCTCTAACTCGGTACGTTAATGTCTTCCATGAGTGACGTATTCTGTACATCACGCTTCATATCTCGATACTGTGTCGCTACCTGTACTGGATTATGCATGGATCATAGCCTTATAGGTGATATGTTGAGTTCAATAAGTTTTCGTTCCAAATTGTTACTGTTTTCCCTAACACACTATTAAAAAGAATTGGTGACAGGCCGTCACCTTGGATTACGCCTGTTTTTATTTTGAGAGGCTGTGAAATTTCTCCCATAAATTTTACCTTACTCACTGTATCTTTAATTGTTTCACGGATTAGGTTTGCCAGTTTAGATTTAACGCCGAATTCTCGAATTATTTTATCTATAGTTTCTCTGTCAAGAGAATCAAAAGCCTTTTTGAAATCCAAGAACATACCTACAATATCTTTTGAATTAAGTGATCTGGAGCGCCCCCCATGAGCCATGGAGCTTGCTGCTGCCGTTGGTGGGGAGGCTTGCGTGCCTCAGTGCTACAGACAGGTGTACCATAGGTGCAACCACAACTGAGGGGTATCTGTTGAGAGGTCGGACAAACGTGTGGTTCCTGAAGACGGGCAGCAGCCTTTTCAGTAGGTCCAGGGGCAACAGTCTGGATGATTGACTCATCTGGCCTTGTAACACTAACCAAAACGGCCTTGCTGTGCTGGTACTGCCAACAGCTGAAACCAAAGGGAAACTACAGCCGTAATTTTTCACAAGGGCATGCAGCATTACTGTATGGTTAAATGATGATGCGGTCCTCTTGGGTAAAATATTCTGGAGGTAAAAAAGTCCCCTGTCCGGCCTACAAAAGAGGTCGCTGTTATCAGGATAAAGAAAACTGGCTTTCTACCGATCAGGGTGTGGAATGTCAGATTCCTTAATCGGGCTGGTAGGTTAGAAAATTTAAAAAGGGAAATGGATAGGTTAAAGTTAGATATAGCGGGCATTAGTGAAGTTCAGTGGCAGGAGGAACAAGACTTTGGCTCAAGTGAATACAAGATTATAAGTACAAAATTAAGTAGGGGTAATGCAGGAGTAGGTTTAATAATGAATAAAAAGTATGAGTCCGAGTAAGCTACTATGAACAGCATATTGAACACATTATTGTAGCCAAGATAGACATGAGGCCCTTTGCCTACCACAGTAGTACAGGTTTATATGCCAACTAGCTCCGCAGATGACGAAGAGGTTGAAGAAATGTAATGTGAGATAAAGGAAATCGTTCAGATATTGAAATGAAACGAAAATTTAACAGTCATGGGGGACTGGAATTCAGTAGTAGTAAAAGGAAGAGAAGGAAAAGTAGTAGGTGAATATGGAATGGGGGTAAGGAATGAAAGAGGAATTTTGCACAGAGCATAACTTCGGTTCAAGAATCATGAAAGAAGGTTGTATACATGGTAGAGGCCTGGAGATACGGGAAGGTTTTAGATACATTATATAATGGTAAGACAAAGATTTAGGAACCAGGTTTTAAACTGTAATACATTTCCAGGGGCAGATGTGGACTCTAACCACAATTTATTGGTTATGAGCTGTAGATTAAAACTGAAGAAACAGCAAAAAGGTAGGAATTTAAGGAGATGGGACCTGGATAAACTGAAAGAACCAGAGGTTGTAGAGAGTTTCAGGGAGAGCTTTAGGGAACGATTGACAAGAATGGGGGGAAAATACAGTAGAAGAAGAATGGGCAGCTTTGAGGGATGAAATAGTAAAGACAGCAGAGGATCAAGTAGGTAAAAAGACGAGGGCTAATAGAAATCCTTGGGTAACAGAAGAAATATTGAATTTAATTGATGAAAGGAGAAAATATAAAAATGCAGTAAATAAAGCAGGCAAAAAGGAATACAAACGTCTCAAAAATGAGATCGACGGGAAGTTCAAAGTTGCTGAGCAAGGATGGCCATAGGACAACTGTAAGGATGTAGAGGCATATATCACTAGGGGTAAGATAGATACTGCCTACAGGAAGAGACCTTTGAAGAAAACAGAACCACTTGTATGAATATCAAGAGCTCAGATGGAAAATCAGTTCCAAGCAAAGATGGGAAAGCAGAAAGGTGGAAAGAGTACATAGAGGGTCTATACAAGGGCGATGTACTGGAGGCAATATTATGGAAATGGGAGAGCACGTGGATGAAGATGAAATTGGAGATATGATAGTGCGGGATGAGTTTGACAGAGCACTGAAAGATCTGAGTTGAAACAAGGCCCCAGGAGTAGAAAACATTCCATTAGAACTACTGATAGCCTGGGGAGAGCCAGCCCTGACAAAACTCTACCATCTGGTGAGCAGGATGTACGAGACAGGCGACATACCCTCAGGCTTCAAGAAGAATATAATAATCCCAAAGAAGGTAGGTGTTGACATGTATGAAAATTATCGAAGTATTAGTTTAATAAGTCACAGGTGCAAAATACTAACACGAGTTCTTTACAGACGAATGGAAAAACTGGTAGAAGCCAACCTTGGGAAGATCAGTTTGGATGCCATAGAAGTGTTGGAACACGTGAGGCTATACTGACCCTACGACTTACCTTAGATTGAGGAAAGGCGAAGCTATGATTCTAGCATATGTGGACTTAGAGAAAAGGACCTGGAAAAGCAGTTGAATGAAATGGACAGTGTCTTGAAAGGAGGATATAAGATGAACATTAACAAAAGCAAAGCGAGGATAAAGGAATGTAGTAGAATTAAATCAGAGGTTGTTGAGGGAATTAGATTAGGGAACGAGACACTTAGAGTTGTAAATGAGTTTTGCTATTTGGGGAGCAAAATAACTGATGATGGATATCAAATGTGTACTAGCAATGGCAAGGAAAGCGTTTCTGAAGAAGAGAAATTTGTCAACATCGAGTATAGATTTAAGTGTCAGGAAGTCGTTTCTGAAAGTATTTGGATGGAGATTAGCCATGTATGGAAGTGAAACTTGGACGATAAGTAGTTTAGAGAAGAAGAGAATAGAAGCTTTCGAAATGTGGTGCTACAGAAGAATGCTGAAGATTAGATGGGTAGATCACATAACTAATGATGAAGTATTGGATAGGACTGGGGAGAAGAGAAGTTTGTGGCACAACTTGACAAGAAGAAGGGATTAGTTGGTAGGACATGTTCTGAGGCATCAAGGGATCACAAATTTAACAGTGGAGGGTAAAAGTCGTAGAGGGAGACCAAGAGATAAATACACTAAACAGATTCAGAAGGATGTAGGTTGCAGTAGGTACTGGGAGATGAAGAAGCTTGCACAGGATAGAGTAGCATGGAGAGCTGCATGAAACTAGTCTCTGGACTGAAGAACAAAACAACAAGAACAACAACAACAACAGTTTTTAATTGATTCTTTCGTTATAGTAAGCCTGTCTGTATTATATATTATTAATCTTTGTGACTTTCTATGATCTTAATTCGGTTGGAGTTTGCCTGATTTTGGAGAGGTACTGATCAGAATCAGATTCACTATTCGGCACTGTTTTCACATTCACAGTTTCCATTGCACTTTTTTGCGAAATAGCCACATGATCTAATTGAAATAGTCCTAACATTGGGTTAGGAGATATCCACGTTTCACCTTTTCTTGGGAGTTTCCTAAATAAGGTTGGTGTTAGCTTCTGATGAGACCTTTAACACGAGCTGATTAGCCTCATAACATTTGTGTTGGTTATTCTATGAGCTGGGCAGTGTCCTACTACATTTCTAAATTTCTTTCCTCTGCGTATTTGTGTACTGATGTCGGGTAATAGTAATACGACGTTCATGTCTGGAATTTTAGATATTTCAGTTTCTAAAAGACAACAGAATTCCTCTGTTTTCTGTGGATTTTTCTGGTTGTTTTCATTTATTGTATATCTTGTTTTTGCATCTAACTGACAAGAGAGATTGTGTGTCTGAGGTGGATCTAAATTCTGTAACTATTCTAATTACGTTTTTATGAACACAGAAAGCTGTACACCATAATGGCATCGGATTCGTAATTTTTATTGCTGGTTTGCCTTTGAAGATTTTGTAGTTACAAGAATGTACTACATTTTCTTCCAGGAACCTTTGTTTCTTGAATTGCTAAAATCTGAATTTGGTTTTTTTAGGTATTTCCAGTTCTTTTTGTTTGCCATTCTTGATTAGAGAATTCGTTTTTCCGTGAACAGACTGTTTATCACGGTGAGGTATGAATGGCATCTCTATTTCGGCACTGATAAGTGAGCAGCATTATGGAGGGTTTCAATGAGAAACTGCGTGACGCAACTGTAGTTGTTTCTTAAAAACTGGAAACGTACATACGTCTGTAACAGTATACTCAAGACCCATCTGACGCACCAGGAGTCGGCGTTCAGCGTAGTTCCGTACACAGAGCTGACAGCTGGCCCTGTGTCTGCGTGGCTACGTGAGGTTTCCTACCGTGGGGTTTCCTACAAGGGTGCAGCAGGTAGCGAAGCTGTCACGAGCAACCGGTTCCGTAACGAGGTGTTTGCGAACTGAGCCTCCCCCACTGATTGCCTACCCCAGTCGCTCACCCTCAGTGCAGGAGTTGTCACCATTTCTCAGCCAGTGTCGTCCTCGATAGCTTTCATTCCGTGCGTTTTCCTATACGACTTCTGTTCTACGCAGTGTACACGATGGAATTGATAACAACAACTAAAGGCAGGCCGTATCTTATCAAGGATAGTCATCGCTACCGTATTCACAGGAAAAGTGAAGAATATACGAACTGGATGTGCGTCAATTATGAACGGAGTAGGTGCAAAAGTTCGTTTAAAAATTGGAAATGGTGAAATCGTTGCTCAACAGCAACATTCTTGTCCACCTGACAAAACGGATGTGGAGATAAAGAAAAGACTACATAATTGCAGAAAAAAAATTCGTGAAGAAAAGACAGTGCCTGTAGCCCACATTTTTAAGCAGGAATTTCAAGATTTGAAAGATAAAGGGTTAGAATTCGTGGCAAATATGCCGAATTATGACAGCTCCAAGACTCAATTGTGTAAGGCGAGAAGAGGAGCTATTGGGACAACCCAGAACCCTGGCTCTAGTTCGGAAATTCACTTTAGCGAAGACCTTTTGAAATTAACGGAAGATTGATGATGGCTCTGTTCCAGGCAAGAGACTTTTAGTATTTGCTTGTGAAGAAGCAGAGAAAATCCTTTGTGACAATGGAACTGTGCTTATGGATGGGACATTTGACAGCTGTTCGAAACAGTTCAAACAATTGTACACAATCCATGTCGACATCGGAAGTACAGAAGAGGCAACTAAGATATTTCCTGTTTTATTTGCTTTGCTGGCAGACAAAAGTCAAAATTTATACGAAAGACTTTTTTCTGGATTGAAATCTAAGATGCCTGGGTGGCCACCAAAAACTGCAGTGCTAGATTTTGAAATGGCTACAATTAAAGCAATGAATTCAGTGTTCCCTAAAACACAACTTTCCGGCTGTAATTTTCACTTTAACCAGTGTCTCTGGAAAAAGATACAGGAACTGGGATTAACGGAAGACTACAGGGATAGGGAGGAAATCCGGTTGTTTTGTCTCATGTGTGCTGCAATGGCACATCTTCCACTGTCGATGAAGCTTGGATTTTAATAATGGAACAAATGCCCAGTGGAGAGAAGATCACAGCATTTGCACACTATATGGTTGATCAGTGGATGGAAAATCCTAATATATCTATTGAAATGTGGAATGTTTATAACCAACGTCACAGAACGACGAATGCTGTCAAAGATTGGCATAGAAAACTGAACTCCTCAATAAATCAGAAACACCCAAATGTATACTTTCTGATTCAGAAGCTGAAGGAGGAGGCAGTGAATGCTATTTTTGAAATTAAAAAAGATTCCATTGGCCTACCTCTTCAAAAAAGATAGAAAAGGTACATAGATCTTGACAAAAGATTAAAAGACATTATGAAAACATATGAAGACTCTGGAGATTTAAAAAGGCGTTTAAAATGTCTAGCCTTTTTACAAAAAATGGAATAAGGAATTACGATTGATAAGAAAAAAAGGTCTTTAATTTGCTACTGTAATTCTGAACAATAACAACAAAAACAAGAAGAAATAAATAAAAAGAAATAAAATGAAAAAAAAAATTAAACATGCCTATGTACTACGTGCATAGCCAGTCCTAAGCCTGCATAAAATGTGAAGGGATGTTCTTATTTTCATGTCAGTCGGAAAGTTCACTGTTACGACATTTATTTGTAGTCGGAAATACGAGCGTCACCACAGAGGGGGTCTGGAGACTAGAAAAGTTGGATAATAAAAAATTTACCGTGATGTTCTGTGTGAAAAATTATGGAGCTTGGTGTGGGCCTTAAAAATATTGTTGTTTCAAAACGGTATGTGTAAATAAAGCACACATTTTACCAGCATAAATAATTTCGCAAAGTTAACTTGCCGATTCTGGAGTTCCGTCATATATGTCATACGAAACTAATTATTTGTATTTGGTGGATTTCATTCACAAAAGTACGCTTTTAACGGTATTTCTGAAGTTCTAATACAAAATCTGCTATTTATTGAATTTTTAACTCAACAAAACTGAAATTTTACTTTGTAAATTTCTTACATAACATGGTCACTCGTCCTGCGAAGCTTACAGAATTTTTGGTGAGGAAGGCGGAATGAGGACAGCTGGTTGCCCACTTTTCTGTCAGAGTCTTTTAAACACGAACATATTTGCCTTTATTGTGCTCCAGCAGGAGCATTGTTCAGCTGATTATTATGTAGTTCATTTTATAAAGATGAAATTCCAACTGAATGAACTTTGGTGGAGTCATCGGTATTGAGCAACGAATTTTATCATCTGTAGACATCAAGAACAACACTCTAGTTATCGAGACTTTAAACGCCTCATCGAACCATAGGAAAATATTCTGTAATTTCTTTCAGATGAACACGCCCATTGTCGCGTAAATCTTTATCTAATTACTAACAGAAACCCGGCGTTGCCCAGATATTTATTCATCCCAGTTTTATGTCAGTTCATCCCCTCTTCCCTCATCTCTCTTGTCCACTTAGTCCTGCCTCGTCTCTCTATCCACCTCTTCCTTCCGCCCATCCGTCTCCCTTTCCATCTCCTCCATCTGCCCCCTCTCTCACAACACATCCTCCTCCTCTCCATCCTCCTCTCCTTTTCCATCCATCTTCCCGTCTCTATCCACCTCCTCTTCCGCTTTTTCTAATAGGACATCGACTTCACAATAACACCCCTAATTTATGTATTTATTACAGTGTTCCATTAGTCATTCACCAGCTTCCCCCTTTCTCTGTTCACCTGCTGCTCCCTCTCTCTTTTAATCTGCTTCTCTCACTTCTCCGGATGCACCTCCTCCCCCCTCCCTGCCCCCATCACGTTCTCCTCACTCCATATATCTCCTCCTCCGCCTGATATGCCATCTCCTCTTTCCCTGTCTATGAAAAAATACGTATATCTGCCAACTTTCATGCTGATTGACGAAACGATGTTGAATTTTTTTAAAGGTAGGCCAACCCTCCGCCATCCAGCATACGTTGGCTTTTATAAATGCCTTCACCACGAAAACATACTTACATGAGCCAACTCCCAAGCCGATCAGTCAAACGGTGTGTAATTATGTTGTAAGGTACCCTCCATCCACCATACACCGTATGAAATTTCACGTAGACGGTGAGGTTCCCCTTGTTTTGAAGATCAAATGTACAAAATTTCATCAAGATCGGAGCAACACTGTGGTTTTTGTTGAAATCCGTAAGTAAAGTACCCTCCACTATGCACTGAACGAAGTTTTATGTAGACAGTGACCTTCCTCTTGGTTTGGGAAATAGGGATTCACTTTTATACGCCCCGCTCGCTCTATGCCGACTTAGTTGCGAAACATAAATAATAGACTCGAACAACAGAAATCATGTAATGAATTCTGTCGTATAAGGGGCAACATAGCTATTAAATAATAGCAACGAGATTACGAGAGCAGTCACTTTCAGTGTTACGTAGAATAACGTTATACATTGTAAATTATCATGACACAAAATGAAGATGATAAGCAATGTGGGACTTCCTTCCGTTTGCGTTTGAAACTCTCGGAGAACTCATGTGTGGTGAGGAGGGTGGGAGGGGAAAGCAAGGGGAGCCTCAATTTGTTTTGCCGGCCCGGGCCTCTGACAGGTTTAGTGCCAAACTGCTCCTAGGAAACCCAATGGTAGGAAACCCTACGACACCGCCTGTACGACGTCCGCAGCTCGTGGTCTAGTAGCTGACGTTGCTACCTCTGGCTCACGGGCCCCGGGTTCGATTCCAGGCCGGGTTGGTGATTTTCTCTGTCCGGGGACTGGGTGTTTGTGTTCTCCTCATCATTCCATCATCATTCGTGAAAGTGGATAGACTGGACTGTGTACAGATTGGGAATGCGTACGGGCGCTGATGGCCGTGCAGTTGAGCGCCCCCCAAACCAAACACCATCATCATGTCTGTGCGACACGCGGGACGAAGAGTATAAAAACAAAGACAACAAGAGAGAGTCGTGGCGAGCAGTTACTGCAGCCGTTTTGGCAGAAAGGGGGATGCTCTAGATGACAAGCAGAAATCAGATCTTGGCAAGTGCTAACAGTAAAATGTTTTTTTAGTATCTATAAACAGTGTACAGATTCATGAATAAAATGCCAACAAGTGAATTGCAACACTAATAAAACTACGTCTTTGTTCGAGAATGTTACCGCAACGATCTTGCAGCGGTACAGATCGAAGCCATGATACAGAAGTAATCAGCAAAACGATCTGTGATACTTTTCCCATTATTATTCCCTTTTGTCTCATGTGCAGGAATACTTTCCATACTGCATGTCAGTGTGTCACCGAAACTGTAGCCATCATGTTTGCGAAGTGCGCAACGTGCTTGAATGACAGTATCTGCCACATTCACATTAACTTCGGTTGGACGATGAAAAATTCTCCATTTATTGACTAAAGTGCCAAATGCACATTCTACATAGCGACGTCATCGTGACATCCTCTAACTGAAGACTTTTTGTTTATCAGTCAGGTTTTTTGTGGGATACGGTCTCATTAAGTTGTTCCTCACCGCGAAAACCTCATCAGTTACAAACACGTGACGTATTTTCGGCCACAACGATCACTGAGAAGTAGTGAAGCAGCTGGCAAATTCAAAGTTTGATTCTAAAATTTTTTAGCTAATGCAGTAGCTTTGAATATGTTAGAGTCTCCTTGATGAGCAAATGACCCAGCGTTTATGAATCTGAAACAATAATCGCTGTCTGATATGGCCGTCAGCACAACAGAAAAGTACTTCTTGCAGTTGTAATAATCGCTGCCTGATCTGCACGGTTTAACGACTGTGACGTGTTGTCCGTCTATGGATCCCGTAAACTGACGGAAGTTTGCTGTCTTCTCATGTTGGTCGCTAATATTCTTCCACTCTTCTGTGGTGAGTTGTTTCATGTATTCCTCTTTTAACATCTGCCAAATGATCGTGCATGTTTGTCTAATAATGCCAGCAACTGTAAATCGGCCGAGCAGAAATTTAAAATGTAGAGAACGCTTCGAATTCCCATGCCCTAGATACCTGTAAAATTTGACTTGATGCATTATAAATGGTTGGCGAAAGCCTGCGGATTTTCTTTTTACTAATTTTTTGCACTTTGGGTTGCGGGACATCATTCCCATTTTAAAGTGTGTTTTCTGTGCGCTATGCCATTTATTTGTGATGATTTACATGTGTGATGTGCTAAGTGATTTGTTGTCTTTACTGTAATGCATAAAAGCACATGAAATTTTTAATTAATGATCGATCTGAATATAAAGACCAATTAAAAATTGCACTTATTTTTATACGTTACAGTAAAGACAACAGAACAATGGAGTGCTTCACACATGCGAAACATCACGAATGACTGGCGTATCACAGAGAAAAAGCAACTGAAAATAAGAACCGTTCCCCGAAACACGTTGCGGAGAATATAAATAATAAGAACATTGTGTTTCAAGAAAGGGCGTAAGGGAGAATTACACATTATTGTTGTTGGATGTACAACTGCACTGGTTGAGCTGTAGTAGCTCGTTCAGTTAACATACGAGGTGTACAACCTAGCTTCCGCTGTTTGCCGATAGGTGGCGACAACGGTAAGTAGCGGTCGGAAGAAACAGATCACATACGTCAGGCAGTTAGCTTGAAACTCGGTCAACATTAGTCGATTTGTGTCTGCATCATAAAGTTGTTCTTGATTGAAAATGTCAGTTTACCAGCCTAATCCTCGTCATTTGCGGGAGGTGTTACTGTTTGTTTCAATATGAAGGAAACAGCGGCTGAGTCTCATCGAATGCTCTCAAGTAGGTACGGTGAGGGCGCTGTTAGTGAAAGAACGGGTCGCGAGTGGTTTCAACGGCTCAAGAAGGGCGATTGTAACGTCGTGGACCGGCATAGTGGTGGAAGAGAGAATGTTTTCGAAGATGCAGAATTGGAGGCGTTGCTGAGTGAAGACTCGCGTCAAACTGAAGAAGAACTGGCACGATTAGTGGGAGTGACACAGCAAGCCATTTCAAAACGTCTCATGGTTATGGGCACGATTCAGAAAGAAGGAACTTGAGTCCCGTATGAGCTGAAACCGAGAGACGTTGAAAGGCGTTTGTGTGTTGGTGAACAGTTGCTTCAGAGGCAAAAACGGAAGGGATTTCTGCATCGCATTGTGACCGGGGACGAAAAATGGGTTCATTACGTTAACCCTAAACGCCAACAATCACGGGGATATCCCGGCCATGCTTCCACAACGACGGCCAAACCGAATATTCACGGCTCCAAGATCATGCCCTGCATCTGGTGGGACCAGCTCGGCGTCGTGTACTGTGAGGTGTGAAAACCAAGTGAAACAATGACAGGTGCTCGATATGGAACGCAATCAATGTGTTAGAGCAGAGCATTAAAAGACAAACGGCCGCAATACAGCGAGAGGCACGATAAGGTGATTTTGCAGCACGGCAACGCTCGACCCTACGTTGCAAAAGAAGTCAAAACGTACTTGGAAACGTTAAAATGGGAAGTCCTACCCCAGCCACCGTATTCTCCAGACATTGCTCCCTCTGACTATCACCTGTTTAGATCAATGGCGCATGGCCTGGCTGACCAACACTTCCGGTCTCATGAAGAAGTCACAAACTGGATCGGTTCGTGGATCGCTTCAAAAGATGAACAATTTTTTCTACGTGGGATTCGTTCACTGCCCGAAAGATGGGAGAAAGTAGTGGCCAGCGATGGAAAATACTTTGAATGATACATGCGTGACTAATTTGTTTGATGAAAGCCTCAAATGTTGTGGAAAAAGACGGCGGAAACAAAAGTTGTACACCTTGTAGTTTACGTGGTGACTTTAATATTAATTTTACAAGTGACTGTGCAACAAAAAGAATGCTGAAAGATATGCTAAATTCACATCATCTAATGCAGATTATATTCTTTGTGACAAGAGTGCAGGGGAACGGTAGCACAACCAAAGACAACATTCTGGTTCATTCTTCATTGCTAGAGAGGCATTCTGTTTGTGAAAGGGTGAATTGCCTTCAAAACATGACACACAAATGTTAATAGTAAAAGAATCTGTGCTTTCACTAATGTTAAATATAATCGCAAACTATTTAGAGATGTTAATCCAGCGCCAACAGAGGGTTTTTTCGAACCTCATTAAAACACAAGAGTGGCAGGACGTTTATACTGCTGGTAACATAGACGACTGACAAATGTAACGCTTTCCTTAACGCATTTCTCATGCTGTTTGGAAGTCGCTTTCCATTAGAACACTGAAAACAGGATGCTAGCACTAACAGGCAATCTAGGTGGCTGACTAGTGGGAATTTATAATGTTAGAAACAGCCACAATCGAGTTGCAGTAGCCCGTTACGAACAGAACTGTAAACTGCTTAAAAGTGTTATTAGGGAGGCAAAAAGCGTGAAATGCAAATACAATACCTAATCCTCTGCATAACATTAAAACCATTTGAGCAATGTAGAAGGTGAATTAAAGAAAAATTTAGTTTGTAGGGGGAATCACATAACTCTCACAGAAGACGGCTTTTCGAGACTGCTTTCTGAAACACGCTTCAGTTATACTGACAGAGGGGGGACTGAGTGAAGAATCAGATCGCTGCAGACTAAGGGCTGTCGTAGATGTGACGTGGTACGTAGCGGAATACTAAAGCACTGTGATGCGTATGTTATACTAGTAATTTTTCCTTTAAAAATGGTCGGTTTCCTGAACGATTTAAGTACTCAGAAGTGAGACCACTTTATAAAAAAGGAGAAAGGGGTAATGTCGACAATTTTAGACCTTTTCTGTGCCATCGATGTATGCTGAAGTTATCGAAAAGACTGTACATATAAGCTTAATAGATCATTTTAGTTCACAAAATTTGCTGCCAAGCCATCAGCTTCATGTGCTTTAACAACTGAAAATGCTGTATCCTTTTTTCTCTGTGACTCATTCGAAGCACTAAACAAAAATAGGCGAACACCGGGGATATTTTTTGATTTAAATAAGGTGTTTGATTGCGTTGGTCACAAAATGGAAAAAAAATGGAAATGCCGTGTGGCTAGAGCCTCCCGTCGGGTAGACCGTTCGCCTGGTGCAGGTCTCCCCAGTGGACGCCACTCCGGCGACTTGCGTGTCGATGGGGATGAAATGACGATGACATCGGCAAGACAATACCCAGTCCCTGAGCGGAGGAAATCTCCGACCTAGCCGGGAACCGAACCCAGGCCGTTAGGTATGACATTTCGTCGTGGTGACCACTCAGTTACCGGGGGAGGACGGTGACAAAATGTTATTACAGAAGTTGGGCCGTTATGAGATAATACGAATAAAACCCAACTGGTTCACTCATATCTTAAGAACATACAGCGAAAGATGGTGTGTCCACCGTAATAAGAACGGGCATAACATGGACTCTGACTGGGAGACGGTTATGTAAAGCAGGGGCGGAGGGGGGGGGGGGGGGGGGGAGCTGAGAGGTCGGTGCTGGGACCGTTCCTGTTCCTTATATAAGTGAATGATATATGTTTATATATGACAGGTGATTATGAGATATTTCTGTATACTGATGACAATAACTTCATAGAGAAGTTTGTTGAGTGCAACATAAGCAAAGTATCAAATGCTGCAGTTCAAGACTTGTAGAAATAAAATTTAAGCTGAATTACATTAAGTTTTACAGTTTCTATCACTCAGTTTAATCAAAACTGTCGTTCTGATTTACACAGAATGGGCAAATGATTAGGGAATCTGAACACTCCAAATTCCTAAGAGATACGTTGTCATGGAAAGCCCGTCTTCAAAAAGGTGATGCTGCTTTATTTACTATTAGTACAGTATCTGCAGTAAGTGGTAGTCGAACGTGGAAATTAGTCTACTTTTTTTATTTTCATTCATTTATGCCATATGTTATTACTTTCTCTGGGGTAACTCCTCCCGTTCTCAAAGCGTATTTTTGGCTCAGAAATGGGCAGTTCGAGCAAAACGTGGTACACGATCGCGAACCTCTTCTCGACCCCTGGGATTCTGACACTGGCCTCTCAACAGGCATTTTCTTCAGTTCCGTTCGCTGTTAACAACATGAGCCTTCCCCCGAGAAGAAGCAGCTGTCCGCTCGGTTAATACCAGGCAGGAATCCAGTCTGCACTTGGCCCGCAACTCCTTTACTACTGTGCAGAAAGGCATGTTGTACTCCGGTGCATCCATTTTCAGTAGGCTGCCGCGAAGAAAATAGCTCACTCCTTCTAGTGTGTCAGCGAGTTGCCGGATGAAAGAAAGAAAAGTAGTGTGTTATATTGTTGATTACGCTAGTTTTTGCTCATCATCGTGTAGAGGTTATCTGTTGTCAACGTTCCTGGTGTTAATTTCATGTACTGTCTCGTTTCATGACCACGGACATTTGCTCGTAAATTTGGTCCTAATGAACTAGACGTGTAAAATAAAAAAAAATGAATAAACTACTTACCAGAATGAAATTTTCACTCTGAGCAGAGGGAGCGTTGATGTGAAATTCCTGGCAGATTAAAACTGTGTGCCAGACCGAGAATCGAACTCGGCACCTTTGCCATTTTCGGGCGAGTGGTCTACCAGCTGAGCTACCCAAGTAGGACTGGCGCCCCGCCCTCACAGCCGTACTCCCGCCAGTACTTCGGCTCCTGCCTTCCAAACTCCACAGAGGCTCTCCTGCGAAACGTGCAAGGCCGGCGCTCCTGGAAGAAAGAAACTTGCGGAGGCGTTGCTTGGCTTCAGCCTGGAGCTACGCCGTATCTCCGCAATATCCTTTCCTTCAGGACTCCCGGTCTTGCATGTTTTGCAGGAGAGCCTCTGTGATGTTCGGAAAGTGTTAGACGGGGCAGGAAGTAAGGCTGTGCGGGCGTTGTTTTCGGCGAAATTGCCCCGGACACCACAGCCCATATACGCGTCCTGTAATTATATGGCGATAATTGTCCTCATATCCGCTTAGAGTAAATAACAGCAATCGCGACGTGATGCAGTTTTCAACAATACAGGTGTCTCTTCGACGTCCCGTGTCGTGTCTTGGCAACAGTCTGAGACGAGTCGAATGGCGAGCATCACGAATGGTTCTGTCCGCGTTCAGCAAAACCTTAAAAAACCGTGAAATGCTGTAGCGGCACGGGCAACGCCAATAGCCGTCTCTGGTAAGTCTTGAACCAGCATCTGTTTTCCGCCAATCCTTGGCAGCCAAAACACAGGCGTTAAATCGCTGCACGATTCCGCGGACACATAACATTACTTCTCACATCACGTATGTTGGGTGAATACGGTCTTCGACACAGCAGTTATATTCGAGGTAATTTAGTTTTGCAAAACAGGCGTCCGGACTGTTTATTACAGTTCGTCTAAAGCAATTTGTGTTGGAGAACCGTTAACTTCATAAATCTTGTAACCAGAGTAAGCTCGGAATTACTACAAATTGTACATGGTGCCACGAAGATGCCCATCCGAAGTGCTTGCTGTATTCCCTCGCGTAGACAACGTGACGTGTTCAGTACATCACCGTGCTGCCGTGAAACACACATTTTCCAGGGCAATATCGTAAGAAGTAACGTGTTTTAAACACTTCCTAACTTACTTTAAATGAATTTCAGGCATTAAGTTCTATGTTGAAACAAATCTAGTGTCCGTTTCTACCTGTCAGCTTTGACCAATGACATCCCGAGTGAAGGACGCCGTGAGTTTACGATGTTCGAGTGGCTTGTTATCAAATTTTATCTGTGGTTGTCTTAGTGTCTGACGTAAACTACGCTGTTTATTACAAACATATCTCTATTTACCAGGTTGCGGTTAGTCAAGAACCTAAGTGCACAGCTTAAGTTGTTGCGTGTCAATCAAGCAGCAATCGTATTTATAATCGTATTCTCGTAAATATATATGGCTATTTTTTCCTAATACGGCATGATTTCCGAAGGCGGGGTTGGACAGGAACTTAAAGAGTGTAGCTGAAATTGCTGCGTGTGAGGCGACCCTCAGTCGTATCTATAATCTCGCTCCTCACAAATATTTGGCCGTTTTCTTCCGAATGTGCCACGATTGCCGAGGGAGAGGTGTGGCAGCAACCAAAGACAACAGCTACACAGGTCAATTGTAGTTCTCCATCCCTCGGTTCGTTATTTTTCGTGGTTTTTCAAAAGTATTATTTATTGTAGGATTTTTTACTTATTTATTGTCTGATATACACTAGGTTAAGTGTAGTTGTCGATTCCAAAACTAGTAATGTTTTTCGTGCTTCCAAGAGCATAGCAAGCGATACGAAAAAGTTAAACCCTTGACGAAATAATTAACAGCCAATAAAAATCATGAAAAATAATAGAACGTGGAATCAACAAATGAAGTGATACCATACATGGCAATACTCAAAGAATGGACAGTACACAGCTACAGCAACAATAGTAGTACCGAAAGCAACACCAAAACAGATGTTGTTGTGGCCTACAGTCCAGAGACTGGCATCGTATAACAAACCATTGCACACTCCTGCTATGCACTCTTTTAGAATTTTCAAGTTGGTGTCGCTCTAATTATTGACTCCACGTTCATTTATTACGTCATTTTCAGGAGGCGTGAGTCCCTAGTTCTTTTAGGATTTACCTGTACTCCGTCAATTCTCTCTGGTAAGCATCCCACACCGGGCAACACTATTCTAAAAGACGGCGGACAAGCGTAGTGTAGGCAGTCTCTTTAGTAGATCTGTTACATTTTGTGTCCTGCCAATAAAACGCAGTCTTTGGTTAGCCTTCCCCACTACATTTTGTGTGTATTCCTTCCAATTTAAGTTGTTTGTAATTGCAATTCCCAGGTATTTTGTTGAATTTACGGCCCTTGGATTCGACTGATCTATCGTGTAACCGAAGTTTAACGGTTTTCCTTTAGCACTCATGTGGATGACGTCACACTTTTCGTTATTCAGGGTGAATTGCCAGTTTTCGCACCATACAGTCATTCACCATGATGACTTCGCACGACGCCGTCAATGTTTCAGGCTGCCCTATATTGCACTTCTTGTTCTTCAACCGATCACTGTATCTATTTTGCTTTTTTCCACAGTCCAGTGCAGCGTCTTCCTGTTTTCATGCTTGGTCTGTGTTCAGTTTTTGACAGGCTATCCTATCCACCGGGCCATATTACCACTAAATATGACGGGGGTGCGATGGGCACTTAACGTTGTAAGTAGCGTCCTTGACTTAGGTATGACGTCATTGGTGGAAGCCGACAGTTGGAAATGGAAGCGAGAATTTATCCTCTATTGTCGACAGAACGCTTATTTGCCATTTCAATCGTAGCTGTCTACTTCATGGAACGAAATGCCTTTCGAAATTGTTTTTCTATCCAAGGGAACCACGCCCTGCCTATTTAACCCATGTTAGTTTAGGCAAGCATTTGACCCATTTCTGAAAATAATTATTTGTTGCAAGACGTTAATATTTTTACTGTATGTTACATGATGCTAATAGAGTCAACTGTACTAAAACCTACTTTATCCATTTTATAGTCTTCACGATATAATTTTTAAATTTATTAACAAAAAATATTAAGTTATTTCAGCAGAAAATACTTTTTTGTTAACCTTCTAATGGGGAAATATTAATGAATGTAGTACCAGAGGTGGCTTTTCATGTTATGCAAAGTCTCTGAAAATTTCATTCATTTATCTATGACAGTTTCAGATATAAGGGGCATATGTACTGAAAATTTTAGTTTGCGGAAAATTGACTTTAAAGAAAAAACTTTTGAAATTTGTTATTTACATTTAATTAAAACTGTCCTTCTGCATATGCTGGCTCTTCTTTGGCCTCTAGCAGGTCTTCCAGCTTCTTTTTCACCTTGCTGGATGTTTGTCTTGCTTTCTTGGCCATGTTAGATGCAGACCTGTCTGCATCGGGTATCCTCGTTTTATCGCAGTGTTGCAGCCCAGTGATCATATTTTTACCAGGATTAATTCCCAGCTTTTTCAGTACTCAACACTTTCCAATATTACCACAACTGAATGTAATAACAGCATCATGAACTCCTAGATTCATTGTATGCATGCCTACAAATACGGTTTTAGGAAGGTGGTTCCAAGTTATGCTGTTGAAACATTCATTTGGGTTCTGTGTCTGCCCCTGCAGACATTTCGTTAGAAGGTCAGGATGAGCCAAGTCTCTGAAAATAGGTCTAATTGCTGTAATAACAGCAGCAGGAAGAGAATGCTGGTGAGAATAAGATTCTCCAGTTGCCTGAGCCCTATTGCATTTGCACCACGAATTTTCTCCTGATGGACACAATCCATGACATGGCCTATCATCTGTAGAGGACTTACGGAAGAATGTGGCCCAAACATCTCTCTTCATTGCCTCCAGATTTTCTTTATTTCTCCTAATTGCCTGCCCATAGTATACCTGCAAGTTTTCTATAACAACTACTCGCAATCACACTTAACAAAACTAACCGCGTTTTTGAAAGTGTGTTGTTTACAAACAGCAGAAACAAAAGAACACCGACCGTAGCATTCCAAGGATAGCCAACACACTCGGAAGTAAAAAAAAAAATCCTAACGTGCAATGTAGGGGATATAAAAATCTAAAATAAATGCAGAAAAGTGGGTGACAGAAAAGTGGGCGTGGCACATGAACACACGTGGTAGGAAAATGCTCGAAAAAAATTTTTTTCAGCACGATCCTTTTCGTATTATTTAAATAAAACCTAAATCCATCGAAATATGATGAAAACCGAAAATCGATTTTTTTCGACCTGAACCACGGTATGGTCCCTCTAAGTGCCGTTAACTAAGGTGGGGGTGCTTTATCGCCTTTGTGCTAGTGCAGTTCGCATCGTTAATAACAGTTTAGTGCTCCCACAATTCCTTGGCTTCTCGTCTCCTTTGTAATGAAGTGGTAGCGTTCGCTCAAATTCCAGCTGCTGATAGGTGATTCATTTCGCATTCAGGTCGTACTGTGCGCCATGTGCCAAACGCCATAGTCGCCATTGCTTGTAAGAAAACAGGAGCTGAAATCTGTTAAACCTTTCTTTAAAGTCAGTACCGATATTAGACTGTTGTTTATCTGGTGTTACATTTACACTTACAAGATAAATTTCGGCTTTAAAGTGCCATTATCAAGTGTTTTAAGTGTTATATAGTGCCTAAGATGGCATGCTCTCGTATTTAAAATACAGTATTAGACACATTGTCTAAGGGTCGATATTTCTGGTAAAGCCTACTGCTTTGTTTCATCACTGAGTATACCATTTTGCAAATAAACGACAGTCTAATGGCGGTACTGACTTTAAGGAAATATATTATGACTGTGGCCCCGCATTATGGAAAAAAAATCGGTTAAACATGCTTTGGAATGTCTCCGGTTAGAGACCGTAAAATATCAACTATGATGGTATTCAAATTTAAGTTATTTACTCTTCTTTCTCCTGACCTGTGTCCTATATCTTCACACGGTCAGTGTATTAATATGTTAGTGGATTGTCATTGGTTAATTTTTCTCAAAACTGCCAGAACGAAGTGCTCACGACAAGTCAAACCTCTTCGTGCAAAATATGTGTTTCTGCTAACTCTTTCCCTGGTCCCCAGAACTCCTGAAGGTAGACGTTGACTGTGGATATTGTATCACAGACACAGTCCTTTTGACTAAACGCGCCCAAAGGTGTAAACAACCATGCCTATTAGACGTCGGGGGGCCGACAGCCGATCAGTTCCAGACATTCCATCAAGAAGAAGGTACACGGCTCGTGTTGTCTGTAGTTCAACCGTGCCTAGACGGTCAATACCGCGGTTCGATCGCGTCCGCATTGTTACTTTGTGCCAGGAAGCGCTCCCAACAAGGGAAGTGTCCAGGCCTCTCGGAATGAACCAAAGCGATGTTGTTCGGACATGGAGGAGATACAGAGAGACAGGAACTGTCGGTGTCTTGCCTCGCTCAGGCCGGCCAAGGGCTACTACTGCAGTGGGTGACCGCTACCTACGGATTATGGCTCGGAGGAACCCTGACAGCAACGCCACCATGTTGAACAATGCTTTTCGTGCAGTCACAGGACGTCGTGTTACCACTCAAACTGTGCGCAATAGGCTGCATGATGCGCAACTTCACTCGCGATGTTCATGGCGAGATCCACCTTTGCAACCACGACACCGTGCAGTGCGGTAGGGATGGGCCCAACAACATGCCGAATGGACCGCTCAGGTTTGGTATCACGTTCTCTGCACTCATGAGTGTCGCACATGCCTTCAAGCACACGATTGTCGGAGACGTGTTTGGAGACAACTCGGTCAGGCTGAACGAATTAGACGCACTGTTCAGCGAGTGCAGCAAGGTGGAGGTTTCCTGATGTTTTGGGGTGGCATTATATGGGGCCGACGTACGCCACTGGTGGCCACGGAAGGCGCCGTAACGGCTGTACGATACTGAAGGTCTCGCTGTATGGTGGTACACCATGCAATGTGTGGTTTTCATGAGCAATAAAAAGGGGCGGAAATGGTGTTTATGTTGGTCTGTATTCCAGTTTTCTGTACAGGTTCCGGAACTCTCGGAACCGAGGTGATGCAAAACATTTTTTGATGTGTATAAATAGCGTCATATCAATGGCTGGAAAAATTTGGAGGATTATTTCTGTAAACATACAGGTTGACAGAGGGCTAGTGCAATCGGCGGTGCTATTTACAAAACTATACATTACTTCAGTTAATATATTTTATTTTTAGCTCATGCCAAAACTCTGTACGACTGATGCGCATCTTTCAGTAATATTCGCTGCGAGATTGTTTTTCCCGCCACGTATTATTTACTCTCTGAGCTTTTCCCGCGACGAATAATTGCTCTCTGAATGGCGTATTTTTACGAGCAGCTGTCGGTTTGCGACACTTGTCTTGTTGCGCTGCCCCCGAGAGTTACATACGATGCGAATTCGAAGCTTGCAAAATTCTATAAAAGAGTTCTGTAACAGAATCTTTTATTTTCGGTTTCCAGCGTCCACCACAAAATTCTCTCAGCGAAAAGGTAAGAGATACTCAACTTTTGTAGCGCAAGACGTGGCTTACCCGTAATCAATAGCGATTGTGCTCATAGGTAGTTGCGAAAATGTGTGATGTTGGTGTTCTTCTAGGATTTTCAGGTTTTTGCGTCTTTATTAGACATGTCAACATATATGAAAAACATACGTGGTCTAACTGCACGCAGTTTCTCGTGTTCTGCAGCTTCTGGGACAGTCATTTCCTTGGTGATCACCCTTAAGCAAAATCGCTACGATAACTGAAATGGTGTTTCTTCTGGTTGTCAGTGGCTTGGAATAGTAAAAAACTAGCTGCGTGTGTCTTTAGTGTCGCTGCTCCGTAGTAAGTTCCTGGTCAGTTTTACGTTCATGATCTACTGCCTGTCGAGTTAATGTTCAAAACTTACAGCCGGCCGGAGTGGCCGTGCGGTTCTAGACGCTACGGTCTGGAGCCGAGCGACCGCTATGGTCGCAGGTTCGAATCCTGTCTCGGGCATGGATGTGTGTGATGTCCTTAGGTTAGTTAGGTTTAATTAGTTCTAAGTTCTAGGCGACTGATGACCTCAGAAGTTAAGTCGCATAGTGCTCAGAGCCATTTGAACCATTTTTTTTTTTTCAAAACTTACATTCTGTTGATGGCAATATCTGCCTTGTACGTTTAGTACCACTCAGCTGGTGCTATAGTTCCGTGAGGCGTTTTCTCTAGAATGCGTTTAGTCAGTCTTGGCACTATGTGCAATAACGTAAGTTTTTTGTTAGCAGGTTGCGTGAAAGTTTCATGAGTTCATTTTTGACAGTGTATTTGAGCGCGCAAACTCGCGCATGCGCACACCTACACGCTCTCATGTGTGCGCACGGACGTGTGTGTGTGTCTCTCAAGATGGGAATTTTGCGCACCCCCCCCCCCCCCCAACGCCCCCACGCCCTCCACACCGCACAATCAGTCACAGCTCCCTCTTCACGGAGTAACATTAGATGCAACTTCAACGGCATTTAAATGAAAAATTCGTATTGCTCTGTTACAAGTTTCAGGTCACAAATATAACGCGGGTTTCTATCAGTTACGTAGTCTCTTGTCATAATATAATAAATGGCAGATGTCTAACGTTTCGTGATCATTTCTGACAAGGTATTTGTTAATGTGTGGCTGCAATTGAGGTTTTTATGTAGAGTTGTAAATTACATCATGAGAACTATTGGGGAAAAAAATTCTGCTTTATCTCCATCCAGACTGTCTACACTAATCATCCTGATTTAGTGACCGTTTCTTCTCAGCAGTTGTCCGCCGAAGCGTATAACCATTCTGAACGGATATTCAAATACACTCGATCTGTGTTGGTCAGATGGAATCTTTCAATACAGATACAGCAGAGTTCGTATCCCGGCAAGAAGTGCAGAGCGCGCATATACGCTCATTGTTAACTGCACAACGCAAAGCGTCCCTCTACAGTAATTGCTGGTCACAGTCCCAGCGAAATCTTCTTTACGTGACCTGATGAACGTAGAAGAGTTTCTTTTTGATAATTCTAAATTACAGGTTATCAGAAACCTTAGGAGCTCCCGTATTTACAGCAAACGCAGCAGGGGCCTATGGAAACCAGGAAAGAAAATCGAGATCACAGTAAAGAATTAGGCGGCGAAAGAAGCAGCGATCTTTCAGGTAGGAGTACGTCCTCTTGGAAGTACAGTCAAAGAACTTACGCCATTGTGTAAACATCTACAATTGTAAATCTAGTTTACTGTGCGAGGGATAATTGTTTGAAACAGGGTTGTGGCGGCTGTTCCAGAGAGTGAGGACCCGATGCTCGAAGGCCTCCAACCACTTTTGAGGAGGCGGGTGTGCGACGCCTTCGGTGAGTGAACTTCGTTTGATAATCGAACGTCTGTCTCGTGTAGGTCATCACGGAATACCCGCCCTATTTTGTCTTTGTGCTACAAGTAACCATGGGGCGAAAAGTCTCTACACCATGTACACCATGTGATCAAAAGTATCCGGGCACCTGGCTGAAAATGACTTACAAGTACGTGGCACCCTCCATCAGTAACGCTGGAATTCAATATGGTGTCGGCCCAACCTTAGCCCTGATGACAGCTTCCACTCCCGCAGGCACACGTTCAGTCAGGTGCTGGAAGGTTTCTTGGGGAATGGCAGCCCATTCTTCACGGAGTGCTGTACTGAGGAGAGGTATCGATGTCATTTGGAAAGACCTGACACGAAGTCGGCGTTCCAAAACATCCCAAAGGTGTTCTGTAGGATTCAGGTCAGGACTCTACGCAGGCCAGTCCATTACAGGGATGTTATTGTCGTGTAACCACTCCGCCACATGGCGTGCGTTATGAACAGATGTTCGATCCTGTTGAAAGATACAGTCACCATCCCCAAATTTCTCTTCAGCAGTGGGAAGCAAGAAGGTGCTTAAAACATCAATGTAGGCCTGTACTGTCATAGTGCCACGCGTAACCACAAAGGGTGCAAACCCCCTCCGTGAAAAACACGACACACCACAACACCACTGCCTCCGAATTTTACTGTTGGCACTAAATACGCTGGCAGATGTCATTCACCGGGCATTCTCCATACCCACACCCTGCCATTCAGATCGCCACATTATGTACCGACACTCCACACAAAGTTTTTCCACTGTTTGATCCATCAGTGTTTACACTCCTTACACCAAGCGAGGCTTTGTTTAGTATTTACCGGCCTGATGTGTGGCTTACAAGCAGCTGTTCGACCATGAAATCCAAGTTTTCTCACCTCCCGCCTAACTGCCATAGCGCTTGCAGTGGATCCTGATGCAGTTTGGAATTCCTGTGTGATGGTCTGAATCGATGGCTGCCTATTACACATTACGGCACTGTTCAACTGTCGGCAGTGTCTGTCAGTCAACAGACGAGGTCGGCCTGTACGCTTTTATGCTGTACGTGTCCCTTCGCATTTCCACTTCACTATCACATCGGAAACAGTGGACGTAGGGATGTTTAGGAGTGTGGTGATCGCGCGTACAGACTTAGGACACAAGTGACACCCAATCACCTGACCACGTTCGAAGTCAGTGAGTTCTGCGGAGCACCCTTTTCTGGTCTCTCACGATGTCAAATGACTACTGAGGTCGCTGATATGGAGTACCTGGAAGTAGGTGGCAGTACAATGCACCTAATATGAAAAACGTATGTTTTCGGTATGTCCGTATATTTTTGATGACATAGCGTATGTGCGTGCATTCCAAGTCCCAAAATTGCTGAATTCGTGCACAAACATCATATACTTGTTTTCTCCTCGACTAAGGCAACCCAGAAGTCTGAGTGTCAGAATTCACGCAGATTTTGGGCAGTCTGTCAGGATCATTTAATACGAGTAATGTCAGCTTCACTAACTATGATCATCGTTCTACTGAGAAAGGGAAAATTTATGACTGGGATTAGTGAACCTTAAACGACAGCATTTCAGACGAAAGTGAGACGTATTTATCAATTTAATCCACTAATATTATTCAGTAATAATATTGCAACAGAGTTTCTGTGTTGATCACACCTACATCAAATAAGGTCATAGAACATCTTTTTCTTATCTGTGCAGCAACTGCGCTTTAATTAATATCTGCGTAATCAATGAATACGTGATCGAAATTACAGAGTTACGATATCAAAAACTTCAACTCGCTAAATACACTGACGGAAAAATATCGCACTACATCCGAAAAAAGGTTGTTGTTGTTGCGGTCTTCAGTCCTGAGACTGGTTTGATGCAGCTCTCCATGCTACTCTATCCTGTGCAACCTTCTTTATCTTCCAGTACCTACTGCAACCTACATCCTTCTGAATATATTTAGTGTATTCATCTCTTGGTCCCCCTCTACGATTTTTACCCTCCACGCTGCCCTCGAATACTAAATTTGTGATCCGTTGATGCCTCAGAATATGTCCTACCAACTGATCCCTTCTTCTAGTCAAGTTGTGCCACAAACTCCTCTTCTCCACAATTCTATTCAATACCTCCTCATTATTTATGTGATATGCTACCTCATCTTCAGCATTCTTCTGTACCACCACATCTCGAAAGCTTCTATTCTCTTCTAGTCTAAACTATTTATCGTCCACGTTTAACTTCCATACCTGGCTACACTCCATACAAATACTTTCAGAAACGACTTCCTGACACTTAAATCCACACTCGATGTTAACAAATTTCTCATCTTCAGAAACGCTTTTCTTGCCATTGCCAGTCTACATTTTGTTTCCACTCTACTTCGACAATCCTCAGTTTTTTTGCTCTCCAAATACCAAAACTCCTTTACTTCTTTAAGCGTCTCATTTCCTAGCCTAATACACTCAGCATCCCCCGATTTAATTCTGCTACATTGCATTATCCTCGTTTTGCTTTTGTTGATGTTCATCTTATGTCCTCTTTTCAATACACTGTCCATTCTGTTCAACTGCCCTTCCAGGTCCTTTGCTGTGTCTGACAGAATTACAATGTCATTTGCGAACCTCAAAGTTTTTATTTCTTGTCCATGGATTTTAATTCCTACTCCAAATTTTTCTTTTGTTTCTTTACTGCTTGCTCAATATACAGATTAAATAACATTGGGGACAGGCTTCAACCCTGTCTGACTCCCTTCCCGACGACTGCTTCCCTTTCGTGTCCCTCAACTCTTATAACTGCCATCTGGTTTCTGTACAAATTGTAAATAGCCTTTCGCTCCCTATATTTTACCCCTGCCACCTTCAGAATAAGAAAGAGAGTATTCCAGTAAACCCTGTTAAAAGCTTTCTCTAAGTCCACAAATGCTAGAAACGTAGGCTTGCCTTTCCTTAATCTATTCTCTAACATAAGTCGTAGGGTCAGTATTGCCTCACGTGTTCCAACATTTCTACGGAATCCAAACTGATCTTCTCCGAGGTCGGCTTCTAGCAGTTTTTCCATTCGTCTGTAAAGAATTCGTGTTAGTATTCTGCAGCCGTGGCTTATTAAACTGATAGTTCGGTAATTTTCACATCTGTCAACACCTGCTTTCTTTGGGACTGGAATTATTATGTTCTTCTTGAAGGCTGAGGGTATTTCGCCTGTCTCATACATCTGAAAAATGATGTATGTTCCAATTTCTTGCCAGTCGCATAGGAGTGGCGACAGCTGCGCCACTACGAGACAGCAAATCAGGTTTGCTGTAAATACGCGCTGTAACGGTCGTGACCCTTAGTTACCTTTGAGACTGGACGTGACGAGCTGATGTTAGTCGAGAGTGACTTTAAGGCGAGAACGACGCCATTATCAACTGGTGATGCCTGTCCAGGAGGCCCTCCATACTCTTGTCCATTGCTGCCACTGTGTGGTCTCTGTGTGGACCCCGGGTCGTGTCGACATCCCGGGAAACGGACGTGTCGACGCGCCCGCCAAACGGGCTGTCGGTGCACCGGCTTCCGAGGTCGGCCTTTCGGAGAGTGACCTCGGGTCAGTTTTGCGGCAGAAGGTACTTCACACCTGGGTTGAAGAATGGCGCGCCCTTCCTTCACCCGACAAACTTCGGGCCACCGAGGAGGCTACCGGTGCGTGGCGAGAGACCCGCCAGGACTCTGTCGTCCTCTGCCGGCTGTGCATGGGCCACACCAGGATGACACACAGATATTTATTGAACCACGAGGATCCACCTTTATGTCTCTGCGGGTCTGCTTCGGCGGTGGTCCACATCTTGCCAGACTGCCCGCTTTTAACTCCGCTCGGGCTGACGTTTGCGCTGCCGGGTGCGCTTCCTGCACTTTTATCGGACGATGTTGCAATGGCAGATTTATTTTTGAGTTTTATTCGTGCAGGGTTTTTTTATCGCTCGATCTAAGCGTTTGTCCCTTTTTTGTGTGGAGTCTGGCCTTTGGCCTACGCTTTTAGACTAGGTTTTTTAGTGCGTTACTTGGTGGTTGGCTTTTTCTTTCTGTCCAATGCTACACTCGGTGTGATTTTACACTACCGGCTATTAGAATTGCTACACCAAGAAGAAATGCAGATGATAAACGGCTATTCATTGCACAAATATATTATAGTACAACTGACATGTGATTACATTTTCACGCAATTTGGTTGCATAGATCCTGTGAAACCAGTACCCAGAAGAACCACCTCTGGCCGTAATAAGCGGCCCTGGTATGCCTGGGCATTGAGGCAAACAGTGTTTGGATGGCGTGTACAGGTACAGCTGCCCATGCAGCTGCAACACGATACCACAGTTCGTCGAGAGTAGTGACTGGAATATTGTGACGAGCCAGTTGCTCGGCCACCATTGACCAGATGTTTTCAGTTGGTGAGAGATCTGGAGAATGTGCTGGCCAGGGCAGCAGTCGAACATTTTCTGTATCCAGAAAGGCCTGTACAGGACCTGCAACATGCGGTCGTGCATTATCCTGCTGAAATGTAGGGTTTCGCAGGGATCGAATGAAGGGTAGAGCCACGGTTCGTAACATCTGAAATGTAACGTCCACTGTTCAAAGTGCCGTCAATGCGAAGAAGAGGTGACCGAGACGTGTAACAAACCATACCATCACGCCGGGTGATACGACAGTACGGCGATGGCCAATACACGCTTCCAAAGTGCGTTCACCGCGATGTCGCCGAACATGGATGCGACCATCGTGATGCCGAAACAGAACCTGGATTCATCCGAAAAAATGACGTTTTGCCATTCGTGCACCCAGGTTCGTCGTTGAGTACACCATCGCAGGCGCTCCTGTCTGTGGATGCAACGTCAGAGGTAACCGCAGCCACGGTCTCCGAGCTGATAATCCGTGCTGCTGCAAACGTCGTCGAACTGTTCGTGCAGATGGTTGTTGTCTTGCAAACGTCCCCATCTGTTGACTTAGGGATCGAGGCGTGGCTGCACAATCCGTTACAGCCATGCGGATAAGATGCCTGTCATCTCGACTGCTAGTGATACGAGGCCGTTAGGATCCTGCACGGCGTTCCGTATTACCCTCCTGAACCCACCGATTCCATATTGTGCCAACAGTCATTGGATCTCTACCAACGCGAGCAGCAATGTCGCGATACGAGACAGTGCAATCTCGATAGGCTACAATCCGACCTTTATCAAAGTCCTCCTTACATGAGGCACAATAACGTTTCACCAGGCAACGCCGGTCAACTGCTGTTTGTGTATGAGAAATCGGTTGGAAACTTTCCTGATGTCAGCACGTTGTAGGTGTCGCGACCGGCGCCAACCGTGTGTGAATGCTCTGAAAAGCTAATCATCTACATATCACGGCATATTCTTCCTGTCGGTTAAATTTCGCGTCTGTAGCACGTCATCTTCGTGGTGTAGCAATTTTAATGGCCAGTAGTGTAATTCCTTTTTTCTGGTCTCTGTCTGTGTCTTTCTTGTCCTGTGTCGTCTCTTTTCATCTCCATTGTTTGTTCTTATTCTTTGTGGGTGTTTCAAGTTCAGTTTGGTAAGCCGTACGTAAGTAACCAATATGTGGCATGTGCCTATCATTCCGCCTGAAGGAACACTCGTCATTATCTTAATACTACTCCGATGAAGAGAAGGAATAAAATCCTTTGGTAAGTTTCCATTCCAGTGGCTCAGTGTTAAAAATACGATGGGTTACTGGAATTCCACCAAAATTCCAAAAGAATTGGCAATCTATTTTTGTGTTAATTGTAAACCTTTTCTCATTCGAAGAAGCATTACCGTTTGTGAGTAACGGCCACATTTCTCTTGCTGACTGGTTTAATTGTACGTCCTTTGTCACAGTGTAATTTGCCAAACTCATCTCACAGCAGCTATTGCGACAGAATTCCGAAACGAAGTGCCTCATTAAACAAGTAGTTGGCAATCACAGAGCAACAATAGCTTACGAAAAACCTCATAGTGTCGGTTTGCAGTAACATACAAGAAGAAATTTCATGTTTATTTTCATACTAGGAAGCTCTTGTTTCGCTAACTGTCAATAACTCTTAAAAAATTACAGTCACTGGAGTGAAATAAATAGAAAGGGAAGTATAAGTACTGATATATAACCATAGATGAGAAAGTTCCGTGTGCTTAAGAGTTGGCAAAACACTCTCCTCCTTGTGTGCTATCATTCGCCAAACTTTCGTTTCGATGTCTCGAGCAGTTTAGGAGATATGAGAGATGTTGCGAGTATTTCATTCTCGCGGGCGTGGGATCGGAAGTGAGCTCGCTACATGGGATTCATTGTCTCGAGATCGGAGGCAGATAGAGACCTCCTCCCAAGTCTAAACAAAAATTCAGCATGTTAGCTAAATTTCATACGCAGCAACATATGGTGTAATACGTACCAAACGCAAAATCACAGCGACCCCTAATTTTCGTTGCAAACTTTTTGAGTTTTGCGTGGTGTCTTACTAAAACGTGTACATCACAAATGGTTCAAATGGCTCTGAGCACTATGGGAGTTAACATATGTGGTCATCAGTCCCTTGAACTTAGAACTACTTAAACCTAACTAACCTAAGGAGATCATACACATCCATGCCCGAGGCAGGATTCGAACCTGCGACCGTAGCGGTCACGCGGTTCCAAACTGAAGCGCCTAGAACAGCACGGCCACACCGGCCGGCCGTGTACATCACAATAAGAATGGTCATTAGCGAGATGATGGGCACTTCGACACGAAGCTGATACATAACGATTTTGAGGAAGATAACAGGTTGCGCGCGCCTCGGTTCTGTCAGCGCAGAGCGTCGCCAGCCGGCGCGTGCGAGGTGTGGTGTGCGCGTCGCAGTATGCTCTGGACACCCGCGTGACCCGTGCGGCACGTGCGTGTCGCGCTGTATAGTGTCGGGTCACGTGACACGCGCTGTACGCGTCTCACCTCGCCTAACGCTGCCACTCACGGCGCATTTATTGCTGCGCCGTCACGTATGCGACTTAAGTAGTCGACCCCCATCTGCCCTGCATTGCTCTACTTACTGTAACAATACATTATGTGCAACCGCTATCTATATGTCTGAGGAGACTGTGCAATCCTGATTCGTACCCAAGTAATGATGAATTATCGTAGAGTACAGCACAGAACACGAAAAACAAAAAGATACAGGAAACAGGGCGACAGCCTTCAAAAATTCCTCAACTTTGGAATCGGTCGTGAATGTGTGTGTTTAGAAACCACATCTGATTGTAACTACTGTGTTCAAAATGTATAAAGGAACATGGCTGAAAGGGTTACTGTACTCATGACAAATTACTGTGGCTGTTCTTATAGCGTTCTGCTCATGTTTTCCAACAATACGTTTTTGTTTCTTTCTTTATTTCTTTCTTGGTACTGTCACTACTCTCCAACACAATACTTGGAGTCATTTTACATTTCAGAACACTTCTTCAGAAATAGCAACGGTTCAACTACAGAAAGAGAAAGGCAAGATGAAGTGCTTTAAGTATTCGGTAGATGGCATGCTAATACAATCACCATTGAAAGGGCACTATTCCAGGAGTAAAGCCCTTTCATAAATGATGCCATTGTAACTGAGTCACAGTAACACATTTGAGGTATCGGCAATAAAGCCATTTTCTTACAAAAATATCTATCTGTGTGTATAGGATCTGTGACCGTTCTTAACTCATTTTGTCAAAATTTGGACTAAGGCCCTTTCAAAAATGATTCTTCAGTCAACTGTACCCCATTACAGTAAACGAGACATATGAAGACGTGACGCAGTTGTCAACAATATACGGCTCTCCCCATCGGCCCACGCCGTATCCCAGCAACGGTTTGAGTCGAGAGGCGGCTGTTGCTGTCCCGGTTGCCAGCAGTCTCTCAAGAAACAGAGAAATGCGGCAACAGCACGGAGCAGCGGCAGCGGTCTGTGCCGAGTCACCGACCAGAGTGTGGTCGCTGCCAAAGCACGGCCACCGAAATGACTGCACCTTGCTGCGCATGCGTAACGTTAATTCTACACTCGTGCATGTTTCATAAATATGGAGATCTTAGACACAGCACTTATATTAAGAATAATATAATTTTACAAATCAGTCGAGCGGTTTATTCGTACGAATCTATCTAAGGCAGTCTCTGTAGGAGAAAGATTAATTTTATGTATCTTTTAATTACAGGAAGATCGGGCGTCTGCAGATTATAAATATTCCTACAAAGCTACCATGCCAAGTGCTTTCTTCATTCGATCTTTTGGATAATGTTCGACAACGTTAGCACACCGCCATGGTTTCTTGAAACACGCGTCCTCCATGGACCTATCGTAAGGCATAATTTATTTTTACAAGATTTTCCACCAGCCTAGATATGAATTTCCGGCATTAAGTACTACTTTGGTTCAATTCTAGTGTCCTATCCCACCCGTCAACTTTGACTAGCGACGTCGTGACATCAGCGGTCTACGACGCGGAAGATGAAAGCGTCCCGTCATTGAATGTTATCTGTGGTTGTCTCAGTGCCTGAAGTAAACTGTGCCGTTTATTGTAAATATGTCGCGATTTCCGAGAGTATGGTTAGGCAGCACCGCAACCTAAGCGCGCAGCTTAAACTGATGCCAGTGAATCAAGCAGCAATCGTATTTTCATACTTGGTTCTCATAAAATATTTAGCTACTTATTTCCCAATAAGATATGATTTCCGAATGTGAGGTCGGGCAGGAATCGAAAGAACAGCATAACTGGTGCGAATGGAACGGTTAGCTCGCATTTTTATAATCTTGATTCCCACGAATATTTGGCTGTATTTTTCCGCAAACTGCACGATTTATGAGGGTGAGGTTAGGCAGGAGACTAAGAGGACAGGTAGGCCTATATAGGCAAATTGTAGGTCTCTATTGCACGGTTCGTTATTTTAACTGACATTTCATTATCTACTGTTATTACATTTTAGGATTTTTTTTTTTTTTTTTTTTGGTTCTTGTATTTGTACTTGAGTTGTCTAGATCAAGTTTAGTTATGGATTCCAGAATTTCTTATTTGTCGGAGTACTACAGAATGCGCCAGTAGCAACAGAAATACAGACACAGAACAGCACTAACCAATTGCAAAAACGCTGAAAATAATGAAACTTGGACTCGATATGTTGAACTGAAATATGTAGCTCAATTCTCGTGACCGGTTCGAACATTTGTCACTTTTTGTGAATTTTCCTTACCTCTGCAGTGTTTCTTTTTCGAATTCTGTGTTTATTTCTCCTTATTTCCTGCTTATGACCTCTTTTTATAATTGAATTTGATCAACTATAGATAGCTTAGAACCTAAGACAATGGTACGTCGTTTTTCTTCTTCCCAGAATCTCTTTATGCATTGGCTGGCGGCCTGGCTCTGTTCATTTGACGTCAGCCTCCTAGGTTGTGAGTTTTGTTGTCGGACAAGAAATTTTGCACTACTGACCTGTAGCCTGAAATTTTCCCTGTCTTGTCTGGTATCTTCTGTGACGTCCGGTTTTGTCGTATCCTTTCTTGGATGTTCCAGCCACCTCGTGATGTTTTTTAATTTGGAAATACGAGATTAAAATTTTTCTCCAATACCCTGTAGTCATTCGTACAATGACCGTAAAACTTTCATCTCCTCTTTCTTATTGTGTCTGCGACTGTTCCTATATTTCCCTATAGCTCTTAATTTCTCCTCTTCGTCAAACTATTAGTTTAGTTCTTTTGTGGCCCTGAAGTATTTCTGCATTTCCAGTTCTTCTCCTTCACCTCTTGTACTCGGTGTTAGGCATTTAGATCTGCATGGTGCATTCGGTGTAATTACTGTTGCGTGGTGTTAAATTTTTGCCTGGAATGATACTGATTTTTTATTATATCGGTTTCGGGTGAGTTTGTTTGCTAATTCAATTTCCCTCGATCTTTCTTTACTTGTGATGTTGTCTAACCATTTGATTGTATCCATTCTCCCACATAAGCTTATCAACTCTTTTGACGTTTCCATTTTGTGTTTGTATCTATTTTCCTCTATTGTGTACATGTTCAACGTATTCCGTTTTCGCTTCCGACATTTGTAATCAGGTTGTAGCTCCAATTTTCTACAGTGTTTTTATCATATTCTTTTCATCTGTTTTCTCCTTAGAAATCATAGAAACATTGTCGGAAAAAACAAGATATTTCAAGTCAGATCATGCTCTTTATTGTTCTAGATGGATTCCTTCGACGTTTTCCTCTTGTAGTTCTCTGTCCCTCCCTGTCATGTTCCTGTCTGAGGTCAAACTGAAGAGAATCGGTGAGAGCCCATCGCGCTGCCCAACCCTGTGTCAGTTGTGAAGGCTTCAAAAACTTCTCCTACGAATTCAACTTTTGAACTTGCGTCTGTAAGTGCCTGTTTGACTAATTCTCCTCTGTTAAGGACACTGTCTGACCGTTTACAGAACCGTGGGCTATTTTTTGAAATCAGTGAATGTAACGACTGTGTTGTGGTTCTATATTGTTCTGATCCTGATGATTCTTTTCAAGTGAGAAATTTCCTCTGGGCAAAAACTATTTTTCCTCAATCCCGCTTGGTACACCCCAGTTGTGCGTTCTGATTGGTCTTCTGCCTTACCCAATAGAGGTCCTACAATTAAGTTGGATACATATGTGTGTCCGTCGTGTCTCCCTTCTTATGTGGCGGATGGATTGTGGCTTCCTTCCAGTCGTCCGGTACTCCTCCTTTCTCCCAGCAGTATTTCGTAACCTCGTAAAAGGTTTCAGCTGCCCGCTCCCTCCTAGTTTTCACATCTCAGCCAATACCCCGTCTTCTCCTGGCGCCCTGTTGTTTTTCGGCTGGCCACTGTCTTGTTGAGTCTAATGCAGTTATATGGCTCTCAAGGCGGGATTTCCTTTAGAGGCTGTCTGAAAGATTGTCTTTGTGTTGGTTCCTCGCACTTTAGAAGGTTGTTGAAGCATTTTGCTAGTAATACAGGGTTGTGTTTGTTGTTGGTAGTCATTTTGCCTTTTGAATCTTTGAAGTACAACTGCTTGTACCCTGTTATTTCTCCTTTTAAAAGTTTTTAGAATTCCTTGCGTTGTTCTGTCTGAAGTCTGTATCTATCCGTTTCCCATATGTTCCTAATTATGTCATTTTGCCATTTTTGTGTTTGATTTTAAATTGTCCCTGCTCGAAACACCCACATTCCCATAATAACGAGCACCAAAACATATACTGAGATCAGTGAACACAGGATTGTCGTAGCGAAACTGAGGGTTGAAACTCCCTCACGAAAGATTCGTAACCCAAAGACTGGAAACTTGCACAGGTCACACCAAGACTTAAGAAACGCAGTAGGAGTAATCCATCAGTTTACAGGGCCATATTACCAACGTCTATTTGCAGCAGGATTTTGGAACATATATTGTGTTCGAATATTATGAATTATCTCGAAGAGAACGGTCTATTAACACACCGTCAACACAACTAGGTTTTATTCACACGAAGTATTGAGTGGTATTGACAAGGGATTTCCGATTGATTTCCTCATTCTAGAGTTCCAGAAGACATCTGACACTGTACCTCACAAGCGGCTTGTAGTCAAATTGCGTGGTTATGGAATGTCGTCACAGGCTGGCCAGTGACTTGATTCGTGATTTCCTGTCACAGAGTTCACAATTATTCGTATTAATTGGCAATTGATCCTAAATAATGAAAAGTGTGAGGTCATCCACATGAGTGCTAAACGCAATCGGTTAGACGATAAATCAGTCAAATCTAAAGGCCGGAAATTGAACTAAATACCTAGGAATCACCGTTACGAACAACATAAATTGGAAAGAACGCATAGGAAATATTGTGGGGGAGGAGAACCAAAGACTGCGTTTTATTGGCTGAAGATGCAACAGATCTACTAGAGAGACTGCCTACACTATGGTTGTCCGTCCTCTTCTAGAATACTGCTGTGCAGTGTGGGATCATTGCCAGTTAGAATTAACGGACTTCATCGAGAATGTTCAGGGAAAAGCAGCACGTTTTGTATTGTCGAGAAATAGGGGAGGGTGTGTCACTGACATGATACAGAATTTGGGGCGGCGATATTTAAAACAAAGGCATGTTTCGTTGCGGCAGAACCTTACCACGAAATTTCGATTACTAACTTTCTCCTCCGAATGCGAAAGCATTTTTTTTCGCCATCCACAGGAAGAAACGATCATCATCATAAAATAAGGAAATCAGGTCTCGCTCGGAAAGATACATCTGTTCGTTTCTTCCGCATTCTGTTTCATACTGGAATAATAGAGGATTATTGTGAAAAATTGTTCGATGAACACTTTGCCAAGCACGTAAGTGTGATTTGGAAACCGTCCATGTTGATGTAAATTACGAGTTTACTACGAGTGATATTGTAGTGGACTTTAAAGGACATGCATGGTGCTTTCACTTGCACGCGTGAACTGTGATAATTTGTTTCATGCATCTATGGTTTTTTATGTTGTTACTTTCTTTTTTGCTAGCTCAATTTATTTGAAATATAGCTTATAACTACGTAATTAATCGCATGAGCTGCAATCGAATTTTATTGTATGTATGTATATTATCTGTCTTTTTTGTGATACATTCTTTGGTTTAGGATTGAACCTCATTGCCTTTAGATGTCGCCTCTAAGTAGCATCTGTGAGTCAGATATGACGTCGATCAAAGCCATAGAGTAGAAAAATCTCTGGTGTGAGCATTGCGTGGTGTGCATGTTGTCAACATTAAGCTGAAACTGTCGCATGATCTCGGGATGCCGTCAAGTCTCGTCATGTGGAAACATTCCACAATGCATTTCAAATGGCGGCATTCAGACAAGTCATCAACAGACCGTTACGTCACGTCACGTCACGGCAGGTAACGGTTTCCAGGGAATGAAGTGTCGACTGTATCATCATCTGCTATCAGCGTAAGTTAACTCGTTGTATAGTAGTGGATATTGTGCTTTTGTAATTTTTTAATCTCCATTTTCTTATTGTGCTTTGATTTCGTGGCAAATTGTAAATGTTCGATGCCGACTTGGAGGTTTTTTGCACTGGATGTTCTCGCACAAGCAATGTGAGATATCTGAAAGCGAAAAATTATTTAGGTTTGGCAATAACGGAAGAGACGCCCACTCACCCATAACATAGAAATGTCGATGTTTTGAGGTGTTGTTTCACGCCTCAGCAGTTCAGCAAACAAGACTGATCAAGAACACAAGTTATGAGGTTTGCTTTGGCCATTAATAACCTTAGTTCCTCAGTTGAAATACTGTACTCTGACACGGACTAAGCGAATTGACGTTACATGACGTGACAGACGGTGTGAATACACGCTGACGTGACGGTGCTGCGACGTGATGTCCGCTCATTTTGCTCATCAGAACTGTGAGATCAATTTATTGCAGGTATCAAATACAAGTTGTTATGGTGTCTACAAAACGCCTGTCCCTAATACACAGCACATACGATTGGAATCTATCTGAACTAACGATTTGGCGACATTCAATATTTATAGGACGTTTTACGCACAAACCTATGCCACCCCAAGAATACACAACCAATGTGGCAATGTGTGTCGACAACAGAAAATAAATTCTGTGCATGTGAATCCTCTCTCTATGGTCAAAGCGGAGGGTGAAATCGAGCACTAGAATATGTTCATTGTTGTTTTTTGTTTGTGTGTCATTAAATGAGGCGTCCTTATCATCCTTGTGCCAATGTAATTCGCATCCTTAACGCCAGTGCAGTACTCCCATGTTATCTTGGCTCCTCGTCTCCCTAGAACTAAATTAGTAGAGACTGCGCGAATTTGAGCTGCCGGTATGTTGATTCATGTCGCTGTCAACTTTGGCATTCAGGCCATGGGCTTTACACTATAGTGATCTGCCACATATCGGTTACAACGCAAAGTATTTTGATGGCAACTTTCGCAATTTTCTGTACCATGGTATGTATGAAACATGGACATTTTTATCATTTAAACCAGTAAAGTTGTGGGTATTTCTTTCGGCATGATGTCATATTTTTGTGCTACAACAGGGTGTATACGTGGACAAGGAAAAAAATTTTCCCGGATTTCTCCCGGATTTCCCGGTTAAAAATACACTTTCTCCCGGGTGAAAACATGCTTATTCCCTGTTATCTGACAGTATAAATTCTCTCGGAACAGTATAACCTATCAGTCCTTTGAATGATTATGGTTTTATACATGGGCGTAGAATTTCCCGGCGCGTTAGAAAACTAAACATGAGGAAAAAACACGTTTCGGAACGATCTTTGACGTGCAGCAACAAGTATTACGAAAGTATAAATTCGAATTCCACCAAACACCGCATGTTACTTTCCGAGCATTGAAATCGAGATTTCGATGCGCTTTTGTAAGCCAGTCATAGCTCATGTCACGTGATCTCGCCAGCCGATGACAGCGGGTATTCAGAGCTTAGGACACGTGATGTTGTCAACCAATAGCAACAGCACTGTTAAGTAGCGCGAACACACAAACAGAAGAAGTTAATGGTTTAAATTAATATACATAGTGTTGCTACACGAAACAGAAAGCTTTCACATATAATACTGGTCTATAAGATTAATAAGCTGCAAGAGAAGCTAAGCTTCCACATATAATGTTGGTCTTTTGGCGTGTATTAGAATTTACGATATATCACACAAATGTGCCAGTAAAACTTTTGATAACGACATAAATGTCTCATCTTCTGGGCTCGAAATTCATCTAAATGGTTCGTATTCAAAGAGTTGATTTTTAAATAAGAGTCAAACGCTCTGTGATTTAGGAAATTCATCGTACATTCTCGCACATAGTTCAACTTGCGTAAAAGGAAATGTGCTTTGATGGTAACGCTTTTCAAACCACCATTCGGAATATTTTCCCGCGACCTGTTAGAAATAGGTTCGTATCTGCAGTTGCCAGAGAGCGCCAGATGGCAGGTGTCACCGCGCTTGCGCAGCTATGGTGACGTAAGAAGCCCACATGTTCGTAAGTGTAAAACATTAAAAGATCTTACATTATGTCATGTAAGAAACAAGACATCAGAGGATACTCCAAGAGCGTCGGAATTTCGTGACCCATACTAAAATGTGCACATTCGTATGTCCAGATTCCCAGTGAAGTAGGCCACGACCTGATATTAAGCTTATCAATGTGGTTTTCGGGATGTAAATTTTCTTGGAGTACCAGTACTGTGTTATCTCATGATTGGTTGTTTATTATGGCATAGCGCCATACGTGCTAGAAGTTGAAAACGCGCACTTGAAATGCAGCGAACCAGTGTGTGGAATTAAACACTTCGTTTCAAATATATTGTCTGCGTCAGCGGACACAATTAATAACAGAAAATTTCCTTAGCAAACCGACAAAAATAACTTCATTGTTGCGCAAGGCAATTACTGCTTGACTGTCAGGAAGGTGGAAATAAAATAAAATCTGCAACTAACAACACATTTAGCCTTCCATAATTATGTGAATGTATTTTAATTCACTTGATGGCTCCCGGACACAGAAATCTGATTTGTTTTCATTTGACGTGAGACCAGTAAACGAAGAGGAACAGGAAACGGGTCACGTGGAGACTACCCACTTACCTCCTATAACTCAGACTGCTCTGCGCATCAGGCCCGGGTCTACAATATTTCCGAACCGAGCGTTTGAGACAGGACGTCAAAAATTGAAAAAAAAGCGAATTTTCAAAAATATGTTCATTTTGTAGCGCTCCGCTTTCTGGAGAGTCTGAAAACATATGTGTTCGAGGAAATGTAAAACGTTATTTGGTGTAAGTGTGCCAAAGTGCAGTGCCTCGCCTCCTCACATAGAGTTCTTCTATCGCACGTCACTGTACTTCGCTCTGTGGAATTGAAACATGTATATTTTGTATTTTGTAATGGATGCCATCAAACCATATTCAGGACAATGGAAATTAAAATGATCTTTGGTGCCTCTCCTGCTTACAGTCAGCCGGTTTGAAATCCTGTCCCACTTTTTTACTAAAAAGAAAATAAAAATTCTTCATAAAATATGCACTCTTTATTCCCTATCAGCTAACAACTTGCTGCTTTGTGTGACATAAAATTAAATATAGGACACATAGACCCAGTAAAGACATGAGACAAGCAAGACAATATACAGGGTGTCCAGAAAAGGACTCCCTGATTTCAAAATTAAATATCTCGAAAACAAAGATCGATAGAGGAAGGCAGTAAACGGTATGTTTATTGTGAAAGCTGTAAGAAGTTTATACAGCAGTTTGAAATAATAGTTACAAAAGCTGCTAACAGATGGCGCTGTACGCTGTACAGCTCATATCAGCATACATAAGTGAAATAATCGTATGAAAACAATCTTTGCAAGCAATCACATCACAATGTTTTCAAAATGTTCGCCATTGGCAATACAGAGGTGGCGCAAACAAAGAATGAAATTCGCCATCACATTTCGTAGTGTCTCAACCGAAATGGATTCACATGCCACAGAGATCGCCGATTCGAGCTCGTCCAGCGTGGCGGGATGCTTCGGGTAGACCGTGTCTTTCACTGTGCCCCACAAAAAAAAAGTCACAGGGAGTCAAATCCGGCGAATATGGAGGCCAATCCATGCCTGCAGCAGTAAATTTGGGATATTCCAAAGCAATGACTCGATTCCCGAAGTATTCCTCAAGAAAGCGAAACACTTGTTCGGCCCGATGTGGTCGGGCTCCATCTTGCATAAACCATTCAGTACCTGGTCGATCCTCTAACGCTTGCTGTGTGGCGACAAATTGTTCCAAAATTGCAACGTGACGTGCACCAGTGACCGTTTCTCGAATGAAAAAAGGGCCAGTAATGCCTCTCCTGCATACTGCAGCCCACACAGTAACTTTAGGAGAATACTGGGGTTTCGCTTTTGGCTTTTCGGAATCCCAAAATCGCCAGTTCTGCTTATTCACGTATCCATTCAGGTGGAAGTGTGCTTCATCTGTAAACCAGATGCAGCCAACATCAAATCCTTCACTATCAATCATTGTGAGCATCTGATTAGCAAAGGCAACGCTTTGTTGCACAGCTCGTACGGGTATGGCCTGGTGCGTTTGAATTTTGAATGGAAACATGTGTAGGCTCTTTCTCAGTATTTTCTGCGTGCTGGAACGCTTCAAACCAGTCTCAGATGCAATTCTACGGACGGATGACATTGGATTTGGCTGAATAATTCCAGAAACTGTGGCGATATTTTCAGGCGTAACTGCGGTTTGCTTGCGGCCAACATGCCCCACTAGATCATCAGTTACGCTGCCTGTTCGTCGAAATTTCGCGAAGAGCGTACGAATGGTTTTCCCATCGGATCATTTTGGAACATTAAATCGTGCTTGAGAACTTCGCCTTGTTGCCGTAGGACTCTCTTCTAACCTGTGGTACTCTAGCACCACAAAAACGCGTTGTTCAATGGAGTACATGGTTTTAATCTCTTCCTTCGGTACGCTAACCTCCTTTCACGTTTCAATAGTGGAACATCGCTCTGGGCTTTGGATCACTATTTATACTTGGCATTACGTATGGCGATTACAGCGCCATCCGTTAGCAGCTTTTGTAACTATTATTTCAAACTGCTGTATAAACTTCTTACAGCTTTCACAATAAACATACCGTTTACTGCATTCCTCTATCGATCTGTTTTCGAGATATTTAATTTTGAAATCAGGGAGTCCTTTTCTGGACATCCTGTACAATCCTTAGCCCCTAGAATTTTTTTTCTCTCTAATCTTGCTACAGCTTTATATGGCGTTCTTTCCTTTCTGCGAAAGTTCGTCAAACGTTTTGCTACATGAAAAATTGAAATGTTGCTGTCTAATACTGAAAAAGCTGTTAATACAAATAGGACCCAAGACAGGTGTGGTTTCCTGATCTAATTACGTCTATTTTCTCACGGCAACAATTGTAACATACACTAAATAAACGTGACTGTTTTGGCACAAACGGTCTTTTTTGTAACGACAGAATATATTTCACAAAGTACCAGTATCAAATGCCTATTAGGCCTACTACAAGCAAAAAGCTTTACGTTAGGGGATAGTTTCACACTTCATTCATACGCTCCAGTTTCTCAAACATGATCGAAAAGTAGTAGTACGGAATTTTTATACAAACTTGGAATCGTCATATTGTTCCATAATTTGTGTGGTGTCCCCGTTTCTTCTCCTTCCTCGTTCTAACAAACAGGCTTCTTATCACTAATTCTGTAACTATTCCTGCCAATGTCAGAGCTTATTCACAGGTTAACTTCACTAACTCTGCTACAATCATCGGTTTAGTTATTCACGGTTATTCTCTGGTTAGGCTTTGTCACATGTTCGTACAACGCGTTTTCCGCACTTCTTCCAGAGTAGAACTTAAAGCGGCTGCTAGCTGGGCACTGTGCGACTGGCCCTTACTAGTACAGCGATCTGGCCAAACATTTTCCGTCAAAATTTCATTTTCTTGGATACACCGAGAAGGGAATATGTAATCTTTATTACCTGTTATTCGTTTATTTCCACTTCTGTAGTCTGAATCTATGGATTTCGCTAATAATTATAACAACGCTCATCATTCGCAAACCCAATCAACAAGACAATCAGACAGCGGTTGGCATTCAGCCATCCGGCTCTCCTCCGGTCAGCTGGTATAGCCGCTTTTGTCTGTAGGAAAGTTTGTTTCTACACGCGACGAGGATTCCCCTGGCAGGTACATCACGTACACTATGCACGCATTCACAAATCAACTTATGATTCATTCAGAAATCAACTTATAAATTGTTGAAAAACCAACAGGGATGCGTTTCAAAGTCATATGAATAATCGATAGACGTAAGTGCGTTGGATGCTAGTCACTTTGTGAAACAACGTTTTTTCCCCCCTCAAGAATATGAATTTGCCCACACCCCTCCCCTTCCTAGATCTGGACCTGCTGCGCATGCATGAGTCTGGCAACTTGGGCGCTCCAGTAAAATTTTTCCCGGTAGCATCTAGCTGCTTGCTGCGACTGCTTACACAGCCAACAGCCACATTTCAGTAGCCAGCAGCAGGACAAGGTACTACTCAACTGCGCATGCGCTTGATCCCGCTCGTAACTGCTAAAACGAATCTAATGTAAACAGTTGTGACGTCACGCTCATCGGAGGCAATTTGTTGTTACAAAGCATCGCATCGTCTTCCTAAAGCCTTTGACTCATTATGCTGTTGGTAGACGCTTATATGAGCACTGTTTTGTTGCTGTATATGGCGCATTTCCTTTGCAATTTATGTTTTATTTTCGTTTTTTCTCTCGTTCATGTCTTATTGCTGCAGTATTATATGTAGTAGCGGGATACAGTAATATCCTTTGTTAGAGTATCAGTTCTTACCAGTCAAAATTACAAAAATTTAACTGAAAACAAAAACAATGAAAAATTCCCGGAATTCTAAAAAATTCCCGGGTTTTTTCCGGTTTTCTCCCGGATGAAAAAATTCCCGGATCTCCCGGTTCGTATACACCCTGTACAAACATACTTTTTACACCTTGTGCTCACAGATCACACTGCCCTTCCACAGATGTATTTATAAATGTATTCACAGATAACATAGTTCTTCCAAAGATGTTTGATTTTGTGTACCTATGATCTTCCTGTGGACTTGGATTGTCCAACATAGACATGTTATTCATCTTTGGCCATGTCAACCAGTTTCTTCCATAGTATATTTTCAGATCAGATTCATTACACATGTAACTACTGTACTATTGTTCATTCTGTGGCTCAATTGTTTAATGACTGGAAACCATATTTGCTACCTGTCTGTCGTTGACTTAGACCATTAAGCACTTTCTTGATGCTGGAACATCTATTTTAGATCTTGACGATGCCTTCACATACACTGTGTGGTCAAAAGTATCGGGACACCTGGCTGAAAATGACTTACAAGTTCGTGGCGCCCCCCATCAGCAATGCTGGAATGCAATGTTGTGTTCGATTTGTTATCATCCAGAACTCCAAATGGATTACACGCTCTGTGTTTAAAGTACTTTAATCACCACATGGGTTCGCAGTAACTTTGAAAATTAAATTTCAAATGGTCTTCGGAAATCGTAAATTAAAAAACAGGAGAAAAGTTGTGCATAATTCGGGCTAAGCTTGGCAGCACTTACTCAGTCGTATTCCACGCTAAACTCCAGCCTGACAGAGATCTCGTTCAGACGCCGACTTCAGCTCTCCAGGCTGGAGTGAGAGCGGCACTGTTGCAGGGACGTCGCTGATGAGGAAAACTTAAGAGGAAAAGGGGTTGATTTCGGAATCCCAAAGTGGAAGGAGTGAAGATTAAAGAGAAAGGAAACAGGAATAAACACGGAAACACTATCTAATAGAACGTTTCTGGCGAGTGGCAACCCAGTGTTGGACCCTGTTAATCGAAAAGGACCGAAATAAATCTTGGCCCCACCCGATTCTGCCGAAAGCCCGCAGAAATTGACAGGTATATGGTATTAACGTCGTAGAAAAACAGTACATTGCCTCCTGTGGGGGTAAACGTTCGTCACAAGTAGTGCTGCTGTGTTTGGGATACACTTGTACATTTCTATTTGCAGCATCAGAGTGAATAATGTAACAGTTTCTGAAACAACCTGCTGGACACCCAGTACTTACCGCCGACCAGAGCGAAAACTTTCTGAGCCGAATTACCTCTCTAAGTGTGCGTCATCATGGTTTGGTGCAACTTACAGAAAGGCGACCTTCGATCGTATGAATAAAGCGGAGAATGTACTTTATACTCGAAATTGTGGAGAACATTCTCAGGTTCGCACGAATAAAGCGAGACGGAAATTTCTGAGCTTGAGTAAATGAGTCGGAGTCGGTAAAAGCAAACAACATCCTCCGATTTCGTATGAATAAAAGTAGAGGACCGAATCAGAACCGAGAACATTCACCGTTTTTTGAAGTGTGCTCTGTAGCGTAACATCGAGCTGAGTAAGTTCTGTTGACGTTAAGGAGCTTCCGTCTGTAACGCCGCTACATGAGGGCCACAGAAGCTCTTGTTCAGAATGCAGTCTGCCACTTTGGTCACACATGCACGCACGGGTATGCCAAGTCTAATTGTATCACAGCAGACAGGGGAATGAATGTTCCAAATGTGGTCTTGCTTCGAAAGCGTCTACAGAGACGCAAAAGTGTACTTTTTGAAAGTGATGTATATTTCCACTACTGGATGCATGTCTCACGCGATTGAGTATAATTCCCTGAGAGATGGTAGTTTGTTCTGTAAGAGCAGCAAGTGAGGTGTGTGGGAGAGAAATGACTTTAGGTGGATCTTCAATTGTCTTTATTTGAAGGTGAGCTGGCAAGACGGCTGCAGATGGTGTGAGCATGATGTGGTGTGAGTACTGCTACCAGTGTGACATTACAGTTAAACACGAAAAGTACTTGTGCGGTGCACGCAAAGAACTGAATTAAGTGGGAAGTGAAGATACATTCTAAGTGAACAGCTTATATGGCAGTAATTTGAGTATGGCGCAGTTCGCAGTGATGTAATGTAGCAACATAGACACTGCTAGCAAATAGTTTGCAGTAATTAGGTAATGTAGCGGACTGGTGGGAAGAAGTCACGTTATTGCGGCTGGGCGACGTGTTACACAACAACCGCTATTCTCGGATTTGTTTCTCGGAAGAGATTGGGTGTTTACGTTTCGAAATACAGGCGGTTGTGAGAGACGTCGGCTGTATGCTTGTAAGCTGTTTGAATATTGTATGTGGGACGAGAAACGCAAGACAGAGAGGGAGAGAGAAGTGAAGTTTATGAATGATGGAGTATTTGTCAATTGTTACTGAGCTTTTGCAGAAATTGCTTGTGAAATGTTTTACAGAGTGAATTCTCAAAAGGAATCTAAGTGAACAGCTTATATGGCAGTAATTTGAGTATGGCGCAGTTCGCAGTGATGTAATGTAGCAACATAGACACTGCTAGCAAATAGTTTGCAGTAATTAGGTAATGTAGCGGACTGGTGGGAAGAAGTCACGTTACTGCGGCTGGGCGACGTGTTACACAACAACCGCTATTCTCGGATTTGTTTCTCGGAAGAGATTGGGTGTTTACGTTTCGAAATACAGGCGGTTGTGAGAGACGTCGGCTGTATGCTTGTAAGCTGTTTGAATATTGTATGTGGGACGAGAAACGCAAGACAGAGAGGGAGAGAGAAGTGAAGTTTATGAATGATGGAGTATTTGTCAATTGTTACTGAGCTTTTGCAGAAATTGCTTGTGAAATGTTTTACAGAGTGAATTCTCAAAAGGAAGGTTTGTCACGTTTGTTTACAGATATCTCCTGTTGCAGTAGTTGTGGTGTTACTGGTGAAATTGTGTGGACTGCAAAAGGTACAAATGAATAGAGAAAGCGATCTTTTTTCAATTTTTTATTTTAATATCATGTACAATGAAGTACATGATGACATTTCCTCTAGTGGTACGTATTAACGCTGTGTTAGCATCTCTACGAGATGGTGTTGGTTTTGCTGCCTGGCGTAGTCCAGGGGGGTGTCCGCATCTTCATCCGTCTTCCCCCTGTCGGCTCCGGCCTGCAGCAACGCAGCCGCCGCTTCTGCGTGGCCATTCCGTGCCGCCCAGTGCAGCGGCGTCCGCCACCACTGATCCCTGGCGTTGGGGTCGGACGCCGCAGAGAGCAGCAGCCGCACCACAGCCGCGTGGCCTCTCAGTGCAGCCCAGTGCAGGGCGGTCTCTCCGTCCACGTCCCTTGCCCCCACGTCCGCCCCAGCCGCCAGCAATAGCCGCACCTCCTCCACCGCCCCTTTCTTAGCCGCCTCTCTCAGTTTCCTGCTTCGCTCTGCCCCAGAAAGGCTCCTGCACAAAACATCGACACTCTTACTCTCTACTATCGAGACACACACACCAAATGAAAGAAACTGTAACAGCCACAAAACTGTCGCAACAATTCGGAATACACTTCTTCCGAGCGACAAGTCACAAATCTAGAAATCTCGCTTCTGCGATACGGGTTAACCAGCGTAGACAGATCCACAGCACTAGCCCATAATCAAAAACTTCAGCCATCTCCCATTAAAAATAGGTGCACTCCATCTCCTAACAAATTCATTTGGTTTTCCTCATAATTCACTCCACAGATCCGCCTCCTTTCACCTCGGCATGCAGTTGCTACCCAATCCTTCATCTACATTCAAACACACCCCTAAAACTACCTTCTCTGCGTACCAATTCCTTCTTTCACTTACGAAGAAAACACTAGAAACTGAACGCATCTATCTGTAAGTACTGAAATACAATTTCCTCACCAGACAGCCAAGTCATTCAGACCAGTAACACGGAAATTTTCTGAAATACCGACAAAAAATATAAAAGTCACTGCTTCGTACACAATAAGTTGGTCGACATCTTTAAAATACAACAAGGGCACCAGGTCGACTCTCCCTGACACACACACACACACACACACACACACACACACACACACACACACACACACACACACACCTACACAGTCCTCCTTAGGCATTTTCCACTTCTTGTCAATAATTTGTTAAACATTCATATTTCCTTTTGCCTGCTTTATTTGCTGAATTTTTATAGTTTCTTCTTTTAACAGTTGAACTCAGTATCTCCTGCATTAACCAAGGATTTCTATTTGGCCCTGTTTTTACCTATTTGATCTTTTCCTACTTTCTCTGAAAGCTACCGATTCGTCCCCCAAAACTTTATTCTTTGTTTGTCATTGTCCTAGTTTGTTATTGTGTGTGCTGTTAGTCCATTGCTTCCTTTCTCACTTTTTTCGTTGTAACATAACCTGTTGTGTTTGCATCATAAACATTTCCCCACTTCTTACCTTTCCAAGTCTTGCATCTCATCCTGGCGTTCTATTGTTTTCTCCTTTGTTTCACGTTCTCTATGGAGCATACTGCTTTTGGTATCAGCATGTGCTGCATAATTAATACTATTATCCTGGATACCAAGTATACAATTCGACACTATCGATGTTTTCAGTGTGCATGTACCACATGTAGGTGTGTGTCATCTTATATTGAGCGTTTTTAAAATTTTCTTTACTTGTAAGTATGTACTTCCTGCGCCAAATTACGCGTTATTACCCGCATGACTTGTATGCACGAAAATTGAAAAATTTCTGTTTGTTGCCTGCTCCTGATATAATTTCAACACTAAATCTCTGTGTCTTCCATGACTGCCAGTCGAAATGGGCGTGCTTCTGTTGCCTGCCTGAGGTGCAGGAGGGTTTTAAACGTTCAATGGATTCCAGAGTCGATATCTGCAGCTGATTATCTTGGTCAATCAAAGCAGGAAGTACTTTAATCTCTATACAGGAGGGAATCAACATCTACATGGTTACTCTGCAATCCACACTGAAGTTCCTGGCAGAGGGTTCAATGAACCATTTTCATACTACTGCTCAACCATTCCACTGTCATATGCCGCGTGGGAAAAAGAACACCTCAATCTTTCCATTGGAGCTCTGATTTCTCTTATTTTATTATGTTGATTATTTCGCCCTACATAGGTGGATGTCAACAAAATCTTTTCCATCGGAAGAGAAAACTGGCAATTTAAATTTCGTAAACAGATCTCGCCGCAAAGAAAACCGCCTTTGTTTTAGTGACTGCCACACCAACTCGCGTATCACATCAGTGACACACTCACCCATATTGCGCGATAACACTAAACGAACTGCCCTTCTTTGCACTTTTTAGCTGTCCTCCGCCAATCGTACCTGGTAAGGATCCCACACCGCGCAGCAATATTCCACCAGAGGACATACAAGTGTAATGTAGGCTCTCTTTGGTAGGTTTGTCGCATCTTCTAAGTTTCTGCCAACAAAGCGCAGTCTTTGTTTCGCCTTTCCCACAATATTATCTATGTGGTCATTACAATTTAAGTTGCTCGTAATTGTAATCCCTAGGTATTTAGTCGAATTGACAGCCCTTAAATTTGTGCGATTTATCGTGTACCCAAAATTTAGCGCATTTCTCTTAGGACCCATGTCGATGACCCCCCACTTTTCTTTGTTTGGTGCCAATTGCCACTTCCCGCATCATAAAGAAAATCACCCGTGAGGCTTTATTCCGCTCAGCTCGTGTAGCCCCGTCCCCTTTTGTCTACAGGAAAGTTTATTTCCAGATGTGACGAGGAGTCCCCTGGCAGGTACATCACGTACACTATGCACGCATTCAAAAATCAACTTACGATTCATTCAGAAATCAACTTAGAATGTGATCAAAAATGTTCAAAAAGCGACAGGGATGAGCTTCAAACTCTTTTGAATAATCGATAGACCAATGTGCTCTAGATGCTAGGTGCTTTGTGAAACAAGGTTATTTTTCCTCAACACTACAAATTTGCGCCCCCCCCCCCCTCGCCGCCGAAATTGCCGCCTGGTTCAGATACTCCGGTTTGCTGCGTACAGAACCAACAGCGACATTCCTGTTTCCAGAAGCAGGAGAAGGTACTACTCAGACGCGACTCAACTGCGCATGCGCGTGATTCCGCTCGTAACTGCTTAAATGAATCTGATGTAAACAGTTGTGACGTCACGCTGATCGGAGGTAATTTGTTGTTACGAAGCACTGCATTGTCTTCCTACAGCCTTTCACACATTTTGCTGTTAGCAGACGCTTGTATGAGCACCGTGTGTTTTTTGTTTACATATGAAGCATTTCCTTTGGAATTTAAATTTCATTCCCTCGTTCATATTTTGTTGCTGCAGTCAGCAGTAGCGGGATACAGTAATGTCCTTTGTTAGAGTATCGGTTATTACCAGTCAAAATGACAAAAAATTAACTGAAAACTAAATCAATGAAAAACTCCAGGGATTCTAGAAAATTCCCCTGTTTTTCCCGGTTTTCTTGCGGATGAAAAAATTCCTGGGGCTATCCCGGATCTTCCGGCCGTATACACCATGTAATAGTCTCTTGTTAGGAATGGTATCAAAACCCTTCTGGAAATCTAGGAATATGGAATCGATCTTAGATCCCTTGTCGAGAGCACTCATTACTTCATGGGAATAAATAGCGAGCTGTGTTGCACAATAACGATATTTTCTGAATCCGTGTTGGTTATGTATCAATAAGTCACTTTCTTCAAGAAGAGTCATAATGTTTGAGTACAGTATATTCTCCAAAATCCTACTGCAAAATGAGGTCAGTAATATGTCTGTAATTAAATAGGTTACTCCTATTTCCTTTCTTGAGTATTGGTGTGACCTGTGCTACTTTCCACTCTTTAGGAACAGACCTTCTGTCAAGTGAAGAGTTGTATATGATTGCTAAGAAAGGCACTATTGTGTCTGCATACTCTGAAAGGAACCTAATTCGTATTCCATCTGGACCAGAAGACTTGCCTTTCTTAAGTGATTTGAGTTGCTTCAGAACACCTAAAATATGTACTTTTATGTCACTCATGGTAACAGCTGTTCTGGTTTCGAATTCTTGTATAGTTACTTTGCCTTTTTTCGTGAAGGAATTTAGGAAAACTGTATTTAGTAACTCCGCTGTAGTGGCACCATCATTGTGGAAACTCTGCTGTTGGTTATGTATATATATATATATATATATATTTTCAGTAGGACCAACTATCTTTGCCCACGTCGGTTGCTCTTTTCTAAAAATAAAAGTTAACTATACCATGGAATTAGGCAAAACTTCTCCTCGGTGAATCAAATCCACTACTCATCACACCTGGTGACCATCATCCATCAGTTGCAGGAGTTTGTTTAAGAGTGACGAGCCATACAGTGCTGTACGCATCTCCACTCAGCCACACCCACTGCATTTCTCACTTCTCGAGAGCAGATACCTCAACCATTAGACCAGCTGAGTGCGTTTGCTAGCGTAGATGGAATTACCATTGTCGATGATGTTTTTTACCCATGATTTGCTAACACTACCACCAGAGGTTCTCATGTACATCCTCTGCAGTAGGGTAACATCCACCGATTCGATTTCCTTTTGCTACTCTTCCCACAAGTCCCCCGGGATAAACTCTAGTGGAAGTGTCGATGAGACACTGAGTCAGAAGTGGAGGTGTGCTCAGGCAGCCTACTGGTCAAGGAGACTGCCTGCAATAAGCAGCAAATCTGGGTTCCTGTTACAGTGCGGCACAGATTTCCAATAGTCACTACAGATGTAACTGACCAGGGAACCATTTAAGGAATATTCGAATTACATTTTAAGACATACCCAAAACAAGCTGTATCCTCATTCCAGTACTAAATGACTTTTTGTCATTACTTCTATTTCTGTTTAACTTATTTTCGCCATTTCTTCCTGAGTGTCTTCAATAACTTATATCTACAACCATTCACATAAGTTTTGTTTGGAATTGTGTGAAAAATCCCGTTTCCACACCCAATTAATTCAGAATCAATTTGTAAGACACACAAACATCACTCAAAACAAAATCTAGATTCAACACATCAATATATAAAGAATCTTTGGGAATGGGTATGATTTGTATGGGACACTTCCTACGTAACTACAGTTGAGTGACTCTGAACTGAACGTAATTCTCACTGCAAATACAGAGAACGAGAAATCTTCTGCATATGTGCTCAATCTTCAAAATATCATAGCCAAAAAAGTGAGAAAGGAGTAATGTTTAATGGCAACTGTAACCTCTATCCGAAAACTGAAGGAATCTGTATTTTATTTTATTTACTATATCGGCTGGTTAATGCCAAAATAAGCAGTACTGTGAGGGTAAGACTTGGGCACGTGTGGCAACACAACTCACCGGAAGCGAGAGACGGCTGCGTCATCGGGTGGAGGGGTGTGTCGGGCAGATGTGGGAGGCGCAGCTGCAGCAGGAGTCCGGCTGTGGCCGCTGTGGGGTTGACTGTCAGAGTTGGAGGTGGACCCGCCCCCTGTGGCGGTCGGCGAGCTGCACAGAGAAACACTGTGTGGGTGGGTGCGTTCACACAGGGGCTCATTGCAGGCGGTACAGCTGAGGGACTGTCCACCGGGGCAACGGAACACACAGTGCCAACAACACCAGCCTGTCACTTAACGTGACTGTGCCACCAATTAACTGGTCTTTTTCTGCACTACTTCTGCTATATTCCCCACTGGCGTAGCTTAAGATGCAAAACAACAAATTGTTCAAAATGAAGCACAAACCAAATCCCAAACATAAGGGCCAACAATTCTGCTGCCCTGACAGAACAACTATCAGACAGAATTTAGAAGCAGTTAAAGTCAACTGGCCGCTACTTTTGGTTGTGAGGTAATTTGAAAACTGATATGGATGCTGAATTATATCACTGGAAGGAGAGAGAGAGAGAGAGAGAGAGAGAGAGAGAGAGAGAGAGAGAGAAACAAACTGATAAGTTGGGCTATCAACTTACTGTTGAAACTATACGGTCATGGATATGCAGCCGCTGTTTGATGTGAAGCCCGAGGGAATGACGAAGATGGACAAGAATTACAAGAGCTATGCTATAAAAGTTATCAAGAGTATATTCAAAATCTTCATTTGAGTAAAGCAAATAGAACTGTATATATGCATGTAATGTCTCCACAATTCGATTTATTGAAAAGACAGCAGTGGTGATGTGCTTCTTGAACAACAATTTTCGTGTTAAGCAGTTTGCAGTAGAGACAACCATTAAAAGAAAAAATGGATTAGGCCGTGTATGCAATTTTATCTGATGGACAATGGTTCCAACTTGTGAAGTAACCTGTAGTCTATTGAATATGGATTTAAAAACAGTTAAAAAGGAAATAAATAGACTTGTATCGAGTAAATGTATCTAAGAGACAGAGGCAACAAATGATAGCTGGATGAAAACGTCACATCAATACTGACGTTGTGGGATATATGTCGTACACCTGTAGGTGGACAGCGAATATAATCTGCTGTATCCCAGTAGCAGGAAAACTCATAGGATTCCGTGGACGACCTCTGGTAACGCCACAGGGAACTTCAAACACGACAGGGAGGGGGGCGGGGGGCAGAGATTGCCTGTCTGTTTTGTAAAAGGGAATGCACGGAAAATATTCAGGGTGATAGCTGAACAGAGACGAGAAGGAAATGTGATTGTAAGGCACAGCATTGAGTGTGACAATGTTATTGTGCTGGCTGGAGTATTCTCTTCTTGTTTGCCCCCAGTGTGCATGACTAGCCCCAGCGCTCATAGCTCCTGCTTTACTGGATATCTCAGGGAGTCATACCCTGCTCTTTGGGGCCAGTCACTTAGGGGTAGCGTCTTTTTTAGTAATCAGGAAAATCCTCAGTCCCAGGTTTGAACCTCACAGTCGCTTAAATTTTGAATAAGAATCATCAGCATTGGTGTCTGAAGACTTCCAGCATCAGGTGTCACCCTCTTTCAGCCAACAGCCTTTCCAAAGAGGGCGGAGGGGCCGACAGAGGTTCAGGGCACTCTCTTTCTCTTGAAGTCGGAAACTGGTCCTTAATGAGGAAGAATTGGCAATGATCAACAACGTGAGGATACAGAAGCCAATGTAAACCATTGCATAAAGTTACATAACGTCCGTCAATGAGATATGTGATTCAATAAGTCTGTGCTGTACAGACTCTCCATTGGCAAGACTAGTCCCCCATTCAAACCTCCAGGCGAGGAGGCACAAGGGGGAGGTGACGATGGGAAAAAAGTTGAGTAATCAACAAAAGGACAACGTTCTACGAGTCGTGATGTGGAAAGTAAGGAATTTGTATGTGGTTGGGAAGCTAGAAAATAAGAAAAGGGAAATGCTGAGGACGTATCTAGCTGTAGTGGGTGTCAGTGACGCGGAAAGGAAAGAAAATGGAAGGAAAGGATTTCTGGTCACATGAGAATAGGGTAGTATCAATAGCAGTAGGATTCAGTATCAATAGAAAGGCAGGGCAGAAAGCTAGTATAAATATTTTCTCGTGAGAATCGAAAGCAAACCAACAACATGCATAGTTCAGCTATACATGATGACGTCACAAGTTGAAGGTGAAGAGAGAGAAAAAGTATGAGGATACTGAACAGGTAATTTGGTAGGTATGTAATAGTCATGGAGGGATTGAAAGGTAATCGTAGGGGAAGGAGTAGAAGAAAGGGTTACACGAGAATATGTACTTGATAATAGGAATAGGAGAGAAGAAAGGCTAGTTAAGCTCTACAGTAAATTTATTCTAGTAATAGCTGGTATAGTCTATTCAAAAATCTTGAGACAAGGGGGTATACTTGGAAAAGGACCGAAATATGGGAGGTTTAAAGTCACACTATATTATTGTCAGTCTAACATTTTGAAATCAGATATTGGACTGTAAAGCATACCCAGGAGTAGATATAGAGTCATAACAATTTAGCAGTGATGAAGAGTAGGCTGAATTTTATGAGACTCGTCAGGAGCCATCGATGGACAAAGAAGTGGAATACAGTAGTACTAAGGAAAGAAGAGATGAGATTTATGTTCTCTGAGGCTACAGTTACTGCAATAATAAGCAGCTCAATAGGTAGTTCAGTCGAAGAGGAATAGATATCTTCAACAACAACAGTAACAGAAGTTGGAAGGAAAAACGTAGGTACAAAGAAGCTAACTGCGAAGAAACTATGGAAAACATAAGAAATCCTTCAGTTGATCAATCAAAGAAAAAAGTTCAAAAATATTCAGGAAAATTCAGTAATAGAGAAATATGTCACTTAAGGATGAAATGAATAGAAGTGCAGAGAAGCTAAGGTGAATTGGCTGCACAAAAAATGTGAAAAAATCAAAGAAGAAATGATTCTTGGGACAACTGACGCAGCATATAGAAAAGTCAAAGCAATCTTCCACAAAATTAGAGGCAAGCGTGGTAACATTAAGAGCACAATGGGAATTCGAGTGTTAAATACAGAGGCGAGATCGGATAGTTGGAAAGAGTACACTGAAGGCCTCTCTGATTGGAACAACTTGTCCGATGGCGTGACAGAAGAACAAGCAGGAGTCGGTATGGAAAATAATGGTGATTAGAATCAGATTTTAAAAGTGCTTTGGAAAATTTAATGGAAAGATTGAAGAGTGGAATTAAAATTCAGGGTGAAATGATATAAGATTTGCTGATGACTGACTCCCTCAGTGACAATGAAGAAGAATTACAGGGTTTGCTGAATGGAATGGACAGTCGAATGAGTACAGAATATGGAATCAGAGTAAATCAGAGAAAGGCGAAATTGGTAAGAAGCAGAAGAAGTGTAAACAATGAGAGACTTAGCATCGTGACCGACGACCAGTAAGTAGATGACGTTAAGGTGCTATGCAATGTAGGCAGCAAAGAAACCCACGACGAACAAAGCAAGGACGACGTCAAATTCACAGTAGCACTGCCAAAAAGGGAATCGTGCTTACCTGGCTTCTGCTGGTGGCTCACCGAGCATTCTGCTGACTTCAATGACTTCTTGCGGGTACTCGAGCACAGCGTCCGCCCAGGCCCGCGTGGCCATCACCTGCAGGTGGTCCTTTATGAAGGCGACGGCAGCCCTGGTGGCGTCCGGGCACGGGTGCCTCACTGCCGTGACGGCCGTCGCCGCTGCGGTCTCGACGGCCAACTGCGACATCAGCTGCCGCTCGCAGGCAGCCTTCAGGGCCGACAAGCCGTACTTCTCGGCCGCCGCCAGCAGCTGGGGGGCCGTGTCGGGCAGCTGGGGGGCCTGCAGGGTATACGCGTAGGCGACCAGGAGCTTCAGCACCGGGCCCTCCACGTCGTTGATGCTCACCTGGCCGCAGCTGGCCTCCAGCATGTCGTGCGCGAACATCGCTGCGAACACGGGGCTCGCGGCTGCCAACACGGATCTGTGAGCCGCCACCCTCGTCTCGCCCGCCACTAATGTCACCAGGGCGTCTTCACCCCCGTCTACCAGGGCGGCCAGGGCCTCGGTTGTGGTGTTCTGAACCTCCGTAACTGCCGACATGGTGGGTGGTCCTGAAACACAGTACCACTGAGCAGCCCTCACACTGCACCCTCAACACTTGTACGAGGCGCATGCATACCTGTATGAAACAACAGCTGTTAAAGTGTTGTACACCCTAAATCAATTGCAACGTCACCAGTTTCCTTCAAATGACAAGGGTCCGTACTGCTTCGTGATCACCTAAGGTTTTTAACTACCAGCGCGGTGCTACGATAGACTGCTTTCACCTTCTAAAAATGTTATCGCTCTCAGTCAAAAGATGGTTTATTTATGTCATAGCAAAAAAATGGCAAAACAACAAACTTCTTTCAGCACTAAAGTTACAGGACTTATATTTAAATCCAAGCTCGTGGCACCTCTGAGAAAAATTTTCTTCCTCCTTATCTCAGGTTCCTCAGATCCGTGACACCTGATCAGAAGCAATGTACATGTAATGCAGAAATCAGTTTCCTCGGTGAATTTCTCAGGGTAGGCACGATTAAACTTGACCGGCCATGGTGGCCGAGCGGTTCTAGTCGCTTCCATCCGGAACCGCGCGCATGCTACGGTCGCAGGTTAGAATCCCGCCTCGGGCATCGATGTGTGTGATGTCCTTAGCTTAGTTAGGTTTAAGTAGTTCTAGGTTCTATTGGACTGATGACCTCTGATGTTAAGTCCCATGGTCCTCAGAGCCATTTGAACAGTTTTGAACCACTGTAAGAGTCTAAATTCATTGGTATCTTTAACTCTCCTTTGAACAGATCGATATCTGCATCTTCTTTCTTCAGAAAAAGATGCAGCGGCCACCTACATTGTAAAGAATGCTGCATAATACAATCATAAATCACGTCGCCATTTTATCCGAATGTTGCAAGCTATGGTGTACCCAGGTATTTCCAGGTTGAGCAGTTTAGGAATTAAACTCGTTACCTCCATTTCCAGAACGTGTGTTGTGGAACTTTCCCACAAATATATATTTGTATCTCCTTTTGGCGTGGACGTGTTTATATAGCATCTTTGCCCCACAGAACGTTCGTATAGTTATTAGGTGACAGATACGTCATGGTTAAACCAAAGTAAGCTCTATCACAGCTCCGACATCACTCTTGACTCTCCTGGTCGTATGAGGAGCAAACGACGGAGTCAGTGAAATAGTTCCACACCCTACAGTGTAAACTGGTTTCGTAAATTCAGACAAGTGGGTTTCGCGAGAACGGCGTCGTGCCGAATGAGCATCTCCATTCCACCAGCGAAAGACGTCTTCCGGACCGTTACGGTGCCAGGAGAGCGCCTAAGAATTCGTCCCAAGGCTTCTGTCACGGCAGCCCGACGTGGATGGAGACGCCGAGGCAGTGCTGTACAGAGCATAGCGCCGGAGGTCAGCGCAGGGTCGCAGGCCAACACGTACACTGCAGGCTTCTGGAAGCCACCCGACCAACCCAAGTCTTCCTTCCCCATCCCTCCTTAGTTGTACATTTGTTTCCGTTTTATATCGCTTTGTGGTTTTTTGTTTTTTTCCCCTCCCCATTCCAAGTATGCACTCAGTGTTATAGGCTCAAAACTTTGGACACTGGCGTTGTAATCGCATAATGAACGACTTTTTACTGTTGTTTACAGGTATTGTTACCGCATTTTCCTACATCCAAGTGCTGCTGCATGTCAAACGAAGTGGTAAAAACTGTAAAGCCGTTTACATTTCCATACGGTCTTCGAGCATCGACATGTTCCTCATCTAAGAAACAGACGTCATTGTCTTATAAATCTTTAATGTATCCTGAGATCAGTGGTGTAGTATTCTACTTTATTGTGACACTCGCAATGCGACAGTAGTTTACACTGAGCTTCCGCAGAGCCTTTCACTCAAACGGTTTTCTAGATAATCACAAATTTGCCAAGATACTGAGCGGGATCGTGTCTGAATTATTAGTAGACAGATAGCCATGGTCCCGATCACCTTCAGCATATTTTGGAGACACAATCTTCGTACGTGTTTGCGCCAAGTAACCGGCAGAGAAACGTGCGTGAAATGCAAGTAGTGGACTGGGTATGCAGGAAGCGGCGGTGATACACTCTGGGCTCTCATTCGGGAGGACAGTGGTTCGACCACACAGCGTGCAGTGGTCTGCAGACAGAGGACGAATGAGTGGATGTGGCTGCTTGTCATTTGTGTCTTCTGCACCGGTTTTCCGTTTGCTGTCCACCCACACAGGTTTTCCTTCATAGAGTCTCTCTCAATAGGAGTGCCGTGCTGGTGCCCTAGAAGAGGCATGACCTTTAAGGTAGCCCTACCGGTCTTCATTACCGAATGTTCCACAAATTGCAACAGGTATTTAGCTGTCGGTGTGTCGTTTCCCAGGAAAACCGTGAGGAAGTGGTCTCATTTCGTCCATAATTAAAGTTGTTTACAAGCTTTCCAATGAGTACGACGTGCATTAAACTACTTTTCAATATTTATATAATTTCCAATGGTGGTGATGTTTCCTTCTACAGTGTAATTTCCGTGTGTGGGTCACACAAGTTAGAAACGATTTCACGGTGCCATCAATTTGGAATCTTTACAGTCGCCTCATCAGTATGAATTGCAGTCTTCTTTATTCTTTTTCCATCCAAATTCGAAATTAATCAACCTTCTTGAAGGTTTTTATTAATGAGTAAACATTTGGCTGAGCTTTTGATATTAGTAGATAACTTTCTTCCACCCCTCAGAGGCGTTTTCGATGTGATGGGGCCTTCCACTGTAATTCCACATGTCTGATGGCATCTGGTCTTTTTATCAACCAACTGGTCCAGAAAGTCAAATAATCGACGAAACTCTAGTTTTTCAGACAGTATTTTCTGAATAGACAGCCAACCATTATCCAATATTTCTAAGATAATATATCGTACTCTGGATACATTGTTAGATGACAATGTCTTTCTTCGTTTTTCTTCCACGTCGTTGATTAACATGAAAATTGCAACTCGTAATCTCTGGTTCAGGAAACAAATTTCCAGCTGATTGGAATGGACATTCGCAACTTCCAGAGTCATGAGAGAAGGTTCGATCCGAGCACATTAATCTCATTTGTTAAGTAATAGTAAATATTAGGACTATATAGTATGTCTCAAATAGTGAGGTGCATTCTGACTCCTGTCATGTACGCAATTGTCTTTCATGATTCAAACAAACTGTTAGTGGTTAAATTATGCTCAGTGCAAAATTCTGCCGGACAGCTTCCCCTTTCATTCCCTTACTTCAGTTCTTTTCTCCTCCAACTTTTCTTCCGCTTCGTATTCCGACTATCGATTTCGAGTGCCCCATCTCAAGTTTTCATCTTGTTTAACGATCTGACCAATTTCTTTTCTCTCAAAAAGCATTTCCTTAATCTCTTCGTCATTTTCGGAACAAGTTGACGTGCAGGCCAGTACTTCTGTAACTGATTTGGCTGTGTGTCTGTCCTGGCTGTGGTAGCGACTTCACTGTGCAGCTCAGATAACAATAAGATTTTAGTGTTTTCGGCCGAGAACGATATTAAACAAATTTGCAGTGACCTCACGGAGAAATCTAAGGAGGAGCTACTCTCAAACACACGCATTTCTTGCTACCAGATGCTGAGACGAAGACAGGGATTGTGAAGAATCTAGCCACATCAAGATCAAGGACCCAGACTAAAATACATAAGCACAATCATCGTCCAACTGAGCTACTTACAAAATTACGGGGGCATTCGAACTGCAACGCTACACTTTTTTCTTGGCCAATTTGTTGGAAAAAGTGAAATTTATGAGACATCGTGGAATATTCCCACTTCAGCCCCTACAGCTTCATGAAATTCCAACAGCTGACAGCACCGTATGTAGCCTCCAAAATGGCGTCCATAAAGGGGGTGCGACCCAAGCAGAGAGCTGTCACTGAGTGTCTCTCGGATGAAAACCAGAGCATCAGAGATCTTCATACCCGCTTGCAGAATGTCTGAGGAGATTTGGCAGTGAACAGAAGCACCGCGAGTCGTAGTGCGAGGTGTCTGTCAGCGTCAGAAGGGCTTACTGGTGATCAACGCCTGGCCTAGCAGCGCCATCGTTGCAGCAAGGTTGTGCATATCTGGTCGACCTCCTGCGTGTCGGCCAGCTGCAGACGGCTGTGACTCCTGCGATGTGGGAACGTGCTCTCATTCAAGGTGACCGGTGGATCACTCAGAGCTGAACAACCCGCATCTCGCACCTTCTGACTTCCGTCTGTTTGGTCCAACGAAGGATTCACTCCATGGCAAGCAGTACACGGATGACGGCCAGTCACTGATGCAGCAAGACGTGAGTGGCTGATCAACTGTTTACTCACTCGGTCAGTTTTATCAGTTAAATGAAACAACCAGATGAAACTGCCCATGTCAGCTATATGAAAATATGAAAACTTTTTCAAGCACTCTCTGGGTTTGTAATGTAGCTAATTATTACGAATTGTCATCTTACATCGAAAGCGTAGCTTACCACAGAGCTGGGAGGAGAGCAGAATTTTGGTTCTCACGCTGGCACAGCTGATTTCAAGTGAATAACTTCACTACTTTCGGAGATATAAATTTTTACCTAAGGGACGACTGTGATGGATTCATCTATAGTATCAATTTAAACTACAACCAGAAGTACAGGTCCATAAAATCTAATTTTCGGAATTTTCTTTCATTTCATTACCACAGATTTCTGACTAAATAAAAAGTACTTTGGAAAATCATTATTGCATTGTGTTTTGGTTACGTAAGTGTTTTGGTTACGTAAGTGTTTTGGTTACGTAAGTGTTTTGGTTACGTAAGTGTTTTGGTTACGTAAGTGTTTTGGTTACGTAAGTGTTTTGGTTACGTAAGTGTTTTGGTTACGTAAGTGTTTTGGTTACGTAAGTGTTTTGGTTACGTAAGTGTTTTGGTTACGTAAGTGTTTTGGTTACGTAAGTGTTTTGGTTACGTAAGTGTTTTGGTTACGTAAGTGTTTTGGTTACGTAAGTGTTTTGGTTACGTAAGTGTTTTGGTTACGTAAGTGTTTTGGTTACGTAAGTGTTTTGGTTACGTAAGTGTTTTGGTTACGTAAGTGTTTTGGTTACGTAAGTGTTTTGGTTACGTAAGTGTTTTGGTTACGTAAGTGTTTTGGTTACGTAAGTGTTTTGGTTACGTAAGTGTTTTGGTTACGTAAGTGTTTTGGTTACGTAAGTGTTTTGGTTACGTAAGTGTTTTGGTTACGTAAGTGTTTTGGTTACGTAAGTGTTTTGGTTACGTAAGTGTTTTGGTTACGTAAGTGTTTTGGTTACGTAAGTGTTTTGGTTACGTAAGTGTTTTGGTTACGTAAGTGTTTTGGTTACGTAAGTGTTTTGGTTACGTAAGTGTTTTGGTTACGTAAGTGTTTTGGTTACGTAAGTGTTTTGGTTATGTAAGTGTTTTGCAGGATCTGAGGAGATATGTTGAAATTTTATGGAAATTAAGTAAATCTATGTATGAGAACGTTTCTTGTACAATAGTGGAATTTGTAACGTATGCCCGACTTACTTTGGTTTTGTAAAAGGCAGCCAGAAGGGGCGCTGAGTATTAAATCTGTAAGTAATTTATGTTGCGGAATGGAATCTAATTTTGTCTTCATTAAATTTTATTTAGTTTTGGAATTACGTGATTTCTAGTCTAAATTACATGCAGTAATCTGATTGGCTGTCACTAAAAATACCTGAAGTATGCAAGTGTTCGAAATGATCTGATTGGCTGTTTAACATATTAGCCAATAGGAATTAAGCATATCCCATGCGCACGAGTACGGCTTTGTGCCTCCGATCTAGGAGTCTATTAAGTCGTTCGGGAACCATCTTCTGGTAAACGCCTATGTTTATTCCAAAGTAAAGAAATTTGCGCGTTTTATTGCTTCTCTTGCCGTTGACAAAGAGCGACTACAGTACTGAATATTTTGTGAGAGCTTGAGATTTGAGAGTGATTTATTTTAGGAGATATTTGCATGTGAACATTTTATTTTGTACACAAACACTGCGCGGCGTGTTTCGAGCAGATTACGAGACATTATATGCATTATAGGAATGTTTCTATACTGAGTCTGGGTGAGTGATTTCACTGAGTTTTGTTTTCAAGGTTTATTGGAATGCCTCAATTGTTAAATCAGCCCAGAATTTTGCCATTCTGCGTGCTTTTCGAAGAGCTAAGGACTGCACTGAGTGCAGGTGATTTCTGGAGGAGACAACATTCCATAAAACCACATTTAGAAAGTCTGTAGAACCAACGTCAAATCCTGACTCTGCGAATACATCGTAACTCCATTCGTATGGCTCTCGCACAGATCACGAAGACAAGTTTAGACTGATTACTGCACACACAGAGGCACTTTAATGATTCTTCACACACCCCTGAACGTGAACGGACCATGAGAAAGTCCTAGTAAGTGATACGATGGATGTACCCACTGCCATGCACTTCACAGTCGTTTCAAGGGTGTAGATAAGTGAAACTCAGTTTGGGAGGAGGAAGAATCACACTTGATCTCTTAAGGGACTGTAACTGATTGGTTTCTCCAGTAAATACAAGGGCCTTGCTGCTCTCACACGTAAACAACTCGGGTGATACATAACGAGTCCGTAATAATGAACAATACATCATCCATCTGCGTTATCTATAATTATTGCATTACTGTATTTAAACTTCCTCCAGAGCTGGAAGGAAAATTCAGAACTTAACGGTCGTTAAATACTGGAAGAAACCTACAATGAGTGGCTTTGTGAGTCCTATTACGACCATGTGCTCTGTCTGAACGTCATCACGTAATCAGCGCGCACAAATGCAACTGTGAGGCTACATAAATGGTCAGCTGTCTATTGGTTTTTTTTTCCCTGTATGCAGACATCGTGAAGTGATCAATGGGCAGAATTACAACGGAGTCAGTGCCCATACTGACACATACGATGAGTTTCATTATGCACTTAGTCCGGGAACTGCGATTGTGCAACACTATTGCATTGTAAGTAACATATGAGAGACTTCGCCCGACTAAAAAGCAGGACGCCGTTCCTGCTGAAAAAGACACACGCGAGATTCTCCTGTCCTCGGGCAAAGTGACTTGGTTCCCCACTTAACCACCAACCTCCGAAAACCATGCAGTCCTTAAACTGCTTAAAAACTGCTCGTGCCTCAAAGTCAGATGCTTTGTGAGTGAAGAGCCGTCAAATGAGTAATCACTTGAGTGGAAAAAGCTAGTCAAGAGGTATCTATTACATTTATCAAATCACCCACCAAATGTCTGAAGTATGGCAAGCTTGAGTGTTCTACATGTGAGAAACAGATTTCCTCTGGAAAAAATTAACAGCAGCTACTGCATCTCACAAACACATTTTCTTTTGCCAACTTCCAGCATACTGCAGTGCCTTAGGGCAACAACTACTATTCAGCAGTAGCATAAAAAACCACTCCAAGTTGCAAATTTTTACTTTAAGGAAACAAAAGGAAAATTCGGAGTAGGCATTGAAATCCATGGAGAAAAACTAAAAACATTAAGGTTTGTCGATGACATTGTAATTCTGTCAGAGACAGCAAAGGACTTGGAAGAGCAGTTGAACGGAATGCACAGTGTCTTGAAAGGAGGGTATAAGATGAACATCAACAAAAGCGAAACAAGTATAATGGAATGCAGTCGAATTAAGTCGGGTGATGCTGAGGGAATCAGATTAGGAAATGAGACACTTAAAGTAGTAAAGGAGTTTTGCTATTTGGGTAGCAAAATAACTGATGATGTTCGAAGTATAGAGGATATAAAATGTGGACTAGCAATGGCAAGGAAAGCGTTTCTGAAGAAGAGAAATACGTTAACATCGAGTATAGATTTAAGTGTCAGGAATTCGTTTCCGAAAGTATTTGTATGGAGTGTGGCCATGTATGGAAGTGAAATATAGACGATAAATAATTTAGACAAGAAGAGAATAGAAGCTTTCGAAATGTGGTGCTACAGAAGAATGCTGAAGATTAGATGGGTAGATCACATAACTAATGAGGAGGTGTTGAATCGAATTCGGGAGGAGTTTGTGGCACAACTTGACTAGAAGAAGGGATCGGTTGGTAGGACATGTTCTGAGGCATCAAGGGATCACCGGTTTAGTATTGGAGGGCAGCGTGGAGGGTAAAAATCGTAGAGGGAGACCAAGAGATGAATACACTAAGCAGATTCAGAAGGATGTAGGCTGCAGTAGGTACTGGGAGGTGAAGAAGCTTGCACAGGATAGAGTAGCATGGAGAGCTGCATCAAACCAGTCTCAGGACTGAAGACTACAACAACATCAACAACAACATCCCGACTTATTCCACATTATGGATTAAAATGGGCCACCCTGTATATAGGAATAAACGGAGGGAGCGAGTTAAGCAATAACTAGACCAGATGAGGCCACAGTGGCATTCGAACTGATGATCCTTACACGATGTAGGGATGGTATTTCACAGGCACTGCCTGAATGTGGGTTTTATCGCCGTGCATAGCGGAGGGCACTATTCGCATCACCAGTCATATTCCTTCGCCCCCCCCCCCCCCCACGAGCTCTGTTCCACTCGCGGATAGCACGTGGGAAAAACGTGGGACTGGAATGCCGGACATTTGCCACACTTGCCCCTTCGCCAGGTAGCTTGACTAGCGATCCATCAGGTAAGGGACGCCCTTCCTCATACTACTTCTGTCCGCTTTCAAACCGCCGTCTCCACATCTTACTGGATACAACCAGTACTTAAGGGAACTACTACTTCGACATCTTGGCAAAATACAGAGCTTCTTTTCCTAAATCTAAATATTTATAACTTTTGGGGAACGAAAGCAATTCCGGCGATTATGCCAGTATGTAATTAGTTCTGCCAAGTATAAATACAGATACTATGTCTGTACGGTAGCTTCCTTTCACGCTTACTTATTGAGATAGAAACAGTCCATCGCCATGGCAGCAACAAGAAAGGATGCTGTAAAAAGAATGCGAATGTACGCTAATGATATCTTTTTGATCGCTGCATTTGTGCCTACTTTAATAACTACAGCTGGATGCCCAAGAGACAATAAGGAAAGAAGAAATGGATATGTGAATGTTTGATAAGAAGAACGACATACTAGATATTAATTTACACTCTAAAATCCGATATCCCTTTCGGCGAAATATTAGTTAATGAAGTGTAGTGGGACATTGTTCAAAACATGACGAAGTACGTTCATAAGCAGAAATAAGAACGTCTGTGATTGACACGTCATCTAAAGTTCACGTACAATTTTAAAATGTTAGAAATAAGGAAATTTAGTAATTACAGAATGGTATGCTTGTAACGTATGTTGTCCTACATTATTTAGCTCTGGTATTTACAGGGTCAAAGAGAAAGCATCCTAGGTTTTGGAGGGAGAAGCAGTAATTTTAATGATCTCCACAACAACAGAAACAAGAAGCACAACTTAAGGAAAAATGTAATGTGTGTTCCAGCTCACAAGCGACATTGAAGCAGATAGTTCCTGTGACTTAGTATGGACAGAGGTTATATTCGACAACCGGAATAGATTAATAACTGGCTCCTTTCACCGTCCCCCGGTCTCAGATGAAACAGTTGCTGAACATTTCAAAGAAAACTCTAGTATCATCGCAAATAGGTACCCTACTCATACAATTATAGTTGGCAGTGACTTCAATCTACTTTCCGTATGTTGACAAAAATATATTTTCAGACACTACTGTAGAAAGAAATCAACTTCCGTAATTGTTCTAAAGGCTTTTTATAAAATTATTTTGAACAATTAGTTCACGAGGCCGTTCAAATTGTAAATGATTACGAAAACACACTTGACCTCTTAGCCACAAATAATCCTGAGCATCACGACGGATACAGGAATTAGTGAACACACAGTCGTAGCAAGGCTAAATTCCGTAACAAAGAAATTCACCAAAACTAAACATGAAATGTGTAAATTAAAAAAAAAGCAACTACTAATTCGGTTGACGTCTTTCTAAGAGACAGTCTCCAATCCTTCCAAACTATGTAAGTGAAGACCATATGTGGCTTGAGTTCAAAGAAATAGTATCAACAGCACTCAAGAGATTCATAACAAATTAATAACAGACGGAACTGATTCCCCAAGGTACACAAAACACGACAAAGCTGCTGCACGATCACCGAAAAGGAACCCATAATTCAGACGAGCGCAAAATCTCCAAGATGGGCGAATTTTTACTGTGGCTCGAAATTTGGTGCGGATTTCAATGCGAGATGCATTTAATAGTTTCCACAACAAAACACTCTAGAAATGTGGCGAAAAATCCATAGAGATTCTGGTCCTATGTTAAGAAAAAAGTGGTTCAAATGGCTCTGAGCACTATGGGACTTAACATCTGAGGTCATCAGTCCCCTAGAGCTTAGAACTACTTAAACCTAACTAACCTAAGGACATCACATACATCCATGCCCCAGGCAGGAGTCGAACCTGCGACCGTAGCGATCGCGCAGTTCCAGACTGAAGCGCCTAGAACCGCTCGGCCACAACGGCTGGCTTAAGAAAACCAGCGGAAGGGTCAGTAAGTACCTTTACTGCGGGTCGGCGGCGGGTGAGGAGGGGGAGGGGGAGACAAGGGAGCCAACCCTGTGGAACACGTAAAATGGCGGCAAATGGCCGGCGTGGCAATGTCCGCACACCAAACGACTGTCTGAACGCCTCAGTGCGAGCTCTAATTTCCCGTATCTTCGAGTCGTGATCATTGCTCGGTTTGAAAGTTGGGGGTAATAATATATGCTCTACATCCTCGGCGAACATCTAATTTTGGAATTTAGTGAGCAGCCCCTTCCGTTTAGCGCGTCGTCTATCTGCAAGTGTGTTGAACTTCAAACTTTCTAGGGGTTTGTAACGCTCTCGGGATGGCTAAACGTACCAGTCACGAATCTTGCCACTCTTCTTTGGACCTTCTCTGTCTTTTCAGTAAGACCCAACTGGTAAGGCTCCCATACAGACCAACAATACTACTCTGGACGAACTAAAGTATTGTAAGCGATTTCCTTTGTTGAAGGACTGCATCGCTTTAGGAGTCTACCAATAAACCGCAATCTAGAGTTCGCCTTACCTGTTACTTGTGTAATCTGACCCATTTGAGAACATTTCGAGTAGTCACACCCAGGTGCTTGACGGATGTTACAGCAAGATTGGTCATTTATCTTGCACTGTTATATTAATGGGGATTTTCGCTTTGTTATACGCAGTAAGTTACACTTACTGATATTGAGAGATAACTGCCGTTGATTACACCACACGTTTATTTTCTGCAAATCCTCATTGACTTGTTCACAACTTTCGTGTGATACCACTTTCCTGTACACTACAGAATCACCGGCAAACAGTCGAATGCCGCTGTCAATACAATCAACCAGATCGTAATTCAGTTGAGTCATCTCTTGGTCTCCCTCTACGATTTTTACCCTCCACGCTGCCCTCTAATGCTAAATTTCTGATCCCTTACCGTAACAGAAAACGAGTGTTTCTGAACACTTGCATTTCTAAAATCAGTAGCACTTATTACAGCGAGTAACGCCAAGTTGTTCATTGCGCCAACCGTTTTGTAAAAGGTTGACTTTTACACGCCTGTGTTCAGTACGAGCTGTTCCCCTGGATTTCTGACTGACTTTATATCGCGGCAGTAATCATGTTCTGATATCTGAGGCAGAATCGGTGCTTCTGGCTCCGTTCTCGCCCGACTACAGTCCGATGATCGGTCCGCGGCTGCAGTCCAGAAACAACTGGCCGAGCGACCGCCGCTTCGATCGCGCGGACTGTGTGGCCTGGAGAAACTTGTTTGCTCTTATTTAATAGAATTTTCATGTTCTTCACCAACTGAAACACCGTCTTAGCTTTTCACGTCCCCTTAGAAAAATTGTACAGGACTGAGCTTAAACTGACAATATTTTTAGCGCAACGCAATCTGACTTTCAAAAATCCCTACAAAAGAATTGCCCTGACTAACATTAACCTATACCTTTCACAAATCACTTACCTCACCAAAAATCTTCATTACTCGAACTACTGCAATACAGCGAGCGCCACTACTGCCAGCTAAATAAAAGATTCAAACTACGGAAGGCACTAACTACTGATAGGCATAGTTAGCAAATGAAAGATTTTAATAGAGAACAAACAATGCCATCCAGTCTTACAAATTTCGAAACTCCGCCATCTCTCTCCCCACATCCACCACTGCTGGCGGCTCACCAACTGCGCAACGCTACGCGCTGTTCACATCCAGCTGCTGCTGCCCAACACTACAATGGCAGACAACAATGTAAACTAGCCACAGACTGCACACAGTAGAGGTGGGCAACACGATTCTTTTTCCCGATTCGATTCCTACGATTCAATCTCACATTGCGAATCGATTCCTACGATTCGTTCACGATTCTTTCACGATTCATTCTAGTCTGCGATGGCACGATTCTTACGGAATGCAAAAAGTTCTACATCTTACTCACAGATGGCAGGACAGGTCTAAAATTGTCAATGGGGTTAGAATCGAATTGATAAGATAGTTTATTTATGAGTAAACATGCAATGACGTTACAAGTGTGATTTTCGATTTATACGTGTAATGCCTTAATTGTTGAAAGGTTTGATTTGATTGCATCTGTTGTTTTATTTCAGTACACCTAACTACAGACGTCTGTTTTATAATAACAAAATCTAGCAGTGAGGCAGGCGTGGTTTGGCTCATATCATTCTAAGTTTTTCTGTGCTAAGATGTCTTTCCAAGTCCACATCACCCTTGTAAATCATAACGCAGCTGAAAGCCCTCCCACACAGCAAATTTAGCTTAACTTTCATTTCTTCTAAATACAAAGCATAGGTATTTGGCTTTTAATTTGTCTGAGAACTTGCCGCTGTGACTACTATTTACGTGAGAAGACGACATACTTCTAAACAATAGGATTCAGTCGTATACGTCGACATTACTTCACTTAAATTTAATATGAATCTGAACAGGATAACATTCGAAAACTCGAACTGGAAATTATTAATTAAAAAGCTTTTGTTTAAAGACGGTATTACACAGCGATCCGCCTAGAAAGGTATTGGTTAAAGTGCCTACATTCTCTCTATATAGGCTCTGTAATATTGGTCTAGTGCGACAGCCATTTAGTGGCGGGACTGGTGGAACTAACAGAATTAGCAAATTAGCAGTGTAGTAATGTCGCTGTATACGATTGTATCCTACACTTTAGAAGTATATCGTCTTCTCACATAAATAGTAGTGGCAGAAACAAGTTCTCAGACAAATTAAAAGCAAAATACCTATGCTTTGTATTTCGACGAAACAAAAGTTAAGCTAAATTTGCAGTGTGTGAGGGCTGACAGTTGCTTTAAAGTGAAATATAAGGCGCTGTGGAATTGGAAAGAGCACAGAAAAACGTAGGATGATACGAATCCGCGCATGTGCACTATATAGGGATAGTAAATGGGAAATGCCTTTACGCTCGTTCCCGTCAGTCACCGCCAAGTGTCAGCTTGGTTTTCACGTCGAGTAATATTACGGCCCACGAACTTCGTTTGTTCGTTCCGAGCTTCCTTTGTTCACACGCATCCTCCACTTGACTGCCATCAGGCGGTCGTAATCATTCGGCACGACTCGGCATGATTCGGGAAGTTGCCTTCGAAGCATAGCGTACTAAGAATCGATGAATCGTTGGAACTTGGAATCGTCACGACTCGGAAACACACAATCGTTCTTACGATTCTTTTGAACGACGATTCGTCCGTATCACGATTCGATTCTTACGATTCTTTATTTAGAGTCGTTCAAATGAATGACTCATTCACGAATCGCCACAACTCTAGCACACAGCACAGCCAGTGATTTTCATACAGAGCGCTATGTGGCGTTACCAATAAGAAAACCTAAACAGCCTACTTACACATGTAAGCATGGTCTTTTCACAATGTATTTCTGACCAAAAAGCTATTCTGGAAGCTGGAGTGCCGAGTTTTTCTAAATCACACCTTCTGCGTTGTGTAGATATTTCCACACCAACTTTCAACCTCTAACAAATATTTCTTTACATCTAACAGGGGAGCAAAATAGCAGTTTTCATAAATTTAGCTTTACAACTGTTTAATGTACCGAAATATTATATAAAAGATTTTCATGCGCTATTGGGCTGCATTTTCAGCAACACGAAACATATTTTATTACTTTCTGACAGAGAAACTAGATTCCAGTTTTCGCATTTCTACCCTCAACACTGCCTTAATAGCGACATTTTTCTAAACATTCTTCATCCTCGTTTCACCCCCTTTAGGGTTGAAATTTCGGGCAATACCTTCCCAGACGACGCGTACAGTGTAAGGTCCGCACCTCCTGGAGATTCCGAGTTGCTCACCTCATCTGACCTGACCCCGTCTAGCAGGGAGGAGGCGAGGACAGCCCCACACAGCACGCGACACAGCGCGCCCTACAGCGACTCGTGTTCACGGTCTGTGCAGCAGTGTCCGCAGTCTGTGGTTAGCGTCCCGGGTTCGATTCCCGACCGAGTCGCTAATTTCCTTCTCTCGGGGTCTGGGAGTTTGCGCCGCCCCCGTAACTTCAGGTCATCTCCACCGTCGAGCTGATCGGCCAAGTCGCGTGAAACGGGACGGCTTTCTCCTACCGGCCGAGCAACCCCGGGTGCAAATCTCCCGGCCAACACCGAAACGTCGCCACCTCAGTCCGTTTCCATGGCTCCGCAGCTCAGTCGGTAAAAACTAAACCCTTGTAGGACCACTCGAATGTGTGCGCGCGGGTGTCCACGCCAGTCCACAGACAACTTTCACTATATCTATGCCAGAACGAAAAATTTATACAATTACTGTTGTCAAATGTACACTTCTGTATGATTTATACAAGCTGAAGGAAACCTCCTTCTGCCTGAAAACTTCCTGTGGTGTACACATTTTTTACACCCCAGTATTTTCCGATTCAGCGTGAAACATCGCTTTCAAACGATATGAAGCACAGGAAATGCACTGTCATGACTGTACCTGTTTACCCTCACGTGCATAACCGTAATACGTTATAGTGCTCTTTTCCAACACACTTCTCGCGTATCAATCAAATGTAAACATAAAGCACCACAAAATTAATATCGTGATGGGGCATAAGTGAAACTAAGTAGCCACCTACAGATCCAAACCTGAGACGACTTTGCGGAATGTGGTGGTGGGTACTTTGTTCACCGAAGCCGTTCTTCGCTGCGCCCTGACGTCAGTCTCGCTGCTTCCCCCCCCCCCCCCCCCCCCCAGGAGTGAAAAGATAATATCAAGAGAAATCTTGACGAGAACAGTATTTTAGTTGGCACTAATGCCCGCTGTGATACTATCCGAAACCGACAGGGTCCCCTCTCCGTTGGTAATTATTGCAGTATTACATCGGCTGCATTCTAGGCCAGGACCAGAAATACGAGGGTATTTTACTCAGTCAGCACGTACTCCAAACTATGTTACCTATTTCATCGTCAACACTGCCATAGTTCGACTTCTTAACGTACAATAACATCTGTTTCCTAAAAAAGCATTTCTGAGGGAACCCGTAATTCTCTCTCGTTTCTGTTCTGCCACTTAATAGCAAGCTGAATCTATCCTACCTACATGACCTGTATAAAGGTCAAAGTTGCCTTGTGGTATCACCGAAACAACGAGAAAACTCGTTCATTCTGAGATTAAACTGAGCACATAGAATAGTCGCCCAGAACAAGGTTGCAACCCTCATTTTTACAGAAGTTGGGTTTTGCATGGAAAAAGGTTGCTAACAGTAATTGGCGCAAGGTAGGGATACTGGAACTGTCTACCAATTCTTTTGTTGGCGTCAAATTGCCAAGTTTGCGTTGCACAGAACGAGCGTGTATCAATACGCAAGATGGCGGACACAAGTACCGGTACACTTATTACAGTCAGTGCTCAAAAACCGGTCACCTCTATACAACATGACTGTAGAGGTCTGGTCTCTTGAGTATGGAACTGTAGCGTGTCTGCCGATTCATGTGCTTTGCATCCATCGTGCTTCACAAAACTGAAGTGTCAGCAAGTTTTACAATAGTATATGCAACCAGGCAGTGGTAACGATTCACTTTAAGTTATCTCCTTTATACAGAACGTGTGCAAGCGTAACATCTGACACAGTAATGAGAAACTTACGAAATCGCCATTTATTCTGATTTTTTTTCCGATACACAAGTTGTTAGGGCTTGACAAACATATCCCTACATATAACGGTAGGTTCGTGTAGATGGGAAACAGTTTTACATTTATTGGGTACTGTATTCGAATTTCGCGAATCCGGACTGACCGCTGCTGTTTGCGAAACACGAAAATTTGGGCCGGATCTGAACTAACCCGAATGCCGCACAAACTTCCACAGCTCACGTCAATCCGGGTTCGTAGAATGCGAATCCATTTGGTAATGTTTACCACAGCTGTAAACGTGAGAAGAGAGTGTCTGCACCTCTCAAGGGCGCTGAAGTGTGATCCGGAGATGGAATTAACACGTACATTGCAAACATGGAGTTGAATTTATTTCAGAACTACGTATCACTGTATTTCGATTTAGAATCTCGTTGGGTACACTGGAATATGCAATTGGAATTATCGTGCATTGACGGAGACTAATGGGTTACGATTTCCCACAATACTGTTGTCACGGCGTACACATGAGACTGGATCTATGGCTTGGCCCACTTTAAAAGTATGCTCCCTTCTTCATCAGCGGTAGGATTAGCTTCCGTTTTGTTTTGCAAAGACGCAGTTGTATTTCTTGCACGAAAGGACGTTTCTAATGAAACCTGTAGTTTTCTTTCATTTCTATTCCGAGCTCAGCAACGAACTGCAGTAGCGAGAGACGTCGGCACGAGAGTTTCCTGCAGCACATTCCTGTCTTCTGGTATCACGAGATCTCAAAACGACGTCGTCCTTATGTGTAAAACACAGCCGGCATCGGTAATTTCGAAATTTGTCTGTGTCCGTACGTCTTCAAACTGATGTCCGCATATAACTACCAAAACCAGGTATCACTTTTTTGTGAAAAAGCTAACGCACTCCAGAGAACAAGACGGGCTGGATGTCGTGCAGACAAATATGGCCGCCGATATGCGGCAGTCTGTGTCGGCAGCTTCGGCAGCCTTTAGTGCGCACCGCGAATAAGGCACGACGCTGCTTTCAGCTGTAGGGACAATCTGTGTGCGCCTCACGCCGCCCTGCACGGCGCGTAGGGCAGCCACCAACGACGCTCTTAAAGCCCAACTCCAGAAAATAAGCTGCTTATGTGTGAGCAGTAATGAAGAGGAGATGACGTTATTATAACATTTTCAACATTTCGCGGTCCTGTCAGCAGCTGTATAAATATTAATTTGAAATTAACAACAGCCCCAGTTGCAATGTTTACCTAGATTTACCTAGGTTTCAGCTGGGACAACCCAACCTTCTTCAGAATACAAGGAACTACGATTTTTCCATACTGGGCAACGTCAGAAACTAAAAACTATAATAGAGAAATACGTCGCCACGTTGTAATAACTTATCCGGGAAACAGCCACGGCCCCACTCCGCGACCGCAGTACGGCAGCAACGGACGTTGTACTGGTACTGTCCACAGCCTCGAGAGCGCATGCGCGACAGTGTGTGTTGACACTCGTACCAACGAGTACTCCTGAACTTAAAGTTTTATGAATAACCGCGTGCGGCTAACGAAATTGACGTACACGTTGTCCAGTAAGGAGCACAGATATAGCGACTGTCTGAACATTTGTAATAGTTTGTTGGACGTCAAAAGTGAAGGGACCAGGCCGGTGTGGCCGTGCGGTTCTAAGCGCGTCAGTTTGGAACCGCGTGACCGCTACGGTCGCAGGTTCGAATCCTGCCTCGGGCATGGATGTGTGTGATGTCCTTAGGTTAGTTAGGTTTAAGTAGTTCTAAGTTCTAGGGGACTGATGACCTCAGTAGTTAAGTCCCATAGTGCTCAGAGCCATTTGAACCATTTTGAAGGGACCAATGCGTTTACTATTTTAAGCCAACCTAGCATATTTGAGCTAAACATCGAACTTGACCGCATGGGGATAACTACGGGTTTGAAATAACGGATAATCCCAGCTATTCGGCAAAACGGGAGTGCTAAAACATGTTGATTACTCCCTACGATTATGGCGGATGGAATAACGGTTGAACACCTTCAAAAAAGTTTCTGCTTCGCAGCTGCAGCTGGTAGTTAACAAGGTTATTTTTTGTCATGAAGTACGGGAACTTCGCAATGCAAGAGCTGAGTATTATTCGGAGGGTTGAGTGCGTGAGGCGTTTGCACCAAGTGTTCAGCGAATGTCGAACCACGCTTGCCATCCGCAACTTTAGGAGGGATAGGCTCCTTGTATCTCGTTAGTAAGGCTCTTCCTGTTTGGCCGATGTAAAATTTCGGACAATTGCTACATGCAATCTTGTAAACTCCAGATAATGACAATTTAGGCTTTTTTAAAGTGTGAATCAGGTTCTTCTGCAGCCTATTATTAGTAGGCAAAATTGTCTGGAACCCCTGGTTCTTTAGAAGACGCCCTATTTAATATGAAACTTTACCTATGAAGGGACTAACTTCTGGCATGATACCTAACGTGATACTTTTAGTCCCATTATGATTTACTTTCCTGTCATTTCAAGGTCTTAACCGTTATTTCGCGCTGTTGTTTCAAGGTTTGCCAGTTCGTGTTCGAAGGCTTCTGCGGATAGGGGAATGGATATCGCTCTATGTATACTAGAACGAAAAAGTGCCATTTTATGCGCCAGCGGGTGTGCAGAATCGGCAGATATGACATTTTTTCAACCTATGCTTCCTGGAGATGATGTCGTATTCCATGTCATCGACTATAGATAACTTAAGATCTACTACGTCCTACTCGGTGACTCGTTTTGAAGAGTAAAAATAATTTTCTCGTGGAGATCGTTAAACAGTACCAGTATCTGATCTATGTCTTCTTGGGATGAGTCAATCACCAAGAGAATATCATCCACGTATCTCGGCATACAACTTTATTTTCTCCGCCATCTCTATATTACTAACAAAAAATTGAGATTCTATCGTATCCATGAACATATCGGAAAGAATCCCCGCTAGAGGGCTACCCAATGCTAACCCGTACGGTTGTGAGTATATTTTGTTTTTAAAAGAAAAGTAATTGTATTTCGAAACAATGCGCAGGAGATTCATGAGCACATCAATTTCAATATCTGACAATCTCTTATGGAAGTCTAAGTCCGATGTACAGGTACGTTGGTGCGGAGGCTGGAAACATCGAAGGGGGCCAGCTGGGATGTGGCGTGGCAGATTACGTTATTCAGTTTATTTGCCATTCGACAGAGTTTCTGAAAGTAATTTTTCCGGAAAGCGAAGTTGTCCTTAATTTTGTAATGTAAACAGACAGCCAGCTTGTGGTACGCACTATTTGCACTGTCCACGATAGGACGTATCGGATGGAAGTTTTTGTGAACTTTGAATTGTCTCGTTAGTCTGGGAGGCTTCGGGTTCATATTCAGGAGTCATTTCTTTAGAAACACTCCTATTAATTTATTACTGTTCTGCAAACCTGTTCTTATCTCTTTACGTAACGCTTGAGTAGGATCTGATTCGATGGAAGTAATGCCATTTTGATCGAAAAAATGGCTGTTTTATCTATGTATTCCGCTTTGGAAGCTATAATTAACGAGTTCCCGTTATCGGCTTTCGTAATTAGGGCGCCATTATTCTCCAGTTTACGATTAATACTTTTCACCGGTCTATAACGTAACGCTTTGATTGAGCGACAAATCATTCATTTTCAAAGATTTTACGGGATTATTAGCCAAACCGCGTTTGAACATTCTTTGGCGGTTTGGTACACTTCAAGCCTAATTTAAGGCCTACTATGAAATTGTCTACCACGTGTGGTTCTTTAATCGCAGGTGCGATATTGAATTTCAGCCCTTTGGACAGTAGCTGGGTCTTAGCTGTTGAAAACATTATAGAAGTTTTATTACTAACACGTTCACAGAATGTGGGTGTGAAACCTGTATTATTGGAACACCCTTGTTGGTTACCTCTGATAACACCCTTGGACAAATTTGACAGTTTTTTCGCATGCCTTGCAGCGATTTCGCCTTTCTGTTTGGCAATGACATCAGTGGCCTGTGCCCAAAAATCATCTATTTGATAATTGGAAGACTTCGAATAGTGCATCAATATTTCAAGATACAACAAATAAGCTTTCTCGTTTAATTAATCTTTCTTTGTATGCAATTCCACAACCACAATTCTGTTATTGAGGATCTGAGCTATGAATTTCTTTTTGAAAGTAGGAGATTTGTAATATAATTTTCCTACATAATTGCGAGTACTAGCATGGCCATTTCATTTATTAACAAGTGTAAACAGAATAACGTGACACCGAAGTTTGTCAGCGGATATTCCATGCCGCAAAACACAATCGTTCTTTCCGTTGAACAGACAGCACGGCTCTTATCAGAGCCCCATCTGAGAAGAAATTCGCATGTTCTAGGTCAAAATGCGAGTAGATTTATGTTTTGTACAACATCTTCACATCCCCCCTTGGCGCCCCCGCCCCTCCCCCCCCTCCACAGAGATAAAACGCGACGTTGTTAAGCCGGTAATGAACGGAAGAATTTCGAAACACTGACTACTTCTAGCAGGAAAGAGAGGTGGTGAGCCCCACACAGCGTATCCCAGACCCAGTCGTGTTCACGGTCAGTGCAGCAGTGTCCGCAGTCCGTGGTTAACGTCCCAGGTTCGATTCCCGGCCGAGTCGCTATTACCTTCTCTCGGTGTTTGCGCCGCCCCCGTAACTTCAGGTCATCTCCACCGCCGAGCAGATCGGCCAAGTTGAAGGAAACGTTCTTCTGCCTGAAAACTTCCTGTGGCGTACACATTTTTTACGCGCCAATGTTTTCCGGCTCAGCGTGAAACATCGCTTTCAAACGATATGAAGCACACAAAATGCACCGTCATGAATGTAACTGTATACCGTCATGTGCATAACCGTAATACGTTACAGTGCTCTTTTCCAACACACTTGTGTATCAATCAAGTCTAAACCTAAAGCACCACAAAATTAATATCGTGATGGGGCATGCAGTAAAACTAAGAAACCACCTACAGATCCAAACGTGAGACGACTTTGCGGAATGTGGTGGTGGGTACTTTGTTCACCGAAGCCGTTCTTCACTGCGCCGTGACGTCAGTGTTGCTGCTGCCGACGTCGCCCCCCCCCCCTCCCCCCCCCTCGCCAATGTGCTCACAGCAGCCGGTTTCCACCAGCCTCGCCGCGTGACGTCACCCGCTGACCCTGGACTGGCGACCCGCAGTTGTCTGCACTGCGCGGACGCCCGCTTCCTGCCCACAAACCGCTGTTCCGCCGTGCCAGCGCGTCTCCTCGAAGCTTCCAGGCTTGCAGCGAAATGACGACGACGACGAGAAAAATCGAGAAACTGCTGCCAATAAAGACGCCTTACCGAGGATCACCCTACCCACGCGCCATTCGTGGGCAAAAGAGGAACCTAAATTTTTCCTGTCTGTTCCCTTGTGCTGCGCCGAGTACGCTGGCCGGAACTTATTTTATGGCGGCTGTTTTTTGCAGTAACCCTTATATATTTGCGCTGGTCACTTTCAACAGTTCCCAGTAAGTGGCTGTTGTCTGCGCTCTGATTCGTTGATGCAGAAGAGACTGACCGGTCGCCGTATTCCGTTTTATACTACCGGAGCACTGGTGCCACATTTAGTGGCTTTGTATTGAACAAAGAGCAAGGAAAAAATCCCTCTAAATCTCGTAGCTACAGGTACGAATTCTTACAACATAACCGCGCAGAATATCGCTGTATGACGTCATCCCGCAAGCTGCACTTACTTTAGGTTCAAATACCAAGTTTAATTTCTGACGCTTCAAACTAAGCACAGTAAGAAACTAACTACAGTAAGGTCCGCACTGTGGATCACCACACAAAAACTGTCAAGAGTTGACGCCATCGTTTTCTTTAGTCCTGTCTGAAATATTTCGGTAGAGAAAAGTCACGTTAATAAAGCTTTGCGTGAGTTTATAAAAACAGCACCATTCATCATGTATGAATATGTTTTTGAAGCACCTACATAAAAGAGGATACAAGGATGGTAGTAATTCTCTTTTAGCCAATTTAGAGACTAACCGTCCATAGATATAATTTTCATGTTTTATGTCCATCTAGGTGGTAACGATTATTCGCATATTTTTATGTAAATAAGTAAAAAAGAGGAAATAATTTGTACACGCAATAAGTGTAAAGAAATATGCAATACTAATTTCTGTAAGAGAAAAAGAAAGAGAAACAGCTGTTTGAAACTGACAGATAAGGGGACTGAAATCCCTGATTTGTCAGTCGTCTTGTTTCCTTGGAGTTGGCAAAATTTACACGACAAAAAAAAGAAGGCATGAAGGTCGGGGGCATATTTTGATAAACAGTAAGCAGAACGATATTTGCTATCACCAGATTTGCCCAAGCATTACGCATTTTAATCGTAAATAAACGAGAGACGGACTTATTCGTGAGTGGTAACGAGAATTCATTGTATCAGCTGTGCAACTCAGAGACAAGCAAAGGTCCTGCAGTGCTTTAGAGAGGACGTTACTTCATCTACCGTGGCATTTCGTAACTTGTAATCGCAGTTTTACGTACAGAAAGGAACGACGCTTCAGTGATACTGTAAGTGAACTAAGGGTAGGTAGTGCGTGAATTACAAGTTAATGAACAGGAACACTGACAGCTCACCATACACTAGGTATTTACGCGTTAGAAAGCACTTGTGTATAAATTTCTCAGCATTATTTTGAAAGAAGAATAAAGCCATTGATGCAGTGGTTTTCCGTACTTGGCTCTCCACATAACGAACTTCTACATCCAATTTTAGAATTCAAACACTTACACTCGACGTATCAACGATACCCGCGTCTTTGTATACGTCAGTTACACGCGGAACTGCATCGTTTACATGTACGTACAGAATTAACTTGTGTACCACAGAGGAGTAGTATGGGTTCAGTAGAAGTAGGCATATACTCATTTACGTACATTATCTTTCATTGCTTACGGAAAGATTCCCGACACTAAGGTACACAGTGTATGTACTGGGATTAAAGTCAGCACGTGAAGTGTAACCAAGCGTGTTCAGAAAGTACCAGATTCTGTGAGTTAAGTATTAGGCGCTGCAGTGATTAATTGTAAGGGCACAGAAGTACTTTGATGGTTAACATTTCGCGGGTGTTCCTGGAGGCACATTACGTGTACAGATATTACGTACGTTATTGAAATAATCCGTAAATGCAATGTTGTCAACCGGACTGACTAAGAATTTAAAGACTTCTTGGCCTTGTGTAAAATGAGCAAGGGGATCGATATCATGAGTTGGGCTGCTCAGCACCGTACTGGTGTAGAAACTAAGGACGACGGGAAATGCCGACAAGGCAAGGGAAGACTTTTCGTGTGTTGTAACATGCGAGGTATTTGACCAAATGCGGCAGCTGCAAAAAACCGTGTAGGGGGGGGGGGGGGGGGCTGAACGAGATTTCTGTACGCAGTCCACCCAAGTCAACAGCACGCAAAAGCCACGAACTCGGAACACCGCAGCAAAGTGTGTGGAAGACAGTGCGTCGGCGGTTACACTCCAAACCGTACCGTCTGGATCCCTTACAACAATTAAAAGCGGACTGTTACGGCCGGCGCCTTCAGATTTGCGCCACATTGGAAGCATCAATTGAGGATGGACATTTCGCCCCCACGCTGATATTCAGCGACAAAGCAATTAACACTTTTCTGAAAAAGTTTATCTCCGCAATGTGAGAGTGTGCCGAACTGAAAATCCTCACCAAATTTCGGTGCATGAACGCGATTCGCCGAGGGTTAATGTACCCTGTGCAGTGTGACAGGCGAAGCTGAATGGGCCGTTTTAATACTGTAAGACAACTGTGGCGGGTACATCTTACCTCGATATGTTGAACTTGTGGTTGTTTCGACTACTCATTCCTTCAGGGAGCATCGATGTTTGTTGCTACCTAAACTACGAAATTTCGCATCGCTGGATTGGCCGTAGGCGGTTAACGCAAGAACTGATCAGCTTGCAAAAGCACTTAGCAATGGATGCTTGAAAATCTGAAACTGGTCACGGGTTTGTGTAGTTAAACTGTGTGTGTCGTAAATTGCGGTTGTCTCCTATATTTAAGTCATAATGTTTATAATTCTACTACAGCCCTGTTTCTCTTAATGTTTATTTTCGAAAATCTAGCGATTAAAATAGGGTTTCATTGCGCTGTGGCTGACCTCTGTGAGTGGCTCAACTTCAGATTACAAGCACACAGTGGTACAGCGAATGCTGGACATTTGCCACGCCGCGCATTTGCCACACTTGCCCCTTCGCCAGGTAGCTTGACTAGCGATCCCTCAGGTTAGCGACGCAATTCCTCGTACTACTTCTGTCCGCTTTCGAACCGCCGTCTTCACATCTTACTTGATGCAACCAGTACGTAAGGGACCTCCATCGACATCTCGGGGAAATACAGAGCTGCTTCTCCGAAATGTAAACATTTATAACATTTGGGAAACGAAAGCAATACCGACGACTAAGTCAGTATGTGATTAGTTGTGCCGAGTATAAATACAGATCCCTCTGTCTGTACGGTAGCTTCCTTTCACGCTCACTTATTGACATAGAAACAGTCTATCGCCATGAGAACAACAAGAACGGAAAGATGTAAAAGAGTGCGAATGTACGCTAATCATTTCTTTTTTGTCACTGCAATGTGCCTACTTTAATTACTACAACTGCATGCCCAAAAGACAATAAGGGAAGAAGAAATGGGTATGTGAACGTTTGAAAAGAAGAACGACATACTCCATATTAATTTACTCTCTAAAATCCGGTATCTCTTGCGGCGAAACATTAGTTAATAAAGTGTAGCGGGACAATGTTCAAAACATAACTGAAAATACGCTACTAATTAGAGGTAAGAACTTCTATGACTGACATGTCATCTAAAGTCGACGTACATTTTTAAAATGTTAGAGATAAGGAACTGTGGTAATACAGAATGCTATGCTTGTAACGTACGTTGTTGTTCTACATTCTTTAGCTCTGGTATTTACAGTCAGAGACAAAACATCCTAGGTTTTGGAGGGAAAAACCGTAATTGTAATGATCTGCACTACAACAGAAACAAGAAGCACAACGTAAGGGAAAATAATGTAATGCCTGTTCCAACTCACAAGTTACATTGAAGCAGATAGTTCCTGTCACTTAGGGTGGGCAGCGGTTATATTCGACAACCTGAATAAAGTAATAACTGGCTCCTTTTGCCGACCCCCGGTCTCATATGAAACAGTTGCTGGACAGTTCAAAGACAACTTGAGCCTCATCACAAATAGGTACGCTACTCATACAATTATAGTTGGTAGCGACTTCAATCTACCTTCCATATGTTGTCAAAAGTTCATTTTCAGACCCTATACAAAACAACTTCTCTAATTGTTCTAAATGGTCTCTTTAAATTATTTTGGATAATTAGTTCACGAGACCACTCACATTGCAAATGGTTACGAAAACACACTTGACCTCTTAGCCACAAATAATTCTGAGCATCACGACGGATACAGGGATTAGTGAACACACAGTCGTAGCGAGGATCAATTCCGTAAAAAAGAAATTCACCAAAACTAAACGCGAATTATATCTATTTATAAAAGCTGCTAAAAATTCGGTAGACTTCTTTCTAAGAGACACTCCCCAATCCTTCCAAACTATGTAAGTGAAGACCATATGAGGCTTAAAGGTCAAAGAAATGTTATCAACAGCACTCTAGAGATTCGTACCAAATAAATTAATAAGAGACGGAACTGATACCCCATAAATGTGGCGGAAACTCCAAAGAGATTCTGGTCCTGTGTTAAGTAAACCAGCGGAAAGGCTCAGTAAGTAGCTTTACTACGCGGCGGGTGAGGGGGAGGAGGGGGAGGGGGAGACCAGGGACCCAACCCTTCGGAGCAGCTAAAATCGTGGCGAATGTCCGCACACCGGCACAGCACGGTTACTGCTGCACGCAGGTTACCCTCAGCCACGTGTCAGGGCGACACCTCGCCACCGTCTCCACGTTGAGTCACGTTTACTGCCAGCCCAAGTATCCTGTGAGACACCACAGTGAGAAATTTTATGCAGCTATCACATTTTGCTGCTGGACAGAACACCTAATGAATTGAAAGCACCCGGAAACACTGTACACATTCCTAAGTCACGAGTGACCTTACTCCCTTATTATTGGATATCTACGTGTGACGTAAACAGCTGATTCCACACAACCGCGATTAAATGGAGGCCTTTTTAGGAAACTGTTTTGGTTGCCGCTACTGTTCATCCGTGAACGCCACAGTTTTCTACAATTCAGCAAATCTTATCTCGCTACACACGATACGTTTTGAACAGGTCTTTAATACGGCGTGCATCAATTGCGTTGTACATTTTGTGATAGGCGAGTATAAATACGAAAGCCATCACACACAGTTCCACGTCACGAAAGTGAAGGGCATTTACAGCACCGATTCCGGGTTACTTACTATACATAAAATCGCGCAACTTTTATCAAATCATCCTGTCCCTCACGTGTGACGACAGTCACTTTTCCGTGACGTCACGCGTTCTGTGCTGCCATTGGATAAGGGGAGCACACTGAACAGTCGTCGTATTGATCTACCTGTTTGCGAAGAAAATTGTCAATTTTATGATTTTGGTATTCAAATTTGCGTTTTACGACGATGTGTAGTCTAACTGACACATGGCATTTCTGAACTCTTCAAGACGGGTCGTCTTCAGTACTTTGTCATGCCGAAGTGTCTGTAAATGCGACGTCAGTGGCCACCGACGATTCCGAAACTGTGACTTACCATCAATAACGGGTAAGGCTTCTGTAACAGTATCTGGCTAAACGAAATAATGTTTACTGTAGGTTTCTGTCAAACATAATTAGCAAATGCCCCCACAAATGTTATAATTTTGACGTGATTCAGCCCTCTGACGGAAACTAACAACAAATCTACCTCGATTCTCGCAATTGTTGCACTGGAAATGGCACAAATTAAATCTAGATTCTGCCGCCGTTACAGGCTGCACATAGAAATCTACACTGCACTTTAATCGTGTCAATTCAACGTCAAATAAAGAAGCTGGTAAGTGACGGCGTCAGAATCACCGACATTCATTCCTCCCTCACATAATATACGACTGAAGCGCAGGCCGCACAGAACACGGCGCGTCTCACAGATGGCTGACGCGTTGCTTTGTCGACACACCGGGCTCTCTCATCAGACAAATAGTAACACGAGAACAGCCCAACAAAGCGATGCAGCGTTGTAGAGTGCTAAAAAAAAATTTCATCAGCAAATCACAAACGAAGAGACGTGACAGGGCGATAAAAAATACGAAATGTTTATTTCGTGAAGCACAAACATTACGATAAATTCTCAAGAATTCGCCAACTACTACGCAAATGGTCGCCCGTGTGTAATGAGCGTGTTGGGGAAAGCTACAGATTGCTCGTCGACCATAACCTTAACTCCAGAACATTGTGAAAATACTGAAATGAACGCGACTGCTGCGTCTCATCGCCACAAGCGTGTCGGCGTCACGCCACGAGTTGTGATTCGCGAACGGATTTCAGGATCCGCTACGCCCGCGCACGAGACAGCTTCCTACGTCTGATTACTTTGCAGACGAGTTTACGTGTGTAACATCTGACGTTAAGCATGTAAGCGAGATAAAGTTTAGAAACGGTTTGAAATTGTTCTTAACGTGTGTTCGAAAGCAAGTGCTCATTCTGAAATACTGGGTAAACACAGTCTGCTTAATTTGCGCTCCTTTTTAAAGAAAAGCCCTTTTATCGCGCGTCTAAATTTTTGACACGTCATGTCTGCTGATGTGTGGGCCGTACGACGACGTAATTGTTGTCTAAATTTTTGACACGTCATGTCTGCTGATGTGTGGGCCGTACGACGACGTAATTGTTGCAGATACCCTACGGGGTGTGGGGATACTGTCTGCAAACTGCGTCGCGAATAGCTAGGTACTGATAAACTACAACGATACGTCTGATGCCTAAGTTGACTCCATGAACAGCGGCAACGTGGCCGGAGTAGGGCGGTAGCGGAAAAATCTCTCCAGTTTTGGTAGTCTTGCGTGCCGTTTCTTGGAAGTCGGTAACTGCCCTCATTCTGAAATACTGGCTGACTAACGTCCGCGTATTTCGGCGCCCTTAGTCACGTTACCTCGCGACGCGCAATGTTTCCAACTGCGGTACTCCTCTTACTGCGTGACAACTGCAATTTAAGATTATACCTCTGAATGAGTACATCTTGACAACATTTCAGATGTCTGAATTTGGTCACATTACGCGAAACATTAAAAAATAAATTTCTCCCACGCCTGCAAGCCGCTACACGCCTTGTCGCACTAAAACTCGCTTACTACAAAGTTCTGCATTTCATGGTTTTCGTAAACTTGCGTCCTACGAACATAATCAAAAACGCGAGGTTTTCATTTTAAATGCCTGTTGTACGTGAATTCCCTGAAAATCTGCACTGGCACATCGAAACACTAGCCGACTGATTGTGACATTATTTTCCATTCGTTCCACGTTATTCTCGCTCAAGTTTTCATAGACTGGAGCAAGGCCGTAAGTAACGACCAATAAATCACTGAACACTCAAGACGGTAATTTAACACACTGTTAGCCACCCCCTTTGTTCGTAGCGGTCGTAATTTTTCAAAGTAAGACAAAGTATTAGACAAGAGCAGTAAGTGAGTTACGCGACAAAAACCACACAAAAGCGTGCAGAACATCCGCCGCTCCCATAAATTCCTGCCTTACCTTTCTGAGGTATTCCCGTGGAGACAAGATACACGAGCTCTGTCTGGGCAGGCAGGACAACGTGGCACGCTGCTTCCCTCCAGGCTGCTGCGTCACAACTGGACCGCACAGACAGCCGGCTGCCCCCCCCCCCCCCCTCAGCGCTGACGTCACGGGGCGGCGTTGCCAGCTCGCACGGCAGGCGAGGGAACGGCTGCAGCAGGGCGTCTACGTCTGTGTCGGCACTGCCGGACCGCCTGCGTCCCATCCACGCCACAGTCAGTTATCTCGAACCGCGCTATACAGCTGGCAACACACACACCCTTCGCCTGGCGCCCCAAAAAACCGGATTTCGTCAACCGATTTCCCAGTACCGCTTTTGGTCAACGCAAAGATGGAACAAAGACGCTGCATTTTGGTCACGGGATGAGGAGAGGTGTGAACACAACATCTTCCGTCATCGTGCTGAGTGCCAGTGACTTACGCGCGAGCTTCGCGATTTGTGTCGATCATTTGCTACTCCAGAAACGACGGACGAGTGTGACAAGTTTTCGTTAAAGAACGTTACAGGGATATCAATGCTGAGGTCATCGGTGCCTGGGCTCACGTACTACTTTAACTTAAAACAAGTTACACTGAGGACGACACACATTTACCCTCAACGTGTGGACCAACTGAAATCAATCTGTGATTTCGTTGATACTGGCTACGGCAAAGTTCTAGGTAGTATTAAAACTAGATGGTTGTCATTGTTGCCAGGAGTTACAAAAGTTATTGATACGTATGAACCTTTGAAATCTTGTTTTCTATCTCAGAATAGGTGTCCCACGTTGCTGAAACAAATTTTCGAGAACCCACAGTCACTTCTTTGGCTTCATTTCACACAATGCCCATTGAAAATGTTTTTAAATTCAATCCAAAAGTTGGAAATAACCACGGTTTCCGCTTGCTTCAAGAAATAATCAATACCATTTCAAGTAACTTGGGAAAGGAAGGTACTTAGTCAAAATACGAGCCTTTTACGAATTCTAAGGCACTTTTCTGACTTGTTTGGAAAAGTAGAGTTCTCCACTTCAACCACTGAAATAATTTCATTGGATAACACAAAAAAATACTGTTTCTTGGGCTTAACTTTTAAATTTTCTGATAATTCTTAAGACAGTAGACTGATGTGCAACATTTCAGACGAGATAGGATGCGTGAACAGCATTGTATCCCAGAAACTTGAGGAATTGGAAAAAGCTAATTTGGAAACAGATGAGAGACTGTGCGATGTATTCAATACACTTAAAAGTACAGGTACTTGATGTAAAAATATAGACACACTTGTGAGTTTTGCTCCTGCTGTACCAGACATAAATAATGTTGTGGAAAGAGTATTTTCAACTGTGAGCTCCCTTTGGAGTGTGGAATGTGTGGTGCTAGATCCACTTCCTTCCCCACAGGTGTTTTGTGTCTCATATTAGAGGCCAAAACCGAACATAAAATTCTTTGTCAAGTACAGAGTAGAGGTGCTCTTATTCGGTAATTGTACTGTCAAATTATTGGGTTTATAGTGAATTCTTGCAACGGGCCTTTGTCCTCAGAAGTTGACTGTCGAAGGTAGTTGCTCTCTGTCCCAGTGTACTTAAAAACAGAATAAGCAAGCATTCTTCAAAACTATATAATCTATGGATATGGTCAGTGTCTGTATCAAGTAAATCCTACCCCATATTTGGCAGATTGGGTTCCGCATTTGGGGGCTGCATTCAGTTCTTATCCTCCCGTAATAGCGATCAATAAAATTGTAATATGTTGTCTTGTGTATCCAGTACGAGGATATTTCATTCCTTAGCTCATACAACAGCCTGACAGGTGGTGGTTTTCTCGGCTATTTTTCCAGTACATGAACGAATTTCAGCCACAATCTAAGTTTGTGTGTCTGGTGCGTACTCAATGAAACGAAAATAACCTCTGTTTGCCTGGTGGCTGTTGGTATTTGAATTCAGGAACAGGTTTCATTCGGAACACCGACTTTGCCATTAAATCTGAATTTTGCGGAGAACAGGTAGCCTTCATAATGGCGAGACCCTTTTGCACAGGATTTCGGTCACCCCAGGGATCTTATGTTGATGCTGTGACATTGTTAGGGTGTACTAACATGTAAATTTTATTTTCTACAGATCTCACACAATTTCTTCATTGTAGTTGATCAGCGTTGTTGCTTGCTTTATGAAACAGTGTCGTCTTTGATGTGTTTTGAATTTTGTGTGAAGTGTGTTTATGGTACTTTGGGAGCTTTTCGTCGTAATCCTTTTCATTGGGGAGTTTTTTTAAATGTAATTAATGCTCGTGTGACGATTTTGAGCTGGGAATTGCGTGTGAAGCTCATTTTCATTCTATTAGGTTTCTTGTGATGAATCCCTTGTTTAGCCACTGTGATGAACTTAGTAAAAATTTAGCATGTTATTTAAGTGAATTTGTTTCAGATAGTGTTTTTTCTGTATAAGATTTTCATTTGCGTTATTCGAAAATAATTACGTGTAGTCGCTCCAAAAGCAGTACGAGGAGAAAAGAAAAAAGGTGGTAAGTAGACGAAATGCCTAGAAAAGAGACTTCGAAGGTACAGAGAAGTGTAGGGACATATTCTCCCCACTTTTAGCGACGAAAATGTGCAAAATGAAACAGTAGGTTCCTCCGATGCGAGGCAAATGAGTGAGCCAGACTTCAGTGGTGCAGCGGAGATGTTTAGATTTAGGACGTGCACAGCCTGTTCCACTCACAGCTAGCAGTGTTTGGGGTCGAGTGCACAACTTACTGAGTGTGAGTGCGGGCGAGGCTGAAGCAACGATAAGTGAACAGAGGGCAGCAGAGCATGTAGCTCTGAGCAGAACATGACTGGACAATTTGGCCACGCTGATAAAAAGAATAAGCACATAGCGAAGAGTTAAAGGCAGACTGCAGACTTGCTGGCGTCAAAGGAGGAGCTAAACTGAGATTTAGTTGCCGAATATGGCACCTTAACGACTACAGTAGAATCACTGAGCTCAGAAATTGATGATGATATGGAAGAAACGTTCAGAACTTAGCAATCAAAATCAAGGACGATATCGCTGTAGAAGTTACTGCGAAATTTGAAGTGGTGTGTGTGTGTGTGTGTGTGTGTGTGTGTGTGTGAATCGTAAGAGACGAAACTACTAAGGTCATCGGTCTCTAGACTTACACACTACTTAAACTAATGTAAACTAACTTATGCTAACAACATCACACACGCATGCCCGTGGGAGGACTCGAACCTCCGGCGGGAGGGGCCGCGTAATCCGTGACACGGCGCCTCAAACCTCGCGGCACTTGGAGAGGCAGGAAACAGGTTAAGTGGGATAGAAGGAGGACAGGAAGGAGTGAGCGGGAAAGGCTGGTTGCCAGGAGGCTAGAACAGGAGCATGGGGGATGCGACTGATTGTGATCATAGGGAATTCTTTAATCTACTAAAACAAATGCCCATGTTCACTGGCAACATACAGGGTGGCGCAAGAAATGTGTTACCATTTTGTTTTTGAAATATGAACTTCACTGTCAATACGATCTGACAGGAACATATACTACAATGAAGAGCCGCCCATGGAGATTTGTTCTAACTCAGCGCATACTCAAAATGGCCACCATTTCGTTTCCGACCTTCCTTCAAACGAATACTGAAGTTAGTGATTACCCTACGGCACATGTCGTCCGTAATTTCACTGCAAGCTTGTTGAATAAGTCTTCTGAGCTCCATTAAATCTTGTGGACGTTTCGGGGAAATTTTTTCCTTTAGGAACCCCCAAAGAAGAAAGTCACATGGATTGAGGTCTGGACTATTGGAGTTTTTACACGAGCATTTCGACATGCGGACCATTTCACTCAGGTTTCCAGCTCGCTTCAATCACGGACAAAATTGGCTCCCCAATGGCGGACATATTGACCATGTGCTCAGAACAAATCTCCATGGACGGTTCCTCATTGTAGTATATGTTCTTTTCAGACTGTATTGACACAGTTTATATTCAAAAACAAAATGGTAAAACAATTCGTGCGCCACCCTGTATGTAAGCGAAGTACGGACATTATCGAGACACTTGGGAGCGAATAAACAGCAGGAAATTTGGAACTGGAAAGTACAGGTAAGGAAACGCTCGATGGTGCAGATACAGTACATGCACAGAAGCCTTAGGAAATCATAACAAATACCTACAGGCAGTCCACTTAAACTGGAATCTAACATTTTATAGGAATCCACAGTATTTGCGAGCTGAAATGAGAAACATTAGGTAATTTTGAAAGAGAAAATGGGAGCTCAACTTGGAATCGACCGAAGTACAAGTAGGAACCACTGTGGATGAATAGGCTGACTCGAGAAAGTGCAGAAGAAATTGAGAGCAGAATTCCTGCGTCTGTGATGAAACGAAAATTAAGATGCACTGCGATGAAAAAAGAAAAGAAAATGAGAACGAGAATTGCCCGAAACTACGGAAGACGCTGTGATAATACGATGCTAAACAGCATCTTCTACATTTGCATCTCCATCTACATCTATATGCTCTGCAAAAGACCGTGGCAGAGAGTACGTCCCACAGTACCAGTTATGAGGGTTTCTTCCTGTTCCATTCACGTATGGATCGCGGGAAGAATGAATGCCTTTGTAAGCTTAGTACTTATTGTAATCTTATCCTCGCTATCCCTATATGAGCGGTACGTAGAGGGTTGTAAGTATATTCCTAGCATCACCATCTAAAGGCTGTTCTTGAAACTTTGTTAATAGACTTTCTCGGGATAGTTTGAGTCTGTCTTTAAAGAGTCTGGAAGTTCAGTTCCTCGCGTACTTCTGTTACACTCCCACGGGTCAAACAAATCCATGACAATTCGTGCTGCCCTTCTCTGTATACGTTCAGTATCCCTTGTTAGTCTTATTTGGTGCGGGTCCCACATACTTGAGCAACATTCTAGAACCGGTGGTACGAGTTGTTTGTAAGCAAAGTCCTTTGTAGGCTGACTTATCTCCCCGAGTATTATTCCAGTAAACGGAAGTCTGTCACCAGCTTTATCCACAACTAAGCGTATGTCGTCATTCCATTTCATACCATACGATTTTTTTCGTTTTGTGGAGGCACAGTCTTACATTTATGAACATTTAAATCAAGTTGCCGTTTTTCCACCGCTTTGAATTCTTATCAAGATCTGACTGAATATTTATGCAGCTTCTTGCAGACAATACATTACAGGTAACTGGATCATCTGAAAAACTCTGAGGTTACTATTATTATTAATACACTACTGGCCATTAAAATTGCTACACCACGAAGATGACGTGCTACAGATGCGAAATTTAACCAACAGGAAGATGATGTGATATGCAAACAATTAGCTTTTCAGAGCATTCACACAAGGTTGGCGCCGGTGGCGACACCTGCAACGTGCTGACATGAGGGAAGTTTCCAACCGATTTCTCATACACAAAAAGCAGTTGACCGGCGTTACCTGGTGAAACGTCGTTGTGATGCCTCGTGTAAGGAGGAGAAATGCGTACTATCACGTTTCCGACTTTGATAAAGGTCGGATTGTAGCCTATCACGATTGCGGCTTATCCTATCGCGACATTGCTGCTCGCGTTGGTCGAGATCCAATGACTGTTAGCAGAAAATGGAATCGGTGGGTTCAGGAAGGTAATACGGCCGCCGTGCTGGATCCCAACGGCCTCGTATCACTAGCAGTCGAGATGACAGGCATCTTATCCGCATGGCTGTAACGGATCGTGCAGCCACGTCTCGATCCCTGAGTCAACAGATGGGGACGTTTGCATGACAACAACCGTCTGCAGGAACAGTTCGACGACGTTTGCAGCAGCATGGACTATCAGCTCGAAGACAATGGCTGCTGTTACCCTTGATGCTGCATCACAGACAGGAGCGCCTGCGATGGTGTACTCAACGACGAACCTGGATGCACAAATGGCAGAACATTTTTTCGGATGAATCCAGGTTCTGTTTACAGCATCCGTGTTTGGCGACATAGCGGTGAACGCACATTGGAAGCGTGTATTCGTCACAGCCATACTGTCGCATCACCCGGCGTGATGGTATGGGGTGCCATTGGTTACACGTCTCGGTCACCTCCTGTTGGCATTGACGGGACTTTGAACAGTGGACGTTACCTTTCAGATGTGTTACGACCCGTGGCTCTACCCTTCATTTGATCCCTGAGAAACCCTACATTTCAGCATGATACTGCACGACCGCATGTTGCAGGTCCTGTACAGGCCTTTTTTGGATACAGAAGATGTTCGACTGCTGCCCTGGCCAGCACATTCTTCAGATCTGTCACCAATTGAAAACGTCTGGTCAACGGTGGCCGAGCAACTGGCTTGTCACAATACGCCAGTCACTACTCTTGATGAACTGTGGTATGGTGTTGAAGCTGCATGGGCAGCTGTACCTGTACACGCCATCCAAGCTCTCTTTGACGCAATGCCCAGGCGTATCAAGGCCGTTATTACGGCCAGAGGTGGTTGTTCTGGGTACTGATTTCTCAGAATCTATGCACCCAAATTGCGTGAAAAGGTAATCACATGTCAGTTCTAGTATAATATATTTGTCCGATGAATAACCGTTTATCATCTGCATTTCTTCTTGGTGTAGCAATTTTAGTGGCCAGTAGTGTATTTCGTCTTCTGTAGAGTGTGATTTTGCAGCTGTGTTAAGGGCAACCTACAGTTCACAGGAGTTTCTGCAAACGTAACGTTATTTTGACGCCATAAGTTTTGCATTCATGTGGACCGGGCTGTGGATAAGGGAGAGATTATAATGTTGGCAAGAATTAGCTCCGAAACTTACTGAAAAAGTTGTGCCAACTGCATTTGCTAATACGCCTTCATCAACACCAACAGTGAGACCAATAACTGATTTACAAGCAAAAAGAATCTTAAGCCAGCCTGCACAGATTCCAATATTCTGCTCATTTAAGTTTTTCAAGAAAATGAAATTTTTAAATCTGAAAACTGATGTGTGGAGCTGGTCCGTAGTCAGAAAAAAAGGGGGGGGGGCAGCCATTCTAACAAGTGAGGTAAACCATCAGCTCACTTACCTTGTGTCCAGTAAGTATAGCCGTTTCGAAACAACACAGCTAGCATCTCTCGAAAACACGTCACTATCTGTAACGTTTTGTGTAAGTGGTTGAAGAGGTACTTTAATGGGAGATTTTTGTCTGGGAAAGAAGTGGCCTAGAAAAACTAGCCCGTAAATTGTCTTTTGTACACTTCACATATGGCGACATTTTATATATACCTGAGACTACGCCACCTTTTTATTCTGTTGCAAATGTGTCAGTTCTATGCTTTTTATTTTGAACGGTAATTTGCTCTGCCATATGATCAACGTGTGAATATTTATTCGCATTTGCGAGTTTCACACTTAATATGTAGATTTGAAAATTATTGACAATGACAAATCAGACCTGCTACGCACACCTCCAGGGAGAGAGAACTATATGTACACATTATCGAATATTTAAGAACTAACTGCAATTAACTTAATAAAGAAGTCCCAGAACCTTTGCAAACGTGAAGGTGATATGGTAGGACGCGAGTCACCTCCGTAGCCACCCTCTGCTCTGTAACTCAACGCTTACAACCGCTGCCTCACAATCAACCGCTGGAAGATCAGCCCCCGCACCGTAAACTGAATGTAATGAAGGCTTTAGCAGCCGATACGTCCTTATATGACGTCTGATTATAACACATCAGAAAGGAAGTGTGGTGTTTTAAAAAAATCTTCCATGTACAGTTGCGTTGAAACGGTGCTGTTTCATAATACGGAATTTAGGACCTCATATCCAGTAGCAGCCATGACAAATGACAATTTTTTTCATGCATAAATAATTATAACAGTCACGTGCAAATGTCGTCAACTCACGGAGTAAGAGTGTGATACGTTTCTTTTTTTAACCATTCTTGACAGCCCACATAAAGTCTGGTCTTCCGCCATTTCCTTTGTTTGACTTCACAGGAAGACAGCCGACCAAGCTAGCAACACCGTTGTTCCAGCTCCAAGTACTGGAGACGCTGTCCAATGCTCCGTACTGCACGCCTGGACTGCACACTTGCGAAGGGCGTTTCAGTTTTCCAATACCTATGTACCCTAAAATGGATCACAGAGTTTCGCGGTGTGCAACTTAATAAATAATGACTCCGAAATGCACCACTTACGCCTCGCGGAAACTGAATATAACCTGGCGTCTACTACGACTGCTGTTTCCCACCAAACACAAAACGATACAACTGAAGTCATGAGAAAAGTTACTAACGTCTAACTTTAAATGACGGGAAAATTCTCCGTACAACTTCGTTTGCATGACGTAGCTAAAAATGATATTTCCATCCAGATGACAAATTTATTACTGTCTGTTCATTTGAATGCTGATGAGTGAACCATCACTTGAATTCTGGGTTCCATATAACACTAAGAATATATACTTGCAATAAAAACGAGAAATTTTCGTGTGATATGTAATTGTAAACTGCAAGATGTGCATTTTTCTCAAAATTGGTGACGTATGAGTTAATTGCCATATATGGCTCAAAACCGTATCAACCAAAACCATTAAAAATAAACGCAAAATATATCTATTTAAAACAGCAGATAAAAATTCGCTTGATGCCTTCCTAAGAGTGTCTCCATTCCTCCCAAGCTAATTATGTAAGTGTAGACCAGATATGGCTCAAATTCACAGATACAGTATCGACAGCAATAGATTCATACCGCCTAAGTTAAGAGACGGGACTGATCCACCATGGTGCACAAAACACGTCAGATCAATGTTGCAGAAGCAACGAAAAACGCATGCCAAATTCAGAGGATCGCAAAATCTCGAGGAGTGGCTAAGTTTCACGGAAGCTCGAAATAGTGCGGACGTCAATGCGAGATGCTTTTAATAGTTTCCACAATGAAACATTGTCTCAAAATATGGTAGAAAACCCAGAGAGATTCTGGTCGTACGTAAAGTACACCAGTGGCAGAAAACAGTCAACACCGTCACTGCGCGATAGCGATGGAGAAGTTGGGCTGCGTTCGCATTGCGCGCCGCGCCGAGCCGAGCCGGGACGGCGAAATGGGGGAAAATCCATTTCTCCGATTTTCATGTTGTAAAAATTCTTAGCGGTATACGAGTCTTCGCCACATCGTTTTATTAACTTATTTTTTTCCTTAAAAGCGTTACTTACGTCGTGAAAAAAGAAAAAGTCTACTTTTCGTTTCGCGTGATTTCTTAGTTTCGTAACGCTTTCCAACAGGTTTTGAAGAAAGTATGCGGCTAAAAACACTCGGGATGTCGCCGGCTCGGCTCCGAGGGGCTCACGCCGTGTCGGCGCGGCCCGGCCGCCAGTGTGAGCACCGCAGTTCAGAACCATATGTTTGATATTAAAGCGGGCGGCGGCCCGGCCAGGCCGGCAGTGTGAACACAGCCTTACCGATGATGGTGCCACCGAAGCGGAGTTACTAAATACAGTTTTCCGTAATTGCTTCACGAAAGAAGACGACGTACATATCCCAGAATTCGAAACCAGAACAGTTGTTAGCGTGAGTGACAAAAGTAGATTTGTGCTGCGAAACAACTCAAATCACTTTACTAAGGCAAGTCTTCAGGTCCAGATGATGTAGCAATCAGGTTCCTTTCAGAGTATGCAGACAACACAGCATTTCTTATCAATCATGTACAACCGTTCACTTGGCGAAAGGTCTGTTCCTACAGACAGGAAAGTAGCACATGTCACACCAATATTCAAGAAAGGAAACAGGAGTAACCCATTTAATTACAGACCCGTATCACCGACCTCAATTTGCAGGAGGATTTTGGAGCACATACTGTACTTTAACATTATGAATCACTGAAGAAAATGACCAACACTGATTCAGGAAATATCTTTCTTCATTCCCATGAAGTAATGAGTGCTGTCGACAAGGGATCTCATATCGATTCGATATTCCTAGATTTCCAGAAGGCTTTTGATACCGTTCCTCACAAGCTACTATTAAATTGCGTGCATACGGAGTATCGTCTCAGTTGTGTGATTGGATTCGTGATTTCCTCTCCGAGAGAGACCACAGTTCGTGGCGATAGACGGTAAATCATCGAGTGGAACAGAAGTGATATCAGGCGATCCGCAAGGTAGTGTCATAGGCTCTCTGCTGTTCCTGATTTACCTACATGATCTAGGAGATAATCTGGGCAGCCCCCTTAGATTGTCTGCAGATGACGCTGTGATTTACAGTCTAGTAAAGTCATTAGACGACCAATTCCAACTACAAAATGATCTAGAGAGAATTTCTGTATGGTGCGAAAAGTGGCAATTGGCACTAAACAAAGAAAAGTGAGAAGGGTCATCCACATGGGTATTAAAAGAAATCCGAGTAATTTTGGGTATACGATAAATCGCACAAATTTTAGGGCTGTCAATTCGACTAAATACCTAGGAATTACAATTACGAGCCACTTAAATTGGAAAGATCACATAGATAATATTGTGGGGAAGGCGAAACAAAGACTGCGCTTTGTTGGCAGAACACTAAAGAGACAGCTTACATCACACTTGTCCATCCTCTGCTGGAATATTGCTGCGCGGTATGGGATCCTTACCAGGTAGGATTGACGGAGGACATCGAAAAAGTTCAAGGAAGGGCAGCTCATTTCGTGTTATCGCGAAATAGGGGTGAGAGTGTAACTGATATGATACGCGAGTTGGGGTGAGAGTCACTGAATCAAAGGCAGTCTTGATTGAGGAGAGATCTATTTACGAAATTTCTCCAACTTTCTCTCCCAAATGTGTAAATATTTTGTCGACACCCAACTACGTAGGAAGAAATGATCATGATATTAAAATAAGAGAAATCAGAGCTCGAACGGAAAGATATAGGTGTTCCTTTTTCCAACGCGCCATTCGAGAGTGGAATGGTAGAGTAGTAGTATGAAAATGGTTCGATGAACCCTCTGCCAGGCACTTAAGTGTGAATTGCAGAGTAACCATATAGATGTATATGTAGACGTGATGAGTTTCATATTTAAATGCTTTAGGTATTCAAACCAAACAAAGAAAATTACGCACCACGTGGAGCGTAGAACCATCGTCCGCCGGCACAAACGATGGTCAATCTACGACCCTGTCTATCACGCCACGCATGTAGTTAACACCTCCCTTACTTCTGATACATAGTCCTACTCGAAAAAAAGTCAAAAGCTGATTTTTGCCTGTAATCTTGTGAAGAACATTAACTACTTGTTTCTCGCCATTAACGGTGTTCCACGCGCGTGTTTCACTACGAAGCAGGAAGCAGTGTCGTCCATTTTCGCGGTACGTATGAACAGCGAGACAATCAGAGCACAAGTACTGGTTACAGAGACACCGACTGTACACAATTTTTAACATAAAAGTTACGTAGGTAAAGTACGATTAAGATAGACGTTGATGGCTGTTAATACGTCAGAATGTCTGAAAGGTTCTTCCACACTGACATAGTAATAAGCTATCGAACACATAAGTTGGACCTACTTCCAAGAGCGGAGCACCACCAATGGTAAGAGAGCTTCGGCTGCTGACCAGTCAGCGCGCTTGCGTTTGTTTACATCTGGTTTGCTCTTATGATGAAGTACATGCTACATACGAACCCCGTAGCCCCACCCTTTATTTCGCATTCACGTTAATTGTCTTATCCGTCTCTCAACCGTATCTTCTTATTCCACACCAACCTACGCCTCTTGCTGTGCTACGGAGTACTGAAAGCGTGTTGCCGATAAATAAGTAGGATTCTCAGCCACATATGAATTTTTCCAGACGGACTGAAATACGCTATTGTTCAACAACGGCATAAAGAAGGGGATAGGTCTGATGCGAACAACTACCACCCAGTCTTAGTTCTGACATCTTTATCCAAAATTCTTGAAAAACTCATGTATTCAGGAGCAGAATCTCCTATTTGTAAAAATGGCGTACTAATTAAATGTCAATTTGGTTTTCAGTAAGACTTTTCAGCAGAAAATGCTATATATGTGCTTTCACTGATCAAATATTAAATGCACTGAATAACCGAACTTCATCCATTGGAATATTTTGTGACCTCTCGAAGGCTTCTGATGGTGTGAATCATGAATTTCTTCTAGACAAGCGTAAGTATTGTGGCATGAGTGGGACAGTGCACAAATGGTTTAATTCATATTTAACTGGAAGAAAGCAGAAGGCTGAAATTAGCAGTACAAATAGTCTGCGAAAACCAGCAGAGTCCTTTAACTGGGGAGGTATCAAGAACGGTGTCCCACAGGGTTCAGTCTGATTCCTTATTGGTCTTTATATACATTAATGACTCGCCACTCTATATTCATGAAGATGCAAAGCTAGTTCTTTTTGCTAATGATGCAAGTACAGTAATCACACCCAAGGAAATTGTAAATACTGTCTTTCACAAAATTACGAAGTGGTTCTCTGCAAGTGGACACTTATTAAATTTTGAGAAAAAACAGTGAATATAATTCTGTGCAGTAAATGGCATAACAACACTCAAATATAGGCTATGAACACAAGTCTCTTGCTAAGGCAGGGGATTCAAAATTTCTGGATGTGTACACTGATGAGAAATTGAATTTGAAGAAACATCGATGATCTGCTGAAATAGTTAGGTTGAGCTACTTACGCTACTGCGGTTATTGCAAAATATTGGTGATGAACATCATTAAATTAGCCTACTATGCCTATTTTCATTCACTGCTTACACATGGTATCGTATTTGGGGGCAATTCGTCACTAAGAGGAAAAGTATTCATAGCACATAAGGGTGTGATCAGGCTAACAGCTGGAGCCCACAGAAGATCACCTTGTGGACGTTTATTTAATGAACTCGAGATATTCACAGTACCTTCGCAGTACATATATTCATTTATGAAATTTGTCATTAATGACCCACCCCAATTCAAAAGTAACAGCAAAGTGCATAGCTACAACACCAGAAGAAACGATCTTCACTACTCTGGATTCAATCTCACTTTGTCACAAAAAGGTGTGAATTACGTTGCCACAAAAATATTTGGTCACTTGGCAAATAGCATTAAAAATCCGGCAGATACTAACCAACATTTAAAAGAAAAGAAAATTATGGAAATACGGAAGCGTCCGATCCCGCCCGTCTGCTTTCACCCATGACATCACAAATATGGCGGAAACGACCATAAACCACGATTCCAATATGGCGCATATAAAGTCGTTATGTACACATTGTGAGGACGAAAATACATCGAAAAACACACACACACACACACACACACACACACACACACACACACACACTTTCCACAAGAAGCCTAATGACACTAACGGGACAAGCGCGGGAAATGGGGTGTTTTGGGTGGGGGGAGGGGGGCAAACTAAATATAAACAAATTTAGACGCCCACCCCCATACGAAACCACATAAAAAGACGAAAAAACCGACATCACAGAACTCCCCAAATACCACTAAACAATATCATTTGGAATCAGACACTTCCCTTGACCTATATAGCTCAAAAACATCTTCTGATACCAACAGACACAGCCACACATCGGGATCGAACACTTCCCTTGACCTGCGCACTTAATTTTATCCGTCATATCCATTCCTGAACAAAAACAACCTATTAATTTTACTAAAATTACCACACGACGTATAGCGAACACTAAATTAACCTTCACACAAAATCGTTAACTCACTGAAACGAATTCCACTACAAACACAGCTGACACACTAACAATTCTGGATAATGAGCAAAAGCAAACTGAGCCCATTACACCACACGAACGAAAACCCTGAACATACCACCAGAGAGCACAACAAACCACAACACGACTATATCTACAAACGCGCCACACTCAAACCAAACTCCGCGCCGTCATGACGTCACACACGACAACACCCTTACACCACGGGTCAAAGCCGACGCGTGGGATCGGACGCTTCTGTCGACCCTCCTGAATGACAGCTCGTACTGAATAGATGAATCTTTAGACATGAAGTATTAAATATAAAAATATTTACTATTTTGTGTAAAGAAAACTTATGTTAAAGTGATACATCCCACATCATTACGAAATGTATTAATGCGCTATGCAACAAGGATCAATGTATGTATGTATGTATGTATGTATGTATGTATGTATGTATGTATGTATCTTTGGATACAGGCCAATTTGTCAACACAACCCATATTTCAGAGAGGTGGGTATGGTCTCAGCCCTTCTTTGTGGGAGTTTGTCTACAACCACCTGCATTGCTATATTTCATTTACTTACACAAAAGGCGATGAAATTACTCCCAACGTACTAATGACAAGAGATCCGCTTTCTGTGATATAAACTGTGTATTCCTTTCTCTACGCAACAGCAACACCCTTCATACTGTAGGCAACTGCAGATGTAACACTGCGTTCTTCTTAAAGCCGCAACACTTGAATAATTCTTTATTTGTCCTAATAAAGTATTACTCAGCAGCACTCGTTTGGTTTGACAGGAACATGTATGTGAATCTTCAGTTTCTCCCAGCTTATTTTTTGATGGAACAGTCCACAGGTGAACTGCCTGTTCGTAGTGTCCAGCGTGCACGCTATGAACCTAAAGTACAGCTATGGACTGTTCCATCAAGAATATATATAATAGTTGAGTTCTGCAGCGAGATTTGTAGCTGATACTCTGTATTATGATATCGTTCTGAGCACTGACAAACACTTATCAGAAAAGATTCTGAGGATGGCTGGTTTTACTGCCAAAGTGTTTCAGTGCTGGTCCTTTACGTGGGGCACTGCTTCACTCGTCCAGATACCCCCTTAGCAGAAAACCGACTACTTTTTTGGTAAGTGTACGGCACAGTCTCCGCCTGGAGATGCACGATTATTAACAGAAGTGAAGACTGAGCCCGTAACGCCGGGAATTTTGACAACTTTTCTAGCAAGAGGATCAATTTTAGGTCAACGTAAGCATTCATTCATTTCTGCACTTACACATATAGAACAAAGACGAAATGGACGATAACATTATCTGTCTTACTTACTACCCAACAGACTACCTTGTCACCAAAAACATTGCTCTAGAAAAGTGAAAATATCAAAATTCAATGGAACAGCGTTCTGTATTAAAACACATTTGCGTGACTTGACGTGCTGACGATTGGTAATGCAGGACTGGGAGAAAGAAGCTGACAGATTATTTGTACTAAATTCGACAGTTTTCCTGGAGCTGACTGCTTGGGGAAATACCGGATTCAATGCTCCACTATCGAACTGTCAAAATGCGTCTAGCTTGGTTTGATTTCAAACCATTAGGAGTAGGATCAGACTGTCCCAAGGTCTACGCACTATGCTGACGTAAAGTAATTGTTTAGTTCCTCAATAGTCCAAGTTGCCATAGCATCTTATCTACTTGCACAAGCAGTGTTCCATCATTCTGTTCTGTTATTCCTAACAAGCAGAATAATCCTTTTATGGATCACATGTGTACAAATACGAACCTACATTTCGGGGAAAAAAAATTCAACAAAATGGCGCGAATACGAGTAGAAATCTCGTCCGAGCCTATGCTTTTCACTCATGCCTAAAGTCCGTAGAACAGCAGAATTAATAGGAATGTCGGTAGGACTTTAAAATATCAAGATTTGTAATATGAAATTCGTTAGTATTTTGAGAGCGTAATAAACGAACGCGGTTTGTTTTATACGCGATAGTCTCCATAGTGAACCTAAATGAAACCTTACAGCTGCCATGACCTTGCAGAAACAAACCAAAAGAAAACAAAGAAAATAAGTCAACACTACAGGAACGCATGAGAACAGTCGTCCTGACCTTATTAAGGGTGTGGGTGTAGCAGAAGAAATTCTCGGCGCAGAAACAGCAGCACGAAACCCCAACGCAGAACGTCACACTGGACACTACTCGCTACAAATGCGACAGACGCCTGAAGCGGCAGGGCTGTGGCACGCAGTCAGTGCTGCCAACGGCTGCGAGGCCGGCAGGTACCAACTGCAGTCTGCTACGGGGGCTTCACACAGGGGGCAGCGCTTCCAGGGACCCTGCGCAGAACATGCGAATGTAATACGAAGACGGTCGTCCTAATTTTGTTATTGCGGACAAGCTGAAAAAAATAAAGTAACATGTTTGTGAAAGTACTTTTCACTTAATGTAATCCAATTCTACGCTCACTGTGACACTGCTGTGGCCACTGAAGTGCCTCTCAGAAAATTATGCCCGCACCGGAGTCGAGGGAACCAGCGGCTGTGAGACGGACGCGCCGCAGCAGTATCTGCTGCCAACACACGGCCGCTGCCCACGCGTCGATTCGATTCATTGCTGCTCGCTGCCTCTCCGCGCCATTTCTAGTCATTGCTGTGGATAACAATCAAGCATTACATTCTACCCGTCAGAAGGTGTTCCCACAGAATGATTGTTTTATTCTCGTCAGTTGATACATATGCCTGTCACACATTCCCACTTCACGTGTTGTGTGTGCTCTGTGTGTGAAGATACAGTGTTTTTCCCTGTCCTGTGGAGTTCAAAGTGCCAACAGGGAAACCTTTCCTGAAAGGGACAGATTTAAAAGATACGATTCATGTATTCAAAAGATCAAGAAAAAGCTACAACTGAACAGTTTTTGAACTCACAAAAAGGCGCTTCCGGAAAATTTCTCCGACCAACAACGTCAGACAGTGAGACTTCAGCGTGCTTAAAAGGCCATGTCCTTAACAGCAGCCCCTCATCGTGTGGTACTTTAGATGCAAGTGAACACAAGCACTGGAATACGGACTTCCCGCTGTCCCACATTCGGGTAGGCCTACTGCTAGCAGTTGTGAAGCAATCAGGAGTTTGGACCCAGGCACTTGGCGTAATAGGTTAACATCCACAATGATAAATGAAATTTTACATAAAGGCCCTGATAACATTGTAAGTTTTGAGTATCCTTTAAACGAGAATGAAACAAAATTTTCAACTCATTTTTAATATAAGAAGTTTACCAAATTGAGAAAGACAATGATCGTAAATGGCTTGTGTATTCGAAACCTACCGACAACGTTCTTTGTTTTTATTGTTAACATATTCGATCTCCTTCAAACAAGATATCAGGCGATGGACTCTGTGGCTGGGTTCATTTAGGAAATCGGATTCAAGAGCGTGAACAATAATTTAACAACATAAACAGTACAAGAAAGTGGATAGAATGCGAGGTAATTTGAAACAACAAAGTGGTATTGATCATACTGACCTTGAACTACTGGAAAGAGAGAAAGAACATTAGCGTCAGGTTCTAAAATGAATTGTACTCACCGTCAGGTACCTAGTTGAAAGTAATATTGCCTTAAAGGGAGGCAGCGACAAGCTCTATCAAGAAAATAATGGTAGTTTTCTTGGTTTGATCGAAATGACAGCAGAATTTGACCCTGTTTTGCAGGAACATTAGAGGTGGGTAAAGGCTCAAGTAAGTCATGACCATTTTCTTGGGAAAAAACGTTCAAAATGAACTCATAAATTTGCTTGCCAACAAAGTAAAAAACAGCATTGTTAATTCTGTAAACGAAAGTAAATATGTTTCTGACGTGCTATATTGTACTCCTGATACATGCCACAATGAACAAATGACACTGATTGTTAGGTCTGTAAGTTTATCAGAAGACGCAGCGACTGTGGAAGAACACTTCCTCGACTTCCTGAGCGCCACTTCAACAACTGGAGAACGTTTCACCGAAACCGTTTTGTCGAAATTAGATGAACTAGGACTCGATATTCATGATTGCAGAAGCCAACGTTATCGATTATAAAAGGTTATCGAACTGGTGTTCAAGCCAGAATATTAAGGTGCAAACCAAGAGCATTTTATATGCCATGTGACAGCCACAGTCTCGTGTTATCAGATGCGGCGAAATCTACTGCAAAAGCAGTCACATTTTCTGGTGTAATTTAAAGAATATACGTTATTTTCAGTGCATCCACTCAGAGATGGGAAATGTTATTGCGCAGGGCGCCAACTTGAACAGCGATGAATCTTTCAGATTCAAAGTATGGTGTAGCGTGTCAAAGCTGTTAAAATGCCAGACGAGAGAAGTCAGGGGCGCCCTTCCTGAGGTGAGCGACGGCGCTGTTGAAACGAAAACAAAGAGCGGAGCTCACTCGCTTGCTGTGAACGGTTTGAAAAGCTTCGAGTTTATTGTAGGCGTTGTCGTATAGTATGGCCTTCTCTTTGCCATTAGCGCAGCAAGTAAGGCAGTTCGAGCAGCAGACGTTGACGTGAAAGTGGCAACTAAATCCCTCGAAAGTCTAATTACATTTATTGGGAATTTCTGCGAAGGAGGTTTCGTTAATGTGCAGTTAATGGCGAAAGAGATACCTGAAACTTCGCAGACTTGACCAAAATTTGGAGAAAGGAAAACTGGCAAGAAGGCGAAGCAATTTGATTATGAAGGTGACGATTTGGTTTGCATAGCTCAACCGTCAGAGGAGACATATAGGATCGATTTTCTCTACTCTGTCGTTGAGACAGTGTTAAAAAGTTTGAAAGAAAGGTTTGGCCAACTGGCTAAGTATTCCGAAATGTTCGGCTTTTTTTTCTCCAGACAGTTTAAAAATGCGTACAGGACGAAGAACTGAAAATGCTATCTAAAAACCTTGGGAAAAAGCTAAGTTTAAACACAAATTGTGAACGTTCGAAAGACATTGTTGCACCATATTTCTTGTCAGACATTAATGCGCTCAGACAAACGGTGCCTGGTGACGTGGAAGCTCCTACGTTAATACCGAAGTACTCTAGTGACGCTGCATACCCGTTTCCCAGCATTTACATCAGCCACAGAATTTTGCAGGCGTGCCAGTAACTGTCGCCGTAGTTCCACAATTAAGATCTGAAGATATTATTCATGAACTTGCTCTTTTCCATCAGCGTGGAAAAGAAGTTCTGTGCAAAGTGTGAATACCATTAGTGTTTATAACCTACAACTCATTTAATATCTTGTAAACACAGAGCACAGACGAGTGATGAAATCATTGAAGCGTATATCTCGAACAAAATTTGTGAAACTTATCTGATCCTGTAGTAACAGTTCAGATGGTTCAAATGGCTGTGAGCACTGATGTTAAATCAGAGGTCATCAGTCCCCTAGAACTTAGAACTACTTAAATCTAACTAACCTAAGTCTTGTGTTGGCAGAAGAGCCACCAGCACCGTGTTGCTAGTGGAGGCCGAAATGCACGCGTTTTAGCTCACGCAGACTGGTGTGAGGAGGGAAAGACTATACAGACGTGAGGTCTGAAACATGACAAGGAATGAGAATTCAGAAAAGGAAACCGACCAAGCAATGGAAAAGGATTACGAGATGGTTTACGACTGGGCACCTTAAACGTAAGGACTCTAACTGGGAAGTTAGAAGAAATTGTAGAAATGATGGAAAGGAGGAAATTGGACATCTTGGGACTTGCTGAGACTAGGTGGAGAGGAGCTGGTGAAAAACCACTAAGTAAAGGATGTAAACTGTACTGGATAGGGAATGAGAGGGGAAGAAATGGAGTGGCAATAGTGGTCAGAGAGGGTCTGCAGGAGGAGGTGGAAGGTATCAATGATCGAATGATAAAAGCCAGAGTACGGGTGAAAGGAAAAAGCATTGATATCATCCAAGCATATGCCCCACAGGTGGGGTGTACAAAAAAGGAGAAGGAGGAATTTGAAGATGACATGCAAAAGCAGCTAAATGGAGGTAATCAGATTATAATAGGGGACCTCAATGCACATGTTGGCACAGACAGGAAAGGATTCGAGGAGATAATGGGACCAGGGGGCTGGGGGAACCGAAATAGAGAAGGAAAATTGTTGCTGGAATTCTGCAAGAGGAATGGGCTGGCAATCGCAAATTACTGGTACAAGAAGAGAAGTAGCCACAAAATAACTTGGTACAGTGGAGACTGGTCCCAAACTTCAGTAGTAGACTATGTACTAGTGGATAGGCAGATTATGAGCAGCCTCACAGATGTTAAGGTCATTCCATCTGAGGCCTTAGACAGTGACCATCGGCTGTTGGTAGCCACCCTGAGAGAGAAAAAAGATAGGAGGGCAACAGACATACAGGAGAAAAGGTTGAAGACATGGATGCTGAAAGAGGATGAACGGAGGACCCAGTACCAGACACTGATCAGGAAGAAGCTGCCAAAGGAAGATCAGAGAACAGCGGAAGAGGAATGGGGAGATTTTAAGAGGGCTCTAGTTGAGGCAGCTGAGACTGTGTGCGGAAGAACTAGCACAAAGAGGAGAAGTAAGGAAACCCCATGGTGGAACAACATATGTAAAGAGGCAGTACTTCGAAAGAACAAAGCCTTCAGAGAATGGTTCCAGACCCGAACAGAGGAAGCTAGGGTAAAATATAAGGGAAGCAAGAAAGCGGCACAGACCATAGTAAGGGCGGAGAAGAAGAAGTGGATGGAAAAATGGACAAGAATGTTAGAAGAGGACAGTGAAGGGAACAAAAAAGTACTTTACACCATGGTAAGAAATAAGAGGAACGACAGAAGCGAGTGCCTGAGGATCATGGATAATAATGGAAGAGTTGTGGAGGAAATGCATGAGCTCAAAAAGATTTGGAAGGAGTACTTTGAAGATCTGTTGAATGCCATCAAGCGGGTAACTAACAGCGATGGAGAGCCTAAGGCAGCAGATGATTATAATAGTGGGGAAATTGATGATCTAACTTGGAATGAAGTGGAAGAAGCCACAAAGAGGATGAAAGGGGGCAAGGCACCAGGTTGGGACGAAGTAACAGTGGATATGATACGAGCAGCAGGAGAAGTAGGAACCCAGTGGCTATACAGAGTGCTGAGGGTGGTGTGGAAGGAGTACAGAATTCCTGAGGATTGGAAGAAAGGAATTATAGTCCCGATCTTCAAGAAAGGGGATAAAAGGAGATGTGAGAACTACAGTGGAATCACCCTGCTATGCCACTGTGGAAAAATCTATGAAAAGATCCTGGAGAAGAGAATAAGAAGCAGTATTGAAAGAGGACTGCAAGAGGAGCAGTATGGTTTCAGACCGGGAAGATCAACAACGGACCTCATATTTGTGGTAAGGCAACTGCAGGAAAGGCACTATGAGTACGGGAAGGACTTAATCATGGCCTTTTTAGATACTGAGAAGGCGTATGACAGTATCTATAGGGACAAGCTCTGGGATGTGCTGAACGCAAAGGGGATAGATGAAGAGATAACACGAAAAGTCAGAAAAATGTATGAGGGAAGTGAGAGTTGTGTGAAAGTGGGGAGGGAACGTACTGCATGGTTCAAGCTGGAAAATGGGCTGCGACAGGGAAGTGCACTTTCGCCTTTATTGTTTATTATTGTTATGGATGAAATCCTACAGCAAGTATCAGATGCAATTGGAGATCATAAAATGAAAGCAGTGCTTTTGCCGATGACCTGATGTTATGGGGAAATTGCGAGAAGGAGGTGCAAGAGCAGTTAGATGTATGGGAGGCAATGGCAGCACAATATGGAATGCATTTCTCTGCAAAGAAAAGTGAAATAATTGTCACAACAAGGAAGAAGAATAGGCCAAATGTGGATATAACTTGTGGAGGGGAAAAACTACAAGTGGTAGAGAACTTCAAATACCTGGGAAGCATGATTGAAAGTAAGGGGGGAAACGCAATGGAAATAAATGAAAGGTGCGGAAAAGCAGGGCAGTTCTTCAAATGCATTAGGGGGCCTATTTGGAGCAAGGACGTGCCACAGAAATCCAAGGGAATTATATACCGAACCTACTTTGTCCCCATACTGGCTTACGGAAGTGAGACATGGGTAATGCACAAAAGCGACAAAAGTAGAATACAAGCTAGTGAAATGAAGTTCCAGAGGAGCAGGTTGAGTGTAACAAGACGAGACAGATTGCGAAATGTGTATGTGAGGGAAAGACTAAAGGAGGAACCAGTACAGGACAGGATAGAAAAATCAAGACTGCAGTGGTATGGACACATGAAGAGAATGGATGAGGGAAGAATTCCAAAGAGGATGTTTGATCTGCAACTGGAGGGGAAGAGGCCCAGGGGAAGACCAAGAGATAGATGGGTGAAGGGAGTGAAGGAATGTGTGACGAGAAGAGGAGAGAACTGGACGAAGGTGGAAGAGGGGGAATGGTGGAAAGACAGAACACGATGGAGAGGCTTGTGTTCCCGACAGACCCAGCCAGTGGCTGGAAACTGTCCAAGATGATGATGATGATGATGATGAATGATGAACGTCGCTCTTGACGGTACATGATTCACAATATTATCTGTTCTTATAGTAACTGAATATGGCGCCTTGCTAGGACGTAGCAAATGACGTAGCTGAAGGCTATGCTAAACTGTCGTCTCTGCAAATGAGAACGTATGTAGACGGTGAACCATCGCTAGCAAAGTCGGCTGTACAACTCGGGCGAGTGGTAGGGAGTCTCTCTGGACTAGACCTGCCGTGTGGCGGCGCTCGGTCTGCAATCACTGATAGTGGCGACACGCGGGTCCGACGTATACTAACGGACCGCGGCCGATTTAAAGGCTACCACCTAGCAAGTGTAGTGTCTGGCGGTGACACCGCACTAAGTACATCACACACATCCATTCCCGAGGCAGGATTCGAACCTGCGACCGTACCGGTCGGCGCAGTAACCGTTTGGTACTACGTTAATGACGGAAGTTAGAATTCTTTTGAACGTGACGGAAGTGTGTGACCTGTGTTGGAGGAGGGACTGGGAGTTTTGGGGGGTAGGGTGTGGGAGAGCCCCTCGCAGAACTTGGGCACACGTCCCCACGCCTGCTGAGCCCTGCTCACCCACTGCTGGCTCTGGAATTTCCTGTAAGCAGGCTTTCACGCCAACACTACTTTGTCTATTCGCATTACCCTTCTCTGTACGCGTTCAATATTCCCTGTTAGTTCTCTTTGTAATGGATCCCACACACCCGAGCGATAGTCTAGGATGGACCACACGACTGTTTTGTAAGCTGTCTCCCTTGTAGACTCACCGCATTCATCCAGTGTCTCGCCCACTCTGCCATCTAGTTTACCTACAACTCAAACTATGTGATACTTCCATTTTATATCACTTCAGTGTGCCACACCCGTGTCTTTGTATGAGTTGACTCATTCCAAAAGTGACTCATTATTATTATAACAACCTTAGAATACGACGTTTTTGCGTGTTTTTAAGAGCACAATTTTGTACGTAATTTCTCTGCCAAACAGACTGAAGTGGATGGCAGGGTGTTCGTCTAGCCACCATCACAAGATTTTACATTTCTTCCCGCTTACAGCAATTTCTCAAAGCCTCCTTTACTTTGAAATCATGTGAAAATATGAATAAATATTTGTACAGCTTCTTTCAGACACTTCTTCATTATAGATAATGTATCATCTGCACGAACTGTAGCCTGACTCTTAACATTGCCTCCAAGGTCATTAGCATACGACGTTGACAGCAGTGCATCTCTGAGGCGTGTCTCAAGCTACTTCCACACCTGTTGGTAAGTCTCTTTCCGAGATACCATGCTTCGTCCTCCAGATACCTAGACAGATAGACAGGCAGATGGACAGAGACGGGGAAAGTGGGGGGAGGGAGGGAGAGAGGCAGAGCTGGAGACAGAAGCGCCTCCTTCGCCTGCAGGGGGCGGCCCCCGCCTCACCCCCCCTCGTGGTGAATGTCGCCGCAGTCCGACACACACACTGCCGACACTCCTTCCCGCTCTCTATACACCCCTGACAGCAGCGCTCCAAGCGGACACTAAGCTACAGTTCTGAATGCGATATACGAGGAATGCGAATAGCATCATTTATATTCATTTCTAACACAGTTTTTCAACATGGAACGTCTGTCAAGCTGTAAAAATCTGCAGTAACTAAAAAATTACATCTCTTTTTTTTTTTAATTTCGTAAGGACTGTGGGAGCTATGAAGTGGTACATTTCGGGACGTTTTACTTACGATTCTCTTGTAAGTAACATATATTTAATGAAGGGTATCGTTTTCTTACAACGAGAAGAAAAATGGATACCAAACAGCAGAAGACCTGACATTCAACAGAGAGACATTGTATATTTATTCGGTGACGTGAAGTTTTGTTCACAACACTTCCAGTCGGATGAATGAACGTGGAACGTGGGAAGCTTGTATGGAATGCAATGTCTGCATTATGTAAGGTACCAAATAAGCCACCACAACTATAGATGAAATGAAAAACACACAAATGTGATAATAAGACGTAAAAAACAATGAAACTTTTTCCAACACGGATCACATCAATTCCACAACTGTTGCTACATCTCTGCCAAGAACGGCAATAATCTTACAACACATTTGGTTTTGAATCAAAAACAATTACATTGAAAGAAATATTCTTGTATTAGGAAATCTATTGCTGTGTAAGAGTCTGTGAATGGTTAAACTCCATACAGAACTGTTACTTCTCAAAGAGACTGCACATCATAACAAGAACAGAGAGCAACAGAGATATCTGTATCTCATGCTTCAAACGTGTGTTTGCGTTGTCTTCCTTTAAGAGGAGCAAGCTGCAGTAGGGTAGGTTTGTGGGGCGCTCAACTGCGTGGTTATCAGCGCAAGCTGCAGTTATACACTCCTGGAAATGGAAAAAAGAACACATTGACACCGGTGTGTCAGACCCACCATACTTGCTCCGGACACTGCGAGAGGGCTGTACAAGCAATGATCACACGCACGGCACAGCGGACACACCAGGAACCGCGGTGTTGGCCGTCGAATGGCGCTAGCTGCGCAGCATTTGTGCACCGCCGCCGTCAGTGTCAGCCAGTTTGCCGTGGCATACGGAGCTCCATCGCAGTCTTTAACACTGGTAGCATGCCGCGACAGCGTGGACGTGAACCGTATGTGCAGTTGACGGACTTTGAGCGAGGGCGTATAGTGGGCATGAGGGAGGCCGGGTGGACGTACCGCCGAATTGCTCAACACGTGGGGCGTGAGATCTCCACAGTACATCGATGTTGTCGCCAGTGGTCGGCGGAAGGTGCACGTGCCCGTCGACCTGGGACCGGACCGCAGCGACGCACGGATGCACGCCAAGACCGTAGGATCCTACGCAGTGCCGTAGGGGACCGCACCGCCACTTCCCAGCAAATTAGGGACACTGTTGCTCCTGGGGTATCGGCGAGGACCATTCGCAACCGTCTCCATGACGCTGGGCTACGGTCCCGCACACCGTTAGGCCGTCTTCCGCTCACGCCCCAACATCGTGCAGCCCGCCTCCAGTGGTGTCGCGACAGGCGTGAATGGAGGGACGAATGGAGACGTGTCGTCTTCAGCGATGAGAGTCGCTTCTGCCTTGGTGCCAATGATGGTCGTATGCGTGTTTGGCGCCGTGCAGGTGAGCGCCACAATCAGGACTGCATACGACCGAGGCACACAGGGCCAACACCCGGCATCATGGTGTGGGGAGCGATCTCCTACACTGGCCGTACACCACTGGTGAACGTCGAGGGGACACTGAATAGTGCACGGTACATTCAAACCGTCATCGAACCCATCGTTCTACCATTCCTAGACCGGCAAGGGAACTTGCTGTTCCAACAGGACAATGCACGTCCGCATGTATCCCGTGCCACCCAACGTGCTCTAGAAGGTGTAAGTCAACTACCCTGGCCAGCAAGATCTCCGGATCTGTCCCCCATTGAGCATGTTTGGGACTGGATGAAGCGTCGTCTCACGCGGTCTGCACGTCCAGCACGAACGCTGGTCCAACTGAGGCGCCAGGTGGAAATGGCATGGCAAGCCGTTCCACAGGACTACATCCAGCATCTCTACGATCGTCTCCATGGGAGAATAGCAGCCTGCATTGCTGCGAAAGGTGGATATACACTGTACTAGTGCCGACATTGTGCATGCTCTGTTGCCTGTGTCTATGTGCCTGTGGTTCTGTCAGTGTGATCATGTGATGTATCTGACCCCAGGAATCTGTCAATAAAGTTTCCCCTTCCTGGGACAATGAATTCACGGTGTTCTTATTTCAATTTCCAGGAGTGTAGAAATTACTGCCTCGCGAGTAAATTGTTGCTTACGTCACAGAATCAGTGAAATTCGGCTGTTTTGACATTTATTTCACTGCCATTCACGTCCCTGGCTAATTTACTAATGCTTGGATGCAACAGTAGAGTAACCATTTCATTAATAAAGTAGAAAAATTATTAAAAACTAACGTTAATCTCACGGCTGGCTTTCTCGCTGCTAGGTGCGCTAGTCTCGTTCCACTGTGTTGTGTGTGTGTGCGTGTGTGTTTGGTGTTGTTTTTCGTTTTTCACTTATTTTTAGCGGTCATTGGTGACTATCAGCCAGCCTCCTATGCTGCGATTGGCTGGTGAAAAGCAGTCTGTGAATTCGTCGTTGTGATGCTAATGTGCCATATTTGACTTGCGTGTTTTAACCCCCGTGGGACAAATTTTCTAGTGGCCACTGAACGTTATTAAGTAACAGTAGTTTCTTGTAGGTATTTATAAGCTAAAATGGACGAAATCGTGCCGGCCGGAGTGGCCGAGCAGTTCTAGGCGCTACAGTCTGTAACCGCGCAACCGCTATGGTGGCATGGATGTGTGTGATGTCCTTAGGTTAGTTAGGTTTAAGTTCTAGGGGACTGATGACCTCAGAAGATAAGTCCCATATTGGTCAGAGCCATTTGATCCAATTTTGGAGGAAATGGTAGATCGGGATATAGTGAGAAATTCGAACTGGAATCCGTACTCCTGCAAAAAAAAAAAAAAAAAAGGTGAAATGTACTACTTGTACTAGTTGTGTCTAATGACCTCAGAAGATAAGTCCCATAGTGCTCAGAGCCATTTGACCCATTTTTGGAGGAAATGGTCCATCGGGATATAGTGAGAAATTCGAACTGGAATCCGTACTCCTGCAAAAAAAAAAAAAAAAAAAAAAAGGTGAAATGTACTACTTGTACTAGTTGTGTCTAATGATCTCAGAAGATAAGTCCCATAGTGCTCAGAGCCATTTGACCCATTTTTGGAGGAAATGGTCCATCGGGATATAGTGAGAAATTCGAACTGGAATCCGTACTCTTGCAAAAAAAAAAAAAAAAAAAGGTGAAATGTACTACTTGTACTAGTTGTGTCTAATGATCTCAGAAGATAAGTCCCATAGTGCTCAGAGCCATTTGACCCATTTTTGGAGGAAATGGTCCATCGGGATATAGTGAGAAATTCGAACTGGAATCCGTAGTCCTGCAAAAAAAAAAAAAAAAAAAAAAAAAAGGGTGAAATGTACTACTTGTACTAGTTGTGTCTACGAACGCTTTCTTTCAGCTGTTCAGTACTCGAGAGTACCGAGCGAGGTGGCGCAGTGGTTAGCACACTGGACTCGCATTCGGGAGGACGACGGTTCAATCCCGCGTCCGGCCTTCCTGATTTAGGTTTTCCGTGATTTTCCTAAATCGCCCCAGGCAAATGCCGGCATGGTTCCTCTGAAAGGGCACGGCGACTTTCTTCCCCAGCCTTCCCTAATCCGGTGAGACCGATGACGTCGCTGTCTGGTCTCCTCCCCCAAAAGAAACCCAACCCACTCGGTACGTGAGAGTGTTGTGCCCGTGAGACAGTGCAGCCGGGGCACGCGCTCTGTGGCCGGCACTGCAGGCAGTGTGACGAGTGGCGCGAGAGCGGGCAGGCGCTGTGGGCGGCGGGGGAGGGCCGGCTGGGGGCCTCCTGTCCGGGGCGCTGCGGCCTCAGCTGCAGTTCACCGCACAGCCCGCACAAGTCAGCGGCGGCGAGTAGGCCGAGGAACGAACCCCAACTGTAAACAGGTGCGTTCCGTGCCTTTCTAGCCGGCCGCTTCACGACCAGCGGCACCAAGCACGACTGTGACGAACCTGAAGACCGTGGCTCACTCACAACGTCGCTGTTAATGTAGCAACTGTAGTCTGATGCAACAGGCACCTTCCTCTTCGTGTGATATTTGAATTTGCGAAGATTTAGCGTATTTATTGGCAAGGGGCTTTTGTTGGCTATATCTCTGAAATGTTTTAATGTCTCTTAAAATGTCAGTGAATTACATAAGGCCGTAAATGTAGCAATATTTTGCTCACCTTGTGGCACCTGATTATGTTTGTCGATCTAACGTATTCATTCGTAAGGTACTTTTGTTTGCTATATGAAATGTTTTAATATTTCTTGAAACGACAGTGAATTACATGAGGCTGTACATGTAGCAATATTTTGCTCACCTTGTGGCACGTGATTATGTTTGTTAGTGAAGCGAAACATTTTCAAAACTTAAGAATATTCAGGAATAACAGCGGCAGAGATTTTTGTCTTACGTGCTGCAGTAGCATTGTATACATTTAAACTGTCCAACTGACTGCCAGAATTCTGGTGAATCTCCTTTATGGGTATCGATATATACAGTACACATCTTATTGAGGACAATATACTATTACATTTACCTGTCACCTCAACTTATTTTTAATACAATGCTTTCTTTAGTGAAATTATTCATTATCGCGATTTTTTGTATTTTAAGATTGTAATGATGAAAGTCTCTTCCGGTTTGTTGCCGGATCATAAAATCAACTTGACTAGATATTTCGGCGATCCAAATATCGAGTCAAGCTGATTTTATGATCCGGCAGCAAACCCGAAGAGACTTTCATGACTTATTACGCCGGGAAAGCCTGCGTAATCACAAGATTGTAATGAACTTGTAAGTTACACAGTTGAGCGACTCGAAGACAGTTTCAGGCTTCTTATTTGTTTACTAATGCTATCGTAGAACTCTCCATCAGACGAGTCCATCACCTGTTCGCCTGTGTCAACTTAAGAATATGTTTTTCCGTGAGTGAGTGCAAAATGCTCCAATAGTGCTTGTTTTGCATGTCTAGTCGCACTCTCAAGTCACTTACTTTGTTACAGTTACAGGGTTTAGGCTGTTATGTTTTGTAGTTTTATATATATGTCGTTATCGGGAACGCCCGTTCAATATATGCATTGCAATGCCGCAACACTAGTATTATTATTGCTAGTTTAGCAAGATTCGAAAACACACATTGTTCGTCAAAATGAAGATGGGAGCGCGCAGATTAAACTGTACCCAACATGCGGAGTAGGGTACATATTAAATGTGTATTATTCTGTAAGATCCAAAATTAACGTAATACTGGATTAAATATTTTTGTACTTTGAAATGAAAATTTACGCGGGTTTTAGTTTCAGGTAAAAGAAATTGAATTACAAGCATATTTTTTACAATTTCAGCATTCTGGCGGAAAGCCGAGGATATGAAGCAACTCCGCTGCGCCTCGCGCCACGTAACGTGCAGAGCCGCGACACGTCGGCCGGCGCTTCGGCGCCAGTTTTTCAAACCGGGCCACTGTTGCGACTGTTATTGGAAAAAAGTTTCCACCTTTCCACAATAACTATCTTTTTGTAAAAATAATTATAATTTATATTTGTTTCGATATTCTGAGGGAGTATTATATCGGTGGAATCAGAGCATGTACAGCTCTGTCGAACAAATTAATTACAAAATACTTTTTGTATGGTACAGTTCAAAGCATCGTGTTCCACAAACCCCAACTTCGCACTCTTCAGCATACAAACGTGCTTTTCTTCTCGCTTATTCCTGACTGGCAACACACACGGCATTTTCGCGTTGGCGCCTGATTTTTCGCGGAAAGGTCGTATGCGTGATTCTGGAAGATGTCGTCCCACCAGACGTGTCGGCACTGACACCTGGCAGGGTTCCATGCTGAGAGCATCAACTGACATCGATACTGTCTCTTTCTGTGAGGTTCATTTGAAACTCAAGTCTTCGGAATTTTGCACCAAGTTGGTTGTACAACAGGTACGCATTCAGACCTGCTACGTCCATGAAATGGCCAAATCGCTGCATATATATTTTGTAAGACGTTTCCTCGTCGCCGAATAACTGGTCCTGTATTGGTCAGCTGAATCAACGCCAGCCGTTCTGTCCCTGCACTCCAGTATCACTCCAGGATTCCACTGTACTTTTATCTCCTCAGTCTGCCGCAGCTCGCCGCTGTAAACACAGGGAAGCGTGTACACGTCTCTGCTGTTTCGCCACCGCACTGCCATCAGCTTCCGTCTGTAAGAGGTCTTACATTTACCTCTCTCGAGTTTTGCCTCCTTCGAAGCTGTTGGCATTTCTTTCCCGTTAATACTAACAGTTCCAATACAGCCACTGCTTTTAGAAACGAGAAAATCGAACCGCTGTTGAATAATGTAGAACCTGTCGGTAAACAAAGTATACCCATTGTTAAAACATCCGTGAAGCAAAGACTTTAGACACTAGACGATATTCACTATATTGTGGCTTAAACACAATGTCTTTTCCACTGCAAGTTACAAAGTGTCACAAAGAATCGCTACCTGCTTTACACAAGCGAAACTATTTAATATCAAAGCGAGATTGATAGACGTCCCGCCCTTTCCACAATTAACAGCGATTCATGATTGGATAACTCATGTCCGGGAGTAAAACGCCTCCTCAAATGTTTTCTATAGATGATCAATGACAGGTCTCTATCTACACAATTCAGCGGGAATACCAGAGTCATTTTGAATACACTCTTGTCATTAAAATGAAAGAACCTCAAATAGTACATTTCAAAATTCACTCTGTAAATAAACCCTGAGAGGAATAAGATATCGAATAAAGATTACAATTCCCCAATACATTTTTCTACCCATTTGCGAACACACGATCGCTGTTTTAATGTGTCCAGCGTGTGCGTTTATGAACTGTTCAGCACATTTGTTCGTCTCGCTCGCCACCTTTGCTAGCAAGCTCCCATAAAAAAGTGATTGTGGAGGATCTCCAAAGAAATTTTTGCATCTAGATTTCGTGTCGAACGGAATTTACTCCTATCTACACTGCGATTAGCGGACCACGAAATTACCGAACCGGAACCATTGTAATCAGTTATCACTTCTTGTCTGACGTCCCCTTCACATCTTGACGTTTCTGAGTCATTGTCATTGAGTATCATCATCGCTCTCTTCACCACTATTCGACACTCCGTACCGTTTATTTATTTACTTTTTCACTCATCACTCTTCTGACGGGTTTGATGCGGTCCGCCAACCTCTCCACCTCAGAGTAGCGCAGGCAACCCAGGTCCTCAACTGTTTGCTGGGTGTACTCCAGTCTCTGTTTTCCTCTACAGTTTCTACCCTCTACAGCTCCCTCTAGTACTGTGCGAGTTATTCCGTCATGTCTAAACAGCTGTCCTACCATCCTGTCCCTTCTTGTTGTCATTGTTTTCTCCATATATTCCTTTCCTCGCCGACTCTGCTGAGAACCTCCTCATTCCTTACCTTATCAGTCCACCTAATTATCAACATTCTTCTGTAGCACCAGGTCTTACATGCTTCTATTCTCTTCTGTTCTGTGTTTCAGACAGTCCGTGTCTCACGGTCATATAAAACTGTGCTTCAAAGGTAAACCCTAAGAAATTTCTTCCTCAAATTAAGGCCTATTTTTCATACTAGTAGACAAGCCAACATCTCTTTTTCTCAACACATACTAATCGTATGGGGCTAAATGAGGTATCGTTAGAAAGTTTTTTAACCGGCTTCTGTCATTCCATATTAGTATTGCACTACAATTTTGCTACTTGCGGAAAATTTAGCTTAAAGGAGACTTTCAACTGTCACACGCAAAAGGGTATCGCGGATGGCGAGCATCATACCTATAGTCTACGAAGCTAAGTTATTAAACAGGAATAACAGTCTCCCTCTTCATACCACCTTGCTACAAAAATAATTTTATTTGTTGTAAAGCACTTATTAACTGGACAGTTTGTATACAGCACAGTAACACATGATGTCTGTGGCCACTGCAGTTATCCGCTATATCTGCCATTGTACAAGTTGACTTTCCTAATCGAGTATATCTTCTGAAACGACAGACATATCTGCCATTGCCACCTTCAATTCTGATTTACCTGCAGCCACCATGATGTAACGTGCTCACTGTAACTGAAAATGTCTCTCGAGAGGAAGTTCCAGGTTACGTGGATGCTCTGACAGTCCCTGACCTCTGCCACTCGTACAAACCGGGACAAACAGTCCGAATGTAAAGCACATTTCTGGAAACATGAACGTATCATACATAATCCACGACTATTATTTCACGTCGTTCGGTTAGTTTTTGAAAATGTTTTCTCTTGTTCCCACAAGTACCCTTATACCAATGACTAAACTTATTCCAAATACTGACATTATTTAAAACTGTAACATCGAGCATGTTTCGCACAGGTCCCGTGGTTATGTTGTGTATTCCATCGTCTTTGACATGGATAAGTAGGGGATTTCCCAGTCAATTCTAGATAGCTTTCACAAGCTTTATGGGACCTTTATAGTAATTCCAAAGTGCTTTAGATTTTAACAGGGCTGCATATAAAGTTTTTGTACGAGTTACTTTGAGGTATCGTCTTAGTCACAACCCTTTTAGCTATTCGGTGTAATGTGTCTGACCTCTCTCACGCCTTTCTTCACTTTCTTTTGATGGCACTATTCTTTATCAGACGATTCAGATACGGTTGACATTGATCAAACAGAAACGGTAAAAATGTAATGTGTACTCAGGACTAACTGCCTTTTCTAATAATTAGGGTCATGGACATCTTCACTTGACACGTACTCTGTTGGTGCATGAAAAGTACCAAGTGTGGTACGGACGTCGCAAGACAGAAAAAACGCAAAATCGTGACTGGCGATGTCCTTACTGGAGCTGGAAATTTAGCGTGGAATTCTACGCGAGATGAATCTAATAGTTCCCACAAAGAAAGTGTGTCTCGAAAACTGGCAGAAAATCAGGTCGTAGTAAAAGTACACCAGCCCAAAGACACAGCCACCACCCGCACTCTGCGATAGGAATTCTGATGTTTCCTATGACAGTCACTGAAAGCGGTTTCCCAAATTCAGCGAAGATGATGAAGTAAATATTCCAGAATTAGAGTCAATGACAGCTGCAGATATGAGAAACTTTGAAGTCCAGATCCTCAGAGTAGTTAAGCAATTTTAATCACTTAATGAGGGCAGGTCCTCAGGTCCAGATTGTACACCAGTTAGTTTCCAGATGTAACAGCCCCGTACTTAGCAATCGTATACAACTGCTTGCTCGACGAGAGACCTGTACCTGAAGACTGGAAATCGGCACACGTCACACCATTACACAAGAAGGGGAACAGGAATAATCCGCTGAATTACGGACCCATATCACTGACGTCGATTTGCTATAGGATTCTGGAACACACACTATGTTTGTAATCAAACTGCACGCCTACGGAGTACCGTCCAAGTTGAGCGACTGGATTCGTGATTTCCTGTCAGAAAGGTCACAGTTCGCAGTAAATGACGAGACGACATCGACTAAAACAGGTGTCCTACCTGGCGTTACCCAAGAATGTGTTACAGCGCCCACTGTTGTCGTTAATCTACATCAGGGGTGTCCAACGCACAGCGCATGAGCCGCATGTAGCCCAAAGCAAGTGTATAAATGCTGCCCAAGAATTCAACACCTCTCACGCTATCGAAAAAAATCCGTTTGTGTGAAGTTACGATAAACAAAAGTTTTCAATTTGAAACTCTCGCCACACGAAGCTGCAAAGTACAAAATATCTGTCTCTGATGCGAGGGGCGGCAGTTGACACGATCCACACGAGTACTAAAAGGAATCCGGTAGTTTTCTGTTAGACGATAACTCACACAAATCTGAAGGACGTCAATTCTGCTAAATACCTAGAGATTACAATTACAAACAACTTAAACTAGAACGATCACGTAGATAATGTTGCGGGGAAGGCTAACTAAAGTAGGCGTTTATTGGCAGAACGCTTACAAAATGCAGCAGGTCTTGTGAAGAGAATGCCTACACGAAACTCGTCCGTTCTCTTCTGGAGTGTTGCTGTGCAGTGTAGGACCCTTACCAGATAGGACTGACGGAAGACATCGAAAAGTTTGAGAGAAGGGCAGCTCATTTCGTGTTATCGCGATATAGGGCCAGAGTGACACGGATATGATAGGCGAAAATGTTTTGTTGACGCCCACCTACACAGGGAGAAATGATCACCGTATTGAACTAAGAGACAACACACCATATTTAAGTGGTCGTTTTATCCACGTGGTGTTCGAGAAAGGCACGGTGCAGACAGAGTGCAGAGGCGGTCCGGCGAGTCCTCTGCCAGGCACTTACGTGTGAATTGCAGAGCAGTCATATGGACGCAGGAGTGTATGTAGGTGGGACAGGGGTAACCAGGAAATGAAAAAAAAAAACAGTTAGAAGACATTGGTTAAATGCCATTAAAACACGTTAAATTTATTTGCATTGCAACACACAAATTGTAAGTTATTTTCACTTAAATTTCGCCACAATACGGAAGAAGTACAATGGCTTTTATACAGTGAAATGACCGGTAGATTTAATTTCAGACGTTCAAAAAATGGTTCAAATGGCTCTGAGCACTATGGGACTCAACTGCTGAGGTCATTAGTCCCCTAGAACTTAGAACTAGTTAAACGTAACTAACCTAAGGACATCACAAACATCCATGCCCGAAGCAGGATTCGAACCTGCGACCGTAGCGGTCTTGTGGTTCCAGACTTAAGCGCCTTTAACCACACGGCCACTTCGGCCGGCTAATTTCAGACGTATTCGTACATTGTTTGTGTTCATCAGGACCACACAGGTGTCCCTTGGCCGAAGACGAACAAAAGGAAGTAATATCACCATAAGGACTCACCATTTCGAAACAATGGTGTTCAATTTCTTTCCGTTTCCTCTTCCTATTTGACATCGTTGAAGCTCCAACAACAAATTAAACAACAATTTTGTTCAACAGTTCTACTTTACCCATCCTCTGCAAGACAACTATCTTGCTGACCGTGGACATAAGCACGTTCCTTGTCTTTGACGTCCCTCTATACTTGCAACAGATGCGCCAATAGAGGAAACTACACAACTCGATGTTGACTTGTTAACTGCCACTGTGCTTGGATCTCTTTATGCCAGTGGCTGTATTTAAATTTAATGTCTGTCACCATCGATTGTTCCCTCTGCAGTATCCAATACTACACTCCTGGAAATGGAAAAAAGAACACATTGACACCGGTGTGTCAGACCCACCATACTTGCTCCGGACACTGCGAGAGGGCTGTACAAGCAATGATCACACGCACGGTACAGCGGACACACCAGGAACCGCGGTGTTGGCCGTCGAATGGCGCTAGCTGCGCAGCATTTGTGCACCGCCGCCGTCAGTGTCAGCCAGTTTGCCGTGGCATACGGAGCTCCATCGCAGTCTTTAACACTGGTTGCATGCCGCGACAGCGTGGACGTGAACCGTATGTGCAGTTGACGGACTTTGAGCGAGGGCGTATAGTGGGCATGCGGGAGGCCGGGTGGACGTACCGCCGAATTGCTCAACATGTGGGGCGTGAGGTCTCCACAGTACATCGATGTTGTCGCCAGTGGTCGGCGGAAGGTGCACGTGCCCGTCGACCTGGGACCGGACCGCAGCGACGCACGGATGCACGCCAAGACCGTAGGATCCTACGCAGTGCCGTAGGGGACCGCACCGCCACTTCCCAGCAAATTAGTGACACTGTTGCTCCTGGGGTATCGGCGAGGACCATTCGCAACCGTCTCCATGAAGCTGGGCTACGGTCCCGCACACCGTTAGGCCGTCTTCCGCTCACGCCCCAACATCGTGCAGCCCGCCTCCAGTGGTGTCGCGACAGGCGTGAATGGAGGGACTAATGGAGACGTGTCGTCTTCAGCGATGAGAGTCGCTTCTGCCTTGGTGCCAATGATGGTCGTATGCGTGTTTGGCGCCGTGCAGGAGAGCGCCACAATCAGGACTGCATACGACCGAGGCACACAGGGCCAACACCCGGCATCATGGTGTGGGGAGCGATCTCCTACACTGGTCGTACACCACTGGTGATCGTCGAGGGGACACTGAACAGTGCACGGTACATCCAAACCGTCATCGAACCCATCGTTCTACCATTCCTAGACCGGCAAGGGAACATGCTGTTCCAACAGGACAATGCACGTCCGCATGTATCCCGTGACACCCAACGTGCTCTAGAAGGTGTAAATCAACTACCCTGGCCAGCAAGATCTCCGGATCTGTCCCCCATTGAGCATGTTTGGGACTGGATGAAGCGTCGTCTCACGCGGTCTGCACGTCCAGCACGAACGCTGGTCCAACTGAGGCGCCAGGTGGAAATGGCATGGCAAGCCGTTCCACAGGACTACATCCAGCATCTCTACGATCGTCTCCATGGGAGAATAGCAGCCTGCATTGCTGCGAAAGGTGGATATACACTGTACTAGTGCCGACATTGTGCATGCTCTGTTGCCTGTGTGTATGTGCCTGTGGTTCTGTCAGTGTGATCATGTGATGTATCTGACCCCAGGAATGTGTCAATAAAGTTTCCCCTTCCTGGGACAATGAATTCATGGTGTTCTTATTTCAATTTCCAGGAGTGTATATAGTTACTCAGATGAGCGACATATCTGAATTAAGGAGGGTCGGGTAAGTGAAGTTTCGCTGTCTCCGCACCTGTAACCACCTGCCTCCCTTGAGACAGGAATCGTTACATTCTTCTTGAAGTCTGAGGATACGTTGCTTGCCTCATATGTCTTGTACACCAGGGGGGGAATGTTTTATCCTGGCTGGCGTACCCAAGCATCTTAGTGACTCTGAAGGAATGTCATGTACTCCGCAGATCTTGGGTTTTTTGGTTGTCTTTTGTATCGTGAGGATTTGAAAGCAAAGTGCATAATAGGTGTTAGTGATTAAATGACAGAGGCCGTAGCCTTCCGGCGCCAGAGTCACTTTGCCTTCAATCACCGAAGGATCGCTCACATGTGGAGCTGTAGACAGACGGCCATAAAGCGAGTGAGGCCACCTGCAGCAGACTGATCATTCATCCCAAGACACACAGTGATACAGCTGAGCACCACAAGTCACATTTCTGGACTCGTTTAAGGTACTGTAATACGATTTGCCTCCATATTAAACACTGTGACAAAGGCTTCAGTGAACGACGTATAGTCTCTTTTCATAGTTATATTAATCGCAGGGATATCGGCATCAATTTAGCTTTTTGCAATAGGACTGTTGTAGTTTCTGCTGTTAGTATCGTAGTTCTGAAAGAGACCAAGTCTACAGCATTTCTCTCTTCAAAATCTAGTTAGTACTTTCGGAGTAATTACAGTATTTGTAGTTTAGGATTAACCAGAGGCGTTAAGTAAGTAATGCAGCACATTTGTTTTTCTCCGCCAGTTTCGCTTGAAAAAAAATGCAGAATATGTTGTGGGGAATCGTGGAATACTCCCGCTTCAGCCGTCATAGTTTCATGGAGTTGCGACAGGTGGTGGTACGATACGCAGACTTCAAAATGGCGTCTGTAACGGAGGCGCGTTCCCAGCCCAGAGCCGCCACTGACGGAGGCCTGGCAGTGAACAAAAGCACGGGGAGTCGGCGCGCGAGGCGTCCGTCGTCTTCACAGCGAAGTTGCGCAACCCCCTCCGATGTCCCGTGTGGCGGCCGGGCGGCCACGCACAGCTGTGGTTCCTGCAACATCAGAACGTGCGGACTCTGATTCGAGGTAAACGAAAGGTCAGTGTCAAGCAGGTCGCCGCTCAGCTGATCGTCTGTCTTGGCAGCGCTGGCACACTCGTCCACACTCATACAGGGTGAGTCACCTAACGTTACCGCTGGATATATTTCGTAAACCACATCAAATACTGACGAACCGATTCCACAGACCGAACGTGAGGAGAGGGGCTAGTGTAATTGGTTAATACAAACCATAAAAAAATGCATGGAAGTGTGTATTTTAACACAAACCTACGTTTTTTTAAATGGAACCCTGTTAGTTTTGTTAGCACAGCTGAACATATAAACAAATACTGTAAGTAGGCTGTTTAGGTTTTTTTATTGGTAACGCCATCTCTGTTTGAAAATCACTGGCTGTGCTGTGTGCAGTCTGTGGCTGCTTTGCATTGTTGTAATACTCGCCATTGTAGTGTTAGGCAGCTGGCTGTGAACAGCGCGTAGCGTTGCGCAGTTGGAGGTGAGCCGCCAGCAGTGGTGGATGTGGGGAGAGAGATGGCGGAGGTTTGTAATTTGTCATGAACTGCTATATTTATATATGATGATATCAAGGTAAATACATTGTTCGTTCTCTATTAATATCTTTCATTTGCTAACTATCCCTATCAGTAGTTAGTGCCTTCCATAGTTTGAATCTTTTATTTAGCTGGCAGTAGTGGCGCTCGCTGTATTGCAGTAGCTTGAGCAGCGAAGATTTTTGTGAGGTAAGTGATTTGTGAAAGGTATAGTTTAATGTTAGTCAGGGCCATTCTTTTGTAGGGAATTTTGAAAGTCAGATTGCGTTGCGCTAACAAAATATGTGTGTCAGTTTAAGCACAGTCATGTATAATTGTTGAAAGGGGACGTTTCATATGTCGACCCTTAGCCTAGGATACCTCACTGGAATCTTCTGATTTTTTCTTGTAGTTTGTGTATTTAGTGTAGCTTTTGTTTATTGCTAGCGCGTAATTGTAGAGAGAATCCCCTTTGTAGTTGTAGCCTTTCATTGTTGTACAGTAAAACAGTTGTGGCATGCATATAGATTTGCACCAAGTATTTCGCAGCTACGCTTGCAATTAACTAGATATTATTTTCAGTGCTATGTTAATGTGTTCTACTATTTTTGCACTTCAAATTGTGCTTTTCTGTGTTATCGTGTGAAATATTGTGACAATTATGGCGTGTGAAAAACGTAACACTAGGCTCCAAAGTAAATTGAGAAATGATAGTGACGACGAGCGTAGCTTGCCAGCACCACTGGGTAATGAATTAACTAATGTTCAAAGTAGTAATTTGGTAATTGCGCATAGGGAAATGGAGCGGGCGGCAAACAATGGTGTAGACAGTGAAACAGGTAGTGAACAGGGAATCGTTATCGATCGATTGGTCGGCAACAGCTCGCCTCAGGAATCGGGAATGACAGAACACAATATTGCAAATACTACAGACTCTGGTTTTGGGTTCTCACCGTTTTCTCAAATGAGTCAAGACACATTTTCCGCTTGTCAAAATGTGAATGTTGCCGGTGCAAATTCACTGCCGAAAAGCACTGAGGAACATGTTTCAGACACCAGTGCATTGTTATTACAATTAATGCAACAAATGGGACAAAAGCTTGAAAAGTTAGACACAATGGAACAAAATCAGAGACAAACACAGCAAAAGTTAGACACAGTGGAACAAAATCTTCAAAAGTTAGACACAATGGAACAACACCAGAGACAAACACAGCAACAGTTAGACGCAATGGGACAAAATCTTCAAAAGTTAGACACCACACTTGAACAAACACGTGAAGATTTAACTAGTGAGTTACATAACATTGAATCGAAATGTCAAAAAGTCTGTAATGACATAAAAACACAAATTTGTGAGCATTTTCAACCCATTTTTTCGCGGCATGAAAATGTGTTACAGAATCACGAAGCAGCCATAAAAGAACTGCAAACCATTGTTCATGAAAATCACAACACCTTGCAAGCTAAAATTGACTCAGTTGCATCTACCGATTCGGTTACGCAACTTGCAAAAACTCAAGAAAACTTAAAGGACACAGTAGATACGATTTCAACACAAATGGACACTCTGAAACGTGGTTCAGAAAAACACGCTGAGGAAATGTGTTCACTATCGGAGAAAGCAGCCGAACTTTCGGATAAGGTCACTAACTTATCTACAAAGGTAGATGATGATCTGAATGACACAAGACCTGTAGCCTTCACTGACACAGAAGAGTATGAACAAATTAGAAAATTCAAACAGAATCAAAATCAAATCAATACACAGTACAAAAGAGAAATCCGAGAAGTACAAGATCAGCTGACATAGGTAATACAAGAATTACGTATTTCAGAGGATACTCGCGCCCCAATACGGGAAGAGGGACACAGAAATACGGAACAGCCATTTCGAAGTTATGAAATTTTGAAATGGAACCGCCGAAACGACGTGACAATGACCGATATGCGACTCGCCGACATGATGACTTTGACTATAAGCTGTTCATTACTACACGTAAATTCAAAACATTTAAGAATTCTGGCAACGACATTCATCCACAAGCATGGCTCCATCAATTCTCTCATTGTTTTCCTCCCAACTGGTCATTAGAACACAGATTAGAATTTATGTGTGGCTACTTGGAGAATGAACCAGCTGTAAGAATGCGATCGGTAATTCACGATTGCCACAGTGAAGGAGAGTTTTACCATGCCTTCCTCTCAGCATATTGGTCTCAAGCCACACAAGATCGAGTAAAACATAGCATCATAACGATGAAACGTTTCGAACAATCTGAATTTTCCAGTCTTGTGAAATATTTTGAAGACATGTTGCATAAGAAGCAGTATCTTTCAAACCCATACAGCCCCTCAGAACTCATCCGCATTTGCTTAAACAAACTGCCTGAACATTTACGACATATTATTTTGGCAGGACGTTGCAAAGACGACATTGAAGCATTTCAGGGACTGTTACAAGAACTGGAAATTGACACTGACAATCGCGGAACGCAGGAGCACAACAATTACAGATCACATCCGTCGCAATTCCGCGATGAAAGAAATAATAACTGGACACGACAAAGCTATTCTCACAACACATATCGTGACCAAAACAGACACCACCCGTACGACAACCGTTGGCAGAGTAGTAATAATTACAGGGAAAGATCACCTCTCCGCGGTAGTGACTATCACAGAGACAATCAGAGAAACAGACAATATGGGAACCAAAATAATTATTATTACGGGAGACAGAATAACTTTAGACGCAACGGTCCAGCGCGCAGTTACGATTCAGGGAGAAATTCTCCACCACTTAACCGACAAGAAAGAAACTACAGGAACTACCGACATGACGACAGACGATGTGATCGTAACGACAGACCTGAATTGCATCAGAACTGGCGGGACTTAAACAGGGCAGGGCCCTCTCGTCACGGTGAATTTGTAGAAGTTAGGTCTCCAAATCCCAATAACGACGCGCGCCAACAAAGAGACAATAGGCAACGACTCACACCGCTGGCTGCCACAAAACGTTCTTATGACACTAACGACGTAGCTGCCGTAGCTAGTAATTACGTAAAAATGGAAGATATTAGGGACATCTTACTCCAAGAACACGACGTAAAACATAACAACGTTGCATATCCTGTGATTTGCATTACAGTAAATGACGTAAAATTTACGGCAGTACTTGACTCTGGCAGTCCCATTTCAGTAATCAGTGAAACAGCCTTTAGCAAATGCAACAAATCGAACGATTGCCCCACACTTCCGTTACGTAAGATTAAATTACAAGGTGCAATCTTTGGAAAAAGTGTAGATGTACGCCAACAAACCAACCTAGAATTCTTTTGTCAAAGCCACAGCTTCTCTATGAACTTTCTTATTGTTCCATTATTGTCGACGGAAATTATACTGGGAGTAGACTTTTTGAATGAATACAAAGCAATCTTAAACTTTCACGATGCTGAAATAACTTTAGAAAAAGAAGGTAAGTCAGTAGCTTTGAAATTTGAAGATTGGCTCTCAAACCATGACGAAGAAATTAATCGGCTTTACCTCCTGTTAGACAACAGTTCGGAATTTTCGACGGAACTTGACGCTAACAATCATTCTGCAAGTACTGACAGGGATGATATCGACGGCGCATTTGACACTAATAAGTTAATTCAGAATAAAATTCAAACAATTGAGAATTGTAATGACACTGATAGGCAGGACCTTTTTGAGATTTTACAAGCACATTCCACAGTTTTTACTCACAAAACAGGAACAATCAAGGGATTTCAATACCAATTTCGTGTTCGTGAGCATACTAAATTTTGTGTTAGACCATATGTAATTCCAGCACATTATAGGGACCGTGTTAGAACAGAAATACAATCTATGCTCGACGAGGGCATTATTGAGCCTGCAGTAAGCTCATACAACAATCCATTACGTGTTGTTGAGAAGAAAAATGGATCGATCCGGCTTGTCTTAGATTCGAGACAAATCAATACGATCATTATTCCTGAAACAGACAGGCCGCAAACGTTGGAAGAACTTCTTCAAAATTTTAATGGTGTAAAAGTGTTGTCTTCCATTGATCTCAGATCCAGCTTTTATCAGATCGAACTTCATCCAGAATGTAGAAAATACACAGCTTTCCTTTGTTTCGGCGTTTGTTATCAGTTTCGGAAACTTCCCTTTGGTTTGAACATTTCTTCAGCAGCATTCATTCGCGGGCTAAATTCCATATTACCTGAGTTCTTAAAACGTCACATCACCTTATATGTGGACGATATTCTAATAGCAGAAGCTTCATGGGAACTACATAATCGCATCCTCAACAGTTTGTTACGTATTTTTGCAGAATCTGGAATTACAGTTAACTTGGAAAAGTCTGAATTCGGTAGGTCAAAGGTGAGGTTTTTGGGACATATTATTTCTTCTGAAGGCATTCAGCCGGATCCTGAAAAGTTAGAAGCAATCAGAGCCATTCCAGTTCCATCCACAAAAAAACAAGTCCGCAGTTTTCTAGGTCTCGTAAATTTTTACCGTCGTTTTCTGAATATGCAAATTCTAGTTACACCAAAACTTTGTTCTCTCACTGGAAAAAATACTATTTGGAACTGGGACGAACAAGCACAGTTGGAATTCAGTTCTTTGAAAGAAGCGTTACTTAACGCGCCAATACTAGCTCATCCAGATCTGTCACAAGATTTCTGCCTTAGCACGGATTTTTCCAAAGTCGGTCTTGGTGCCCATTTATTTAAAGAAGCCATAGAAGATGACATTACTGTTCAGAAAACCATTGCTTTTGCTAGCCGAGTGCTAACAAAATCTGAAAAAAATTATTCCGTTACTGAATTAGAAGCTTTAGCTATCGTTTGGGCATTTAACAAATTCCGTTTCTTTCTTTCTGGTAAGCACGTAAAAGTATACAGTGATCATCGTGCATTACAATTTCTTATGTCTTCAAAATTAAATCATGACAGGTTAAAACGTTGGGCATTGTTTCTGCAAGAATTCCACTTTACAATAGTCTACATTCCCGGCAAGGAGAACATTGTTGCGGACGCGCTGTCACGCGCACCGGCTGGGCTTGAGAAAAGTAACACACAAGGCAACCTCGAGAAAAATTTCAGTATTCTTTACATTCAGAAAGTCGCCTTTGAAAACTTCATCACCACATCTTTAAAGGACATTGCTCATGAACAAGATAAAGATCCGATTTGGAAAGACATCAAAAATAAATGGCATGAAAAGACATACACTCAGATTCGGCATTATTACCTGGTTAGAAACAACATACTCTTCAAACGCTGCACTGTTGATGACAAGCTATGGGTACTTTGCATTCCAGACGATTTTGTTAATAAGCTCATTTGGTACATTCATTTCAGCTACGCACATTTTGGTCCACGAAAATGTTATCATATTCTTCGAACGACTTGTTATTTTAACAATATGGAAAAGAGAATTCGAAGAGTCTTGTCTATTTGTAAACTTTGTCAAAAGGCGAAACCATCTACTGTCTCACATCGTGCTCCGTTATTTCCTATTATTCCTTCTAAATTAAAAGAATTTGCTGCTGTTGATCTCTTGGGACCGCTTGTCAGAACATCTAATGGATTTTCGTACGTTTTAGTCGCTGTTGAACTTACTTCAAAATTTGTTTCTTTCACTCCGTTACGTAAAGCCACTGGACGATCTGTATCCAACGCCTTTGTTAAAAATTTCTTACGTGAAGTTGGACACGTTAGCAAAGTCATTTCAGATAACGGACCTCAATTCAGATCTGCTGTTTGGTCACGCATGCTTCGCAACCATAAAATCAAACCTGTTTTTATTTCATTGTACTCACCACATTGTAACCCCTCTGAACGGATTATGAAAGAAATCAATAAGCTTTGCAGACTTTATTGTCATGGAAAGCATCAGCATTGGGACAGATATTTACACTTATTTCAAAATATGCTGAATGAAATGCCTCATGATTCCACTGCTTTACCACCCACTCTTGTACTGAAGAATGAAGAACCACCAAACAGAATCAGAGAGCTTGTACCTTTCCCAAATACACGTAAACTTCGACACAAAGACATAATTGATTTGGCTCTTAAAAATATAAAATCTACAGCAGACAAAAGGAGAAAACTACACGGTAAAGCAAATGCAAAGAAATTGTATATTGGTCAGAAAGTTCTCATTAAAGCTCATTCATTGTCACATAAGAAGAAACACTTGAGTCACGAATTCTTTCTAGTTTACAATGGACCTTACAGAATCCAACGTATACCACATGATAATTGCGTTGAAGTTGAAACTCTGCGTACTAGGAAGAGTAAAGGTTTACACCACATTTGACATGTAAAACCGTTTATTGAAAGATAATCTGCTTTTTAACTTTGTCTTTGCCATATAACTTTTCACTTTACATTACTAGTATGCTGTGTTAGACTTAAGAAACTGCTAACATACAACAATGTTTGAAGTTAAATATCCAGTCTAGAACCTAGGGAACATTTTTAAACAGAAATTACGAATGCATTGTTATAGTGAACAGACGACACAGTGTTGTATTTGTACATTCTTGCTTGTTAGTTGCACGATTACGTAACGACTATCAGGCTTACATACTTAGAACATTTACCAGTACTGCTAATGAGATTTTAGTGTAACATTTTGGTTACCTGAAAATACATTCTGTATTTAAAGTACTTTCTGTGAGATACCAGATGACACAGTGGTTAGTTTATGGGACAGCTACACGATTTATATCACGACGTTACTAATGTCTGACAATTTACATTGTTGCTTTTGCGGAGTATCTGTTTTATATCTGCACAGTTTTTCTGTATTATTCTGGAAAGTAAAACATGTTTTAATAGTAACTTTTGTGATATAGCTACAATGAGACAGCCTTTTCCGTAGCACAACAATACATTACAGCACAGTAATTTCTTCATCACAACAATAAGCGTAATAACTAAGATATCTATACGCAAAGCATTTCACTTTTGTTTATCATGAGGTAAGTACATTGGCTTCTGCAGAACTTAGCTTTTGGAGGACGATAACTACGACACTTCCACAGAGATTATCTTACAACAAGATGCACATTTAGCGCTGCAGGACACGCATTTCAGTGATTAATGTTGTACTTAAAACATTTATTTTTAAAGATTTTTGAATTACAAAGAAAGTTTTCCGTGATACATTTCATTCCATTGCTGTAATCTGTAACACCTGAGGGTATAATTACATTAATCCTCAGGGGGGTATAAGCCTACTTTGTGTACCATGTGTGTGGCAACCACAAGGAACCCTAGCTAATATGGTATTTGCTTATACTACTTTCCACATCGGTACCATATTTCTCTAACACACAAATTACACAGCTGTCTGATTATTTACCTGAGAGAGACAAGCATTTATTTTACTACATCAGTGACAGACGTTTACGTAATTACACCGTTGGATAACTTCACACTTACAAAATTGTATGTTGTTTGTACTTTGTGAACTGTTCATATATTTTCGGAACCATTGTGATACTATGAGAGCTTTGAATGATGTATTTGGTATGGATTCATGATTTTTAAAGTACGTTTGAGGCAGATGACATGATGTGTATTATGCTGTTGAGGTATGTTTATGATCAATAAGCTGATGCTATATGAGGAATTTGGTTATGCTATGTATTTATTATGATGAAATATTGAAGTGCCGTCGCAAGATTGACGTGTCGACGAATATATATATATGTGTAATAAGGTAAGGAGTAATGAATAGTGATTAGGGACTCTGACTTATGGAAAAGGATGTTGGAAACCAAGAATCATACTTTAGAATTATGAAATGTGTGTACATGTGTGAATCATGTGTGAATGTATCACAATGCCACTGAAAATTTTTTTGGACACTGTTATATTCATAGGATTTTGTTTCTACAGATTTGCAACGCTAATTCTTGACCTGTGAAATATTTTTATGTGAGACTGTCACTGTAGCGGAAACTGCTGTCGTAAATTTTTCCGTAAGAAAGTTAAGTGACCACCTGCACGTAATGCATCGTGGGCACCCACCTGGGCGACAGCCGCCCGAAAAAAAAAAAAAAAAAAAAAAAACCATTAGCCTCTCAGCGGCACAGGTAGAAAAAAAAGGGAGGCCATTATCCTGGCTATTGGCGTTCCTTTGTAGAAAGCATCGCACATATTACACGCTCATTACCTGAAAACATATGGTTACTCGTACTTTGTGCTTATTACTGAAATGCTTATGAATTGATGGGAAATATTCGTACATCTGCACACCTGATTATGACAAGTGTCTTTCTACGAGAGTTGAGAGCTACTGAGTTACGAAATGCCACATGACTATTGAATGATGTTTTTATGCTTTGGTTTGCGTAATTGCTTATTTCATTTGACATCTGGTTTCCAGCTGTGTTGCAGCATTGCTTTTATAAAATAAAATGCATTTGCTAATGTGAACACTTTCTGTCAACAGATCTATTAAATAATTATTTTCTGACCCACATTCTTCGATAAAGGAGCTCTTGGAAAGGAAAGAACAATAAGAAGGAACTAGTAACAGTAACTGCATACATAATATTCTTTTCAAGTACATGGTGATATTTCTTTTTACAATCAGTTGTTGTGGTGCACCACTTTAATTACTTAGACATTAAGATGTGATTATACATTTCCCTTATCTGCATTGTTATCTTTAGTGTACTATTTTTTCTGCTAGAGCTATGTCATGTTTAGATATAAGCTGCTGTTTGCCAGGCATAGTGCTACTGAACTTTAATTTGTGTTACTCTGCTAAGCTAGATTTATTTTTTGTTTGCTGTGCTTTGCCTCATATTAGTTGTAATGTTGAATTGCTTGGTAATTTAGATTTACTGTAGCTTGCTTTGCGATTTTCCATTTTTTTTATTGCTGTTTATATTAATTGTTTTATGTGCTGCTGCATTGCCTCGTTCCTTAGTTTAGCATCTGAGCTCAGTAGATTTAAGTTAGCTTAAGAGGGGGTAGACTATATAAGAGAATGAGTTGCGATGATTTTGAAGAAATGCATTTAGAAGCTATAAGAAAATGGTTTGGCCAAAAAAAAAAGGTATTTTGAAAGAGGATATGAACCAAAAAAGTAGGGTTTAGGGACAACAGGTTTAGGTAGGATTTTCTTGGAAATAAATGATGAGGTAAGATAATGGAAAATAAATAATGAGGTAAGAAATGTGTGAACATATAAATACAGAAAGCATGCTTGGATAGAATTGTTTTTTGGTGGAAACAAATATTGAAATAAGAGGAAAGATATATGGAATGAAGTTCTGGGTTGTACTGCAGTACCAAATGTTACACTGAAAACAAACCCTGTCCTTTCCTTTTGTGTTATCCCACTATGTGTTTGTGTACCCTTGTGTATTTGTTTTCTTCCTGTCTCTGTGTAGTTTCATAGGATTTTTTCTTCTTCTAATATTAAGCTACATTCACTATGATGAGGAATACTGTTATCCTCAAATATAATTGGCATTAATAATATATTATTTACCTTATAAATATGCTTACATGTTGTTTATTCTGTTTTGTTTTAATGCTCAAGTGTGAAGTTGATGTTTCAAAAGTTATTGTGATCTTTTATTTATGTATGTACTCATGTCATAATTCCACTGATGTATATGTTATTTCTATTCTTTTGTAAAGCCTGTTTTACTATAAATGTTATCTGTATTGTTATGTTCTTTAATGATGTATTGTGTACCTTTGTAATTGTATTCTCTTGTTATAAAATTGTAATTGACACCAGTTCATCAAATTAAGTAACTTGTAAGTCACATTTCACTGCACACGCTTCTGCTGGTCATAGTATATGGAAAATATGTGAGAAGTAGGGACTGTTAGTGTTTGCACATGTGTTAATAATTCAGCAAGGGACTATATAACAGCATTGCTGGTTCTAAGGACAATTTCAAAAACTTTGTGAGTGCACAAGTGGTGGTTTATGGACTTGCTATATTATCCGCAAGACTCTTCAATGGTGATTGTGCACCTGCACAGTCACAACAGATGGTTGCTGGCCATCTCTACAAGGACTACAGTGGGTCAGCACCTCTGGTGGCCCACCAATACCATTATCTCTACAAGGACTACAGTGGGTCTGCATCTATGATGACCCACCAACGCCATTATTTCTACAAGGACTGCAGTGGGTCTGCACCTCTGGTGGCCCACCAATACCGTAATCTCTACCAGGACTACAGTGGGTCTGCTCTGTGATGACCTACCTACCAATATTCTTCAGAACTTCGACTGACTGCTGCGGGTTTGCTCTGTTGTGGCCCGTTACCTGTCTGCATGTCAAGAGTCAGCACTGTCTTTCCGTTGGAAGGACAACACTACTTCTTCAAGACTGCATGGAAATCCACTACTTCTGTGTGAATTTTCTTTTACTAATGAGACTTTGTGAAAAAAAACTGTAATTACTATTGTGATAAATGATCAGGACTGTCTTTATGGACTGTGTGAAAATCTTAGCTTTTGACCAACATTGTACCAATAAGTGTGTGCATTGGATATTTTTGTTATTGTAATTATGAAAAATTTTTTCAAATCTGTATTGGCCACTGCCCAATCCCATTTGTAAAATTTTTTGTGGGGAGCATGGGGGCTATGTAAGTAGGCTGTTTAGGTTTTTTTATTGGTAACGCCACCTCTGTATGAAAATCACTGGCTGTGCTGTGCGCAGTCTGTGGCTGCTTTGCATTGTTGTAATACTCGCTATTGTAGTGTTAGGCAGCTGGCTGTGAACAGCACGTAGCGTTGCGCAGTTGGAGGTGAGCCGCCAGCAGTGGTGGATGTGGGGAGAGAGATGGCAGAGGTTTGTAATTTGTCATGAACTGCTATATTTATATATGATGATATTAAGGTAAATACATTGTTCGTTCTCTATTAATATCTTTCATTTGCTAACTATCCCTATCAGTAGTTAGTGCCTTCCATAGTTTGAATCTTTTATTTAGCTGGCAGTAGTGGCGCTCGCTGTATTGCAGTAGCTTGAGCAGCGAAGATTTTTGTGAGGTAAGTGATTTGTGAAAGGTATAGTTTAATGTTAGTCAGGGCCATTCTTTTGTAGGGAATTTTGAAAGTCAGATTGCGTTGCGCTAACAAAATATTGAGTGTCAGTTTAAGCACAGTCATGTATAATTGTTGAAAGGGGACGTTTCATAATACGTAATCAGTGCCGTTTGTTGCAATGTAAAATGTTAATTACATCCAGAGATATTGTAACCTAAAGTTGACGCTTGAGTACCACTCCTCCGCTGTTCGATCGTGTGTATCGCAGAGCACTGAATTATGTAGGGATCCAAAGGGAACGGTGATGGACCTTAGCTACAGAAGAGACTGGAGCAGCACATTACGTCCACATGCTAACACCTTTTTATTGGTCTTTTTCACTGACATGTACATTACCATGAGGGGTGAGGTACACGTACACACGTGGTTTCCATTTTCAATTACGGAGTGGAATAGAGTGTGTCCCGACTTGTCAGGCCAATAGATGTTCAATGTGGTGGCCATCATTTGCTGCACGCAATTGCAATCTCTGGCGTAATGAATTTCGTACACGCCGCAGTACATCTGGTGTAATATCGCCGCAGGCTGCCACAATACGTTGTTTCATAGCCTCTGGGGTTGCAGGCACATCACGGTACACATTCTCCTTTAACGTACCCCACAGAAAGAAGTCCAGATATGTAAGATCAGGAGAACAGGCTGGCCAATTTATGCGTCCTCCACGTCCTATGAAACGCCCGTCGAACATCCTGTCAAGGGTCAGCCTAGTGTTAATTGCGGAATGTGCAGGTGCACCATCATGCTGATACCACATACGTCGACGCGTTTCCAGTGGGACATTTTCGAGCAACGTTGGCAGATCATTCTCTAGAAACGCGATGTATGTTGCAGCTGTTTGGGCCCCTGCAGTGAAGTGAGGAGCAATGAGGTGGTCGCCAATGATTCCGCACCATACATTTACAGTCCACAGTCGCTGTCGCTCTACCTGTCTGAGCCAGCGAGGATTGTCCACGGACCAGCAATGCATGTTCCGTAGATTCACTGCCCCGTGGTTTGTGAAACCCGCTTCATCGGTAAACACGTAGAACTGCAACGCATTCTCTGTTAATGCCCATTGACAGAATTGCACTCGATGAGTAAAGTCATCACTGTAATTGCTGATGTAGCGACACATGAAACGGGTGAAAGCGGTGACGATGCAGTATGCGCATGACACTACTTTGACTCAGTCCACCGGCTCTCGCAATGTCCCGTGTACTCATGTGTGGGTTCATGGCAACAGCAACTAACACGCCAGCTGCACCCGCTTCTCCTGTGACGGGCCTGTTACGGACCCGTTTGCGTGCTACGACCATACCTGTTGCATACAGTTGGCGGTAGATGTTTTGCAATGTGCGGCACGTTGGATGCTCTCTGTCCGGGTACCGTTCTGCATACACCCTGCAGGCTTCAGCTGCATTTCGTCGACACTCGCCATAGATGAGTATCATCTCCGCCTTTTCAGAGTTCGAATACACCATGGTCACAGTTCCTACAACACTACACTATCACAGACGTCTAGTAACACGGTGTACTACAGTTGGTCTGCGTGCGGAGACGAATGCAGAATAACAATAGCAGCAAGCGCTACATGCGGACACTGCGACAGCTAGACCAAACCACAATAGTGCACTACAGCCACACTCGTAAACACGGTCGTCATCGTAAACATGTCCCTGCAGATGCTGCTCGCCGACCGAGGCCCGTGTTTGTTGCAACACGCAACTGAACGTCGGAGGTTTCAAGCGTCAACTTTAGGTTACAATATCTCCGGATGTAATTAACATTTTACAATGCAACAAACGGCACTGATTACGTATTTGTTTATATGTTCAGATGTGCTAACAAAACTAACGGGGTTCCATTTAAAAAAACCTAGGTTTGTGTTAAAAAACATACTTCCGTGCATTTTTGTATGGTTTTTATTAAACAATTGCACTAGCCCCTCTCCTCACGTTCGATCTGTGGAATCGGTTCGTCAGTATTTGATGTGGTTTACGAAATATATCCAGCGGTAACGTTAGGTGACTCAACCTGTATACAGTGCCGACCCAGCTTCGCCAAGCCAGCCCTGGAGACGCACGATATGCGGGTGTAGACACCTGCTTGAGAAAATTTACGTACATTCTGTACACATCGCGGCAGCCGTCGTTCCATGGTACACACCCGTGGCGTCATGACATCGACACAGGCTTCGTGTTCAATACGACCTACTTTGCAACGCCGCACGTACGAAGCCCTTACAATCGACAGAACTTGTCCTTAAACTCTTATCACTACAACAATTCGCAACGTTTATCAAGTTTAAGCATTTTAAGGCCGTACTTTTTATTTTGCTACAGCTTTAACACATTTTTAAAATGTGTAAATGGTGTTCATGTAATCCATCGTTTGGAATACGCCGGGTGACAAGCCTCGACAATCGAATCCCGCAATCTCTATTGCCAAACTATTTTCGTTGCAGTCACTTTTTCCCGCTGCGATATCTTACACATTCCGGCCACGTACTTAAACAGAACCGTAGTAGCCTTGATGACGGCAGAGGAGAAATGTATAATTAGTAGCCGCTCGTATGAAATGTGGTGACGCACTCAAGTGCTTGACTAGTCCATAGCAGAAAACTACTAGGAACTGGCGCGATTAGTGCGAACAGAATTGCTATGCTAGAACTACTGTGCACTACTGAAATCTTTAATTTCTGTTTAGTATACTGACTTTATGTACCAAAGCGTCTCTGGTATTTACAGCAGTTCTGTGAATGACGCATACTACGACTTTCTTGTTTCGTTCGGAATGGTGCTTCGACTTCCAGCTGTTAGTAAAGTTTTGTCGAGGTTATCCACATATGCGTGTTGAGGCAATATTTAGCTCGTTTTAATTTAGTTAAGACTGGTGACATATGAAGCTACGTTGTCTTCTGGTCATAAGAAACTGGTAGCACCTGCTTGTTCCGACAGATTATGCGTAACCGCTCGCGCACGTACATCACGACGCCACACAGATTACGTTACTCTTGTAACTACATATTGAGACGAGAAAGAAAAAGAACCGCCTGATATCACCATATTTAACGACGTCTCATTAATTTTTGTGCTTGTCATTCAGCTCCCGCTGTGTGTACTGCTTCATTTGGGACGCTATCAAGCCACGTCGCCTTTACAAACAAAGCGATGAAGCAATTTGATAAACTCGTTTAAATATTCTGTTTCTATGTTCCAGTGCTTCGGGAATTGACTGAAACGGCGTTGTCTTCTCTCCCTTTATCCAGAGAGAACAGTCTTGCGATTTGACAATAGAAAGGAAAAAATCTTTCACTGGTCTGTAATTCGTCGATATCTACATCTACATCTACATCCATACTCCGCAAGCCACCTGACGGTGTGTGACGGAGGGTGCCTTGAGTACCTGTATCAGTTCTCCCTTCTATTCCCGTCTCGTATTGTTCGTGGAGAGAAGGATTGTCGGTATGCCTCTGTGTGGGCTCTAATCTCTTTGATTTTATCCTCACGGTCTCTTCGCGAGATATACGTAGGAGGGAGCAATATACTGCTTGACTCTTCGGTGAAGGTATGTTCTCGAAACTTTGACAAAAGCCCGTACCGAGCTACTGAGCGTCTCTCCTGCAGAGTCTTCCACTGGAGTTTATCTATCATCTCCGTAACGCTTTCGCGATTACTAAATGATCCTGTAACGAAACGCGCTGCTCTCCGTTGGATCTTCTCTATATCTTCTATCAACCCTATCTGGTACGGATCCCACACTGCTGAGCAGTATTCAAGCAGTGGGCGAACAAGTGTACTGTAACCTACTTCCTTTGTTTTCGGATTGCATTTCCTTAGGATTCTTCCAATGAATCTCAGTCTGGCATCTGCTTTACCGACGATCAACATTATATGATCATTCCATTTTAAATCACTCCTAATGCGTACTCCCAGATAATTTATGGTATTAACTGCTTCCAGTTGCTGACCTGCTATTTTGTAGCTAAATGATAAAGGATCTATCTTTCTGTGTATTCGCAGCACATTACACTTGTCTACATTGAGATTCAATTGCCATTCGCTGCACCATGCGTCAATTCGCTGCAGATCCTCCTGCATTTCAGTACAAATTTCCATTGTTACAACCTCTCGATACACCACAGCATCATCTGCAAAAAGCCTCAGTGAACTTCCGATGTCATCCACAAGGTCATTTATGTATATTGTGAATAGCAATGGTCCTACGACACTCCCCTGCGGCACACCTGAAATCACTCTTACTTCGGAAGACTTCTCTATATTGAGAATGATATGCTGCATCCTGTTATCTAGGAACTCCTCAATCCAATCACACAATTGGTCTGATAGTCCGTATGCTCTTACTTTGTTAATTAAACGACTGTGGGGAACTGTATCGAACGCCTTGCGGGAGTCAAGAAGACGAACGAACAATTAAAATGACGCGGAGTTTGTAAGCTGCCGCGAAAACAGCTGTGGGCCGAGAATTCCGTTACAGCTAGGAACGGAGCTGCTCGCGGCGACATTGTTGCGTCAGACGCTGTCCGTGTCGTTGCCGAGTTGAGCTCGAGTAACAAATCGATATCAGGGCGAAAAACTGTACAGCCATTTTCTCCGTGACCGCATTACTGCCAGGGAAGGTGTCGATGTCTGCGACGCTTTTCCCACACACGGAGACCTAATGAATTCCGGCGACTTTCTCTGTACTCAGTTGGCGCTAAGACAACAGCCGCAGCCAGGCTGGAACTATATTGTTGCGGAATCTGTTTTGTGCGGCGTCTCTGGTCACAGAAAACGTAATTCCGTTTTCTTACGTAGGCCTCGGTATTCCGTTGATAACACTACTGCAAATGATTTTGTCTAAGACAGTAGTGTGAATTGTTGTAATTAGTTTAGTCACTTAGAAAATTACTGAACATGTTAGAAATATGTGACGATTCCGAGATTTTACTGTTCCCTATGCTTTAGTTGCGTTACACGTATTCTAGTCTCGTAGTATTACTTCGCATTTTCAAATGAGTTTACGTGGGTCGTCCAGCAGTGACGACGTACGTGGCGCCGACAACTCCTGCCGGTCTAACCAGCATCTGGAACGATACGCAGACGGAAGACGTGTACTCCACAGAAGCCCTGTGTAGGCTGTTCTGCCGATCGCTGAACGCCTCCCACCACTGTAGACAACTGTGGCGTCACAACGTAGACATACTTGAGATATTGAGTAACACCGAGTCTTGACCGTCATATCTACCTCTGAATCGACGTACAAACTACTGCGACGAGCATGGCAGAGAGTGCTTGGCACCGTAACACTTGTCACAAATTTTCGCCTTTCCAGTCGCACATGATGGAGAGCGGGCAGAGTGTTCGCTTGGGCGCCCCCGTGCTGCAGTGCTGTGCTCAGCCCGACTCTGTACCGACGGCCCTCACCACGTGTTTCCTCTGGTATGCGTATAATCATCCCTTCCCAGTCTTAATGAAGCGTAGTTGTACTTGGAGCCTTTGTCCTCTTTTATCAGTCGTTAACTTCAGTTCCTCGTTTTTCGTTCTTGACTTTTGTGGATACGCTTGCATACTCGCCGCAGAAACATTTTTATGAAAACTGATAAGATAGCCTCTTGTACTACACGTCGCTCGCAAGCACGGTAAATGAAATTTCGGTTTTGACAGTTTCATCCTTACCTTAATAGTAATATGTTGCAGAGCAGACGAACGTTCCATTCGCACAGGTAGGCCAACAAATGTAATTACCATCAGAGTTCATGTCCACTGTAATGCACAGTGTCTGTCGGGATGTATCTGTGAAAATATCATGTAATTTCGCAGGTTTCTAATCAGTAAATGATTTCATATGGCTGTTATCTTGTGAGTTTTCAAACTGTTGTAACACAAAGTTCAAATGGTTCAAATGGCTCTGAGCACTATGGGACTCAACTGCTGTGGTCATTAGTCCCCTAGAACTTAGAACTACTTAAACCTAACTAACCTAAGGACATCACACACACCCACGCCCGAGGCAGGACTCGAACCCGCGACCGTAGTAGTCGCACGGTTCCGGACTGCGCGCCTAGAACCGCGAGACCACCGCGGCCGGCGTGTAACACAAAGTCAGATGTCTTACGTTTTATCTTTCTTTGCTCTATAACTACAATAACAGTTCTGGTAAAGTGATCGTTTGTAATTCTAAAGATAATAATTAACAAGATTCAGGGCGAACATTTTAATCTGATTGTAAAATGTAAACTTCCACGCCCGTACTTGTCATAATTAATGAAATATTCCGGGCTATTATGCCGTGGTCGAAGGGATTTCACTTTAAAGCACGACGTTTCGTCCCCATGTGGGGAGGACATTTTCAAGAATGATCGTAGCTTTGTTGCTGGTCTACTGTTGCTCTGCGACAGACGACGGCATGTCTAGGGACCGACTGTTTCGTCCAGGCCAGTGCTTCGATATAAACATAGAAAGTTGTAGTTGAGATCTAACTCCTGTAGCTTATGAACGATCTGTTCTCGAGACATTAAGTCAAAGCGAATACTGGATAAGTCACAGGCTTATGAATACGTTTCAGAGTTAGACTTGAGAACTGTTCCCGATGGAGTAGCTTTGCGGCCAGGCCTGGATTTCCTCTGGCAGGGCTGAGCGCTCAGCGGCAAAGGGGGTATCGCGGCAGGTGGCAGCGGGTGTCACCCCAGTGGCCACGGAGCTCTGCTGGAGGCTCGCCTGCTCTGGAGAGGGCGACTCTGCACTGGAGAGAATTCAAGCCCTCTAATTATTCCAGAAACGATGTGTCCAATAAAATGTCAATCACAATTGTGTGAATAAAAACGAAGAAGTTAAAAACTATAGCAAAACTAACGAAATTCCAACTATTTATTTAGTCAGGCGCCATCAATCTGGTGGTGGATAGCAGCATGGAGCCAAAGGTATCTAAGCAACAAACAAAATGACCGTTTTATTATGTAAATGTGTCGAGCCATTAGAGTCCTCAACATTCACACAACAAAATGAAGCAGTACAGCATTGTTTTCTGTGTTGATTTTTTCACTTTTTTCTAACGCAGTCTGAGGGAATTTCGCCTGTCTCATACATCTTGCTCACCAGATGGTAGACTTTTGTCAGGACTGGCTCTCCCAAGGCTGTCAGTAGTTCTAATGGAATGTTGTCTACTCCTGGGGCCTTGTTTCGTCTTAGGTCTTTCAGTGCTCTGTCGAACTCTTCATGCAGTATCCTATCTCCCATTTCATCTTCATCTACATCCTCTTCCATTTCCATAATATTGTCCTCAAGAACATCGCCCCTGCATAGACTCTCTATATACTCCTTCCACCTTTCTGCTTTCCCTTGTTTGCTTAGAACTGGGTTTCCATCTGAGCTCTTGATATTCATGCAAGTGGTTCTCTTTTCTCCAGAGGTCTCTTTAATTTTCCTGTAGGCAGTATCTATCTTACCCCTATAAATCCCTGCTTAGCCATTTTGCACTTCCTGTCGATCTCATTTTTGAGACGTTTGTATTCCTTTTTGACTGCCTCACTTACTGCATTTTTATATTTTCTCCTTTCATCAATTAAATTCAGTATCTCTTCTGTTACCCAAGGATTTCTACTAGCCCTCGTCTTTTTACCTACTTGATCCTCTGCTACCATCACTATTTCATTCCTCAAAGCTACCCATTCTTCTTGTACTGTATTTCTCTCCCCCATTCCTGTCAATTGTTCCCTTATGCTCTCCCTGAAACTCTGTACAACCTCTGGTTTTTGCAGTTTATCCAGGTCCCATCTCCTTAAATTCCCACCTTTTTGCAGTTTCTTCGGTTGTAATTTACAGTTCATAACCAATAGATTGTGGTCAGAGTCCACATCTGGGTATATCTCGCGAAAAGTCCACGGGGATAAGATTGTAGAGGCCTACCGATAATCTCTCTTCCCGCGAACCGTACATGACTGGAACAGGAAAAGGGGAAAGCGACACCGGTTCACACACTACCCTCCGCCACACACCATCAGGTGCCTTGCCGTATACACTTTAAATGCAGACGTAGAGCCGCAGACCTGCGGTTTTCCTCAGAGAACAACTCTCCTCACTTGTTTTTAGCAGTTTTCTTTAACAAACCGTATCAAAATTAGATGAATATGATGCATTTTTAATTTCAAACGAGTACGGTGTGCAGTTCTCATTAGCAACTGCTGTGGAAAATGGAAGCGTCTCAGCAGTTAGTATTCTCTCTATCCTAGGTCATCAGTCAGAAATTTTCTCTCGTTTCCAATTCCCGAGAGTTTGACTTGGCTATTATTTTTTACAAAGCCATGTGATGTAAGAATAACATCGAGAACGTTTTAGATGGCGAGTCGCCATGCGAACGTTTCACGGCGAGGTGTCAGACATGCTGGGGCGGGTATGCACAGCTGAACACAGCTAATGTGTTCCATTAGGGGGAAGCAGCCTGTGCTATTCTGTCATCAGCAGTAAAGACAAGTGCTGTCCTCAGATGCTTTGCATATGGGGGCTGCACCTTGGAGTACTGTTAGGTCGGTATAACAGTAACTGTATACTCGGAAATAGAGGCAGCTTTCACCTGTGTCCGGCACCGGATTGCGGCTGCGCTCTCACTCAGTCGTGTCAGCCCCTGTGTCTAGGTGAACACGTACTTGGATAGGAATTTCTCTGATGTCAAGTATGAAAGGGATGTCGCCACCTCTTGCCTGAGGGCACCTGTGTGCAGTTTGACAGCTGACGGCCGCATCACTTGGCGGGGATTGCCGCTAACCTCCTGTGCACTCTACTGGGCAGTGTCTGCCCGTTGATTGTGTGTCTGCTGCATTATTTTGCGAGCCAGTCTGTGAGCTGCCCTGTTCATTATTTGGACAGTTTACGAGTACTGAGCATGTCTACACATCACTGTGCTGCATTTCTTAGGAGGAGTTTGCATGTCTGTACTGAAATTATTTTGGTAAATTAGGAGTTGTTTGCGTGTCTGGAGAGCGTTGTTTAGGAGTAGTTTACAGATCTGTGGGCTGTGTGGCGTGACCCCAGGCATGTCAGAGCGTGTGTTTTGTGTCAGTGTGATAAATATACTCCATCCCTAAATAAAATATTCCAAAATAAATAGAGTGCACTCCTTCCTTACTCTCCCCAGCGCAAGCTGAGTCATTTTCGCGCCATTTTCCCCCAGCAGACCACCATCTCGGATTACGTCACAGGTGGGATGACAGCACCCTCTCGTGACACGAATGTGTACAGTTCACTTGGAGTCTAGATCTCATAGCGGAGACACTGCTTGCAAAATAAAAACTCATGTCCCGCACAGGCAGAGTCATTTTCCCCCAATTTACACCCATGATCTTGGGTTATGTCATGAAAAGGATGACAGCGCTCTCTGGTGGTGGTACTGAGTACTAGGTCCTGACCTAGTGGTGAACACACTGTTTGACGCCATATTTGATAACGGTACTTGCATCATCAGCTGATGTAATGGCTGTCATCTTGGACAGCACCCTCCGGTGGTGGTAGTGTCTACTAGGTCAGCTGGAGTGCGTACCTCCTGGCGAACACACTGGATGGTGGTGCTGTCTGTGATTGTTTAAATAAAGACTGGTGCATGATTTCCATACTTGACGATTAGCAAGCATGTTTGCAAAGTATTTTAGAGGGATTACTATTTTGACAATTTACGAGTTGTTTGGCTCTCAGGACGTAAATATACTGCATTATTTACGAGTGGTTTGCATGTCTGTGGGCTGTGCAATGCGTTATTTTGACAGTTTGCAATTAGCAAGTGCAAGTGTAAAAAAAAAATGGTTCAAATGGCTCTGAGCACTATGGGATTTAACATCTGTGGTCATGAGTCCCCTAGAACTTAGAACTACTTAAACCTAGCTAACCTAAGGACATCACACACATCCATGCCCGAGGCAGGATTCGAACCTGCGACCGTAGCAGTCTCGCAGTTCCAGACTGTGCGCCGAGAACCGCCAGACCACTGCGGCTGGCGGTGCAAGTGTAGATCATTATACATGAGTTATTTAGGAGTAGTTTGCAAGTATGTATGCTGTGTGGCATGTCAGAGCATGTGTTCTGTATAGCTTTGACAAATATACTCCATCCCTAAATAAATTGTTCGAAAATAAATGAAGTATACTCCTTCATCTCTCCAGCATCCCAGTGCAGGCTTAGTCCATTTCCCACCAATCCCTAGGAAGAGGTGGCGGTCAGGTGACTTAGGTTAGTGGAGGTGAGCTTTGTTTCCTGCAATTTTGTTAGGTTGGTAGAGAAACCCCAAGTGACTTTTCTTTACACCCAAAATTCAAACTTGGCGCCAGTTCATAGGAAGAAGTGGCGGTCGGATGACTTTGGTTAGTGGAGGTAGCACAAGTTAGCTGTCTTACCGCGATTTTCTTAGCTTAGTGGAGATAACCGCCGTGTGATGCATTATCCTGTTGGAATTTGAACTTCCTGACTTTTTCTCGGGGAGGGGAGCGTTTCACTTTCCCGCCAAAATTCCAACTTCCCACCAAAATCCGTCATTTTGGATAACGTCATTGCCGACATCTGGGATGACTTTATGCACTGTTGCCAAGTCCATACGCTGCTATCTTGGATGACGTCATCGCCGCCATCTTGCATATATATGGCAACAATGCAGAGTGGCGCTGTATTCCCTTTGTCCCAATACTGCTCTTCTTTGGTGCAAATAGAAAGGGAGCAGCCATGATTAACAGCGCAGCAGCATTAACAAAACTAACCTAGCAGGTTGATAATTGCAAAGATATAACAATAGATAAACAACTCATGCATCATCAATGTAAAACGACAGTAGTACCAAAATAAACAAAACTATGACTAAATTGTGGATAATAATTGACTTACCCTTGTGCACAGTTGTGTATAATCCTCTGAGAGATCGTAGTCGCCAGCCGTAGTGGCCGAGCGGATCTAGGCGCTTAGTCCAGATCGGCGCGACTGCTATGGTCGCAGGTTCGAATCCTGCCTCAGGCATGGATGTGTGTGATGTCCTTAGGTTAGTTAGGTTTAAGTAGGTCTAAGTTCTAGGTGACTGATGACCACAGATGTTAAGTCCCATAGTGCTCAGCGCCATTTGAAAAATTTTGATGGTAGCTTGTTTTGTACGACTAGCATGGCAGGTTTGCGGGAAAGGAAGCGTATTAGGTTTTTCTTCAGTTCCCTTTATTTAAACAAACTAGTAAGATGACTGCAGATGATGTGAGCAAGATGTGATGTAAGTACTGCTACCAATGTGACGTTGTAATTGAACACAAAAAGTGTATGTGTGCTAGAGACACAGAAGTAAATTCAGTCTGAGATCACAACTGAAAATACATTCTAGCTGCACAGCTTATATGTCAGTAAATTGAGTATGGTGCAGTTTACACCAATCTAAGATAGGACCATACATGCTGCCAGCAAATAGTTTCCAGTAAGCTGATAATGTAGGGGACTGGTTCAAACAACAAACAGTAATAGAGTTGGGTGATGTACTAGACAGCCACCAATATTCCGGCATTTGTACCTTCAAAGAGACTGGGAGTTTACGTTTGGAAATAGACGAGACTGTGAAAGATGTTGGCTGCATTCTTGTAAGTTGTATGGATACATTATATTCCACGAGAAACACAAGGTCGAGAGAGAGACGTTGTGTTTCTTAGCAGTAGACTATTTCTCAATAGTTGCAGTGCTATTGCAAAGATTTCTGTCACAGTGTTCACAGTTCATACTAATTAATGGAAAGTTATCGAGTGAAACAGCAGTCATTTCCAGTGTTTCCCAAGGTTATGCTGTTCCTTATCTATATAAACGAGTTAGTAGACAATCTGAGCAGCCCTCTTAGGTTTGTTGCAGATGATGCTGTCATTTACCATCTAGTAAAGTCATCAGAAGATCAAAAAAATTGCAGAACGATTTAGAAAAGATATCTATATGGTGCAAAAGTTGGTAGTTGACCCTAAATGATGAAAAATGTGAGTTCATCCACATGAGTGCGAAAAGGACTCTGTCAAACTTTATTTAGACGATAAATCATTCAAATCTAAAGTTCGTAAATTGAACTAAATACCTAGGTATTTGAAAATGAGTTAGAGAACCATATAGACAGTGTGAATATAGTGATGGGAGATTTTCATGCACAGGTAGGTAAAGACAGAAAGAGATTTGAGCAAGTCTTGGGATGTTTAGGATATGGGGGCAGAAATGAAGAAGGGGAAAGACTCCAGGATTTGTGCCAGAGGAGTGGAATGAAACTAGCAAACAGCTGGTTGATGAAGAGAGAAAGTCATGTTATCACCAGATATAGTTTGGATAGAAGAACCAAGAGTGTAATTTATTATATCCTAGCAGACAGGGAATGGGGAGAGAGAGTAACAAATTTGAAGATAATTTCTAGTGTGAGTGCAGATGGAGACCATAGATTACTGGTGGGACAATGGAAAATGGATCAATGTGTGAAAAATAGAAAACAGTAGAAAGTGATGAGGATATGGAATTAGAAACTGAAGGAGAGTAAACGTGCTGACAATTATAGAGAATTATTCACACAAAAATTTCCAAAAGAAGTTTTCTGCAATGTAGAAAAAGAATGGAGTTTATTCAAAGACACTTTAGTCGAAGCAGCACAAAAAGTATGTGGTAGAACATTTGGAAAAGAAAAAGCAGGACAGACAAGTTGGTGGGATGATACCACAATCCAAGCAGTTAGAAGAAAAAATGGAGCATGGAGAAAGTGGTGGAAAACTAAAAATGACGAGGGCCATATAAGATATGAAGAGGAAAAGAAGAAGTGCAAAGAAATAGTGGAAACAGCAAAGAAAAAGGCATGGGAAGAGTTTACAAAAAAATTTGAAGAAGATGTGAAGAGCAATAAGAAAATGTTCTATAAAATGATGAAAAATAAAGGAAGGCTTATGAAGTACCAGTAAAGATGGAAACAGAGGAAGTTACTGTGGTTGAAGATCCTGGGAATATAAAAGACCGCTGGAAAGAACATTTTAAGAAACTGTTAAACGCTGAGGAGCAGGTACACGAGGTAACAGCAAATAATGGAGAAATTGAGAGAAGTTGGGAGGCAGAATTAGGACAAATTATATAGGAAGAAATGGAAATAGCTGTGAAGAAGATGAATGGGGGGAAAGCCGCAGAACCTGACGACATGATAAGAGCAGCAGGTCTGTTGGGAATGCAGTGGCTGTGTAGAGTACTATCAAGTGTATCGAGAAATAGTACAGTACCTGACGATTTGAGAAGAGGAGACATTGTTCCCATCTTCAAAAATGGCAATAAAGGCTTTCTAAAAACTACAGAGGAATAACCCTTATGAATCATACAGCCAAGATTTTTGAAAGAATTTTACTAAATCGAATATGTGAAAAGATAGAAAAGGAGCTGAGTGAAGAACAGCATGAGTTTAGGAAAGGAAGAAGCACAACTGACCTCATATTTTCTATCCGTCAACTGATGGAAAAAAGTTGGGAATATAACAAAAGGGTGATAATGGTTTTTATCGACATAGAAAAGGCGTATGACTCACTTACCAGGGAAAGACTCTGGGAAGAAATGAAGAAAATAGATATAGAAGATGGATAAATTAATGTAATGAAGACAATGTACAAAGGACACTATTGTAGAATTAGAACATCATTGGCGAACTCTGAATACTTCGAAATAAGACAAGGACTTAAGCAAGGAAGTGTTCTATCTCCTGCACTTTTTAATGTTGTGATGGAGGAAATGAATAGGGCAGTTAAAGATATAGTAAAAGAAAAAGACAAAAAGATTATTTTTGCAGATGATATGGTAATATGGGGTGATAAAGAGGTACATGTACAGTTACAACTCGATGTGTGGAAGGAAATAATGAAAAGGTATGGATTAAAAATAAATAAAGATAAGAGTGAAGTAATGGTATTTGGAAGAGACCGAGGGATCAACGGATGTATTACTTTGGATGGAGAACCCCTCAAAATGGTAGACAGTTTCACTTATTTAGGGAGTGAAATATCTAGTGATGGAAGAATAACCAACGAAATTAATAGGAGATTACAGAAGGGAAGCAATTTCTACCAAACAATAAAACACCTGATTTGGAATAAGGAAGTTTCAGAAAAATCAAAACTCCTTATGTATAAGAGTTATTACTTCCCTATTGTTACTTATGGAGGAGTAACATGGACAATGACAGGAAGGGTCTGGAGCAGACTGCAAGCAGGGGAAATTAAATTTCTCAGAGCGGTTATGGGAAAAACAAGAATGGGCAGAGTAAGGAATGTAGAAATTAGAAAGGACCTTCAACAAGAATGTATGAGAGAAGAAACTGAAAAAAAGAGATTAAGATGGTACGAGCATGTTAAGAGGATGTGTGGGCAGAGACTCCCCAAAATTATGGAAGAACTAAAGATGGATGGAGAAAGACCTAGTGGGCGCCCAAGAACACGGTGGAAAACGGGAGTGAAAATATCTGTGGAAAGGAGAGGTGTGACCTGGCAGCATGTGGAGGAAGAAAAGTGGTGGGAGGACCAAGCCAAATGGAGAGGACTCGTCAGCACCCAGAACTGGCAGTAGCTGGAGCGGGATCCAGGTATAGATAGACCTAGGAATCACAATTGCGAACAACATAAAATGGAGAGAACACACAGGAAATGTTGTGGGGGAAAGCGAACCAAAGATTGCGTTTTGCTGACTGAAGATGCAACAGATCGACTACAGAGACTGCCTACACTACGCTTGTCTGTCCGCTTTTGGAGCGCTGCTGTGCGGGGTGGGACCCTACCAGATAAAATTAACGGACTACATCGAGAATGTTCAAAGAAGAGCAGCACATTTTGTACTATCAAGAAATAGGGGAGCGAGTGACACAGACGTGATGCAGAATTTCGGGCGGACATAATTAAAAATAAGGCGTTTTTCGTTGTTCTAGAAACTTCTCACGAAATTTCGATCACCAAGTTTTTCCTCCAAATGCGAAAATATTTTTTTGACACCGACCTCCATAGGGAGAAACGATCATCATCATAAAATAAGGAAATCAGAACTCGCTCGGAAAAATATAGGTGTTCGTTCTTTCGCGCCCTGTTCGTGATTGTAATAATCGAGGATTATTGTGAAGGTGGGTAGATGAACCCTTCGCCAAGCACTTAAGTGTGATTTATAAGTGCCCATGTAGATGTAGAGGGCTCCAAGAACTATGGGACTTAACATCTGAGGTCATCAGTCCCCTAAACTTAGAACTATTTAAACCTAACTAACCTAAGGACATCACACACATGCATGCCCGAGGCAGGATTCAAACCTGCGACTGTAGAAGCAGCGCGGCTCCGGACTGAAGCGCCTAGAACCACTCGGCCACAGCGGCCGGCATGTAGATGTAGATTACGAGTTTACTACGAGTGATATTGTAGTGGACTTTGAAGGCCAGCTATGGTTCTTTCACTTACTTGTGTAAACTGTGATAATAATATATTTAATGCGTGTATGTTTTTTATGTTGTTACTTTCTTTTTTGTTACCCCAATTTCTTTCCGATGTAACTTGTGACAATGTAATTAATCGCGTGAGCTGCAATGGGATGTTATTCTATGTATGTGTATTATCTTTCTTTTCTGAAATACATTCTTTGATTTAGGAATAAATCTCATTGCCTTCATATGTCGCCTCTAAGTAGCGTCTGTGACTCAGATATGAAGTCGGTGAAAGCCACAGAGTAGAAAAATCTCTGGAGTGTGCATTTCGTGCTGCGCATGTTGTCAACATTAAGCCGAAATTGTCACATGATCTCAGGATGACTCTTTTTAAGACCAGTTCACCTTGGCCGTGATGTCCTGTAATGTCAAGTCATAACATTCCGCAATCCATTTGAAATGGCGGCATTCAGACAAGTCATCAACAGACCGTCACGCCAATTCACGGCAGGCCAAAGTTTCCCCGCAAGGAAGTGTCGACGGTATCATCGTCTGCTATCATCGTAAGTTAACCTAATTTGCGGCGCTCGCTCGTGATATAGCAGTTGATCTTGTGCTTTTGTATCTTCTTAATCTTTATTGTATTATTGTATGTTGTTTTCGTGGCAAATTGTAAAGGTTCAGAATTATTTCCACTGGATGTTTTAACACAAGGAATATGAGATATCTGGAAGCGAAAAATTATTCAGGTATGACAATAACAGAACAGACACCCTCTTTTCCATAGCACAGAAATGTCGTTGTTTTGAAATATTGTTTCATGTCTCAGTATTTCAACAAACAAAACTGATCAAGAACATACGTTATGAGGTTTGGTTTGGCCATTAATAACCGTAGTTCCTCAGTTGCAATACTACACTCTGACACGGACTAAGTGAACTGACGTTACATGACGTGAGAGACAGTGTGAATACACGCTGATGTGACGCTTCTGTGACGTGATGCCCGCTCATTTTGCGCATCAAAGCTGTGAGAATAGTTTATTCTAGGTACCAAATTCAAATTGGTAAGGTGTCTACAAAACACCTGTCCCAAATACACAACACATACGAAGGAAACCTATTTGTATATGGCGGCATTCAAAATTTATAGAACGTTTTATGGAGAAACCTACGCCACCCCGAGATCACATGTCCGCGGTGGCAATGTATGTCGACAATAGAAAATAAATTCTGTGCATCTGAATCCTCACTCTGTGGTCAAAACCGAGGGTGAAATCGGACACTAGAATTTATTCATTTTTTTCTGTTAATGTATCATTAAATGGGGTGTCTTTATCGTCCTTGTGCCAATGTAATTCGCATCCTTAACACCAGTGCAGTACTGTCCCATAATCTTGGGTTCTCGTCTCCCTAGAACTGAATTAGTAGAGACTGCGCGAATTTGAGCTACTAATATGTTGATTCATTTCGCTATCAACTTTGGCACTCAGGCCATAGGCCTGACACTCTAGTGGTCTGCAACATATTGGTTACAACGCAAAATATTTTAATAGCAAACTTTCGCAGTTCTCTGTAGCATGGTATGTATAACATATGGACGTGTTTCTCATTTAAACTTGTATACAACGTGAGTATTCTTTTCTGGATGATATCACATTCTTGTTCTGCAAAATACTGTTTACACCTTGCAGTCGCAGATAACACTGTTCTTCCAGAGATGAATTTATTTATAAATCTATTCACAGATAACATAGTTCTTCCAAAGATGTTTGATTTTATGTATCTATGATCTTCCTGTGAACATGGATTGTCCAACATAGACATGTTATTCATCTTTGGCCATGTCAACCAGTTTCTTCCATAGTATATTTTCAGATCAAATTCATTACACATGTAACTACTGTACTGATGTTCATTGTGTGCTTCGATTCTATAATGGCTCGAAAACATAATTGCTACCTATCTGTCGTAGACTTGGACAATTCTGCACTTTCTGAATGCTGGAACATCCATTTTAGATCTTGACGATGCCTTCACATACACTGTGTGGTCAAAAGTATCTGGATACCTGGCTGAAGATGACTTACAAGTTCGTGGCGCCCCCATCTGCAGTGCTCGAATACAATGTGGTGTTGGACTTGTTATTATTCACAACTCCAAATGAATTACAAGCTCTCTCTTTAAAGTACTTTAATCACGATATGGGATCGTAGTAACTTTGAAAATTAATTGTAAATACTCTTGGGAAATCGTAAATTAAAGAACGGGAGAAAAGTTGTGCATAATTCGGGCTGGCAGAACTTGCTCAGTCGTATTCCTCGCTAAACTCCAGTCGTGGCAAAGATCTCGCTCAGACGCCGACTTCAATTCTCCAGTCGCGAGACTGGAGTGAGAGTGGCGCTGTTGCAGGGACACCAATGGTGGGGGAAATGGAAGAGAAGTTGATCTCGACAACCCAAAGTGAAAGGATTGAAGGCTAAAGAGAAAAGGAGCAGAAATAAACACGGAAGCACTATGTAACACGACGTCTTTGCTGATTGACAATCCAGTGTTGGGCACCTTTAATTGAAAAGACCCTAAGTAAGTCTTGGTGCCAAGTCTTGGTCACAAGTAGTGTTGCTGTATTTGGGATAGAATTATACATTTCGATTTGCAGCTTCAGAGTGAATAACGTAACAATTTCTGAAACAGACTGTTGCAAGTCCAGTACTGGCTGCCAACCAGTGGGAAAACTTTCTGAGCCGAATTACCTCAATGAGTGCGCGTCATCATGGTTTGGTGCAACTTACAAAATCGCGACCTTCCGTCGTATGAATATGACGGAGAGTCTACTTTATATTCTAAATTTTGGAGAGCATTCCCAGGTTCGTACAAATAAAGCGAGTCGGAGGATACACACCGTCCGAGAACGTCCTCATCTTGAGTAAAGGTGTGGGGGAGGTCGCTCAAAACAAAGAGCATTTCATATCAGTAAAATAGAGGAGCCTATCACAAGTCGACAACATTCTCTGTTTTTTGAAGTGATCTCTGTATCATACATCGAACTGAGTAAGTTCTGTAGAGGTTAATTTTTACCGACATTTTGGCGGTAAAGGCAGAGTTTATATTGCCTGGAAGGTAAGAAAGTATACGTAACCTGAAGAAATACAGAAGAGAAAAACTATTGAAGCTTATACGGGTTTCCCAATAAAAAACATCACTTGCCTGGCGCATTTCCTTTTTCAAAGTGATGTAGGAGAAGACTTTGGTATAGACACAACAACTGTGCGGCTGACATTTCCGGATATTCATAATCATGTCTTCTCACAGCATAAATCTAATATCTTGTTACGTTAGAAATGTAGGCGAATCAGAAGAATTATCAGCTGGTTGATTATAAACCTAGCCATCTGTTTCTCGTAACGAACCCCACAGGCGATCGCTTGCGTCCTTGACACGCGAGCGGATCGTTCCGCGTCGATTCAATCAAAATTATCTCGTGTTAGAAAGCTCTGCCACAGTTCCGGTTTGGAGTAGATGAAAAATCGTGTAATTTTAAGATTTCATTCACATAATGTGTTCACCTAACTTCAGTAACAGAAGAGGTTCCCGCATATCGTTAATTCGATAAGATCGTAGAAAACGCATTTTTCTAAATTGTCATTAATCGTCTTAATAGTTCGTTGCCCCACGTAAAAGTGAAATCGAACGTAGTGCAACTCTTCCAGAACACACTGATCCCAGTTCCATCTTTGTACACTAAATGATTAGCCTGTTTGAGCGAGCTGAACGAAGTCTGACGTTACGCGTGCGTTCTGTGCGTCACACGGCGGACGGCACACACAGAGAACCTTCTCAGGGAGGTGGGGAGTCAGTGGGGAGGGAACTATCTCGTCGGAGAATACGCTTCCAATTTTTCATTCCTATGAAACTGCAAACTTTCTCAGTGAATACTCTTTTGCTCTGAGAATCTGCTCTGGAGAATAACCTCACGGTTTGTCCCTATGAATGTGAAATCGAAGGGCGTACCCACGATATAAACTAGTGGAATTGGGTGGGAGAGGGGGGCAATTCACAATATTATCGAAGGATAGGGAGTAGGCAAACTAGGCATCATTTCTTGATAAATAAAACGGAAAACTGATGACAAGCGGCTTTCAATAAACATTTTAAACACAAGAATGCACTCGCATAACAAAATACACTCCTGGAAATTGAAATAAGAACACCGTGAATTCATTGTCCCAGAAAGGGGAAACTTTATTGACACATTCCTGGGGTCAGATACATCACATGATCACACTGACAGAACCACAGGCACATAGACACAGGCAACAGAGCATGCACAATTTCGGCACTAGTACAGTGTATATCCACCTTTCGCAGCAATGCAGGCTGCTATTCTCCCATGGAGACGATCGTAGAGATGCTGGATGTAGTCCTGTGGAACGGCTTGCCATGCCATTTCCACCTGGCGCCTCAGTTGGACCAGCGTTCGTGCTGGACGTGCAGACCGCGTGAGACGACACTTCATCCAGTCCCAAACAAGCTCAATGGGGGACAGATCCGGAGATCTTGCTGGCCAGGGTAGTTGACTTACACCTTCTAGAGCACGTTGGGTGGCACGGGATACATGCGGACGTGCATTGTCCTGTTGGAACAGCAAGTTCCCTTGCCGGTCTAGGAATGGTAGAACGATGGGTTCGATGACGGTTTGGATGTACCGTTCACTATTCAGTGTCCCCTCGACGATCACCAGTGGTGTACGGCCAGTGTAGGAGATCGCTCCCCACACCATGATGCCGGGTGTTGGCCCTGTGTGCATTGGTCGTATGCAGTCCTGATTGTGGCGCTCACCTGCACGGCGCCAAACACGCATACGACCATCATTGGCACCAAGGCAGAAGCGACTCTCATCGCTGAAGACGACACGTCTCCATTCGTCCCTCCATTCACGCCTGTCGCGACACCACTGGAGGCGGGCCGCACGATGTTGGGGCGTGAGCGGAAGACGGCCTAACGGTGTGCGGGACCGTAGCCCAGCTTCATGGAGACGGTTGCGAATGGTCCTCGCCGATACCCCAGGAGCAACAGTGTCCCTAATTTGCTGGGAAGTGGCGGTGTGGTCCCCTACGGCACTGCGTAGGATCCTATGGTCTTGGCGTGCATCCGTGCGTCGCTACGGTCCAGTCCCAGGTCGACGGGCACGTGCACCTTCCGCCGACCACTGGCGACAACATCGATGTACTGTGGAGACCTCACGCCCCACGTGTTGAGCAATTCGGCAGTACGTCCACCCGGCCTCCCGCATGCCCACTATATGCCCTCGATCAAAGTCCGTCAACTGCACTTACGGTTCATGTCCACGCTGTCGCGGCATGCTACCAGTGTTAAAGATTGCGATGGAGCTCCGTATGCCACGGCAGACTGGCTGACACTGACGGCGGCGGTGCACAAATGCTGCGCAGCTAGCGCCATTCGACGGCCAACACCGCGGTTCCTGGTGTGTCCGCTGTGCCGTGCGTGTGATCATTGCTTTTACAGCCCTCTCGCAGTGTCCGGAGCAAGTATGGTGGGTCCGACACACCGGTGTCAATGTGTTCTTTTTTCCATTTCCAGGAGTGTAATTTAAATTCTTGGATCGGACTCATATTTTTCTGATACTTCCTTTTCTAACATCCCGCCAGTAGGGTGACAAGGCGGGCGGGCATCACCCGAAGGGGGACATCACCCCAAGGCCGGTGTCGCCCCAAAGTAGGTCATCCCCGACCAGGATGTTGCCCCAAAGTAGGTCACCCCAGACCAGGACGTCACCCCAAACTAGGTAGACTCCAGATGACGTCCATGACGTCACTGATGACGCAAGTGCCACACACCTTGCCACACACCCATGGTGGGAGGTTTGAAATTTGGCGGGAAAGTGCCACGCTTCCCTCCCTCACAAAAATGGCGGGAAGTTCAAATTAAAACAGGATAATTCATCACACCACAGTTATATCTACGAAGCTAAGAAAATCACGGGAAGATAGGTCACTCGAACTACCTCCACTAACCTGTCACCTCATCCTAGGAGCTGGTGGGAAGTTTGAATTTTGGCGGGAAGATAGGTCAATTGGGCTACCTCTGCTACCCTAAGATAATTGTGCAAAAGAAAGGGCACTTGGACTAACGTAAGTCCACCTTCTCCTAGGGATTCGTGGAAGAAGGCCTCAGCTTGCACTGGACTGGTGGAGAGAGGAAGGAGTGTACTTTATTTATTTTGGAACAATTTATTTAGGGATGGAGTATATTTATTACACTGATACCAAACACACGCTCCGACATGCTTGGGGTCACGTCACACAGCCTATAGGAACGTGAATCACTAAAAGACTCTGCAAACATGATTGCTAATCATCAAATATGATGGCAACTGTAAATGAAGTTACCAGATGCGGAAATATGTCTGAAACTGTAATAGATCAAGTATTTATAAACAAGGACAAGTGTGAATACAACACTGAAGTAATTGACACTGGTTTCTCGGATCACAAGGGTATCAAATTGAGTTTAAATGTCACATCTTACAAGGACCCTGTTATCAATAACAATTACAGAGAAAGGAGATTTATAAATGATGACAGCATAAGAATTTTTAATTACATTCTGGAAAATAACAACTGGTGTAGTGAATCAAGTGGTGATGTCAACAGAAAGTTTGACTCATTTCTTGAAAGCTGCAAACACTGCTTCGATGTTGCCTTTCCTATAAAAAGAGTGAAAACTAAACTTAAAACCAAAACATGGGTTACACAGGGGATTAGAAAGTCATCAGACACTCTCAGAAAGTTAAATAAATCAGCCAGGAAGAATGTAGTACTGAAAGCACATGTGAAATGTTATAGAAGCCTGTACAAGAAAGTAATAATTGCAGCTAAGAAGCTTGATAATGATACCTATATAGAGAAAGGTAACAACAAAATGAAGTCAACTTGGGAGGTAATAAATAAAAATATAGCTAGACACAAAAAAAAAGATAACAGCTTTGTCATTAAAAGTGGGGTAAAACTGTTTAGGACCCACTTTAGATTGCCAACATATTTAATGAACATTTCACAAATATAACCATAAATTTAATTAAAACTAAATGCAATTCCAATAGCAAGGTAAAAATCCCCATGAATGACGTGACAATGTTCCTTTATCCAGTATATTTATATTAAAAAATAAAATGTCATGTGGGTGTGATGAGATTCCTGACAAGGTCATTAATCAAAGTGCAAGAAACATAGCCTCACATCTCACTGAAATTATAAATGAATCTTTTAAGACAGGGGTGTTCCCATCAAAACTTAAAATGTCTACTATAAAGCCACTTTACTAGAATGGTGATAAATATGATGTTAGTAACTTTAGGCCTTTATCAATGTTGGCAGGTTTCTCAAAAATAATAGAAAGGATAATGTATCAGAGACTATACAAATTTCTTATTAAGAATAGAATATTGGTTAATGCGCAAAATGGTTTCCGTAAAAATAAATCAACTGAAACAGCTATCTTCAATTTTTTGCAACTTGTTCTAAATTCCATAAACAGAAAGGAATTAAAGTGTGGATTGTTTTTAGACTTATCAAAGGCCTTTGATGTCATCGACCATAAGTTACTGCTTAGGAAGTTATATGCCCATGGGATACATGGAGTTGCCCACAAATGGTTTGAATCATATCTGTCAGACAGGTATCAGAAGGTGGAGATAAGCCAGGCAGATAGGACATATTCATCAAGATTCGAGAGAGTTTTGTATGGAGTACCCCAGGGATCTGTATTAGGGCCATTACTGTTTTTAATATTTATCAGTGAGCTACCAAGTCATCTATCTGAAGCAGAGGCAGTACTGTTTGCTGATGATACAAGTTTGTTTGTTAAAGTAAATAGTGAAGCTGACTTACATGAAAAAGTCACATTAGCAACAGACGAAGCAGACAGATGGTTTAATGAAAACAGACTCATTGTGAATGCCAAAAAAAAAACAATGTGGATCAACTTCAGACATATTACAAATAAAATAAAAACTAACCTTACAGTAGACCTGGGTAAGTGTATGATTGAACAAGCATCATACACTAAATTCTTGGGAGTATGGTTTGATGAACACTTAAGATGGGAAAAGCATGTAATATCATTGAACAAAAAATTAAGTCAAACATGTTATATACTTAGAATGCTTAAAAGCTCATGTAATATTAAAACAGTGTTATGTGTTTATTTCTCTTTCATGCACAGTTTATTAAGATACGGCATACAGTTTTGGGGGAACATCAGTCTAACAAAACACTCATTTAGACTACAAAAGAAGGCAGTCAGAATAATAAAAGGTATAGGATATAGAGACTCTTGTAGGCAAGCTTTCAAAGAATTAAAAATCATGACACTACCATCTTTATACATATATGAAAGCATATGTTTCTTAAAAGAACACGAGGACTTTTCTACATTAAACAGAGAATTTCACAACTACGAAACAAGGAATAGGAATGATTTCCACAGAGAAATTCATAAAACAGCTATGTATCACAAAAGTGTACTATACCAACCCAAAATCCTCTACAGTGCTCTCCCCAAAGAACTAAAAATAATACCAAAACTGTACATATTTAAAAGAGAATTAAAAAACATGTTATTGAGCAGTAGTTTTTACAGTATTGAAGAGTTTGTGAATTGTTGACAATAAAAGCACAGTTAATATTTCCCTGACATACTAAATATGTGTAATTGCTCACATTTAAATACTTGCTGTTTCTATGAAAGTGTGAATCTGTTAATGTAAGAATGTAAATAATCTTTGATGTGAGAATCACTAACTTTTTTTTGTATGTTGTTATCGTACTTGTGTATTTTTATGTTAATGTTCTAAAAGTTCTATTAAAATTGTAATGTCTAAGTGACATGTAAATTCAATTACAAATTTTCATGTATATGTATTTTAAATTGTAATGTTTATTGACAAGTCCTATATCATTTCGATGATGTACTACAAGGACGCTAATAAATTGAATTGTCAAAATCATGCACCAGTCTGTATCTCAACAATTTGAGCCACTACCGTCGTCCAGTATGTTCGCAACAAGGTCCAGAGCCCAACTGAGCTAGTACACAGTACCAGCACCAGAGGGTGCTATCATCCCTCTCATCTGTTTGACCGCTTTCTTAGATAAGATTAGATTAGACTAGATTTGATTAGTACTTGTTCCATATATCATGAATACGACACTTCATAATGATGTGGAACTTGTCAGGTTAATAAAAGGTGTCTATACAAGATATTACATTACACAAAATATTACATGACACTCAATATTTTTAATTTTTTTTGCGGGGGTTGGGGAAATTATCCACTTACTATATCCAAAAATTCATCTAATGAGTAGAAGGAGTTGCCATTAAGAAATTCTTTTAATTTCGTTTTAAACGCGATATGGCTGTCTGTCAGACTTTTGATGATGTTAGGTAAGTGACCAAAGACTTTTGTGACACCATAATTTACTCCCTTCTGAGCCAAAGTTAGATTTAACTTTGAGTAGTGAGGATCATGCTTTCTCCTAGTGTTGTAACCATGCACACTGCTATTACTTTTGAATTCATTTGGATTGTTAATAACAAATTTCATAAGTGAATATATATATTGTGAGGCTACAGTGAAGATCTCTAGCTCTTTGAATAAGTGTCTGCAGGATGATCTTAGATGAGCTCCAGCAATTATTCTGATTACACACTTTTGTGCAATGAACACACTTTTAATCAATGGTGAGTTACCCCAGAATATGATGCCATACGAAAGCAGTGAATGAAAACAGGCGTGGTAAGCTAATTTACTCAGACGTATATCGCCAAAATTTGCAATGACCCTAATAGCATAAGTAGGTGAACTCAAACGTTTTAGCAGATCCTCAGTGTTCTTTTTCCAATTCAACACCTCATCAATGCACACACATAGAAATTTTGAATATTCTACCTTAGCTACCAATTTCTGATCAAAGTCTGTAATTATCAATGGTGTCATTCCATTTACTGTGTGGAACTGTATATACTGTGTTTTGTCAAAGTTTAATGAGAGCCCATTTGCAGAGAACCACTTAATGATCTTTTGAAAAACATCGTTTACAATTTCACCTGTTAATTCTTGTCTGTTGGTTGTGATAGCTATACTTGTATCATTGGCAAAAAGTACCAGCTTTGCATCTTCATGAATACAGAATGGCGAGTCATTAATATATATATAGAACAGCAGAGGACGCAAGATCGAACCTTGCGGCACCCCATTCTTGATTGTTCTCCAGTTTGAGAAATCTTCAGTTTTTTTAATATTATGTGAACTGCTTATTTCAAGTTTCTGCACTCTTCCATTTAGGTATGATTTAAACCATTTGAGCACTGTCCCATTCATACCACAGTACATAAGCTTAGTTAGAAGTATTCCATGATTTACACAATCAAAAGCCTTTGATAGATCACAAAAAATCCCAACGGGTGACTTCCAGTTACTCAGAGCATTCAATATTTCATTAGTGAAAGTATATATAGCATTATCCGTTGAAAAACCCTTCTGGAAACTAAACTGACATTTTGTTAAAACTTTATTTTTACAAAGGTGTGAAGCTACTCTACAATACATTACTTTTTCAAGAATTTTGGATAAGGCAGTCAGAAGAGAGATTGGGCAGTAGTTGTTGACATCAGATGTATCCCTTTTTTTATGTAGTGGTTTAACAATGGCATACTTCAGTCTATCTGGGAAAATATCCTGTTCAGAGAGCTATTACATATGTGGCTAAGAATCCCACTTATTTCTTGGGGACAAGCTTTTATTATCCCGCTGGATATGCCATAAATTCCATGTGAGCTTTTATTCTTGAGAGAGTTTATTATCTTCCTAATTTCAGAAGGAGAGGTGGGTGGAATTTCAATTGTATCAGATGGTGTTGTAAGGCCTTTTCCATTAACTGCCTTGCTTCTTCTAATGAACATTTAGATCCTATTTTCTCTACAACATTTAAAAAATGATTATTCAAAATGTTTTCGACTTCCAGCTTGTTGTTTATCAAGTTTCCATTCGCTTTGATGGTGATGCCGACATCCAGTACTCTTGGTTGCCCTGTCTTCCTTGTAACAATATTCCAAATTGTTTTGATTTTTTTTCAGATCTTTTAATCTCAGACATGATGCACATGCTTCTATACTTTTTAATAACCTTTCTTAATGTAGCACCATAGTTTTTATAATATTTGGCTGTTTCTGGGTCACTACTCTTTCTTCTTTTAGATACAGTTCCCTTTTGTGGTTACAAGATATTTTTATTCCTTTAGGAAGCCAAGGTTTTTGGCATAGTTTCTTATAATTAGATTTAACTACTTTCTTGGGGAAACAGTTTTCAAATTCTGTTACAAGTGTATCATGAAATAAGTTATATTTTAAATTAGCATCGAGTTCCTTGTACACCACATCCCAGTCTAACTGCTGAAGATTTTCTCTGAAATTTCTAGTTGTTGAGTCACTAATTGAACGCACAACTTTGGAGAGTAGTTTTGAATTACTGAATGGAGCTACGTCATATACTGAAACTAGCTGAACATCATGATCGGAAAGCCCATTCTCAACAGGACAAGAATTTATGTTATTAAACCTATCATGGTCTATAAAAGTGTTATGCTGCGATCGTACGGGAGTGAAGACCTATTTTCAAAGCACAGATGCCACAAGGTGGCATGCTTCTGAAAACACCCTTAATAGTAAGAGTATTCTCCTTGTTTGGAAATAGATCACTGTCTAAGCACAGACGGGGGCGATCGTCACAAGCGCATCTAACAACATTCTCAAACTTGTACTCATGTCACATGACTATGTAAAAATAAAAACTGAGCCAACCTCACGGAAATTGTATAATGTCCCAGAAATTGTTAATTCTCGCTTTCTTGATGTCTCAGCTTGTATGCAAGAAATTTCTTGCCCTAACAGAACCTGTTTACGAAAATAGCACAGAATAACGTTGAATGCAGTCTCCCTCGTGGACCTAATGAGGCACACCCTCTATCACATGTTACCCTTCCTGCTTTCAACACACACAAACGACCCCTCCGCTATGTAGAGGCCCCTATATCCCAGCACAAACGATGTGAATGAATCGGACATAATGATTGGCTCTTATCGAATTTACTCACTGAATTACTGATGCCGCCGGTATCAAAGCAATGGTTGTGATGACAGACTAATCTGTAGCGTAGCCTACGATATAGGTGAGGTTGGTAAATTGTGTGTTTTAAAGCTGATGATATTCAATTGCCAACAGTAGAAACTACTGATCTCCAAGTTAAATATTGTCGTTTTGTGAATTAAAAAGGGATGTTACATAAATGTGAAATACACTGCGAGTAAATAACGAAAATTCTGTTCACTGCTTGTTTTAGCTGTCTGATATGCAACATGTTTTGTCGTGTTGTTACTGATAAATACTTGTCAGAGAGTTTTATTGGTACATCTGTCACTCCTGCTGTGAAATGTTGGCTCTGATAACAGACTGACCAGTAGTGTAGCCCAAGGTCTAGGTGAGGCTGAAGGAATGTGTGTTTTAACATTAATCTTGTACAAATAAAAAGAGTAGAGTTTACTGATCTTCCTGGTATAAATTGTCGATATATGAATTTAAAAGGGATGATAAATAAATGTGAAATACACTGTAAGTAGATATTGAAAATTCTATCCTACTGTTATTTTAAGCGGCCCATACCCCAAAATTGTCTGTACTGTAGTTATTGATAAAAACTAGTGTTTCATTAGTCTGTCAGTATATCCTGCCCTGAAGTTTTGGTTGTGATGACAGACTAACCAGCTGCATAGCCCAAAGTCTAGGTCAGGCTGGAAGGTTGTGTGTATTAACATTGATGATATACAAATGCCAACAGTAGAAATTACTGCTCTCCCAGTAACATATAATCATGTTGTGAAATGAAAAGGGGTGATAAATGAAATTGACATACACTGTGAATAAATAACAAAAATTCTGTTCACCTATTGCTTTAGCTGTCTGATATGCAAATTATTTTGTTGTGAAGTTACTGATAAATACTTGTCGGAGTGTTATATTGGTCTGTCTGTCCATCCTGCCATGAAATGTTGGTTATGATAACAGACTGACCAGTATCATAGCCCAAGTTTTAGGTGAAGTTGGTAGGTGGTGTGTTCTAATGTTAATGTTGTGGAAATGGAAAGAGATGTATTTATTGCTCTTCCAGGTACAATTGTATCAGGCGGGTAAAACCAGAGGAGGACAGATTTTTTATTATTTACTCACAGTGTATCTCATATTTAATTATCATACCTTTTAAATTCACAAATTGACAATATTTATATGGGAGGTAAGTAATTTCTACTGTTGGCAGTTGCACATCGTCAAAGTTAAAAAACACTACTTTCCAGCCTGACCTATAGCTTGGGCTATGCAACAGGTTAGTCTGTCACCACAACCAAAACTTCAGTCCAGGAAGGATAGACAGAACAATAAAACACTCAGAGAAGTTTTTATCAATAACTACTGGACAGGCAAACTTGGGGTATGAGCAGGCTAAACAAGAGGAGAAGAGAAGTTTCATTATCTACTCACAGTCTATTTCACATTTATTTATCATCCATTTTAAATTCACGTAACGACAATATTTAACTGGGAGATCAGAAATTTTGACTGTTGTCAATTTCACATCATCAACGCAAAATCACTCAACTTTCCAACCCCACATACACCGGGGCTATTTGGAATTTAAATTATTTACTCACAGTCTATTGCACAGTGGAATACACTGTGAGTATAGTGGCTCAGATAACAAACTTGTGTGTCATGTAGTTGCTGATGAAAACTTGTCCATTTATTTTAATGGTCTGTCCTTCCATCCTGGTCTGAAAGTTTGGTTGTGATGGCAGACTAACCTGTAGCGTAGCACAAGATCTAGGTCAGGCTGGAAGGTTGTGTTTTTTAACATTAGTGATGTTCACTAGCAAGAGTATAAATTACTGGTCTCCCAGTTTACTATTGTCATTTTGTGAATTTAAAAGGGATGATACAGAAATATGAAATACACTGTGAATAAATAATGAAAATCCTTTTCTCGTCTTGTTTTAGCTGTCTTATATGCAAATTTTTTGGTTATGTATTTACCAATAAATACATATCAGAATGTTTTTTATTGGTCTGTCCATCCATGCTGTCCTGAAGTTTACGGTGTGATGACAGACTAACCTGTAGCATAGCCCAAGGTCTAGGTCAGGCTGGAATTTTGTGTGTTTTAACATTAGTGATGTTCTATTTCCGGAATAGAAAGTACTGGTCTCGCAGTTAACAATTGTTGTTTTGTGAATTTAAAAATATTGATAAAATGTTGAAAATTCAATTCTACCCTTTGTTACCCGGCTTATACAAAAAAATTGTCTGTCCCGTAGTTATTGATAAAAACTGGTCCGTTTATTTTACTGGTCAGTCTGCCCATCCTGACCTAAAATGTCTGTTGTGATGGCACACTGACCTGTAGCGTAGCCAAGATCAAGGACAGGTTGGAATGTTGTGTGTTTCAACATTAGTGATGTTCATTAGCAAGAGTATAAATTACTGGTCTCCCAGTTAAATATTGTCATTTTGTGAATTTAAAAGGGATGATAATGAAATGTGTAATACACTGTGAGTAAATAATGAAAATCCTGTTCTCCTCTTGTTTTAACTGTCTTATTTTTTGGTTATGTATTTACTGATAAATAATTGTCAGAGTGTTTTATTGGCCTTTCTGTCCATGCTACTCTGAAGTTTTCGTTGTGATGACAGACTAATGTGTAAGGCAGCCCAAGATCTACGTCAGGCTGGAAAATTGTGTGTTTTAACATTACTGATGCTCAATTGCCAGAGTAAAAATTACTGGTCTCCCAGTTATATATTATCGTTTTTTGAATTTAAAAGTGATGATAAAGAAATGGGAAATTTACTTTTCTCCCAATGTTTGTTTCATACACAAGGTTTTTGTTATGTAGTTAGTGATAAATACTTGTCATAGTGTTTTATTAGTGTGTCTGTCCATCTTGCCCCCAAAATATTCAATGTGATGACAACCTGATCTGTAGCATAGTCCAAGGTCTAGGTTGGAAGGTCGTCTGATTTAATGTGTTGGATGTGCAAATGTCAAGAATAGAGATTACTTATCTCCCAGTTATATATATATATATATATATATATATATATATATATATATATATATATATATATATATATATATATGTATGTATATATATATATATATATTTGATTTGTGAATTTTAAAGGAATGATAAAAAATGTGGAATACACTATGCGTAGATATAGAACATTACATTCTGCTCATCTTTTAGCTGATTCATACAAGAAAATAGGCTGCCCCGTAGATATTGATGAAAACTTGTCGGTTTGTTTTATTGGTCTGTCTGCCCATCCTGTTCTGAAATTTTGGTTGTGTTGACAGACTAACATGTAGCATTGCCAAGGCTCTATGTCAGTCTGGAATGTTGTGTGTATTAACATCAGTAATGTTCTATTACCAGAATAGAAATTACTGGTCTCTTAGTTAAATATTGGCGTTTTGTGAATTTAAAACTGAAGAAAAAGAAATGTGTATTGCACTGTAAGTAAATAATGAAAATTCTATTCTCCTCTTGTATTAGCTGTCTTATTTGCCAATTTTTTTGCTATGCAGTTACTGAAAAATACTTATCAGAGTGTTTTATTGGACTGTCTGTCCATGTTGCCCTGAAGTTTTCATTGCGATGAAAGACTAACCTCTAGCGTAGCCCAAGAACTAGGTCAATCAGGAATATTGTGTGTTTTAACATTAGTGATGTTCAATTGCCAAAGTAGAAAATTCTGGTCTCCCAGCTAAATATTGTCTATTTGTGAATAAAGTAACGTGAAATACACTGTTAGCTAATAATGAAAATTCTGTTCTCCTCTTGTATTAGCTGTCTTATTTGCCAATTTTTTTCTTATGCAGTTACTGAAAAACACTTGCCACAGTGTTTTATTGGTCTGTCAGTACATGCTACACTGAAGTTTTGGTTTTGATAACAGACTGACCTGTAGCATAGCCAAAGATCTAGGTCAGGCTACAATGTTGTGTGTTTTAACATTAGGGATGTTCAATTGCCAGAATAGAAATTACTGTTCTTCCAGTTAAATATTGATATTTTGAGAATTTAAAAGGGATGATAAAGAAATGTTAAATACACTGTGAGTGAATAATGAATATTCTGTTCTCCTCTGGTTGTAGCTGCCTTATTCACAAATTTATTTAGTATGTAGTTACTGATCATTTGTTGCCAGAGTGTTTTATTGCGCTGTCTCCAGATGCTGCCCTGAAGTTTAGGTTGTGATGACACACTAACCTGTAGCATAGCCAAAGTTCTAGGTCAGGCTGGAATGTTGTATGTTTTAACATTAGCGATGTTCAATTGCCACAGAAGGAATTACTGGTGACCCAGTTAGATGTTGTCCTTTTGTGAATTTGAAAGAGATATTAAAGAAATGTGATTTACACTGCGTGTGAATAAAAAATTTTTGTCTTCCTTTTGTTTTAGCTGTCTTATACACAAATTTTGCTGATAAATTGTTGCCAGAGTGTTTTGTTGGTCTGTCTGCCCATGCCACCTTGAAGTTTTGGTTGTGATGACAGACTAACCTGTAGCACAGCGAAAGATCTAGGTCAGGCTGGAATGTTTTGTGTTTTAACGTAAGTGATGCTCAACTGTCAGAATAGAAATTACTGCTCTTCCAGTTAAATATTGTTGTTTTGTGAATTTAAAAGGGATGGTAAGGAATGTGAAATACACTGTGAGTGAATAATGAAAATTCTGTTATCCTCTTGTTTTGGCCGGCTCTCACATCAAGACTGTGTGTCCTGTAGTTATTTATAAAAACTTGTCCAAGTGTTTTATTAGTCTTTCTGTCCATTCTGCCCTGAAGTTTTGGATGTGATGACAAATTAACCTGTAGCATAACCCAAGGTCTAGGTCAGGCTGGAAGGTTGCGTGTTTTAACGTTGATGAAGTGCAATTTCCAACACTAGAAATTATTGATGTTGCAAATAAATATTGTCGTGTCGTAAAACTAAATGGGATGGTCAATAAATGTGAATCACATTGTGAGTAAATAATAAAATTTCTGTCCTCCTGAAGTTTTAGCTGCCTGATAAGCAAATTTTTTGTTATGTAGTTACATACATTCATTTTTTTATGTAGTTACATACAAGATCAGTAATTTCTACTGTTGGCAATTACATATCATCAACATTAAAACACACAACCTTCCAGCATGACCTAGACCTTGGGCTACAGTACAAGTTAGTCTGTCATCATAGCCAAAACTTCAGGGCAACATGGACAGACAGACCCACAAAACATTCGGAGAAGTTTTTATCAGTAACTATAGAACAGAAGAATTTTGGGTATGAGCCAGCAAAAACAAGAGGAAAATAGAATTCTCAATATCAACTCAAAGTGTATTTCACATTTAGTTATCATCCCCTTTAAATTTGCGTAATGACAGTTTGTACCTAGAAAATCAGTATATTCTTCTGTTTTCATTTGCACAACATTAACGTTAAAACACACAACTGGCCAACCCCACCTAGACTTTGTGCTACACATCTGGACAGGCTGTAAACATTTCAAAACAGAATGGACAGACAGACAAATAAAACACTCTAATTGGTATTTGCCAGTAAATACACATCCGAAAAATTTCTGTATCAGATGGGTAAAACAAAAGGAGAACAGATTTTTTATTATTTACTCACAGTGTATCTCATATTTAATTACCATACCTTTTAAATTCACAAATTGACAATATTTATATGGGAGGTAAGTAATTTCTACTGTTGGCAGTTGCACATCATCAAAGTTAAAAACCACTACTTTCCAGCCTGACCTTTAGCTTGGGCTACGCAACAGGTTATTCTGTCACCACAACCAAAACTTCAGTCCAGGAAGGATAGACAGAACAATAAAACACTCGGAGAAGTTTTTATCAATAACTACTGGACAGGCAAACTTGGGGTATGACTAGGCTAAACAAGAGGAGAAGAGAAGTTTCATTATCTACTCACAGTCTATTTCACATTTATTTATCATCCATTTTAAATTCACGTAACGACAATATTTAACTGGGAGATCAGAAATTTTTACTGTTGTCAATTTCACATCGTCAACGCAAAATCACTCAACTTTCCAACCCCACATACACCGGGGCTATTTGGAATTTAAATTATTTACTCACAGTCTATTGCACAGTGAAATACACTGTGAGTATAGTGGCTCACGCAGCAAACTTGTGTGTAACGTAGTTGCTGATGAAAACTTGTCCATTTATTTTATTGGTCTGTCTGTCCATCCTGCTCTGAAGTTTTGGTTGTGATGGTGGACTACCCAGTATCATAGACAAAGTTCAAGGGTAGGCTGGAATGTTGTATGTTTTAACATTAGTGATGGCCCGTCTGGTTGGCTGTGCTGTCTAACGCACAGCTTTACATGCTGGAAGGAGCGCTTGTCCCCGGAACGAATCCGTCTGGCCTGTCGAGGGCCGGTGACCTGGGGAGTATTTGGATGGGTTTTAGGACGTTTTCGATCTGCCTCGGCGAATGCGTTCTGGTTCCCCTTACTCCGCCTCAGTTACACTATATTGGCGTTTGCTGCGCCAACAAGTTCTGCACATACGTGTACACCACAAATACTCTACCATGCAAACACAGGGGTTAGACTCATCTGGTGTGGGAAGTTCCCTAGGGGGTCCACAGAGGGCCGAAGCACACAATAACCCTGGGTTCGGTGTGGGGTGCCGCAAGGGTGAAGTGGACTGTGGTAGTTATCGTGTGGTGGTGGGCCACTGAAGCTGCGGTGGGGACAGAGCCTATCTGTCGTTTCTAAGTCCCGGGTTAACATACAAAACAATACAATAACACATTACTGATGTTCAGTTGCCGGAGTAGAAATTAGTGGTCCTCTAGTTAGATGTTGTGTTCTGTAAATTTAAAAGAGATGATAAGGAAATGTGAAATACACTGTGAAGTAATAAGGAAAATTCTGTACTCCTCTTGTTTTACCTGCCTTATACACAAATCTTTTTGTTATGTACTTTCTGATAATTCTTTCACAGTGTTTTTTTGGTCTGTCAGCCAATGTGGTCCTGAAGTTTTGGTTGTGATAACAGACTAACCTGTAGCATAGCCAAGATCAATGTCATCCGGAATGTTGTGTGTTTTAAAATTAGTGATGTTCAACTGCCAGAATAGAAATTACTGCTCTTCCAGTTAAATATTGTTGTTTTGTGAATTTAAAAGGGATGCTAAGGAAATGTGCAATACACTGTGAGTGAATAATGACAACTCTGTTGCCTTCTTGTTTTATCTGCTCTATAAAATTATTGTTTTATTATGTGGTTACTGAGAATTTGTTACCAGAGTGTTTTATTGGTCTGTTGTCCATGCTGCCCTGAAATTTTGGTTTTGATGACATACTAACCTGTAGCGTAGGCAAAGATCTAGGTCAGGCTGGAATGTTGTGTGCCTTAACAAGAGTGATGTTGAATTCCCAGAATATAAATGACTGGTCTTCCAGTTAATTACTGTTGTTTTGTGAATTCAAAACGGGTGTTAAAGAAATTTGACATACACTGTGAGTGAATAATGAAAACTCTGTTCCCCTTCTGTTTTAGCTGCATTATGTACAATTTTTTTTTACTTTGTAGTTACTGATAAAATGTTGCCAGAGTGTTTTATTGGTCTGTCTGTTAGAGCTCCCCTGAAGTTTAGGTTGTGATGACAGAGACAAGGTCTATTTCAGGCTGGATTGATGTGTGTTTTAATATTAGTGATGTTCAATTGCTAGAATAGAAATTACTGGTCTTCCACTTAAATATTGCTGTTTTATGAATTTGAAAGCAGTGCATAGGATATGTGAAATACACTGTGAGTGAAAAATGAAAAATCTGTTGTCCGCCTGTTTTAGTTGCCACATAACAAATTTTTTTCTGTAGTTACTGATAATACTTTCACAGTGTTTTATTTGTATGTCTGCCCATGCTGCCCTGACGTTTTGGTTGTGAAGACAGACTAACCTGTAGCATAGGCAAAGGTCTAGGTCAGGCTGGAATGTTGTGTGTTTTGACATTGTTTATATTGTGGTCTTCAGTCCTGAGACTGGTTTGATGCAGCTCTCCATGCTACTCTATCCTGTGCAAGCTTCTTCATCTCCCAGTACTTACTGCAACTTACGTCCTTCCGAATCTGCTTAGTTTATTCATCTCTTGGTCTCCCTCAATGATTTTTAACCTCCTCACTGCCCTCCAATACTAAATTGGTGATCCCTTCATGTCTCAGAACATGTCCTACCAACCGGTCCCTTCGTCATGTCAAGTTGTGCCACAAACACCTCTTCTCCCCAATTCTATTCAATACCTCCTCATTAGTTATGTGATCTACACATCTAATCTTCAGCATTCTTCTGTAGCACCACATTTCGAAAACTTCTATTCTCTTCTTCTTCAAAGTGTTAATCGTCCATGTTTCACTTCCATACATGGCTATACTCCATACAAATACTTTCAGATACGACTTCCTGACACTTAAATCTATACTCAATGTTAACAAATTTCTCTTCTTCAGAAACACGTTTCTTGCCATTTCCAGTCTACATTTTATATCCTCTCTACTTTGACCATCATCAGCTATTTTACTCCCCAAATAGCAAAACTCCTTTACTGCTTTAAGTGTCTCATTCCCTAATCTAATTCCCTCAACATCGCCCGACTTAATTCGACTACATTCCATTATCCTCGTTTTGCTTTTGTTGATGTTCATCATCTATCCTCCTTTCAAGACACTGTTCATTCCATTCAACTGCTCTTCCAAGTCCTTTGCTGTCTCTGAGAGAATAACAATGTCATCGGCGAAGCTCAAAGTTTTTATTTCTTCTCCATGGATTTTAATACCTACTCCTAATTTTTCTTTTGTTTCCTTTACTGCTTGCTCAATATACAGATTGAATAACATCAGGGTGAGGCTACAACCCTGTCTCACTCCCTTCCCAACTTCTGCTTCCCTTTCATGTCCCTCGACTCTTATAACTGCCATCTTGCCATCTGGTTTCTGTACAAATTGTAAATAGCCTTTCGCTCCCTGTATTTTACACCTGCCACCTTTAGAATTTGAAAGAGTATTACAGTCAACATTGTCAAAAGCTTTCGCTAAGTCTAAAAATGCTAGTAACGTATGTTTGCCTTTCCTTAATCTTTCTTCTACGATAAGTTGTAAGGTCAGTATTGCCTCAAGTGTTCCAATATATCTATGGAATCCAAACTGATCTTCCCCAAGGTTGGCTTCTACTAGTTTTTCCATTCGTCTGTAAAGAATTCACGTTAGTATTTTGTCGCTGTGGCTTATTAAACTGTTAGTTCGGTAATTTTCATTTCTCTCAACACCTGCTTTCTTTGGGATTGGAATTATTATATTCTTCTTGAGGTCCGAGGGTATTTCGCCTGTCTCATACATCTTGCTCATCAGATGGTAGAGTTTTGTCAGGACTGCCTCTCCCAAGGCCGTCAGTAGTTGTAATGGAATGTTGTCTACTCCCGGGTCTCGTTTCGACTCAGGTCTTTCAGTGCCCTGTCAAACTCTTCATGCACTATTGTATCTCCCATTTCGTCTTCATCTACATTCTCTTCCATTTCCAGAATATTGTCCTCAAGTACATCGCCCTTGTATAGACCCTCTATATACTCCTTCCACCTTTCTGATTTCCCTTCTTTGCTTAGAACTGGGTTTCCATCTGAGCTCTTGATATTCATACAAGTGGCTCTCTTTTCTCCAAAGGTCTCTTTAATTTTCCTGTAGGCAGTATCTATCTTACCCCTAGTGAGATAAGCCTCTACATCCATACATTTGTCCTCTAGCCATCCCTGCTTAGCCATTTTGCACTTCCTGTCGATCTCATTTTTGAGACGTTTGTATTCCTTTTTGCCTGCTTCATTTACTGGATTTTTATATTTTCTCCTTTCATCAATTAAATTCAATATTTCTTCTGTTACTCAAGGATTTCTACTAGCCCTCGTCTTTTTACCTACTTTATCCTCTGCTACCTTCACTACTTCATTCCTCAGAGCTACCCATTCTTCTTCTACTGTATTTCTTTCCCCCATTTGTGACAATTGTTCCCTTATGCTCTCCCTGAAACTCTGTACAACCTCTGGTTTAATCAGTTTGTCCAGATCCCATATCCTTAAATTCCCACCTTTTTGCAGTTTCTTCAGTTTAAATCTACAGCTCATAACCAATAGATTGAGGTCAGTGTCCACATCTGCCCCTGGAAATATCTTACAATTTAATACCTGGTTCCCAAATCTCTGTCTTGCCATTATATAATCTATCTGATACCTTCTAGTATTTCCAGGATTCTTCCATGTGTACAACCTTCTTTATGATTCTTGAACCAAGTGTTGGCTATGATTAAGTTATGCTCTGTGCAAAATTCTACCAGACGTCTTCGTCTTTCATTTCTTTCCCCCAATCGATATTCATCTACTATTTTTCCTTCTCTCCCCTTTCCTACTCTCGAATTCCAGTCACCCACGACTATTAAATTTTCTCTCCCTTCACTACTTGAATAATTTCTTTTATCTCATCATACATTTCATCAATTTCTTCATCAATTGCAGAGCTAGTTGGCATACAAACTTGTACTATTGTAGTGGGTGTGGGCTTTGTATCTCTCTTGGCCACAATAATGCGTTCACTAATGCTGTTTGTAGTAGCTTCCTCGCACTCCTATATTTTTATTCATTATTAAACCCACTCCTGCATTACCCCTATTTGATTTTGTATTTATAACCCTGTATTCACCTGACCAAAAGTCTTGTTCCTCCTGCCACCGAACTTCACTAATTCCCACAATATCTAACTTTAACCTATCCATTTCCCTTTTTAATTTTTCTAACCTACCTGTCCGATTAAGGGATCTGACATTCCACACTCTGCCCCCCAGAACGCCAGTTTTCTTCGTCCTGATAACGACGTCCTCTTGAGTAGTCCCCACCCGGTGATCCAAATGGGGGACTATTTTACCTCTGGAATATTTTACCCAAGAGGATGCAATCATCATTTAACCATACAGTAAAGCTGCATGCCCTTGGGAAAAATTATGACTGTAGTTTCCCTTGCTTCCAGCCATTCGCAGTACCAGCACAGCAAGGCTGTTTTGGTTAGGGTTACAGGGCCAGATCAGTCAATCATCCACACTCTTGCCCCTGCAACTACTGGAAAGGCTGCTGCCCCTCTTCAGGAACCACACGTTTGTCTAGCCTCTCAACACATACACCCCCCCCCCCCCCAATTGTGGTTGCACCTACGATACGGCTATCTGTACCGATGAGGCATGCAAGCCCCCACAACAACGGCAAGGTGAATGGTTCATGATTAGTGATGTTCAATTGCCAGAATAGAAATTACTGGTCTTCCAGTTAAATATTGTTGTTTTGTGAGCTTAAAGTGGATGCTATTACTGATCTTCCAGTTAAATACGGTTGGTTTTTGAATTTAAAAGGGATGCTAAGGAAATGTGAAATACAAAGAAATTGTAAGAATAGAAATTATTGGTCTTCCAGTTAAATATTTTTGTTATGTGAATTAAAAAGGGATAACAAAGAAATGTGAAGTACACTGTGGGAGAATAATGAAAATTCTGTTCTCCTATTGTTTTAGGTGCCATACACCCAATTTTTTGTTATGTAGTTACTGATAATACTTTCACTGTGTTTTATTGGTCTGTCTGCCCATGCTGCCTTGAAGGTTTGGTTGTAGTGATGGACTAACCTGTAGCATAGCCAAAGATCAGTGTCATCCCAGAATGTTGTGTGTTTTAACATTAGTGATGTTCAACTGCCAGAATAGAAATTACTGCTCTTCAAGTTAAATATTGTTGTTTTTTGAATTAAAAAGGGATGTTAAAGGAATGTGGAATTCACTGTGAGTGAATAATGAGAACTCTGTTGTCTTCTTGTTTTAGCAGCCGCATACACTTATTTTTTTATTATGTAGTTACTGTTGAACTGTTACCAGATTGTTTTATTGGTCTGTTTCCCATTCTGCCCTGAGATTTTGATTGTGATGACAGACTAACTTATAGTGTAGCCAAATCTCTAGGTTAGGCTGGAATGTTGTATGTTTATCATTAGTGACGTCCAATTGCCCGAATAGAGATTACTGTTCTTCCAGTTAAATATTATTGTTTTGTGAATTTAAAGGGGATGGTAAAGAAATGTGGAAATATACTGTTAGTGAATGATGAAAATTCTGTTTTCATCTTGTTTAAGCTGCCTTAAACCCAAATTATTTTTATGTAGTTACTGATATTACTTTCACAATGTTTTATTGGTCAATCTCCCCATGCAGCCCTGAAGTTTTGGTTGTGATGATGGACTAACTTGTAGCATAGCCAAAGATCTAAGTCAGGCTGGAATGTTGTTTCTTTTAACATTAGTGATGTTCAATTGGTAGAATAGAAACTACTGATGTCCCAGTTAGATGTTGTCTATTTGTGAATTTAAAAGACACGATAAACAAGCGGGAAATACACTGTGATTTAATAATTATAATTCGTTTCTATTATTGTTTCAGCTGCCTTATAAGACAATTTTTTTATGTAGTTACTGATCATATTTTCACGGTGTTTTATTGGTCTGTGTGTTGATGCCGCCCTGAACTTTTGGTTGTAATAATGGACTATCCTGAAGCATAGCCAATGATCTAAGTTAGGCTTAAATGCTGTGTGTTTTAACGCTAGTGATGTTCAAATGCCAGTATAGAAGTTACTGGTCTACCAGTTAGATGTTGTCGTTTTGTGAATTTAAAACAGACGATAAAGAAATGTGAAATACACTGTGAGTTAATAATGAAAATTTTCTTCTCCTCTTGTTCCAGCTGCCGTATACGCAAATTTTTTTATTATGTATTTACTGATAATAGTATCACAGTGTTATATTCGTCTGTGTGCTCACGCTGCCAGGAAATTTTGGTTGTGATAGCTGACTAACTTTTAGCATAGGCAAAGATCTAGGTCAGGCTGGATTGTTGAGTGTTTTAACATAACTGATGTTCAACTGCCAGAATAGAAATGACTGGGCTCCTTGTTACATGAGGTCGTCTTGAGCATTTGAAAGGGATGTTAAAGAAATGGGAAACACACTGTGACTAAATAATGAAAATTCGGTTCTCCTCTTGTTTCAGCTGCCTTATTCACAATTTTTCTTTATGTAGTTACTGATAAATTGTTGCCAGTGTGTTTTTTTTGATCTGTCTGTCCATGCTGCATGCAAGTTTTGGTTGTGCTGACAGACTATCCTGTAGCATAGCTAAAGATCTGGGGGAGGCTGGAATGCTTTGTTGTTTTAACGTTAGTGATGTTCAATTGCCAGATTAGAAATTACTGGTCTCTTAGTTAGATGTTGCCATTTTGTGAATTTAATGGAGATGATAAAGAAATGTTAAATGTACTGTGAGTAAATAGGTCTGTTCTCTGCTTGTTTCAGCTGTAATACACGCAAATTTTTTTATGATGTAGTTACTGTAAAATTGTTGCCAGATTGTTTTAATGGTCTGTCTGCCCATGCTGCCTTGAAATTTTGGTCATGATGACAGACTTACCTGTAGCATAGCCAAAGATCAAGGTCAGGCTGGAATATTGTGTGTTTTAACATTAGTGATGTTCAATTGCCAGATTAGAAATTTCCCTTCTCCCAGTTATGTGTTGTCGTTTTGTGAATTTAAAAGTGATGATGAAGAAATGTGATGTACACTGTGGGTAAGGAATGAAAATTCTGTTCTCTTCTTGTTTTAGCTGCCTTGTACACAATTTTTTTTATTATATAGTTACTGATAAATTGTTGCCTGAGTGATTTATTGGTCTGTCTGACCATGCTACACTGACGTTTTGGTTGTCACGGCAGACTATCCTGTAGCATAGCCAAAGATCTAGGTGAGTCTGGAATGTTGTGTGTTTTAATATTACTGATATTCAATTGCCAGAATAGAAATTTATCTTCTCCCAGTTAGATATTGTCGTTTAGAGAATTTAAAAGAAGAATAAGATGAAGAAATGTGAAATACACTGTGGGTAAGTAATGAAAATTCTCTTCTCTTCTTGTTTTTTGCTTCTTTATACACAAATTATTTTATTATGTTGTTACTGATAAATTGTTGCCAGAGTGTTGTATTGGTCTGTTTGGTTGTCACGACAGACTATCCTGCAGCATAGCCAAAGATCTAGGTCAGGCTGGAATGATGTGTGTTTTAACATAAGTGATGTTCAATTGCCAGAATAGAATTACTTGTCTCCCAGTTAGATGTTGTCGTTTTGTGAATTTAAAAGTGATGATGAAGAAATGTGATGTACACAATGAGTAAGAAATGAAAATTCTGTTATCTTCGTGTTTTAGCAGCCTTATACACAAATTATTTTATTAGGTAGTTACTGATAAATTGTTGCCAGAGTGTTTTATTGGTTTGTCTACCCATGCTGCCCTGAAAATTTGATAGTGATGGCAGACTAAGCTGTAGCACAGTGAAAGATCTAGGTCAGGCTGGAATGTTGTGTTTTTTAACATTAGTGATGTTCAATTGCCAGAATAGAATTACTTGTGTCCCAGTTAGATGTTGTCATTTTGTGAGTTTAAAAGTGATGAAGAAATGTGATGTACACTGTGAGTAAGATGAAAATTCTGTTATCTTCGTGTTTTAGCAACCTTATACACAAATTATTTTATTAGGTAGTTACTGATAAATTGTTGCCGAGTGTTTTTTTTTGGTCTGTCTGCCCACGCTACCATCAAGTTTTGGATGTGAAGACAGACTATCCTGTAGCAAGGCCAAAGATCTAGGTCAGTCTGGAATGTTGTGTGTCTTAACATTACTGACATTCAATTGCCAGAATAGAAATTTCTCTTCTCCCAGTTAGATGTTGTCGTTTTGTGAATTTAAAAGTGATGATAAAGATATATGATGCACACTGTGTGTAAGTAATGAAAATTCTGTTCTCTTCTTGTTTTAGCTGCCTTATACACAAATTTGTTTATTATGTAGTTATTGATAAATTGTTGCCAGAGTGTTTTTTGGTCTGTCTGCCATGCTACCATCAAGTTTTGGTTGTGATGACAGACTATCCTGTATCATAGCCAAAGATCTAGGTCAAGCAGTTATGTTATGTGTTTTAAAATTAGTGATGGTCAATTGCCAGAATAGGAATCACTGGTCTCCCAGTTAGATGCTGTCATTTAGTCAATTTGAAAGAGATTATTAATAAATGTGAAATACACAGTGGGTAAGTAATGAAAATTCTGTTTTCTTCTTGTTTTAGCTGCCTTATACACAAATTATTTTATTATGTAGTTACTGATAAATTGTTGCCAGAGTGTTTCATTGCTCTGTCTGACCATGCTACACTCAAGTTTTGATTGTCACTACAGACTATCCTGTAGCACAGCCAAAGATCAAGATCAGGCTGGAATGTTGTGTGTTTTAACATTACTGATGTTCAATTGCCAGAATAGAAATTTCTCTTCTCCGAGTTAGATGTTGTCATTTTGTGAATTTAAAGTTTTAATGAAGAAATGTGATGTACACTGTGAGTAAGTAATGAAAATACTGTTATCTTGGTGTTTTAGCTGCCTTATACACAATTTTTTTATTGTGTAGTTACTGATAAATTGTTGCCAGAGTGTTTTATTTGTCTCTCTGACCATGCTACACTCAAGTTTTGCTTGTCACGAAAACCTATCCTGCAGCACAGCCAAAGATCTAGGTCAGGCTGGAATATTGTGTGTTTTAACATTAGTGATGTTCAATCGCCAGAATAGAATTACTTGTCTCCTAGTTAGATGTTGTCATTTTGTGAATTTAAAGTTTTGATGAAGAAATGTGATGTACACTTGAGTAAGAAATAATACTGTTATCTTCGTGTTTTAGCAGCCTTATACACAAATTATTTTATTGTGTAGTTACCGATAAATTGTTGCCAGACTGTTTTATTTGTCTGTCTGCCCCTGCTACCATCAAGTTTCGGTTGTGACAACAGTCTATCCTCTAGCATAGCCAAAGAACCAGGTCAGGCTGGAATGTTGTGTGTTTTAACATTACCGATGTTCAATTGCCAGAATAGAATTACTTGTCTCCCAGTTAAATGTTGTTGTTTTTAACGCGAGCAGGACGAATAAGCGAGCCGCAGCACCTCAGACGCGAAATGCAACACCTGGAAAGTGTTCTGAGGAGCAATGGTTACTCTACAGATTATAAGTGTAAGAGATCCAAACACTGTGCGAAGTAAGAAATCAGAAAAAAGAAATGTCGGGTACGGCCTTTCTGCCATACATTCCCAGAGTGACGGACAGAATCGTCCGTATATTGCGCAAACACGGCGTAAAGACGATTTTCAAACCGACAAGGAAGGTCAAAGAGTGTCTTAGATCGGGTAAGGAGAAAAGGGACCCACTTGCAATATCGGGAATATACCACTTACCATGCACATGCGGAAAAGTTTACGTCGGAATGACTGGACGATCAATCAACACCAGGATCAAAGAACATAAGGACATTGCAGGTTGGGCCAGCTGAAGAAATCGGCCGTGGCGGAGCACGCACTGGATAAGACCGATCACATAAAATTCGCCGACACGGAAGTTCTGGCTGTAGAGAAGCACTATCACACCCGATTGTTCAGAGAAGCTGTAGAAATACAAACACACGCAAAGAGTTTCAACAAGAAACAGGAAAGCCTTAACGTACTGCCGCGAACGACCGTCGCAGGTTATAAGAGGAGAACCGCTCCGAAACGATCGCGGAGAAGCCCTCGGACGTTGGCGCGCCAGGTACATATAGTCTGCGGCCGCGAGCTCGGCTCCAGTTCACCACCAGCAATGCAGGGTGAAGCTTTGACAATGCCAGCCACTCGTGCTGGCGAAACGTCAGTGAAATGATCAGATGAACGTCGGCCGAAGAACCTAAGAGAGAAGGCAATAGGCAGTTTGTCAGGTTTGCTATACTACAACTACTGTGTACTACTGAAATCTTTAGTTTCTGTTCAGTATACGGACTTCTTGTAGCAAAGCGTCTCTCGTATTCAGAACAGTTCTGTGAATGACGCATAATACCACTCTCTAGTTTCATTCGAACCAGTGTTTTGATGTAAACATCGAAACTTTCACTTACTATTGAAGCTCTGGAGTTTATCGGCATAATGAGTCTGGAGGCAATATGTAGCAGCTTCCCGTGTAGTTGAGACTGCTGACATACGGTGCTTCGTTGTCTTCTGGCCATAAGAAACGGATAGCGCCTGTTTGATCCGGCAGATTATTGCTTAACCGCTCGTGCACGTACTCCACAACGTCACACAGATTACGTTACTCTTGTGCCGTACGTGTATACAGGAACTTGAAAGAAAAACCATATTTAGCGACGTCTCGTTCGGTTTTGTGTAGTCTGTGTGCCGTGCTTTATTCAGGAACTAAGGACGCATCGGTAGTCAGCAACGGCAGCAAACTTCTGCCAAGTTCTGAATCTCCGTTTCCAGATCAAGACACGCTATCAACTCAGGTCGCCTTTACTAACGAGGCGATGAAGCGATTTGACAAACTGATTTAAATGTTCCGTTTTTTAACTTTCAGTGCTTCGGGAATAGACTGAAACTGCTTTGTCGTCTCTCCCTTCATCCACAGAAAACCCTGTCTTCCTATTTGACAATAGAAAGGAGAAAGCCTTTTACTGGTCTGTAATTCGTCAGTATCAGATAAACGAGCAATTAATATCACGCAGACTGTATAAGTTGTCGCGAAAACATCTCTGCGCTGAGAATTGCGTTGTAACTGGGAACGGAATTGCTCGCGACGACATTGTTGCGTCAGGGGCTGTCCGTATTCTTGCCGAGTTGAGCTTGAGTAACAGATCGACATTAGGGCGAAAAACTCCACCGCTTTTTTTTTCCAGGAGCGTATTACTGCCATCGTGCTGCCAGGGAAGGTGTCGATGTCTGCGACACTGTTTCCACACATGCAGACGTAATGAATTCGGCGATTTTCTCTGCACTCAGTCGACGCTAAGACAATGTCTGCTGCCCAGGCTGACAGTGTAGCTGCGGCGTGTCAGATGACAGAAAATGTAAAGCCGTTTTATTACGTGTGCTTCTGTTTGCCGTAACAGAACTGTAAATGGTTTTGTGCATGATACTAGTACGAATTGTTGTAATTAGTTAAGTCAAGTAGAAAATGAAGGAAATGTTAGAAATATGTCGCGCTTCCGAGAATTAACTGTTCCCTACGCTTTAATTGTGATACACGTATTCACGTCTCGTAACATTCCTTCGTATTTTCAATGTGTTTATGTGGGTCGTGCAGGAGTTACATCGTACGCTGTGCCGGAAACTCCTGACCGCCTAAATCAGCACATGAAATGACACGCAGACGAATGACATCGACTCCACAAAAGCCCTATGTAGGGTATTCTGCCGATCGGTGCATGCCTCACGCCATTATAGACAACTGTGACGTCACAACGTCGACATACCTGAGATTAACACCGAGTATTCACCGTATCGACGTACAAACCCTGCAAACCACTGTGAAGTGCATGGGAGAGGGTAACTTGGCACCGTAGCACCTGCCAGAATTTTTTCCCGTTCCAGTCGCATATAATAGATGAGTTCGGTAGCGACACGTCAAGGACGAATAACGTGTCTGTAGTTATCACCTGACGGTCGTCTGTGAAATTCTGTAACCGGGCTTTCACAGGACAGTTTGCGTCTGTCTTCGAGAGTCTGCACACTCAGGTTTTACAACGTTGCCGCACGCGATCTGTCGCGAGTGACAGAAGCCGTCCTTATGAGCTTTCAGAGCCCCCTGTTTGTCCTGACTGGTGCGGCTGCTGCACACTCGAACGGTATTCGAGGACGGGACGCGCGAGCGGCCTGGGGGCTGTCCGCTGTGTGGCCGACCACGGATCCCCAGAGTGTGCTTCTGTTTGCCGTAACAGAACTGTAAATGGTTTTGTGCATGATACTAGTACGAATTGTTCTAATTAGTTAAGTCCCCTGTGTGGCCGACCGTGGCTCACCAGAGTCCTGGGGGCAGTCCCCTGTGTGGCCAACCGCGGCTCCCCAGAGTCCTGGGGGCAGTCCCCTGTGTGGCCAACCGCGGCTCCCCAGAGTCCTGGGGGCAGTCCCCTGTGTGGCCGACCGCGGCTCCCCAGAGTCCTGGGGGCAGTCCCCTGTGTGGCCGACCGCAGCTCCCCAGTCCTGGGGGCAGTCCCCTGTGTGGCCGTCTGCGGCTCCCCAGAGTCCTGGGGGCAGTCCCCTGTGTGGCCGACCGCGGCTCCCCAAAGTCCTGGGGGCAGTCCCCTGTGTGGCCGACCGCGGACCTCCAGAGTCCTGGGGGCAGTCCCCTGTGTGGCCGACCGCGGCTCCCCAGAGTCCTGGGGGCAGTCCCCTGTGTGGCCGACCGCGGCTCCCCAGAGTCCTGGGGGCAGTCCCCTGTGTGGCCGAACGTGGCTCCCCAGAGTCCTGGGGGCAGTCCCCTGTGTGGCCAACCGCGGCTCCCCAGAGTCCTGGGGGCAGTCCCCTGTGTGGCCGACCGCGGCTCCCCAGTCCTGGGGGCAGTCCCCTGTGTGGCCGACCGCGGCCCTCCAGAGTCCTGGGGGCAGTCCCCTGTGTGGCCGACCGCGGCTCCCCAGAGTCCTGGGGGCAGTCCCCTGTGTGGCCGACCGCGGCTCCCCAGAGTCCTGGGGGCAGTCCCCTGTGTGGCCAACCGCGGCTCCCCAGAGTCCTGGGGGCAGTCCCCTGTGTGGCCGACCGCGGCTCCCCAGAGTCCTGGGGGCAGTCCCCTGTGTGGCCAACTGCGGCTCCCCAGAGTCCTGGGGGCAGTCCCCTGTGTGGCCGACCGAAGCTCCCCAGAGTCCTGGGGGCAGTCCCCTGTGTGGCCGTCCACGGCTCCCCAGAGTCCTGGGGCAGTCCCCTGTGTGGCCGACTGCGGCTCCCCAGAGTCCTGGGGGCAGTCCCCTGTGTGGCCGACCGCGGCCCTCCAGAGTCCTGGGGGCAGTCCCCTGTGTGGCCGACCGCGACTCCCCAGAGTCCTGGGGGCAGTCCCCTGTGTGGCCAACCGCGGCTCCCCAGAGTCCTGGGGGCAGTCCCCTGTGTGGCCGACCGCGGCCCTCCAGAGTCCTTGGGGCAGTCCCCTGTGTGGCCGACCGCGGCTCCCCAGAATCCTGGGGGCAGTCCCCTGTGTGGCCAACCGCGGCTCCCCAGAGTCCTGGGGGCAGTCCCCTGTGTGGCCGTCCGCGGCTCCCCAGAGTCCTGGGGGCAGTCCCCTGTATGGCCGTCTGCGGCTCCCCAGAGTCCTGGGGGCAGTCCCCTGTGTGGCTGACCGCGGCTCCCCAGATTCCTGGGGGCAGTCCCCTGTGTGGCCGACTGCGGCTTTCCAGAGTCCTGGGAGCAGTCCGCTGTGTGGCCGACCGCGGCTCCCCAGAGTCCTGGAGGCAGTCCCCTGTGTGGCCGACCGCAGCTCCCCAGAGTCCTGGGGGCAGTCCCCTGTGTGGCCGACCGCGGCTCTCCAGAGTCCTGGGGGCAGTCCCCTGTGTGGCCAACCGCGGCTCCCCAGAGTCCTGGGGGCAGTCCCCTGTGTGGCCGTCCACGGCTCCCCAGAGTCCTGGGGCAGTCCCCTGTGTGGCCGACCGCGGCTCCCCAGAGTCCTGGGGGCAGTCCCCTGTGTGGCCGACCGCGGCCCTCCAGAGTCCTGGGGGCAGTCCCCTGTGTGGCCGACCGCGACTCCCCAGAGTCCTGGGGGCAGTCCCCTGTGTGGCCGACCGCGGCTCCCCAGAGTCCTGGGGGCAGTCCCCTGTGTGGCCGACCGCGGCCCTCCAGAGTCCTTGGGGCAGTCCCCTGTGTGGCTGACCGCGGCTCCCCAGAGTCCTGGGGGCAGTCCCCTGTGTGGCCAACCGCGGCTCCCCAGAGTCTGGGGGCAGTCCCCTGTGTGGCCGTCCGCGGCTCCCCAGAGTCCTGGGGGCAGTCCCCTGTGTGGCCGTCTGCGGCTCCCCAGAGTCCTGGGGGCAGTCCCCTGTGTGGCCAACCGTGGCTCCCCAGAGTCCTGGGGGCAGTCCCCTGTGTGGCCGACCGCGGCTCCCCAGAGTCCTGGGGGCAGTCCCCTGTGTGGCCGACCGCGGCTCCCCAGAGTCCTGGGGGCAGTCCCCTGGGTGGCCAACCGCGGCTCCCCAGAGTCCTGGGGGCAGTCGCCTGTGTGGCCGTCCGCGGCTCCCCAGAGTCCTGGGGGCAGTCCCCTGTGTGGCCGACTGCGGCTTTCCAGAGTCCTGGGAGCAGTCCGCTGTGTGGCCGACCGCGGCTCCCCAGAGTCCTGGGGGCAGTCCCCTGTGTGGCCGACCGCAGCTCCCCAGAGTCCTGGGGGCAGTCCCCTGTGTGGCCGACCGCGGCTCCCCAGAATCCTGGGGGCAGTCCCCTGTGTGGCCGTCCACGGCTCCCCAGAGTTCTGGGGGCAGTCCCCTGTGTGGCCGACCGCGGCTCCCCAGAGTCCTGGGGGCAGTCCCCTGTGTGGCCAACAGCGGCCCTCCAGAGTCCTGGGGGCAGTCCCCTGTGTGGCCGACCGCGGCTCCCCAGAGTCCTGGGGGCAGTCCCCTGTGTGGCCGACCGCGGCTCCCCAGAGTCCTGGGGGCAGTCCCCTGTGTGGCCAACCGCGGCTCCCCAGAGTCCTGGGGGCAGTCCCCTGTGTGGCCGACCGCGGCTCCCCAGAGTCCTGGGGGCAGTCCCCTGTGTGGCCGACCGCGGCTCCCCAGAGTCCTGGGGGCAGTCCCCTGTGTGGCCGACCGCGGCCCTCCAGAGTCCTGGGGGCAGTCCCCTGTGTGGCCGACCGCGGCTCCCCAGAGTCCTGGGGGCAGTCCCCTGTGTGGCCGACCGCAGCTCCCCAGAGTCCTGGGGGCAGTCCCCTGTGTGGCCGACCGCGGCCCTCCAGAGTCCTGGGGGCAGTCCCCTGTGTGGCCGACCGCGGCCCTCCAGAGTCCTGGGGGCAGTCCCCTGTGTGGCCGACCGCGGCTCCCCAGAGTCCTGGGGGCAGTCCCCTGTGTGGCCGACCGCGGCTCCGCAGAGTCCTGGGGGCAGTCCCCTGTGTGGCCGACCGCGGCTCCCCAGAGTCCTGGGGGCAGTCCCCTGTGTGGCCGACCGCGGCTCCCCAGAGTCCTGCCTGCGATCCCCCGCGTGCGGCGCGAGTCTACCGGACTGGGCTTCTGCGGTCGCCCCACTCCACGCGCCTACAAACAGCTGCGCCCGGCTGTCTGCGCGAGCTGGCCCACTCACTCCAGCTGTTAGTCGCTGGTACGGCAGTCATACTGTACTTGATAAGTGCACAGTTTTACATTCCTGTACATTTTAAGCGAAGTGACAATCTTTGTACCACTTCGTAATCTTTTCGCGACCTTTTTGAGTACTTCTGGAGTTTTTTGTGATAGTATATCAGTAGCTACAGATCGCCAAAGTCCTCTGACGATGATAGACTTTGGTGACGTCATAACACCGACAGGATAGACTATGGTGAGGTCACAACACCGACGACCGCGAACCGTTTATGAGGAGCGATAGTGCAGTGCCACGTATACTCTACTAAGCTTGGCCACCTATTCTTCGCACGGAGGTAATACATTTAGTACTCTGAAAGATTCACTCTCTTAAGACGAAGCCAAATCTTTTTTCGATTTTTCTGTGTCTACCTATCGTTACAATATAGTTCTGCTACACAATGATGGACATCTGTCAGGCCGTTTCTTACGCTCCGGGCTAAAAGCACCAAACGTATACTTTTTGCACCACTTTATTGTTGCCTCGACATGCGGACCGCGTGACCTGTGCTGGCTACATGTCACCATCGCCGTAGCATCTTCCGCCTCGAAATTCTGCTCTAGTCTGCCTCATATTCCAGCTGTGTATTCAAACAATCACTTAGTTTTCTTGACGACTATGTGAAGCGAATAAAAAGTTGTCATCCGTCGTGTTTAAATGCTGCCCATGACGAAGTTGTTCCACGAAACGACGCGATTCGTATGTCTACCTCTTCTTTCAAAGTCGTAGCCCAGTATGGAACAAAAGCACCTGCTTTCCACTCAAAATTATTCCTTGACGTAAGAAAGGTATTCGATACATTTTCCCCCGACTGCCTAATCAATAAAATAACGATCGTAAGGAATATCAGGCCAGCTGTGTGACTGGACTGAAAAGTGTGTAGCAAACAAAACACAGCATGTCGTTCTGAACGGAGAGAAGCCTTCAGACGTAAAAGTAACATCGGGTGTGCCGCAGGGCGGCGTTACAGGACCGTTACTTGTCACACTGCGCACCAAGGACCTAACAGATGTCGTCGGAAGTTGGACGAGGCTTTTCGCGGACGATAGTGTTGCACACAGGCAGGTCGCGACGGCAGAAAACTGCGGCGAAACGCAGGAACGCGTGCGGAGGATGGACGCTTTGTGCAGGGAGTCGCGATGGACCCTCAGCACAAACAAACGCAACGTAACCACACGAAGAGATCCCTTAGTGTGTGATTACTAAACTACAGAACAGTCACTGAAGGCAGTTGCTTACGTAAAATATCTGGGTGTAGGTGCACACAGTGATCTGAAGTGGAACGACCACATAAAATTAATCTGCGTCTACGTCACACACCGTAAGCGGAGGCTGTCTGTGGTACCGCTAACTGATCCCAGCCTTCCCCGTTGTTATCGCGAAAGGCGCTTGGGAAAAATGATTGTTGGTAATATTAGCCCTAACCTCTCGAATTTCCTCGTTGTGGACACCTATGTGGGAGGAAGTAACGTGTCGACCGATTCTTTCGGAAAGTACCCTCTCCAAATTCAAGTAGGAACCCTCCCCCCCCGCGATGCACAGCGCCTCTCTTGCAGCGCCCGCCTCTGTAGTTTGTTGATCATCTCTGTAACGCTGTCGTGCCGACCGACCGATCCAGTCACGAAATGCGCCGCTCTCCTTTGGATCTTCTCCGCCTGTTCAATCAGTCCTACCTGGTAATTGTCCCAGAAAGATGAACAATAGTGAAGGTTGGGCGACACAAACGCCTTATAAACCTCATGTTTCGTGGCTGATTACATTTCCTTAAAATTCTTCCTGTGACTCTCTATGACATCCGCTTTTCCTACTAATTGGTTTATTTGATCGTTCTATACAAGGTCCCACTCGAAAGTTACTCCTAGATAGTTTCCAGTAGATACTGTTACCAGCAATTTGTCATCAGTAAAGTAGTTGTACAGTAGTGGATCTCCTTTCCAATGTATGTGCAACGTCTTACTTTCTTTACGTTCAGGTTCAACTGGCAGAGCCTGCAGCGTTCACCGACCCTCTGCAGGTCACTCAGCAAATCGGCACTGCCTTCTGGCGTCGCTGCTTCCTTAGAGACAGTCTTAAAGGTCTTCCAGCTGTAATGCTATGACACGAGGGCTACAAAGGACTTGTTCAGAATGCCACTTTAGTCACACATCCACACACAGAGATTCGGAGTGTAACTCTACCACGGCAGACAGGGGAATGAATTTGCGAAATGTCGTCTGCTTCTAAAACGACTACGGAGACGTGAAAGCATACTCTGGAAAATTGCCGTATATTTCCACTGCTGGCTGCATGTCTCACGCGATTATACACAGTTGTGTAGGCTGGCCGCTCCCACACAATGTAGCGGAATTTGCTTTTAAGCCGAACACGGGGTCGTTCACCCTTGTACTCGGGCCCACGCTGTCCGCTCCATGGGCGGTCACCGGCCGACATAGGCTGGGTCGTCCTCTGAAGGGACCGGCCTCCCGGTGTGTGGTCTACCTCTCTCGAACTAAAAGCTCCAGTGACCGTCGTCTCTGGAATGTATGTGTGTACGCCAGCCTCGAGTATTTCAACCACGGTGCACTTACTTGCTATTTGCATATCGTTTGCATGAATTCATACAACATTGACTAGTTTGGGTTCGAATGAAGCGTCTTGATGTGTGGAATATAATTGTGAGGGCGGAATATGTAAGAAATGGCGGTCAGGAGACCACGACGTCTTACACTGTTTCTGTATCGTTAAATAAGGCGTCTCTATCGTGCTTGTGCCAACGTAATTCGCATCCTTAACACCAATGCACTACTGTAACATTATCTTGGCTTCTCATCTCCATAGAACTGAATTGTAGAGACTGCGCGATTTCGAGCTGCTGATATGTTGATTCATTTCGCTGTCAACTTTGGCATTCAGGCCGTAGGTCTGACACTATAGTGGTCTGCAACATACTGGTTGCAATGTAAAATAATTTAATGGCAAACTTTCGCAATTTTGTGTACCATGGTTATGTATGGCACACGGACATGTTTCTCGTTTATACCTGCATATGTCGTGAGTATTCCTGTCGGCATGATGTCATATTTTTGTGCTATAAACATGCTGTTTACATCTTGAGGTCACAGGTAACGCTGTTCTTCCAAAGATGTATTTGTAAATTTATTCACAGATAACATAGTTCTTCCCTAGATCTATCATTTTATGTACCTATGATCTTGCTGTGAACATGGATTATCGAAGATGGACTTACAACCTATGCTATTCATCTCTCCCAAATCCACCACACATTTACTACAGTACTGATGTTCATTCCGTGGCTCGATTGTTTACTGACTGGAAAATATATTTTATATTTGCTGCCTGTCTGTCATACACTGAGACGATTTTCCTCTTGTGTACACGCTAGGACATTAATTTCAATAGATCCTTAAGATGACTTCACTTAACGATATCTAGTTATACCCAACATTTCGAATGTGACAGTGACTTAAGGCCAAAATCATGATATTAATATAGAATAAGGAAGTTTTATACAGTTATAAGTTATACAGTTATAAGGCGCAAATATCATTCAAAAGCTATGCTCGTCATAGCTTATTGCTGTGTTTCATTTCGGTGAGACTTTACTTACAGCAGTGAGCATCACTTACATGTGACCTCCTGCACGAGCGATATATCACTGGGAATATCGCGAGCAATTATTGCTAGCAATTGTTCGCAGAACACACGCGAGTTTTATGTAGCAATTTTAATCAGTTATTCCAACGCTACTACGTCTGGAACACCTGCTATCGAAAATTATCTGCAGTGATTATTAAAACCTCGTATGTCGACTAACACTCGCTGAAAAACAAGAGTTGAAATGTATTAAAGTTGTTTTGGGATGTTACAGACTGAAAATTGTAACATGTCAACTAAAATAGTGTTCAGATTTAAAATATCTGCTCTTCCTCCTTTTCCGTTATCTCGGGATCAGTACGTTAATCTGTCAGTGGTATAGGGTTGCGGGATGCTCCTTCCTATTGCCATCCCATCAGCCACCCCTAATTCTTTTGGAGTGAGTGCTGGGGGGCGAAGGCAGTTTCGGCATTTCTAACAAGGGCTCAGGATTACGTCATTGCAGCTATTTTATACTGTACGACATTGTTGTCAGTTAATTTTTCTCAAAATTTCCGTGGGAAAGAACTACTCACTACAAATCAGAGCTATTCGGGCCAAATGTGTGTTTTTGCTAACTCATACGCATATTTATAGCTTAATATCTAGAAACCCATAAGGGAGAGAAAAAAATCGTAGATGCAACTTTGTAGAAAATTTTATGCTCTACAAAATTTATTCAGGCTACTTTAAACGAAATTTCCGCTGGAACGTTTACAGATGGGGAAAAAGATTTTGTCGCAATTTCGGCAGGTTTTTTGAATGTGGGCGCCTGCACACGAGTGCTGCAATGTCGAGACCTTTAATTTTACATCGGTGGTGGAGGGGGGAGGGCGGGGGGTAAGTTCATGCATCATACTAAAAAAACTGGAACTACCGGAATAATTGTGATCGCTGATTCCTAATTGCGCTGGGCTATAGGGTGTTTGGAAGTTGCGCGTTAAAAACTTTTAGGGTTTGTAGAGGGGACTGCGTACATGATATTTTGAATAGGAACCCATGTCCGGGAACGTTCCCTTTCCGTTCTACGACGGTTTCAGTACAGCTGTTTTAACTCACCCACTTCTGCTTGAGGAACTGAATTAGGCGTGACGCAGTACAGTTATTAGCTAACAGTTGGAAAGGAAACGTAACGAAACATCCACTGATCACTTATATTTCTTTGTATTAACATACTACACCCCCGCCTGCACGTCGGTGATTATATACAAGCATCGGAGTTATGCTGTGTTGCATACATGCTGCAGCAACAACCTCATACTGAAACTTTTTGATCGCTAGTTACACCTCGTCTAAAAATATGGAAAGCAAAGAGCTGGCAGTAGAAGCGATTTGCTCCACAGTATCAAAGATGATGAAGCCGTGAAAGTTCTTAAGGTATGCGTTTTAGAGCACGCGTTTACTAAGGCTTCTCTGCTTCGAATGATCGTTGGTGTAATATCCGTGAATATCGAACATTCCTTCTGATACGCCCTGTGCGTTTGCGTCTCTCAGTTATATATTGTAGCGCAAAGACCCAACGCAAACAGCAACCTGGCGGAGTCATTCCAGGCTTTAGAATGCAGTTCGCGGTACCGTTGCACCAACTGGTTGGCACGAACCCGACACCACGGCACCGCAGATATAGTTTCTTTCAGTATAGCGTTTTCGTATTCAGTATGAGATTAATATAAAACTGTCGCCAGCGTCAAAGTAGATGTCATTAAATTCGTACCACGTATTTTCTGATCCGCACATCGGAAAAACCCGAGACAGAAAAGATATTCGAAATGACTAGAAAGGCATGCTGTTATGGCATTGACGAGAACACAACTGACTTTTCTACTCGTTGCGATACGCAATCAGTGGTTGCTGTATTGGTTCTGCCTATGACTGATTGTAATGGATAACAACCCTTCTGGAAGAGGAAGAGAGAGAGAGAGAGAGAGAGAGACAGAACACTAAAAGATATCTGGGTTTCAACCACGTAGGTGATTCATACATGCTAGCTGGCATAATACAAATGTCACGAATTACATACGAACATTTCCACACATTTCTCAGCTGATCCGGAGGCAAGTAACTGACACCGCAAAAATTCGCAACTGCGACTGTTCACCATCACAACTGTCTACACTCTCTTAGTGATTAGTGAATTATTCTTGTCTTTGCGCCGAGAAAACTTCCTTGTCCACACTGAAAACTGAAATTCAAATCTCCTGTTGCCGATCTCTTTAAGAGAGAACTAGTAACATCGAATTCTCTTTTTATGAAGGTGTCTATTACACAACAAGCATAACAAGTGCCGAAAAGGAGTAGTTAGGTTTACTATGCGTCAGAGTCACTTTTGTCGACCTTTTCGTCTCTGGGGCACACCAGGCAGCCGACAGGCCCAGATTCACCGACCGGCCGCCGTGTCACACTCAGCTCTTAGCCGTCACCGGATGCGGGTACAGAGGGCCGCTCTCCCAGCCGTTGTCAGTTTTGGTGAGAGGAGCCGCTGCTTCTCACTCAAGTAGCTCCTCACTTGTCCTCACAAGGGCTGAGTGCACCCAGTTTGCCAACAGAACTCGGCAGCCAGGACAGTGGCCCATCCAAGTGCTAACCAATCCCGACAGCGCTTAACTTAGATGATCTGACGGGAACCGGTGCTACCACTGCGGCGAGGTCGTCGGCATGGTATACACCACTATACAATTTCATCACTGTCTGCTACATTTCCCCTCATTCCGTTTACGGTGTTACTTATTGCTTCCTCCGACATATTTCTGTATTTACAAGTACCAAGATTAATGTTCCACACACACGGTGAAACATCCCCTTCGAAAAAATTTATAAATGACAGTGCTGCAAAACCTCTACGTAAAACCTGAACGTGATCAATATTTCTCTCTTTACTTATTCTGATCATCACTGAACTAACACACAATATTGTTAGCGCAACGCAGTCTGTCTTTCAATAATACCCACATAAGAATGGCCCTGACTAACAATAACCTATACCTTTCATGAATCACTTACCTGACAAAAATCTTCGTTACTCGAACTACTGCAATACAAATGGTTCAAATGGCTCTGAGCACTATGGGACCCAACATCTGTGGTCATAAGTCCCCTAGAACTTAGTACTACTTAAACCTAATTAACCTAAGGACATCACACACATCCATGCCCGAGGCAGGATTCGAACCTGCGGCCGTAGCAGTCGCGCGGATCCTGACTGAGCGCCTAGAACCGCTAGACCACCGCGACCGGCTACTGCAATACGGTGAGCGCCAATATTGCCAGCTAAATAGAAGATTCTAACTACTGAAGGCACTAACTACTGATAGCCATAGTTAGCAAATGAAAGATTTTGATAGAGAACAAACAACATATTTACCTTAATAGTGTTTTTTTTTAACTATGTGTCTTAACTGCTGAGATCATCAGTCCCCTAGAACTTTGAACTACATAAACCTAACTAACCTAAGGACAACACGCACATCCATGCCCGAGGCAGGATTCGAACCTGCGACCGTAGCGGTCGCGCAGTTCCAGACTGTAGCGCCTAGAACCGCTCGGCCACCGCGGCTGGCCCTTAATAATGTCCAAAACTCATCATATATATATATATATATTATATATATAAGGAAAATTGTAAGATGTCATGAACTGATATATATATATATATATATATATATATATATATATATATATATATATACTCCTGGAAATTGAAATAAGAACACCGTGAATTCATTGTCCCAGGAAGGGGAAACTTTATTGACACATTCCTGGGGTCAGATACATCACATGATCACACTGACAGAACCACAGGCACATAAACACAGGCAACAGAGCATGCACAATGTCGGCACTAGTACAGTGTATATCCACCTTTCACAGCAATGCAGGCTGCTATTCTCCCATGGAGACGATCGTAGAGATGCTGGATGTAGTCCTGTGGAACGGCTTGCCATGCCATTTCCACCTGGCGCCTCAGTTGGACCAGCGTTCGTGCTGGACGTGCAGACCGCGTGAGACGACGCTTCATCCAGTCCCAAACATGCTCAATGGGGACAGATCCGGAGATCTTACTGGCCAGGGTAGTTGACTTACACCTTCTAGAGCACGTTGGGTGTCACGGGATACATGCGGACGTGCATTGTCCTGTTGGAACAGCAAGTTCCCTTGCCGGTCTAGGAATGGCAGAACGATGGATTCGATGACGGTTTGGATGTACCGTTCACTATTCAGTGTCCCCTCGACGATCACCAGTGGTGTACGGCCAGTGTAGGAGATCGCTCCCCACACCATGATGCCGGGTGTTGGCCCTGTGTGGCTCGGTCGTATGCAGTCCTGATTGTGGCGCTCACCTGCACGGCGCCAAACACGCATACGACCATCATTGGCACCAAGGCAGAAGCGACTCTCATCGCTGAAGACGACACGTCTCCATTCGTCCCTCCATTCACGCCTGTCGCGACACCACTGGAGGCGGGCTGCACGATGTTGGGGCGTGAGCGGAAGACGGCCTAATGGTGTGCGGGACCGTAGCCCAGCTTCATGGAGACGGTTGCGAATGGTCCTCGCCGATACCCCAGGAGCAACAGTGTCCCTAATTTGCTGGGAAGTGGCGGTGCGGTCCCCTACGGCACTGCGTAGGATCCTACGGTCTTGGCGTGCATCCGTGCGTCGCTGCGGTCCGGTCCCAGGTCGACGGGCACGTGCACCTTCCGCCGACCACTGGCGACAACATCGATGTACTGTGGAGACCTCACGCCCCACGTGTTGAGCAATTCGGCGGTACGTCCACCCGGCCTCCCGCATGCCCACTATACACCCTCGCTCAAAGTCCGTCAACTGCACATACGGTTCACGTCCACGCTGTCGCGGCATGCTACCAGTGTTAAAGACTGCGATGGAGCTCCGTATGCCACGGCAAACTGGCTGACTCTGACGGCGGCGGTGCACAAATGCTGCGCAGCTAGCGCCATTCGACGGCCAACACCGCGGTTCCTGGTGTGTCCGCTGTGCCGTGCGTGTGATCATCGCTTGTACAGCCCTCTCGCAGTGTCCGGAGCAAGTATGGTGGGTCTGACACACCGGTGTCAATGTGTTCTTTTTTCCATTTCCAGGAGTGTATATCAGTTCATGACATCAAGTCTTACAATTTTCCTTTTTCTGGCGGACGTACGTCCAGATCGTCCGCTCTCAAAACTCCGCCATCTCTCTCCCCACATCTACCACTGCTGGCGGCTCACCTCCAAATGCGCAACGCTACGCGCTGTTCGCTCACATCCATCTGCCCAACACTACAATAGAGAATATTCCAACAATGCAAACCAGGCACAGACTGCACACAACACAGTCAGTGATTTTGATACAGGGCGCTACGTGGCGTTACCAACATAAAAGCCTAAACAGCCTGCTTACGACGGATGATCCTCGTGGAGTCCCAGAAATCACACAGTATGGTACTGTAATGGCCACGTCTCTGTCACTGTCACTGCATATCAGGCCTCGGAAACAAAATTGTTGGCACTATGTCAAGTCTCGAAGGATCAAAAACAGACCATGTGCCATTCGGCAAGAAACGCCATCTCGTGAAGAAGATGGTGGGGATGGGGGGGGGGGGGGGGGTAGGAGGACCGAACCAAACCGACGTGCGCAAGTAGGTACACCCGGTTTCAGCTTTCATTTCTACGTGCGCCAGTTGCGACGACGTGTCGTTTTGGGTGTTCACACGCGCATTTTTACGTGTGTAAACGTGCGCGACCGATGCGTGCCCGTGTAAGCCCTCCTTAATGTACGATTCAATACCTCCCAGCATCCTTAGGAAACTAAAGAAAGACAAATACGGCGTAGTTTTTTAGTTAACGTTGATTTTTACTGCACTACATTCTGTCCCTCTTGTGAACACTGTGTTGTAAGTCAACATACACGATACTACCCGCTCTCGAACCTTATCGCATTTAGAAGTGAAGCTCACTGTCCGCTTGGGGCGCTGCCCTCGCTGTGCATTCCCATCAGATCACCTAAGTTAAGCGCTGTCGGGCTTGGCAAGCACTTCCGTCGATGACTGTCCACTTCTGCCTAGTGCTGTCGGCAAGTGGGCTGCACTCAGCGCTTGTGAGACGAATTGAGGAGCTGCTTGAGTGAGAAGTAGCGGCCCCGGTCACGAAGACTGAGAACGGCCGGGAGAGCGGTGTGCCGACCACGTGGCCCTCCGTATCCACCCACATCTGGTGACGCCTACTGGCTGAGGATGACACGGCGACCGGTCGGTACCATTGGGCGTTCAAAGCCTGTTCGAACGACGTTTGTTGGTATACCATGGGTCACTACTGCAAACATTACAAGAGAACCATTCAACCATTTTCATTGATAATTTCGGCATGTGTAAGTAGTATATATTTTAGGATAAGATATACTGGGCATGTGGCCTCATCTTTGTTAAAATAATAATGCATACTATTTATGCAAATTTAAGTGCTGCATTTTACTACAGTCCCCCACAATGTGTGACTTTATATGTTTTAACAGATCTGATACAGCAAAAAAGCGTTGTATGTACAGCAGCAGTCCTTCCAAATTTTAATTGCATAATGCCATACAATATGACGCAGTTTGTTGCAAATTTAGATTACTCATTTTAAGCAGGACATCTAATATACAGTGGTTTGACCTTTTTATGCACAGAGTTCCACTTTTCTCTTCTCATTCAGTCTATATTGGAAGTATTTTGGAATGAGGTAAATGAATCGTCTGAAACAAGATAAAGCCAGACAGCATTCAACTTTAGAGGAGCAGGAATCGCATCTCACATTAGAGAATGTTTTCTCTGAATAGACGTGCCTCCTAAGACTCTCAATAAATATGAAACTACATCGGTTCACTCGACAATGCTTTCCCAACTTGCTCATTAGCTTCTAGACACTCCTAACTCATGTCTCCTCGCAATCCACTTTCGAACCCAACATCTGCGCCTTCCCTTTCCCTGTTCGAGCGGTCTATAACTTCGCTCGTATTAATTCAGTTGGCGCCACGTTGAAAACCTAAGCTGTACTTGCTTGGACTGAAAATTCCGACACTCGTGTGCGAGGTTACAGGCGCACGTAAACGCACGAGCAAACGCCGCCACACAGGGCAGTTTGTTACCGACTCTCTCGCAGCCTGCAGTCACCAGCTCACGATCTGATGGCAGAGTTACTTATTCTCCATCACGGGGTCCCTGGTTCGATTCCCGGCCGTGTGGCGGATTTTCCCCTCTCGGGACTGGGTGTGAGCATCAGCGACACGTCAGCTGAAGAGACTTGCACGAGGCCATTAATGCTCCACGCGCATTTCATTGTGTTGTGTAACTTACAGGAATTTACCGGTGAATGTCGTTTCCCACTGACTAGTAATCAGCACGAGACTTTACCTTTTGCAGAACGGCCTCTTACAAGTATCCCTTAAAGGTGAGGTTTTGCTCGCTGCACTTTGCACGGTCGCGGTTACTGTGTGCCCGTTCTACAGGAGTAACGTTCACTCAGCCAGCGATGATTTCTTCCTCTACAGTCAGCCCCACACGCCTTCCCTTTTAGAACCCAAGGGTGTTCCTCTGCTGGAAAAGCTGTAATACAACCAGTAGCGATACACGAATCCAACGGCCAGAACAAATGTTTTTCAGTTTCCGGTTAACTGAGCGACCGATTGGAACGTAGTTTGTGAGCGAAAACTCCGATGTACTGGCGCGTGTCTCATACAGAAACACTGCCCATCCCGGGCTAATCGTAACTTCTTCCTTCAACGCTCGCACGCAACCGCAGTCACTCGTAATAGCCGGCTTATGGTAGCTAACCGAACCAGTTACCAGCAGGATTACCAAACGGATTATCTGTGACGGAACGCTCCTCCAAATATCGCACAATTTGGCCATTACGAATGTTTGGTTTGCGGTCACTGCTTGTGTAACATGCCAGGCGGATCTTGGTTGTAAAAAAGTCGCTGTTTACATATTCAAATCGAAATTTCGCGTTCTCGTTTTTGTGACAAGTTCGCATGCACTTTGCGGCACTCCTCGGTGAAGTTTAAATCGTTATTCTACAAAATTACCAGAGGTATTCAGACCTCCTTATATCGGCATCCGAAAATGATGATAGCTAAGCTCCCAACTGAATTCTCTTGACTTCACAGAGCCTTTATTTAGCTCACAAAATAACCGTGAACGTACTATCCTCTAATTGGATGATACACATCGTAGCCACTTTGGTACTGGTATCGAACTGCGCAGGCACGCGTATTTCATATAAGACCAGTAAAAAGTTGAAAGCTTTTATGAACAATTTAATAAATGAACAATTTTACAAACTCCACAAGTATCAAAATAACTCCCCCTTTAAATAACGGAATTGTCGTAAATTGTTTCTTGTTTCCCAGTCCCATAGAGTGACCTTATTCTACAGTACAAAATTCATCTGAGAGTATAATTCACTTCCAGTGTAGAACCAGAGTTGTCACGCTAATGTGTACTTACGTAATGGATATAACAACATTCATTTACTATCTTACTTTCCGTTCGCAGTACCATTCACATTAATAAACGAATTAACAATAATTAATAACAGTCTCAATAATCACAATAACTGCAGTTTTGTTCTGAAAATATGTTCTCACTAATTGATGATTTCATCGTCCGTAAGAAGCTCTAACACCTTTCGGCCGCAGCTGTAACTACTTGCAACCAGTTACTCGATCAGAGTGCACTTGTCATGCGATAATCACGGCTTACTGTCTGAAACTCTATGCTCATCACCGTGTCTTCCTTACCTTACTTTACGGGCTAGAAGACGCACTTTTTTCTCCAAGATTCGGGTGAGTCTTGTACACGAAATTAATATAGACAGTCTGGTGTTTGATTTAAAGTTCCTGCCAGTCTTAAAAATGGCCATATATTCGACATGGCGGGAAAGCTATCTCTATGTGGCAACACCGGATTCAACTAGCAGCAGCGGTGCACCGGTGCGACCAACACGAGCTGCGGGGATTCTCGAACTCGCTAACACCGCCTCCCTGCCGGCCCTCCATCTGACCTGTGGCGCGTCACTGCAGTCTACGGTGCCAGTGAACTTTAAGTGGAGACGACTTTTGCTATCGACATCAGTACAATATTTTTGTTAGTAGCTAGTTTGGTAATGGAAAAAAATAGTAAAAGATATTCACGTTACGTGGGCTGTAAATTGAAAGTAACAGCACATGCAGAAGAACATGGAAACAGAGCAGCCGAATGGCATTTCGGCCCTCCACCAACAGAGAAAAAGCTATTCGCGATTGGTGGGCTAGTAGAGAAGAACTGAAAAAAATGAAGGAAGACTAAATGCGCAAATAGAGGACTGAATGCAATATGGCCAAACCTGTAAGATGACTTCTTGATATCGATTCCAGGACCCCGTCAAAATGGCACTGGAATTAAATACACGGTCGTAAGCTAGCTCTTGAGTGGGGCTTGACAGACTTTCAGGGTGGAACTGGGCGTCGCTGCAGGTTTATGAAGCATCGTGGGCTCTGAATGCGAAATAAAAGCAAAATATGTCAGAAAATAGCACAAGAGTATGAAGAGAAATCATTATCTTTCCATCGCTTTATTATTCAACATCGAACGAAACCCAGTGAGGAATTAAGTCAGCGAAGTATAAAAACGAGTGGACATGAAAAAATGCACTGCACTTTCATGTTGTGCTGGCGGTACTAAACTTAATCCAGTGACCATTTGCAAGCGCAAAATAATGCCATATCAGATTAGCAGCCATTCGAAAAATTCTGTAAAACAGAAACAGAGATGGGAAAATACAGAGTTTACTGTTATTCTGGGAGGATGTACTTAACAATTGCAACCTCTTGGCGTCTCGATAAGTAAACCATTTAAAGTGTATGAGAGAGAGGAATGAAACAAATCAATGATGGATGAAACCCAACATACATTCACGGCGAAGGGATCTTGGAAACGACCTACAATCAAACGAGTGTCAGTGGATAAAATAGTGAGAGAAGACATTACTCTTAAATCTTTCAAGAAGTGCGGCGTGAGTAACACTCTCGATGACAGTGAAGACCATCTTATATGAAGAGGATGACAAAGAAGAAGAAAAAGAAGACGAAGAAGAATGTGAAGAAGAAGGAAGCTCAGATTTCGATTTTCAGGGACTTTAATGGTCAGTTCGGTTTTATACACTAAGACATATTTTTAGTCTGGGTTAGCAGTCTGATAACAAAATGTTAAAACTGTACTTTTTCTTAAAAACTGCTTAAAACCGCAGGTGCGTCTTATAGTGCATAGCGTCTTATAGTACGTAAAATATAGGCGCGATATGAAGCGCTACGGATCAACTTCCAGACAAATCAGTCAATGGGGAACATAGGAAACGTGTGTGAAATGCAATATCTACATTTTTTAACGCACCAAATAAGCCACCACAACTCTGACTGAAGAGAAAACCACACAGACGTGACAAGAAAACGTCAAAAGAACAAAAGAGTTTTCCGCCATGGAAGAAACCAGGGCTGCAGTTGTTACCTCCTCTGAGCCACGGATAGCAAGACTTTTCAACACAGCTGCCTACTGGAGAAAAAGTAATTTCATTCGAGTAATATTCGCGTATTAACATGTCTGTCGCAGTGTAAGAAAGTGTTAATCCCTAGACACCACAGTAAATTGTTACGATAGACTCCAAGAAGAATGGCTGCCATAATAAGATAAAACAGCAGCACAAATGTATGGTTCTCATGCATGATGAATTAACTGTGTTATGTTGTTTTTACTGGAGTAAGCCGGAGTTACACAAAGGTGAGGAAAGTCATGCGAGTTCCCGGATTCGATTCCCGGCGGGGTCAGGGATTTTCTCTGCCTCGTGATGACTGGGTGTTGTGCGATGTCCTTAGGTTAGTTAGGTTTAAGTAGTTCTAAGTTCTAGGGGACTGATGACCGTAGATGTTAAGTCCCATAGTGCTCAGGGCCAAAGTCATGCGATAGCGACATCCAGTTACACGCATAGCGGTAGTATCGCGTACGCAAGGTGCAAAAGGGCGATGCGTTGTCGGAGCTGTCGTTTATACCCAGGTTTATTTATTAAATTATTATTTTGCGTATGGCAATACAGCGACAATATTTTATATAAGTACAACAATATGTAAACGAAATGTATAAAACAAAACAATGTGTAAATAGTACATGTGTAAAAAACAAGCAATAGTACAAAATGATAAAGTACAAACACTCAAGACAAAATAACTACACGTTAAAAGCTTGGCAAGCCTGACTAGAAACTCATTCATATATTTAAAGCTCAATATCTAGATTGCTCAGCCAATCCAAAGCAGAGGGTTCCGCATATATAACCTCAGAGACAGGTCCGGCGTATCTTCTTAAGAGACATTCCTCAGTAATACGGCGGACGTTCGGTTCTGGTGCTCCACAGTCACAGGCTGGTGAGCCGCATAGACCCCACTTGTACTTATATGCATTGCATCTTGCATGGTCCGTTCTGATACGGTTTAATTTAGTCCAGGTACATCTCTTCGGGTCAAAGCCCAGTAATTCCAGAGTAGGATCTTGTTGTTTATTAATTCCAGAATCATTCCAAAAGTGCCGCCATTGATCCTTGATGTCAGGTTGATGTTCTTGTGTATTAATCCATATAGGCTTCCGTGACTTCAAGCGGGTCCATGGTATTTCGTTCAAAACATCATGGATTGGTAGATTCTGTGGGTAATCTGAGTCATGAATTTTTGACCACTCTCTTGCTGCTGCTTCTTGCCTTCTCAATTGTGGAGGTGGGATATTGCTTAGAGTATGCAGCCAAGGGACTGGGGTGGATTTAATAGTACCCGTTATTATCCTCATACACTCGTTCAACTGGACGTCGATTTTCTCAGTATGAGTGCTCGAATGTCAGACAGCAGAGCAATATTCGGCAACAGGATATACCAGGGCCATTGCGGCAGTACGTAAGGTGGATGCTTGAGCTCCCAAAGTCGAGCCAGCCAATTTTCTCATGATGTTGTTGCGACTCTTTAGCTTTTGGCTTACGTTTTCTAGATGTTTTTTGTAAGTCAGGGAGTGGTTTAATGTTATGTCAAGGTATTTGAGGTTGAAGTTGTGTTTGACTCTTTGTTGACAGGAGTTCACATTCACTTCCTGGTGGGCCATTTTATTGTTCAAGAGGAAAGCACACACCTCAGTTGGATTAGGGCAGAGTCGCCATTTTTTATAATAGGAATTCAAGGACTCCAGATCTTCTGTGAGTACGTTCGCTCGTTCCTCAAGTGTTTTAGTTTGTACAACTAGTGCCAAATCATCGGCGTAGCAAAATTTCCTGCTGGCTGTATTTGGCAAGTCGCTAATATACAAATTAAAAAGGGTTGGAGCCAACACAGATCCTTAAGGAAGGCCATTTTTTATTTTATACGATCTGCTGGTGTTGTGGCCGATGCTCACTTCGAAAGCCCTGTTCGTCAGCATGTTGTTCATTAAGGTTGCCAGTTTTAAACTAGGTATGAGTCTCTTGAACTTAAGCATAAGACCCTGCAGCCACACAGTGTCGTATGCCGACGACAGATCAACAAAAGCTACCCTTGACTTCATCCTGTTCATGAATCCGCTTTCTATATATGATGTTAGGGCTAAAACCAGTTCGCAGCAGCTGCGCTTGTTTCTGAAACCTGCCTGATATGGAGGGGTTATTCCATCCACGATGTCCTGATGTCTACTAAGTATCAGGCGTTGCAACAACTTAAAGCATACACTCAAGAGGGTGATGGGGCGGTAGCTAGTTGGATCTTCTGGTAGCTTTCCAGGTTTAATGATTGCTAGCGTGCGGGCTATTTTAAATTGTGGTGGGGCTATTCCAGTGTTTAAAATGTTGCCGTAAAAGTTTCTTAACCACACTTTTCCATTAGGTCCTAGGTGTTTTATAAATTCTGGGAATATACCGTCCAATCCCGCCGCTTTTAAGGTCTTTATCGCACCCTTGATTTCCTCTTCGTTAAATGGTGACGAAAGCGATGTATCGTCATTCGGAGTTTTATCAGGTTCTTGTAGTTCTTCTTTAGTTTCTGCTTCAGTTGTTGGATCAAGAGGGTTTTTCTCAGCACGCGCCTTTATGTGCAATGCCATCTCCTTGGTTTCATTTTAGGTTCCTAGTGGCGTGCTGAAGAGGAGTTACAAAGTTTCCTCAATAATGACTAGGCTTTTCTGCTGGAATGTGTAAAATTCAACTGGGACGTGAGTTCCTGCCACTTGTGTTTTCTGTGTGTGTTTAGTCCCTCTAATATTTGTCCACCGATTTCAGGGTTTACTGTTTATTGGTATTTATCATAAAGTTTATAAATATTATTGTCCCAGCAAGGAATATACTGTTGTCTAACTCCGTGTGGTATGTTCCTTTTGGCTGCAGCGATGACGACTCCAGTAAATCGTTTATAGTTTTCTTGCTGTGGGGTAATCCAGCGCAAATTTTGATCAACTTCTTGAGCATATTTTGCCCAATTAGCTTTCTTAAAGTTCCATCGCGGTTTATTGATACATTTTACTACTGGGATTTGGAGGCCTATGTTAAGTACATCTACATCTACATGATTACTCTGCACATTTAAGTGCTTGGCAGAGGGTTCATCGAACCACAATCATACTACCTCCCTACCATTCCACTCCCGAACAGCGCGCGGGAAAAACGAAAACCTAAACCTTTCTGTTCGAGCTCTGATTTTTCTTATTTTATTTTGATGATCATTCCTACCTATGTAGGTTGGGCTCAACAAAATATTTTCGCATTCAGAAGAGAAAGTTGGTGATCGAAATTTCGTAAATAGATCTCGCCGCGACGAAAAACGTCTTTGCTTTAATGACTTCCATCCCAACTCGCGTATCATATCTGCCACACTCTCTCCCCTACTACGTGATAATACAAAACGAGCTGCCCTTTTTTGCACCCTTTTGATGTCCTCCGTCAATCCTACCTGGTAGGCATCCCACACCGAGCAGCAATATTCTAACAGAGGACGAACGAGTGTAGTGTAAGCTGTCTCTTTAGTGGACTTGTTGCATCTTCTAAGTGTCCTGCCAATGAAACGCAGCCTTTGGCTCGCCTTCCCCACAATGTTATCTATGTGGTCTTTCCAACTGAAGTTGTTCGTAATTTTAACACCCAGGTACTTAGCTGAATTGACAGCCTTGAGAATTGTACTATTTATCGAGTAATCGAATTCCAACGGATTTCTTTTGGAGCTCATGTGGATCACCTCACACTTTTCGTTATTTAGCGTCAACTGCCACCTGCCACACCATACAGCAATCTTTTCTAAATCGCTTTGCAACTGGTACTGGTCTTCGAATCATGAATCCAGTCGCACAACTGAGACGATACCCCATAGGCCCGCAGCTTGATTAGAAGTCGCTTGTGAGGAACGGTATCAAAAGCTTTCCGGAAATTTAGAAACACGGAATCAACTTGAGATCCCCTGTCGATAGCGGCCATTACTTCGTGCGAATAAAGAGCTAGCTGCGTTGCACAAGAACGATATTTTCTGAAACCGTGCTGATTACGTATCAATAGATCGTTCCCTTCGAGGTAATTCATAATGGCTGAATACAGTATATGCTCCAGAACCCCACTGCAAACCGACGTCAATGATATAGGTCTGTAGTTCGATGGATTACTCCTACTACCCTTCTTAAACACTGGTGCGACCTGCGCAATTTTCCAATCTGCAGTTACAGATCTATCGGTGAGCGAGCGGTTGTATATGATTGCTAAGTAGGGAGCTATTGTATCAGCGTAATCTGAAAGGAACCTAATTGGTATACAATCTGGACCTGAAGACTTGCCCGTATCAAGCGATTTGAGTTGCTTCGCATCCCCTAAGGTATCTACTTCTAAGAAACTCATGCTAGCAGCTGTTCGTGTTTCAAATTCTGGAATATTCCATTCGTCTTCCCTCGTGAAGGAATTTCGGAAAACTGCGTTCAATAACTCCGCTTTAGCGGCACAGTCGTCGGTAACAGTACCATCGGCACTGCGCAGCGAAGATATTGACTGCGTCTTTCCGCTTGTGTACTTTACATACGACCAGAATTTCTTCGGATATTCTACCAAATTTCGAGACAATGTTTCGTTGTGGAACCTATTAAAGGCATCTCGCATTGAAGTCCGTGCCAAATTTCGCGCGTCTGTAAATTTTAGCCAATCTTCGGGATTTCGCGTTCTTCTGAACTTTGCATGCTTCTTCCGTTGCCTCTGCAACAGCGTTCGGACCTGTTTTGTGTACCATGGGGGATCAATTCCATCTATTACCAATTTATGAGGTATGAATCTCTCAATTGCTGTTGCTACTATATCTTTGAATTTGAGCCACATCTCGTCTACATTTGCATAGTCAGTTCGGAAGGAATGGAGATTGTCTCTTAGGAGGGCTTCTAGTGACACTTTATCCGCTTTTTTAAATAAAATTATTTTGCGTTTGTTTCTGGTGGATTTGGAAGAAACGGTATTGAGCCTAGCTACAACGACCTTGTGATCACTAATCCCTGTATCAGTCATGACGCTCTCTATTAGCTCTGGATTGTTTGTGGGTAAGAGGTCAAGTGTGTTTTCGCAACCGTTTACAATTCGCGTGGGTTCGTGGACTAACTGCTCGAAATAATTTTCGGAGAAAGCATTTAGGACAATCTCGGAAGATGTTTTATGCCTACCACCGGTTTTGAACAAGTATTTTTGCCAACATATCGAGGGAAGGTTGAAGTCCCCACCAACTATAACCGAATGAGTGGGGTATTTATTTGTTACGTGACTCAAATTTTCTCTGAACTGTTCAGCAACTGTATCATCGGAGTCTGGGGGTCGGAAGAAGGAGCCTATCATTAACTTAGTTCGACTGTTAAGTATAACCTCCCTCATACCAATTCGCACGGAGTATCTACTTCGACTTCACTACAAGATAAACCACTACTGACAGCACAAACACTCCACCACCAATTCTGCCTAATCTATCTTTCCTGTACACCGTCTGAGACTTCGTAAAAATTTCTGCAGAACTTATTTCAGGATTTAGCCAGCTTTCTGTACCTATAACGATTTCAGCTTCTGTGCTTTCTATTAGTGCTTGAAGCTCAGGGGGTTTCCCAGCACAAGTACAACAATTTACAACTACAATTCCGACTGTTGATCCAAGCACGTCCTGTATTTGCCATGCACCCTTTGAGATTGCAGCCCACCCCGTACTTTCCCGAGGCCTTCTAACCTAAAAAACCGCCCAGTCCACGCCACACAGCCTCCGCTACCCGTGTAGCCGCCAGCTGAGTGTAGTGAACTCCTGACCTATTCAGCGGAACCCGAAACCCCACCACGCTATGGCGCAAGTCGAGGAATCTGCAGCCAACATGGTCGCAAATTGCTGAGCCTCTGATTCAGACCCTCCACCCGGCTCTGCACCAAAGGTCCGCAGTCGGTTCTGTTAACGATGCTGCAGGTGGTGAGCTCTGCCTTCATCGCGTAAGGAAGACCGGCAACCTTCACCAAATCAGATAGGCGCTGGAATCCAGGGTGGGACGATGTTGGCTCTTTGGAAAATGTTTCAGGACTCTTTTTGTATGGTGTAGTGGGACTCTATCCTGATCAGTGGACACAATGCAGAGATCAGGATTGATATCTGTTTGCCATCAGGCCGATTGGAATGTCTTAGGGTCCTTGGCATCGTATATGACGTACATGTCTTGTGCTTCAATCCACTCAGACAGAGTTTCTCCGTTTTCGTCGACGTTGCCATACCCCCAGAGAGTGTGACGGCTATTAAAATCCCCCACATACACGCAGGGGTTGGGCAGTACTGGTGAAGCTGGTGTTGGCCAGTTACTTTGTGGGTGCTTATAAACGGCTGCTATGGTCATTCCATTAAGTTCAATAGGAATTATTTCTATGTCATTAATTTCTTGGCATATCACTTCTTTGTACCCAGAAATGTTGTTACCAAGATACAGAGCGGATCCATGAATGTTCGATGGCAGTGCTGCGACCATCCTGTAGCCTGGAATGGTGCATGCTGTTATGCGCTCCTGCACTTGATGAGTTTCTTGGAGTGCTATGATCTCGATTTTATGATCGTTAGCCAGCTTGCTTATGTAGTCACATTTATCCCTTGTCAGGCTTTCTACATTAATTTGCAGAACATGGACGATGGGTCCAATATCTTTAGTCTGTTGGCTCTTAGAAGAGCCTTTCTCGATGGTAGCATTCTTCTTTTTCTTGTTTTGTCGCTGTGTGCGGCCGTGAGAGATCAATGATCTAGTTCGGCCGCCATTTGTGTAGACTTTCTGCCGTGCTGCTATCGCAGTCCGTTGCCCAGGGTGCGCCATCTCGGAGGTTGTCTACACATCGCACCCCTATACCCAGGTGAATCGTGTGGAAAGGTTTCCGACGTGATTGTGGCTGCACGGCGGGGATTAATAGGCTTCGAACGCGGGTTGGTAGTTGGAGCCTGACACGTGCGACATTCCGTTCTCGAAGTCGTCAGGGAATTCAATGTGCCAGGACCCACGGTGTCAACAGTGTGCCGAGGGTGCCACGTTCCAGGCGTCGCCTCCCTCTCAACCACGGACAGCGCAGGAGCCGCCGGCCTTCACTTAACGACCGAGAGCAGCAGTACTTGTGTAGAGTTGTCAGTGCTGACAGACAGGCAATACTGCGTGAAGTAACAGCAGAAATCAGTGTGGGAGTTAACGATGGACGTATCCATCAGTTTGAAGTATTTCTGGATGTGTAGAGGCATAGAGCGTTTGTAAAGAGTTTTTGGTACGGGTCATTCGTCGAGCGAGCGGTTTTATATGACTGTTAGGTGCGGAGCTATTATATGAGCAACCTCTCGAAAGGAACCTGACTGGCCAAGCGGTCTCAGGCGCTGCAGTCATGGACTGCTGCTGATCCCGGCGGAGGTTCGAGTCCTGCCAGGGGGCATGTGTTGAAAGGTGGCTACACTGAGCCACAGCGCCAGAGATCGCGCCAGAGAGTTTTGTTCCGCCGCCTCCACTGGCAGTGATTATTGAGAGCTCGTAGTGGGAGTTCTTGCCGAGAAGTAGTAGGGAGTGCTTGTCGTGAAATCGGAGTGGAGAGTTGTTGAGATGTCGTAGTAGTGAGTGCCTGTTCCATGTTTTATGCAGTTGTTTGATGGGAGAGACACCAGATGTTGTTCTAATGGAGATATTGTAATGATCAGAGTGATTTTCGTCAATATATATGGAGGTAAAAAAATTTTGCTTTGTTTTCATTATTTCAGTGTCTTAAATAATGCGTCATCACAGGTTCAGTCAACAAAGCATCTGGCTTGTGTTCTTGTATTAGAGTGCAATTCTGGTTTCCTTACGCAATTATGGTATTTCTATTTTTTTAATTACTTCAATATAATGGTACTTAAAATTTCTTGTCTTTTTCAAGAAGAACCGTGCCAGATGTGTACGTTGAGTCATACTTCCACACACAGAACAGTTATACTTGTGCTTTGTTATTTCGTAGGTTTTATAGTTGCTGGGGACTTAATTAATTAAGTGTGTTAAAGGAAATTTTCCTTCATTCTTTGTTGTTGTTCTATGCAGTCAGATTGCGTAATAATACTAGTCAGGGCCAGCCGTTTACGAGACTTCGTAATCGGACATACAGCTACAGTGACGAAAATTAAAAATCATTTTCATTTTTTTTAATTAAGCCCCCATGCACGTGGCGACCGCTGCCAGGATCGTCCCTTGGAATTCTTCTGATTGTACAAATAGCAGACAGTTGTATTGTTGTAGTAATTTGTAGTTTAGTAATAGTAGTCTATATTGCATGTGTAGATTGGTAATTGTCATTCTTCTATTGTTCGTTAATCGTGTTTGAGGGAAGCATTCCGTGTGAATGATATTGTTGGTGCTAAAGTGTCATTGTGTGTAATTTTCATATAGTGACGAGTTTTGTATGTTTTGTAAATGATTACGCGATCGATGAAGAAGGCAAAAATGATGGATAGTCAGAATGACGAAATTGTTGACATGGCGAATTCGCGAACACAGGAGAACGGTATGATGAATAATGAAGTGGAAAACAATTTAATAAGTCGGTAAAATAGTCCGGAACCATTTCAAAATTTTTCTCAATCAGAAAATTCACAGAATAAGAGATTAACGACAGAAGATATGCAGCAGTTGATGGGTGCTATATTAAATTTGGGAGCATGCATGGAAACACAGTTTAGATCTGAATTAAAAACACAGATGGAAACAATTAAAACCGAGATGGGAACTTTGAGATCTGAATTAAAAACTGATATGGGAATAATGGAAACACAGTCTAGATCTGAATTAAAAACAGATAGGGGAACAATGGAAACACGGTTAGACTCACTGGGATCACTGTTGGGATCTGAATTAAAAACAGTGGGATCACAAATAGGAACAATTAAAACAGAGATGGAAACAATGGAAACACGGTTAGATTCACGAATAGGGACATGTTTCAAAAACATGAAAGATGAATTAAAGAAAGAAATTAGAGAAGAAGTGCAACCGATTTTGAATTCTCACAATAATAGATTATTTGCAGTAGAAATTAGACAAAAGGAACAGGATAGAGAACAGGAAGAAAGAGATCGCGTGATAGTACAAAAATTTTCAGATTTAAATTTACAACGTGCACACGATAAGGAACAAATATTTGAGAGAATCGAGGAATCCGTACCAAATGACAGAATAAATAATCTAACACAACAATATGAACAGTTAACTACTAAATGCGTCAATACTGAAACGTGAGTCGCGGCACTTACAGAAGACGTAAATAAACAGAAAGAACAAATAGGTGATTTATCGGAAAGAGTTGAGGAGATTTCAGATAAATTGACAAGTCTTAGCTTAAATGGGGATAGAGATTCAGATGATACAGCTCCATTACCATTCGCAGAAACTGAAGAGTACCAGAGCATAAATAAACATGTTGAAATTCAGGGAAAATTTAATGAACGCGTTAAAAGGGAAGTGGAGGCATTACGAAAGCAAGTCAAACAAATTGAAGGCGAGATCATGGGAAAAGATAGCAGGAGAAATTTAGAATCACAGATAGCAGAAGGGTTTGAAGAAAGTAATTTGTTTCATTTACGGGATGCAACAAGAGAGCGCCAGGCGCGCGACCTTGACAATAATCGACATTCGGACTGGGACAGACGCGGTAGGTCTTTGTCGCCACGAGCGAAAACTTTGACTATAAACACTTTTTGACTGTTCGGAAATTTAAGATCTTCCGCAATTCTAAGAATGACATACATCCATGTTCATGGTTAGATCAATTTATGTACGCACTTCCACCAAATTGGCCACTAAGTCACAAATTGGAATTTATGTGTGGATATTTAGAAAACGAACCGGCGACGCGGATGCGCGCACTCATTAGAGATTGTAATAATCTGAATGATTTTTATCATGCATTTCTATCGGCATATTGGTCCGAAAACACGCAAGACAGAGTCAAACACAGTCTTATCATGCAGCGCAGCGTAATTTCAAACAGTCTGAGTTCCGCACGCCAGCGGAATATTTTGAAGACATGATTCGAAAGAATCAGTTCCTTTCCAACCCTTATAGCCCGACTGAATTAATTCGCATTTGTTTAACTAAGCTGCCACAATCTATAAGACAAATTGCTTTAGCCGGAAGATGTAAAGACGACATTGAGACTTTTAAGACTTTGCTACAAGAGCTTGAGTATGACAACGACGACGGGACTTCTTGTAATTTTTTCAGTAACAGTAATTACAATAGATTTTCAGAGAAAAGGGATAGTGATCGGAACGGGCGTTATATGGGTAATGTTGAGAATGACAGACGTAACAGACAGGACAATAGATACCAGCCTTATGACAATAACAGACGTTCTAACAGAAGTTACACAGACAATTATAATAACGGTAATTCCTACCGGAATGATCAATCATACGGAAACAGTAATCGGTATCATCAAGACAGAAATTATTCATACAGTAATAGAAATTCTTTCTACAGAAATAACCAGGGTAGTAGATACAACAATAATTTCAGAAGTGATAGTCGAAATTACACAAGAAGTAGTTATGCAGACAGACAGGAAAACAGAAATTTTAATAACAGACACAACCAAGAATTTGCATCTAACAGACAGGAAGGACCTAATTGGCATCCTCCACGTGACAGAACTTCAGAGAGACAAGTGCAAATCGTAGAAATTGATCCGCTAAATGACGGGAATAATCAAAGACGTGACGCAAACAATCGACAATGACTTGTAGCTTCGGCTTCTGGCAGCAATATAGACGGTTCAGAAAGTAATGACACTACGACTTTACACTACGTACGCCTGGAAGACATGAGAGACATTTTGCTAGACGAAAAGGAAAATAATGTAGACGCCTTTTTACATCCTGTTATTGAAGTATGTGTGGGTAAGAATAAGTTCACTGCAGTTTTAGATTCTGGGAGCCCACTGAATGTCATTAGTGAATCAGTTTTTCGTATATGTGTAAGAACTATTGCTTGTCCTGTGTTACCTGTTTCTAAAACTACAATTCGAGGCGCTATTTCTGGAAAAAGTGTGGAAGTTAAACAACAGACTAACCTAAATTTCATTTGTCAAGGATACGAATTTTCTGTTAATTTTATTATTGTTCCATTACTCAGTACACAAATTATATTAGGAATGGAGTTTCTTAACGCACATAAAGCGATTTTGAACTTTAAAGAAGGAAGTGTGAATTTGACTGTTGCCGGAATGCCGAAATGTTTGAAATTTTTTGAGTGTTTAGCAAGATCTGAATCAGATACAAAATGTTTAAGGTTTCTTACTTCTGATGTTTTCGTTGAGCATTATGACGACAGTGTGTTTATTCATGACAATGACAATAGATACAGAGACGCGATGGATGATATAATTAATAGCGAAGAATTAATTAATGAAAAGGTTAAGAAAGCTGAAGTGCCAGATGACGTTGCAAGAGAAGAGCTGCACCACATTTTGACGTCACATGCTACAGTGTTTAGTCATCATACAGGAACTATACAAGGCTTACAATATTTATTTAAAGTAAAAGAACACACACCATTTCGCGGGAAAACGTACGCTATTCCTTTGGCTTACAGAGACAAGGTTAAGAATGAACTTCAATATATGTAAGATCAGGGCATTATTGAGCCAGCAGTCAGTCCTTATACCAGCCCATTGCATGTCGTTCGTAAAAAGGATGGGTCGATTCGTTTGGTTCTGGATTCCAGACAGGTAAATAATATTATTATTCCTGAAACTGACCGCCCACAAAATTTAGATGAACTTCTTCAACATTTCCATGGAATTAAAGTTTTATCCACGATTGATATGCGCGCAAGTTTTTGGCAAATAGAACTCCACCCTGATTGTAGAAAATACACTGCCTTTTTAGCCTTTGGTAATTGTTACCAGTGTTCGGAAATTACCGTTTGGACTTACTGTATCTTCTGCAGCATTCATTCGTAGTTTAAACGAAATTTTACCTGTTTATCTTCGTGACAATATTACTTCATATGTTGACGACATTCTTATTGCTAAACGTTCTTGGAGTGAGCATAACAAAATTTTGGATTCATTATTACGTATTTTTGCAATAGTTGGCATTACAGTGAACTTGGAAAAATCTGAATTTGGTCGTTCTCAGGTGAAATTTCTCGGTCACATTATTTCTACAGAAGGTATTCTTCCTGATCCAGAGAAACTAGATGCTATTCATAATTATGCTGTTCCTACTACAAAACGTGATGTTCGTAGTTTCCTTGGTGTCTGTAATTTTCTTAGACGCTTTGTTAGATTAGATGATTTGGCCACACCTCGTTTATGTGAACTATCTGGAAAGAAATCTAATTGGTGTTGGGATGAGGAAGCTCAGTCAGAATTTGAACAACTTCGTGATGCTTTAGTTGCTGCTCCACTTCTTTCACATCCGGATTTATCTAAAGATTTTTGTTTGGCAACGGACTCATCATACAAAGGCCTAGGTGCACATTTATTTCAAGAGATAGAAGAAAACGGCGTTGTAGTACAGAAGACTATTGCATTTGGAAGTCGTGTTCTCTCTAAATCAGAAAAGAATTATTCGATTACGGAACTTGAAGCTTTGGCTGTTGTTTGGGCTTTCACAAAATTTCGCACATTTTTGTTTGGCAGACATACTAAGGTTTACACCGATCATCGAGCTCTGGAATTTCTTATGTCAACAAAATTAACTCATGGCAGATTGTCACGATGGGCGCTGTACCTACAGGAATTTGATTTTAGTATTGTTTACATACAAGGTTCTTCAAATATTATTGCTGATGCTTTATCACGTGCGCCTATGGGTTTGAAACAAAGTGCCGAAGAGGACTGCATAGGAAACAATTATTGTTTGATGTATATTCAAGGTGTTGCGTTTGAGAATTTTATTTCTTCTTCGCTCCAGGACATCGCTAAGGAGCAAAATAAGGACCCAATCTGGAAGGACATTAAGGAGAAGTGGAGGAGAAAGGAAAGCGTAGCGATTAGACAGCATTATTTAGTTCGCAATGATATTCTTTTTAAGCTAAAATCAGTCGACAACTCTGTTTGGTTAGTTTGTATTCCTGATGAGTGGGTCAATAAATTGATTTGGTACACACATTTCAGTTATGCGCACTTTGGTCCCAGAAAATGCTTTCATAAATTACGAGAAAATTGCTACTTCAGTAATATGGAAAAACATATTCGATCTGTTCTTGCGAAATGCAAATTATGTCAAAAGGCTAAGCCGCCAACTGTTTCTCACAGAGCACCGTTGTTTCCTATCATTCCAGCGAAATTAAAGGACATGGCTGCAGTCGATTTGTTCGGTCCAGTGGTTCGTTCTACTAATGGTTTTGCGTACATTTTCGTAGTAGTGGAGTTGACATCAAAATATGTGTGTTTTCACTTTTACGCAAAGCAACAGCTCGTTCAGTATCTAATGCCTTCACCAAACATTTTCTTAAAGAAGTGGGTCATGTTGATAAGGTTATATCAGATAATGGATCACAGTTTCGCTCTAAAATTTGGCTTCGTACTCTACGGCGTCGTAAGATTAAACCAATTTTCATTTCACTTTTTCACCCTCAATCTAATGCTTCAGAGAGATGGATGAAGGAAATCAATAAATTGTGCCGTCTTTATTGTCATCAAAATCACTGAACTTGGGATAAGTATCTTCATATTTTTCAAAACATTCTGAATGAACTCCCTAATGATTCAACTTCTTTACCGCCTATACTGATATTAAAAAATAAAGTACCAACAAATCGCATCTCTGAAATCGTTCCTTTTCCGCCTTCACGAAAACTGCGGCATTGTGAAGTTGTGAATCTGGCTCTGCAAAATATTGCATCTGCGGCTGCTAGAAGAGAGAAATCAGCTAAGCGTCCTGGTCGTTTAAAAACTTTTTCAGTTGGTCAAAAGGTGTTAATTAAATCTCATCGTTTGTCTCACAAAGGAAAAGGCTTGTGTCACAAATTTTTTCTGCTTTATAACGGTCCATATAGGATTCGCAAAATTATTCATGATAACACTGTTGAAGTAGAAACTCTTAAATCTCGGCGCTCTAAAGGAATACATCACATATCCAACGTTAAAATTTTTGTGGAATGACATACTTTTGAGAAACGAACAGCTATATGTAAACATGCGGAGAGTACAAGGATACCGCGCTGTGTTTCGGCGGCGGCACATACTCAAAGCAACAGTGAAGTCTGTGCACCGCACAGGGCAGTCGTTGACCGCAAACAATTACTTCCTACGTCACGCGTTCCTACAGCTGATCGAGCGCTCAGTGCGAGTACACTGACAGCCGTAAACAAATACACAATCTAATTTCTCCGAATAAATTCTGTATAAAGCTATGGTGACTTTATAAATTATGTTATTAACGTTCAGTATTTTTCAGGATACAGTTGTATAAAATGTTTAAGACCTTCAGGTAGATTCTGCGTGTGTCCGACGTTAAGACGACTTGCTATGGAGAAAATTTCAGGAAGAATGTAATTTCGAAGATGAAACTAATAAAGTAAAAAGGTAACGATTAATTGAGTTTATTTTTCAGGCAACATATTTCCACTTAGGTACGTACTTTAGACGTAATTTGCTGCTCGCGATTACGTGATTCACACTTTGTGCTAAATTTCATGTTCTATGAATGTACTTGTGAATCGACGTGCTTGCGCACATTTACTGATTTTGACAATGATGGATTAATGAACAGGGTTGTTATTTGTATATATATGCATCGCTTGGCTGCACTGCTTTTTCACTGATGTTATTTTTTTAATTATGTGCCTGCTGTGCTTATTTATTTAAATTATAATTGTCACCTGATTAATTGTGCTGACTGTGGTTATGTATGTAGGTTATACTTTGTGATTTATCTGCTTGCGCCTTCATGTTTACTTATTAAGATTACATATGAACATTTATTTGCTTATGTCGATGTGATGATAATGACCTGTTTATTGTGTAAGGTATATATTTGCTGCTTTGCGTATGGACTGCATATTTACACATTTCTGTTTGTTGTCATAACTACTCTTTAATTTAGTGTATAGAAATGCTGATATACTGTGTACGAACATGGAGTTTAGGTCACACTATGGTATTAATTACAGATTGTTCGCTTGGCAGAGCCTCGTTGTAGGAACTGTTCTGCATCCACTTGTTGACATTCTGTTCTCCACTGGTATATTTACTCGCTAATGCATGTTTTGCTTACGCTCAGTGCTTTATATTTTAACATAAGAAAATGAACTGCAGTAATTCGACGAACGACATTAGTACAAGAAACTTCATAGAAGTCACATGAGCTGGAGGTTTTATGGAAGCTGTATAAATTTATGCTGATAGGAAGGAAGCTAACGACATGACATACCAACACTAGGTTTAGACCATTGACAGCTATTACACTGCATTTTTCGTGAGCAATTGAAATTGCAAGTGACACTTGACACAAAAAATACTCCATATGTTTGCTTCTGCCATAATTTTTGAAGTGGTGTACACACTGTGAAATATTATGATCATTCACACTCCGTAATCGTACTTAATTACTGAGAGTTCTTCGAACTAAAGGCTGTTAGAGGTCATGTATGCATTTCTTTTATGATGGACAAGGTAACCAACATGTATTTTATAATTCATAATGAGTAGAAGATTTGGGTCAGATGGATTACACAGAGGTTGTGTGTGGACATTGTGTCTTCGGATTGCATGCGATGATGAATTGAAGTTTGCACTAGGATTTTATCTGTACTTGTTCGAGGAGACTGACTAGAAGGAAGAGTTGTTATGGAAGTGAAATGATATTGGTGCTGAGGTTTATATGTATTGACGTATTGAAGAGGTATTATTGAGGTATTGTTGAGGTATTGAGATTGTGTGAAATTGATGATTATTGGAGCTTTAGTGGACAAGAGGTAAGGTAAATGATATTGATGATAAGGTTTATATGTATCGACGTAAGAGGTATTATTGAAGTATTGAGATTATGTGATGCTGATGATTATTGGAGTTTTGGTGGATAAGAGGTAAAGTAAGTGAGGAGCATATTTTTTTTTGTTGGTTTATATGGAACAAGGAGGATGAAGATGGCAGACTAGAACACTCAAGTAGAAGGAAGATTGTCTACACACACACTTTGTTAAAATCACTAAGCAGTATACACCTTTTTTTTTGGAGAGATGAAGTAATTGCATATCTTGGCACACTGACAGTTGTTCAGCAACCGTACATTTGATCTGGCTTGGCAAACATTGGTCCTGACATGGTGACTATGACGTTGACTAACTATTATTGACTGTTATACATTGCTGCCACTACTACTTGATACACATGATGAACATCAAATTTTGACAGAATTGCATTTACACAGTTAACACTATTCAATTACACAGTAGCACTAATGTGGATGAAAGATGAGTGAGTGTGTTTTGTGTGTTTTCCTTTCCTATCTCCTAAATATTATTTTACTTGTTTGTTGTGGCTTGCACTGACACCCATAAATATTATAGGTTTACTGACATTGGTGTATTGTAATAGTTAATATGACAATTATCTGATATCATTTGTGTGTTTATTATAATTTGTATGTTTAGTGTAAGAGCATTGATAATAATGTGCATTCAAACTGTTGTTCACACCTGCACCTGTTCAACATTGATGTGGGACACTTAGAAATGTTTAATTACTGCTGATGAACTGTGTGATTAGTGATAGTGAATATTATGGACTGTTACTTGCACTTTTTCTACATGATTGGTGCCACTAGGACATGTTTAATTTCTGCTGATAAACTCTGATTAATAGTGTGATTAGTGATAGTGAATATTATGGACTGTTACCTGCACTTGTTCAACATTACTGGGTGCCACTGATGGACTGCTTCTGCTGAAATGGTGTCACTTGTTGCTGTAGCACCTGTTCAACATTGCTGGGTGCCACTAATGGAACTGCTTTTACTGAAATGATGTCACTTGTTGCTGTCTGCACCTGCTCAACATGGCTGGGTGCCACTGATGAACTGCTTCTACTGAAAAGATGTCACTTGTTGGTGTCTGCACCTGCTTAACATTACTGGGTGCCACTGATGGACTGCTTCTACTGAAATGATGTCACTTGTTGGTGTCTGCACCTGTTCAACATTACTGGGTGCCACTGATGGATTGCTTCTACTGAAATGTTGTCACTTGTTGGTGTCTGCACCTGCTTAACATTACTGGGTGCCACTGATGGACTGCTTTTACTGAAATGATGTCACTTGGTGCTGTCTGCACCTGCTCAACATTGCTGGGTGCCACTAATGGAACTGCTTTTACTGAAATAATGTCACTTGTTGGTGTCTGTACCTGCTGAACATTGCTGGGTGCCACTAATGGAACTGTTTCTGCTGAATGATGTTACTTGTTGGTGTCTGCACCTGTTCAACATTGCTGGGTGCCACTGATGGACTGCTTCTACTGAGATGATGTCACGTGTTGGTGTCTGCACCAGTTCAACATCGCTAGGTGCCACTGATGGAACTGCTTCTGCTGAAATTATGTTACTTGTTGGTGTCTGCACCTGTTCAACATTACTGGGTGCCACTGATGGACTGCTTCTACTGAGATGATGTCACTTTATGCCGTCTGAACCTGCTCAACATTACTGGGTGCCACTGATGGAACTGCTTCTACTGAAATGAAGTCACTTCTTAGTGTCTGCACCTGTTCAACATTGCTGGGTGCCACTGATGGACTGCTTCTGCTGAAATGATGTCACTTGTTGGTGTCTGCACCTGTTCAACATTGCTGGGTGCCACTAATGGAACTGTTTCTACTGAGATGATGTCACTTTGTGCTGTCTGCACCTGCTCAACATTGCTGGGTGCAACTGATGAACTGTTTCTACTGAGATGATGTCACTTTATGCTGTCTGCACCTGCTCAACATTGCTCGGTGCAACTGATGAACTGTTTCTACTGAGATGATGTCACTTTATGCCGTCTGCACCTGTTCAACATTGCTGGGTGCCACTAATGGAACTGTTTCTACTGAGATGATGTCACTTTATGCCGTCTGCACCTGCTCAACATTACTGGGTGCCACTGATGGAACTGCTTCTACTGAAATGAAGTCACTTCTTGGTGTCTGCACCTGTTCAACATTGCTGGGTGCCACTGATGGACTGTTTCTACTGAAATGGTGTCACTTGTTGCTGTAGCACCTGTTCAACACTGCTGGGTGCAATTGATGGACTGCATCTATTGAAATAATGTCACTTGTTGGTATTTGCACCTGTTGACCATTGTTGGGTGCTACTGCTGTAACTGTCAACTACTTGTTGTGAAAGCATTTTATGTGAATATTGTATAAACTGATTTTTTGTGTGTATTTACTGTTTATTAAATGTTATGAGACTCTTACCTGTACCTATTCGATTGAATTGTTTAACCACATGATATTTGTGTAAATTATTATGTAAAGTCACATGTATGAAAGAATATGTATTCCTTACTGTATTTTATGTATTAGGTTATTGAAAGGTCAGTGCAAAGCCAAAAATTTATCTAGTTATGTGATATTTACGTATTAATATTATCTTTTATTTTTGTCTGTATTTTTTTTGTTTTTTTGGACGAATTTGGTGGTATTTTCACCATCAATGCTGGCAAAAATACCATCAAATTCTAGCCCGTGGAGGAAGGGCATATGCAAGGTGGCTACACTGAGCCACAACGCCAGAGATCGCGCCAGAGAGTTTTGTTCCGCCGCCTCCACTGGCAGTGATTATTGAGAGCTCGTAGTGGGAGTTCTTGCCGAGAAGTGGTAGGGAGTGCTTGTCGTGAAATCGGAGTGGAGAGTTGTTGAGATGTCGTAGTAGTGAGTGCCTGTTCCATGTTTTATGCAGTTGTTTGATGGGAGAGACACCAGATGTTGTTCTAATGGAGATATTGTAATGATCAGAGTGATTTTCGTCAATATATATGGAGGTAAAAAAATTTTGCTTTGTTTTCATTATTTCAGTGTCTTAAATAATGCGTCATGACAGGTTCAGTCAACAAAGCATCTGGCTTGTGTTCTTGTATTAGAGTGTAATTCTGGTTTCCTTGCGCAATTATGGTATTTCTATTTTTTTTAATTACGTCAATATAATGGTACTTAAAATTTCTTGTCTTTTTCAAGAAGAACCGTGCCAGATGTGTACGTTGAGTCATACTTCCACACACAGAACAGTTATACTTGTGCTTTGTTATTTCGTAGGTTTTATAGTTGCTGGGGACTTAATTAATTAAGTGTGTTAAAGGAAATTTTCCTTCATTGTTTGTTGTTGTTCTATGCAGTCAGATTGCGTAATAATACTAGTCAGGGCCAGCCGTTTACGAGACTTCGTAATCGGACATACAGCTACTGAAAATTAAAATTATTTGCATTAAATATTTAATTAAGCCCCCATGCAGTGTGTGTGTGTGTGTGTGTGTGTGTGTGTGTGTTTTTCCTTGGGACAATTTAGGTTAAGTAGTGTATAAGCTTAGGGACTGATGACCTTAGCAGTTAAGTCCCATAAGATTTTACACACATTTTTTGAACCTGATCGACATGCTATCTGGACCAGAAGACTTGCCTTTGTTGACGAATTTAAGCTGCTTTGTTACACCGAAGGTATGTACTTCTAAGTTACACTGGGTGCCAATTTTTTTGACTCGAATGGTGGAATATTTGCTTGGTCTTCTTTGCTGGAGGTATTTCGGGAAACTGTTTTTAATGTCTCCGATTTTGTGTCACCATTGTCGGCAACATTACGGTTGTTATCGCGCAGAGTAGGTACGGATTGTGTCTTGCAGCTGGTGTACTTCACATGCGACTGAATCCCCTTGCACTTTCTGTCGAATTTCTCTTCCGTCTATCCTGACAAGTGTTTCTGCATGGTGTCGTTGTCCTGCGGTCACTCCTTTCCTTTTCCGTGGCGGCCCGCCCAAGCAGCAGAAACCTTAACTGCAACCACCGTGTAGTTTACTCGTCTCTTGGTTTGATTTTTTATCCTGCTCAGCTTTTAGTGTAGATTCCACTAATACTCCAAGCAGCTTTATCTTTCTGTATAATGAAAAGCAACTGAAATCATGCCTCTACCTGCATTTTAGAACTGCCCTTTTATAATTAAGTGGAGTTTCATTAATTGTATACCTACTCGTTCTCCTCTATGCCGACAATATCTTCTGCATTTCGTGAGTAAATGTATTCCTTACGTTTAAACAGAAACTAGAAACTGAATTCATTGCTTGTCACGTGTTGACTGTTTTACAACACGAGGAAACTGGCTACGGGCACGGAACTGTATAATATGAACGGTACGAAATACTAAATAATGCGAAAGTTGACATACGAAGTCGTATTAAAAAAACATTGCGGTAAAAAATTCGATCTTTTGCCAATTACACTTCAGAACTGAGATATCTTTATGAATTTTAAGTAATAAATATATGTATTGCTTAAAAATGGAGGTGCTTTTGGCTCCCTTCATTTTTCCTGTCACTGTCCCTCCCCCATCTTCATGGTACTGTGCTGACGTGGTAACGACGCCTCCGTAAGCAGTTTCAATTACTGTAGCAATCATCAAAAACAGCATTAATAAATTGAATGCGAGGAAAAATGTGTGAGCGAAACGTTGGAAAAAGACTTTGTAATTAAGAAAACCGTACGTATGGGCAGCTACTTTGTGAAATACCATAATTTTGCAGGAGTATGACTTTTCCAGATTCACAAATAAAAGTTTACGTGGTACTGTTGCATGATTCGCCATCGACCAGACCGCGTCGGAGGACGTTTTGATAACCAGCCAAACACGCTACCCACAAACAACTGGAAGCAGCTGCCAGCGCATTGTCAAGAGCGGAAAAGTGCTGCAGTTTAAAAGACCGCGACACCCCACACGTGTGTCATGCCTGCGGCAAATAGTGACTGCATCTACTGTGTGAAATTTGTTCCCCCGTTTCCTTGTTCCGTTCTATTATGTACTATTTTCAACGAGGCATATCAGTTTCATAACACACAGCTTCTTGTTTACGTATAAGAAGCAACAAAACAAATCATTTACCAGGCTGCCTTAAAATTATCATTTCCGATATATCTTTGTTCCTGTGTTTTATTGACTGTTTATACTTTGTTGTTTTGCTTTTGCAAACGATGTGTAGAGTTCTTCTCGTGTATCTGTTCCTTGTTATTGTACTTATTTAGTCAGAATGTGTCAATTGAAGATCTCGTAGATTTTTCATCTACATCTGCATGACTGCTCTGCAATTCACAGTTAATTGCACGGCAGAGGGTGCTTCAAAGCACCTACAAACTATTTCTCTGCCGTCCCATACTCTAACGGCGCACGGGAAAGGTGAATACTTCAACGTCCTCTGATTCCCCTTATTTTATTATTTCTCCCTGTGTACGTTGGCGACAGTTAAACCTTTTGACATTCTGAGGAAACGGTTGGTAATTGAAATTTCAAGAAAAGATCTCGCCGCAACGAAAACGTCTTTGTTTCAGTGACTGCAGCTCTCGCAGCGCACCTGCGGCGCCCCCTCCCCTGTTTCCCGGTAACACAGAACGAGCCGCCGCCCCCTGGAGCTTTCCAGTGTCCTCTGCCAGCGCCGCCTGGTGAGGACGGCACACCGGGCAGCCACACTCGGCCAGAGCGCAGGCGGGCGCAGCGTGGGCAGTCTGTGCGGCCGGCCTGCTGCGCCTCGCAAGTGCTGTGCCGGCACAGCGCGGGCTTTGCTTTGCTGTCCCCACAACGCTATCTGTGTGAGCGTTCCAGTTTAAGCCGGAGGGCAGAATACACTGCATCTACGTTTTGTCTGAACGGCTATATTATTCGTGTCAAAATACTGCCTGTTCAACGAGTTTGTTTGCAAGGCCATCCTTCTCAGCAAGCACAGATATATTTGATTTGTAAGTAAAAATCGACTTCTCTTGCTGCACTGTCTTTTATTCTCCCAGACCAGAGGCATCGTCAGTGGAATCTATAATGATGAAGTTATCATACATGTTTGTTTTGCTCTTTACTATTGGTAGGTTATAAAACAGACTTACTTCTGGTTTTTAATGTAATAAGTGCAGTTCTGAGTATTTTTAGTTGGCATCAGCGTCTCCTCTCATCTGCTCACAAGCTGGAGGTCGCACTACTACTCTGTTTTGCGAAAGAGGAACATGTTTTTATGTTTCGATCATTTCTCTTCAGACTTTTCATTTTGTTTGCCCTTGTTGTTGTCATGTAGTGTCAGTCCTCAGTTACTAATATAGACATTTGATGCCAAACTTTGACTTCAAGATGTAAGTACTTTGAATTCATTGCGCATCTCGGAGTTTGGTTTGTTTACGTACATGTTGCCAACCTAACGAAGTGTATACTGAAAACTATCGTGTATCGATTTCTGGTATGTGTCCGCCCCCGTTAGCTGAGTGGTCAGCGCGTCGCAATGCCACGCCAAGGGCCCCGGGTTCGATTCCCGGCTGGGGCAGGGGATTTTCTCCACTCAGGGACTGGGTGCTGTGTTGTCTTCATCATCATTTCGTCTCCATTTCCGACGCGCAAGTCGCCCAGTGTGGCGTCGAATGCAGTAAGTACTTGCCCTCGGCGGCCGAACTTCCCCGAATGGGGGACTCCCGGCCCACAATGCCGCACGCTCATTTCATTCCTGGTATGTGTGTGTGTGCGAGAGAGAGAGAGAGAGAGAATACATGCTATGATTTTTCTTTCTGTGGAATTTTTAATATGAATGTAATACCTGTCAAATAGTAGTTTAAAGTTTTTGTGTTCAGCTGGACTGAGTTTTGCGTCAATGTATTGCATTGTTATTACTATTATCGTTGTTATTATAGTCCAATGTTGTGGTGTTACTCTATTATTTTATTTGTAAGTGTAAACAATGTTTGGCATATGTACTTGATCGATCAACAGGGCTTTCTTTTCCTCTTTGATTTTCTGTCTGTCGTAATTTTCTTGCAAGGTTAGGATGTCTGCTCTTGTTGTTGATTCTAATTATTTTCACGTATTCTTTTCCATTGGTTGGTCTATGATTGTGTTCTCTTATGTATACTGCAAATGTGGAGTGACGTGTCCCATACTTCCAGAATCTCATGTCTTCTTTGTATCTGACGCCAACTGTTCTGCCTGTTTATTCTCTGTATCTCCCAGCACAAGTGTTTCACTGTGATTGATGTATACCTGCTCTAACGTTGTGAAGACTTAAAGTCTGAGTGTGGATGTGGGTTATATCCCCCAAACCACCTTCCACTTCTTTACGAGGTGGCTTACTCGGAATTTGCAGCCACCGTTCTTTACTGAATAGCCGGCTGCTGGAAACCCTCTAGACTTCTTCTCCGTAGAATAACGCTACCTACAGGAATTTTTAGACTCTTTCTACTTATCAAATTAGTAGACATACAAACTTTACTTTTCGTCAACTAACGATGTATTTGACTTCCGTATACAATAAAAATCTCACTTTCCGCATGAATATGTAACTTCCTGCAAGTCTCTCGTACAGTCGGACGTTAGAAACACATAGAGTTGCAGTTAAAAGAAAGTTGGCTTGGATACCATGACCTTTCTCAACTTATAAAAATGAGTCTTGCCTCTAACAAGGTTGCGTCAAGAGTATGCAAGAGTACTTTTTCAAATGTTCTTGTTTTAATAACAATAGTCAATGGCACATGGTTCTTCCTTACACACACACTTAAACATCTATGGATTGCTCGACAGGCACTTTTCAGTTCCGTCCGACCGCCACGTCTACTTTCTTCCCGCGACTGATTTTAAACCTGCACACACAAACATGTGAGGTGCAGTAGATAGTATTCTACCATCCCACACTCATATCCAGAATATCGTGTGTTCGAGACGGTAGAAGACTGAGTGGTTCTAGAATTTACACAGAAATTCTAGAATCACTGCACTGCTTTCTGGTATATATATATCTTTTTTTTTTTGTCAGTTTGGAAGTGTATTTTTTGGTAGAATTATCTGTTATATATGTGATGTTTATTCCCTGACTTTTTATAATGTTGGTGATTTTATGTGTGAATTTGTGTCTGTAAGCCAATTTGTGTTCTCTCATATACTTTCTTGATTGTCCAGTGTAGTCTGTAGTTGTTGTGGTACTGATTGTGTTTGGTTGTTTTCTGATGTTTTCAGTGGTTTTTCTGATTTTATTTTACTTTTAATTTTGTTGTTTATGAATAATACATATCAAACCAAAAGTGTAACGTAACTCCATTATCGATTCTGATGATGCCTTAAACTGGAAAAAACCGAAACGAGTTTCTGAGAATTAAATACAGTGCAGCAAGGGAAGGCGTTTTTATTTACAAAACAAATATCCGCCTGTTTATTTTACGGAGCATAGGGGCTTCATATGCTGAAATGTCCAAATTCCTAAGGGACCGAACTGCTGAGGTCATCGCTCCCTAGACTTACAGAACTACTCAACTAACTTATTCTAAGAGCAACACACACACCGAGCCTGAGGGAGGACTCGAACCTCCGGCCGGAGCGGCCGCGCAATCCCAGACATAGCTCCTCTAACCGCGAGGCAACTCCGCGCGGCCCGCGGCTTCGAGTGGGCAACAAGTTACCGAATATCGTCACAAATAGACATCCATCTCTTTTGAAAATTCGGTACAAGTTATCCTCGTGTTCATCACCTCAGTTCCGAGAGCGAAATGTGCCAACAGAAACGGCGACATTTCAGTTCAGTTGTCGACGGGCGGGCGAGTCACACAGGGCTCGGTACGTGAAAGAAAGGCCCCCATCCGCCACTGTCCCGGGGCAGCTTATTGGAAACTCGAATATGACACTCAGTGTTTCAATGAGGCGTCCAGTCCTTCTGATAGTCATAATGGGAACTCACACTTTCAGGTAAAATCGGTTAAAGCAGAATTAATGTGCACGAAAGAACAGCAAATTAGAGGGCCAGTTATTCGGGAAACGCCGGCAGCGAATTTTGCAGATGAAAAACTCGCATCGTACCACTTTCGACGTGACAAGCACAGGTACCAGTAGTAGTTCCTTGCTTGTAGTCAACATGACAATGGCGATCGTTTAACAATTGAAACCGCCGTAACTGAACACGTGCACCCATACTTCGCAGACCGCTTCACACACAGGCAGCCTGCGATGTCGTCCCTGTTGCTGCAGGTTCGAACCCCAGTCACCTCGGAGCACAGCCAATGCCCACGAGACACAGTTGTCAGGGATGACCTGAGGCAGATTCCCAATGTGCCAAAAATGAATCAACAGGTCTCGATGACATGCCCATCGGATTTTTTCACACATATCTGGACATAACTGGACCCACTGTTACAGAGACTGGATTGAAGTTTCCGCTGCCTTCCAAATTCCTGCCGTACTCCTCGGAGGGATCATTGCGCTTCCACCAAAGAAAACTTGTGGTCACACGGTGGGAGATGTTCACCGAAGCTCTCACCTAACTGTAGACTACAAACTCTTTATGAAACGCTTCGTGTCACAACTAAAAACCACAAATGCATTAGTCTTTACCGAAATTGCGGAGATGCACATGAGAACATTTGCCGAGTCGCTTGTGCGTACGGGTGTGTGGCAGCACACGCAGTAAAGAACACGTGTGACGTCAGCAGTTCTTCCGGTCGACTTCCTTAAGGCTTACGATTGTGTCAACCATGAAGACATATGGCACAACTTTGCACAAACTCGCTTTTAGTGAACGTTTTACAAACTCCATGCGGAAACTATTAATCAGTACAGTTGTATAATACCCGTCAGTGACTCGAAAACCCATCCTGTGACAATTCCTATGCCTGTCAGGCAAGGCCATCCGCTGTCAGTGTCTCCGTATGTCTTAGCCTTGGATCATTTTCTCAGTACTGTCCACGAAACACTAAATGACGTTTCAATCGAAAAAACCAAACGTAATGTAACAGCATATGCCCGAGATGTGGGCGTCTCTCTAAAAGACGAATCTGACCTTAATCTAGTCTGGCCTCTAATGTTTCTGACTCAACAGGTAAAAGGGACAAGAGTAACCAATACGTTTCTGCTGCCCACTGGAGCAAGTACTGGAGAGGCGGAGCATTCCTTCACTTCAGTGGTCGAAGTGAGCCAGCGCGCGGTCTGTGGCGCCGGTGTAAACAGATCGGACAACACCAGTAGCCTTCGGCATATCTCCAGACACATACAGTCACAAGTTTCGGCCGAAATCGGACCATAACTGATGCAATTATGGCCTTCCTCCACCGTTTCCAATGCGAAAACGAAATTACGTGTGTGAGAGACGATGAAATGTGGCTTTGTTTGTACTGTACGCTGCTCTCTTACTACTTCGATTGGATTCAGGATATTGTCGCCAAATGCCATACACGCGCTGTTAGATGCCGATAATGCAGAAATATTCGGTGTCCACAATTGAAATGCAGGGAGTATGTGACGTCTCCTTCGTGAGGAAGTGTCTACGGTGAACATCAGCGTGTTTGACGATGGCAGTAACGGAGATGCGGAACTGGGATGTTTTCGCTCTGCTGATGACCGCTGTATCGTCCCAAAGCGCCGCAACGGCAGACAACAACAGAACAAGGGTGTGAGGAGCGTGTCGAATCTACGGCGACAGCGTGTAAGATGGCGCTGTCTTATCACGGCGACGGTGTGTGAGATTGCACGTGAAACGGTACGAAGTGCTCAACGCATTTTCTACCTCCGTGTCTGGACGTTTCTGAGGCGAGACGATACGAGACGTGGCGCTGTCAGTTTCGGTACAGACGGAGACACCGGTACCGCACGTTCCCCGTTTCCACTATGCGAGAAAACTTCGACACAGGTTAAGACAGACACCCGGCTAAATAAGTGGCCCCCAGTTGCTTAGCGACACACGACGGCAGGTCTGTGGATCGACTGTTTCCTTCAGACCAGTGCTTCGATATAAACAACGAAAGTTGTAGTTAATGTCTAACTCCTGGAGCTTACGGACGAACTGTTGTGGAGGCAATAAGTCAAAGCGAGTGCTGGATAAATGGCAGGCTGCTGAAAGCAATCGAAAGTCAGACTTGAGTGGTCGAACAGCACCGAAATTCAGCCATCGCAAAACTCAGACTACAGCCTGATTAAGCGCCCTGTCCATTTGTTTCGACACGTTCAACATGTGGGTGACGTACCAGGCCCTCGACACCAGAAAGACGCTGGGTAGCTCTGATTTCTGAATTAGGTTCAGCTTGCGTATTGCGTGTCTGTTGGTTACAGCCCTGACAGTAGTCAGTATTCACAGCCAGTTTAGGGCCACCGTGTGTGGCATCTGCACAGCGAGCAGTCTGAATGTGTTGGCGGCGCAGCCCCGAGGCGACTGGCGGTACGGAGTGCAGCACACAGTGGCCAGCGGAGACTCGTGGCTGTAGTTTGTCGTCGCGCCTGTCGCCTGTTGCAGTAGAGAATAAAGGTTGCACTGCGCGAAAGTCAGATTCGTCTTTTAGAGAGAGGCCCACATCATCAGCGAATGCTGTGCACGTTACTTTCCTTGTTTCTACTGAAATTCCATTTATTGTTTTTTCAACCAATATGAAGAAGACGAACGAGGCTGAGACATACACGAGCACTCAAAGCAGACAGCCCTGCCTGACAGGCCTACGAGCTGTCACATTACCTGTTCCTCAACAGTTGATATACATTATACTACTCGCATTGCTTAGTAAATCGATCATTTCATTCTATTTCATTTCATTAACAGTACAGAGTAACCCACCGCCTTGAAATGTAAGGTGGGTCGGATGCGTCTGAATCTAATAGCAAAGTCTTTTCATTGTTACAGTCTTATATTGTTACAGACTTATCTTAGAAGAAAGATTAAGGAAAGGCAAACCTACGTTTCTAGCATTTGTAGACTTAGAGAAAGCTTTTGACAATGTTGTCTGGAATACACTCTTTCAAATTCTCAAGGTGGCAGGGTTAAAATACAGGGAGCGAAAGTCTATTTACAATTTGTACAGAAACCAGATGGCAGTTATAAGAGTCGAGTGACATGAAAGGGAAGCAGTGGTTGGGAAGGGAGTGATACAGGGTTGTAGCCTCTCCCCGATGTTATTCAATCTGTATATTGAGCAAGCAGTAAAGGAAACAAAAGAAAAGTTCGGAATAGGCATTAAAATCCGTGGACAAGAAATATAAACTTTGAGGTTCGCCGATGTCATTGTAATTCTGTCAGAGACAGCAAAGGACTTGGAAGAGCAGTTGGACGGAATGGACAGTGTCTCGAAGGGAGGATAAAAGATGAACATCAACAAAAGCAAAACGAGGATAATGGAATGTAGTCGAATTAAGTCGGGTGATGCTGAGGGAATTAGATTAGGAAATGAGACACTTAAAGTAGTAAAGGAACTTTGCTATTTGGGGAGCAAAATAACTGATGATGGTCGAAGTAGAGAGGATATAAAATGTAGACTGGCAATGGCAAGGAGAGCGTTTCTGGAGAAGAGAAATTTGTTAACATCGAGTATTGATTTAAGTGTCAGGAACTCGTTTCTCAAAGTATTTGTATGGAGTGTATCCATGTATGGAAGTGAAACATGGACGATAAATAGTTTAGACAAGAAAGAATAGAAGCTTTCGAAATGTGGTGCTACAGAAGAATGCTGAAGATTAGATGGATAGATCACATAACTAATGAGGAGGTATTGAACAGAACTGGGGAGGAGCTTGTGGCACAACTTGACCAGAAGAAGGGATCGGTTGGTAGGACATGTTCTGAAGCATCAAGGGATCACCAACTTAGTACTGAAGGGCAGCGTGGAGGGTAAAAACCGCAGAGGGAGACCAAGAGGTGAATACACTAAGCAGATTCAGAAGGATGTAGGTTGTAGTAGGTACTGGGAGATGAAGCAGCTTGCACAGGATAGAGTAGCATGGAGAGCTGCATCAAACCAGTCTCAGGCCTGAATAGGACAATAACAACAACAACAACAGTCTTATTGGTATACAGTTGTTAATGCTTTTTTCTTAAATAATATAAAGATCATAATATATAAAGATTTCTTTGAGGTTACAGTGAATTGAATGCTAATCAATTGTTAAAATGGTTTCATACAATTTGTTACTACCACGTTGATGAGGATGTAATTTATACAATGGAAATGGAAGTGAGCGTTTGGCGTCATTGGCCGGGAGGCCCCTCGCGGGGCAGGTCCGGCCGCCATATCGCAGGTCTTATTACATTCGGCGCCACATTGGGCGACCCGCACGCCGGATGGGGATGAAATGATGATGAACACAACACAACACCCAGTCCCGGAGCGGAGAAAATCTCCGACCCAGCCGGGAATCGAACCCGGGCCCAGAGGACGGTAATCCGTCACGCTGACCACTCAGCTACTGGGGCGGACATTTATACAATGCAAATGTCAAAGAAAAAGAAAATAGAAAATGTAACACAATGAGCGTCGTTAAGAATAATTTGTAATGTATAAAAAATGGTTCAAATGGCTCTGAGCACTATGGGACTTAACTACTGAGGTCATGAATCCGCTAGAACTTAGAACTACTTAAACCTAACTAACCTAAGGACATCACGCACATCCATGCCCGAGGCAGGATTCGAACCTGCGACCGTAGCGGTCGCTCGGCTCCAGACTGTAGCGCCTAGAACCGCTCGGCCACTCTGGCCAGCTGTAATATATAGAGTGAAATTGTATGCTGCATGTAGATGAGTAATACAGTCTAAGTAGCATGTTGGTTAGTTACGGCCTATTTCTATCTATTTGATATGAGAAGGTCTCAGTACAACCCCGAGCTATTCTCGTATGAAATATTTTGCGCTAATGTATGTTTACACAGATTAAATGCTGGCTGAGCACTTCATACGTGGAATACATGAATCTTAGATTCACATGAGAAATACACTTATGTTTGTAGCTTGTTAGTTGAAACAGAATATAGTTCATTGCTACTTGAATGTATTATTCCTTAAATAACTTAATACATTTATGATACATGAAATTCATTGATTATAGCTTTGAATAGAGAAGAGAATATACTTCTGCCTGCACACATTAAGACCAGCAGTACATTACTGCTTGTCTGCAGTATACTCTAAACGCTATGCAGGATGTGATTGGCGAGGAGGAGCCTCGGAATAAAAGTTCTTCGATCCTTCTCCTCCCAAGCGACATCACCTCATTACTACGGTCTTAGTATGTGGCGCTGGTGTTCATTTGTTTCATGATTTTTGTGTTGCTTGTGACTGTGTTGTGGCACGCAGTGCGATAGACTATTGGCTTTGGTCCCTCACATGTTGATCCCTTCTCAGTCATGTTCGCTTAGTGTTCCTTCGTCGGTTTCGGAATCTGTGGTCGTGTTCGTGTCCTCCAGTACGTTTCGTTGTGTTGTTCGTGCTTGTCTACGCCTCCTTTCGTATGGGTTTTGGCGCTTGTATTCTTCGTGCAGAGTTTTCGATACAATATAGGCTACGCTATTTATTGTGTTCCAGCCGTCGCGATTACGTATCATTCCGGCGATGTCATTGTCGTTCTGTACGGGTCTCGCTTGTGCTAGCGTGTTGCACAGCAGTGCGACATGCTCTGGTGTCCCAGTTTCTCCGCATACGCATTCTTCGTCGTTAGTTGGTCCCATACGGCTTAAATGTACCGGATACGGCCCGTGGCGTGTCAGGAAATGGACCATCCCCCAGCTTGGGTCGACGAGGTTCAGTTGTAGTCTTTCTCGTACATCAGGAAAAAAAGAGTGTACTCAGCGACCCTTATCGGATGCATCCCACCCTCTCTTCCATGCCTGAATCCGCCATTGTTTCATTTGTGTTTTGTTCGTAATATCGGTTCCCGTAATTTCGATAACTTTATCGACCCTGTCCCTCTTACGCCAACAAAGTGCAGGTCTGTGGCGTATTGTTATGTCTACAGGGCAAGTCCCCATCACATCGCAAAGTGCCCCTAGTGACGTAGTGTTGGAGGCTCCGTTCATTCTCAGGAGTACACTACGCTGACCTCGTCTCGCAGTTGTGTTGTTAGTCTGCATGGTCAGTCTGTGAGCCCAAGCACTTGCAGCGAAGCATGGTATGGATTCAAATATCGCAGTGTGGTTGGTCCTCATCGTCTTAATAGGTAATTTGTACTGAGTTATGTTGAGTCTTGCGTAATTTTGCAGGCTTTGTCAGTTGTCAATTTTGTGTGGTGGTTGAAAGTCTGTTTTTCGTCTAGATGCAGTTCGAGATAACGTGTGGCTTGCTTGTATTGTGTAATTTTAGATTTGGATTCCTCTGCAGCGTCCCTCTGGGCAGCAAACATACAGTTTTGTTGGGAGCTATTTTTAATTTGTTTTCTTTGCACCAACTGTTAATTTTCTGAAGCAGTTGCCTGCCTCTTGTCTCTTGTGCTGCTCTCGAGTAAATCGATCGCAAAACCCCAGTGTGTGCGCGAGGTTTCACGTAGCTGTTTGTATCTGACACAATCGGTAAACATAAGGAAGTCTAGCGCAAGAACCGCGGCTGGGTCACGCGCCCCTGCTGTGCGTGGTACCACGCGTGTGTACGCACAGGCGGCTTGGGAGCTGCTCCTCTGTGCAGGTCCGCGTTTACGGTCATTGGCTAATACATTCACGCATGGTGGTTTTAATTTCGATACTAGGATTTTCACAACATGTTTGTAATCGGAATTTAGGAGAGTTATTGGGAGAAGATCTCCGGCTCTATGACTACATGTTTCCTATCGTACAAAAATAACTATTTCCTCCAAGAGATTCTGAATTTGGGTGGCAGCAATAAGTTCATTCACATTCCCTGTAAAACAGGTTCCAATAACGTCCAAATACGTTTGATGAAACTGATTTTGGCACACCACGCCTACATCCACGTCTACACGGCTACTCTGCAAACCACGCTTAAGTGCTCGGCACAGGGCTCATCGAACCACCTTGACATTAGTTCTCTGTTATCCCATCTCGAACTTTTTTTTTTTTCATCAGCCTACTGACTGGTCTGATGCGGCCCGCCACGAATTCCTTTCCTGTGCTGACCTCTTCATCTCAGAGTAGCACTTGCAACCTACGTCCTCGATTATTTGCTTGACGTGTTCCAATCTCTGTCTTCCTCTACAGTTTTTGCCCTCTACAGCTCCCTCTAGTACCATGGAAGTCATTCCCTCACGTCTTAGCAGATGTCCTATCATCCTGTCCCTTCTCCTTATCAGTGTTTTCCACATATTCCTTTCCTCTCCGATTCTGCGTAGAACCTCCTCATTCCTTACCTTATCAGTCCACCTAATTTTCAACATTCGTCTATAGCACCACATCTCAAATGCTTCGATTCTCTTCTGTTCCGGCTTTCCCACAGTCCATGTTTCACCACAATGCTGTACTCCAGACGTACATCCTCAGAAATTTCTTCCTTAAATTAAGGCCGGTATTTGATATTAGTAGACTCCTCTTGGCCAGAAATGCCTTTTTTGCATAAGCGAGTCTGCTTTTGATGTCCTCCTTGCTCCGTCCGTCATTGGTTATTTTACTGCCTAGGTAGCAGAATTCCTTAACTTCATTGACTTCGGGACCATCAATCCTGATGTTAAGTATCTCGCTGTTCTCATTTCTACTACTTCTCATTACCTTCGTCTTTCTCCGATTTACTCTCAAACCATACTGTGTACTCATTAGACTGTTCATTCTGTTCAGCACATCATTTAATTCTTCTTCTCTTTCACTCAGGATAGCAATGTCATCAGAGAATCGTATCATTGATATCCTTTCACCTTGTATTTTAATTCCACTGCTGAACCTTTCTTTTATTTCCATCATTGCTTCCTCGATGTACAGATTGAAGAGTAGGGGCGAAAGGCTACAGCCTTATCTTACACCCTTCTTAATACGAACACTTCGTTCTTGATCGTCCACTCTTATTATTCCCTCTTCGTTGTTGTACATATTGTATATGACCCGTCTCTCTCTATAGCTTACCCCTACTTTTTTCAAAATCTCGAACAGCTTGCACCATTTTATATTGTCGAACGCTTTTTCCAGGACGACAAATCCTATGAAAGTGTCTTGATTTTTCTTTAGCCTTGCTTCCATTGTTAGGCGTAACGTCAGTATTGCCTCTCTCGTCCCTTTACTTTTCCTAAAGCCAAACTTATCGTCACCTAGCGCATTCTCAATTTTCTTTTCCATTCTTCTGTATATTATTCTTGTAAGCAGCTTCGATGCATGAGCTGTTAAGCTGATTGTGCGGTAATTCTCGCACTTGTCAGCTCTTGCCGTCTTCGGAATTGTGTGGATGATGCTTTTCCGAAAGTCAGGTGGTATATCGCCATACTCATATATTCTACACACCAACGTGAATAGTCGTTTTGTTGCCACTTTCCGCAATGATTTTAGAAATTCTGATGGAATGTTGTCTATCCCTTCTGACTTATTTGACCGTAAGTCCTCCAAAGCTCTTTTAAATTCCGATTCTAATACTGGATCCCCTATCTCTTCTAAACTGACTCCTGTTTCTTCTTCTATCACATCAGACAAATCTTCACCCTCATAGAGGCTTTCAATGTATTCTTTCCACCTATCTGCTCTCTCCTCTGCATTTAATAGTGGAATTCCCGTTGCACTCTTAATGTTACCACCGTTGCTTTTAATGTCACCAAAGATTGTGTTGACTTTCCTGTATGCTGAGTCTGTCCTTCCGACAATCATGTCTTTTTCGATGTCTTCACATTTTACCTGCAGCCATTTCGTCTTAGCTTCCCTGCACTTCCTATTTATTTCATTCCTCAGCGACTTGTATTTCTGTATTCCTGATTTTCCCGGAACATGTTTGTACTTCCTCCTTTCATCAATCAACTGAAGTATTTCTTCTGTTACCCATGGCTTCTTCGCAGTTACCTTCTTTGTACCTGTGTTTTCCTTCTCAACTTTTGTGATGGCCGTTTTTAGAGATGTTCATTCCTCTTCATCGTGGAACTATCGTGGAACAAGGCTAAGATTATTTTGATACACAAGAAAGGAAGTACTCACAATATTAAAAACTACCGTCCTATTAGCTTGCTCTGAATTTTGCACAAAATTTTCACAAAGATGTTGTTAAATCGAATTAGTTGCACCCTAGACTCAGCCCAACCTATAGAACAAGCTGGATTCCGAAGCAATTTTAGCACTATTGACCACATTCTGACCGTTAGTGAAGTGATAAGCAGAGCGAATGAATACCAACTGCCTCCCTGCATTGCCTTTGTTGACTTTGAAAAGGCATTTGACTCCATTAGCCATGTAGCTGTCCTCCAAGCTTTGAGTGAGCAAGGAGTGGGAGCAGCATACATTGAAGTGCTCAGGAAAGTCTACGAGAATTCTTCAGCTTATGTTAACATCGGCGAATCAACTCAAGAATTCCGCATCATGAGGGGTGTCAAGCAAGGCGATCCCATCTCCCCAAAACTGTTCTCTGCTGTATTGGAAATGGCTATGTCAAAGCTGAGCTGGGAAGGTAAGGGAATTAGAATTAATGGAAGAAGGCTTACAAACTTGAGATTTGCCGATGATATTGCCATACTGGCCAAAGACTTCGCAGAGCTCAAAAACTTAGTTACAGATCTTGCATCGGAATGTCAGCTGGTTGGCTTGAACATGAACCTTTCCAAAACAAAAGTAATATCCAACAAATGGGTCCCAGCTGGAGATGTGAAAGTCAAGGACAGTCTACTAGAAGAGGTCAGTGAATATGTCTACCTTGGCCAGATTATAATTATGAAGGGAGACATAAGGCCAGAAATCTATCGATGCATCAAGCTTGGCTGGCAAGCATTTGGGAAGAATTCAAAAGTATTCAGATCAAAAATGCCAGTAAATCTGAAGAAAGCAGTATTTGATCAGTGCATTCTTACTGTGATGACGTACGGCTGCGAGACATGGACACTGAACTCATTCACGAAAGGGAAACTCAGGACAGCACAGAGAGCCATGGAGAGATCAAATAATCCAGAGCTAATAACGGGCACCAACACATATACTGAGATTACTGAACACAGGATTGTGTAGTAAGAATCCACGTGCATAAACACAGGACTGTCGTACAGAAACTGAATATTGTAACTCCCTGACGAAAGGAAAAGGGCAGATGACATCCGGTCTGTGACGAAGGTTAATCACATCTTAGAGAGAGTAGGTTCCTCGAAATGGCAGTGGGCTGGCCACATTGCAAGAAGAATAGACAACAGATGGACGAAGCTAGTACTGGAGTGGAGTCCGAGAGAGCACCGGAGGCCTAGAGGAAGACCACCAGACAGATGGGACAAAGACATCAAGAAGATCGCTGGTAACACCTGGCACAGAACTGCCCAAGACCGTCCCACTTGGAGAAGACTGCTGAAAGCCTACCTGAATCCACGACTCGAAGAGGCCACATCATCTAGTGATTGAATTGGTTGCTGCTGCTGCTGATGATGATGATGATGAGTTCATGTAAGTTAATATGGGTACAGGTCATTCATGGCATCAGGAATAAAATAATAATTGGATCCTTTTACTGATGCTCCAGCTCAGATGATACAATTGCTGAGAGGTTCAAAGAAAACTTGAGTCTAATTTCAAACATGTACCCGACTCATGCAATTATAGTTGGTTGTGACTTCAGTTTACCATCGATATGTTGGCGAAAACACATGTTTAAATCCGGAGGTACAGATACAACATGGTCAGAAACTGTGCTGAATACATTCTCTGAAAAGTATTTCGAGCAGTAAGTTCATGAGCCCATTCGAATAGTAATCAGTTGTGGAAACACATCTGACCGCTTACCAAACAAATAATCCAGAGCTAATAACGGGCACCAACACATATACTGAGATTACTGAACACAGGATTGTGTAGTAAGAATCCACGTGCATAAACACAGGACTGTCGTACAGAAACTGAATATTGTAACTCCCTGACGAAAGATCCGTAACCCAAAGAGTGGAAACTTGCACAGGTCATATTAATATTCAAGAATTGCAGTGGGCGTAATCCATCAATTTACAGGGCCATATTATTAACGTCGATTTGCAGCATGATTTTGGAACATATATTGCGTTCGAACATTATAAATAATCTCGAAGAGAACGGTCTATTGACACACAGTCAACATGGACTTAGAAAACACCATTCTTGTAAAACACAACTAGCGTTTATTCACACGACGTATTGAGTGCTGTTGACAAGGGATTTCCAGGTGATTTCGTCTTTTTAGATTTCCATAAGGCATTTGACACTGTACCTCACAAGCGGCCTCTAGTCAAATTGGGTGCTTATGGAATATCCTCACAGGCTGGACTGTGACTGGATTCGTCATTTCCTGTCACAGAGGCCACAGTTCGTAGTAATTGGAGTAAATTCATCGATTGAAACGGAAAAGATTTCCAAGGTAATGCTGTTCCTTTTCTATATAAACGATTTCAGAGACAATTGATGAATCGTCTGAGGTTGTTTGTAGATGGGCTCTGAGCACTATGGGACTTAACTTCAGAGGTCATCAGTCCCCTAGAACTTAGAACTACTTAAACCTAACTAACCTAAGGACATCACACACATCCATACCCGAGGCAGTATTCGAACCTGCGACCGTAGCGCTCGTGTGCTTCCAGACTGAAACGCCTAGAACCGCTCGGTCACTCCGACCGGCTTGTTTGTAGATGATGCTGTCATTTACCGTCTAGTAAAGTCATCAGAATATCAAAACCAATTTGCAAAACGATTTAGAAAAGATATCTGTATGTTGCGAAAATTGGCAGTTGACCCTAAATAATGAAAAGTGTGAGGCTCTCCACATGAGTGCTAAACGGAATCGGTGAAACTTCGGTTATACGATAAATCAGTCAAATTTAAAGGCTGTAAATTCAACTAAACACATAGGAATCACAATTATGAACAACATTAATTGGAAAGCACACATAGGAAATGTTGTGGGTAGGCGAACCAAAGACTGCGTTTTATTGGCTGAAGATGCCACAGATCTACTAGAGAGACTGCCTACACCACGCTTGTCCGTCCTCTTCTGGAGCGCTGCTGTACGGTGTTGGATCCCCACCAGACAGAATAAACGGACTACATCGAGAGTGTTCCAAAAAAGAGCAGCACATTTTGCATTATCGAGAAACAGAGGAGACAGTGGGACTGACACGATACAGGATTTGGGGCGGACATCATTAAAACACAGGCGTTTTTCATTGCGGCAGAAACTTATCACGAAACTTCGATCACCAGCTTTGGCCTCAGAATGCTAAAATATTTTTTGACGTCGACCTACACAGGGAGAAACTGGCATTATCATAAAATAAAGAAATCAGAGCTCGCTCGGAATGTAATAGGTGTTCTTTTTTTGCGCGCGCTGTTCGAGACTTGCTTAACAGAGGATTATTGTGAAGGTGGTTCGATGAACCCGTTGCCTAGCACGTAAGTGTGATTTGCAAAGTATCCATGTAGATGTAGACGTAGATTCCGAGTTTGCTACGAGTGATATTGCAGTGGACTTTAAAGGCCGTCTATGGTTCTTGCACTTGCTCGCGTGAAGTGTGACAATAATTTATTTAATGCATGTTTGTTTTTGTTGGGAACATTCATATTTTACACTTTGATGTGTTATATGTATGGTAGTTTATGTTTTCTCCTTGATCTTCATTATGTAAATCGTTGAATAAATGGTCTCTAAAAATGTGTGTTCCTAGCAATACGGTGTGTTGCGTATTTGATTAAAAGGTCAACTTTATAATCTCACAGAGGACGAATTAGAGTCAATATCTAGTAGTTTTTCATGTTGTTACTTTCTATTCTTCTACCTCAATTTATTTCTGATATAACTTGTGGCTATTCAATTACTCGCGTGAGCTCCTATGAAATTTTATTGTATGTATGTCTATTATCTTTCTTTTCTGCGATACTTTCTTTGGTTTAGGAATAAACCTCATTGCCTTCAGATGTAGCGTCTGTGACTTAGATATGACGTCGGTCAGAGCCATAGAGTAGAAAAATCTCTGGAGTGTGCACTGCGTGATGCTCACGTTGTCAGCATTAAGCTGCAATTATCACGTGATCTCGTAATCACTCTTTTTAAGACCAGTTCACCTCGGCCATTGAGTCCCGTCACATCAGGTCAAACATCCCACAATGCATTTCAAATGGTGGCATTCAGTCAAGTCGTCAACAGACCGTCACGTCACGTCACGTCACGGCAGGTCACGGTTTCCCGGGAAGGAAATGTCGACAGTATCATCGTCTGCTAACATCGTAAGTTAACCTATTTTGCCGCATTCACGTGTATTATGGTAGTGGATATTGTGCTTTTGTATCTTCTTAATCTTTATTTTTATTATTGTGCCTTATTTTCGTGGAAAATTGTATATGTTTCATGCCGACTTGGAGGTTTTTTGCATTGGATGTTCTTACACAAGCAATGTGAGATATCCGAAAGTGAAAAATTATTTAGGTTTGACAGTAACAGAACAGATGCCCACTTTCCCACAGCGCAGAAATGTCGACGTTTTGAAATGTTGTTTCACGTCTCAGCACAAACGAAACTGATCAAGAACATACCTTATGAGGTTTGCTTTGGCCATCAACAACCTTGTTTCCTCAATTGCAATACTATACTCTCACACAGACTAAGGGAATTGACGCTACATGACGTGACAGACAGTGTGAACACACGCTGACTTGACGGTGCAGTTAGATGACGCCCGCTCATTTTACTCATCTAAGCTGAGAGAAGAATTTATTCCAGGTATCGAACGCAAATTGTTATGGTGTCTACAAAACGCCTGTCCCAAATACACAGCGCATACGAAGGGACTCTGTCGGTACTAAGGATATGGCGGCATTCCAACTTTATGGGACGTTTTACGGACAAACCTACGCCGCCCCGAAAATCAAATCCGTGCATCCGAATGTTCACTCTGTGGTCAAAGCCGAGGGTGGAACGGGACACTAGAATTCATTCACTGCTTTTTTACCGTTTGTGTATCATTAAATGAGGCGTCTTTATCGTCCTTGCGCCAATGAAATTCGTATCCTGCAGGTTAACGAGCATCTTATGGGTGCCGCCACTTACTCTGCCATCGATTGCGTTTTATTTGCAAAGCTGGCTTTCAAATGTAGAGAAATGATTACGTCCTTCTTTACTCTGGTAAGTAATTACATCTGGCTACATTTTTAACATTACATTCTGCTACCCCCAATGCTGTCTACAGATTCCCTTATGAACTGCACTAATAGCATTGTTCTCCTGTTGTTTTTCAGCACATTTATAAATTTATTCTGGCTGCCACTATTTTTTCTGTCAACAACTGTGTTTTATTTGCAAAATGAAGATGCTCTGGCCGAAATAACGCTTTTAAACACACAGGAATCAGTACCTCCTTCTTTACTCTGGTAAGTAATTGCATCTGGTTAACATTTTTACTATTACGTTCTATATATTAAAAGCATCACCTCGGTTCCGAGAGTTCCGGAAACTGTACATTTCCGCCCTTTTTATTCCTCACGAAAACCACATATATGCATGTTGTGCCACCATACAGCGAGACCTTCAGAGGTGGTGGTCCAGATTGTCGCACTGCTAAACGGAGATTCGTCGTAGATCCCTAAAAGTGGTTGGTGGGTCACGTCGTCCATAAGCAGCCCTTTTCAATCCAACCCAGGTTTGTTCGATGGGGTTCATGTCTGGAGAACACGCTGGCCACTCTACTCGAGTGATGATGTTATGCTGAAGGAAGCCATTCAAAAGATGTGCACGATTGGAGCGCGAATTTGTCGTCCACGAAGACGAATGCCTCGCCAATATGCCGCCAATATTGTTGCACTGTCGGTCGGAGGACGGAATTCACGTTTCGTACATCCGTTACGGTGCCTTCCATGACAACCAGTGGCGTACGTCGGCCCCACATAATGCCACCCCAAAAACATCAGGCAACCTCCACCTTGCTGCACTCGCTGGACAGTGTGTCTAAGGCGTTCAGCCTGACCGGGTTGCCTCCAAACACCTCTGAGACGATTGTCTGGTTGAAGGCCTATGCGACACTCATCGGTGAAGAGAACGTGATGCCAGTACTGAGCGGTCCATTCGGCATGTTGTTGGGCCCATCTGTACCGCCCTGCACGGCGGTGTCGTGGTTGCGAAGATGGAAATCGCCAGGGACGTCGGGAGTGATGTTGCGCATCATGCAGCCTATTGCGCACAGTTTGAGTCGTAACACGACGTCCTGTGGCTGCACGAAAAGCATTGTTCAACACGGTGGCGTTGCTGCCAGGTTTCCTCAGAGCCGTAATCCGTAGGTAGCGGTCATCCACTGCAGTAGTAGCCCTTGGGCGACCTGAGCGAGGCGTGTCATTGACAGTTCCTGTCTCTCTGTGTCTCCTCCGTGTCCCAACGACATCGCTTTGGTTCGCTCCGAGACGCCTGGACACTTCCCTTGTTGAGAGCCCTTCCTGGCACAAAGTAACAATGTGGACGCGATCGAACCGCGGTATTGCCCGTCTAGGCGTGGTTGAACTACAGACAACACGAGCCGTGTACCTCCTTCCTGGTGGAATGACTGGAACTTTTAATATTTTTTGTGGGATCTGAAATTTAAAAACCTCTCTCACACCGGCCTGATTTAGCTTCACTGATCAGGATAGTAAAAAACATTCGTATATTAAGGGAATTTTCATTCACAAAGCAGGCTTATCACATTCACACAGTTCAATACTGTTCTATCCTGATTAAAGTGAGCTTAACTTAAATTCCATAAGGCAGTGAAGCAATTTCCAAGTCTCGGTGCGACGAAAGTTGTCAGTCGATCTCCTGAAAACGTTCGTAATAATTATTAACTTTCGGTGACCACATGGGGAAGACCGGAGATCTGCTGGTAAGACGGTGTTGGTCCATTTATTGAAAGTAATAAACTGGATATCTTGAGCGTACAAAACGGCAGGTTCGTCCAGTGTAAATCAGACATTCCCCACTGATCCCGTGCAACACAGCGTAGTAAGCAGACACTGTCAGTAATAATCAGTTAAATAATACGCGAACACACTTACTTTAGTTTAGTTCATGTATTAAATTCCTTCTCACACAGAATCTCGTCAAGATGGCGACTAGCTCAACAGTACATACATATACATCTTCGTTCTTTCACGGCTAATCGGCAAGATCTGAATCCTTCTTTTCATAAGAGAAAACGTAGACAGCAGAGGAGCTATTCCATGGAGTAAATGCACGCTCCAAGGAATAATAGGACTTGAAACTACTTTGCATTGATAATCATCGTATATTAAAGTTTATCGGTAAGATAAGAAAAGATATTTCGAGATATGTACTGAGTTATACAATTTAGAAAATTTCTGAAAATATCGCGGAGAGACCGCTGCAACAGACATTACAAACTGATCAGCTGTCGGACCCGCTCCATCTAATTGCCGCTGCTCATGCATCGTTGTTTACATGTTTGGGACGGTTTAGTGACATCTCTGAACAGTCAATATCCACAGTCAACGTCTCTCTTCAGGAAATCTGGGAAGCGGGGTGATGCAAAAATTTTTTTTGATGTGTGTACTTGAAACAAAACATTTAGTTCAAAACTACTGACCAAATTTGCCTGCTTAGTCAGCTTCATACCTGTTATCGCCAATAGTGCGGAACGAAAGACTTCGTTTCAAACAAACTAACTGCCTCAACGGAAAAAAATTAATAGAAGCAAAGTCCTCCACAGAACTGACAGAAATAGCTACATTAAGACATTAATGGTTCATTGTTAATAACGTGGAAATAATATAAAACCAGAAAACTGAAACTACTGACTTATTTTAGTCTTTCATTATTATGAGAATGTATATTAATTCACTTGATGGCTGCCAGACACAGAAATCCGTTTTGTTTTCATTTGATGTGGAAGCTGTAAAGGAAGAGAGACCGGCAATATCACGAAACATACACACGGGTCACGTGGAGAATGACCCCCCCCCCCCCCCCCCCACTTAACTCAGCTTGCTCTGCGCATATCTGGCGTTATTAAGAAAAATTTCTGGGTACCATCTGGCTACTCGCTGCTGCTGCTCACACGCGAAACAGCCGCGTCTCAAGTAGCCAGGAGCGGGAGAAGCACTGCTCATACGCGAATTCAGCTCTGCGCATGCGCACGAACGCGCTGGCAACTGCTCACAGGAACCTCGGGCTTCCTACGCAGTCGCCACCGCGCGTGCGCAGTGACGCCTGTTTCCTGGCGCTCGCTGGCAGCTGCTCAGACGGACGTAAGCAGCCGTAGCAAGACCAAAGGCCGCACAAAATTGTCGCCAGAAATAGAAAATACTTTTTTTCCGTTACAGATGTGACACAGGCTGAACTTAATTTAATTTTTATCAGCGTATGACGGGGAATGTACAAAGTAGCTGTTTAGCGGAAGAGTGGAATTGTTTTCTGGCAACACTTCGGTGGTTAATTTTGGTTGTGAATGGCGGTAGCTTTTTAGTTTCATTCCGTTCAGCTAAACACATATCTGCAAAGAAGAGGGATTTGCTTCCTGAAAGCGGAGGAAAAGCGTGACGCATTACAAGTGTAACAACACTCATGTTGCCATTTTTCCAGATGTCGATGAGCCTGTCACTACTTTGCCTGTGGGTGACGTTGACCTTTCCACAAGTCCTGCACTTTCCAGCCGATTGACACAGGTAACAATGGACATTGAGCCATCCAGAGTGACAATATGTATTACCCTGTATAGAAATGTGGGTGCAGATACTGACTGCAAATCCGCCTCTTCACGCCTCTCAATGAAAGCGTCCTTTTATCGCAAATTCAGAGACTGGTTTCATTGTTCACGGTAGAGTCACTGTGAACAGCGGTCCTATTCTTTACATATCAAACGAAACGTACCAACACCGAAATTTGAATTATACACTTTTAAGACCTTCTTCTCGGTACCTTCTTTATTATCTTTCTAGACGTGATTTTCTGCGATGTTTTGGAAGCGGGTAGTCCAACTTCGTCAAGCACAAATTCTTTCGCTCCTTATATCGTTAGCAATATCAGAAACCATGTCATGCAAGATGGTGTTTCTGTCACTGATTGACTTTTCTATTGCTTCATAGGAATAGGTCCAAAGTGTGTATATTAAACGTCGCGACTATTGAGGACCGGATTTCACGTTATTCTGCATCTCCCTATTCATCGGATTGCTTCCCATCAGGGCTACCAGTATGTAAGCATTCCTTACCACACACTTGTCAGCACGTTCTTTCATCCCATACACCAACGCTTTCCGTACTTGCGGCATGGAAATTGTAACTCTTAAATTTATTTCGGAAACATTTGGTGGTCATCTACGGCACTGTCATTGGCCGTTTCTTTACGAGAGTAACTACCTACGATTTCTTCACTTCGGAGAACCAGCAGTCTGTTTTATCGAGCATTTCAGTCCCAACGAACCACATGCTGCACTATTTAAACGCTCATCTGAATGGTTAACAACAATTTTGTTCTTCACACAGTCCTTACAGGTGTTTGTCTTTGATGCGTGTTTCATTTTGATGCATTCAGTTGGCGCCAATCCTAAATCTCCGTAGCAAGCTGCGAAACATTCACGGCACTCCCTATGACCTGGGTGGCGAGACTGAATGCGAAGAATTTTTTTTAACACGAATTACGCTCATGAGGCGATGGTACGGATTTATTCTCTGCTGGGCGTTGTGTAGCTGTGGCTGTGGATAAATGACGAAACGTGTAAGCAGTGGGCGTGGCGCGAATTGTGTACGGCGTGAGATCGACTTAACGGCACTACTTTGAGTTCTGGAGGACACGGTGTGTGTTTTGCCGTAACCTCTCACACCTCGCTACAGCCAGCAACGCCCATTTTCGGCGACTGGGTACAGGAGTGCGCTGTGTCGCCTCTACACAGGGTGTCCAGCACCACGGCGACGGTGTGGAAGATTGCGTGCGACGTGGTACGAAATGTGTAATGCAGTTCCTATCGCAATATTGGGTATAAATAGCAGAGGACGCGAAAGAACAAGACTAAAGCCAACAGGCGCTCGCCATCCAGAGTAGCTTAACTTGGGTCGGCGGACGAGAATCGGTGTATTCAAAGAGGTGCGGCCGTGTGGGCGTCTCTCCAGACATACAGAATTCACAACTGTCGGCCGAAACCGGGCAATATTTTATCCAAGGATGGCCTTCCTGCAATGTGTAGGATGCGGCAATGAAATTACGTGTGTAAGTGGTGGTGAAGTGTTGGTCTGTTTCTACTGTACTCCACTCCGTTCCACCCTCGATTGGATTCAGGAGTTGATACTGCCACTAAACTGGAGGCACACGCTTTTTGGAAAATGCCCATAATGCAGAAATATCTCGTGTTGGCACTTAAATGAGAAATGGAAACGCGGTGTCCTATTTGCTGTGCCAATTTTCATGTACTTTGGGTCATAAATCTGAATGAACCTGTGAATTTGACAATTGCACTCAACCTCTGTAGTATCGGTACAACCATATTCGTTGTAGGTCTGTTGCCGACAGCACGGGTGTTGCTTCCTTTCACGGCAGTAGCAGGCTGTGTGTGTCGGGCGGTCTGGCTGTGTACTCGGCTGGAAGCTGGCCTGCCGTATGCTGGAAACAGCGTTAGATCAGGGGGATTTTGTAGCGACATACTTCGAGTAATGAAAACATGTCCGTATTTCACATACTTCTGTCTAGTTTGTTATTGTTATGACACTGCGTATGGCTGACGTTTGCAGCAGAAATTTCATATTGCAACATAACGTTTTGTCTCGTAAGTGAAACAACTGTTATCAAAATAGTGTTTAGTGTTAGTGCACCGTATACGGCCATTAGGTAGATGTAACCTGCTGACATACAACTGCGAAATTATTGGTAGATCGGGGGAAAATATCTTTGTAATTTCGTGACATTAACTGCCAGCCGGACCCTGGTGTCTCCGACCACGGCTGAATTTTGAATTGTTGAGTAGAACTGGAGCTCAAATCGCCAAAGACTGTTGCAGATTTTATATGCTAAGTGATAATCCCGATTTGTTTTGAGCCTCCCCGTCGCGTGGCCGGTCTTCTCTCTCTCTCTCTCTCTCTCTCTCTCTCTCCCCCTCTCTCTGCTCGCAGCGCCCCTACCGCCTGTTCCCGCCCTGCCCGCCGCTTCTGCGCATGCGCGGCCCTCGGCCGGATTCGCTGCCCACATTCCGCGTCGCGCCCCCACCTACGACTTTCCCCGCGGCGTAAATGTCGCCCCCTGAACCTACTTGTACGTGGATAAAAGTGCCGTAAACGTGTTTGCCTAAACCACCAGACCGAATGTTTACGCAGGTTTTCATTGCGTACACAGTAACCTAACATGTTACAGGTGTGGATCGCTTCCCACAAAGAACTGTTTCTTTGGCTCGAGTTCCATGTTGACATTCGGATCTCGGACATTTCTGTACTGTTCTCGCGTGCGCCGAGGCGCATTTGTATGGAAATCAGTGCCTTAAACTCACCGCTGTGATCCTACAGCTTACTGTACGATGCTCTTCAACTTCTTCCATTGATACCCACGCTTTTAGTACTGCAGAGGAAATTTTGGTGCCGACTGCTCAGGTAGTCTGAAGCCTGTTTCTCGTCGCTCTTGCTAGGCAGAACGACCTTCCCACCTTTCTTTGTATTCCTGGTTACAGTCGTCTTCAGTGATGCTGTAACGGCCTTGTGATCGCCGATTCCCAGTTCTACCCCAACACATTCGAAAAGTTCGAGTCTCTTTGTTACCGGCAGGCCTAAGATGTTATGTTCACCAGTCGCTTCTCAGCTTAATGGCTCGAGGTAGTTTTTGGGTAAAGCACTTGGATCAATTTATTATGATTCTCTGGGCCTACCACCATTCTTAGCCACGTCAGTCTCCCTGTATAGATGGCAGGATAAAGTTTGCACCTAAAACTATAACATGGCCAGCAAATTCACGCGAAATATTCTCCAGGTTCCCCTCAAACTGTTGCGCCACTTTTGCTGCTGAGTCTATGGAAGCATCTCATTACCACATTTGAGCCAACCTTAACACTTCTGTTGATACAAATTATTTTACATTCGGGATTTTCATTGATTTCTCTAATGTAATCCTACTTTTCACTGCTTTAAACACCAGCGATCGACCTCTCTTTACGACCTACGTTTCGACCGGAATTTAGAATCTCGTTGCTACTGACTTCGCGCTTCACCCAGCTTTCCGTCCCTACTGCTGTGTGACCATTGTTACTGCTTATAAGCGAGATTAGTTCTGAGAACTTTCCGTAGACGCTGCTGCACTTAACTAATACCATGTTGAGACAGTGAGAACAATTCAAGGCCAAGTTCTCCAGATTATAGCGTGCTGCATGCGTGACGGCGCTGGATCGGTTGCAATAAACACGTCACGAGTTGCGCGGATTCTGGGAGCAATGGCCGCCCAACGTCGGTCTGTTGCCAAAGGACGAAAGACCAGACAGAGCTCTTAACAGACGAGTAGTCCAAAGGTATTTCTCGCACCGTCCCTGAGGACTAACCTGGCATGGCCTTTTACTTACCAAATATTCTAGAGTCCTCTGTTCCAAATCATTGATACATGGGAAGCATGCCAGTACAAACGGCAGAATTTCAGCTCCGTTCTCGATTGGTTCCTCAGTTACAGTAAGCCTAGCGTGAGAATGAACCTTGTCCACTACAGTTGTGAAGGAGCTTTTAGGAAAAGGAGGACAATGCAATTTCATAACCTCAATACAGTTCAACAGAACTGTATAAAAATTAAATTTTGAACGGAAGTACGTGAAGGATGCGCTCGGCACTTCCGCTAATCGTAAGTGGAACTGATACTTTGAGCTAGAACTTATGAAAGCTGTTTACTCTTGTGGACGTGAAGTTTTTCACTCGATTTCAAACATTCTGATGAGACTAGAACACATTCGCGACTGCAACAGGAAAAGGCTGGAACACCTGTGGTACTCAGACTTACCTCCGTCACACACCAGAATGGCTCTGAGCACTATGGGACTCAACTTCTGAGGTCATTAGTCCCCTAGAACTTAGAACTAGTTAAACCTAACTAACCTAAGGACATCACACACATCCATGCCCGAGGCAGGATACGAACCTGCGACCGTAGCTGTCTCGCGGTTCCAGACTGCAGCGCCTAGAACCGCACGGCCACTGCGGCCGGCACACACCAGAATGCATCTGTGAAGATATCATTTCAGACGTTTCTGATCGGTAAATTGTTTCAGAAAGGTGTTATTTGTCAATTTTTAAGCAGTTTGTCACAAACTCAGATGCGTTAAATTTTATGTTCATTTGCATTATAAATACAAAAGCAGTTCTGGTACAGTCATTGTTTCCATGTCTAAAGATAAGGATTAACAGTATCAAGGGCCAACATTTTAATCTGAGTCATTAGTTTTGTAGACTAGTTGCGTATATAAACTACATTCAAAACGGCCTGCTCTCTCGCAAGCAAATTGTTTGATGAACTGGCTACAGGGGATTTCGCATCGTGTAGCGTGTCCTTCACATACATTTTTATACAGTTCTGCTGCACTGTATTGAGATTTACGCATTTCGGTATCAAATTTCAACAATTTCTCAGATACCACACAGACACTTTAAACGACGAGTTTAAATAAATACGAACACGTTTCAAAAGATATCTCTTTACTTTTATCACAAAATATATGCTGTGAATGCCGTTGTGTTTGGTGATGGGAAGAACGCAGATGGAGTTCTGGGCTGTTTCCCTTGTGCTGAAGCGTGCCGTACCGTTGTAGTGGGCCTTGTAATACCAGAGAACAACAGACGAAGGCCGTTAAAGGAGCGATCCGAATTTTCGGCAGTCGCCGTTCTTCAGCGCGCTCTAGCGCCGTCACCGCTCGCTGTCAGAAAATCAGACCCGATTGGTGCGTTTTGTAGAAGAGTTTGGCTGCTGTAATTTTGTGCCGGGTTTCAACTTCGAGAAACGCATAGTCTTCTTGGAACCGACCAAAATCTGAGAGGAGAGTCAAAATTTTGAGGCTTTCTGGATCTTTCGTTGTAAAGCCGATCTCCTACAATGCACCAAATACGAAATTCGGATTTAGCATCACAAAACACGTAATTATAGAAGCGCTGAGAAATGATGTTCCGCAGTTTCGTTATGGGACAACCTCCAGTTTTCTGCGCTTCATTCAGTTGCAGAGGTGAAAACAGACATACACACAACGTTGTATTTTAAGAATCTGCCAATGGAAAGACGTCTAAAACTAAACTCTGGAATATTTGTAGTTATTTAGCTCTTTTACTTTGTAGATTTTTCCACTTTCTTCGAAGGAGGTGCGCTCAACAGCGATAATGTTAATTATTTTTCCACTTCAGCTCTAAGACATTTTTTTGCACAATCAGATATCCGTTGCGTCATTTGAATTACATTACAGTTACGAAATTACGGTTGAACCTTTCTTCACCTGATTGTTCTGTAGTCTCCTAGAGACTGTCGCAACATGTAAGAACTGTTCTATAACTGGCAATGGGAGAAAAACGGAATACTTTCCCTAATATCAGCCTTTACTGTGCAGCTGTCAGTAAACATAAACAGGGCTGATAATATTTCGTAATTATTTTCTCATGTAGGGTGTGGGTCGTGCAGCACTGCATTCAGACTCAGTTCTGGAGACGTATTGTGCTGGAACAGCTGGAGGCTGTCAACCACAGACGTATCAGTAAAAACACGAAATGTAGAAATTACCCCAAAACTAATAACATAACAAAATATTTAAAAGATGAAACGATGTAAACAATCATGGTGGCAAGGTGGAAAATGTGTTTTGCATTATAGCACAGCACTGTAGCTATCAACGCAGCACGCGAAATCACAAATTCTCCAGTTCCTGTATGGTGAGTCGTTTCAAGTATTTTACTCGTAGTGTGTAAACGAATCGCACCAGGGAGCGTGCTGACATGTGTAGTTGTGAGTAATTCATGAAAGGGTGTGTTGCTGTTGTGGTTTAGTGAAGCATAGTTATACTTGGAATCTTTCATTTGTCAGTCGTTAACTTCAGTTCCTCTTTTTTGGTTTTTGACAGTTCTGTCATTTACTAATACTAAATAGGTTGCAGAAGAAACGAACCTTCCGTCCTCAGTGGTAGGCCAACATATTTAATTACCACTGCCCACTGTCAGATAGTGTAATTGTCGGGATATATCTGTGAAAATACATCATTTCAGAAGTTTCAAATCGGTAGATGATCTGAGACAGGTGTTACCTTGTGAGATTTGGAACAGTTTTACACAAAGTTGGATGCGTAAAATTTTGTGTTCATTTGCTCTGTAATTACTGTAAAACTGCTGGTACAGAGATTCTTTGCGAGGCAGAAGATAAACATTAACAGCATTCAGGGCCAACATTTCAACCTGAGTCATTTGTTTGCAATCAAATAGCATTTGTAAGTTTCATTGAAAACGCCATGCTCCATCGCAGGCGAGTTGTTGGATGTGGTGGTCAGACTGGATTTCGCATCGTGTAGCGTGTGCTTCACATACTTCCGATCAAAATTTAATTTTAAAACAGTTCTGCTGCCCTGCTCTGAGATTAACCTATTTACATATCAAAATAAATTTTACCAGTTTCTCAGTACCAACCAGACATTTACATACACCAGTTTAAACAGGAACACGTTTCAGACTATTTGGCATCCGGTTATTGAGCGATATGAGCAGTGAATTGCGGCGTGTTTGACGATGCGAGGAAAGGGGAGGGAGTTCTGGGCTGTTTCCCCTCTGCTGTAGCGTGCTGTGCCGTTCCAGTGAGCCGCAGTAGCAGACAACACCAGGTGCAGGGCGTCAGGCGCGTGCCGAACTTTCGGCGAGATGCACAACATGGCTCTCTGTTACCTCCACTAAGAGCGTTTAATATCACGGCGGAGGCGTGTAAGATTGTGTCTGATATGGAAGTCATAGTTGCACACAGAGCAACGAAACGTCAGCTTACATGTGCCACATGTGGGGAAGATGTGGCAAAAAGAAGCACTCGAGTTAACTGCGATACTTCCGCATGACGTTTCTCCTCTGTTTTCAGTACAACTGCTGTTTCTAAGAAACTCATTTAAATTGAAAGTGGCAGCTATGGAAAGTTTTAAAAAGAAAATATCGGCAACGAGAGGCTCTGTGTGGGTAGGTGCCACGCATCCATTTGCCGAGGATTTGCCAGGATTACAATGGGCAGTTGAACTTGCTAATAACCTGGACTGCGGGAGCAACACATTGAACTAAGGAGCATTCATAAGTATTTGAAATTATTGGCTGCAATAAACATATGTAAAGTTGTACTTCAAACCAGATAAACATATGTTTCAAGTAGTAGTAAGAAGAGTCTCGCGGAAGAATGAAATCAGCTCAGAAATGTTGGGATCCTATTTATGCAGGAAGTTGCAAAGTAGCAGAAAATATTGGAATATCACCTGAACCGAATGTAATGATTGATGAAGGAGAGAAACGGCACGGCAGAAGAAAACGCTTTGTAGATGAAGCAGCAGGGGACAATTTAAACCATAGCTCGACGAACAGTTTTCAGCTAAATGTTTGACACGTTATTACACAGCTGTAGGGAACTTGACTGTAGCGCGTGCAGCCACACGCAACACGGACACATTCCGTTTCCCGTGGAACTACGTAAGCGAAAACGATTCCCCGGTCCAAGAGCTTGTGGGAAACGACGAATCTTGCTACAGTGTAGACGTTAATAACGACGGTCTCGGAGAAGAAATTTAACTGTTGAAAAGATTCGTGAAGGCAATGTTGTGTCTGAGCATTTCTTCTGCGCCTTGTCAGTACTCTTTGTGAGTGAAGTGTGAGTGACGGCCTCACGGACTGTTCTGCCGTTTGCCTGCTGGCGCCTCACAAGCAGAGAGGCCGCTGACAGTTGTGGCAGGAGTCACGGACTGGCGGGGAGCGGCGAGCTGCGTCAGCTGCGGCCGCAGGGAGTGAACTGAGGTGACAGCAGCTGAGTTGACAGCCGTACACTCTCCACTACACTTATTTACTCGATGTATGAGTGAAGGTAAGTGTAATTTTATTACCTGTAGTTGCACGACTTGCGTCACCGTCTCAGCTTTGCCGTTGTGACCGATGAGTGTCGAGACTGGTGTGCGTCGTTGCGAAATTGGTTTCGTGTGCTGAAACTCGGGCCTCGGTGTTCTGTCTCCAATACAACTAGAATTACTTTGCTCGTTGCAATCTTTTACCTCAAGTAGAGACAACAGTACCAGATAGAGGATTTCCTTCACATTTTGTAAGCGTGTCATGTTGTGGTCTGATTGTGTTTAGTTAAATGTAGACTGACTGTATGGTTCCAGATGATAGTCGCATTATGTAGTGTGAATACTGCTACTATGTCATTGTTATTGAACACAACAGGTACGGTAGAGTAGAATGTTTGCTGAATATGGAGAAGTAAACTGAATCTGATATCAGGAGCGAAAATTCTGGCGATAGAACTGATATAGTGTCAATCTCGGTATGTTGCAAATTAGAATAGTGTGATGTAGCACCTTGTAGAGTGGTGTGAAATACTTTTCAGCGATCAGATATTATAGAGCAGTTGTGATTGTTCACAATGAAGTGTTGACTTTTGCCATGTTTAGTCTGGAAGTGTACTCGAGACATTTTTCTTGACAGAAGGATTGTCCGTTGTTACCTGAATTATTTTGCTGTTATCTGGTGTTGTCTCAGTTTTGCTACAGCGTTGCTTAGAGTATTTGTGTGCTGTATGCTACTCGAGGAGGCCTGAAATTAGTGAGTCACGATAGGATTGAGTTTTTTGCTTCTTTATTTAAAAAATATGACGATTGCTTTTCTACAAATTGTTTCAGTTCCTGTTTTTTTTCACAGAGTTCGCTGGACGGGCTGCCTCATGACAGCATCTCCACCAGCCGCCTCCTGTCGTACTGCCTGGCGAGGTCCAGCGCTGTCTCCCCACCAAGAGTTGTGGCCCCCCTGTCGGCCCCCGCGTCGAGCAGCGCAGCCGCCACTTCTGCGTGGCCATTGAGTGCCGCCCAGTGCAGCGGCGTCGCCCCATGGTCAGTCCTGGCGTCCACCGCCGCCCCCGCCCCCACCAGCAGCCTCGCCGCCTCGACGTCTCCCCTGTGCGCTGCCCAGTGCAGGGCGGTCCAACCCCTCCACTCGTCCCTCGCCTCCACGTCGGCCCCTGCGGCGATCAGCGCCCTCAGCTCCCCCACTGCCCCCAGCTTAACCGCCTGGCCCAGCCTCCTGTTCCTCTCCTCTGCAGAGAGGCTCCTGCACAAAACACACAAACTGCCACTCTCTGCTGCAAACACACAGCGCACAGAATGAGGAAAACAGCCACACGAGGAAACAAGTGTTGCGAATACAAATCTGTCCTGAAACAAACCTACCGTATTCCCCCTCCCACAGTACAAAACAGTGCACAATTGTGTGTATGTATTAAATTACAGTACATCTGTTCTATCCCCCTCATAAGAAAATCTTCATTCATCGTCCATTACAAATAGCATTATACAACCTCTGAAAGAATTACATTGTGACATTTTGTCGCACTCATTCCTGCAAGTCAGCTCGTTTGCTCTCGGCACGCTACACCTAACCAGTCGCTCACCTCCACTAGAGAACAGCCTTCTTGCAGCTGATACTGGTCTCTGTCTGCAGCTTCACTGCCAGACGTCACACACAAGAAGAATCCCATCTCCTGGTTTTCAAACAGACACTTTCCTGGTACGCAGGCAAAAAAATTTCACTGCAGTTACCGGCAGTTTTCTTCATTCACCCTCACCAAACACTGAAACTTTGTGACACATAGACAACAATTAATTCAAAACGTGGGAGATAAACACCAACTCGGGAACACCACCCCCTAAAAAAAACTGTGTGTGTGTGTGTGTGTGTTTGTTTGACATTTTATGGCCTCATAGCACATGTATTTAACATGTGCTATCATGCTCAAAATCATCTGAACGATCTCAGTTGTCGTCCATCTTCATGTTTTTGCGGCGTAAGGACTGTTCCATAAAGTTTCTGGCGTGCAGCCGCATAAATTAAGTGGTTCGGTCCTCGGGTTTAAAAGGACGGACCAAGTGCAGCAGCGTCACTCACCACAGCTCACTCTGGAGATGGCGGGACGGTGTTCGGCCGAAATATTAGGAGAAGAGGATGAATTTATGCGGCTGCACGCCAGAAACTTTATGGAACGATCTGAATTGTGTTTCGCCTGATTTGTAATCCGTCCTCATAACATTGTTCCTCTGCTCTGTTTTCGGTACAGTCTTTGCCTGTACAAAATGTTCACTGCATGAGGCCACAAGAGACAACTGCTCTGTGTCATTATCGGTTTCCTCCTTTAAATGACACGACGAAAGTTTTTTCACTGCGCTACTATCCGGGAATGCAATCTAACAAGTAAAGACGAAATATCTCAAGTATGGTTTCAGTCACAAGTAACAAAGAGTGTGCAACTTCAAACTCGAAATGATCTGCCATAAAGTTGTGTGTTTCCCGGAGATTCGAACGCAGCACTTAATCGGATGGTTAACTGAGCGCAATCAAACGTTAGAAATCGTTATTTTTAACCAGCAACGAGATGATAGACTAAACCCAGGAGACGAAAGTGTTTTGTGTTATGGGCATTCGAAACCAACCCCTATCGACACGGACCTCTAGTCACGCGTAGACGTTATATAATGATTTACTTCATAAGCAGCGAAATGTGCACATGTCTGTATTGTAAATACAATTATGAAAATTTTCCGCTGACTAGGAATCGAACCCTGGACACACAGTTGTTGACTACATAGACACGTTGACTGTACTATCCTCTTTCACGAGTAGCTGTGAGTGGCATGTTTGAAACTGACATGATAGGACGAAAAGCTGCGTGTCTGACTAGGGAGTCGAATCCAGAACCCACCATTATTGTTGATAAAGCGCAGAAAGGCATTAAAAATCATAATAATATCTCACATGTATTTTCGTGTGGATGTGATGCAACTTAAAGTGCCATGACAGCATTCGAACCCCACAGACATGTCTTTTGTGAACGTCTTTATATTTTGCAAGCAAGTGGAAACAATGAAGCAGTGGAAATGCATCACTGCAAACTGATCAAACGCGACGAAAAGGGAGATCTGAGTGCACCACCAATATTTTCTACATCTCAGGCTGTGATAGAGTCAAGTGCCCTGTGACCTGGCACAGCGATTGGCTCATTCATTAAAAAAATGGCATAAGATAGATAACTGGTGACTGAGTTTCGACCCGGCATGACTTCCTCCTCTGTCAGGGCCCAGTCTGTACCGACTCTCCTCCAGGTTACCAGATGTGGGAGAGCTGCTACTTCTGTTGGATGAAAATGACTGCCGGATGTAAAAAATTCTACAAATGGTTTCACTTATGATTTCAGGTGTGCCACAGGGGAGTGTTGTAGGACCGTTGCTGTTCACAATATACATAAATGACCTGGTGGATGACATCGGAAGTTCACTGAGGCTTTTTGCGGATGATGCTGTGGTATATTGAGAGGCTGGAATTATGGAAAATTGTACTGAAATGTAGGAGGATCTGCAGCGAATTGATGCATGGTGTAGGGAATGGCAATTGAATCTCAGTGTAGACAACTGTAATGTGCTGCTAATACACAGAAAGAAAGATCCCATATTATTTAGCTACAATATAGCAACTCAGTAACTGGAAGCAGTTAATTCCATAAATTATCTGGGAGTACGCATTAGGAGTGATTCAAAATTGAATGATCATATAAAGTTGATCGTCGGTAAAGCAGATGCCAGACAGATTCATTGGATGAATCCTAAGGAAACGCAATCCGAAAACAAAGGAAGTAGGTTACAGTACGCTTGTTCGCCCACTGCTCGAATACTGCTGAGCAGTGTGGGATCCGTACCAGATAGGGTTGATAGAAGAGATAGAGAAGATCCAATGGAGAGCAGCGCGCTTCGTTACAGGATCATTTAGTAATCGCGAAAGTGTTACGGAAATGATAGATAAACACCAGTGGAAGACTCTGCAGGAGAGACGCACAGTAGTTCAGCACAGACTTTTGTCGGAGTTTCGAGAACATACCTTCACCGAGAAGTCAAGCAGTATATTGCTCCCTCCTACGTCTCGTCAAGAGACGGTGAGGATAAAATCTGAGAGATTAGAGCCTACACAGAAGGATACCGACAATCCTCCTTTCCACGAACAATACGAGACTGGAATAGAAGGGAGAACCGATAGAGGTACTCACGGTACCCTCCGCCACATCATCTAACTTAAAACTAACTTACGCTAAGGACGACACACACGCCCATACCACAGGGAGGACTCGGACCTCTGACGGGGGCGAACGGAGGAAAGTATCGACACCAAGGCATCAGACGTGACGAAAAGGGAGATCCGAGTTCGAATCGCAGTCCAGCACTGATATTTTCCACATCTCATGCCGAAATAAAATAAGAATCAGCTGCCCAGTGATCTTGCACGATGAGTGGCACATACATCAAAAAACAATCTCGCGTAAGAAAGCATACTGGTGACTGACTTTCAACCTAGCATGATTAGGCGTCTGTCATGGCTCTGTTTTGAAATTTGTAAGACTGGATGTCAATTATGACTATTAAGGTAAATACATTGCTTGTTCTGTATCAAAATCTTTCATTTGCTAACTATGCCTATCAGTAGTTAGTGCCTTCAGTAGTTTGAATCTTTTATTTAGCAGGCAGTAGTGGCGCTCGCTGTATTGCAGTAGTTCGAGTAACGAAGATTCTTATGAGGAAAGTCATTTGTGAAAGGTATAGGTTAATGTTAGTCAGGGCCATTCTTTTGTAGGGATTTTTGAAAGTCAGATTGTGTTGCGCTAAAAATATTGTCTCAGTTTAAGCAGTCATGTATAAATTTTTCTAAGGAGACATTTCATATGTCGACCCTTAGCCGAGGATACCTCACTGGAATCACCTGATTTTTTCTTGTAGTTTGTGTAATTAGTGTAGATTTTGTTTATTGCTAGCACGTAATTGTAGAGAGAATCTCCTTTGTAGTTGCAGTCTTTCATTGCTGTACAGTAAAACGGGTGTGGTACGCATGTAGATTTGCAGCAAGTATTTCGCAGCTTGCAATTAACTAGATATTATTTTCAGCGCTATGTTAATGTGTTATCGTGTGAAATATTGTGACAATAATGGCGTGTGAAAAACGTACCACTAGGCTCCAAAGTAAACTGAGAAATAATAGTGACGACGAGCATAGCTTACCAGCACCGCTGTGTAATGAATTAACAGACATTCAAAGTAGTAATTTCGTAACTGTGCATAGGGAAATGGAGCGGGCGTCAAATAATGGTGTAGACAGTGAAACAGGTAGTGAACAGGGAAGCATTATCGATCGATCGGTCGGCAACAGGTCGCCTCAGGAATCGGGAATGGCAGAACACAATATTGCAAACACTGTAGACTCAGGTTTTTGGTTCTCACCGTTTTCTCAAATGAGTCAAGACATTTTCCGCTTGTCAAAATGTGAATGTTGCCGGTGCAAATTCACTGCCGAAAAGCACTGAGGAACATGTTTCAGACACCAGTGCATTGTTATTACAATTAATGCAACAAATGAGACAAAAGCTTCAAAAGTTAGATGCAATGGAACAAAATCAGAGACAAACACAGCAAAAGCTTCAAAAGTTAGACATAAAGGAACAAAATCTTCAAAAGTTAGACACAATGGAACAACACCAGAGACAAACACAGCAACAGTCACATGCAATGGAACAAAATCTTCACACCACGCTTGAACAAACACGTGAAGATTTAACTTCTGAGTTACATAAAATCTAATCTAAATGTCAAAAAGTCTGTAACGACATAAAAACACAAATTTGTGAGAATTTTCAACCTATTTTTTCGCGGCATGAAAACGCATTACAGAATCACGAAGCAGCCATAAAAGAACTGCAAATTATTGTTCATGAAAATCATGAGACCTTGCAAGCTAAAACTGACTCAGTTGCATCTACCGATTCAGTTACGCAACTTGCAAAAACTCAGGAAAACTTAAAGGACACAGTAGAAAGACACATGGAGGAAATTAGTTCATTATCAGAGAAAGTAGTTGAACTTTCGGATCAGCTAAATAAATTAACTACGAAGGTAGATGATAATCTGAATGACACAAAACCAGTAGTCTTTAATGACACAGAAGAGTGTGAACAAATTAGGAAATTCAAACAAAATCAGAATCAAATTAATACGCAACACCAAAGAGAAATCCGGGAAGTACAAGATCAGCTGACACAGGTAATACAAGAATTACGTATTTCAGAGCACACTCGCGCTCCAATACGGGAAGAGGGACATAGAAATACGGGACAGCCACAAAATAATAACACAGGACACTTCGGAAATTATGAAAGAAATTGGCAATGTGCACCGAATTTTGAGATGGAACCGCCGACACGACGTAGCAATGACCGACAGGCGACTCGCCGACATGATAATTCTGACTATAAGCTGTTCATTACTACACGTAAATTCAAAACGTTTAAGAATTCTGCCAACGACATTTATCCACAAGCGTGGCTCCATCAATTCTCTCATTGTTTTCCTCCCAACTGGTCATTGGAGCACAGGTCTGTAAGAATGCGATCGGTCATTCACGATTGCCACAGTGAAGGAGAATTTTACCATGCCTTCCTCTCAGCATATTGGTCTCAAGCTACACAAGACCGAGTAAAACATAGCATCATAATGATGAAACATTTCGAACAATCTGAATTTTCCAGTCTTGTGAAATATTTTGAAGACATGTTGCACAAGAATCAGTACCTGTCAAACCCATACCGCCCCTCAGAACTCATCCGCATTTGCTTAATCAAATTACCTGAACATTTACGACATATTATTTTGGCAGGATGTTGCAAAGACGACATTGAAGCTTTTCAGGGACTCTTACAAGAATTAGAAATTGACACTGATAATCGCGGAACGCGAAAACAGGAACACAACAATTACAGGTCACATCCGTCGCAATTCCGCAATGAAAGAAGTAATAACTGGACACGACAAGACTATTCTCACAACACAAATCGTGACCAAAACAGACACCACCCGTATGACAACCGTTGGCAGAGTAGTAATAACTACAGGGAAAGATCACCTCTCCGCAGTAGTGACTATCACAGAGACAATCAGAGAAACAGACAATATGGGAACCAAAATAATTATTATCGAGGGAGACAGAATAACTTCAGACGCAACGGTCCAGCGCGCAGTTACGATTCAGGGAGAAATTCTCCACCACGTGACCGACATGAAAGAAACTATGGAATCTACCAACATGATGACAGACGATATGATCATAATGACAGACCTGAATTGCATCAGAACTGGCGAGATTCAAACAGAGCAGGGCCCTCTCGACAAGGTGAATATGTAGAAGTTAGGTCTCCTAATCCCAGTAACGACGCGCGCCAACAAAGAAACAGACAATGACTCGTACCGCAGGCAGCCACGTGTGCCCGCTGGCTCAGAGAAAAATAACAGACGCTAACCTTGAGAAAAATTCCAGCATTCTTTACCGACGTATACAACATGATAATTGTGTTCAAGTAGAAACTGTGAGCACTAGGAAGAGTAAAGGATTGCACCACATTTCACACGTAAAACCGTTTATTGAGAGATAATCTGCTTTTTAACTTTGTCTTTTCACTTTACATTGCTACTATGCTTTGTCAGACTTATAATCTGTTAACATGCAACAATGTTTGAAGTTAAATACCCAGTCAAGAACCAAGAGAACTTATTTAAACAGAAATTACGAATGCATTGTTATTGTGAACAGATGACACAGTGTTATTGTGTGTGTACATTCTTGCTTGTTAGTTGCACGATTACGTAACAACTATAAGGCTCATATACTTAGAACAATTACTAATACTGCTAATGAGATTTTAATGCAACATTTTGGTTTACTTGAAAATACATTCTGGGTTTAAAGTACTTTCTGTGAGATACCAGATGACACAGTAGTTAGTTTATGTGACAGCTACACGATTTTATCACGACGCTACTAATGAGTGACAATTTACAATGTTGCTTTTTCAGTGTTTCTGTTTTATATCTGCACAGTTTTTCTGTATTATTCTGGAAAGTGAAACATGTTTTAGTAGTAAATTTTGTGGTATAGCAACAATGGGACAGCCTTTTCCGTAGCACAACAATACGTTACATTATAGTACTTTCTTGATCACGGTAAGGTACGTAATAACTACGGTATCTATACGCAAAGAATTTCACTTTCGTTTATGATGAGGTGAGTACATTGACTTCAACAGAACTTTGCTTACAGAGGATGATAACTACGACACTTCCACAGAATTATCTTATAGCAAGACGCACATTTAGCGCTACAGGACATGCATTTGAGTGATTAATTTTGAACTTAAAACATTTATTTTTAAAGATTTTGGAATTACAATGATACAAAGGTTTTCTGTGATACATTTCATTCCATTGCTGTAATCTGTAATACCTGAGGTTATAATTACGTTAATGCTCAGGGGGGTACACGCTTACTTTGTGTATCATGTGTTTGGCAAGCACAAGGAGCCCTACCTAATATGGTATTCGCTTATACAACTTTACACATCAGTACCATATTTCTGTAACACAGAATTACACAGCTATCTGATCATTTAACTAAGAGAGAGAAACATTTTTTTTTTACTACATCAGTGACAGATGTTTACTTAATTACACAGTTGGATAACTTCACACTTATGAAATTGTATTTTGTCTGTCCTTTGTGAACTGTTCATATTTTTTTCGGAACCATTGTGATACTATGAGAGATTTGATGTCGTATTTGGTAAGGGAGCATGATTTTTAAATACGTTTGAGGTAGATGACACTATTGAAATGAGCAGATAATTTTTTTAAGGTTTTTACATTATTGCAGAAAGCTACGACGTTTTTGAGATTTGACTGAGGTTTATGATGTTATTTTTATGACGACGATGTGTATTTTGCTGTTGAGGTATGTTTATGATCAATAAGCTGATGCTATATGAGGAATTTGATTATGCTACATATTTATAATGATGAAATATTGAAGAGTCGACGAATAAGGTAAGAAATAATGAGTAGTGGTTAGGGACTCTGGTTTGTGAAAAAGGTTGCTGGAAACCAAGAATCGTACTTTAAGAGTTATGAAATGTATGTAAATGCATGAATGTATTACAATGCCGACGAAAATTTTTTGGACTCTGTTTTATCAATAGGATTTTGTTTCTACAGATTTGTAATGGAAATTCTTGACCTGTGAAATATTTTTATATGAGACTGTCACTGTAGCGGAAACTGCTGTCGTAAATATTTCCGTAAGTTAAGTGACCACCTGCACGTAATGCGTCGTGGGTACCCAGCTGTGTCAGACGCCTGGAGAAAAAGCCATTGGTGTGTGCCTTTTCAGAGACACAGTAGAAAAAAAAGGGAGGCCATTATCCTCGCTATTGACATTCCTTTGTAAAAAGCATCGCAAATACGACACGCTCAAACTTGAAAACATATGATTATACTGTGGAGATATTTACTAAAATGCCTAATGAAACGATGAGAAACATTTCACGGCTATTGTCTTGCTAGTTGAGAGAAATGCCATATGGCTTGCTTTATGTATTTATTTACTCATGTTGTTTAATATCTAGTTTCTAGCTGCACTGCAGCAATGGTTAAAATAAAATTTAATAGATGTACTAATATAAATATTTTATGCCTACAGATCCAGTAAATAATTTTATGACCTATTCAAAAAAACGAAGGAGCATAAAAAGACATTTCCCTTCACAGGAATTGCATATGGAATTTTCTTTTCAACTACTTGGTAATTTTTTTGGTAGAATAACTTCTTGTGGTGCACCACTTTAATTACATAGACATTAAGATGTGAACATACATTTCCCTTGTCTGCATTTTTGTCTTTAATGTAATATTTTTTCTGCTTGAGCTATGTCATGTTTAGATATAAATTATTGCATTTGCTGCTGCTGTTTGCCAGGCACAGTGTTACTGAATTTGACTGCGTTACTCTGCTAAGCCAGTTTACTACTGATTTATTTTTCTTTTTTGCTGCTCATTGCCTTATATTAGTTGTAATACTGTTGCTTACTTTGTCAATTTGTATTTTTTTTGTCCTTGCTGTTTGTGTTAATTTGTTATGTACTGCTGCATTGCTTCGTCCCTTGGTTTAGCATTTGAGCTCAGTAGATTTAAGTTAGCTTAAGAGGGGGTAGACTATATAAGAGAATGAGTTGCGATGAATTGGAAGAAATGCATTGAGAAGTTATACAAAAAAAGTACAGAAAGCAGGTATAGATAGGACCTTGTGGGAATAATGATGAACGAAGGGAGATCTCCAAGAAAAAAAAGGTTTTGTTTGCAAAATACTGCAGTACCAAATGTTACACTGAAAACAAACCCTGTCCTTTCCCCCTGTGTTATTCTGCTTTGTGTTTGTGTACTCTTGCATTTTTGTGTTTTTCCTGTCTTTATGTGTTAAGCTAATAAGACTTATGTTGTAGAATTTTTCTAGTACTAAGCTACATATACTATGATGAGGAATACTGTTATCCTCAAGTATAATTTGCATTAATAATACGTTATATACTTTGTAAAGATGTTAGACATTATAAATTCTGCTCTGTTTTAATGCTCATGTGTGAAGTTGATGTTTCAATAATTATTCTGATCTTTTATGTATTTACTTATGTCATAATTCCTATAACACTGATGTATATGTTACTTCGATTCTTTTGTAAAGCCTGTACTACAAATGTTATCTGTATTGTTATGTTCTTTAATGATGTATTTTGTACCTTTGTCATTGTATTTTTATGTTATAAAATTGTAATTGACACCAGTTCATCAAATTAAGTAACTCGTAAGTTACATTTCACTGCACACGTTTCTGTTAGTCATAGTATATGGACAATATGTGAGAAGTAGGGACTGATAGTGTTTGCACGTGTGTTAATAATACAGCAAGGGACTGGTTAACAGCATTGCCAGTTCTAAGGACAATTCCAAAAACTTTGTGAGTGCACAAGTGGTGGTTTATGGACTTGCTATATTGTCCGCAAGACTCTTCGATGGTGATTGTGCACCTGCACAGTTGCAACAGATGGCTGCTGGCCATCTCTGCAAGGACTACAGTGGGTCTGCACCTTTGATGACCCACCAATACCATTATTTCTACAAGGACTGCAGTGGGTCTGCACCTCTGGTGGCCCACCAATACTGTAATCTCTACCAGGACTATAGTGTGTCTGCTCTGTGATGACCTACCTACCAATACGCTTCAAAATTTCGACTGACTCTGCTGTGGGTTTGCTCTGTTGTGGACCAATACCTGTCTGCATGTCAAGAGTCAGTACTGTCTTTCCATTGGAAGGACAATACTACTACTTCAAGATTGCATGGAAATCCATTACTTCCGTGTGCATTTTCTTTTACTGCTCAGACTTTGAGAGAAACACTGCAATGTTACTGTGATGAATGATCAGGACTGTCTTTATGGACTGTAAGAAAATTTTAGCTTTTGACCAACATTGTATCAATAAGTGGGTGCATTTGATATCTTTGTTATTGTAATTATGAAAAATTGTATCAAATCATTATTGGTCACTGCCCAAAACAATTTGTAAAATTTTTTGTGGGGAGCATGGGGGCTATGTAAGTAGGCTGTTTATGTTTTCTTATTGACAACGTTACGTAGCGCTCTGTATGGAAATCACTGGCTATGCTGTGTGCAGTCTGTGGCTAGGTTTGCATTGTTGTCTGCCATTGTAGTGTTGGGCAGCTGGATGTGAACAGCACGTAGTGTTGCGCAGTTGGAGGTGAGCCGCCTGCAGTGGTGGACGTGGGGAGAGAAATGGCGGAGTTTTGAAATTTGTAAGACTGGATGTCAATTATGACTATTAAGGTAAATACATTGTTTGCTCTCTATCAAAATCTTTCATTTGCTAACTATGCCTATCAGTAGTTAGTGCCTTCAGTAGTTTGAATCTTGAATTTAGCTGGCAGTAGTGGCGCTCGCTGTATAGCAGTAGTTCGAGTAACGAAGATTTTTGGTGAGCTAAGTGATTTGTGAAAGGTATAGGTTAATGTTAGTCCGGGCCATTCTTTTGTAGGGATTTTTGAAAGTCAGACTGCGTTCTGCTAAAAATATTGTGTGTCAGTTTCAGCACAGTCATGTACAATTTTTCAAAAGGGACTTTTCAACTTACACTAAGGACGACACACACGCCCATACCAGAGGGAGGACTCGAACCTCAGACGGGGGCAGCCGTGCAGACCGCGTGGCGAACAGTGGAAAGTATCAACACAAAGCCATCAGACGTGATGAAAAGGGAGATCCGAGTTCGAATCTCAGTCCAGCACCGATATTTTCCACATCTCATGCCGAAATAAAATAAGAATCAGCTGCCCAGTGATCTTGCACGATGAGTGGCACATTCATCAAAAAACACTCTCGCGTAAGAAAGCATACTGGTGACTGACTTTCAACCTGGCATGATTAGGCCTCTGTCATGGCCCACCCTATAAGGACTCTCGCGCAACATGTAGCAAAGTGACGTCTCTTATGTCCGTTTGGAACCACAGTGCAACACTACATTTTTCGAATGACGTCACCAGAGGTGAAGATGTGCTGTTCGTACTTCTTAAATTGATTGCCTTATGTGAGAACCTAGCCCCGACCATCACAAGAATCATTCCAAATAAACACCTGTCTGCACAGAGCATTGGTTCATGACTGTGTCGTAATGAAGGCCTTTCCACACTAATGGAAAATTCCGATTCCATGGAGGTCGATTAAAACTTGTTCGAAACGTTTCTTTGTTGGTCCATATCGACAGTCAGTGGGCAGCTTGGCTACCTAAGGCGTGCTCCTGACTTGGTTCTGTTATCGCCGAAACAAGATCACGTTAAGAGGCAGCTGCACGAACGGGCAACACGGTATAGTGCGCAGATTTCTGCAGGATGTGCCTTTCCACTTGCGGTTCTACGCTCATAGTATTTCGGGTCTATTCACAAATTTTTGTAAACCCAAAGGCTAGATATTGAACATACTCTCGTCTTTGGTTTCGAAATTGCATTTCGTCTCGCGTAATTGCATTCCTGCAGAATTTTATGGGGAGAGTACTGAAGCATGTAAGCAACCAGGATAGATTATACCTAAAAACTGGACAAGTTTTTGTCAAAACTTAAATCGTGTTTGCAGGTGCTAGTAACATAATAATTGGTTGGATGAAAACGTGCACTTTTGAAATGCAGCAAACAGCTGAAGTATTGTTCTGCGAGGTGATTAAGGCCCACCTGCCAGGAAGGTGGAAATAAAATAAAATCTGAAACTAATAACATGTTTTAGTCTACCGTACTCAGATCAATGTATTTTACTTTGCTTGATAGCTCCCGGCCACAGAGATCAATTTCCTTTTCGTTTGAAGTGACAGCAATAAACGAAGAGGGGACAGCAAACTCACTAAACGTAAACGCAGGCCACGTGGAGATTAGCCACCTCCCCAACATAACTCACAAGGAGACGGTACGACGACGTGGTCGGGGATTTGTCCGAAATTTTGCGTGGTCAAAGACACCTAACACCTCACGTGGTTAAAATATTAGGACGCACTACTTGGAAAATCCCGAGAAAAATCGGTCCAAAGTTTCTAAGGTGCCTTATGAGTATAAAATGTTGGTCCAGTGCCGAGCCGCCATGTGGTATTATTTTGTGAATAGGAAATTTTCTACGAACTCCAGACTACATTCTATTAATCTGGCTGATTCCCCTTCGCGTACCACTTGCAACCTGATTGACACAGATGAACATCAATTTGTCTGTGGAAATGCAAATAATATATGGTTGTCCCTCAGAAAAAAATTAGCAACTATGCAGAGAAAACCGCCGTATTTGATAACGCCAACGTGGCTTTTATTCCCGGAAGAAGAATTATACCCCACCTCAAAGAAAAATGCCGTCAACTGGTTGAAGGGACACGCGGTATTTTACCCGCTGTCCAGTAAAAAAAGGAGCAAAGGAGATTTTTGGACGTACATCTCCGACCGGCATCACAAGCTACTACGCATAAATAATTACTATGATACATACACCAACTTCCTCAGAAGAAGCATCATGTGAACTCCATTTTCGATTATGCGATTCAGAATATGAAGAAATGAGAGACAACTTAATCTTTGAAAAACAAATATGATCAAGTGACGAATGTCACTATTTGGTTTAGGCCTTGATTTCTTCTAAAACATCAAGGAACCTGTAATTAATTTTCGTTAGTTTTATTGCGCTCGATGAAGCAACAGATCTTACAGATACAGCCCAAGTTGTGATATACATACGAGGTGTCGATAACGCACTGTGAAACAGAGGACGTTTTGGACTTAGTACCTTTGCAAGGGACTACTACAAGTGCGGACTTACTCCAAGCTGTCGAGCAAGCGATTGATGGTGTCGGTATGGATTGGAATCTGTAAGTCTCAAATGGTTCAAAGGGCTCTGAGCACTATGGGACTTAACTTCTGAGGTCATCAGTCCCCTAGAACTTAGAACTACTTAAACCTAACCAACCTAAGGACATCACACACATCCATGCCCGAGGCAGGATTCGAACCTGCGACCGTAGCGGTCGCGCGGTTCCAAACTGTAGCGCCTAGAACCGCTCGGCCACCCTGACCAGCGGTGAGTCTCAGTGACCACAGATGGAGCACCATCAATGCAAAGCCATCGGAGAGGACTCATAGCACGGATGCGCCAAAGGCTAGGACGCACAAATGAGACGTATGGATTCATTGCATTCTGCATCGAGAGGCGCTTTGTGCAAAATCAGTAACGTTAGCAAATGTCATGCACATTGTTGTGCATACTGTAAACTACCTGAAGACACATGGACATAAGCATCGCCAGTTTCGGCGGTTCTTGCAGGAATTAGGAGCGGAGTACGGTGACATAGCTTACTATACTGAAGTACGCTGGATCAGTTGAGGTAAAATGCTGAAAATATTTTTCGATTTACGTTTGGTCATAGTAAAATTCTTACATGAGAAGGGAAAAAATGAACCTATGTTGGAAGACCCTTGTTGGATATCAGACCTTGCATTTCTTGTGGACATTACGTCTCACATGAACAGCCTGAACGTCAGTTTGCAAGGTGAAAATAATTTAATTTCTGACATGTTGGAAAAAGTAACTGCCTTTGAAAGGAAACTTGCGCTTTGGGAGCGCCAGCTAATGACAGAAAATACTGCAGATTTCGCGACTCTTGGACTGGTGCATGAAAGTGCTAGATTTCAAGAATACGTGTCAATAATTGGAAAAATTAAGGAACAATTTCGAGCACAATTTGCAGATGATACGAGTTTGCCTCCTGCCATTCGCCTCTTTGCTCGACCGTTCTCGTCGTCAGTTGATGATGCACCAAATGACCTACAGATGGAACTGATCGACCTACAGTGCAATACAAAACTGAAGGACAAGTTCTTTGCAGTGCGAAGTACAAAAGAATTCTACAAAAATTTTTCACAACAAGAATTTCCACACCTGCACAAAGATGCCGCGAGACTTATGTCTATGTTCGGGTTGACATATATTTGTGAAAGGTTTTTCTGGCTGATGTAAATGAATAAATCAAGGTTTCTATCAAGCATAAGTGATGAAAATCTTCACAACTGCTTGCGTTCGTCAATGAGCTGATCTTTTATGCCCGATATTAACTATATCATTTCTCATGACCAGTGATAAATGTGTTTGGATTTATTCCTTTCATAATAAAAAGTTATTGTTTACTAACTGTGCATTATTGCATCATTCTGCTCCATGGTACATTATTATCAGGAAAATTGCTCATTAAACCGATTGTTCGAATGTATACTTACATTTACGGTTTTTTTTTTTTTTTTTTTAATGTGTGAAGGGCTACGCTCAGCTGATGTCGATAAACAATAACCTTCATCTAATTGTCGGTTATTATGCATATTTTAGACGGAACTGATACTAGTATTGAAATAGCAGGTGATCGAGAGGCCTGCGGTTATTATTCTGTTCAGAGGTCAGTGAGACAGAAATTATGTGGGTGTAACTGAGGGCACCGAGAATTAGTTATAGGAAACCTTGCATTAGTTTAATGTTATTTGAAATCACGAATAAGGTTCGCTGGAAGTCGCTGACTGCTCTCTCTCTTAAATACTAGATCAAAAACATTACGCGTATTTGCGTGCCGTCAGTCAAGCTGCCTTAATAAAAACGCACGGTTGTTAACTGTATTACTTTTCTTACTGGGTTAAACTGGTAACATAAAAGTAGAAGTCTCAATGAGTAGATTGTGACAGTATTTTAAATGTTTTAATACGCAAAATACCTTCCCATGGTTGGCTTGCAAGCTGTGGAAAGAGCACTAGAATGCGCTGGTACAGAGTACCCCAGCAAGTGGATAAAGCGACATCTATGCATAGAAACATGCACTACATGAATGCTGACGGCTGCGGAATGCACGCTGTGACCCGGAAGTTGCACATGTGCAGGAGCACCACACGTGTGCAGAATTTCTGGCCGGCCCTGAGAAAGCAGAATTTATTACTATCTTAGAAAGCAACAGTAGATCATTTTTGGTTAACCCGGACTGGCTCAAAATTTTGGATACTGTATTGCAACTCTGGATCATGATCCATTCTTTGTGGAACCGTATTTGGTACCTTTTTCTAAGAAACAGGCTGTGCAGAATGAAACAGATAAGATTATGGAATGAGGAGTGATATAATACAGTAACAGCGAATATATCAGTTCACTTATCATTGTAAACAAGGATGGAGGAGTACATGTGGCCATTGGTGCACAAACTGTGAACAAAGTAAAAAGAGAGGTTCACAGGCCTGAAAATCTGGACAAAATGTTGCAAAAATTTCATAATGAGGTATTTAACCAGCTTCAACATGACTGCTGGCTATTGGCAAATCCCATTAAGTCTAGAATCGCATGGATATAAAGCAATCCTGTTTACCGGGAAATGTTATCGATACAAAGTAGTTCCATTTGGACTGAATACCTCTCTGGCAGTGTTTATTAGAGCTCTGGACTGTGTTAGGAGAGGAGTTGAGTTCCAGGTTAACTATTTATGTAGATGATTTATTTATCTCCAATGAAAACTGGCAAAAAAGCTCCAAACTGTTGCTTTTCAAGCAGGAGGCATCACTTTAAAATTATAGTGAACATGAACTTGTAAAATTAGAAATTAAATTCTTGAGCCATATTATTACTACTACCGGCATTAATAAGGACCTCGAGAAAGCTATGTGCCTTAGAAAAATTTCCCCCACCAAAAAATAGGAAACAGTGGTAAGCCTTTTTAGGTTGGTGTGGATTTTGCAGAAAATTTGTTAAGGGGAAACCCTTCAATAATCCACACTTGAACAATCTATAAAAAGATTTAGTGCTTTTGATTAGACAGATGGGAGTCAGCAGGATTGTGAATCCTTAAAGATTAAACTTTGACAGGATAATGTTTTATATCACCCAGTACTGTCAGAGACTTTCAATATGAATACTGACAGTAGCACCTATGGGATTGGTATTTAAATTTTCCAGGAGATAAATGGTACAGGAAATTTAGCTCTTAGAACTATAGCTTTTGCCAGCAGGGCATTTACAGGAAACAAAAGGAACCATACCATATCAGAGGAGGTAACCTTGGCCATATTATGGGACCTAAGGAAATTTATAGATTGGTGGGGTTTTAAGATCATCACACATTGACCACAAAGCTCAAACATTCCTTAAAGGTTGTTGCCTTCTAAATGGCAGGCTCACCCAATGGGCTTTATACCTGCAACAATTTAATTATGAAATCTGCTATGTAAAGGGTACAAAAAAATTATGTGGCAATGAATTGTCCCAATGGTACAGATGAAGTACCCAAGGAATGCAATGGAGATGGAACTTTCCAAATTAATTACATGAAGAAGATCAGGCTGAAATGAATTTGAACAGATTTGCAAAACCATGCGATATCATCAAAATGAGCAACCAAATTGGAAGAAATCTGTATAAGTAAATTTTGATTTTTAAAACTATCTTGTATAAGAGGAAAGGCTTCATTACTCAAGAATGGATGGTGTGTTGGCCTACCCAATTTGATACAGATGTCAGATTATTTTCACTAGCATTGGGCCAAAGGAGTGTCTAGATAAACTGGCTAGCGTTATAGTGATTGCCAATAGTATGAGTCGAAAGGTAACTGAACGTATTAGGTCTTGTGACATCTGCCAGATAGCTAAGGTAACCAATAGAACTAATCAAGGTCCAATGCAGAACACGTTACCTAAAGATACCATGGATATACTGCCTGTGGAGTTGTATGGACCCCTCCCCACAACTTCTGGTAATTGTAAATGTATTTTAGTGATTTCGGAAGTATTTTCTAAATTTATAAAATTGTATCTCCTGAAAAAGGTGACAGCAATGTCAGTATTCGATAGGATGATTCAGTATTTGAGAACCATTGGAAAACCCAGTGCAGTACTGCCCAATAATGGCCCCAATTTATTTTCAAAACCTGGCAAGATGGAATGGAGCAGAATGGTGTAGAAACTAAATATATTAATGAAGACCTTGCCTCATGGGTTTACTGAGTTCACACCTGGGGAAATTCTGTTCAGTACTAAGAGCAAATGTTTAAATGAGGAAAAACTAGAGTTCCCACCGTTTACAGATTTGGGATTAGCCCAGAAGAAAGAATTGGTAAAAGAAGAAACAAAGCCGAAACGAGATCTAAAATGCACAATAGCAACCTGAAGTTTGCCATGTTCAAAATTGGAGACTGTTTTTCTGAAGACCCATGAATAATTAAGTGAACTTAACCACGAAATTTCTAAATTTATGTATATATAATGGGCCATTCACAGTACAAGACACACCTCACAACAATGCCTACTATTTAATCTACCCAGAGTCGAAGAAGATCCATGATGTCCATAATGTAGTGGATCTGAAACTGTATGTGCCTAGGAATGAATACATGAAGAAATCATACCAGACTAAAAATGTATATTATGCTGTAGATGAAATAATGTATCTATCTTATGAAGCTACTATACTGTATTTAACTGTAATTTATGTTCTTATAAAAATGCTGTTACCTATGTAAAATTGCTGTTACTATCTTAGAAGTTCCAGATTCTAAAACCTGTTGTAAAATATGTGATACCCTGTACTGAAAGGGCTACAAGCAAATGTTGCCAAATTGAAAAGGAATGTGGAATGCCTTTAATACAGAATGGGCAGCATAGAAGACTTGCCAAAGTGGGGAAAAAAACTATGTCTGTAATAGACTGCTAAAACCCAAAATGGGCAGCCAATTGATTAATGTGATATGTAATTTGTTAATGTTGTCAAATGCAGTGCAAGATGCTATTGCAGGTAGCAAAATTATTTTATTTTCATATCTGTTAGTGTTGTATGTGCTTTGCTACAGTTTTCAAAGAGGGACTGTGTTTCAAATAAAGGCAGTAAGAAAAGAATAGTAGGTTCAGTTTAAATATGTTTGTTTACATAAATATCAAAGAATAGACTACTATTATTAGAATCAGCATTGATAGTTTCCTCCTTTGTAAATTCGAAATCATGCTATAGGATGTGTTGCATGTACAATGTCAAATTGCTTGTGATATATGTAGGGGGTATACTTGTATGTGTATACCTACATTTCTTGAATGCTTACAACATGCTACTGAATATTCTTGACAATACAGATAAATTTTGCTTACTACTCAACTTACCGTTTCACAAAATGAGAATCAGATGTGACAGGTGTACATAATTTAATAATGTTGCTTATATCTTGTTTTGGTAATGAAGTGTATACAGTGTATAGTGTTTCAATGTGTTTTGCAATGTATTCTTTTCATGCTCAACTCTGGATAAAGTGATTATTATTTTCGACTGCTTGGTACCATTAAGGTGTTATTGATGTTTGCCTAGCAGGAATCTTCAATGAACCCTGGGGCATATGTAACATCCATTTTTGACCTACTTTGTATTGATATTTCTATTTGTAGAGTTGCTTATGTAGAGTGCTGTATCTGTCATATGTAGAGTGTTTTGCCTGTCACGGAAAGTCTTTGACAATGTATACATATTTCAGTTATGTTAACTTTTTGAACAATGTTCAATTTATGCTTATGAATGTAAATAACTACTGGAATGATTGTTATATAATGTACTGTAAATGACTTGGTCCATAGTTAGGGAACGCAGGGTTGAATGTAAAAGATGTGGGGAAGCCCTACAGCTACGGAAGTAGCCTGGCGGAAAGGAAAAGGAGTGGTTAGCGCAAGCTGAAATGTGTCCTTTGCAACAGGTAAGGAATGAGGCCTGACCAGTGCTGTGGTTAATATCTCGCTAGCAGTAGCGGAACATTGTAGTTCATATTCTTGGAGTGTTGAGGCAGAGGAACTTAAGAGTGTTATATATGGACCTCGGATGCTGCATTTGGTGATACCATTATCATGGCATTGTTTTCGGCCCTGCAAAAATATAATTCAGAAGATCTATAACAGGGCGAGGCCAACAGTACTGCCATGACTACATCACTGCCATATTATCAGCCACTGCAAATCAGGCCACCAGTGACACCAGCTTTCCACCAAATTGTTTATATTTGGCACTGTAAATGAACTAGGTATTTGTGAAATTTGGTTGATTTTAATAACAATCGTGGTGTTGCTAAAATCTCTATATTACACCTGTGATTATCCCAAATCACAAACCTTGAGAATCCTATCCTAGTGAATTTAATTCCGAGTGTGCTAATTTATTATGAAAAGACTATTAAGCAGCCGTAAAAATAGTTGGGATTGCTTTCTAATGTGTGGAGTTATTGTGTTTCAAGTTCAGTTTAATAATTTGAGAAATACACCACTTCCAGTGCATTTTTAAATCGATCTCCACTAATTTTCTTAAATACTTTGCCTTACTTAAAAGCTGTCCAAAAATAGTAAAGTTGTTAGTTAAAAGAATAATACTGATTAGAACTGAAAAAGATTATTAATTGTTGCATTTATGCACTTTGATCAGAATTACAAAGTTTTATTACTGTTCATTCCATGAGAAGGTGTTTGAACTTGAATTTAATGGTGTTGGCATTTGCCCACCCAACTATATATTGAGAAGGTTAAAAGACTACTTTTCAAAGCACATTTGTTATTTGAAGAGTTATAGTTTGTTGTGCTTCACTTAATGAATAATTATTGATGAGAATACTCACCATTTTCCATACACACTTGTGAACATTTGTTAATGAGCATGGCTGTTCAAACCATGAAACTAAGGCCCTCATGTACTAAACTAGTTAGTTAATGAAACAAAGCAAAGGTCCCTCCACAGCCAATGTAGTTAGATTTGCATTCTGTTTAATTGCTTCAAACTGGGCTCAATAAAGAAATATTTACTGCATTAGCTACTTAAATGCAAGCTGGGTAACGTAAAGGTATAGAGACCGTGTACTAGCAATGATGTTATATGGTATGATCATAATAGACCTCCTGATTTAAATCAATCATTTCATGCTCTGCCCTGTTTAGTATTGCTATTAGTTTCATGTGTGTTGGTGACTGGTTCTATTAACTGCTGCATCTAGTTCATTCAAGGCAGGGCTTAACTTTTAAACTTTTAGGTGCCGTAAGGCACCCCCTTTTACCACTCCCCACTGGCCACAGAGAGAGACTTGTGATAAGACTTACAATGAGAAATTCTTTCTTAAATACAGTTCTGAAATTCAGGTTTTTAAACCATATCTTATAATCAAAAACATAACACCACAAGGTGCCACCATCTGCCGTACCAGTGTCACTTTGCTCCATAGTTCTGCTTCACATGTATTGGCACCAAGTCATACTCACGACATCACGTTTTCAGATGCTGCCAGCCACAACGTTCAAACAGTTTTTTGTAGCTGCTCTATGAACGTGTGTTCAGTATTTATCAACAAGGCATTTAGCAGTTAATGACTGAGATATTCCTGCTCCATCTGGGTCTAGTACAATTTCGATTTCCCACGTCTTCACGCAACGTTAATTCTGTGAGCATTTTGTACCATAGCAGCCGATCATTGCGTCGCGCCTGAGTTGATAACAATGCAAGATAAAGTTAAAACATTCCCCCTCCCCCTTCCTCGCCCTGAGGCTGCCATAATCTTCCTCCTCTCCTCCCCACATCATGTTACACTGCCATGGGGAAAGACTATATGTAATGTTCTTCAGTCAGATTTTGTCACTTGAAACTTTCATGATAGTGAGTGAAAAAGAAAGCACAAGGTTTACTTATACAGGTAATAAATAAATTCCCTTCTGAATGTAAAATGTAACTAATAGATTAAGAAATATCTATGACTTAACTTTTGCACTTGTAAAATAATTAAGTAGTTCCTATGTTACTAGCCAAAGGGAAAGGTCTTTACCATTTAATTAACATGAGACTCAACGTGTAAAAATTGAACTGAAAAACCACTATTGTTCCCAGAATGAAATTTCCACTCTGCAGTGGAGTATGCGCTGATATGAAACTTCCTGGCAGATTAAAACTGTGTGCCGGACTGAGACTCGAACTCGGGACCTTTGCCTTTCGTGGGCAAGTGTTCTTTATGTTATAATAATCAGGAAATGATAAACTCGTCATAGAGATGACAGATTTGTTCTTTTCCATAAGTCCAGTGTCTTAACTGAGAAAAACATATTTCATGAGTAGCCGCTGCAAACTGAATATTTATTTATTAAACCACAAACAATCAAAAGGGACCTGTTGTTATAAATGTGAACACATTTTCTGCAATCTGACCGAAAAATGTTTTACATGTAGAATATATCTTGTAGGAAAAGCAATCAACGCATTTGGCATTGAGAGAGAATTATTACAAAAATAAACATGCACTTATATTAAAATCAGCTTCACAGTGAAGTCTACAATTTCAGTCAAAGTCACACTTATAACAATCATCCATCTTTGGCGAATATTTTACAAAAATGTCAAAGCTTCTTGAGTTCCATTACAGCTCTGTTAAAATTACTTTTTCATTTCCAATAACATACTGTGTATATAAAAAAATTGGTTTGTACATTAAACCATTATTTAAACAATTTTACTTCAGCGGGCTGCACGAAGATGTTACACTGTTTCAAGCAGCAGTTCAAAACTTCAAGAATCCCACATCTCAGTAGATTTTTAGGTCTATTTGCCGTTCAACAATTAAACCGCTAATGACCAATAAACTGAATCGGTCAGATTGAGTATTGATCTGTTAACTCATTTATGATAAAATTACAGATGATTCCAAATCAAGAATATCACATTAATAATAAATTGTACTGAGCATTAATTTTGAGATTACAGTTTTGTAGTTTGAAATATGAATTTAATTTCCCTTCACTCATAAAATAAGTCCTGTCAACATGCAGTATATATCTTTGACGTAAGGGTATACAACTTTGTTTAAATATTTCCCTTTAAATTTTATTACACTTTCAACATAGCGTATTAACTTAAAATGACAAACATCTGTTGTCCTGACAAAAGTCAGTGGCATATGACCAGTCAGTTTATACAAAATATACATTGTGTATTTATTGTTAAAAAGTACCTTTTTAGGATGTATTAATAACTGAACTCCTAGTTTCAACTAAGTTCATACTCAGTGGCTCAAATAAAGGAAGAAAAAGTAAGCACTGTGAAATTATTTCAAACACAATCAATGGAGATGGATTAAGAAAAACATTTCCATAATACAGAATTATCCTCATTATACACTATCACTTCGTGCTTTTGACTGTGTAGGAAGTGCAGAATGATATCCCTTTGCCATCCAAGACACCCATTTTCATATCTAGCTACAGATGGTCCCAGAAGTCTGATGCGTAATGAACTACAAACAGTGCTGATGTAGAGTGAAGATCTCAGTGGTGTCATAATTAAGTTCATTGCAGAAATGCCACGTTCACACTCTGCAATCGACACTGCAATGCTGTTTATTATTGATACAAAATTTTTGAACATTGGTGGCTGTACAAGAACAGTTGGCATTTCTCCGCTTAGTACTGGTTTCAGACCCCGTTTGTACTCCCTCAAGTCCTTCATTATTTCAGAGGGCTATTAATCTTAAATCTTTCACACTTTCGATAAATCTCATTTTCTCCGTAAGTGATCGATATGTTTGTAGGCCAGAACTTCATCGTAGCTTTCAGATGCATTCACTGTTGATAGCAACCTGGATGACAAATTATTTGCCAAGCTGCGATAAAACTGTTTATCAGGAATCTTAGAAATATTTCTTCTTTGAGAAAGTTTAACACATTGAAAGTTCATATTTTCCAGTGCAATGTTAGCTACATTTGCATGTTGTCCCATTACATCAACCAGACTTTCAAAAACTTTTAATAAAAGTGTAATGTCGTTGTGAGCTTGAACAAGGTTAACACTTGATCTTTGAAGCTGTAGGGATAGATCGGCCAACTCTTCTAAGGCATCAGACATTACAGCTAGGTTGGAGATGAAAGATGTAGATGACAATGTATTACAAAGCCCTTTGTAAGTAGACCGTTGTTTTGAATCTCGTTTCGTGTCCTCTGATACTTCTAAAAAATGACTGTACAGAGCCCTGCAATCTTTCCACACAGCTTTTACTGCCAATAAACTGGAGGCCACCCAACGAGTGTCAAAACACATGACCAATTTTTAAATTTCTTGCTCCAAACCTTTAGCAGCAACTGCCAGCTCACTGCTGTTTTTCAGAGAGCAGCTGAAGATATTTCTAACTTTATCCATGAATATTTTAAAGTGATTAATTCCCACCACTTCTTCTATCATGTCGTGCATGGTGAGTTCTGAACGATGATTCAAACAATGCCAGATGAATAAGTTTCGAAACATCAGCTTTACAAGGTCAGACTTTTTTCCTAACATGACAGAAGCTCCATTGCAAGTCAAAGCGATTAAATGGTCTTTCAAAAACTCACAGCCTAGTCCTAGTGATTCTAACTGCTTTAAAAGTTCTTTCAAGATATCAGATGCTGTTGTGTCATTTAGCTCAAAAAGTTTCAAAGAAATTGTCATGGTGTTTTCCCTTTTAACAATGTTCTGAACTATACAATCAAAGCTTTTTTGTGTGAAAGAGAAGGGGCTTTATCCAAAAGAAGTGAAAATTTGGAGTCACTTTTTATTAAATTATTTATTAGATCTGATGTCATCTGGTCAGAAATATGAATCACTATATTAGATCAAGCAACATTTGAACATAGTATTCGGCCCATATCCAAACCATTTTTAATTTGGAGATCAATTTCTGACTCAAACTCATGAAACAGTCTAACTTTGCTTGCTTATAAGCTGTCCAAAAACACGCTCAGTAACAACTTCTTGTTCCTTTACCTAGTGTAGATACATTTCTACAAACTTGGCCTTTTTTTAATAATTAACCACGGGGTTTTAGCTTTATAATCTGTACATTGTTTGACAGACCGACAATCTGGCTTTTCATCATCATTACAATTATCAATACTGTCTATAGATGTTTTGTCTGTATCCATATCCACCAACTTATAGAAATTTTCATTTTGTTACAATGACATAGGAGAAGGA